>NC_136227.1:13289366-14590533 GCF_963402885.1 Antedon bifida
AATTTAGTTTAGTTTGTTGGAGGACACAATTTAACACAGCAGTTCAGTTTAGTTTAGTTTGTTGTAGAACAAAATTAAACACAGCAGTTTACTTTAGTCTAGTTTGTTGTAGAACAAAATAAACAGAGAAATTCAATTTCGTTTAGTTTGTTGGAGGACACAATTAAACACAGCAGTTCAGTTTAGTCTAGTTGGTTGTAGAACAAAATTAAACCGAGCAATTCAGTTTAGATTATTTGGTTGTAGGACATAATTAAACACAGCAGTTCAGTTTAGTTAAGTTGGTTGTAGAACACAATTAAACACAGCAATTCATATTTAGACAAATCTAAAAGTATAATTAGTTGAGAATTCATCTATTAGCCAAAACAATAATACAGAGCATTCAAATATTTAGACATATGTAGGGGTAAAGTTATTGTAGACAACAATTAAGATAATATATTTTAGACAAATTTAAAAGTATAATTGGTTGGGAATTTATCTAGTAGACAACAAAACAATACAGAACATTCAAATATTTAGACATGTGTAGGGGTACAGTTATTATAGAACACCATTAAGTGTACATATTTTAGACAAATCTAAAAGTATAATTGGTTAAGAAATTATCTAGTAGACAACACAATAATACAGAACATTCAAATATTCAGACAAGTGCAATTCAGTTTAGTTTAGTTGGTTGTAAGACACAATTAAACATAGCAATTCAGTTTAGTTTAGTTGGTTGTAAGACAAAATTAAATAGAGAAGTTTAGTTAAGTTGGTTGTAAAACAAAATTAAACAGAGCAATTCAGTTTAGTTTAGTTGGTTGTAGGACAAAATTAAACACAGCAGTTCAGGTAATAGGACACAATTAAGAGTAAATATTTGAGACAAATCTAACAGAATAATTGGTTGAGAAACTATCTATCTAATCTATTAGACAACACAATATTACAGCACATTCAAGTAGTTAAACATGTGTAGTGGTAGAGTTATTATAGAACCCATTTAGGAGTACATATTTTAAACAAATTTAACAGAATAATTGGTTAAGAAATCATCTATTAGACAACATAATAATACAGAGCATTCAAGTAGTTAGACATGTGTAGGGGTACAGTTATTATAGAACACAATTAAGAGTACATTGTAGTTTGATCTATTGGTTGTAGGATAAATTTAAACACAGCAATGCAGTTCAGTTTAGTTAGTTGCTTAAGGACAAAGTTAAACAAAGGAATTCAGTTTAGTTTTGTTAGTTACTTACAACAAAATTAAAGAGAGGAATACAGTTTAATTTAGTTAGTTGTTTAGAGCAAAATAAAAAACAGCAAATCTAACACTATAATTGGTTAAGAACTTTTAGACAAAACAATTATACATGGTACAGTTATTATAGAACACAATTAGGAGTAAATATTTTAGACAAATCTGAAGTATAATTAGTTGAGAAATTCTATATGAAACAACCCAATAATACAGGACATTCAAGTTGTTAGACATGTGTAGGGGTACAGTTATTATAGAGCACAATTAAGAGTACATATTTTAGACAAATCTAACAGTATAATTTGGTTGAGAAATCATCTAATAGACAGCACAATAATACAGGAAATTCTAGTAGTTCACATTTGTAGGGAGGGGTACAGATATTATAGAACACAATTAGGAGTACATATTTTAGACAAATCTAACATTACAACTGGTTGAGTAATCATCTATAGAACAACCCAACAATACAGGACATTCAATTAGTTAGACATGTGTAGGGGTACAGTTATTATAGCACACAATTAAGAGTACATATTTTAGACAAATCTGAAGTATAATTAGTTGATAAATCATCTATTGAACAACTCAACAATACAAGACATTCAAGTAGTTAGGTTACAGTTATTATAGAGCACAATTTAGAGTAAATATTTTAGACAAATTTAACAGTACAATTGGTTGAGAAATAATCTATTGAACAACCCAATAATACACATTTCACATTTAACTAGTTACACGTGTGTAGGGGTACAGTTATTATAGCACACAATTTTAGACAAATAATTTGTTTAGAAATCATCCATTAGACAACACAACGACACAGGACATTCAAGAAGTTAGACATCTGTGGGGATACAGTTATTATAGAGCACGATTAAGAGTACAGCTGTATTTTAGACAATTCTAACAGAATAATTTGTTTAGAAATCATCTGGTAAACAACACATCAGTACAGAACATTTAAGTAGTTAGACATCTGTAGGGGTACAGTTATTATAAAACATATATACTAGACAAATCTACCAATACAACTGTTTGAAAAATCATTTATTAGACAATAAAACAATACAGGACACTTAACTAATTTCTTAGAAAAAAACAATTATACACCCAAATGCAAAAACCAAAAGTAACTATTGTTAAACAACTGTACTTTTAGTAGTATTACTGATACAATTTTAATGTTTGCAGTCAATTAAATGAACACTTTACATGCTTATTGTGAAATCTGGTTAAATCCTGCAATATTCTTCTACCCACAGTGTGTTGCTGTTTGGACTGTCATTGAAGGAGCATTTTCATAGAATGAGCATACTGAAGTAGAAGTCTAAATGTATTCACCTATTCATTTGAAACTCATCAACATTATACAGCAGCAGCTCCATAGTGTTTGGTTGCATGAATGATTGGCCAGGACTTGTATTCAATGACATTTTTTAACAAACGTTAAAAGCATAGATGCTTACATAGGCCTTAATTCTTTAGCCTTTCCAGGTTAAACTATTGAATTTGTTACCTTTTATAAGAAATAATTATTTTGAATTAATTTAAGCTCTTCCCTTACAGTTTGTTTTTTAGTATTTTGTAAGTTTTATTTTAATTTGTTATTAAATTAAATCAAAGATGAAATAAAGTTATAAAAGTTGTCTTCAATTCTGTGTGCACCTGCTTTTATCTAATACATACAGCTACATATGAAGATTTAACTATTTAAAAAGCTCATCATCCTAAAGTTAAATGACTTAATTAATTTTATTAATCTTCAGTGTTCATGTTTTTGGAAGACAGTACATCTTTAAGTCAATGCGATTGGTTTTTTTAAACTGGTTATATATACTTGTTAAACCTTATTTCTGATTTACTTTAAACTGAAACCTTTGTTTTGCTGAAAAGGGTCAAGTCATGACAAGTGCTTTTGCACTTCTGGACTTGATCCTGACTGCCATAATTATGAGGTTTACTACAATAAACATGAATTAAAAATGAATTATGAGAACCCTAGCACATGATGATGTTTATGGATGGAGTTGTTGATTTTCTTGTCCATAATTCTTGTAACATCCAAAGTTGTATAACACCGCATCAGTGTTGTCCACAGCGTAGGTCTATTAGTGTCTGTCAACATATGGTTTTTATTATATAAAATGTTATCAACTACATGTTATTAACATGCTCCAATGTTATTTTCTACCAAAAACAAGTTAAAAAAACAATCTTGTATAGTCAATGTATTCAATTATAATCTCTATTCATCCGTTTAAAAAGAAATATAACATCATGTTTGCATGTACTTGATAACATTTTGTCATACAAACTTACTTGGTGTAGATTACTGTAGAAGCTTACTAAACTTAATCTAGGTACTTGGAAATAGTAACCCACCCCACACTCAGCTTTGTACGTCACTAATTTATTGAGAAAAATACAAAACTACAGTAAAGTAAACACATTTGCTGATTTACCTTTATTAATTAGTTTTTATTAATGATTTTGACACCTTTTTTCAAGTTAAACACAGGCCTACTACTATCATATGCTATTTATTACTGTATTTTGTATTCTCATCATCATCTTTTATTATTAGTATTTCTGCACAGCGTCAGCTACATAATCTTCATTGATTCCAGACAAGACAAATGTTCTTCCACCAACATTATATTGGTTATTATTATCAACTAACTTTTAGGATGGGCTTTAAAACTTTCACATCTTTTTATATTAATATATTATAATATCACAACCTGAAAGAAATAAATAATTATTTAACAATTTGCATAACACATTTAGAAATAAAATTAAACACAGGTATTATAGTTATTACTAAAAGGTACTGTAACACATAATACAGCATAAAAAAGCCTTGCATAAGGCCTAGTCCTATATTAGCCTACAGACAGGCCCTGCCTAGCTAGGGCCTACCTACCTATGTAGGCTACAGGCCTAGTAGGTTAGGCCTAAGCCTAGGTCCTCTATTAAGCTAGGCCTACTTAGGCCTAGTAGCCTACTACTACTAGGCCTATAGGCCTAGGCTAGGCTTGCCTATGATGAGCCCTAGCTAGGCCTCTAGGCCGGGCCTAGGCTAGGCCTATATTCAAATGATTTATTTGATTTGAACAGACTTCGAGTCTGACAACAAAGCCCCGATATGGGTAAAAACCCTACCTGCCTAGGCTCCTAGCCTATGTTTGGTACAAAATACACAAAATTACGTACATTAATTATTTTTTATAAATAAATAAAGTTGTTGGAAAGCCTGAAATCCGTCGCAAATGGCAAATCATAATTTCATCGCACATCACATTTCCTTTCAATTTTCGAAGAAGAAATAACGGAAGTGACGTCAAATGGGCAATGAAAACTCCAACGTAGCAAACGTCCATAGCCAACGTAGCAAAATGACAGTAGCAAACGGCCAATGAGTCTTGAATTCGTAGCAATCGGCCATTTGAGTTCTTCAGAACGTAGCAATCGGCCATTTGAGTTCTTCAGAACGTAGCAATCGGCCAACAAGATGGATTCGTTTAGATCATGAGGCAATTTATCGTGATACAAATCAAACATGAATAAGGAAATACATAATTTGTGTAACTTAAATACATCTAGCAAATTAAATTGTTTAAATAAAGGTTGAGAATGGGAGGTAAAGTCACTAAAAGAAATTGCCCTCACTGCCATTTTCTGAAGTAAAAAGATAGGTTGTAAATACGATGAATAGGTGCTTCCCCAAATCTCAAGGCCATACATGATATGTGGTTGTATAAATGATTTGTAAATTAATAAAAGAATATTCTGTGGAAGAAAATGTCTCAATTTAAAAATGATTCCAATTTTTCTTTTAATAGTAGTTCTAATTTTCTCTATGTGGTTTTAATTCTAACATTCGGACATTAACTAATTTTTCAAATATTTTGGCTAAAATTGGTAGAACAGAAATAGGCCTGTAATTGTTTATAACATCTTTTTCTTCCTTCTTAAAAATACACCTTTATTATTTTCAGAGCATCTGGGAAGATCCCATTATTAAATGATAAATTAAATACATGCTCAAGTGGTCTACTAATATGGGAAGCAGAGTCTTTGACTAGACGCCCAGACATGTAATCATAACCAGATGACTTTTTTATATCTATATTTTAAATTAGATTTTCAATTTCATAATGTGTAATTGGTTTCAAGAAAAAAGAAGGCGTTATGGGATTTTGTAAATAATCAGAAGGTGGTGTCGAGTTTTCATTAATTCTGCTGGCTAAATTTGGCCCTATATTAACAAAATAATTATTAAAAGTTGAAGCACAATTTTCTGGACCGTTACTTATTTGTTCACCCATGTCATTGACCACTCTGAGTGTATCGAGAAGATTTCCGTAATTATTAGAGTTAGATCCTTTAATTAGCATGTTTATATTGTTCCATATTTTTCCACTATCGTTTTTACAATTTCTGAACAGTTTACCGTAATATATTTTTTTAGCCTTTCTGATTACACTTGTTAATATATTTCTGTACTTCTTATAGCGTGAAAATATCTCTGGATTAAAATTCCTTTTTATACACTTTGAGTACATTTTGTTCTTTTTGTTTATGCTTGTCTTGATTGCTTTGGAAAGCCAAGGTTTATCCACATGCTGTTTCTTTGGATTTTGCGTTGTAATTGGGGCATGTTTATCACAAACATTCAGAAATATGTCATTAAAATTATTATAGGCTGTATTTGTATCATTGGTATCATACACTTCACGCCAATTACAATAAGCCAGTTCAGAAATAAAATTTTCAACTTTATAATTTGTAAAGTTTCTGTTTGTTATAGTTATTGGCTTATCTTTTATTCTTAGGCCTAATGTAAAATCTTCAAAAACAGCAAAAATAGGAAAATGGTCAGATATGTCTGTATAAATTGTACCGGAATGTATTTTAAATTTATGAGTATTTGTATAAATATGATCAATTATTGTACTAGTAGTAAGCGTTTTTCTTGTTGGACTGTTTATAAGTTGAGTCATGCAAATGCAATCCATTATTGAGAAAAAGTTATTATTAAGTGTGTTGTTGTCATTTGCATCCAAATTAAAATCCCCTAAGAGAATACAGTCCGTTTTATCAATGTTATTTTACTTTAATGTATGAATAAGACTGTCTTGAAATTCTTTAATATTAGTATTTGGTTTTCGGTAGATAACACCTACAAGGATTTCAGAATTATTACTATTTGCAACTTTTAACCACAAGGACTCAGTATGGGTAACATTGGCTTTTACAAGTTTATAATTTAAAGAAGAATGAATGTAGGCACCTACGCCGCCCCCACGAGAATCCTCTCGACATACAACTTCTAATTATAATTCTGTAGCCGGTAAAGCTCAGGTTGGGAAATATTCCATACCTCTGAAATACCAATAATATTAAATTTATATTTTAATATTTAATTATTTTATATTATACAGGTTTCATAAAATAAGGAGCGAATATTAACGTGTGAAGCAGAAAAGGCTTTATCTTGATAATTCATAAAGTTTTGATCAAAGTTATATGCATTTTGAACTGAATGCTTGACATTAAAGATACTTAATTTCATTTTCTATGTTATTCATTTGTTTTGTTAAGAATGAAGAAAAGAAAAAAAAGAAAAAGAAACAAAAAATTATCGAAAGGTGATGCTAACGGTATAATAATCGAGGTCACATTAGTTTCAATTTCAAAATCGTGCTTAGTGAATATACCTAATGATAATACATTTCTTTTCAAAATTAAATTACAAACAGTTATAAATGGTATTGTAAACTTCCGTGCATAACCATCGTATATCTATCTTTGGATTTAATAACATAATTATAGATTGTTTAGTTCAGCCAATGTAAGAATGGTTAATTTTACTTCCCTGTCATTTCTGACTACTGTCGCCATCACCTTTCCATCGATTGACCATACGCTCTTTGTGCTTGGGTGCTTCTTGGCTTCAGCAAGTAGATTCCTTCTGTTCCATGTCAGGTCCTCTTGGATTGAAATACCACAATACATGATTTACAGGATGGTAAGGCCAGTGTATTACGTGTGTTACGTGGTATACAAGTGTAATGTATTGTATGGAAAAGAAGTTTACTTGTTGGGTTCTGAAATAAGGACATTTTTAAATCAAATAAATAACAGAATGAATGATACAAAAGTTCAAAAGTTTAGCAAGCTCATGGCTTTGTAATGGGATAAATGCAGAAGAAAGGTAAATAAAAAGGAGCCATGTAAGAATGTTTATAATCTGTGTGGTAAATGAAAAGGAAAGAAAGCCTTGCATAGGAATTTGATTTTTCCAAACGCCTCTTAAATAAAATAGCATTTATTGCATGGAAGCATCTAATACTACTTTTGTACCGGTAGGTAACGTCATCAGAGAGATTAAACTTGGCATAATAATAATCTTGATTGGAAACCACACCTTTATATCGTTAGCACTCATGTCAAACAATGTGTCCAAGAATAATGAACAAAACAAAATCTTTAAAATGACAATAAGTCAAAAGCAATTAAAAATAAATAAAAGATTATGTAATAACAATATATAAAAACACAACAACACAAACATTACTTATGGCATTGAATTATGTTCAATATCATCAATAAATAAAGATGATCGTTTTTTCCATAACGTTTTACATAATGATTTACAAATGTCCACCTCCACACAGAATGCTGTCGTAGTGGTGCTTTAGGTGACAGGCTGTCACATCTGCCATTCGATTGGCTCCAAACAACGAATGAGAGAAAAAACAACAATGGACGTTCCAACGACGCTCAACATCACCATCAGACCGTCTGAACCACTCCATTTCGTTGTTGGAACACGTTGGTGCATTCTTGCTGACCGACCGCGTAACGTTTGTGACAGCCATACAACTGATTCCGTTCGACAAGATCACAAACGAAGAAGAAGTATGTGGAGTCTGGTTTGGCTGGTCGGGAATGCCAATAAAACAGATATTAACAGAATAATGAAGGTGGAGCGGATAGTTGGTTGTTGCCAGGAGTCGGTGTCCGAGGCTTACAATAGTAAAATATCTAAAATGACCCAGAAATGTATGTTGTAGCCAACATTTTGACATTGTATCGATTGGAACGCCTTAGAATACGAAACAGTATATATCTGAGCCAAAAAGTGAATTTTATGATTTTATTTAAAAGGCCTATGAAGTCACAAAGAACGTCATCTTCGGCATGTCTTCGGAAGCAACGTCTTCGGAAGCATTGGAATGCTTGGTAATGTCACCCAAACAAAGTTCAAAGGTCAAAATGATCATGAAGATGATGGATTGGTAAGTGAACATGTGATATTTTCTCTTCAAGAAATTGATACCAAATTTGACCGTTTTAGAGTAACTGTTTAGATTTTACAGTCGAATTATTATTCGCTACGCAAAAGTGTAAATTTACAAATCGTGAACTTGACCATGCGAACGATTATATAGTGAAAAGGAATGTGTTTTGAAACTCGTGACATTTTCAATGTTCATGTGCCTCAAAAACCCATGGTTACGACAGTGCCATGATTCGGACACCTGGGGATTTCAAAGTTCATAGTTGGTAAAACTAAGCCGTCAGACAGATAGATGCACTATAAGACTAAGCGACGATGTTGTTCAATCAATGGCATACACTCAACGCTCAAGATCCCCTTCCTAACACTCGCACCATCTACAGTACACGAAAGGCTTAATTGTCATGCTGCTGCATGCGTCATGCGGCATTGGACACTTTCACCCATTAACATCTCCAGCCAATGTGAGTACGTCAATTAATGTGCAACATCAAAACAGTTCAAGACATGTGCCAGTACATTGAAATTACTTCAGCATGCCTTCAACAAACACTGCATGCACTGGGGCGGATCCAGACATTTTTGAGAGGGGGGGTCCGCCGATAAAAAGGGCACATCAGATATTGAGTATTTGAGCCACAGCCCCCCCATGGTGGGGGTTGTGGCGAAGCGAATTTTGTTACGGGACACACTTAGATGGCCGGAAATGGCACTCTCGCACGCAAAATCCATGATAAATGGCACCTTTCTAGTTCGCCGGAAATGACACTTATTAGCAGGGTATAACGATGCAAAATTAAAAGTTGTTATTTTTCAACCAATTTAAACATTATCTGTTGGTATTTTGTTTCAATATTCCAATAAAGAAAGAATTACGAAAATCTGACTTGTAGTTTTCGAAATATAGGGTCTAAAACATTGCCGAAAATTATCGTTTTTAGCCACGAACGTTGTAAACAAATTGCGCCATTTTTCGCTAAAATAATTACATATAATTACGTTTTATAGTAATTTCTTTTATATATCAACATTGGAAATATCAATAAAATATGTTATTAAATGTTTATAAAATATATAGAGTTGTTTATTTAACGGAATTCGTACAAATTCATTGCTCTAAATTTGTGTAGTACCGTTCAGTGGGGAGAGATCACGTGACTTCTTGGTACACGCGAGAGAAAACATTCCGCTGTGGGTGATTCGCGTCCACCAATCAAATAGCCAGAATCCAAAATCATTCAACCGTGAGCTCTGCCGATCGCGGGAAAGCTCAGCTTTGATTGGCTTACGATGAAATCATATCACAAATCGGTGGTTTTGTAGTTGAGCCTCACGTAATTTTCACAAATATTGTTTCAAAAATGAAATAAATGAACCTTCTTTATGGTATGTGTGATTTTTCTTTAAAAGATTTGAATAATAAAGGCTTCATATCGAGAAAAAAACAATTTTTTTGGCACTTATAATAAATATTTCTCAGAGAAAAAAGCACATGGCTTCAACTTGTAGAACTATATTATCTTGGCATAGGAAGACAAACAAATCCCAGGTCATGAGAGGCTCAACTACAAAAACAAGGTTGAATAGTGTAATTTCGATGATTTTTGAGTAAACAATCTACCGCGTATGGTCGTACGCGCTAGATAGTACGATATTTTAACTACATTTTTTACATGTTTGGTTGGATGTAATGGAAATAAAAAATAGTTGATCTGATGGAATGATATGTAAATAAACAAATGCTCAAAAGAATTATGTTTACAGTTCAATTATTTTCAGAATAATAATACATAAAAATGTGTTTACCAATGGACAAATAATCGAGTCAATGACATAGCGCGCATGGTAACGTACGCGGAGTTGAATCGTAAAAAGTTTACATGCGCCCTCTGTAGTATGTGAAACGATCTATTTTTAGAAGTTTAAGTAGAGATCATCACGCGTCACCACCTCTCACGATGCTCTTTGATCGGCCGCCGTAACTTAACATCGCGCTCATTGTGATAAATTTCTGTTTTTATTTTTGGGGTTAGTGTAGCCTACTCTGTGCATACTAATATACACACAAATATGTCACACAAATAAAATATTGAACCTCTAAAAAGAGGGCACCCTTAAAATTTAGGGGGGGTCCGGACCCCGTGGACCCCCCCTCTGGATCCGCCCCAGATGCAGCCAAAGTAATTGTACCTGTTCATTTTGCTAACACCTTCATCTTGTAATTATTGTCCAACACTAGCATTAACCTGTAACTCATACCCCCAAACCTTCATTTTAGAAAGATGTTTTATATAAATGTCATTCTTTCTTATTCAAGATATCACCATGCTAGCACAATAGCCCTTCCATCTGTCCAGACGCAACACATGGCATCTATCTCCACATCTGAAAAACTCTGGATGATGCGTCTAAAGTCAGATACCACGGTGTGTAGATGACGTCAGTATATGGATTCTGGATGATGCGTCTAAAGTCAGATACCACGGTGTGTAGATGACGTCAGTATATGGGTTCTGGATGATGCGTCTAAACGCAGATACCACGTTGTGTAGATGACGTCAGTATATGGGTTCTGGATGATGCGTCTAAAGTCAGATACCACGGTGTGTAGATGACGTTAGTATATGGGTTCTGGATGATGCGTCTAAAGTCAGATACCACGGTGTGTAGATGACGTCAGTATATGGGTTCTGGATGATGCGTCTAAACGCAGATACCACGTTGTGTAGATGACGTCAGTATATGGGTTCTGGATGATGCGTCTAAAGTCAGATACCACGGTGTGTAGATGACGTCAGTATATGGGTTCTGGATGATGCGTCTAAAGTCAGATACCACGGTGTGTAGATGACGTCAGTATATGGGTTCTGGATGATGCGTCTAAACGCAGATACCACGTTGTGTAGATGACGTCAGTATATGAGTTCTTGATGATGCGTCTAAAGTCAGATATCACGGTGTGTAGATGACGTCAGTATATGGGTTCTGGATGATGCGTCTAAAGGCAGATACCACGGTGTGTAGATGACGTCAGTGGTTCGATAAAAAGACAACGTACATAATGTACTTGTTTTTATTTTATTTTTGTAAATACACATAATGGAGGTTATATACATAAGTATCCTCAACACGAGTCTCGAGCTATTTTTCAAAAAAACTCAATACATACACGGTCTGATGTTATTCCAAAAATACGATCAATTTCTGGTACATCGGAAGCTGGTTTTCAGAACACCGTCACATAGGCATAATGTATAATCTATTCGATAAGTTCGAAGATGACAACAGTGAACCTCAACCGAACAGAAATTGGTGTCGGGAAGCGTCACTATTTTCAGTTCATAGGCAGTATCCGTACAAAGGAACACATAGCTCGTGTCAATGTTTGTAACAATTTTATTTTCTGTAGACTCTCGTCTTTGTACAATTCATGTCTTTTAAAAAATAATTCTTTAGATATTTTTAACTGTAATTTTTCTCAGTTTAAATGTATTATTAATGAAATTATTTAAATAATCTTTTTTCCATTTTGTATATATTTATATTGGCTCATATTTTATAGTTTAGTTATTTTATTTTCAACCTGTTATTGGTGTTTTACACTGTTGGTTTGAAATAAAGAATAAAGCTCGTATACGGCATATAATGTCTCACGCGCTTGTTTGTTGTATTTTCTTTGTGTCTCCAAATGAAAACATTTTTATAGTACACTACTATTGCGTAGACAAGTTTTCCAGTTGCATCTTCTGTCCACAAATTCTCCACCAAAGCAGGCAGCCTTCAACGTCTCGGTTTGGTAGCATTTTGCAAGCAAATATTTGCTTGTCGTTTACGCGAGCGATTATCTTTTGCCGTTTTATGGTCAATTTTATAGATGAACGTTCGGCTACATACTGTCCAAACAACATCGGCTTACAGATTTCGTTGCCGTAAATCACTCCCTGGCACGATGACAGGTGTTTAGCAAACGCGTTGACTTAACTTCAAATTTCTTGGTGTATCTATTCATTATACGTTTCACCTGTTTGTAAAGTGCTCTGTAAAGTCGTCTGTAAAGTTACAACGTGGTGACGTCTCTGAACGTCAATATCAGTCTACCATCACTCTCGGCAAACATGAAAATCCGTTAGGCTTCATGAATCGAAACTGGTACTTGGATACTCATTACACGATCTTTTAAGATTAAAAGATTAAAATTGTCGGGACGAAACTCTTAAAATCTGTTCCAACTCTTTACCATCCCGCATTGCTTAGTACATTGAAAAAGACTCTTTTCTGTTAAAAACTATCGACAATCATCTTCTGTCATATTACTATTATTATATTTTGTTTATTATATAATGTGAGGAAAGCACGCAAGCTATGTTTAGACAATGCTGAAGTACAAATTTAAAAAAAAACGGAAAACGCTGGCTACTCCTCAAGTCGGTTATGTTCCCCATCCCGGCATATAAATGGATTTTCACGTTCTATCGAATGTCAGAGTCGGCCGAATAACAAGCAAAGAATGGCAGGAGGACGAAGGAAACGGTGGCGAAAAAAGAACGAAATGACGACGAGCGTTGCCATTTGTTTGAACTGTCAACCGAAATGCTGCTGCACATTTTCTCGTTCTTGGATTACGTGTCAATGGTACAGTTGGCCAATTCAAGTCCCTTCATAACCACATGCCTCTATAGTTATTTCTGCCTTAACCTAATGGGAACAAAAATAATGAATCCGGCTACCATTGGCACGGCCACCAGTCAGGCGCATTGATAGTCTAGGTTCCAGAAATTAATATTAGTAAAAAGATAAATATTTTGGCACATATCCATACTGCCTACTTGTAGTTTTTAGACAAAAACATCGAAACATAAAGACATTAACTACAAGTCTAGAATTCCATTAATTTATGTTTTTAATTATCAATAGTGGTGAGACTTAATAATATTAATAAGAAATATACGAATAAACTGGTCTACGGAATTGTGTTTACTACTGGTTTTATTTGGTACTTTTATGCAAATCTATACAGCAAACGATGAAACATTAGCTATTAATATAACTAATATAATAATAAATAATATCTACCCTTTGCAATGATATTATCAAGAGTTTCTCATAATATTCCAACGCCATCATCGGAACAATACGTTGATTATATTAAAATCAATAAATACGTTTATGCAACAAACTTTCTAAAACGACCAAACATCGTAAGCAACCATCTCTGTTTAAGGGACCGCTTCTCATAATCGACCACCTCTCGTGCGATCACCTCTATTAACGACCAAACCTCTCGTAAATGACCACCTCTTTTAAGGGACCACGACCTCTTTCTCTCTATTAAACGACCGCTTCTCATAATCGACCATCTCCCCCATTACAATGACCTCTCGAAAGTGACCGCCTCTATTGAACGACCATGGTCGATTATGAGAAGCGGTCCTTTAATAGAGGTGGTGGTCCTTTAAAAGAAGTCGTCACTGAGATGGTTGCTTACGATGTGTGGTCGTTTTGCTTACGAGAGGTGGAAAGACTGATAGCTAAGTAAAGATCGATGAATTTGCACATGATTTAGACATTTTTGTAAAATACATAACATTTTCTACATTAGCTGGCGATTGTAACTACATAAGCTGGGAGGCAATTTTCGTTACTACATAAGCTGTTGACCGTTTCTACATTAGCTGGTGTTGATGTATATTTACTACATAAGCTGTTGGTGTTTCTACATTAGCTGGAGGTTTTACTACATTAGCGGTGGATTGTTCTACATTAACGGTTGTTTCGACATTAGCTGGCGTTTTCGACATTAGCGGTTGTAACAGGCCACTGATCATTGATATCAGATTTACACGTTTCTAAAGAATATTTTATATTCTATTCTATAAGTTCGTATATAATGGACAATGAACAGAGCGCCTAACAATAACGCGTTCCAGATCCGCGGAGAGGTGACAGAAAAAGTATTGTCACCAGCTTTCCGATTAGATCGTGATACGAAAAGTCGGGTGGGATCATTAGAGGAGATAAATCGACACCTGTAATTAAATGAAAACGGATCACGGTTTAAAAAAAAGGTATAAAGGAAACAGAGTAAATATATTTATAAACAAAAACAATAATTTTGTACACAATTTTTTATATTCTATTCTATAAGTTCGTATATGGCGCCCTACAATGAACAGAGCGCCTAATAATACTAGTAGGCCCATTATTAATTAAAGAAAAGTTTTTGATGTTTAAATTGAGTTTCCGAATTCGCTCCTCTTAAATCGACAGGAAGCGCGTTCCAGATCCGCGGATAGGTGACAGAAAAAGTATTGTTACCAGCTTTCCGATTAGATCGTGGAACGAAAAGTCGGGTGGGATCATTAGAGGAGATAAATCGACACCTGTAATTAAATGAAAGTGGATCACGGTTTTAAAAAAAGGTATAAAGGAAACAGAGTAAATATATTTATAAACAAAAACAATAATTTTGTACACAATTTTTTTATATTCTATTCTATAAGTTCGTATATGGCGCCCTACAATGAACAGAGCGCCTAAAAATACTAGTAGGCCTATTATTAATTAAAGAAAAGTTTTTGATGTTTAAATTGAGTTGCCGAATTCGCTCCTCTTAAATCGACAGGAAGCGCGTTCCAGATCCGCGGATAGGTGACAGAAAAAGTATTGTTACCAGCTTTCCGATTAGATCGTGGAACGAAAAGTCGGGTGGGATCATTAGAGGAGATAAATCGACACCTGTAATTAAATGAAAGCGGATCACGGTTTAAAAAAAAGGTATAAAGGAAACAGAGTAAATATATTTATAAACAAAAACAATAATTTTGTACACAATTCTTTTTTTTATATGAAGCCAATGGAGATATTTCAATATAAACCATCCGAAGGCTGATCCCGTCCACACGCAAAGACCAGTCTTGTTTCTGCAATTGCTGTAATCGATTGAGATCAACTTCGCGGGCACGGGCGCGGGCACCAAGCAAGGCGGGACAGGAAGGTCGAATTCTATATACAACTGTATATCATCGGCATATTCATGAAAAAGGACGTTATGATTACGAATGATATCACCGATAGAAGATGTATATAAGATAAAACCCAACGGTCCAACAATTAAACCTTGTGGTAGAAAAATTGTTATTAAGTACTTTGGTACTACGATCTGTAAGGCATGTACTTTAGGCCTAGTACCACCACGATGTAACCGAACCACTTATTATACCAAAACGTTGATCTAACCTTTGCAAAAATAAATCATACCGGCCCATCGATCGCATTCATCACAACACGTCACAATATGAGTACCGTCTTCAATGATTCAATGCACGCCTGTTTTTCGTTTTCTCTGATGCATTTATTTATTTATTTATTACATTTATTTATTTATGCATGCGTCGTGATATGATAGAAAACTGCCAT
The DNA here is from genome assembly GCF_963402885.1 of Antedon bifida. Taxonomy (NCBI): domain Eukaryota; kingdom Metazoa; phylum Echinodermata; class Crinoidea; order Comatulida; family Antedonidae; genus Antedon; species Antedon bifida. Next base: position 13,305,347 of record NC_136227.1, read on the forward strand.
ACACCGTCAACGTACACGGATCCAATTAACAAGTCCGGCTGTTCATCGATGCACATTCCGCAACGGTACAGTAGTAAAATGAAGAGTTCTTTCAACAGTTTTGTTTCCATGTGTCACAATCGGTTCTAATAAAATAAAATTGTACGAACCTGTTCAATTTGGTTGGAGCAATACCGCCAAATGATGCGTGGTGGTACTCCGTCTAGTACGTCGTAAAGAAAAGGATTTACGCGTGAATTGTTTACATCTGTAAACATACTGACTGTTGAACAGAAAAAGGTGTTTACCGTTTTGTATAATCGAGGTTGGTTTGTCCAATGGTTTATTGTCTGTTCTGGCAAAATATCAACAAAAAGAGTCGGAAGTATTCTGTTCGAAATGTCAACGTCGGCGACCATCAGTTGATTCGAGATTATTGAGATTTTAGTAAGAACCATTTTCGGCTCAGCTCTGGTGTAACTAATTAAAACTTTAACGACGTCATCAGTCAATACGATTGGCCGGCTGTCGAGACTAAACACTGGTATTTGTAGATCCAACATAGGTTGCGTAGTTTATACAGTGACGAAACATGGTCGTTGAGACATCAAATTACTGTTATTTTTTTGCCTTTTTTTAGTGTTTATCCTTAAAATTTAGGAAAGTGACAAAGCCTATCGTGTGCGCGGCCCATCAAGAAACATCAGTGTGCCAAATGTAAGCACGTACCATTCAGCGGTTTCGGAGGAGATACGTAAAATTACGCGACAAAATTAGTAGCATTAATATATAGATACTTGGCAAAATGTCATTTTGCCAAGTAACAAACAAATGAAGTATTTGGCAAAATATTGTCAAAGAGGGAGCATGTTGAAAGGTAATTTTTGTTTTCTTTAGGTATTAGCTTTACCTACATGGTTCGAATCCTGCTGGGATTTATAATTTGTTTAAATAATTTTTAATACAAACTCCGGTATTGCAACAATTACCTTTTATTTCTGAAATAGGCTAAAGATTGACCAGAAAAATGGTCGAGGAATGTCTGGAAGCTGTGTCGAGTAACGGCGCCCCTGCCTTAACCCATGGAGTAAGCTTAACTACTGGGCCAGTCAACTAATATTTTGGTCCATGTCAACGAATATGTCCATGTTAAAAGAATACAGAAGGCGTGTTATTTAATCGTATGGAAGATAAGCTTTTGTCACATGACCAATATACCAAGTTTACTTGCCACACAAAAAGTTTACTTGCCACACAAAAATATGTCCCTGTTAAAAGAATACAGAAGGCGTGTTATTAGTCGCGTGATAAGATATTATTGTGTATCATTTAAACCAAAATAATAAATAATCGACTACCGTTCTTCGGCTATGCATTCTTTTGTATTTCCGAGAATAAATGAGGATGACAGAAGGAGCAGGTTGAATTTATAATTGAAATAAATTAATAATTCGTTATTTATTTCAAATTGTTAATTTGTTATTTCGAATTCTTGAATGTAATTTTTGTTGTTGCCCCTAATGGACATTCCATAATTACAAAAACAACAACCCTTGTACCACAGACTGGTAATACATTAAATCCCCTAGTTTGCATCAATTGCTGAGCCATAAACTGCATTTCTCATAATGCACAAAATAAATTAATATAGTGATTTTCTGATGATTTCTTTGAAACATAGCAATCCATTATTAACAAACATAGCTGATGCACTACACATGATGAATAATTCATAATGTTTGCATAACCTACCTACAGAAAAAAAAACATTTACAAAAACTATTATATTAGATTGTACCTGTACACAGCCAGCACTCACACTCTTTAGGTGAACATATAATACATATATTATATAAGTAAATTATATAATTATACTTAGATGTAACGCTCAATCTCAACGATGGAAGCTATAAGCCTTACTTAAAGGAAAACAACAAACCACGCTACGTTCATTGCAAAAGTAATCATCCAGCATCAATAATTAAGAACATCCCTGAAGGCATAAACAAAAGATTATCAAACATTTCTTCGAATGAAACTGTTTTCAATGAATCAAAGAAACCGTACCAAGAAGCCTTGTATGAAAGTGGATACGACCACAATCTGAAGTACAACCCGACCAATATCAGCGCGCAAAATAACGTGAAGAAGACAAGGAAAAGAAACATCATCTGGTTCAACCCGCCTTACAGTGCCAACGTGAAAACCAAAATAGGGCACGAGTTCTTAAAGACTGTTGATGAATGTTTTCCACATAACCATGAGCTAAGAAAAATATTTAATAGAAACACCATCAAAATCAGCTATAGTTGCATGCCTAATATAGGGTCTGTAATATCGGCCCACAACAAAAATGTATTACGTAATGATATGCCCTGTGATAATATCAAGCAATGCAACTGTCGAAATGAATGCCCATTAGATGGGAAATGCCTAACCAGTGGTGTTGTTTATCAGGCTACAGTAACAACAAATGATGATAAAGTTGAAACATATGTCGGACTAACCGAAAACACATTTAAATGCAGATATAACGCACACAATAGTTCATTCCGTAATGTTAAATACAAAAACAGCACAACGCTTAGCCAGTACATCTGGAAGCTAAAAGATGATAACATAAAGTATAACATTAAATGGCGAATAATAAAGAAGTGTAAACCATATTCCAATGTTAACAAACGGTGTAATCTATGCTTACAAGAGAAGTATTATATCATATGCAAGCCTGAAACCAGCTCACTTAACCATAGGAATGAATTAGTCAGTGCATGTAGACATAGGAGAAAGTTTCTATTAAAGTATCAGTAATTTAGATAAGAATTTGGTTAACAATAGACTGAAATAGAGATGTGTTGTACTTGCTAATTAACATACTATTGTTCACATAAACAGTTTGCCTTATGACTTCATTAAAGCTTTTTGTATTCACTTGTGACTATCATTCAGAGCCAAGCACCTGAAGATTGAGTTCATACTCATGAAACAGCCTGTAGTGCAATAAAATGTTCAGTTGGTAATTTACTAGCGTCTTTCATTTATTTATAATTATACTTATATATTTTATTTGTTTATATGAGTGACTACATTGTTATCAGTATTGTAACTGTGCATTATTATTGCTGTTATCACTATTGTTATCTGTTAACACACTTCCACCTAAAAATCCCACATCATACAAACACACAATATTAAATGTGTTCATTTTCACCATTTTCTATATACAAAAATAAATCATCTTATTCACATTTTATTTCATAAACGTATATAATATAATGTAAAAAGCTTAACACTTACAATAATATGGAAGTAATTAAAATAAACTCACAATGATTGATTGTAAAAAAAAACATACACAAATATAAATTGGAAAAAAAGACAAAGCAACAACTAAAAAGCACCTGAAATAAACTACATTGAAACAATTATTGCTATCACATGCTATCTATTGTACATTAATGAGTCAAGTGGGTAGATAAGGAGGCTTAAAAACATATAGATTTAAAATGGTCTATGTCAGTTGTTTGTTGCCTTCCATATCTACATGATCCATCAGATGCTATCTATTGTACATTAATGAGTCTAGTCAAGTGGATAGATAAGGAGGCTACAAAAACATAGAGATATGGTTTGCAAAAAAAGGTTAAGACTTGTGACAGTTATACTTTTAGTCATGATATTCATTTTATAATTGGACAGAAACTTTGATGAGAAAAATGTAACATACATTCATGGATGCTGCTTACTATTTTCATTCTGGAATATTAAGAGAACTAGGGCTGTATATTAATATATGACATGTCAAAATTCATTGCCAACAAATGAGCTCACAAGCTGTATTAGGACAGGTATGTAAAGTATTCCCCAATAGTTTCATTATTGTTTGTATTATTACAGTTCATTGTTATATCAATTGCACCAATGGTGAAATATTAATGTAAGCTACATTTCATCTTCAAACTTCAGCTGTCTGTAAACTCCTTTAAGCCCGGCGCACACTAGAGCTTTCGGCCGAGCCAACTGGCACGAGTAACACTTGGCTCACTAAAAAATTTGCCGCAAACTATGATCGCGTTCTATCGGATGCACACTAAACGCGATTTTCTGATTGGATAATTACTTACTACGCTATACGGCACGCGCTGAAATATCATAATAAATCAGAACATGTCATGCGCAGTGGAATTTTTTAGTGAGCAGGAAGCTCACGTTCGGCGCACACGACGCAAAAATATTAAACACAATAGATATTTTCCTCAGCGGCACGCGTGGCCGATTCCTCACGAAATCCCCGGCGCGCACTGTGAGGCAAGTGTTACTCGTGCCAGTTGGCTCAGCTGAAAGCTCTAGTGTGCGCCGGGCTTAAGGACAGAGAAGCTGTATCGTCCATCAAGAGCATTTAAATCTGAATCACTACTGTATGAATTTTTCCAAGATTAAATTAAAAAATTATTACAATAACCGATAAATAATTTAATAATACAGTCAACTCTCCAAAACAGGACAGCCTTGGGCTGCGCTAATATGTCTGGTATTCTGAATAATGATAAAAAATGGGACATAAAGGTATGGTTTTGGATGAGCTGACTGTATTTAATAAAACTTAATCAAATTCAGATTTTGATTGGTTGTAATTAGTTTATTTAACAAAAATCCAAACAACTGTTATTCAATTTTAAATCAGGTTGTCTTTAAATTAGTTATGATATAGAGTGCTAATTCTGATTCTAATAGTTATGTTGTCACATTTAAATTTTATCTATTTCAATAATATAGCAGGGCTATCCATGTCATTGTCCTTAAGTAGTAGAATGTTAATTCAGTGTTATGTTGTCACATGTTATGTATTGTTATCTTGTATTCTATCTATTCCAATAATGTAGCAAGGCTATTCATGTCATTGTCCTTAAGTAGTAGAATGTTAATTCAGTGTTATGTTGTCACATGTTATGTATTGTTATCTTGTATTCTATCTATTCCAATAATGTAGCAAGGCTATCCATGTCATTGTCCTTAAGTAGTCGAACGAATTCTGTGCTCTTTTTAGTGAATGTATCTTTCATTACTAACTCAAATATTAGAATCCAAACATCATCCGATTCCTTAACCTTCAGGCCACGCAACTGTCCAATTTTTACTTTATCGGCGTTACTTATCTTAAGACCAAATCTGATGACCTTTCGTACATCATTCCAGCGTTCAGAGATGATTAATTTCTCAAATCCAGCAAAGGTTGGTATCAAGTGCTTGATTCTTTCGTACACACCCTCCATTCCTCCTATTGCTATGATTTCAATGAGAACATCGATATTCGATTGGCTAATAATTCCAGGACCTTCAAGTAACTTAAACAGCTCAAATGGATCATTCCTTCTTTCTATTTCTACAACAGAAATATGTTCACACTTGCAAAGTATAACTTTCAATAGATTGACTTTCTCTGATTCCTTGAACCACGATGACACTTTGCTGAGCAGTTCCCGATAGTTATCGTCAGATAGTTCACCTAAAAAAAATCAACAGTGTAATATATGTCACTGAGTCGTTTTTTTGTGTGGACACAATAAAAGGCCGAGATAGCAGATTTGAAAAAATTTCAGTACCAACATTTTGAATAATGAATATATTTTTAAAAAATAAAAAGTTTGAAGGTCAACAAAACAGGAATCTTCTAAATCATTAAAACATTCTTCCCATTCAACTTATAATCTTTGTGACCATACTATTGTAATTTGCCAAAAGAAATTCAAGTTTAAAATCCACATCATAAATGATGCATAGAAGACACATGGTAGACAATCATTACACCATAGACAAAATTTTACTAATAAATCAGTGATTTACTAACTAGATAACCATTAAAAAAAATATCAATGTGGATAATTAAATTCTCACGTTATTATCTTAAAGGCCAGGTGCGGGCAAAAAAATTCTATTGATCATACATTCCAATAATTATCGATCTATAGTTTCCCCTATCTTTCATAATTTTTGGGATTTTATTTGTGTTACACAAGCTTGTTGAAAATAAGCACTTTCTTATCAGTAATAGATAGTTCAAATTACACAGTAAAATCTCTATTCTTTTGTACACAAATTTTGTAAATGAGACGCATTTTAAAAAGCTATGAAAAATAAACGGTGTTGTAAAAAATGTTATCAGATGACTAAATATAGGTAATATAACTGGAAATTTACATTTCTGGTATTTTTATTCAACTTCAGATTTTTATTTTCATGCTATAGCAAAAATTATCCACCGTATATCCACATCTTTTTTCACCTTCTAGGGAGTCACCAGATATGTTATTACATTAGGTTAAACTACCTAACTACTGAAAAAAAGTCTTACTGGTTTTTTATGGTAGAAATTTGCCAAATTTTGTATTTGACCATATTAAGGGAAATTCATGTTTTTTCTTCTTGATTTCTGTTACAAATATTTGATTTATGTACAATTAATCAGATATTATATTTAAAATGTATGCCTATATACCTGAGCTTTAAACGACAACTTGACCGAGGACCATATTTTAACAACGTATTAGGGATGTACATACGATTTCAGAACCATCGCGAAATTAAGGATATCGCCGCATGCGCTCGCCGTAAATTGCTGTGATGTCACAGGTGCATCGCAAAATTTATGTAATGAGTTTTCTGGCAAAGTGCGAAAATTTCTAGTCAACACACTTTGTAAATAAATTGTAAAAAATATAAATGTTGATTTTTTTATTGTTTCTTTTGCTTCTCTGGACTCATTAAGTAGATTTTGCGATGCACCTGTGACCTATATACATCAAGTTGTCCTTTAATTATAATTTCATATAACTACATAACATCTACACTATCCTTATCCTTAAGGGTTTTTGCTACAGTAGTTTTATTATAGGCATTTTCCTACCTTGGCTGTTACTAAATTATATCTGTGAGGCAATTTTAAATTTCTACATTTAGCTTACCATTTCTACATTAGCTTGTATTTTCTACATTAGCAGTTGTAACACTGCTCTATCTAATTTCAATTCAACTTTAATTTCAGACAAACTGTCCATATGGTACATAATCTGATGATCTAATGTTACTCAACTAACCTGTTACTAATGAGCTTGTAGTCAGAGGAGCAGCAGTCTGTGTTTCTATACAAAATAAACATATACATATCAAGAATACAGTATCACAGTTGATTCAATACACTGTTCTGTTAATAACACTAAGATGCACTGTTTTATTATTACGTATCCTATTCATATATATTTTTCATTTGACAACTTTCCATATGATACATAATGGTCTCTAAGAATAGCCAACTAACAATAATAGTCTAGTGAGATGTCTTCCATATCTACATGATCCATCTATATATTGTACATTAATGAGTCTAGTCTAGTGCGAGTAGATAAAGAGGCTACAAAAACATAGAGATTTAAAATGGTCTATGTCAGTTGTTTGTTGCCTTCCATATCTATATGATGCATCATATGCTATATATTGTACATTAATGAGTCTACCCTAGTGGGTAGATAAAGAGGCTACAAAAACATAGAGATTTAAAATGGTGTATGTCAGTTGTTTGTTGCCTTCCATATCTATATGATGCATCATATGCTATATATTGTACATTAATGAGTCTAGTCTAGTGGGTAGATAAAGAGGCTACAAAAACATAGACATTTAAAATGGTCTATGTCAGTTGTTTGTTGCCTTCCATATCTATATGATACATCATATGCTATCTATTGTACATTAATGAGTCTAGTCTAGTGGGTAGATAAAGAGGCTACAAAAACATAGACATTTAACATGGTCTATGTCAGTTGTTTGTTGCCTTCCATATCTATATGATACATCATATGCTATCTATTGTACATTAATGAGTCTAGTCTAGTGGGTAGATAAAGAGGCTACAAAAACATAGAGATTTAAAATGGTCTATGTCAGTTGTTTGTTGCCTTCCATATCTATATGATACATCATATGCTATCTATTGTACATTAATGAGTCTAGTCTAGTGGGTAGATAAAGAGGCTACAAAAACATAGAGATTTAAAATGGTGTATGTCAGTTGTTTGTTGCCTTCCATATCTATATGATGCATCATATGCTATATATTGTACATTAATGAGTCTAGTCTAGTGGGTAGATAAAGAGGCTACAAAAACATAGAGATTTAAAATGGTCTATGTCAGTTGTTTGTTGCCTTCCATATCTATATGATGCATCATATGCTATATATTGTACATTAATGAGTCTACCCTAGTGGGTAGATAAAGAGGCTACAAAAACATAGAGATTTAAAATGGTGTATGTCAGTTGTTTGTTGCCTTCCATATCTATATGATGCATCATATGCTATATATTGTACATTAATGAGTCTAGTCTAGTGGGTAGATAAAGAGGCTACAAAAACATAGACATTTAAAATGGTCTATGTCAGTTGTTTGTTGCCTTCCATATCTATATGATACATCATATGCTATCTATTGTACATTAATGAGTCTAGTCTAGTGGGTAGATAAAGAGGCTACAAAAACATAGACATTTAAAATGGTCTATGTCAGTTGTTTGTTGCCTTCCATATCTATATGATACATCAGATGCTATCTATTGTACAATGAGTCTAGTCTAGTGGATAGATAAAGAAACATAGAGATATGGTTCGGCAAAAAAAATGTGTTTGTGACAGTTAAACTTTTTGTCATGATATTCATTTTAATCAAAAAAAGAAACTCATAAGCTGTATTAAAGACAAGTTTCCAAAATTATGATATAAATTTAGGATAATTAGCATAATTATCATAGTTGTTGATAATCATTGTTTGAATATGTCTGTATGTATGAATATAAATTCTTAAAACACCATAACTTTCTAGAAATCTATATTGCTGCATAGGGAATAATTAATATCCCCAAAACACAGACATAGTTGAAAGTGATTAATACAGAATCTCCTTAGTTTTTATCCTTATGTATTACCAACTTTATATTACATTTAACTTCACATAATTTATCTATCCTTCAGGTTTCTTGATATAGTTCCCAACGTTTCATCATAGTTGTGAAGCATTTTCTCACCTTAGCTGGTACTAATTACATATGAGCAATTTGTTATTTCTACATTTAGCTAATATTTTCTACATTAGGATCTCTAATGATCTAATGATAATCAACTAACCTGTCCGTAATGAGCTTGTAGCCGGAGGAGTAGTAGTCGGTGTATCTATACAAAATAAAAGATATACATATTCATAATAACAAAGGCAGTATCACAATTTATTCAATACACATTTTAAAGTTAGTTTTTTTTCAAATAAACTATTCTGTTAACAACACTAGGATACACTGTTTTATACAATTCAAATTAGATCTTATTCATGTATTTTGAAATCATGAGATTTGTCTGAAACCACCATCTTTGACATATTCTTTGATATATTTAAAATACTAACATTTTCCAAACTTTACATATCAAGTACCATATAACATATTTTTAACTGTTGATGTTTCTACATTAGCTGATGTTTTCTGAATTAGCTATTGCCATTTCTAAATTGTATGTAATTTTTATGTAATTTAGAATTAACAAATTTTATCAATCAACTGACCTGATGGTAATGATGAGCTTATAGCCAGAGGAGTAGTAGTAGCATCTGGTGTATCTATGCAAACAAAAGATATCTATCAGTACATTGTATTATTGAGAAAAAAAAATTAAATTAGTAAATTAAATATTTATTTTAAAGTTATGCAGGCCTCCCAGAATAAATACTGCAGATAGATAAATCCTTATTGTGTGAAGAAAGATTTCTGCAGGGAAAACAATAGATTTACATGACGCCTATTTGGGATAAATGTTTAGCTTAGCCTAAATCTGTTTTATTTTTTAAAAAACAGATTTAGGCTAAGCTAAACATTTATCCCAAATAACTTGAGGCATTATGTAAATCTATTTGTTTTCCCTGCAGAAATCTTTCTTTTTTTTCTCTTGCTGTTATCTATTATTCAAAGGGCCTTTGCAGATATCTCACACACACATGTTCCTATGTCATTAAAACAAACTAATAATATTGCTATTGAAGAAAATGTTGATGATAATTCCAAATTTCAATTACCTTCTGAAAATAGGTTCTTTAAACGAGTGGTATCCATGAGCTTATCGCCACATTTAACACCATTGAAATCTTGTTCCAAGCATCGTTTGAGACGATGTAAATGAGGCTTCTCTGCTGGATTACAAACATTACACAACACACATAGATTGTAGCCAACTCCTTCACTTGTGACAAGCCCATTTTCTAGTTGATGCTGCAGATATTCTAACATCTATAACATAATGAAAAACTTAAGTTAAAAATATTCTTTTATTACATTCTAGTACTGTTTTGTTGAAAATGTTAACACATATTATCCTTACCTCTATGCAGAAGCTTCGATGTGGTTCATTTATTGGGCCTGTAGTACTGCCATCAACTTTAATTAGATGAAATATTTCAAGCTGATAAGAAAAGTTTATTAAAAAAAGTTAATAAATGCAAAAAGGTATCATTGGATTATTACAATTAGGCCTACCTTTTGTAGGTTCATGTTCAACATTCATTCAAACATTTTAATTCAGTAAAAGTGGCAAAATTAGTTCAAAATGCTATGGATTTTCTGTTCAAATATATTTATTTGAAACTAAATACATAATAATTTCTGTACCTTTAATGCATGCCGGTTTTCAATTTTCACTGTGCCTAAATTAACCCCATGATCCTTAAAGTCAAATTCACTGCGATTTTGAAACACAACTGGTTCACCAGGTCTACCTTTGACCTCCATCAAGTCAAGAAATGCAACAACCAATGTATTGTATACAGCATTGGGAAGAAAGTCCGTAGGTGTAAGATAGATCGATACCATATTTTTCTTGTCCATTTTAACTTTAAGACCCTCTTTCTTGGTTTGCATCCGAGATGGAACCAAGAATACCCGATCGCCTTCGGTTACCTGCAGATGTAAGCAAAGTGTTGTAAATATAAGTATAACATTAAAGCTAATTTTACCTGCAGATGTAAAGCAAACTGTTTACATTGGAAAGTAACATTTAAGTTAAGTGATGGCCAATCTAAAATAAGATGTTTAACTTACCTCTGATTTCTCAAAGAGCAAACCAAATGTCTTCATCACTTCAGTAAAGATTTCAAAGCGCTGTGGATCTTCCTCTAATTCATGTTTCCATAAATAGCGTAGCAGTCTTTCCACCAGTATTCCTTCCTCATCAAGCCTTTTCCACAGCATCCTCATTTGCTTCTATATTAAAAAAAACAGTTTATTCTTACTTTACACAGTATAACCACATGATCAATACAATTATACTGTTTCACATCAAGTTACTAAGAACAGATTATTAACATCACCTATACATCCACATTTTTGACAATCTAATATCATAATAAAATACATTATCTACCTACCACTTTAATAGACGGTTTAACTACTGTGATCACTTTTGTCACCATTTGAATCATCATTTGAAGATCTGTTATCACAGTGTTTTTCAGTTTTTTGTTAGAACTCGAATGCAAAATGATCCCAATGTCATTCAGATACTCTATGGCAGTGGCGAGCCCCTCTTTGGCAATTTCCCATTCAGTGCCAATCTTGGAAACCTAATAAAGAATTTAATTTTTAAATAAATAACTTAACTTAGTACATTACTTGTAGAGCCTGGAGAAAATCTAATGGAAAATTCAATGATAGGCCAGGACTATAAATATTACTAGTGTCTGTAGGAATAAAAACAAAGTACCAATAATAATAATATTATATAATTACATGGGAATCCACAATCAAAACTTTACCTCCTCAAACGTAATACACAATTTTGTTTCACCAATTCTTTGCAAACTTTCCTGTAAATTAACCCACTTTACTGGAACTTCTCTCACCATTTCCTTCATGTATCTACCAACGTTTCGCTTAAGTTTTGTAATACCTTCAGGTGATTTCATGGTGTTATCAACCATGTACATTTCACGATCTACATGGTGAGCATATGGCATTCCTTCCATTTTATCAAACATTTTCTTGTACATCTTCATAACCTTCAATTAATAAATGCATTCATATTGCTACTATCGCTGATAACTCATCACAATGATTACTGATCACGCTGATATACTGTATTATCTATATAGTATATTTCATTTAATATTTTTACTTTGTATTCAATGTGTGTGGTAAATAAAAAACAAACAAGTTAAAAAAGGACATTTAATAGGCATTATAAATACAATTTAGCTCAATTTGAAGCGATTTTGAATTTTTCTGAAAGAGCATTTAATAGTTTTATTAAACTTAAATTTATATCAAACGGGCAGTCATTTTGGATTTTTGTCGCGATCTTGGATTTTGTTTGCGCCTCCAGGCATATTTTCAAGCCAAGTGTTGACAATGATATATCCACTGAGAATACTCACATGATCAGCAAGATCAATCTGCGTGATCTCAGTGATCATCATGATCAGTGGTTTACAAGACAATATGTCAAAACTTAATGTACACAATCTTTCATGACTGTTACAGGCTGTTTTATTTGATTCATACTGTAATTCAAAATGACAAAATCTCAAACAATGTTTCTACTTTAATGTGCTTTCTTTAATGAATTCTTTTGTAATGCATGTAATGTGTAGCTTAAATGTTCCATTTTCATGTTATATTATTTGATGGTATAAACATGTACATTAGACCTCAAACTGCTTTTTTGTTCTAATTGTACTGATGGGTTGTTAATACAGTCAACCTTTTTGTAGGCAAAATATTAATTCTAAAGAGCCTATTAATTTAACTTACTACACACACAACGCAATTCATAGTTGTATACAAACCAGTATATACAAACCAATCGCGACTGGTCGCCGTTACCCATACCACACGTGTGACACGTTTAAAACTTTTCAGTTTCATTCAGTTACAGTAAAAATAGAACATGGGCAACATGTAACTAAGCTTATGTCTACATTTTTGTGCGCCTGTCAGTTGCGGTTTATATTTGCATTCAGTTGTGTTCAGTTGCTAGGAGCGCTTATGTTGACATAGTTGAGAAAAAGACAAGATATAAATATCTAATATTTATATAGTATTTACCTCCTCCTCTTTTTCTGATGCTGTCCCTGACAATTTGTCCACATGAGTTGCAACCAAACAGATGGGAGGTGACTCTATGTTCTTGCCATCAATTGAAATAGTGTTTCCTGAACCATGTTGTACAGTATGTTCATAAATGGACCTTATCCAGAACAAATTCATGTCCAAATTAGTCATTCCTAGCTGACCCTAAAATGACAATGACAATATATTTTTAAACTAATATTGAAATTAAATTACATTATTAAATCATAGCATTTGTAGTTTACAAGATTGTCTAAAGTACTAAAGCTTAACTTACTATTTTTGAACCCCGTGGTTTAGCTGGCTCATCCAAGTTGTCCATGACATTGAAAGCAACACAGTATGATACTGTATTTGTCAGGAAAAACTGGAAATTAACGAGGATTATGTTTTCATGGTTAATTATAATATAATATTACAATATTTTATATAGATAAAGTTTAATGACTCAAGTAAAAACTTCAACATTCTATTTGCACACTACACACTGTACTGTTTCATCAAGGTGATAAAATAGCTCTTCTTTTTATCACTTTTATGAAACAATCTAGTGCGCAAATAAATAGTCATTTATTTATCTATTTTGCTCTGCTTTTGTTACGAGCACTTTTGTTCATGCCTCATCAAGTCAAACATGCAGATTAATGCAGACTGTAAAATCAACTTTCACCATTTTTACATTGTGATACCAGACCCCTACCAGGACTGTGGTTCCTATGTTGAGGGAACTAACTTGACATGATGTGTATTACTATGTATGTTTTTTACACTGTGATACCAGACCCCTACCAGTACTGTGGTTCCTATGTTGAGGGAACTAACTTGACATGATGTGTATTACTATGTATGTTTTTTACATTGTGATACCAGACCCCTACCAGGACTGTGGTTCCTTGTTGCGGGAACTAACTTGACATGATGTGTATTGCTATGTATGTTTTTTACACTGTGATACCAGACCCCTACCAGGACTGTGGTTCCTTGTTGCGGGAACTAACTTGACATGATGTGTATTGCTATGTATGTTTTTTACACTGTGATACCAGACCCCTACCAGGACTGTGGTTCCTATGTTGTGGAAACTAACTTGACATGATGTGTATTACTATGTATGTTTTTTACACTGTGATACCAGACCCCTACCAGGACTGTGGTTCCTATGTTGTGGAAACTAACTTGACATGATGTGTATTACTATGTATGTTTTTTACACTGTGATACCAGACCCCTACCAGTACTGTGGTTCCTATGTTGTGGAAACTAACTTGACATGATGTGTATTACTATGTATGTTTTGTTATGTTGTCATGATCATTTCAAAACCATTGGCTAGGTCTAACCTACTTGTTTAGACGTTTAAAAACAAGCTACATGCTGTCACCCAGACCCGGGGAGGGGGGGGGGGTCACTTGTATATAAACCAAACGGGGGAGGGGGGGGGTGCAGCAGCCACTTCAAGACATGAGGCACTTGCGCTACCTGTTTTACTGAAAAATACTACGGACTTGAACTACCATTTACCAAAATCCAGTGTTCTCTAGAAAGACGGCAGAAACAAGGCCACGCCAGAGAGGGCGCAAAATTTGTACTGGTTCACAGCATAATCTGCGCATGGCCAAAGAGACCGTTCATGGAAAAATCACGAACGTGTTTTGACAAGTTTATCGCGCACATGCATGACGACGATGATCAAGAGTGGTCACAGTTGAATGTTTAGTAATTGTCGGCGCAACGGTAAAATAAAACAACTACTAAATGTATACAGTAAACTATGCAATTTATTCCAAGTGAATCAAGTGAGGATTCTCAATAAATAGATAAAATATACAATATACAATATTTGATAAGACAATGCAATAAACGGTGTAGCTAAGATGCTGGTTGAGAAGAGTGTTAATAATGTGGTCAGTGCATGATAATATTGGGCTTGGCCCATCTCATCTGACCAATTAGGATTAAGAGAATTAATGTGGTTTTCTGTTAGAGTCATTAACATTCTTAAAATCCATTAGCTAGAAAAGTGAAGGTAACCTGTCAATGTGAGGTTAAATAAAGAGATATATAGAGGATGTATAAATAATCAAATTAAAAGTAAATGTTGAATTGTTTAAAAGCTATGTGGTAGGTGTGCTACAGGATCCCCCTTCCAGTGAAAGAATTAATGATAGAACGAGACAAAACGTTGAGGGAAATGAACATGTCTACCAGAACGAGTAGTACGGGGAGGGGATGCCAAAATGGGTGACGGGTTGGTTGGTTTGACTAGGGGTGATGCTTGTAGCTTGGGAGTGAGGGTTTGCTCTTGGCTTTTAAATATATCAGTATCCAAATGAGCTACCTTTAAGCGATCAATACTGACTGTGTCCTGTCGACCATTTAGATCGAGAACAAAGTGTTTGTCTGTTCGACTTAATACCTTAAATGGACCATCATATGGACGTTGTAAGGGTTTTCGAACAGAGTCCCTTCGAACAAAAACATGGGTACAATTAAATATTTCTTGATTGATATAGGATTTACGGTTAGAGTTGGTGCGGGTAGGTGTGGGACGTAGTTTACTCATATTATCACGCAATCTATCAATATAATTAGAATAATCACAATGTTCAGAGTTTGAATTAAAGAATTGTCCAGGTAATCTTAAAGTAGTGCCATAAACAAGTTCAGCTGCACTATGACCTAGATCAGCCTTAAGGGCTGTACGAATGCCTAAAAGTACTATAGGTAAATGTTCTGTCCATTTAGTGTGATCATTATGTGCTTTGAGAGAACCCTTCAAATGTCGATGAAACATTCTACAAGTCCGTTCGCAATAGGATGGTATGCAGTTGTATGAATGTGCTTAGTTCCTAGTAAGTTGGCGAGTGAATGAAATAATGCAGATTCAAATTGTCTTCCTCGATCTGTTGTAATGTTTGAAGGTATTCCGAATGAAGCGATCCATCGATTGACAAATGCGTGTGCGACAGTATCGGCTGTGATATCCGGAATAGGTACGGCTTCGGGCCATCGAGTAAAACGATCGATAAAAGTGAGTAAATAAGAAAAACCATTTGACGGAGGGAGAGGTCCAACAATATCTATATGTACATGGTCAAAACGGGCGTCAGGTGTAGAAAAAGTAGAGAGTGGCGAAACGGTGTGCCGGTGTACTTTGGAACGTTGACATTGAATGCATGTTTGAGACCAACGTCGTACATCACGATTGATTGCTGGCCATACGAAACGGTCAGTAATTAAACATTGTGTTGCTCGTATACCAGGATGTGATAGCGAATGTAGAGTGTCAAATATTATGCGTCTGAATTCTTGTGGGATATATGGACGTGGATTGCCTTTGGAAATATCACAAAGAATTGTAGAGTCAGAAGTTGGAATTGGAAAGTTTTAAAATTGTAGTGAAGACGGTGATTCAAGTAGCTTGTGCAATTCATCGTCATTCTTTTGTGCAGCAGCAATAAGACTAAAATCAACAATGTTAGTTGTGTTGTGACTGAAAGTATTAAGTTCGATTCGCGACAATGCATCAGCTGCTGCATTAGTTTTTCCACTCACATGGCGTATGTCCGTTGTGAATTGAGATATGAAATCGAGATGACGGATTTCACGTGGCGAGTGACGATTTGGTTTGGCGAGTGACGATTTGGTTTGGCGAGTAAAGCATACACAAGTGGCTTATGGTCAGTAAAAATATGAAATGAGCGTCCTTCAAGTGAATGACGAAAATGTTTAACTGAAAGGTATGCCGCCAAAAGTTCACGACCAAATGTGCTGTATCGCGTCTGCGCTGGTTTCAACTTCTGTGAGAAAAATGAAATAGGTTGCCTATTGTTGTCAATGCGTTGTTGTAGTATACCCCCTATGGCCACATCCGAAGCGTCAACCATGATACTTAAAGGTCCATCTGGCTGCGGATGGGTGAGAAGTGTAGCACTTGCGAGGGCGACTTTAATATTATTAAATCCCAATAAAGCTGCGTCGGTCCATACCAGATCCTGTTTCTTACCTGCCCCAACAAGTAGAGCTGTGACAGGTTGTAAAATCTGGGCACACTGCGGTATAAATCGTAAAAGTTAATAAGTCCAAGGAATTCACGTAGTTTGCGTAAAGAAGTTGGTTGTGGAAAGTTTTGTATCGCTTCGACCTTTACTTGAAGTGGTCGGACACCTTGCGAATCAACATGATGTCCAAGAAACTCGAGTGACGAAACTCCGCCATACTCATTAAGACGTGTGAATAGTTGATGAAGATGAGTTTCGTGTTCCTCGGCGTTGGAACTTGCAACAAGCAGGTCGTCGATATAAGCGTAGCAAAAATCCAATCCACGTGTTACCTGATCAATAAAACGTTGAAAAGTTTGATCGGCATTGCGGAGGCTAAATGGCATTCTAACAAATTCAAAAAGTCCAAATGGTGTAGTAATTGCTGTTTTATGAACATCAGCAGGTTCAACTGGTATCTGATGGTAAGCTCGGACGAGATCAATCTTAGAAAATGCAGTGGATCCGTGCAGAGATGCTGTAAAATCGTGCATGTACGGGATAGGATACCGATCTGCAACAGTAGCATTGTTCAATGCTCGATAATCCCCACAGGGACGCCAATCCCCAGGAGTTTTCTTAGGCACCATATGTAAAGGTGATGCCCAGTTACTTTTAGAGGGGCGTATAATTCCAAGCTGCATCATGTGTTCAAATTCATGTCTGGCTGTTTTGCAGCGGTCTGCGACAACAAATAACCATTGAGATGTTCGTCTCAAACCTAAGTCTAAGGTTACAGAGCGATGTCCATAAGTGTTGATAGATGTATTATTTGCGGCAGTCAAAGTAGACTCTTGTCGCCTATGTAGACAATCAATCAATCAATCAATCAATCAATCGTTCGATTTATATAGCGCCATTCCAACATTCATTGCTCATGGCGCTGTAGAAAAAATCAGAAAAGGTGAGTTTTGAGTAGTGACTTAAAGTGACTCAATGATGATGTGTGTTTAATGTTCAAGGGTAGGTGGAACAACGCTAACTTCTGCCCCAGTGTCTATGAGGAAACGTTGTTTTGATAATTTATTTACAATAAAGAAAAGGCGACTTACGATTTGACGGCCAGCAACATTCGTCGCATTTAGTTGTCGGCGTTGGAGTTTTCCGAACACGGCGGATTGCATTTTCGAGCATTTACTCCAAATTTGTCATGGTACCAACAGAGTTGAGGAGTGTTGTTTGAATGTTGAGCTGAGTGATTGGTACTGTTAGGTTGAGCAGGAGATGAATGCCTACCACTCGATCGATTTTGATGTCGACTTGTGCTGCGACTTTGATGTCTGTTGTGCCGTCGGTCAGATTGCAAGGAATTAACTTGTGTTGACAGTTGTTGTATCTGTTTTTGCAGGGTTTCAAGGGTTGCAGACAAGGAGGGTGTATTGTCCGTGTGTACTGCCGATACACTTGTTGGCGCAGTTGCAGTTACAGATACTTCAATAATTTTGTCAGCCAATGATGTCAAGCTTCCCAGGTCCAACTCATCCTTGGTTGAAGCTAGGTTAAGCTGTACATTAGTTGGGAGGCGACTTAAGAATAGTTGTTTCATAATTGAAGATTCGAGAGTTGTAACATCCGTCGGTATAATTGCGACGGTTTCCTATCCCCCAACTCCTCGGCCGTCAGGAGTTGGCGGAGGCGCTGTTGGTCGGAGTCAGTTGTCCGACGTATTAAGGTATCTTTCAAGTTCACATACCTGTTATCAGTAGGCGGGTTGAGAAGTAGATCCCAAACTTCCTGCGCAATTTCAGGTTGCAATGATCCTACTAAGTACGCATATTTAGCATCTACTGTAATCCCACGCGTTGTGAACTGTGCTTCCACTTGGGTGAACCACAATATCGGATCATTGGGCCAGTATGGAGGCAGTTTCAACGCTACAGAAGAAATTGGCCTGTTGACGGTTGCTGCGTCAGGAGCGGGCACCACAGGTTGTTCCTGGTGCTGGGGTTGTGCTGGAGGTTGCGGTAGCTGTCGTTGTTGCTGTTGTCCTTCCATTTTAAGTTAAATTCGGTATAAGAAAGTGGAGGGTCCCCACTTTAGTAATTGTCGGCGCAACGGTAAAATAAAACAACAATAAAAACAACTACTAAATGTATACAGTAAACTATGCAATTTATTCCAAGTGAATCAAGTGAGGATTCTCAATAAATAGATAAAATATACAATATACAATATTTGATAAGACAATGCAATAAACGGTGTAGCTAAGATGCTGGTTGAGAAAACAGTGTTAATAATGTGGTCAGTGCATGATAATATTGGGCTTGGCCCATCTCATCTGACCAATTAGGATTAAGAGAATTAATGTGGTTTTCTGTTAGGAGTCATTAACATTCTTAAAATCCATTAGCTAGAAAAGTGAAGGTAACCTGTCAATGTGAGGTTAAATAAAGAGATATATAGAGGATGTATAAATAATCAAATTAAAAGTAAATGTTGAATTGTTTAAAAACTATGTGGTAGGTCTGCTACAAATGATTTTGTCCTAGGCTGGATGTTTCGTGTTCTTCTGCTGATGCGAAAACTCTAGGCCTATTCAAAGGTATTTAGCGATAGGCCCGGCGATGGGCTTATAGCATCCAGTATGCTAAAATACCTGCAAAATTTGGCGATAAATCGTGACATTTTGACAGGGGTGGGTGGGCTAGGCACTTAAACTACTAATTTCACCCTGTCATTTCCCACACTTGTGCTACCAACTCTTCATATTTTCCCACACTTGTGCTACCAGGCCCTCGGAAATATACCCGTAAATGCGGCACCTCCCCGTATGGAAATATTTAAGAGTGACCAACCCCCCCCCCCCCCACCTCTCTGTTTACTTTTTCATTTGGATAGTGATTTGCATTTATTATGAGTCTTAATACGACCTTCTTTCTTTTTAGATCAGGAAGAGTAGGCTATTTGTTGTAATTAGATTGTGAATAGTATGTGTAAAGTATTTATTTTAGCATTGTTTATTGTAGATCACATATTGATCTTGATTCAACATCGCATTATTGCATGAAATAAGAACAAAAGAGAAAGAAAGAAAGGCCTGCTATAATGGTGGAGGTATGGTATTCGGAGGTTGTTTTAATTTGTTTACTGAGGATTAAAAAAAAATATATATTTAACCTTCTCATTCCCACATCTACTCCTCTCCACCCCTCCACCCTCTCTTTTTACTGTTGACAATATTGACAGGTACAAATGCCCTGTGGTCCCCTCCCCTGGATCAGCCCCTGGTGATGTTTCATATGAAAACTTGTGATAAAAAAATAATCAGTAATTGAAACATGTAAGATATATAGAACTAGAAAAACCAACAAAAACATAGCATAGTTGCACATTGATAAATAACCCTGTTAAAAATGTTCTTGGCAAAATACTATAAGAACACATCATGTAAAAAGAAAATATAGCTCTATTAGTATTTAAGAGCTTCCAATTGATTTATTTCTGAACCCAATAAAAATAATATTTGTTTTAAATATGACTCTTAGAATACAAGTGATATACATAATACAATAATGAAAACATACCCTGTGCGTTATATAGTAGTCTAGTTGACCAGCGTAGTCCCATATACTAGTTATGTCACTCACTTTTTCTTTTCTTCTTACCATCTTATACATACCATTCTTAAATTTAGCCCAGCTTCCAACATTTCCTTCTACAAAAAATGACAGAAACAAAATCAATATAATAGTGTTACTGATGATATCAACCTACATTTATAAATTTGTTATGCAGATTTAAATGTTATAAAAGCTTTATTAGTCTGTGCCTACCTTCTTTTAACCTTTTATCAACCTTTTCTCCTAAAGCATGTGAACGAATTTGTTCTGATAGCTCAATATCTATACAATGCAAGAAATAGACAATTAGATTAGGAAACCAAGGCATTGTATGGGATGAGAGGAATACAATGATAAGCAATATTTTGAAGATTGAATGTAATTTTCCAATTCTTGGTATCTTAGGTGATTTCAATCACCTCATTGAAAATGTAACACCAAGACGTAATGGTTGTATAGCCAAATGAATTTTGAATTGTTATTTGTTGTATAACCAATGTGTAAATGGCATTATATTATACATTTAAGAATGTATTTATTTAAAAATTAGTATTATTTTATCAAAAATAAATTAATGTTAAAATTATAGCAAAATAATAAATATGTAAAATTTAACATTTTCAGTTGCTTTTCTCACCATTTACATCTTTTATCTTTTTCCATTGACTACAATCCTTCTTTGCTTGAAACACTGTGGTTGTAACGATTCCATCTGTGGATTGTTCTGCAGAATTGAATCTATTATAACATTGTATAGTAAAGTTAAACATTATTGTACGTTTTAGACACATACAAAGTATGTATAAAATGACTAAATCATAAAAGGAGACTGCCTTTAAATATACATTCCAATCATAAAAAAACTGATAAATTTTAAATAAATAGAACATTTATAGTAAGTTAATTAAAAGTAAATTAAAGTGAATAAAATTAATGTTTTTATTATTTAATAAGAATCATAATTTAAAATACTGCAATGTTATCCTTAGTGTATAGTAATTCAAATTAAACATTCCCTTACCAAAGCTGAATGCCTTCGCTTACCATTCACAAAGCCTTTCTTAGCATTCTGATTAAGAGGCTTAAACTATGAATGCCTAAAATCTTAAAATGATCACTATAATGGTTGATGGTTAATACACAGCAAGATACCGTAATATAAACAATATACCATTTTACTTGTTACCTTTCTCCAACCATAGCCTTTACACAGCTAGTCTTGCCAGCACCTTCTTTTCCTAGAAACATACATCTTGAATTCACAACAGACATGCTACCAGTTTTAAGTTCTTCTTTATATATTTTAATAGCTTGTTTACCCCTGGCACGTATCTCTGCAGGAACTAACAATTCTATTATGACAAAAAATAAATTGTTATCTCATTCTGCCTCTGTAGGCCTTAAAAATGCTTGATATTATCAGTATTTTGTTATTAAACAGTAAAATAAATGTCATCCCATATACAGTACAATAGTTCTCGTCAACTTTAATAATACCTCCGGTAAACTTGAACCATGGGAAATAAGAATATTAAATTATGTTCGAGTACCAGCAATACAATAATATTAAAGATGTATTGTCCCCCAAAAACATGAAAAATGAAGATTAATTAAATCAGACTTTGAATATGTTATTTTATAGTTTTAATAAAGATAATCACTTCCGTGGAAAAAAAAATGAAAACAAATAATGTTTTCACTTATAAATTGACAAAATAAATGGTTCAATTCAACCAAAAACCCATTGGCTGGCAGCCAATTTGAACATTTTTTGCTTTAAATTACAGTTTTTTTTTTCCGATCCAATTTTTGGTCAAAGTGGATAACTACTATGTTACATTAAAATGGCATATTCAACAAACATTTTACACACATTTTACAACACATTTTAATACAAATATATTAAACCAACTCTCAATTAATATAATAAAATAGTAGCAACCATGTACATACATATCTATTATGCTATTGATTGGGCTGTATCAAGAGAATTTAGTTTCATTCATTTGTAATGAACCAGAAAAATAAGGTCGGCCAGCTTATAAAAATATTCACCTTACAGTTTGTTTCTGTAGTACAATTTTGTAAAATTTATAGTAGTAGCATTGATAATTTCAAATGACCACCTGTACCACATTAAAGCTTTTGCACTGTGTTTACCTATCTTAGATTAATGCATAATTTATATTTATAAACTTTACTTACTGTCAAAATAGTTTAAAATCACAGTTTTTTCTTTTTTCGTTATGTACATATTTGTTTCTACGATAGATTCAGGTGTCTTTCCTTCCTAAAAACAAAAATATTTACTTAAACAAGCTATTTACAAAGACATATTAATTGATAGACACCCAGATCCAAAACACTACCTCTGTTCTGTAGTAGACAAGATCTATAAATCCAAACGTAAATAGTAATACTATACTAATAATAAGAAAAACTGCTGGCGGACAAACCAACTTTTCTATTTGATGTAGAAGCAATAAAGAGCAGCAATTTTCTATTGTGTGTTAAATTTTTGCCACATACTACACTAACCCATAATGGGAAGTGGGTCTCTTTATCCCATAATATTAGGAGCTTTTAATGTTTGGATTTGATAAATAAATATATGTGCACAGTTGTTTTGACAGAAACCCCTACAATTGTTTATTTGGCTACCACCATAGACCTAACTTTTGTGGTGGTCAAAGTGGTCCCTTAAGAAAGAGGTTGTGGTCCAATATTAATAATATTATTATTAATAACAATAACAATTAACAATTAACAATTAACAATTAACAATTAACAATTAACAAATAACAAATAACAAATAATAAATTTATACAGGATAAAACAATCAGATAACAGTGTATCTGTTTTACATTGTGGTCACTTAAGAAGAGAGGTGTGGTCCTTAAGAGAGGTGGTCGCTTACAAGAGGTGTTCGATTATGAGAAGTAGTCCTTTATGAGAGGAGGTGATCCCTTACAAGAGGTAGTCATCTATGAAAGAGCTCCCCTAAGAGAAATGGTTGCTTAAATAAAATGTCGTTTTAGAAAATTGGTCGCTTATGAGAAGTGGATAGACTGATAGCTAAGTAAAGAGATGCATTTGCACAATTTTACTAACGGTTGTATAAACAAGTATGCTTGTAAGCCCCTTTAAGGTTTTGATTCTGTGTTTTTAGTTCATCCTCTTTAATTTGCTACCTAAAGACCTAGACTTTCTAATGTGGAAATTTCTCAAACATGCCCACTAAGCTTGCGTACACAGGGTCTATGTCAGTAATGCACTATCTTTTTTAATCAGAAATTTTACAATTTCTGAAGTGGGCTTGAGGCTTTGAATCAGGTATTCATGTAGTGGAGGGTTTCCATTGTGGAAAAAATTTTTTTTTTGTGAAAGAAGAATGTGAAGTGATGACGCTGTATTTATCTTATCCTTAAAAATTATTCCATAATTCACATGTGATAAAATAATTTGTTTTAACTATCTTAAATGGTAACGATGTTAATCTCTTTCCAACACAATCACTTTAATGCAAATAAAATATAAAACCCATGTTTTCACAATATATCCTAAACTAATAGTCCATTCATTACAACTTTTGTGGCAAACTCTATGTTTTCATACCAAAATGGCAACATTTAAAGCATTTTAGTGATCAAATTTTATGTACAGTATTACCATGTGAAAAACACAAGTCACGCTTGAGTGATTTTTGTCCAAAAATTCACCCTTTTTTCTGGAAATGTTGGGTGCGGCAAAGACGCCAATTACAACAACAATAATATTAGGGAATTCATGATTCAACATTTCAATTGTTGATGTTTGTTAATTTTAAGTAAAATACATTGTTATTCAGTTTATATTAATCAGCTGTTATAAGTTTAAATAACTGTCTGTCACCTCTCAACAAATCAAATGATACATTGGGAGGTTTTATGAAATCATGTCCAAACTATACAGGGCGCTATAATATTTGGAAAAATACATTAGACCATAAAGGGCGCTACTAAAAATGTAAAGGTTTTGGTATTTATAATAGTAAATATGGGTATGCCAAATGGCGGAAAATACAATATTTCAATTATTAAACAATACATGAATTTTATTACAAACGTTGTGCGGATATTTAGCATATTTTCTTTTTCTTTTTATCTAGAGTTTTAATAGAGATTAGAAATATCAGGATATTTTTCTGTATATTCAAAATTGTTTTCGCCATTATGAGCATAGTTGGGAGGTCTGCTCTTTATAAGTTATTTAACTGAATGATTCAGATTTCAATGTCAATTTCTAGATTGAATTACAAATTGAGAATAATCCTGACATCTGTTACAAAAATAACATTTACTTATGAAACAGATTGAATTTGGACAAAATTGAGCAAAGTTAGAATATGATATTGTTCATTGGATAACAAATTATGGAAAATATTCTTTCTTTCATTCAATTGAGATTCGAGCTGTGCGCATGTGTAGATCAATATTGAAATATGGCTACAGAGTATAATAATAAAGCATAGGTTATTGGATTAAAGGCTCTTATTAAATAACTTATATGAAGCATGGGTGGGTGTGGACGGGCACATAATCTCTACCCACTACCATTACTTCGTGATGTCAAAATATCCGATAGGTCCAATCTCAGCATAAAATATACAACCCACAATCTTCCTATCAGTTTAAAATCGCTGTTAATAGTAGATATTGTCATCTTTGAAGGAATGGTTTTTAAATAGGTCTACCAAAAATCACACAATTTAATAATAAAAATAACTAGACATGAAACTCGTCACTTTGACGAGTTAGTTATCCGCACGACAGACGCCACGTGCACGTCATATGTTAAGGTGGTCCTGTATTTTCGCCTTGTATTATAATTATACAGTATACTGTGTATACAAGGAGACATTAATTCTACATGATACAGAGGGCGGCAAACAACAATTTGCTCACATAAGAGCCTATGCTGGTGTACATTGTACTACTGTATATTATGACATATTAACTGAATTATGGGACCTGCCTTTAATTCAAATATTTAACATGATGACGTCATAAAAAAAAACACAAAGATAGCAATTTCCGAAAAAAATTATCTCAGCAACAACATATTAACGTGTAGAAGAAATTTGAATACGTAAAATGTTGGTGCGCGCACATTTAAATGTGATGAACTTTGACGCAGACGATGACAATTTGACCTTTTCAATTAAACTTGTCATATGATGACTCACAACATCCGATTGGCGAAAAGTTCACATGATTTCGTATCTACAATCCAATAGCTTCCAGAAAACGTTTTAATCGTGATTATCACATTTTATTCTTACGAGCTATTACAGATTAAAATTTACTGTAAAGATGAAATTAATGACCCACGTAATTAAAATTTTTAGGCATGATGACGTTAAAAAAATATTTTTATCTCATGCTAAAGAAAGTTGATTGACCTAGACAATATATAAATGTAGGAGAAATAGGAATACGGATAAGCGTGATGCGCTCCATTGAATGTGATGAGCAATATAAATGAAAGAGACAAAAATCCTATATTTTACATTCATGACGTCACAATGTTTTTTTAGCCTTATCGATGCATGATCCGATATCTACAACTCATCAACTTCTAGATTTTGTAATAAAAATAAACGGTTCACGGTTTACTTTAGAAACTATGACTGTTTAAAAAAAGACATTATTTTGACGATTTTTTAAGCTTTTTCATAAAAAACGCGCACGAATTGTCTAATTCAACGTGTTCGTATGGCGTTATTTAAACTGGAAAAGGTCTAAATTGTTTTCAAAATTACTAGGAAAGGCTTGAAAAATAAAATTCAAGAGAAAAAAAAAGTTTTTAACGCTACGTGCGCACCACGCACGTCCGTGGGAATTTTTGACATGCTCAAAATGACAAGAAACGCGTAAAAAGTTGATTAGAAATAATGACTTTTGGTTTTTAATCTATGATCAATCATTGAAATTCATAAAATTGCGCGTAAGTCACGTTGCGCAACTATGACGTCATTCAAAAATAGGAGGTGCACAACTTCATGTAAATGCCCATGTTGTCAAAGTTATGAAATGTTATGTTTACACATTTTAGAGAAACGCGACTCACAAAAAGGAAGGAAGGAAAGAAGAACTAGATTTGAACTCGTCACTTTGATGAGTTAGTTATCCGCACCACACAAACGCCACGCGCACGTCATACTTTGGAATTTTGCACACGGAAAAAGATTATGGCATTATGACCTGAACTGAAGAATATCATATGGTGTTAGTGCTGAATTCTGTCAATTTTGTGTCATATAGTATATATAGTGCAAATGGTATAATCTGTATACATGTTACATACAGTGTAGAATAGGTGAAATTACGGGACCCCCCGTTTATTCTTATTTTTAACATGGCGACGGTATCAAAATGAAACACTAAGATAGCAACTTCGAAGGACATTACCTCAGCAACCACATATTAACGTGTAGAAGAAATTTGAATACGTTAAATATAGATGCGCGCCCTTTTAAATGTGATGAACTATTACGCAAAATATGAAAATACAACTTTTTTTATTCAACTGGCCATATGATGATGTCACAACATCCGATTGGCAAAATGTTTACCTGAATTTGTATCTACAATCCAATAGCTTTCAGAAAAACGTTTTAATCATGATTATCACGTTTTATTCTGACGAGCTATAACAGATTGAAATTTACTGTAAAGATGAAAATAAGTGACCCACGTTATCTTCATTTTTAGACATGATGACGTCACAAAAATTAAAATATTTTTAACTCATGCGAAGGATAGTTGATTGATAATATATATATAATTTTTATATAATATAGATAATATAAAAATCGGGGTGAAAATGGAAAACAGTTAATTGGAGACGCTATGACGAAAGATACAAAAATCTTATGTTTAATATTCGCATGGCCATACGATGACGTCACAATGTCCGGTTAGCCATATTAAAGCATGATCCGATATCTACAACTCATCAACTTCCAGAATATGTAATAAAAATAACTTTCACAGTTTAGTTTAGAAACTACAACTGTTTAAAAAAGGGCATGATTTTAACGAATTTTTGAACTTTTTCATCAAAAACACGCGCAAATTGTCCAATTCGACGTGCTCGTATGACGTAATTTTAAGTCGAAATGGTTCCATATTTGGTAAAATTACTATAAAAGGCTGGAAAAATATAAATTATGCAAAACATTGACGTATTTCACGCTTTGTGTACACCGCGCACGCAAAAATTTGCGCATGCGTGGGAATTTTTGACATGCTTAAAATGACATGAAACGCGTAGAAAGTTGATTAGAAATTAATTTTGCGCATTTTGAAATTTTAAACGCGCGTAACTTCTTGTAAAACATGCCATTTTTTAATCCACAACAAGTTTGCCCTTGATATGACTTAAATTTTCACAAAGTGTCAAAAAAAATTATGCTTGGTTTTTAATCTGTGATCAATCATTGAAATTCATAATATCGCACGTAAGTCATGTTGCGCAACTCTGACGTATTTAAAAAATACATGCTGCACAACTTCATATAAATGTTCATATGTTGACAAAGTTATGAAATGTTATGTTAACACATTTTAGAGATACAGGAGCCACAAAAAAGTGAAAGAAAGAAAGAAGAAAAACAGTTACAAGGAGTTATCCGCTCAATGCGGATAACTATAAATAATACAGAAAAAAAATATTGATCCAATACAATAACAAGGAGTTATCCGCTCCACCAAGCGGATAACTAATTATTATTATTAATTATATGATGAACCAGATATAAAAAAAGAAAAAAAAAAGAATAGAATAATTTACTAGAGTAGGTGAAAAATTGTTGCCATACAGTATTTCTGAAATTGTCACTCTGTATATTACCTTATTTTGTGATGTCACTGATGCCCCCTTATTTATGAGACAGGTCACCATTTCTAATGTAGGTTGGTAATATTTCAGATTTAAATGTAGTGGAGTGTTTCCATCCTGGAAAGAGGTTATAATCATCAGGTTTTAAAATACTGATTAAAGAAAAAAAATGTTACATTGGTATTCTGTCACATGACAATTTTATTCCTAACTCATTTATAGCAGAAAAAAAAAGAGTTACACTGACTAAGGCTAGTGCCACTCACTTTATACCTCTGTATGAAAATAAATATGTAAATTCCTTTTTTTCTTTTTATTTTGTAAATGTACGACCTCTGATGCATTTTACAAATTATATATTTATACCATATGCATATTTATACTATGTTATACAATGTTGTCTTTTTTTTAATGATACTTTTTTATGAAAGTTGTAATTTACAAAAATATCCCAAAGTGAAAATAATTTTAGATCAGGAATATATGCCTTTCTCAGTTCCAATATAAAAAAACAATATATATATATTTTTGTTGATTTTTTAAAATACAATATTGGAGGTTGCACTGATATGTTATACAGTATCATTAATTGATAAAAAGTGTTACTGTAATAGTAGACCAAAATAATAAATATTTTGTCATTATCACTGGCAAGCCCAATACACTATACTGTAATGTGACCATTAACAAGTCAGAACTATATTTGATCTTGATCTACCTAAAAAAATAATTGATTTTGAATGAAGGTTGGTAGTAGACATTAGGATAAAACAACATTTGTATTTGTATGGTCTCTTTCTTGATAAAAATAGTTTCTATAATATTGCACTGAAAGAGTTTGTCTTCACTGCACAACATAGAAACATTGTAAGATGTTTTATTCTTTAATCCGTTCATCTTGTTTAGTTTCACAAATATAAACCACGACGACAACAACAAAATTACAACTAAAATTATAAATCAAATGATAATAGAGAAATGATATGATCACATAAAATCAAACTTTACTTTAAAGTGTATGAATCTCAACTGCAGCAGCAGATATCAAATGATCTGATCATATAAATTACTAGCATCAGCACCCATCTTTGTGTGAGCCCTACTGACGAACAGATTTCAAGGTTGACGTAGTTAAACTTAAAAATGCAAGAGTTGCAATTGAAATCTCATTTTCTATGTTTAAAGTAGGCTATGCATGAATGTTTACGGTCAGTAACTTTCATTGTAACAAAAATAAATACAGAATATTTTACACTACTATTTTAAATACACTTTAGGTATATCGTCCGTAATCTGAAGTTAAAAAAGCAAGTACACTTTATTTATGAATTCGAAAGTATTGCTAGAACATATTGAATTGAAAAGAATTTTGAAAATTATGGTACGTCCGTAGATATGCAAATATTATTAATATTATTATTTAAATTAATAATTAATAATTAGACTCTGGATTGAGGGAAAGCAGTTCGATTCACTGGAATCCTTAAAAACCCAATTCATTAACAGGTTTAGTAAAAACAAATCAATCTATGCGCACATAAGAGAATACGATTCAATTACTTACACCACTGGCGACAACGCCGAAAAACACTTAACCAAAATCAAACAAACCGCAGACAGAATTGGATACGCTGACCAGCAGATAAAGAATACGTTTATTTTGACCCTTCCACCAAAATGTAGAGCAGCTGTAGCCATGTCCACCCCAATCGATACCACTATTGACAATATCGTAAATAGCACACAAAATTACCTTGACCTTTCCGTAGATGATTCCCCACGGGAAGTTTCATTCAACATCAACAAGGAAACAGATAATAGTCTCGAATCGCTCCAACATGAGATAAATTCTCTTAAGTTAGATATAGCCACAACAAAACGATCCCTTAATGATGATACTCGACGCTCACGTTCCCCCACCCGAAATTATACCCCAAGACGAAACCGAAGCCCAAGCCCCTACAAACCCCGATTCCAGACCCCACCGACCCCAAGATATAGACAACCTCCCCCAACCTGTTATTACTGCGGGAAACCAGGCCACATAGCAAGGCACTGCCGATAACAAAACCGTTCTTACGGAAATTATCCCCCGCCATACCCATACCAACAGTCAAACAATTACTACCCTAGCCACCAGCAGGATTTTTAAAAAGGGGACTAGATGCCGCCTATAATCTGGCCCCCCATACTAAATACGACAATTTTAAGGCAAAATACTTAGGGAATTCAGATAATATTGATTTGTTACTTAACGACAGACATTACGTTAAAGGAAATTTACCAGATGGTAGAAATGTTTTAACTTTATTTGACAGTGGTTCAACTAGAACTATAATCTCACAATCGTACGTTAATTCCTCACTTTATTTATCGCGTCTAAAGCCAGTTAAAGTGAACACTAAATTTCGATTAGGTAACGGTGACTTCTTATATGCCAACCACTTAGTGCAATTCGAATTATTTATCCAAGGACACAAATTTAAAATTTCAGCATTAATCGTTAAAAATTTGACAGGTATTGACCTGATACTTGGAACCGAAACATTGTCTGAACTCGACGGTACTTTAAATTTTAAGGAAAACACATTTCGCATTAGACCAAATATTTTTAGCTTTCGTCCAGATTTTTCTTAAACCCGGTGATACTAAAACAGTTAAATTAAAAGGAAGGGTTCCCGCCTTCGTACGCAATTCCGATGTTGTCCTACATGCAACTACCCATATTTCAAAACTTTGTCCATCAGATAACAACACAAACAGAAACATATCACTTAATACACATCAACCTATCGCGAGCCTTCAATTAACCAACCTTGTAAGAGTTACTAATGACCTACCAATAGATAGAATAAAGTTGACCAATGACAACGCAAACAAGTACCCACATTTAGAACGTACAGACCCATTGCTATCTTTAACCGAGGAAGAAATAATCAGAAAACAAGTTGATTTAACAGACAGCGTTTTAACACATAGAGCAAAAGAAGATTTGTATAAAACATTACAACAAAACAGAAACGCATTTTCACTATATGGGGAACTATCTAGCTGCCCAAACTTCAAAGCTGACATACACCTCTCTAACGATGAACCATTTTTTATTCGACCATACTTCGCGACAGACAAAGACAAACATGTTATTGAGGCCGAATTGAACAAATTAGTCAAACTAGGAATCCTAGCAGTAGGACACCAATCGTATACTTCCCCTGTCCTTCTTGTTTCAAAGAAAAATTCAAAAGATAAAAGAGTTGTCACAGACTTTCGCTATCTAAATTCCAGGATAAAACGTATTAATCGTCCATTCCCATTATTAGCCGAAACTTTGAAAACAATAGGTAACGCTAATGCACAGATTCTTAGCGTAATTGATTTGAAATCAGCGTTCCACTGTGTACCATTAGCCGAACATGCCCAACAATACACAGGTATAGCTTCATATCATGGTGGAAAGCATTATTATTATAAGAGATTAGCACAAGGATTAAACGTTTCGCCAGGTATATTTCAAGCAAAAATTGACGAAATTTTAAATGAAATCCCAAATTCTAGAGAATTCTGTATCGCTTATCACGATGATATTATTTTATTTAGCCAAGACAAATTTGCTCATAAGCAGCACCTCGTTTCCGTCTTACAAGCCCTACAATTAAATGGTTTTAGAATTTGTCCAAAGAAATGTAAGTTATTCAAGAATAAAGTGCAATATATGGGACACACTATCCTGATTAATTCTTCAGGACACGCATGTATCACACCATTAGGCGACAGGTGTGCAGCTATCCGAAATTTGCCAGTCTCACAAACCCATAAAGAAACTAAACGATTTATTGGTGCAGTAAATTATGTATCCCATTTTTTCCCTCAAATACAATCAATTTTACGTCCGTTACACACACTCGCAAGTAAACGCCGAAAATTTGTTTGGTCTACTGAACACCAGAAAGCATTTGACGAAATGGTTAAACCACCAACTCTTCAAATGCCTAGAAAACAAGGTAGATTTACGCTATATAGCGACACTTCAAGAACTGCAACAGGTTCATATTTAACATAAACAGTAAACGGTAAAGAACACATAATAGGTTATTATTCCAAAATCTTACCACAAGCCTGTGAACGATATAGCGTCACAGAATTAGAGTTATTTGGACTTTACATCAATGTTTCAGCATTTCGACACTTACTAAAGGGTTGCGAATTTGATGCATTCGTAGAACACTCAGCAATTGTACAAATTTGGAATTCAAAAGATCAGCCATGTACACCCCATTTACAGAAACTAATATTACGATTGTCCGGATACATTTTCCAAATTGGTTATAAGAAAGGAACTGAATTAGTTTTAGCAGATTTTCTCTCCCGAGCCCCTCGTGATGACGACTCCGAAATTGATCAAGTTGTACCCATTGCATTTAATATTACAGAGACTGAATCTTTTAACCCGATTACAAACACATCTACTAGTAGCAGACCAGTAACAAGGTCTTACGCCAAGAAAATGGGAATAAATATACCTGACCTACATAAACCCAAACCCAAACAAACACCTGTCATTAATCAAAATCCAGTGACAACAAACACGCGACCTACATCTCAACCTACCGCTACACCACAGATAATCACGAGACAACAAACAAACGCACATCGATCACCGCCTATCATAACGCCACCTATCGTAACGCCACCCCCAATACGTAACGTAAACATTCGACAACCTCCAGAGGAACGACTAGTAGACAAAAATAAGCAAAGCAAAGACACTACACATTGAAATGTACCAGTTGAATTGTATACATCGCCCAAACCACTAGTACCCAACAAAACTGAATTTAAATCAGCACACATCCCAAAACAACAAGACTTAGATAGATTAATGGATGTTATTGAAAGAAAGATAATTAGAGATTTTAACCTCCCAGTAGATGTTACACAATTACGTGTTGAACAAGAAACTTCACCATTTTTTAAGCCAGTTTACGATTATTTAGCTCATGATATCCTTCCAGCTGATAAGAAAGCAGCTCGTGCAGTTCAGAATAAGTCAGAGCAGTACATATTGTGCAACGGTTTACTATTCCGTTTATTTTTCCAAAATAAAGGTGGAGAATTTGTATTGCAATTAGCTGTTCCTGAAAACCTAGCCGAGACTGTTATTTCTCAGTATCACGACAATTTGTTAAGTAGCCACTAAGGTACAATGCGTACTTACCTTACTATTAGGAAATTATTTTACATGCCCCTTATGTTCGAGAAAGTCAACAATTATACCCAAGCGTGTCTCAGATGTCAACAATTTCGTCCCAAAACCGATAAATTACGTCCTTTACACGATCGAGTACCAGCAACTTACCGTCCCTTTCACACACTCAGTCTAGATTTTAAGAGTATGCCAACTTCACCTTCAGGTTTTAAACATATTATGGTAGTATGTGATGAAATTACTAGATTTTTGATTTGTGTACCTTTGAAATCCATTGATGCCGAAACAATTTGCGAAGCACTAATTCAAAAGGTAATCAGTATTTTTGGACCCCCATCTCGTCTTATTTCAGATGCAGCCACCTCCCTTACAGGAAAATTATTAACACTATTATGTAACACCCTTAATATTGATAGGAAAATCATCAGCGTCCACAATCACTGTAGTTTACAAGTTGAACGTCATATCCGCACCGTATCGGACCTGTTAAAGGTCAACCTTAACCAATTCGGAACAGATTGGGTTAGATTTGTATCAACAACATGTATATAACTCGTTTTCATCCCCACATCTAGGAAACCACTCCCCTTACGAATTAGTTTTTGGCCGCCAACCTCCAAGTTTGACCTCATTAGCATTTAACCCTATTTCAGGATTGTCTCATTCCTATGAAGAATACTTTGAACATCTCAAGAAGAAATTTCAAAACATTTCACAGACAATGCTACAATTACAGCGAACACAACAAAACGTCCAAAACTCAAAGATTTCCCAACGCTTAGAAAAAAGTCCAATTTACTCAGTATGACAACTCGTATATTTATACAAGCCAACATCATCATCACTAACGGCAAATTCAAAGAAAATCGCCGCAGAATGGGTCGGACCATTAGTAATTCATGAAGTACTAGACAGAACACACTACATCCTAGCAACGATTAAAGGAGAAATACTTCGCGACGTATTCAATTATAACAGACTGAAACACTGTTTTATGAGAACGCCTAAAGAACGCAAAAATTTTACACATCTACAAAAACTTAAACAATTGTTGAATGAACCCACTGATGATAATAACGAGAAAATCCAAAACACCATTAATGTAGTAAATGACGAAACCAATGTTGAATTTGTCGACGAACATGATAGGACACCAGCCCAATTGCAATCAGATACCCTTACACATCCAACTAAAGTAGAACCCCTTAACTTACAACCTTACATTGACTGTGTAGAGAATAACATGGGATTAGCAGCCCCATTCCAAATGAAAGAGGAACAAATTAAGGAACAAACTAATTTAATTATGACAGCACCTAATGATTCAAATATGACATTAAACCGAGGTAGATTTAAAGCAGGACATTTCCAAGTTTTAGTTTCATATTCTAAACCGACTTCAGCCAAACGCAACACTGATAAAACAAAACACGAATCTAATGATCGCAAATT
This sequence comes from Antedon bifida, assembly GCF_963402885.1. Lineage (NCBI taxonomy): Eukaryota > Metazoa > Echinodermata > Crinoidea > Comatulida > Antedonidae > Antedon > Antedon bifida. The sequence continues at coordinate 13,340,620 of NC_136227.1, forward strand.
TTGGTGGAATATTGACAGATATAACGATACATATAAATTGATTAAAGAGATCATTAATGATAAACAGATATCGATAAGTGGATCGCCAAAACGATTCATAAAACGTTTGTATAATGCAACAAGTTACTGATTAAATTTTTTTTGCAAGATTATTTTTAAATTACGACATTTGCTAAATTAATGATAGCATAGTCTACGTATTTGATGAGATTTGTTTATAAATAATAATGTTATTTCAGTTAAAAGAGAATTAAAATTATGATTAAGTATTGATTTTGTAACGAGTTTTTTGATAAAGATTAATTTTGAATTTTGATGATCGATATATTGAGATATTGAAAAGAACGACAAGCATTTTGTAACAAATATTTTGTTTAACCTTTGAGTCGTTCCCTTTGAAAAAAAATTTACCGTCGTTTACCAGTGTTGAACAACGGTAAACAACGTCGTACTAATCACCAAGGTTAATCACCTACTTACATGTTTTAATGGGTCTCATGACGGACTTTTAATTGGTTGCTGAAGGCAATCTATTAGTTGGCTTGTTTAACAATCACCAACTTACTAAATAGCTCCACCCTTCAAATATATAGACCAATGGCAAAGTCCGGTTTTAATTGAGGGTTGAAGACAAGTGTATTTAGTGACGTGACACGTGTCCTCTTCCTCCTAGTTTTTATCAGATAGTTTTCTTGAAGACAACAAAGCCCTCTATAGCCCAGTTGATGGTATAATAAAAATATATAAAAAATAGAATAACGCAAAAGGTAAGCCTATTTGAACTTGGCCAAATCAGGAGTGCAGTTTATTTAATTATTCGCTGATATAATACGATAGGTAAAAATACAAATGATGGAGATAGGCCTACACAAAAAATTTTAATTATGTCCACTAAATACTATTCTAGTGTATAAGATTTTTTATTCGGTGATATTTACTGCCATATCACATGGTTTAGATGGGTGAAATTTCCGAATTTATCTATAAACGAAGTTCTCAAAACGATGTAAATATATTTACATAATGCATATAAAACGGTGGTATAAATAATTGTAAAGTGAAAATAGCGTGTCCGGTATTTTTTATTCGGACCCGTTAGCTGTTCTTGTTCACGAGGGTAAACGACGGTAAACTACGGTGTTATTGAATGTTAGGCCTAACTATAAAAACAACGGTGATATTTACTGCCGTATCACAATGGTTTAGATGGGTGAAATTTCCGAATTTATCTATGAACGAAGTTCTCAAAACGATGTAAATATATTTACATAATGTATGTATATAAAACGGTGGTTTAAATGATTGTAAAGTGAAAATAGCGTGTCCAGTATTTTTTATTCGGACCCGTTAGCTGTTCTTGTTCACGAGGGTAAACGATGGTAAACTGTATTATTGAATGTTAGGCCTAACTATAAAAACAACGGTGATATTTACTGCCGTATCACATGGTTTAGATGGGTGAAATTTCCGAATTTATCTATGAACAAAGTTCTCAAAACGATATAAATATATTTACATAATGTATGTATATAAAACGGTGGTTTAAATGATTGTAAAGTGAAAATAGCGTGTCCGGTATTTTTTATTCGGACCCGTTAGCTGTTTTTGTTCACGAGGGTAAACGACGGTAAACTACGGTGTTATTGAGTGTTAGGCCTAACTAAAAAAACAACGGTGATATTTACTGCCGTATCACATGGTTTAGATGGGTGAAATTTCCGAATTTATCTATATGAACGAAGTTCTCAAAACAGTATTTACTATTGGGAACGAAGAGATGTTCGTTTGTAAAATTAAACTAAAAAAACTGTATGCTAGTAATGCGACAATTGTTTTGTACTTCTTTAAGGCTCCATTGTAGGCCTAATGACGGTAAACTACAACAAAAAAACAACAGTGATAGTTAATGTCGTATCACATTTGGTTTAGATGAATGAAATTGTCGAATTTATCAAATTAGGTAATGAATGACATAATATGGGTCGATTGTGTGATCAAAGCGGAATTGACGGGTGTGTGTGTAGGTGGTTTAAGAGTATTGCCTATCATACAATCCTTACCTCTTCAATTTAAAATACATTTTATTCTTTATACTAACTATTCTATTTGATTTTCAAAGAAATTTGAAGTCATTGAAAAAATATGTTTTATTACATTTGCAATTACCATAAAATATATAAAAACGGTGGTATATAAATGATGTGGTATAAATGAGGTGAAAATAGCGTGTTCGTATTTTTTATCCGGAAATGACCAGATTGTTATATACCTTAGGTCCATGGTTGTCATGAGGGTAAACAACGGTAAACTACGGTGTTATTGATAGTTAACTATAAAAAAACAACGATGATATTTACAGTCTTATCACTTGGTTTAGATGAGTGAAATTTCCAAATTTATCTATGAACGAAGTTACTCAAAACATCCCTTCGTTTAGTAGAACTTAAAGTTAAGCTAAAGTATAATGCCTGAACAAGTGTTGAGTGTTCATATACTTCTCCTGAGCAACGCATTTACAAGTTGAAGTAAAATGCTAATGAAATAATTATAATAAATAAATAATATTTTGTTCCTTTCATTTTCAGGCTCATAAAAGATAGGCCTACCGCTATAAAAATGCGGTTTAACCAGGGAAGAGTGTGCACTCTTCCCTGGGTAAACCGAATTGTACAATTAACCAAACAATTCGGTGATATGTATTTCATGCGTTCCGGACCAAATCGTCCGAGGGCCGATTTATTATATTTATTTCGTATATAATAATTTTTATTTAATATTCACGTTTAAATATATATATTTTTTAAATTTATTTCAGTTTAGATCATAGGACTCTTAATTCATGTTTATTTACTTTATTGCAGTCCCTGACCAATTCATCTCTTTTTTATATTATGGTTTGTTGGTCAAATAAATAAATAAATGAAATGAAACACTGATATTAAGTTAACATTAAGAGAATAATGAGAGAACTTACGACTGTAGTTATTTTATTTGATCATCAATGGCAACACAATCTGCAATAACCATAGAGTAATAACAGATTGTATTTAGAAATAAACAATGCTATACGCCTAATAAAGCAATTCCAAAGGCGGCTGATAATGGGGAAATAACTATCATGCAAACATACAGTCGTGTTTAATTGCAAACATGAATTGTAGAATTCTTTCTGGCAATTTGATTTAACACATTTGCTTATTTTATCTCCTTACTTTGAGATCCAGTCATAAGCATTGCCATTTTTTCTCAGTGTAATTTGCCTTTTCATTTTTCTACGGCATAGTTCAAAATCAATCAATCGTGATGATTTAAAACGACTTTTTAATTAATGTTTTTTTAAATTTTCATCTTTCCGTTGCGTTTGTAGATCCGGCTGCCGGATTACATCATAAACTGTTATTTAAGGGTTATTTTTGTTGTAATTTCGAGGAACTAATAAAGATTTTTCACTCGGCCCAGTCGCGACGCGACGACGGTCAAGGCCTACAGCCAATTACGCTTACAAATTGTAGTAGACTACAGAGGCCTACTAATATTAATTAAACTTGGGACCTGTTAGCTGTTCTTGTTCACGAGGGTAAACGACGGTAAACTACGGTGTTATTGAGTGTTAGGCCTAACTATAAAAACAACGGTGATATTTACTGCCGTATCACATGGTTTGGATGAGTAAGATTTCCGAATTTATCCAAGAACGAAGTTCTCAAAACAGTATTTACTATTGGGAACGAAGAGATGTTCGTTTGTAAAATTACACTCAGAACAAGTTTAAGTAAAACTTAAGCTATAGAAAGTAATGTCTGAATAAGTGTTGAGTGTTCATATAAAATTTAACCCTATGATTTTTTATGAATACATTTTTTCCATTTATATCTTTCTGTTTGGTTTTATTCATTTGAATGTATCTGTTTTTACAATGTATAATAATAATATAGTTTATAGGTCAGTAGAGAAGAATGCAGCTTATTCCAAATGGGTCAAAGTGACCACTGTTGGGAAGTCAGGAATGTGTTTTTGCCAGTTGCTAGGCAACTAAGGTGATTATCTTCATTATGATGATGATTATACCTCACTTCAACTTGTGCCTGCTGCTCACAAGAAATATCTATACATCATGTTTAACAACTTTAAAGCAGGGCCCTGTTTAAAGGATGTCACCTTTTTTCATATTTTGGCTCTTTTCTTAAAGATAAAAAAAGTCATATTTTCATCTCTTGCGTTATAGTTCATCACATTTAAAAGAGCGTGCATCTATATTTTACGTATTCAAATTTCTTCTACACGTTAATATGTTGTTGCTGAGATAATTTCCTTCCAAAATTCCTATCTTTGTGTTTCATTTTGATACCGTCGCCATGTTAAAAATAGGAATAAATGACGGGTCCCGTAATTTTACCTATTCTGCACTGTATGTAATAATATGTATACAGAATATACTTGTAACAACATATTATATTCTTCAGATCAGGTCATAATGCCATAATCTTTCTCTGTGTGCCAAACTCCAACGTATGACGTGCACATGGCGTTTATCGTGCGGATAACTAACTCGTCGAGTTCATGTCTAGTTTTATTTGTATCTCCTTTGAGATCCAGTCATCAGCATTGCCATTTTTTCTAAGTGTAATTTGCCTTTTCATTTTTCTACAGCATAGTTCAAAATCATCCAATTTAATTTTTGATATAAAACGGCTTTTTTAATTAATGTTTTTTTAAATTTTTATATTTCCCTTGCGTTTGTAGATCCGGCCGCCGGATTACATCATACACTTTTTGTTATTAATGCGAGGAACTAAAGTAAAGATTTTTTACTCGGCCGTCGACCCAGTCGCGACGCGACGACGGTCAAACATTGTTCATGTTACTGTTAGGTACATTAATACTCTGTCTACACTATCAAACTAGTTTGACAAAAAAAAATGTGATGTGCCCAAATATGGTAGTGATATGACATCATTATGTCCATATATGGGCACATCACATTTTTTTGTCACATAAAGTTTGATAGTGTAGACAGACCTTAACGCGGTAGGCCGAATATTTACCGTAACGGTCTGGTCTACTGTATGCATGTAATTCATAGCTAATTTACATACAACGAGTTTAGCCTGAGAGCTATTTGTAGAGTTGACCAAGGACATGCTCTACACAGTTTTCAATGTTATTGTAGGATTATTTATTGTACAAATCCTATACATGATACAGTACCTATATACAGTAAATATCACGGTCTGAAATCATGGCCTCCTACATGTATTAAATAACATTAATACTGTACTGTATATTAAATCTCTCGGCCTTGGCTAGCTTGGCATAATAATAATAATAATAATTTATTCGGAAAACGCTTTTTGAACAGCGGCACACATAATAATGGTGCATTCTTAACACAATTAAACATACAATATATATATTTTATATTTTGCTTAATTTAACATATCTGTTATTTTCTATTTGTCAAGGATGTTTAGTCTTATGTAATTAATTTTATTTTGTTGGTTTTTCTTTTAATTTACTGTTATTGTTGTATATTGTATCTGTTCTGAGGGTCCCAAATGATCAACAAATGCTGGATGGATCACCCTCATTAAATATGGTTAAAATAAAAATAAACAATATAAAAATATATGAGTATAAAAATATAATAACGGAAGTTCGATAAAACCAAGTTAAAAATAAACTGTAATACTAATACCAATTAAATGCAACCCACATACATAACCTTGGACACTAAATTAGCATATCAATTAGTATATGAACAAAGGAATATACAGTACTTAGAAACTATGTTAATATATACACACTCTTGATACACAGTGTCTACCAGCAAAAAAAAAAAAAGAAACAATAGGAACCCAAATTATGGGACATCAATAAACAGGAAAGCATAGATTAGGTTAATTCAGCTGAATAGAATTATTCGATGACTGTAAACAGAATTGATAAAACTACAGTGAGATAGTGGAATATAGAGTAATAATACTAGCCTCGTTTTCAATATTAAAATGCTGATGAGATGTATCAAGTTACAGTGACTAAAAGCTTGTATAGTAGAGTAGACCAGTAGCGTACAGCGCGTTTGTCTGGCGGTGCCCTTTTGTACGAATTTTAGAACTATATTTAGAAGTTCGCCCAGTTCACAAGCGTCGATCTGGGTCACGCTACTGCACATCCATCCAGGGACCATACCATACCATAGTTACTTTTAAAATTCTGCCCACTGTCACTTTCGTTGTGTTTACAACTCCAATGACTAGAATAAAGCCTGTCGTATACTATTGATAACATTTCGCCCGCTCATACAAAAAAAAAGTTTACGCAAACGATTTTTTTTTATTTACGAATACGCCACTTGGCCATTTCATGCGTGGCCGGGTACATTGTACTTTGTTCGCGGATATTTTATTTACCCTTTGGATTTTTATAGTAAATGTTTTTTCTGCCACTATATTAAAATGTTGATCGCATTTAATTGTATATTCTGTAAACGGGAAGGTATAAAACTAAATTAGTTTTATTATACAGTACCCACTACTGACGTCCATAACGTTATAGAAGTAGAGGGCTGAGAAGAGAATATTTTTGTTCATCATAGTTTTTTTTGTATTTCCGTGTAGTAGGCCTACCCTATCGGACGTTCCGAACTTTGAAGTAACAGTTCTGCAAATTAACTTTGTGTTCAATATTTATTAAAGCAGCTTCATTTTTTGTCAATTTTTTTATAGTTAATTGGTAGGCTAATACTTAATTTGCATTAATTGATTATATTTATTAGAAAATGTATTACCGTACCGGAATTACCCTGACGTTTGCATGGGTTTGCATTAAACCATGGAGAAATTCTCCATGATTGAACGCAAACAATATTCATATATTTTTCATTATAGGTTTAACTGTTGAACTCTTTAGACTTAACGACACATCGATTGACCTGACCTAGGCTGGTCATCAGTCATCGCAATTACCCAAATGTGTTTATGACTTAGGCCTTCAGGTTGATCGTAACATTTGCTAATTAAATGACATCATCTTGTATATAGGCCGGTCACTATAATACACCAATCAGAAGCTTACAGTTTAGAAGCTCTGATTTCGTCAATGGTGTTTGATAATTTCCCTAAGTTTATAATGGAACATGCTAAATTTATTGTTTTAACATTTTGGGTTTCAGATGTCAAGGTAACACATGGATTAAACCATGGAGAAATAAGATTTCTCCATGATTAAACATAGCAGTTAATGATGAATCCTTGTTACTTTGTATACTGTATATTTAGTTACAATCAATATTTAAAAGTTTATAATTAACTAAAAGAGTTTTTAAAACTTTAATTTTCATTCACTGTAAATTTTTATATTCTCAATAAATGCAGTCGTATAAAATGTTGATGGGTCGCTAACATGTTATTACCTATAGATATTTCTGATATACAAAATAACTGATAGATTAACATCTACAGATTTACATTGCATAAGATACCTTTGTTGCGTTTAGGGTAGATGCAAACAAATACATAAACAATCCTCATTACCTATATGGATATTTTGAAAGAAGAGAGACCCAAAACAAATTTAAATATTGACGTTATTGGAGGTCACTGTTTTAAAGATTTTTCAAAAACACAGACTTCAACAAAAACTTGTGATTTTGTTCCTTACAAACTTGGATTGGTTTACAATTGTTTTTATAAATCATTAAAGTGTGAATAAAAATAAAATGTGATTCCAATTTTAACCATACATAATTAGATGTATCACTTTTAGATTTATCCAATTTTATATTCCCAGCCGCTGACTCACTATAATCAACCACTTATTCATCTATATACACCTATCGCCAAAACATTTTTATTGAACAGGTCTCACAGACTACTGTAGGCATACATTGGTATATATCTCGTACACTCTCTTTTCTTTCCTTGCTTTGGGGTTTGCGCATGCCCAGTCCGAGTTTCAAAATCATCCGTTAATTAGTACGCTTCCGCGTGATACAGTCTCCTCCGTCCTCCCAAAGGCACTGCGCGAAATTAGTGGGCACAACTAAGTACCGATATAAATATGTTACACATTAATAAAAAGGATAGTATTTTGGTATGAAATGCACATTAAGTCTGTGCTACCCATTATAAATATAGGTAGCACAATTATTGATTACCGATATAAATGTGTCAAATATTGGAATAATGTGCATAAGTGTATTGTGATGTCGGATACACATAAAGTATAGTTTAATGAGGAAAATGTTGTGATGTGTATTTAAAAGGGGGCATGGAAAACATTTTCTGACAATTTCTTGACAATTCGCCTTTAAAGAACAACGTATATATTGCTACCTAAACACAAATTAGAAGCAAACTTTTTTGGTTTAAAAATAAATTATATACATTCGATGTCCCTTTTATAGACAATTGTTTTTAAAATGTTTATATTTTTATACCCATATCAGTTTATGGTAATATTAAATATGACTTGTAGGCCTACATATAACACAACGTTGCTCAACGTTGAAACGGAATGGCAACATTCGCTGTCAATTCCTGAACAACGTATATGCTACCTAAACACAAATTAGAGGAAATTTATTTTCTGGTTTAAAAATAAATTATATACATTCGATGTCCCTTTTATAGACAATTATATTTAAAATGTTTATATTTTTATGCCCATATCAGTTTATGGTAATATTAAATATGACTTGTAGGCCTATATATTATAAAACAACGTTGCTCAACGTTGAAACGGAATATGACAACATTCGCTGTCAATTCCTGAACAACGTATAGGCTACCTAAACACAAATTAGAGGAAATTTATTTTCTGGTTTCAAAATAAATTATATACATTCGATGTCCCTTTTATAGACAATTATATTTAAAATGTTAATATTTTTATACCCATATCAGTTTATGGTAATATTAAATATGACTTGTAGGCCTATATATAACACAACGTTGCTCAACGTTGAAACGGAATATGACAAAATTCGCTGTCAATTCCTAAACAACGTATAGGCTACCTAAACACAAATTAGAGGAAATTTATTTTCTGGTTTAAAAATAAATTATATACATTCGATGTCCCTTTTATAGACAATTATATTTAAAATGTTTATATTTTTATACCCATATCAGTTTATGGTAATATTAAATATGACTTGTAGGCCTATATAACACAACGTTGCTCAACGTTGAAACGGAATATGACAACATTCGCTGTCAATTCCTAAACAACGTATAGGCTACCTAAACACAAATTAGAGGAAATTTATTTTCTGGTTTAAAAATAAATTATATACATTCGATGTCCCTTTTATAGACAATTATATTTAAAATGTTTATATTTTTATACCCATATCAGTTTATGGTAATATTAAATATGACTTGTAGGCCTATATATAACACAACGTTGCTCAACGTTGAAACGGAATATGGCAACATTCGCTGTCAATTCCTAAACAACGTATAGGCTACCTAAACACAAATTAGAGGAAATTTATTTTCTGGTTTAAAAATAAATTATATACATTCGATGTCCCTTTTATAGACAATTATATTTAAAATGTTTATATTTTTATACCCATATAAGTTTATGGTAATATTAAATATGACTTTTAGGCCTATATATAACACAACTTTGAAACGGAATATGACAACATTCGCTGTCAATTCCTGAACGAGTTATAGGCTTCCTAAACACAAAGTAGAGGACATTTAGTTTTTGGTTCACAATTAATTATAACATTCGCCGACAATTCATTGGAAACATAGAGTGATATTATAACACAATTAAGTGAAATTTCATTTTTTGGTTCATAGTTAATTTAAATGTCTATATATGTTTAGACACATGTCATTCTAATGGAATTATAGTTAAGTTTTATATAACACAACGTTGCTCAACGTTGTTGTGGATTTGAAACGAGGCAGGTAAACATTCGCCGACAATTCATTGAAAATATAGAGTTATATTATAACACAATGAAACGAAATTTTATTTTTTTTGGTTCATAGGTAGGCCTAATTATAAATGTCTATATTCTTAGACACATGTTAGTCTATATAAGGGAGTGATACTTAAATATTATATAACACAACGTTGCTCAACGTTGTTGTGGATTTGAAAGGCAGGGTAAACATTCGCCAACAATTTATTGGCAACATAGAGTGATTTTACAAATGCCATGTTTTAGTTCATATGTAATTATAAATGTCTATATTCTTAGACACATTTCAGTCTATATAAGGGAATTATAGTTAAATCTTATATAACACAACGTTGCTCAACGTTGTTGTGGATTTGAAACGAGACAGGCAAAACATTCGCTAATCCCTTGGCAACATAGGCGACCTACCGATATCATTTCAACACAACTAGAGGCAATTTCATTTTCTGATAATTAAGTAATTACTGTATTAATGTTTATCTTTTTTATATCAGTGCCAATTAAGGCAGAGATAGGCATTTTATAATGTTGCTCAACCTTGTTGTGTATTTGAAACGGGACAGAGAAAACAATTAGTGGCAACAAAGGCGACCTACCGATATATTACAACACAATTAGAGACAATTTCATTTTCTGATATTTAAGTAATTAGTAATTATTAATGTTAATATTTTGTATCAGTGCCAATTTTAAGGCAAGGATAGAATTGTATAATGTTGCTCAACATTGCTGTGTGTATTTATTTATTTATTTTTATTTTATTTTCAATCTTTCTACATAGCAAAAAAAACAAACATAATATAAGTATAACAGGGGACAGGGAAAACAGGACAGGGAAAACATTCGCTAATAATTCCTTTGGCAACGTTCGATACCTATATTACAACACAATTCGAGACAATTTTATGTTCTGATACTTTAGTAGTTATTAATGTTTATATTTTTATATCAGTGCCAATTTTAAAGCAGGGATGTGGCATTTTGTAATATAACACAACGTTGCTCAACGTTGTTGTGTAAACGGGACAGGGAAACTCATTCGCTAAATCCCTGTGGCAACGCTGGACCTACCGATATTACAACACAATTAGAGGCATTTCATTTTCTGGTTCAAAATTACTTATAAATGTTTATATTTTATACCCGTTCCACTTTTATGAATAGGGAATTTTATAATATATCACAACGTTGCTCAACGTTGTTGTGTAAACGGGACAGGGAAACTCATTCGCTAAATCCCTGTGGCAACGCTGGACCTACCGATATTACAACACAATTAGAGGCATTTCATTTTCCGGTTCAAAATTACTTATAAATGTTTATATTTTATACCCGTGCCACTTTTATGGCCCATAGGGCATTTTATAATATAACACAACGTTGCTCAACGTTGTTGTGTAAACGGGACAGGGAAACATTCGCTAATAATCCCTTCGGCAACGCTGGACCTACCGATATTACAACACAATTAGAGGCATTTCATTTTCTGGTTCAAAATTACTTATAAATGTTTATATTTTATACCCGTGCCACTTTTATGGCCCATAGGGCATTTTATAATATAACACAATCATTACGTTGCTCAACGTTGTTGTGTAAACGGGACAGGGAAAACATTCGCTAATAATCCCTTCGGCAACGCTGGACCTACCGATATTACAACACAATTAGAGGCATTTCATTTTCTGGTTCAAAATTACTTATAAATGTTTATATTTTATACCCGTGCCAATTTTATGGCCCATAGGGCATTTATAATATAACACAACGTTGCTCAACGTTGTTGTGTAAACGGGACAGGGAAAACATTCGCTAATAATCCATGTGGCAACGCTGGACCTACCGATATTACAACACAATTAGAGACAATTTCATTTTCTGATATTTAAGTAATTACTAATGTTTATATTTTTATATCAGTGCCAATTTTAAGGCAAGGATAGAATGTTATAATAACACAACGTTGCTCAACGTTGTTGTGTAAACGGGACAGGGAAACATTCGTTAACATTCCTTAGTAACAGAAGACCTACCGATATCATTACAACACAGTTCGAAGCAATTCAGTTTTCTGATACTTAAATAATTATTAATGTTTATATTTTATACCAGTGCCAATTTTAAGGCAGGAATAGCCATTTTACAATAGGCTATATTACACAACGTTGCTCAACGTTGTTGTGTAAACGGGACAGTGAAAACATTTTCGCTAACAATCCCTTTGGCAACGTTGGCTACCTAATACAGTAATGGGTAGCACAGACTTAATGTGCATTTCATACCAAAATACTATCCTTTTTGTTAATGTGTAACATATTTATATCGGTAATTAGTTGTGCTACCCAATATTTATAATGGGTGGCACACTTTATGTGCATTTCATACCAAAATACTATCCTTTTTATTAATGTGTAACATATTTATATCGGTAATTAGTTGTGATACCCAATATTTATAATGGGTAGCACATACATACATGCATGTTATACCAAATACTCTCCTTTTTATTATGTGTAACTTATTTATATCGGTAATTAGTTGTCGCCGACAATTCATTAAACATAGAGTGATATTATAAGGTAACGGGACGATTCGGCCCTGAGACGATTCGGCCCGGGACGATTCGGCCCCGGGACTATTCGGCCCGGGACGATTCGGCCCTGAGACGATTCGGCCCTGAGACGATTCGGCACACTTACATTTATCGGCTTTGATATGCATTTATAAGCATAAAATAAGCTTTTTTCCCCAAACTTTATTTTCAGAGAGACTATGGGGTAGCACTACTAGGGATAAAGATGCAATAAAGCAAACATTTTGAAAACATTGTCGAAAATAATCATTTTTTAGTTACGCGCGCGATGTAAATAAGTTACGCCCTCTGTTGGCCGCTTGGCGAATGCACGAAATAAACAAGGTTTTCGAAGTAATAAATTGAATATAAAATTACGTTTTTTTAGTAATTTATTATATACATTATATCAACTTTGTCAATATCAATAAAATACGGATTGTTAAACACCTTTAAAAACTTGATAAATAAAAAAAAAATGAATATGAATTTGGTCTAAAGTGAGACGTTTCGGCCCACAAAGTGGGATGTTTCGGCCCAAAAGTGGGCCGAATCGTCCCACCAAAAGTGGGCCGAATAGTCCCGGGCCGAATCGTCTCAGGGCCGAATCGTCCCTGAACCATATTATAACACAATTAGAGGACATTTCATGTTTTGGTTCATAGGAAATTATAAATGTCTATATTTTTAAACACATGTCATTCTAAGGGAATATTGAATTTTATATACCACAACGTTGCTCAACGTTGTTGTGGATTTGAAACGAGGCAGGTAAACATTCGCCGACAATTCATTGAAAACATAGAGTGATTAATGGACAGTGGTGTCGTCATTTAAACGTTTTAAATGACAACATATAGAAAAAAATTGTAATGGCAACAACCAGATTAGTGTATGCCTAATGCTCAATTTTTAACATACGCGTATCAAAAAGTAAATTACTATATCAATTTAGGCCTAAAAAAAACAACTGAACATAACGATATTCAATACCGTTGTCGTTAAATTAACATAACGGTATCGCTATTTACTATCGTTAAGAAATACGTAAAAAATATGAATGCGCGTTGATTCGCCGTTAATTTGTATATTAACAAATAATAGCAAGTTGTAGGCCTATTTGAGTCCAACAAACTCGCGTGATTGAAAGCGGCATCGTTGTTTAAAATGTTAGATAGAATACTCAATCAAAGAGATGTTTGCATGCTTTAATAAAGTGAATGTAGAGGGCGCACATCTGATGGATATGGTGGTTTTGCCGCCGGCGGTAACGTGTATGAAAGAGCGCGATGAGCTGCAGAGATGATGATGGTTTGGCTGCCGTGTAATTGGATATGTGTGCACAAACAGTTTTTGGTACTAGGCCTAGGCTAGTACTGTATAGGCTTATTATACAGTTTGAAATAAAAGCGTTTTTAGAATTGGTTAAAATACCAATTTAAGAAACGTAATGTAATATACACTGTAGTAGGTAAGCAAGCCTATCTAGCCTAGGCCTAGTAGAGGGAGGGGCCTAGTAGTAATAGCCTTTCCATAAATCACCGGCATGTTTATTGATATGACCCTGGTTATAATTAGTGGTGACAAGGGATTACCTTGGCGATGTATTTTATGACATTTATAGCAACGTTGTTTACCATAGTCTGCAACGGTGTTTACCATAGTTTACGACGGTAATAACCAGTAAAAAGTGTTGTTTTACAGTGATCTACGGTAAACGACGGTAGTTTTTTTTTCAAAGGGTTAATCTCAAGCATTAATTAATTGATATAAGAACAGGAGATTTTCTTAGTACTTTATAAATTGTAATTTTTTTGACATTGAGTACAAAAGTCGAATTTGTCGATTGATTGAAATCGTAATTACCTGTGAATATAAATGCTTAAATCGATAAAGTTGTGACGATAACGATATATTGTGGATAAGTTTGATATTTGATTTTAGGCTAATCAGCCACAGTTTCTTGAGTTTTATGTTTTAATTTGATGATTTATGTTTGAAGGCCATTAGAACGCGATGAGTTGTCGCACAATTTGACATATGTTCAATGTAACATACTATTTTTAAGTTTTGTATTTTTATTTTCAACTGATTTATGTTTGATTTAGGCGAATTTTATACCAAATTCATTTTTGATTTTAATTTTTTTTAAGAGAGAGAGTGAAAGTGATAAGGTTACACTTCAGAGTCAATGGTTTTGGCTAACTCAATTTTGCTTATATGTATAATAATGTTTTTTTTCTTTTATATAACTTTAAATTTGCATGCCACTATTATAACCATTTTTATATTTTAAATAGATTAGAAAAAAAAAGGGAAACAGAGGGATGTAATATAATGATATACTTTTATAATTAAGAAATTGACCTTTGTATCAGAATTCAAATAAGTTCACAAACTTGACCCAGAAAGTCCAGAGAAGAGTTTGTCCAGATGTTTTAATGACCATTTAGTTTATAATAGAATCCCTAAAGAAAACACTTAGCTTAATTTTGTGACTTTTTCCACCGTTAAATCAGGAGAGATTGACACTATTTAAGTACAGATTTGACAGTGTCATTCATCATAGAAATACCTTATTATACCGTTAATCAATTCTACTTAAACACCTCTGGACCAACTTAGGACCAATCGTTACCCTCACAGATTACGTAGTGACATATGCAAATGAACCGAAGCCAATATACCCCCAAGTTTCAGAAGAGCCCAGACACACCTTACAGCCACTTCTTCAGAAGCAGACCTACACACTTCACACCTCACCGACAGCATCACAGATCCTCCGTTCCTTATCTATACTTATAGTTGTATATTGTACTGAAGTATTATACTGAATAAACAATATGTGTTACGACAGTTAAGCGAGTAAGAGTCTTCATTAGTACCTCAACACAACACTATATTACACTACAGTAGTAGCCGTTTATAACTGAAATACACAAAACAAATAAGATACAAAATGTGACGCTTTTATTATTTTTACATGTAATTAGGAAGCTTACGGAAGAATTATAAATTACTCCATGGGCTTATACTATATATATATATACATTAAGAATAATATAATAGGCAAAGTATGTTTGTGCGTATTAAAACGTAAACATACATAAAACAGTGATGAAAAACAAGATGAACCAGGAGGTAAATTTATATTGAAATTTGTCAAGGTGGTTATTGATTAAGGTTGTGGTAAGTGAATTAAGTAAACTAAAACATTTAGTAACTTGTACAATAAAAAGAATAGTCAATGTGAAAGAGGGTTAAGAATGCAATCAACATGTATGAGTAGCCATAATGCATTTAAAATCAAAATCAGTAAGTCATTAAAATAAAAGTTGATATGGTTTAATTGACTTTTCAATTCTTTTAAGGCTTAAATAATGAAAAATTCAAGAGAATTAAGTTCAAAAACTGAGAATACGCATTAAGTTACAGCAAGTGCAGGTGTTGGTTGTAAGAAATCTTGTGCGCGTAACTTTGTGAAACATGCCATTTTTAATCCATAGAAAGTTGACTCTTGATATGACTTAAATTAAAAAGTGTCAATACAAAATGACATTTGGTTTTTTGATCTATGATCAATCATTCAAATTCATAAAATCGCGCGAAAGTCATGTTGCGCAACTCTGACGTTTAAAAAAAATAGTAGGTGCACAACTTTACGAAGTTATGAAATGTTGAATGAAAGAAGAATAATACAGATAAAAAAAGTTGATGATGATTTTATACAATCACAAGGAGTTATCCGCCAAGGTGTGGATAACAATATTATGCAGCTATTTTACAGAAAAAATAATTATGCTAAAAAATGTTATCTTTTGAAATAAAGTGTGGTAGTTGATTAACTTGGATTATGTAAAAGAAAAAAAATCCAGATTATTCTGTCCTAGCGACGGATAGCGAATAGGTCGAATAGAAAAATGATTTGACCCCATGTGTATCATCACATACAGGGTAGATGTTTATTTTTGGGGGGTTTTTTTTGGTGTATTAAAATCTTTTTCAAAAGAAAACAAAGAGATGAATCTATTAAAATAAAGAAGATTTAATTTTATGACTATTTATTTGATGTTAAATTATGGTTTTATGGAATGAAACTACAAAACAGTATTCGCTGTATAAATACTGTATTCAGGTTGGATAAGGTATTCAGATTGGATAAGGTATTCAGATTAAGGTGTAGTATAATTATTCAGATGGGTATTGTAAATACTATCTATACATGATTACTTACTTACTTTCCAACATTTATTCTTTTTGGCAATCTGCTTTTCAATTTTTTTGTTCATCCAAAGAGGTTTTCTTCCGTGGCAAACCTTCCTCATCGGGATACACTCATCAATATTCTTCGCAAGAATATGCTCGAATTCGTCCCACGATTGAATACCTGATTTGTCTTTGAAAACCACATCCCAATCTACCAAACCAATTTTCTCGCGCAGCAAATCATAGTTACCATGCCTGTAACTTTGAATATTTGGTTCAATTCTGTCATCTCTTACAAGATCCAATGAAAATTGTAACATCATATGGTCGCTTTTACCCAGTGGTGGAGACTGCATAATGCCATTTATAGTATTCTCTTTGTCTGTAAAAACCAGATCCAAAACATTGGGTGTTTCGCCTTCTCTGTATCTAGTAGGTTCCATAACGTGTTGAATTAAAAATAGATCGTTGATGGTGTCAAAGAAACTTCTGCTGGAATCTCCATCTTCCGAAGACACACAATTTAATTCCCAGTTAATACTTTTATAGTTAAAATCGCCGACAACGATTAAATCAGAAAAAGATGATTTATATACTTCACGGAACAATGAGTTCAGCTTGATATTATTATCCATACTACAAGTCGGGCTACGGTAAACACAACCTAATAAAAGATCCGTTTTTACTTCTTTTACTCTAACCCAAACTGACTCTACAAACTTATTCTTCTTAAAAAAAATTTGAGAAACTGAAATTCCATTTCTGACATAAATTAAAACACCACGACCAGAAGTAAAATCCTCATTCGAAAAAAATGCTTGGTAACCTTGGACACGAAATTCATTTATCAGTGGCGGGTACAAACAATGCTTTGGTAAAATCTCTGTCAATGCAATAAAATCAACTTTTTCTGAAACCAAACGGGAAAGTAACTCTGACTTCTTATTTAGAAAACCATCACAATTTGAGTACCAAAAGTTAAATTTCTGATTGGAAAACGTACTTTCTTTTAAATTAGAGAACTTTCTGTTTTTATTTTCTTTATTGGGAACGAAAAAGCTTCACAATCTTCCCACTTCGGATAACTATGTCTTTCTCACCTGCATCTAATCGCGTTTTTAATTCACCTTTTAACTTAGTGAATGCTTCTCTTTCTTTCATGGTTCTATCATTACTAACAGCAAAACCCTTTTGAATTGCTAAAGAAAAAACTTGACGTTTAATAGATTCCCTTCTGAAAACTAATTTCAAAGGCCTCTTAATAATATCCTTCTCAGCTTTTCCAACACGATAGATAACTTTCATGTCGGCGTCGATATCAACTGAACCGTTACAAAAAGAACGGATAACAGATAAGTCATGTTGTTTGCGGATCATGGGATCACTACTTGTATTTTCCTCAATATTATTTAACATTAGGTTACACCTTCTTCTTTCCTTCTCAGCTTCATCTTCAAATCTCTCATTTATTGCTGTTAACAAATCAATCTTATCAGTTGAATCCTTAGCCTTGAGATCAGCAATATCACTTGAATTTCGTGTGATAGTTTCATCTATACGATTTATGTCTTTGAGAATATTTTCTTGTGTTTTACCGATCGTCGACAACGCTTTCAAAAAACCACAAGCAGACTTATTACAGGTACGACAATACCAATGAAGGCCCTGTTCACCAGATGAAATAACATCAAATAAAGACTTTCCTACATCTTGACATGAACAATGAAAACAAAACCCACACATGCCACACGTTACTGATTGATTGTCAACAGCTTTACTACAACTACCACATAGGCCTAGATGAGGTATCAAATCATCCCCCGCTGGGGTTAACGCCGACCTAAGCTTACGAGCTGTCTTAGGCCTACCACCACCTCCAATATAGCCTCCACTAGCCATCCTTAAAAATCACAACAATCCTTGAAGAAAAAGGCTTATTTTCTATGACTCCGTCAAGCAATAATACTAAAGAGCAAATAGCGATCGAAAAGTGTAAAAATTATGATAGTAAAAAGATCTCCAGACTACGAAATCACAAACACGACCAACCACCACTAGTGCGCCCTCTAATGTTTGTTAGTGTATTACTACAAAATGTGAACATATATTGTTATAGTAGTATAAACAATCAGAATACAACTGATATGACCATTCTAAAACTTCTGGTGAAGTTTGATTAATTTCTCTAAATAAATCATTGATTAAAAATGTCTAATAATGGCATTTCAACTAAGTATTAAATAGGCTGTGTACATCATAAGTTAACCGTTTTTCAGTCTCATTGAGCTTTATAGCGCCATGATTTGGTAGACTGCAATTGTATTTTAAGAACAGCACTTAAAATTGATAAAATATAATAGAAATACAATTGAAAGTTTTTAATGTAAATGATTTTAATTAAGATAATTTACATTGGCAGATCTCACTCTGAATACATTTAACCATTTCACATATAAACGTCAGTGTGGTAAAAGACCTACAGGTACTTAACAAACAATAAATTATATAGACACATTTATATTAAAAACTCATTACAATCCAGCATTTGAGCAGAGAAATATTATTGAGGAAGGTTTTAATTTAATTTTCTCCCTGTTACCTTATTCAAGCTGTGGCAATTGTATTTATCATGGCTCTGCACAACCATGAACAAACATCAGAATGGTTGTCAATATTATAATTATTAATAAAGGACAATATAAAAACAATCTGATCCCATCATAATGCACTTTTATATGATGGTCTAGCAAACTCAAGTAGAATAATATAGGTGGTGTCTGAGCAGCATTGTGTTGGAATGCATTGGATAATAAGACACAAATGTGTACAACTGGTGTCTTTAGCTGAGATTGACACGCTGCACTATCATAGACGGGTAGATGTTATTGTGTATTAAATAGTTGAAGAGATGATAGCATTCTTTAGCATTTTTTTTCTCTTTTGTGGCTTGAACCAGCACTTTTGTTCATTCATTCAATGACATGATTAATACAAGTTAATCAGTAATATGTAATACAGTAGTTGTCATAAATCTACAATCTTCATAATCTATTTGATCATTGTTATCCAATATAATCCTCCTTTTTTCGTAATTGTTGTATATCTTTATCCATATAATATTCAAAATAAAGACCAAAAATCATTCATTCACAACAAGACACAATTCAATCCGCAATATTTGTTGTTGTTCTAAATATTGCATCTTTATAATCTGTTTAAATTGTTTATTATCCAATATAATTCTCCCTTTTTCTTTCTTTTACCTTTTTATCCATGTATAATAATGTGTATATAAAAAAAAAGCATTATATAATATAAACATTAAAAAGGCCTTAGCATTTAATAGGAATGCTAAATTGTTTAAGTTATTGATAATCAACTTAAATAGTATCCAGAAGTTTTTGCACACTGGCTGAATATTTAATTCAGATGGTATCGTAATATCAGGTATAGTATAGAGTCTGGGCCTGTCATCACAATCACCATGGATACGTGACTTAGTAACACATATTATTTTCCTTTTAGTATATATATTATTTAAATTTTGAAAGAATCAAATTGAAAATTCCATTAAAAACTTTGCTCTACAAAACATTTTTCACCATCTCAAGAGTTTCTACTACCCTATTTCTTATCCAGAGGATTTTAGCTCTGTCTTAACCTTAAAGACACTATAAAGACTGACACAAAATGACCACAAAAGATTACAACAGGAAAAATTGATTAATAGATTAATACAATTTAAAGAAGTTAATAA
The DNA here is from genome assembly GCF_963402885.1 of Antedon bifida. Taxonomy (NCBI): domain Eukaryota; kingdom Metazoa; phylum Echinodermata; class Crinoidea; order Comatulida; family Antedonidae; genus Antedon; species Antedon bifida. The sequence continues at coordinate 13,361,098 of NC_136227.1, forward strand.
TAACACATACATGTAAATATTTTTTTTCATACTCTATAAAGAGTTGTAAAATAATTTTGCAATATTGATATGAATAAACTATTTGATTTGTTTTCTTTCTTAATAATTAATAATTAAAAATTAAAAATTGGTTTTCTGTGAAGAGCTAAGAGTTTAATTACTATTTATGAATTCAAAAGTTTAAAAAGAAAACGCGATTTAAAATCTTCGGAAAATACCCACAACTAAGTTATTTTCAAAACACATGCATGCTCCCACTACCAGCATCACGTTGTCTTAGCTCGCTCCTTGTGTGAATGCTGACGTCATCACTCTCCAAATATACACTATTTTCCGCCCTGGTCCCCGTGTGCAAGCGTTAGCGTGGACCTGTATATTTACAACCCTGTACAGAGTAGAGTGCAATGTTGTGAACTTTTTTCTCACCTATGAAGGTTTTTTATATAATGGTATGCAGTGTAAACGATAAAAAAAACGAGAAACATGATGTTCTTTTTATTATTATTTCATAGGCATAACATAAACATGAAATGTCTTGTTCTATGTACACGGCAGAAAAATGTGTGTGGCGTATTTGGCATTTTATTGATTTGTGTTGTAGACACGGCGATTACGGCAATCATTGTATACTAAATTACATTGAGTTATTCACCCGGCTATAGGGTTTATATCTGAGGTTAAACAGACCACCAAAGCACAGTCGTACACTAAACACATGCACTATCGAGGCATTTTCGGAGTGCCGCATTACCAAATGTTCATTTCGTTTGAAGTGTTTTTCGATCAAAGTTTATTATTAGTTCGTCGAAATAGATCCGTATTAGAGTATTTAGGAAGGATTTATTTAAATTTAGATTATGTGACATTGTTATCAAATGCAAAGAACTTATAGTAGTACTAGATGTACAGGGTTAAAAGGTCAAACTGGGCGACGCCATTTCACAGCAAGGAGCAGCTCCCCCTCCAAACTAGGAAGTCAAAACTATTAATTCCTATAGAGGGCTCAGTCAATTACTCTATCCTCCCTATAGTATTAGCAGATCCCCTCTATGATTTTGACTTTCTAATTTGATGAGGGCGCGCTACTCCATGGCTCACAATGGCGCCACCCATTAGCTCTATTCTATCTCACAATGCCTTTCGAAATTGTTACACGCTTCTAACGAACAGGAGATTCTTGTGTTATAAGGTACAATAGTATAGAAATATACTAATTTATTTGTATTTTAGTTATTCTGTTTTTTGTTTTTTTAGGCTTCATCATTCAAATGTATTTATTCTGAATTAATTTGAATGTTAATGTAAGAGGCTGAATGTAATGACAAAGAGAGTATTATTGTTTTACAGTAGAATGAAACTATAAGAATGAAATTGTCAGTCCTAAATGAATATATATGATGAAAAGAAAGACATTTTAAAAATTCCAAATTTTTGGTAAAGGGTGAATGAGTAAGATGTATGACTGACATGACTCAGAAGCCTGATTCTAAGAGGTCTCTGTTGACTATACATTTACAACAAAAATGAAAATACTGACAATGATTAGTACTACTGTATTAGCTGTTGCACGTAGTGTGCTGTTAATTTACAATAAAACCTACTAGTGACTTTATGACAGGATGGTAGACAAAGGGGACGGTAAATGAAAGGATACGGTAATCTACACAAAATATTAATCTGTGCATGCTTATGAGCATACTCTGTTCTGTTCATTATCAGGACTTATATTTGGTCAATTTAACATTCAATCCAATGGACGGAGTAAAGTTCATTGCGTCATTTTGAAACTTTGCAACAATAAAAAATGGGTGTACAGTACGCATGGAATACACATTGTAGTTTTTCATTTTTAGTTAAACTTAATTAAAACATCATATTTTGTCATTAATGTATATTAAATATGTGGTGGTTGTGAATTCAATTTAATTTCAATTCAATAACATTTATTCAATAATGATAAGACAAGAAAAACAAGCATCCTCGTAGCCTCTTTTTAAGGTTTTTATTAGGTGTTTTAATTCATCCTTTTGAACTTTGCTAACTAAACTTTAAATTTTAGTTAGTTATTTTAGTTAAAATAGTGTCAATGACCAACTTAAGGAACGATCAATGTTTTAAATTTTTTTCATTTTTGAAACAAGTTTATTTTTAATCTTTGATATTTTGTGGATAAATAAAGAACAGTCTGTTAACAAATATTAAGCTTTACAAAATCATTAAAGTTGATCTTTTTATATTGTGATCTTCAAATAGTATACTGTTGACATTATTGCTTATACTTGAATGAATGCTATAAAGTAAGCATTGATAATCTGTCATTGTTCTAAAGTATGAAAAACATTAAATAACTATAGCAACACCAACATTACAGTGGGTAGATTTATATTTAAACGAGTTTGCTTTTGTTATTGTCTTATAATGATGAAGAAGATGAATAAATATAACAATAATAGAAGATGGAATCATTTTAATTATACTACAGACTGTGCAAAGCACTGGTGCTCACTGCTGTTACCTATTTAATAAAGCATTCCATAATAATAACAATAATGCTTACATTTTGTAATACATTCCTGATGATGATCAAATAAAGATCGAAACGTTGAATCATGGCTTGCCTCTCGTTATTTGGAGTCAGTTTTATACTATGTTGTATTTATTATTATTTAAATAGATGATTAACAAGGCCATATACATGGCTGCAGTCACATGCACAAATTTGAGTTAGTGTTTACCGACCGACCTACCGACCGACATAGTGAGCTATAGAGTCTCATTTGCACGCGACCAAAAATGCCAAATTAGACTAAGACAACAAATATTACCGTATAGCTCAGTGATTAAGTTCACTTACTGTAGGTTGACCCTGGTCTCCCCAATTTCATTTTTTTTTATGTATATATTAAAATAGACCGAAAAATGAAATGAAATCATCATCTAGTTTAATGCTGGTAATTGTTTTTCTCTTATTTTAAATGCTATTTCAATTAAAAGGTATTTCGTAAAAAAGGTCTAAAAAATAAAATTAACTTAAATTTTTTACAGATTTTTTGGTTTTTATTGAACAGTACACTGGTACTGAAAGTGCTAATAATATAAACAGATTTTAAGTAAAATAAATAATGAGTGAGGGCACTGTGTAATATAAAATGTATAGGCCCTTGTAATGTATTATGGAAAAAGTAATTACAAACTTAAAAGGGGTCTAATATGGGTGTATATTACATCCTTTAATATCATTGCTCTTCACTTAATGAGGAGGTGGTGGTGGACAGAGTTGGTAGTGTGTTGACAATAAAAGAGAGTATGGCCAAATGCATTACTAAAAATGATGAATAAGACATCATACTAAAATATTCAGTACAACTAGCATCTTTGATCATTATAATACACAGGGATCATAGGGCATTTAAGTGACTTGTCTGAAAAACAATTTGTGAAAATTGCACTTTTAAAATACAAAATCATATGTAAGAACAATTGAAGGTTTGTGAAATTTTATGTCTCTCTGAAAAAAAAAATTATTCTTAACAACATTTTGTTGAATGTGCCATTTTAATGTAACATAATAGTTATCCATTTTGACAAAAAATTTGATCTAAAAAATGTATTTACCTGAAAAAATTTCAAATTAAATGTTTTAATGAAAATATGTTCAAATTGGCTGCCAGCCAATGCAGCCAATGGGTTTTTGGTTGAATTAACCATTTATTTGTCATTTTATAAGTGAAATCACTATTTTTTTTTTCTACGAGTGAAGACATACTTGAATAGCTCTGCATAATATTTATTTGATTCAGAAATCCTTACAAACAAATCACCATCTTTGTCATACGCATAATGTATTTAAATAAAAATGTTATGAACATTCTAGAACACAATTATTGTTTTTTTTTTATTACAAAATGTGATAGTTATTATTGACAAAAGAGCTATGTGATTCGCTTTTTATAAATCAATAAAACAAAAAAGAATTCTATAATTGGCTTTAATTTAAAGTCAACTGAAATCTAATAACATAGAACATTTTGCTGTTATTATAAATTAATTGATTTCAAGATTTAAATCATGAAGATTTTGTAATATTGTGGGAGAATTCAACATTGTTTTAATCAAATTAATAATAAGCATAATCTAATTAATAATTATTTTATATCATCTTATCAACTATTGTACGTTTTTTCCTACGACTGATGACAATTACAAAAAAAAAATGCAGAACTTCTTGATTATTTTTACACAAACCATAGGCCTACCAATTTTGATATTTTATCGGGTGTTACAATTCAGACATCTCTGATCATTTACCTATTTCAAAAATAATAGAAAATACAGATCTTTACAGTTTATCAACATAGTAGCGTTGAACGCATTTTTTGTTTGGCTAGCAACCATGCAGCACCCTCTATCATTGTGAAGTCACACCATGATACTCTATAGGCCTACAAATTTTGATATTTTATCAGGTATTACAATTCAAACATCTCTGATCATTTACCTATTTAAAAAATAATTGATTATGATTAACTTTCAATAAGGTTGACGTTCTTGACCATTGATACTGAATTACAGATATAGGTGCATTTTGCTTTGATCTTTCTCCAACTGATTCGTCTAAACTGTAGAGTTAATCCTAATGTTGGATACATTTTTTTATATACTTTTTGAAGTTAAAAAAACCCAAAACACTAAAACAACTATTGATGACACCCTCTACACACCCCACCTAAATAAATTTAGTAAACATTAGCATAAACTTTTAAAAATTCATAAAAGTTCAAATATTTCAAGATATAAAAAGTATAGCCACATTTGTAAAACTCTGTAATTCTATATATTCTAAAATGGCAAAGACCTAATCTCTTAATTACCACCTCCCATTTATATCTGAAACAGAAGTGCTTAATATAATTAATAATTTGAATTCTAGTAAAGGTTCAGAGCATGATTCTTAAAAAGGTTGCTCCATAAGCCATCTCACATACGCCATTAATTAATCATTCATGATGGGTTCTGTACCTAATCATATTAAATGTAAATCCTGTATTTAAAAACGGATACTTTTATACCAATCTTAATTTTACCCATTTTTTTCAAAAAAATAATGAAAAATGTATGCATACAATACCACTTGTCATGCTTTTCTTGAACTCACTAATTCTGTTAATACTGCTTTTGAAAGTACTTTTCTAGATTTATCAAAAACTTTTGATGTTGTTAACCATGATATTTTTAAGTTGTTTCGCTATGGTATTTTTCTTAGATTGGTTTAAAAGATATTTTACAGACCGAAATCATTATTTCAAATTAATAATTAGTAAATCTTTCAGACAAATGTTTTTATGCAGATAATACAACTTTATATTTTAATAACAATAGTGTCTTGTTGAACTTTTTAAATTTAAAGTTAAGTAAGTTAGTAAATTGTTCACTACAAACTAATTATTAATTAATACGACTAAAACTAATTGTATTAGTGAACTTACACACAACAATTGTTATATTTTTTTAATGGAAAATGAATTGAAAAAAGTGAAGTTACATTCCTTGGTCTTTTAATTAGATTATTGGCTGCCAACAATTTTTCTCAAATAAAATATCTAAATATATTAGTATTCTAAAGAAATTAAAATAAAATGTTTTACTTATACATTATTGTAACATTGTTTGGGGCGGTGAAGGTTTATCAATATTGTTTTTAAACCAAAAAATGATGCTTAACCACAAAATTAAGTATTTAACAAAAATATATTTAAATTTGTTAATTGACAAACCAAGTGAGTTGTACACTACTGATTCTATCACTTTTATGTTGGTTAAATGAGGTTTCCTATGTTTTTAGGAGGATTGCAGAGTTTGGCAATTATTTTAAACAAAAAATATTGTTTTACCCCAAATATAAGTGGAATAGTCTTGATTTAACCCTTGTTTCTAATCAGAAAAACTTTTATATAATAATTGAAAATCATTATCTGTCCAACTACTTTTCTGATAAAATAATATTCTATTGTCTATATTTCTGTTGATTTTATTCATTTATTTTAAGTTTTGGTTCCTGTATAGTTATTACCTTTATTCATGTAATTTATTTTATGTTTTCATGCTACTTTTTAAACAAATTAATGTAACCTAAATATATTTTCTGTTTTGTATTCATTTGACCATTAAGAAAAAAATTGTATTGAACTTTAACTTGATAATATTGTTATTTGATATTCAACTCATCACAAGTCCTCAAAATGAGTGCTTATGTTTTTCATATACATTTGGATAAAAAGATATACAAGTATACAATCTAAATTAATAGTTGTGCATTAAATCAGGGCAATTATTAAATACATTCCTATGTCAATGTTCATTTTATTTTGATTTCAAATCTGAGGGAATAATTAATTTATGTGTGAAATTATAGGACAATTCTCAATAAAAAAACATTATAACAATACTGCTTGAACATTAGATGAAGGAGAAACTTCAATCACTGAATGTTAGTAATTCTTAAATAATTGACAGAAGGTGAAAAGGTGTAAAACTAATCAAAGATTTAACATCTACAAGAAATAATTCAGAAACAGAAGGACTTGATTGTTCCATAGTTTTGTACAACAATACTGTAAATGAAATTCTGTCTTAACCTAAAATAATACAAGGTTTGGGTAAAAGGAAAATCAACATTAAGTGCATATTTTATTAATTTTTTACAAAAATACTACATAGTGTAAATTTTAGTTTATTTAAATATTAAATAATTCAGTGTTTGAATTATCAAGAACTATTGGTGGTTGGACATTATTGTTGGACACAGATACCTGGGCCTTTATACATGCTGATTTTTATTTTTTTATTTTATTTTATTCAATTTCCAGGTAACATACAAAAATCATAAACAAGGTACGGCATCATTCAACAAAACAGAACAAAAGTACTATCAGCACCTGCGGGTAACAAAAGTGGATCAGTTCAAAAGAACTGCACTGTCGAGTGGCTTTCCCAACTAATAGTACGAAAAACGCAAAAGACATAAAAACACAGAGATAGTCTAGATGAATTCGATATCAGTAATACATTTTTTCAAATCCCTTCTAAACCCCCCAAAGTTAAACAGGACTTTGTTACGAACTTCATGCGGGATACATTCCCATATTCGAGGGAAATTAACAAACAGGGAGTATTTAAATGCATTAGTTCTAGCATACATGTGTTTAAAGGTGAGCGACTCTGGATACCGAGAATTAATTGTAAGGTATTCAAATATATCAAAATCAATTAAATTATGCAAACACTTAACTACAAAAATTATACTATGAAATTTCATTCTTTGAACCATATCTGGTAAATTTAGTATCTTAAGCCTGTCAGTGAAATCGCCTTCAACACACAATTTAGTAACCCGTCTTAATGACTTGTTAATAGCTATATTATAGAGAGTAGAAGGCATGGAACCACATTAGCACTATTTAGTCAGTGAAATCAACTAGTAGCCACATGCTAGAAAGATGTCCTATTCACGCTGCCGTGCTGTATAAGGATATTTTATGCTGTGGGTACAATGAGTATATTTGAACTACATAGCATTCACTGGGTTGGTGTTATCTCAGCCGCTAACGCAGGGGTTGGAGGTAGGTTGTTAAAAAGCATGACCGATGAAAGGTAAGCCACATGTTAAAGGTTTCCTAGTCGTTAGGTTTATAGTAATATTGTTATATATGCATTTAGCCATATGTGCACTGTGAATAAAGTGTATGTAGACAAGCAATTTTACATCTCTTGACCGTTATTTAACATTCTTGATACGGTGCTCTACTACAAGGAAAGGGAAGTAGGACCTTTCTCTCTTAAAGGGTGGAACCGGTAAGATAAATTTAGTTTTACTAAACTATAGCACAAAAATAAAAATTTGAAATTGCATAAAAACACCGGAAACGTAAACGTTAAATTAAATATATTTAGTCATCTGATAATATTTTTTACCACACCGTTTATTTTTCCTTTATTGTAGCACAATAAAATAAAAAAAAATTATGAAACATCAATTATTAGAATGTACAATCAATAGAAATTTATTGTCTATTATAAGACTATTATATTGGTCCCATGACAGAATTCAGCTTGTTAAAGTCATAAAAAAGTTAATAAATGAATCACTTAATGAGGTGTAGTAGTAAAATAAACATTTTCTATGCATATTATTAGTTAAAAAATGAAAAAAATATTGCTAAATGTGTATGAAAATGGTCTGAATCAAATCAATAAAGGAAAACACCAGAAACGTAACATTATATTACCTATATTATAGTAATCTGATAATATTTTTTACAACACCGTTTATTTTTCCAATTTGTTTTTAAAGTGCCTCAAAGTTTATGTACAAAAGAATAGAGATTTTACTGTGTAATTTGAACTTTACTGTAGCACAATAAAAATCCAAATTATTCTGTGATATTATAAAAAACAATTACGGATAGATTATTAGGATGTATGATCAATAGAAATTGTTTGCCTATTAAGACATTTTTTGCCTTTGACTATTATTATATGACAGACAGAATTTAGTTTGTTAAACCCATAACAAAGCTAATAAATGAATTGTATAATAGTAGTAAAATGAACAAAATATTGCTGGATGTGTAAATGTGTATGAAATTGGTCTGAATCAAATCAATAAAGTAAGAATAATTTCATCTATTTATTCATAGGAAAATTGTCATGGAATATAGTTTTATTGAATTTAATCTTAATAGATAAATCTTAATTTACTCTGTGAACATGAATGTAAATTGAAAAGATATGACCATATCCAACTGAAACAAGAATGAACCAAGGTCAATATTAGTTTAAAAAAAGTTTGTACTGAAATACAATCTACAACAATGAAGAGTTTATAAACAATTGTAATACATTTATATAATGTAAATTTTTTACATCCATTGATTAAAATATAAAGTTATGCTACAATAACTTATATATATTTTTGTTAAATAGCTTGTACTGAAATTTGAAATTTGTCTATATAAGTTCTTTTAAAAGTAATCTTTTAACATTAATGTTAGAAAATGTTAAACTTAAAATTATAAAAGTTGAACCTTACATATAGCTTCTGTATGTTTATCCTCAAAAAAGTTTTGTTTGATAAAGTTGGATGATGGAGATAAATATGAATGAATAAAACATGATTAAAGTGCAACTGCAGACTTTGCAAAGCACTGGTGATCACCATTGTCAGTGGTCTAAAATATGTCATAATGTTAAATGTTGGATACACTCTGAACTTGTTACAGTTGTGTAGAACATTTAAGTCTAAGTTCAGCTTTCTTGTGTTTCTTAGTGGTATAATTTCACCTCTAATGTCGATTGTTTAGTGTTAAACAATTTCCCTTTATTTTTTGTTTACTATAATTTACTATGTGTGTATGTATATCTAAATAAATGTTTAAGAAATAAACATTTTTTTAAATAGACTATTGCAATGGACCAATCATCACCTAGTTATGCTAATTATGATTTGTTTATTTTTACAAATTTTGTATGACATTGTAATGGTGGTTTGATACTGTAATTATTATGTAAGGTGATTTGTTAAAAACTAGGTACGGTAAATAACTTACAAAATTATATTTGTGCCGCTATTTCAGTTTTATTTATGTTTGTTAATCCTGAGTATAAAGAAAGAATAAATGTGGCAGATATACTATCTGTATCTTATATTGTATATGGAAAAAAATAATTATAACCTAATAACAAAGAACTATAATTGTGGTGTGTATTAAAAGATCACTTTAGCTCTCAACCAAATTCTGAATCATCATTCTTGGGATTGGTGGTGGTGACTATAACCAGGAGGTGGTCGGAGTTGATGGTGATGTTGTTGAAAGGAATAAAGGAGAGTATGGCAAATGAGTATGATGATAATTATAAAACTAGAATTTAATTCGTCACTATAGGTGATCATTTTTATCATTTTAATGAAATTAACATTTTTTAAACATGCATGTACGTTACCATACGATCTTAAAAAGTTGATGTACGCCATCCTATTACATGATGCATATACACTTATAGTGCTGAGTTGTACCTATTATGTGTCATACAATATGTACAGTATATACTGTATGTCTATATACAGTGTAGCATAGGTGAAATTACGGGACCCACATCAAGTTCTAATTTTTTGGTATGATGGAATTATCAAAATAAACTCGAAGATGACAATTTCGAAAGATAATGAATTGAGCAAATAAATAAAAGGATTGAAAGAGAATGTGACACGTAGATGCGCAATGCGCGCTCTTTGAAATTTGTATAACTTTGACTAAAGAAATTTAAAAACTACTTTTTAACTTCAACTGGCCATGATAACATCACAACATCCGATAGGCTTATTTTTTATATGAATTCATATCTACATTTCATCAGCTTTCATAATAAGTTATAATCTTCAAGGTCACCTTTAATTCTGAAGAGTTATAAGATATTCAAATGTACGGTGTAGCTGAAATTACACGACCTAGGTTATCCAAGTTTTTACGCATGATGACGTAATCAAAATGAAAATGTTGACAATTCATAAGAAAGATAATTAATTGAACAAGCACATACTAAAATTTGTGCGAAAATCGGGCTCAAATAACGGAGATGCTCTCTATTGAATGTGATAACCCACACAAAAAGATAAAAATTACTAATTTTTTAATTCAAATGGCCATTTGATGACGTCATACCATTTTGTACGTCTAATGTGTATATACATCTACAACTTATTGGCTTCCATATTAAGTTAAAAAAATTGGGGGTCATCTTCCATTCTGAAGAGTTATATTCATTTTAAAAAGGCCCTAATTTTTACCATTTTTAGCACTTTTGTACAATTAATGTGCGCATGATTTGTCATTTTTAAAGTGCTCGTATAGCGTTATTTTAAGTCGGAATGGACTCAAAGTTGGAGAATGTACTAAGGATTGTGGGTAGAATGTGATGTATACATCAAATTTTATTTTTTACGCTTTTTAAAAATTGCGTGCGCAAAAATGTGTTTTTGCGCAGTAATTTTTTGAAACACGCAAATGGCCTATTTCATGCTCTAAATTGATCAAAACTTAATTTTGAGCTTTTTAAAATTATAACGCGCGATTTCACGCGCATGACCTTGACACTCGCGAGTTTTCATTTGCCAATATTTTTTACCTTGACCTGAAGTTTACGTGTAGTAAATTTCATTAATATGTGATAATGAATTATGGAGATATGATTGATAATGTGATTTCACAAAATGGCGTATACGCAACGTCACGGATTAGTGATCACGCTGAAAAGCTTATTAGGACTAATTAAGTTACAGTATTTGAAAGTGAAATTTTGGTAATCATTGACATTAAACTTTTTGAGATAATTATTACACAAATTTGTACAGAGAGAAATAAATAATAAGAATAAGAAGAATAAAGATTTCGTACAATAACAATAGGTGATCATTTTATTCTAAATGATCACCTAATAAATGAATACAGTCTATATGTCTATCAACTAGCATCTTTGACCATTTGTACCTCTGTGATATACAGGTTGAATCATAGTGTTTCAAAGTTATTAAACAGTTTTGTGAAAATGAACTAATAGTAGGGCGGCCAATGTGAGCTTTTTCATCATGGGGGGCATTTTCTTTTAATAGCAGGCAACCATGTGGAATATATCCCTTATGGGATGACAAAAAAGATAGGGGTGGATGCCGCTCTCAAATTTTAGGTCAAAGGTCATTTTCAAGGTTATAAGGTCAAATATGGTAAAATAGAGGTTTAAGCTGTTTTCAACAACGTATAAGCTAATTAAAAGAAATGTAACCATTATTGGATCATTATTGACATATTGCTGTAGATGGTCAAGTTCATCAATTTTTCAACTTACAAGTTTAAAGGTCATTTTCAAGGTCATAAGGTCAAATAGAGCACAGACCTGTTAATTATCGGTATTAATAATTGAAATAAATATAATTTTCATGATAGCCTAGGGCTGATGGATAGTGTGGTGTCAAAAAGACCAGAATTGTACTGGGAAGATTTTAAACTTTTTGAGTCACTCCTGGAAGCTGTTCAAGGGATGGAGAAGATGAGTCCTAGAGTATCAAAATAACCGAAATTGGAGGCCTACTGGAATGTCTTAAATTTCATTTAAAAACGGTCACAAAGGGTTTGTGGGTTGGGAGTAATGGCCGGCATGGCCCATGCCAATATTTAAAATTTTTCTGGGATGGAAGAAGGTAAACGCTCTGAGGTGGGTATTTCTTCCAGCACTGATATATAATGCCTACTGGCCATCTAGGTAATGGCAAACGATTGAATCACAACCACACATGCATGCTTTTGGTAAAAACTTCATCTGGCTCTTTAGTTTACATACACATGTAAAAAGTTCCAAACTGACAACTGGGTTAGGAACTGACAACTGGGTTAGGTTCCAAACAACCCGATTCATTTAGGCCACATACTGATCTCTGCCTGATAGTTGGCTCGTATGTTTAGGTTCTATGAAAGCTGTATTCACCATAGGTGAGTTTTTTAAATTTTAAGTGTTTCCCTAAGTGGAAATACAGTATTTAAATATTTATTGAGTAAATTGAAATACTTATATTCAAGGGAAATTTATATCACTATATTGTTAACCCTGGTGTTAATGGTATATATAATATGGTACAGTGTACAGTAAAGTTGAATATTGCCAAATGGAAGTAGCATTTTAAGACCCTCCAAAGAGTAGTCTGTTATTATACAGTTATCTGTTCAAGAGTACCATATATTTGGCAATATTCAACTTTACTGTACACTGTACGTGCAAAGTCTTAGCATAGAGATATTCTCTATGGTCTTAGTCAATTCCATTTACAAGGAGTGGATGCGTTACAAATGATTTCCAGTATGACCTCTTCCCATAATCCGCAAATAATGACGTGCTGCAACCTGTAATGGCATGGAAGCTGGTTAGATTATTCTTAATATGTTTTCAACCACTTTATTGTTCACTATACCAGACATCGTCTTTACTTTAGTACGGTTGCTATTGGAGTTACAAAGTACATATCATACATCAACTTTCATGTATAATTGCAATCTCTTTGTTATTGACATAAAGAATGTCTAAAAACTTTGTGATATTTGTTCTCCAAACCGATGAGTGTGGCCCAAAACACATACGGAAGTACAGATTAGTACATTGGGACTATCCTTTCAATCATGTCACTGCTTTTATCAACCCCTTTCTAATGTAATGATCAAATAGTAACAACATAATGACGAAATATCTAGGTAACTTGTATAAATACTTGCATAGTCACCAAATGTTTTAACAGCCATGTTTACTGAATCCTATAGTGCATGACCATCATGTTTTTAAGTTTTCTTCTGGAACATCTGTGGGTATTTCAACGCCATCCATCAAGATATGTGAAGTCATATTTGGTTAAAGATATTAAAATTGGGCTATGATCATACTCCAATGGTTGATCAGAAGATTTTCTGTCAGTTTTTTTGTTTTTATATACTTTATCGAAACAGTTGCCTTATAGAAATCCGCAAATGTTTAGAGCGATGCTTTCTCAGTGACTCATGAAGTTTTAAGTTTTACTGTTTTTTTCTTTCAATAAGTTGTTACTTTAAATATAAGATCTTCCTTATCATCTGTTAGGTCGAAATAATATTGTGTATTATGTTTGATTCGTGATCAGTCCGACCATGTCATGCAGAATCTGTCAATGAATTACAGCGTTTCTTGTTATACCAATGATTCTATTTTGAATCGATCAATCATCCACTCAGTGTTGAGAGTCATTGGTTCTGATAAGTTTAGATAGGTAAACTTGTTTACCCTTTTAACCTCATTTCTACAACGAATCCAATCGGTTTTTAAATGTGTTGGTGGTTTCAGAAATGACAATTTCGGTTGGCTAACTATTCAAATATATAATTACTCATTGTGAAAAAGTGGATCTCCTATCAGTCCTTTGTGAAATTTAGGTTTGAAAAGTCTAAGCTGATGTCCTCGTGTATTTCTGCTTAGATTGCATCCCATTTGAAGGAAGTCTTCCTTGGCTACACCCTCGAAACCTTTTGAAAATGTTCAATCAAGTCACCACGAATTCGTCTGTCATACAGGGTTGTTAGGCCAAGAAACTTTAAACGATCTTCATATGAATAAGAATGGATCGCTGGAATTTGATTTGTCGCATGACGTTGTCCTCTTTCAAGTGCGTTTATGTCTTTTTGGAGAAATGGATTCCATACCTGGACACAGTATGTAACGTAATGTTTGTAAATAACGTTAAAACCGTCTTTATCCATGTGTATAAAGAACCTCTTAATTACTTAAGGAGTTTTATATCTGTAAACACCGTCAGCCAAGATAGCATGCGAAGGTCTCAAGAAGGAGAACCCAAATACCACTCCTTCCAACCTTGATAAAGTCCAATAGTTAGGGTTTTTGAAAACAAAGACTCGATACCCAGGTTTCTCTTTCGAGATTTCTTGAAACAACAAACTTTTAAAAAAACTTGTATCATTGAAAGAATGAAAAAATGTTTAAATAATTACATTATAGGGGGTTTCTGACCCAAACAAAAACATCTCGACATTAGGTCATATAGGGGGTCTCTGTTTTCGAAATTTTTCTAAAACAAATTTCTAAATATTATTACATTATTATAGGTAATATTAATAATTTTTCTAAAAACAAATTTCTAAATATTACATTATTATAGGTAATATTAATAATATTATAGTAAAAGACCAATCTTTTGGCACATATGGCGTTTCATACATATAACACTTGACCTATTTTTTCCGACAAAAATCAAAATGATGACTGGTGGAAAACTTAAAAAAGACAAATTTACAACAGACTGGGAAAAGCCTATTAAAAAACTGTGTACTTTACAGAAATATGTGAAAACAACATTTTGAGAAAATTACACTTTTATATTTAATTTCCTATGTTTTTATGTGTAAAATAAAATGTTTATCTCATAATTACTTTAATATGAAGCATCAGTTGATCTTCAAATATACTTTTTTGGATAGATCTGATGATGTAGATGATTTTCAGTGAATAAAAAAAAATCCTATATTTTGACCTTGTTTGACCTCTTGACCACATAAACTGACCTTAAAACCCAAAACTGAAGATGGCATCCACCCCTATCGTTTTTGTCACCCCACAAAGGATACGTTCAACATGTTTGCCTGCTATTAACAAAAAATGCCCCCCAAACTTTTTATAGAGGACTTTTGTGTATTTGGCCTCTCTATAAAGAAAAATTGAAATTTTGTGTAATAGAAGTGTACATAATTCCGACTTAATTACTGTATATCTACACTTTGGAATAAGGATTATATTTCAATAGTATGTTGCTGTAGTTTTCATTGTTTTATAAAGAGTTCAATGGAAATGTTTAAACATGACAAAATGTATAGTGTCATAGCAATTTTTATGACTAAATATCAGAGAAAAAAATATATTGAAAAACTTTAAATAATGCCAATTCTAGCATCAATACAGTTAAATAAAAACATTAAATAGCATAATATAACATGCAGATATTATTACTCAAAAGATCATTATATTTAAAATACAAAATATAAAAAAATATGACTATGAAAGAATGTATAACTTACTCTGTCTTGGATATTGATGTCTGACCCTGCATCAACCAGCAGGTTACAGCAGGCTGAGTGACCTGCCCCAGCTGCCAAATGCAAAGCTGAGTGTCCAACCTAAAATATAAAATCATACAAGTTACATCTTTTACATATTTATTGGTTAATTAATATTTTATATAATTATACATCCATCAAGTGTCAATTTTCAAATTCAATTTGTAACTTGTATTTGCTGTGTGATCATATACACAATGCACACAAATACTATCAAATTAGCTTTTTTAAATTTTATTTCTACTTTTGTATACATTTTTATTATTATTCCAGTTTTTACATACAAATTTTGTTGCCTGGTATTTAAATTATTTAACTTTTTTTAAATTTAATATTGTTTAAATATTAAATTACTGGATTGGTTTAGTGTACAAACTTTTACTTTCAGTGGCATGTTTAAAACTTCAATATATTTAAATTATCATTTGTGCGATCATAGAGCAGAGAAATAGTTCATTGCTCTATGGTGTGATGGTGGCATTAGCTAGTACAAGTTATTGTGAGTGTAGCATATCCTATTTTATCGATTGCTTTGGTACTTTCATTTCAATTGCAAGCCTTGCACATGGTTATTATTTTGTATGTAATGCAAATCCATTATTTTATATTATCAGAGATAATGGCCTGCACTATTCTAGAGACAGATTTTTTAGTGTACCAACAAAACATTGTCTGTCTTGAGAGGTTTGACATACACACATTAGTCTAAATATTGATTGTAACAATATTAATGTTGAGTTTAATCTGATAAAAAAAACAAGGCCATATACATGGCTGCAGTCGTGTGCGCAAATTTGAGTTAGTGTTTACCGACCGACCAACATAGTAATCTGTAGAGTCACGTTGCACACAACATAAACAAGTTAATTGTAGACATCTTTTTGAACCACATAACAGATATGTATAAACATGTTTTCATTTTTTAAATTTGTTAGATAAAATGGACAGTTTTTAGAAATACCATGACCATTTTCATACCTCCCTGGATAGCTCAAGCCTGTCTTTAAAATGGGTGAAGGTTTGGCTGATGCCCGAATACTACCAAGAACCAAACAAATCATATCAATGTAAATAATATTAAAATTTATACATTTTAATAGATTTTATAACATCTTTATTATTTGTGTTTTATATTTATTGAATTGACTTATTAAAATAATTAAAATTTACACCAAAAAAAATGTTATATTCTTTTTATTTCAAGGACAGGCACAGCAAAAAATGTAAAATGTGATGCTGTATTTATCTTATCCTTAAAAATAATTCCATAATTCACATGTGATAAAATAATTTGTTTAACTATCTTAAAACAGTAAATATTTAACATCTTTCCAACACAATCACTAATGTTTAATTATTTTCATCTTTGGGAAGATGGTTTGCTTTATTTGTTTGGTTATTGTGATTATTATTATTTTTTTTAAAATTTTATTTTATTTTATTCAATCGAAACCAACAGCAATAATTACCGCCCCTAACAGGTTTGATACAAACAAAGCCAGGACTGTTTGAAGCACCTTGATTGGTCCTAACATTGATCAAGGGCTTCTCACGTCCAGTGCCCACCTTGACCAGAGGAAAGGCATAGGCCAATACGTCTGAGGCAGATACTAGATGCAAGGGACTTCCATAAGAGTCAGCAATGCTGATTTCAAATGCCTAACGGGACCCCAGCTACATCTCAGCAAACACAGAACGTTTGTAAAACGTAATTGAAACATTTGCATTTGGGTTTTATAAGGTTTGGTTTTTCTAAAACGTTTTAAAAACGTTTTTTTAACGTTTCTGTGTAGAAATAAATTTTATAATCGAACAACGTTGCATCAAAACGTTTACAGAACGTTATATATAACAAAATAATTACCAATTTTCAGAACAGTTGTGATCATATTTTCGAAACGATTTTAAAACATTGTTTTTTCACATTGCAGTTTATAAGAAATTACGTTACATAAAGACACAGAAAAAACGTTATAATAACGAATGCAAAATACTAATAAAGTCTGACAAAAAGAAAAATGAAATCAAATGTTTACATGAAGTATACAAATAGTGATTACAGATTCCTGCATTATATTCACTAATACTATAGGGTGTGCTTTGGTGTTGTTGAACCTTAGGAAATGTATTAAGTGAATGTATGTAGGAAT
Source organism: Antedon bifida (assembly GCF_963402885.1). NCBI lineage: Eukaryota > Metazoa > Echinodermata > Crinoidea > Comatulida > Antedonidae > Antedon > Antedon bifida. The sequence goes on from NC_136227.1 coordinate 13,378,940, forward strand.
ATTGAGTAAGAGTGAGAAAAAGAGATTTAGAACTTATATACCATATATATATATATATACCAGTAACTGAATATCAGTCACACATTAATTAGGAAAATTACATCAGAACAATTAATAATTCGTTGTCATTACTAAACTGAGAAAACCATGTTTGTTCTTGTAAAAGGATTTCTACAATTCTACAATTTGTTAATTATATATACATTATAGATAACAATTATATTACAGCATCATATTATGTATCTGTATCATATATAGAAAAAATGTAAACTGTGATGCTGTATTGTGACACAAACTTTTAAAATAATTCCATATATATAGCAATTGACAGTAAGTAAATTTATGTGAACCAAAAGATTATTTATTAATGGTGTTACTGCCGTAAATAAGAAAAAATATGAAGGTATTATTCAAGCATTCTTTAGGAATGCATTTTGTTCAATTCTGTTTCAGGAACAAGCATTTTAATCTAAAATTAATAAGTACAAAATTTAGGATTCTGATCATGAATGCGATTACAAAAATTAATTTATGACTTACATTATTTTGTTGGTCCACTGCTGCTTCCATGTCTACCAATGTTTGGCAGACATCAACGTAACCAAATTGTGCACCCACATGCAATGCTGTATCGCCATCCTATTTAACATTTAAAAAATATATATATGTTAGAAAAATGCACATATTTTTGTTAATAAAAAAAAAACAAAACAACAAGAATCTTTTTACAATAATATATCACAGTTGAATAAAAGTATATCTCAAACTAGTAAGTGTACTTGCCCAAGGGCAAGTTTCAATTATAGTTTAAAACACAGTACAATTGCAATCAAGTAAAGTTTGATACCTCATTAATACCCCATGCTCTCCCTAATTGTGGCCATTTTTATTCACCATATGTATGGATGCATGCAATAACAAAAAACAGACAAACATACAAAAAGTGGTGAATTTTCACCCCTGTCATAATATTATGTTTCTCAGTTCCTGTGGATAGATAAAGAATGTCTTAGACTAGGTCTGCTAAATTTATTAGCCAATCAAAAATCGTATAATTTTGGTGGGAAACTTTGGAGGGAAAATGTTATCCTCCTCTGAAGCCCCTAATTTGCATGTTCAGTATAAGTAGTAAAATGTTATAGATATTAGGGGAGAAGAGAAAATAAGATCATAGTAGATAGACGTATAGAGTATAGAGAAGAAAGATCTAGACTGGTAGAAAGTTGTATTTAATACTGAGTTACAAGAAATAAAAGTTTTAGTTGAATACGGTATACTTTTTGTATGAGAAATCATTCAGTGTCAGTGTCAGTGTACGTCGCGTGGATTTAAATACGCCAGATACCGACTCTATATATTCACTACAACCCCATTGACCACAATATTGGATCAAAGATGTTGGATAATGTTGAAACTACATAACATTCTTAGTACAATTGGGTCATTTTGATACCCTGTATGTATAGATGCATGCAATGGGAAAAATGTATAATTATAAACAAACTCTCTATTAGGCCTATAATAAAGATGTTATGGTTAGATTGTATTAAAGTCTCCTTTGAACATGATGCATTTGAGGAATGTGAACAATTCAGATAAAATTAAAAAGGAACTAGAAGAGCAATGTTAAAATTAGTTGTATCAAGTTAGAAAAATGAAATAGAAAAAGTTGCCAAACAATTATATATAGGGTACAAACCATCAGATAGAAGGCCTGACATTTAGAAAAATCAGCATCTTTTCATTTGCATAACAATTATTGTTTTAAGAAATCTTTAGTATTAATTCAAATATTTAAATGTTAACATAATGAAGAATCAAGTTCAATAACTTTGTCACCAGACTAAAAGCAGGTCACATATACTACCATACTTTTAATTTTCAGCCCTATGCGAGTATGATCATACTGATGCAGCCATACTACTGTACCCACTGCACCACAAAATATAAACAGTGTGTATATTTGAATGATTTCCAGCCCTATAAGTGATTATGACCATACTGCTGTAGTATAGGAACCCCTACCACTGTACCTACTACACCACATAAAATATAAACAGTGATTATGACCTACTGCTGTAGCTATAGGCCTACTCCTGTACGTACTACACCACACAAAATATAAACAGTGAGTATGATCATACTGCTGTAGCTATAGACCTACCCCTGTACCTACTACACCACATAAAATATAAACAGTGATTATGACCTACTGCTGTAGCTATAGGCCTACCCCTGTACGTACTACATCACACAAAATATAAACAGTGAGTATGATCATACTGCTGTAGCTATAGGCCTACCCCTGTACCTACTACACCACATAAAATATAAACAGTGATTATGATCATACTGCTGTAGTATAGGACTACCACTGTACCTACTACACCACATAAAATATAAACAGTGATTATGACCTACTGCTGTAGCTATAGGCCTACCCCTGTACGTACTACACCACACAATATAAACAGTGATTATGACCTACTGCTGTAGCTATAGGCCTACCCTTGTACTCGTTACACCACACAAAATATAAATCACATGTAAAGAAATAACTGTTCTAAAGAATCCTGCAACTGTACCTTACCTTATTCTGCGATGCCATTATTGCATTGTCCTTGTTTTCATCATGGAAAGAAATCATAATCATAGGTTTAAAAATACTGATTAAATAAAGAATGTTAAATTGATGTTCTGTGATATCCTGCTGACAATTTAATTCCCTACTGTGTTATTGCAGGCATAAAAATAGGGTTGTATTATAATAAATTCACTGATACTAGGGTTTACCCTCTTTAAGAACATGGTTTTAAGCTTTAATTATTTTCTTTATTCAAATACTTAAACATTAGTTTCTGTAAGCTATTTCTTACAATTGTCTGTATTACCTTAGTTGGCAATGTTAATACTGTACCTTTATGAGACAATTCACTATTTCAGAAGTAGGGTTGGGGGTATTAACCAGGTATTCATGTAGTGGATTGTTTCCATTCTGTGGTAAAAAAAAATCATAATCATCAAGTTTACAAGGCTAATTTACAGATAAAAATGTGAAATTGGTTTTCTGTGATGGCAGGCACAGAAAAAAATGTAAAATGTGATGCTGTATTTATCTTATCCTTAAAAATAATTCCATAATTCACATGTGATAAAATAATTTGTTTTAACTATCTTAAAATGGTAACGATGTTAATCTCTTTCCAACACAATCACTTTAATGCAAATAAAATATAAAACCCATGTTTTCACATATCCTAAACTAATAGTCCATTCATTACAATTTTTGTGGCAAACCTTATGTTTTCATTTAAAGCATTTTAGTGATCAAATTTAGAAATCAAAACACAAGTCACGCTTGAGTGATTTTTGTCCAAAAATTCACCGTTTTTTCTGGAAATGTTGGGTGCGGAAAAGACGCCAAAAACAACAATAATATTAGGGAATTCATGATTCAACATTTCAATCTTTATCGAATCATTGTTTAATGTGTATTGTCTTAATTTTAAGTAAAATACATTGTTATTTAGTTTATATTAATCGGCTGTTATAAGTTTGTCACCTCTCAACAAATCAAATGATACATTGGGAGGTTTTATGAAATCATATCCAAACTATACAGGGCGCTATAATATTTTGAAAAATACATTAGACTATAAAGGGCGCTACTAAAAATGTAAAGGTTTTGGTATTTATAATAGTAAATGGCGGAAAATACAATATTTCAATTATTAAACAATACATGAATTTATTACAAACGTTGTGCAGATATTTAGCATATTTTCTTTTTCTTTTTATCTAGAGTCTTAATAGAGATTAGAAATATCAGGATATTTTTCTGTATATATTCAAAATTGCTTTTGCCATTATCAGCATAGTTAGGAGGTCTGCTCTTTATAAGTTATTTAACTGCAATGATTTAGATTTCAATGTCAACTTCTAGATTGAATTACAAATTGAGAATAATCCTGACATCTGTTAAAAAATAACATTTACTTATGAAACAGATTGAATTGAGACAAAATCTAGCAAAGTTAAAAAATGATATGGTTCATTGGATAACAAATTATGGAAAATATTCTTTCTTTCATTCAATTGAGATTTGAGCTGTGCGCATGCATAGATCAATATTGAAATAGAGATGGCTACATAGTATAATAAGCATAGGTTATAGGATTAAACGCCCATATTAAATAACTTATATGAAGCATGGGTGGGTGTGGACGGGCACATAATCTCTACCCACTACCATTATGATGTCAAAATATCCGATAGGTCAAATCTCAGCATAAATTATACAACCCATGATCTTAATATCACTTTAAAATCGCTGTGATAGATGTATGTCATCTTTGAAGGAATGGTTTTTTAAATAGGTCTACAAAAAATGATACAATTTAATAATAATAATAATTATCATTATTATTAATTATATGATGAACCAGATATGAAAAAAGAAAAAAAAAGAATAGAATATTTACTAGAGTAGGTGAAAGATTGTTGCCATACAGTATTTCTGAAAATTGTCTGTATATATATTACCTTATTTTTTGATGTCACCGATGCCCCCTTATTTATGAAACAGGTCACCATTTCTAATGTAGGATTATAAGTCATTAGATGTCTATGTAGTGGAGTGTTTCCATCCTGGAAAGAGGTCATAATCATTAAGTATTAAAATACTGATTAAAGAATAAATGTTACATTGGTATTCTGTCACATGACAATTTTATTCCTAACTCATTCATAGCAGACATAAAAAAAAAAACAGAGTTACACTGATTAAGGCTAGTGCCACTCACTTACATGTACCTCTGTATAAAAATAAATATGTAAATTCCATTTTATTTTGTAAATGTACGACCTCGGACGCATTTTACAAATTATATATTTATACCATGTGCATATTTATACTATGTTCGGACATACAATTTTGTCGTTTTTTTTAATGATATTTTTTTATGAAAGTTATAATTTCCAAAAATATCCCTAATTGAAAATAATTTAGATCAGGAATATATGCCTTTCTCAGTTCCAATATAAAAAAACAATTTATTTTTGTTGATTTTTTAAAATACAATAGTGGATGTTGCACTGATATGTTATACAGTATCTGCATTAAATTGATAAAAAGTGTTACTGTAATAGTAGACCAAAATAATAAATGTTTTGTCATTATCACTGGCAAGCCCAATAAACTTTACTGGCATGTGACCATTAACAAGTCAGAACTATATTTGATCTTGATCTACCTAAAAAAATAATTGATTTTGAATGAAGGTTGGTAGTAGACATTAGGATAAAACAACATTTGTATTTGTATGGTCTCTTTCTTGATAAAAATAGTTTCTATAATATTGCACTGAAAGAGTTTATTTTCACTGCACAACATAGAAACATTGTAAGATGTTTTATTCTTTAATCCGTTCATCTTGTTTAGTTTCACAAATATAAACCACAACGACAACAACAACAAAATTACAACTAAAATTATAAATCAAATGATAATAGGGAAATGATGTGATCACATTAAATCAAACTGAACAGCAGCAGATATCAAATGATCTGATCATATAAATTACTAGCATCAGCACCCGTCTTTGTGTGAGCCCTACTGACGAACAGATTTCAACCTCACCGAGGTTGACGTAGTTAAACTTAAAAATGCAAGAGTTGCAATTGAAATCTCATTTTCTATGTTTAAAGTAGGCTATGCATGAATGTTTACGGTCAGTAACTTTCATTGTAACAAAAATAAATACAGAATATTTTACACTACTGTATATTTTAAATACACTTTAGGTATATCGTCCGTAATCTGAAGTTAAAAAAGCAAGTACACATTATTTACGAATTCGAAAGTATTGCTAGAACATATTGAATTGAAAAGAATTTTGAAAATTATGGTACGTCCGTAGATATGCAAATAATAAATATTATTATTTAAATTAATAATTACCGTACAGTACAAAAAAATGTTTCCTACAGTAGTTGCCGTTTATAACTGAAATACACAAAACAAATAAGATACAAAATGTGACGCTTTTATTATCTTTACATGTAATTAGGAAGCTTACGGAAGAGTTATAAATGGCTCCATGGGCTTATACTATATATACATTAAGAATAATATAATAGGCAAAGTATGTTTGTGCGTATAGAGTACAAGGGAAAAAAACGTAAACATACATAAAACAGTGATGAAAAACAAGATGAACCAGGAGGTAAATTTATATTGAAATTTGTCAAGGTGATTATTGATTAAGGTTGTGGGAAGTGAATTAAGTAAACTAAAACATTTAGTAACTTGTACAATAACAAGAATAGTCAATGTGAAAGAGGGTTAAGAAGGCAATCAGCATGTATGAGTAGCCATAATGCATTTAAAATAAAAATCAGTAAGTCATTAAAATAAAAGTTGATATGGTTTAATTGACTTTTCAATTCTTTTAAGGCTTATAATGAAAAATTCAAGAGAATTAAGTTCACAAACTGAGAATACACATTACTAGTTACAGTAAGTGCAGGTGTTGGTTGTAAGAAAAAATCTTGTGCGCGTAACTTTGTGTGAAGCATGGCATTTTCAATCCACAGAAAGTTGACTCTTGATATTACTTAAATTAAAAAAGTGTCAATACAAAATGACATTTGGCTTTTAATCTGAAATCTGAATACTGAATACTGAAATGCTTTATTTGTCCATCATCATCATAAAATAACAACAGAAATTCTTCTTGAAGATTGACAATTATTAGTAAAATAATAAATAGATATACAATATAATATATTATGTACACACACATAATTGCACAAAAAATATAAGTTATGAAACACGTGTAAAAATGACAAGGTATTAAAATTGGAAAGGATTCAGGAGATTAAAATAGTTTAAAACAGCTTTAAAAAGATTAAAAACAGCTTTAAAAGGATTCAAACCATTAGAATGTTCCTAAAACCTTACAATTTATAAATTGCTAAAATTTAAATAGGCTAAAAATGTTAAAAACGTTTAAAAATATTAGAAATATAAAAACATTTTATAAAGTTTCATTGTTTACATAGTCTTGTATTACATAACATTTTATCGATGGTGACGTGAATTAATTATATGAATAGCATTTGCAACAAAGGCATATCTCAATCTGTTTGTCTTAGTTATTGGAACATGTATTCTACCATTGCGTTTGATAATAAAGTATTTGCTAAGGGGATGATCAACATCCTTAATTATTTTATGAGCTGCCTTCACTATCCAATCTATGTATATTTCATCTAACTGCACCAACGGATCTTTAACAATATATTCAGCTTTCTTTGTAATGCGATTCAATTTCTTTTTATCTTTTTTATTAATATTTTCATAATTGCATATCAAACAGAAAGACATAATACTTTGGATCATGGTGGTATAAAACAATTTTAACAGTGAGCTATCAATACTAAGTGATTTCATTTTGCGAAGTATAAACATTCTTTGATTGGCTCTTTTAACTATTCTATTTGTATTGGTTTCCCACGACAGTTTGTGGTCCATGACAAAACCTAAGTATTTATATTCTTCTACTCTATCTACTTCGTTACCATCAATCAGAACTGGAATAATAGGATCTTTCTTTACTCTAAAGTCTACGACCATCTCCTTAGTTTTACCAACATTTAACTTTAAATTATTCAATTTGCTCCAATTTACAAAATCTGATATCAATTTACGGTAGTCATATTCATTATCATGCTTATCACCTAAAATGTATCCTGTGATAACAGTATTGCATATTTAATCACAGAACATGACTCATTTGGTGACCTAAAGTCAGAAGTGAAAAGGGAATACAACACAGGTGATATTACACAGCCTTGAGGTACTCTTACATTTGTTATCCTGCTGTCAGACATGTGCCCATTAGCTATTACAAACTGAGGTCTACATTTCAGGAAATCGGACAGCCACCTGATGATATTGTGGTTTATCTCCATGTCTTTAAGCCGACGAGCAAGAAATGCAGGAATAATGGTGTTAAAGGCACTTGAAAAGTCTACATACAGAGATCTAACATATGATCTTGACTTATCTAAGTGATTACAGATCTTATTTAGGTGTGTTAAAATAGCATCCTCCACACTTCTATTAGACTGATAAGCAAATTGATAATTGTCTTGAAAATTACTTGATTGATTGACGACATCCTTGAGAATTATTTTTATTATTGACGTGAGGGCAATGGGTCTATAGTCTTTTAATTTATTTGGTTTTTTTACTTTAGGGAGAGGTTTGATAAAAGAGGTTTTCCATATTTTGGGAACAATTCCATTTGTTATACTTAAATTAAAAAGCCTAGTAAATATGGGTACTAATTCATTTTTACAATATTTTAAAACACGATTTGAGATGCCATCTGGTGCTGTACTTTTATTGACCTTAACTTTCGAAAACACATCGTTGTTTGATGTGTTAGTGTTTATACTTTTATACCCTTTAAGAATCTGAATACCTTTCCATGCTGCTTTAGGGTTATTTTCTTTAAATTTGTTCTCTATTTTACACTTATACTTAAATTTATTCTTACTTATACTATAGTTTATTTCTTTTTGTAATTCTTTAACCTTTAGTCCATTTCCAGCACCATGCGCTTTGCGTTTTTCTTGGAGCAAACTTTTAAGTTCGCCAGTAATCCAAGGTTTGTCATTTGGATACAATGCTGTCCACACAAAAAGAAATATAATCAGAGGTTTTGTAGCTGTTTTTTATGTTACAATAACATAAATCCAGTGTTACGTCTTCCCTGGTTTTAACATCGATAACTTGGTCATAATTTGGTAGCACAGGTTTGAGCAGGCATTTGTTAAAATCACCCAGTATAATCTGGGGGTCCCCTGGTGCAGATGTTTCATATTTGTTGACAATTGCAGATATTGTTTCTCGGGCCACATCATGATCGGCTTTTGGCTGGATGTACACAACGGTAAATAAAACCTGACCAAACTCACGTGGCAAGTAAAAAGGTCTAGTACTAACAGTAATAAGTTCAATATCTGGTGTACACACCTGTTCGCGTATCATCCAATTACTGCACCAATTTTTGTTCAGGTAAATGGCTACTACTCCACCTCTCGACTTTCCTGATTCCATTGTTCTGTCTCCTCTGACTAAATCAAACTTCTCAAGTTTCATCTGTCCATCTAAAATATCGTCCTTCAACCACGTTTCTGTAATGCATATTGCAGATGCTTCCCTGAATTCATTCATGAATTTAGTACATGCGCGAAGTTCATCAATCTTATTATTTATCGAGCGAGCATTTGCTAAAATAATAGACGGTACTTTGCTTTCCTCCTTCTGAGACGTTTCTTTAGGCCGCCACTTTTGCCTCTCTTCCTACGCTTGACCTCTTTTGGGTACGTAGCGAAGTCATCTGGCTTTGTTATCGAGTGTGCGACGCTGACCGCAGCCTGTACAGTTCAGCCAGTGGATAGACGTGCGGGAATTGTACCGCAGGAGGCCTAGCATTCGAGGGGATTGATTCTGCTCGTAGAAGCCCATTTACAAGTATCAGAATAATCACATACCGTTTAAAACACATTTAGACTCGAACACAAGACTTGTTAGTACAAAAAATACACATAAAACTGTTACTAGAACAACAATTTTAGGAACGAATTGCCAATCTTCTGGTCGCCTCTGTGAAGCGCCCAGATCAATCATTTAAATTCATAAAATCGCGCGAAAGTCATGATGCGCAACTCTGAAGTTTTTAAAAAATAGTAGGTTCACAACTTTACGAAGTTATGAAATGTGGAATGAAAGAAGAATAATACAGATAAAAAAAGTTGATGATGATTTTATACAATCACAAGGAGTTATCCGCCAAGGTGTGGATAACTAATTATGCAGCCATTTTACAAAAAAATAACTATGCTAAAAAATGTTATCTTTTGAAATAAAGTGTGGTAGTTGATTAACTTGGATTAATGTAAAAAAAAAAAAAATCCAGATTATTCTGTCCTAGCGACGGACAGCGAATAGGTCGAATAGAAAAATTATTTGACCCCATGTGTATCATCACATACAGGGTAGATGCTTATTTTTGGGGGTTATTTTTTAGGTGTATTAAAATCTTTTTCAAAAGAAAACAAAGAGATAAATCTATTAAAATAAAGAAGATTTAATTTTATGACTATTTATTTGATGTTAAATTATGGTTTTATGGAATGAAACTACAACAGTATTCGCTGTATAAATGCTGTATTCAGGTTGGATAAGGTATTCAGATTAAGGTGTAGTATAATTATTCAGATGGGTATTGTAAATACTATCTATACATGTTGGTAGTGTATTACTACAAAATGTGAACATATATTGTTATAGTAGTATAAATAATCAAAATACAACTGATATGACCATTCTAAAACTTCTGGTGAAGTTTTATTAATTTCTCTAAATAAATCAATGATTAAAAATGTCCAATAATGGCATTTCAACTAAGTATTAAATAGGCTGTGTACATCATAAGTTAACAGTTTTTCAGTCTCATTGAGCTTTATAGCTCCATGATTTGGTAGACTGCAATTGTATTTTAAGAACAGCACTTAAAATTGATAAAATATAATAGAAATACAATTAAAAGTTTTTAATGTAAATGATTTTAATTAAGATAATTTACATTGTCAGATCTCACTCTGAATACATTTAACCATTTCACATTAAACATCAGTGTGGTAAAAGACCTACTTAACAAACAATAAATTATATGGACACATTTAATATTAAAAACTCATTACAACCCAGCATTTGAGCAGAGAAATATTATGGAGGAAGGTTTTCATTTAATTTTCTCCCTGTCACCTTATTCAAGCTGTGACAATTGTATTTATCATGGCTCTGCACAACCATTAACAAACATCAGAATGGTTGTCAATATTATAATTATTAATAAAGGACAATTATATAAAAACAATCTGATCCCATCATAATGCACTTTTATATGATGATCTAGCAAACTCAAGTAGAATAATATAGGTGGTGTCTGAGCAGCATTGTGTTGGAATGTATTGGATAATAAGACACAAAGGTGTACAACTGGTGTCTTTAGCTGTGATTGACACGCAGCACTATCATAGACGGGTAGATATGTTATTGTGTATTAAATAGTTAAAGAGATGATAGCAATCGGTTTATTCTATTTAAAATAGTGGTAGGTTATATAGGTTATACGATAATGTTACTACCGGTATTGTAGTTTTAATGGAATGAAACTATGTTATGGAATGAATCTACAAAGGCATAGTATTATTCGCTGTTTAAACACTGTAATCATGTTGGATAAGGTATTCAGATTAAGGTGTATGTATATTCAGATGGGTAGTGTAATCCCAAATTATTTTTTAAAGCAATTTAATAATTATATAGAAACTGCTTTTTTTCAGTTTTGTTCAGAAATATATGTTTGATGTTCTTCTGAATTCAATTTAATAATTATAGAAACTACTAATTCATTTTGTTTTAGTTTTATTTAGAAATATATGTTTGATGTTCTTCTGAATTCAGTTTTGTGAGCATAAAATAATATCATGACTTGTTTTTGTATGCAATGTGTGACAATGCTCTATTAACACACATACCCAATTAATGAAAAGGGAGTTGCAAACTACAGAAAGCCACTAATCTCATCTCTGTATTGACATCATGCTCTTATACTCTTTCATTGTTTTATACAACTTTGTCATTCTCTTAAACACGATATTAAATGCACCAGGGTTCTAGCACTGTCTTTTTTTCTCTTTTGTGGCTTGAACCAGCACTTTTGTTCATTCATTCAATGACATGATTAATACAAGTTAATCAGTAATATAGTAGTTGTCATAAATCTACAATCTTCATAATCTATTTGATCATTGTTGTCAAATATAATCTTCCTCCGTAATTGTTGTATATCGTTATCCATATAATATTCAAAATAAAGACCAAAAATCATTCATTCACAACAAGACACAATTCAATCCGCAATATGTGTTGTTGTTCTAAATATTGCATCTTTTTAATCTGTTTAAATTGTTATTATCCAATGTAATTCTCCCTTTTTCTTTCTTTTTTCGTTTATTCTTTAACCGTTTTATCCATGTATAATAATGTGTATATAAAAAAAAGCATTATATAATATAAACAGTAAAAAGGTGTTAGCATTGTAGGAATGCTAAATTATTTAAGTCATTGATAATCAACTTAAATAGTATCCAGAAGTTTTTGCACACTGGCTGAATATTTAATTCAGATGGTATCGCAATATCAGGTATAGTATAGAGTCGGGGCCTGTCATCACAATCACCATGGATATGTGACTTAGTAACACATATTATTTTCCTTTTAGTATATATATTATTTTAACTTTGAAAGAATCAAATGGTGCTCAGGAGGCCATGCTTTATTTATAATACAAAAAAAGGATTTTATCTCTGTCCACAGCTTTACAGACTGACACGTCTCAAACTTTTGGGATTCATTAAAAAATAAAAGATAGAAGCTTGATAATATAAGTTATAATATAATAATAATAATAATAATAAAATCATTTTTGTAATAGAGCTTGTTCACAAACATAATGTGTGCATAAAACATATGCAAAATAAAATCTAAAAATGACCACAAAAGATTACAACAGGAAAAATTGATTAATAGATTAATACAATTTAAAGAAGTTAATAATAACACATACATGTAAATATTTTTTTTCATACTCTATAAAGAGTTGTAAAATAAGTTTGCAATATCGTTGATATGAATAAACTATTTGATTTGTTTTCTTAATAGTTAATAGTAATTTATAAATTCATTTCATTTCAAGTAACATTTATTACTTCTTCTTTTAAATAAAACGTTAACATTTGACAAAAATAAATAATTAAAATAAATAATAAATATTCTTGTGCTTAAAAAAAAAAAACTTTATCAAATTTTTAAAAAATGCTAAAAAGAAGAGGCTAAAGCCCTAGAAGTTATACAATACAATACAATACAAATCTTTCTTTATTCTGGAATAGCTCTTTCAATACACAAGTACTGGTCTCCCAAGAGGTCCAGATTTGGAAAAAAATACAAGAAAAATAAAAGTAAAAGCTATATTAAAACTATGTACAATAGAAGTTATACAAGATGTTTAAATTCAACTTGACTAAGTGTCTCATAATTTTTACGGATATGTACAGGAAGATTATTCCATAAGGTTGATGCTCTATAATTAAACATTCTCTTTCCATAAATATTGTTCCATGCTGGAACATTTAGAGTTTTAGTTGATTGACTTCTTGTATTTTTTGTGTGAAAAGTGTCCATAAATTTGAATAGATTTGCTAAATAAGATGGTGCTAAACCCTGTAGGCATTTAAATAACATAATTAATAAATCATTTTCCCATCTGTCATGGACACTCTTCCATTTTAGTGAGGACATCAATTCTGTTATAGGGGTGTACATATCAGCATAAAGAATGATTCTAGCTACTCTATTTTGAAGTACTTGAAGACGATTAACAAGTTCTAAGTTACAATTTGACAAAACATTACTACAGTAATCAAAACAGGGTAATACTATTGCATTAGCAAGTAGTCTTAAAGCAAAATACATCAATTGGATTACTCCAAATTGACACTTGTGGTAGGCAAGCCAGGTACAATAAATGTAAAAAATTGTGAGTATAATGAAAAAAAAAAGAACAAAAACACACACAAACAAAAAAACAAACAGGAAGCATAAAGACAATAAATGGTAATTATTGTAATTTAGTATAGCCATGGGGCAGAGGAGATGAAAAACGGCCAACAATAATCATTTAAAATATACAGTAACTAGAAATTGCGAGACACCGTTAGTGCCCGTTGAAAAATTCAATAACAAAGCTATGAAACCTACACTAATTAAGAGCCATGTCTGTAAGAATCAAAGAAATATCAAAAATAGTGGCAGACTCAAAAAAATGGATTTCTTTCAAATTTTGCACATAGTTTATATATGTGTTGAGAGAAATCAAATATGAAGTATTTTTTATTTCACACATGTATTTCCATGGCAACGGCCAAATTTGAGTTTATGCGGTTTGTTAGTTTGTTTTTTTACGAAAGAGGCAGAATATTATATTTTTACAAATTTATATCTATTTTTTATAATGGAAAAAAGGGATTTTATATATTTAAACACATTACAGCCTCTAATATACCTATTATCATGATGGATTATTTATACTTAATAGTGCATTATATCGGACGCTTAATGATCTCCTAGTTTTTTTTCACAGCATTACTTGCGTGGATATCACAATACATTGCATATTTTGAACTATCATTCGTGATTATAATCTTAATTAGTGTAAGAACCAATCATTTAATGATACTCCATTTCGCATATATGAAAGATGATACCTGTAGTACTTTCACTTTCCAAAAATTAAGAGCGTATCAAAAGAGCTGGTTTGGGATTCATCTGAATCTTTTTTTTTTTTTGGTCTTTTGTGAGTTCGTCCCACTTTTATTATCATACTCTGTTATAAATATTATATTTTTAAAGCATATTTTTTCCTTTCGTTTAAATGTTACAATGTTAAAAGTAATAAAAACATTGCATTCGTTATTTTACATTTAAAAAAAAGTAATTTAAATATATAAAATAATTAACAAAATGCCAATAAAAGACGATAAAAATTGATTAAAAACGTACTTTTGACAGTTGTCATTATTCTATAAAGCTTGTGTTCGTGTTCAGGTAGAGAGGCTATAAACTCAGGGGAGGAATATAAAATACCCTCCCTTTTCACCAAGACAAAAATGAATGAGATGAGTAAGAAGAATGCAAAAGTTTGAAAAATAAGGTATTTAGAATGGATAGCATGGAATGATCTATTTAATGAAAACCGTAAGGTTAGAGTCCATACACTGTGCAAGTCCAAAATAGTATTTTGGCTGTGTGTGTATGTGAGACGCTTCATAACCGGATGTAAAACTTCGAAACCGGAACAGTTTGCTTGATATGCAGATTTTTCTTAACCTTTAGACCACTGGGGTTTTTATGGTATTTTTCAACTTCGATTGGATAGTAAATCTTTTTCATCCTCATTGTATTACGGAGGAGCATAGATATATGTTTATAACTATCAAAACGTACTAAAAAAGTCTAACAGTTTTTCTGTTACGTTAGCTCATTTTTGTTCAGCTTTGATAAAGTTACATGTGTTTTCATATTTGATTAAATTGGAAAGTTCCATATTGTTTGTGAAACATTTTCTTCCTTTAATAAATTATTATAGGTAAAAAATGACTTATTAATACAAAAATAGAAAATAGTTCATTTATGAGTTTGCTGTTAGCATTCCCTGTAACAATGTTTTATATCCAACTGGAAAATTGATGGCATGTTTCGTTTGCAGGGAAACAATAATCATTAAATCAAACTTTCTCCAGACTGGTTGGATTGTTTTACAAGGAAACATCATATGTTTTTCATTTTCTATTTCAGTTTTACCTTTTTTGCATAGGTCAGTTTCCACTATCTTCCATAATTTCAGCTTCCACTATCTTCCATAATTTCAGCTTTACACTACATGCTAGAATTCTGTGCAACAGCTTAAAATTAAATCATCATTTAATTCATCTGAATTTTATCAACACTTTTCATTTTTCCCTTTCATCCGCCGCCACCCACCGCTTCCCCCACTGCCAATGGGGAGGAGGAGCCGGTTTGATCCTCTCTGAATCCATCTGGCCTCCACATTGTACCGATGTGTGAAGTTTATGAGCCAATAAACGTCATCCATGAAGATTCTTTAAATTCGAAGTTATCTCCCAAAATTTTGGGTATTCTAAAGTTAAAGTATTTTCCCGTTTTTCCATTCACATTTCACTAAATAAAAGTGTGATGTAAGATTCGCGACAACACGACATATTACCCAATTCTCCTTTTTATAAGACGTGACATATTAAATACATTCTAATATAAAGTTTTTTGGTGGAGAGTAGTCCTACAATCATAATTATCATTGGACATTTTATACACAAAAGCATCTCATAAATGATTGGTTCACCTCCACAGCCTGAAAGTTCCCATTTGGGACGAGAAAGTAAAGCCCAGAACAAAAGTTTTATATGCATTTTCAAATATTTTTCGTTATTCGAGTACGACTGTTTATTTTGGTCAGAAGAAAAGATTGATGCATTTAAACAATATTTAACAAGGCCATATACATGGCTGCAGTTGCGTGCTAAAATTTGAGTTAGTGTTTACCAACCGACCGACTGACCATCTGACCGACCGACATAGTTAGCTGTAGAGTCGCGTTGCACACGCCTACTAAAAAGGTTTGGGAGAATTCACACATTAGTTTAATTCAACCTAAACCCCATTGACTGGCAGTCATTTTGACTATTTTTTGCTTTAAATTACTTTAAAATGACTTACTCAACAAAGAACTGTTTAAGAATTATTTATTCAGGAAGACAATATATCTTTCAGAGAAAATCAGTTTTGTGTTCCGATAGTCATCATCGGTCGGTGGGTTACGATAGCTGTGTAAAATAATAACACAGTGTTCTCTAGAAAATTAGAATACTATATCCGTCAGACGTCTTCTAACTTTATATAAAAAATCTTCGGGGGAGGATTACATTTCCTAAAACACGAAATTGTCTCACACATTATACGATATGGATGTCAATAGACAATTCAAAGAAAATTTAACAAAAATGAGAAAATATTTCAGACGACTTTATTCATTTCATCTTTATATATCATATACGCGAAATGGATTGTCATTTAAATGATTCTTACTCTAATTAACATTTATTATAATCGCGAATGACAGTTCAAAATATGCAATGCATTGTGATATTCACTCAAGTAATGCAGTAAAAAAAAAGAGAATGTCCCGAATAAAACCAGATAACTAGGAGATCATTACGTGTTAGCAAATATTCAATATGCAGATAATCCATCATGATGGTATACTGGAGGTTGTAATGTGTTTAAATATATAAAATCCTTATTTTCCATGATAAAAATTATAAATAAATTAGGAAAGTATTCTGCCACTTGCGTTAAAAAAAAAGAGGCAATAAACTAACAAACCGCATCAGGTTTCGTATTATAATCTTATATTTAATTCAGTGAGGTACAGTTCAAATTGTTCGATAAAAATATGACAGGTGAGGGCGCACTTTATTATATGGAATATTGTATTTGAACATTTTTAAACATATATCTGTAAGTATTTTAGTTTATACTTTGGTTTTCTTTATATGTTATGTATTTTATTATATAATTTATTGTAAACTATACTTAAATTATTGTATAAACTGTTAATGTCGTAGGTTTTATAGCTTTGTTATTGTATTATTCAACTGGCGGTAACGGCATCTCATAATTTCAGTCACGCTTTGTACGCATTTGCTGTACACAATAATATGACATGAGGCGGTTATAAATTGGGTATAAAAGTATAATTTTCTCAAGACGCAACATCAAGAAATGCTATTACCAATATACATAGGACCTACGGATGAAATTTTGTTAGGGTAAGTTCTTATACCATGGAGAGGGTGATTTTTGACCAGACTAATATCACAAATAAAAATTTGAAGTTGCATAAAAACACAAGAAACGTTTTATTTACATATATGTAGTCATAAATATATATCCATCCAAAGGCAAATTACTGAAAAAATGACAATGCTGGGTATCAGTGGCTGGATCTCAATAGAGATACAAAAAAAAAGCGAAAAGCTAAATCAAAACGATAAAGTAAACAGCCAGAAAAGTTAGCGTAGTCATAAATATATATTTATTTAGTCATAATAAATATAATATAGAAAATAGAATATCGCAAATGAATAATCAACAATTGTAATTAATCATTCAATATATCTGAAGAAAGAACAATGATTAATTTTAAAATGTCGAGCGGCGTTTTTTGTAAGAAATATTTCTTGTTTAATGTAACTTAAAATATGAAATCAAAAGAGCAATGGATTAGAATGTTACAAACTGTGTAGATCTACTCTCCTTGAATTGTACAATAGAAATGAGTTCTGTATTTTAGCAGTAAGTAGCTGAATGAACTTAATGATCCACACGGTGAATACAGGCATACTGCAATTATACTGATTTTACATGTGTGACAATCATGATTACAATGTGATGACTAACCTATCTAGAAGAACCTTGTGAATTCATTTTGAGAAGAGTTAACAAGCTAGATAAGATAGATAAGGGTTAAGATACTTCAGTATCTATAGTTCAGTAGAATAAATAATACACCTATAAGGTTGTATCATTGATTATAGGTCTATGCCCCTGAAAATTAAAAATCAAGAACATTTAACTGATACATTTAATCAACTGCAGGTGGTGCCAACTTTACCACCATTCACCTGATATTAAGCACCAAAATGGCAAAATGTATGTAAGCTAAAAAGGAAGAAGAGCAACATTTTAAAGTAGTAATTAGTGGTTCAGTCTATAATACTACACTATATTATTTAGTAGCAACTTCAATAGCAATGCCTCTATTAAAATGATGATGACCCAAATAGTTTGATGTAGCCTGCCATACAGTATTGCCTTAAATTTAGTAATCGCTTTTTTAAATTGCCAGTTTGACTGTCCGATGCACTCAGTCTGTAGGCTCAAACAGTCACAGGTAGTCTAATTAATAAGTAGTTTATTGCACTTGTTTATCAAAAAAGAGAAACAGAAATATTGCTTATTAAATTAAATAAATTCAAGAATCAATATGAATCAACGTTAAATGATTAAGGCACAATTTATAAATTTTTCAAAACGACAGAAACACATCCAAACGTGAGAAAAGCTGGTTGGAAGCTGGCCGTTTGAGACTGTATATTCCGTTTGGTAGTTGACTGTATGACTGCAGTACATACATTATGATCGCGATATAAATAAAATTAATTTTATTTATTTATTTAAAAATTGGTATCAAATATACAAATATTTTGTTCACGTAATCCTGGGGATTCTCCACCACAACAACATCCCCGGATTACATGAACAATGCTTTGTATTTTGATATCAATTTACAGTTTGTGATTAATTAAATTTATTTTATTCAAATCGCGAAATCAAATTCCATGTGTTCAATACTGGCCATTACTCAAGCTTCCAAGAGACGGTACTGTGTCGAGCGCATGTTTTCTCGCTCAACTTCAGCCATTTTTAAAAAATGGTGGGAAATTCCAAGAATTTACGTGAACACAATGTTTGTATACTTTGATATCGAATTTTAAATAAATTCAAATCGCGAACATGATGTGCATACTGTAAAAAAAGAAAGCCAAATGAAGGTAAGTTATTATGATACAAAATGCATTTTTGGATTAAAAAACAGTTATAGGACAAGTCAATTGTCCGCAGATAACAACAAGCAAAAGCAAAGCTGTGATATTATTGTGTTAGTTAGTGATTAGGGGTACCTATTTGGCTGTATAATTGTGCCATTTCTTATAAAGTATCATGCATCATGTTAATAAGTTACAATACAAATCCGAGTGAATATTCCACTTGTTATGTACATGGATGATGCTTTATTGTCTGAAAGAATTACTAAAAAGAAAGTCCAAATGTTTACCAATTCTATTTGCGAATAAGGACCATGGGTTACTCTTCAGGCCAGCTACTTCAAACACATGATTCATACGTCAATGTTTATTAAGCAAAGGGAAACTGTCTGAATACTTCCACTATCGTAATAAGGTTAACTGTATAGGCTAAATCTCTTTGCAATTTCTACCCCAGAAATGTTGATCAGCTTTTCCAAAGTGACAAGTGTTCCATGGTAACGTCGTACCAAACACCTATCAACCTTGATGGTGCTCACTCATCGTTTACAAATATCGGCAATAACTTCTGCAAAGGTGACAAGCAGGAATTGAATGTATGAGTGTATAAACCTGTGTCTGTGTTTGAAGATCTCAATCCTGTGTGTCATGAAAGCCATGTTACAGATACATTCATTATTTCACCTACTGTAAAGTAGAACCAAAATAAAACCGAAAGCAATTCGGATGCACCAAAGGTGTATTAACAATTGATGCTCTTAAGTTTCATTATTGAACAAATGGTTTGAAGACACTGCTAATAATATAGAGAGCCGCGTCATGCTGCTTGATTATAAAAAAAATTTCAAACTAATTGATCACAACGTCTTAGTCGAAAAACTTCGCACATTTATAGATGTAGATGAAATATTTAGTCAAAATTGACCATCATCTATTGTCCTTGGCATCACTTAATGGAGGGGTTTATCGTCTATTTTAAATAATGATTTACCAGTGTATATTCCACTTGTTATGTACATGCATGATGCTTTATTGACCAAATGTTTACCAATTCTATTTGCGAATGCGAACAATAAAATGATCTTTAACAAAAAGAAAATAGTCAAGATATACTGGTCAGTTGTAAGCATAAAAAAATGATTAGGTGTAATGTGTAATGTAATTAAGGTGTAATTTACGAGTGACCTGTCATGGCAATCCCATGTGAATATTGCAGTCAGCAAAATATAAAAATATTTTAAAAAATACACAAATCGGACTATCGCAAAGGTTCAAAATTTGATGTTAACAAAGATGGCAGCCATTTTTAAAAAATACTAGTAACCGCTTGTCGTAGACAGCTGTATTTGGTGTCAAATTATTCAAAATATATATGTTTGTAAAGTATCAGCTGCTGCTTTTACGGATTTTTTCAAGATCTTTTTTTAACTTTCGTAAGTCCTTGATTGTGTGTCGATAATTTTGGAATTTTCTTTGCTGCATTGATCTAGGCAATTCCTATTGTTGATAATATGTTTGTATTTATGTGAATTTTTATCCCTACCCATATGTTCTTGAATCCTTGTCTTTAGATAGACGATCAAAAGGAATGAATAAATTAGATAATATTGGTGCTAGTGGCGAACCCATACTTACACAAATGAGTGGTTGAATTAATTTGCTTAAATGCTTTGTTATTATAGTTATATGTTCCTATTCAAGAGATGATTGGTCTTGTTTTTGGTGATCCATCACTGTTAAAGTCCATGTGAGTTTTGGTAAACCATAATAATCTTGCGGGTGCAAACATTTTGGGTAGATATCTTTTTAGGTCGCTTCATCTAACTCGCCTGTTTTGTACTAGTTTCGTAAGAATTGTTTTAAAGATCCCTCTCTTTTGATTCTAGAGTCTAATACATGGAGTTTTGTAAATTTTATTGGGTCGTCAATAATTCTGTACATTGCTCGATAATCATAATGTTAACTTTGGCGCCTTAAATATTCGTTCTAATTATAATAATATCTTTGTTTTTCTTTAAACCAATTGAGGTCTTAATCGTGTCCATGTCCTTTCTTGATGGTTTGTAGGTATTATTAAACATGTGTGTGCAATCTTCTGCCTTGTTGTTATCAATAATTTCTTGTAGCATTTATAACCGATCAATTTAAAGCAAGCAAATTACTGTTTTGTTTTAAGATAGTAGGCCTATTGTACATTGTATTGTATATTGTATGCACAAAAAAATGCATTTTGAAAAACAATTGTTTTTTTCCTGCCAAATTGCAGGCCATATTGGATTCTGTCATGACGATGTCATTGTATTGACTTGATTCATCAACTACTATGAGATGTAGTTATTAAAGTAAACCTCTGCTAATTTTAATCATCATAACACAACTCCAAGTAACAAACCGTAAATTGGTTTTCCATATCTCCTATATATAGGAGTGAGTGAGTGGACATTTGTATATTGTAAACAATGTACTACTACAGTAATGGATTTAATATTTCATATGAAAGAAACAAAAAACATGCAGTGCAACCTACTACTACAAGAAATACTTTGCCTTATCAACGACCAAATAACCTACAATTCAAATACTAAATAGAAATGTTATAGTTGATATCGTGTAAAAAGTCAAGAAAAATATGCATTATGCCTGCAGAAATGCAGTGCAACCTACTACATAAGACCGAAAAATTTTTACAATTCAAATACTAAAATGGTGCTATCCTGTACATAAATGCACAAGTCAGATTTAATAATTTAACAAATTTATAAAAAAAGAGACAGCAGGTACCAATCCTCTGGTCATGTTGATATCTTTACCCCAACCCCATCATTCATAGACACAGTATCATAAATGCTGATAATACTATCGATTGACAGTAAGTAAATTTATGTGAACCAAAAGATTATTTCTTAATAGGTGTTACTGCCGAAATTTGAGCATGTGCATTTTAAATGTCTTTGTCTTTGTGGTCTTTCTTCATTTCAACTAATGAAACATAGAAACCAGAAGGATTGATTGATAGGAATGAAGGTATAAAAATATAATGTTATAATAGTGAGCAATTGCTAACACAAATAGCTAATGAGCAAGCAAAAAGAAAGAGTTTTGATCCAAAAGAAAAACTTGATTCGATCTTTGATGTTTAATTTGAGCATGCGCCAAATATTTACCGTAGACAATTTTTAAGCTTTCCTTTTTAATAGCAAAACTGGCATTCTTATTTTGTTTTAATTTACCAAAATTATACCCACAGTGACAAATTTGTTGCCAACATGAAAAGCATTCAATAATATTATAATCGTTATAAAAAATTGTATTAAAATTAGCATTACTAATGTAATGATAAAAAACAAGTTTGAAGAAGATTGATTATACAGGATATTCTGAGACAGATACATGCAGAAGCTGCATTAGTTGTAGTTGTCATACCAACAAGAAACTTCAAAACCAAAGTGATTTTAATAACCAAATTATAGTAATCCACCTAATGATTGCTAGATTAACTGCAGATTTTTAGTAGCCTCAAAAATAGCATTTTAAACTTGTTTAATTTTTTTCCGTCTATGTTCACTTGCCTGCACTATCTTGATGTTGAATAATTAGACAATTGAATAAAATTCAAAATATGTATTAGGTATGGTTAGGTATTAACAAGTAGCCTCTATACCGTAATAAAATAATTACATTCTTTAGGAATGCATTTTGTGCAATTCTGTTTGAGGAACAAGCATTTTAATCTAAAATGAATAAGTACAACATTTAGGATTCTGATCATGAATGCGATTACAAAAATTAATTTATGACTTACATTATTTTGTTGGTCCACTGCTGCTGCCATGTCTACCAATGTTTGGCAGACATCGACGTGACCATTTGCTGCAGCCCAATGCAATGCTGTATTGCCAATCTATTTAACATTTAAAAAATAAATATATGTTAGAAAAATGCACATTTTTGTTAATAAAAAAAAACCAAAACAACAAGAATCTTTTTACAATAATATATCACAGTTGAATAAAAGTATATCTGAAACTAGTAAATGTACTTGCCCAAGGGCAAGTTTCAATTATAGTTTAAAACACAGTACAATTGCAATCAAGTAAAGTTTGATACCTCATTAATACCCCATGCTCTCTCCCCAATTGTGGCCATTTTTATTCACCATATGTATGGATGCATGCAATAACAAAAAACAGACAAATTCATACAAAAAGTGGGGAATTTCCACAAAATTGACCACACAATTGGATCGAAGATGTTGGATAATGTTGAAACTACATATAACATTCCTAGTACAATTGGGTCATTTTGATACCCTGTATAGATGCATACAATGGGAAAAATGTATAATTATAAACAAACTCATTAGGCCTATAATAAAGATGTTATGGTTATATGGTATTAAAGTCCCTTTGAACATGATGCATTTGAGGAATGTGAACAATTCAGATAAAATTAACAAGGCCATATAGATGGCTGCAGTCGCGTGCTCATTAGTGTTTACCAACCGACCGACCAACCTACCAACTGACCGAAATTACTGAACATGTTTAAAAATGTTGAAATGTTTAAAAACATTTATATATTTTTAATTTACACGTGCGTAGCCTGTCACTTTTGACGTGCTCGTATAACGTAATTTCGAGTTAAAAAGTCAAGAAAACAGAAATCGGGCAAAAAGAGTGCGCAATAACATTTAACGCGCAGTGCGCGCGCAAAAATCTGCGCACTCATGGCAAATTTGTAAACGCTTAAAATTGCCTGAAACGTACTCTTATTTCATCGAAAATAAATTTTTAAAATGTTAAGCGTGCGTACGCATGCGTTACATGCGCTACGCACGTAATTGTATTGCCATATTATGATTTATGCCCTGAAATTTATGAGTACCAAATTTTATTTAATTGTGATTCATGGTTGTGAAGATATGATTACAAACGTGATTTCGTTAAATCGTGTGTAGACCGCGTAATTTTTTTTTTATTGCGCACCGCGAAAACATAACCATATCGATTCCTGGCCATGAGGAATATACTGTGAAAAATTGACTTAGCTAGATTAAACTGATATCAAGATAAGGTCAGAAAGCGATAAAACGCATAGTGATACCGGACCGACAGACAGACCGACAGACCGACATAGTGAACTATAGCGTCGCGTCCACGTGACTAAAAAGGAGTACTAGAAGAGCAAATGTTAAAATTAGTTGTATCAAGTTAGAAAATGAAATTGAAAAAGTTGCCAAACAATTATATAGAGGGTACAAACCATCAGATAGAAGGCCTGACATTTAGAAAAAAATCTGGGTATCAGCATCTTTTTCATTTGCAATGCAAATATTGTTTTAAGAAATCTTTAGTATTAATTCAAATATTTAAATGTTAACATAATGAAGAATCAAGTTCAACTAGACATGAAACTCGTCACTTTGACGAGTTAGTTATCCGCACCACGACAAACGCCACGTGGACGTCGGAATATTGCACACAGATAAAGATTATGGCATTATGACAAGAACTGAAGAATATGATATGCTGTTAGTGCTGAATTCTGTCAATTTTGTGTCATATAGTATATACATGCAAACAGTATAATCTGTATACATATTACATACAGTGTAGAATAGGTGAAATCACAGGACCTGCCAGTTATTCCAATTTTTAACATGGTGACGGTATCAAAATGAAACACTTAGATAGCAATTTCAGAAGGAAATTATCTCAGGAACAACATATTAACGTGTAGAAGAAATTTGAATACGTAAAATATAGATGCGCACCCTTTTAAATGTGATGAACTATTACGCAAAATATGAAAATATGAAAATACGACTTTTTTTATTCAACTGGCCATATGATGACGTCACAACATCCGATTGGCAAAATGTTTACATGAATTCGTATCTACAATCCAATAGCTTCCAGAAGAAAACGTTTTAATCGTGATTATCACATTTTATTCTTACGAGCTATTACAGATTAAAATTTACTGTAAAGATGAAATTAATGACCCACGTAATTAAAATTTTTAGGCATGATGACGTCATAAAAATTAAAATATTTTTATCTCATGCTAAAGAAAGTTGATTGACCTACACATTATATAAATGTAGGAGAAAAAGGAATACTGTTAAGCGTGATGCGCTCCATTGAATGTGATGAGCAATAACGAAAGAGACAAAAATCCTACATTTTACATTCGTGTGGCCATACGATGACGTCAAAATGTTTTTTTAGCCTTATCGATGCATGATCCGATATCTGCAACTCATCAACTTCTAGATTTTGTAATAAAAATAATTGGTTCACGGTTTACTTTAGAAACTATGACTGTTTAAAAAAAGACGATTTTGACGATTTTTAAAGCTTTTTCATAAAAAACGCGCACGAATTGTCTAATTCAACGTGTTCGTGTGGCGTTATTTAAACTGGAAAAGGTCTAAATTGTTTTTAAAATTACTAGGAAAGGCTTGAAAAATATAATTCAAGAGAAAAAAATATGTTTTTAACACTACGTGCGCACCGCGTGCGTAAAAAATTGCGCGCCCGTGGGAATTTTTGACATACTCAAAATGACAAGAAACGCATAAAAAGTTGATTAGAAATTAATTTTGCGCATTTTGAAATTTTAAATGCGCGTGCGCGCGTAACTTCTTGTGAAACATGCCATTTTTAATCCGTAGAAAGTTTGCCCCTGATATGACTTAAATTTTGTCAAAGTGTCAATACTAAATGACTTTTGGTTTTTAATCTATGATCAATCATTGAAATTCATAAGTCACGTTGCGCAACTATGACGTCATTCAAAAATAGGAGGTGCACAACTTCACGTAAATGCCCATATGTTGTCAAAGTTATGAAATGTTATGTTTACACATTTTAGAGAAACGCGATCCACAAAAAGGAAGGATGGAAAGAAGCATAATACAGAAAAAAAATATTGATCTCATACAATAACAAGGAGTTATCCGCTCTACCAAGCGGATAACTAATAACTTTGTCACCTAGACTAAAAGCAGGTCACATATACTACCCTACTTTTAATTTCCAGCCCTATGTGAGTATTATCATACTGATGCAGCCATACTACTGTACCCACTGCACCACAAAATATAAACAGTGTGTATATTTGAATGATTTCCAGCCCTATAAGTGATTATGACCATACTGCTGTAGTATAGGACTACCACTGTACCTACTACACCACATAAAATATAAACAGTGATTATGACCTACTGCTGTAGCTATAGGCCTACCCTTGTACGTACTACACCACACAAAATATAAACAGTGTGTATGATCATTCTGCTGTTACGCATACTGTAATAATCTTAAGCTAATGAAGCCTAGTGTATAGCTAAAAATGAATATCAATATATTATCTACAATTGTAACTCAAAGTATTGATATGGATTGGCATGGTAAGGTCCTGGTCAAATTAATTTACACAATTATTATTTAAAGAATATTTTAAGGCACTGTAATCAATAACTATTTAAAAGAGTACCCATGGGACTACAGAGGTGATTACTGAGTAATAATTGCATGTAATAAGTTTGTTTGTCCCAACATTTAGTCTGTCCATTTGTCTGTAGTCTATCCATCAAGCAAATTGACCAATCACAATGTGATGGATTATCCGAACTGTTTCTTGTTATTGGTCAACTCACTTGCATAGCGCCTACATTGTGTTGACAACCAAAGCTTTAGTAAACCAAGTTTTTCTGGTTGACTTACTACTGTATGTTTGATAGGCTTTATAACAGTTTTATTTATTTATTTATTTTTTTTTTTTTTTTTTTTTAACCATATTTAATGAGGGTGATCCATCCAGCTATTGCTGATCATTAGGGACCCTCA
Source organism: Antedon bifida (assembly GCF_963402885.1). Taxonomy (NCBI): domain Eukaryota; kingdom Metazoa; phylum Echinodermata; class Crinoidea; order Comatulida; family Antedonidae; genus Antedon; species Antedon bifida. The sequence goes on from NC_136227.1 coordinate 13,406,119, forward strand.
GAGGTTCACAAGACAAACATATACACAAGATGCTCTACATAAACAAAGTTTTATTACAAGTCTTTGGGAGTGGAGTAATTTGGTCCTTAGAAAAAATCCTGACATGTGACGGGACTTGAACCCAGGACCCTTGGAGTGGTTGCCAAGCATCATAACCACCAAGCCACAACTCCACCCGTTGTATGTATCATCATCTACATCAAAGCAAAGAACTTATAACACAAGAATCTCCTGTTCTTCAATTTGTATTCAAAACACAATATCGGAAGTACATGGTTAAAAGGTCAAACTGGGTGACGCCATTTCACAGCATGGAGCAGCGCCCCCTCCAAACTAGGAAGTCAAAACTATTAATTCCTATAGAGGGCTCAGTCAATTACTCTATCCCCCCTATAGTATCTCCTCTATGATTTTGACTTTCTAATTTGATGAGGGCGTGCTACTCCATGGCTCACAATGGTGCCACCCATTAGCTCAATTCTATCCCACAATGCCTTTCGAAATTGTTACGCGCTTCGGACGAAGTGTTATAAGTTCTTTGATCAAAGGTACAATAGTATAGAAATATACTAATTTATTTGTATTTTAGTTATTGGGGCATTCCACAGTATTTTTTTGTTACGGATGGGACATTTTTGAGAATATAACTAGACATATCTTAGAAATAAAAAAGAATACAAGATTCAAAGTAGAATAAATGTATACATATATGGCCAATGTTTATTATGAAAGTCAAAAAAGGAAAAAAGACTGTACCAAAAAAATTTTATTATGAAAATTGTATGCGTCGCGGATGGGACGGCAAATGGACATGACTTTTGAGAAGGTTTACGCATTGTAATATTTCTCCTCATTTAAAAGAGATTTTAAAATTTGTTTTGTATTATTATGTTGCCAGATAGTTGTTTTAGATAACTGAATGTTAATTATAAAAATTGAACTGCATTTCTAACGTCGCGGACAGGACAACTTTGTCCACGTTTAAAAATTGTATAAATTTTGCTATTAAAAAAATTTAAAAATAAGTTTTTTACATCAATGTAATCTTTTATTTACAAATAAAAATATAATTCAACCTTTGAAACACTGTTTAAAAGTTTATGTCAAGTGAAAATATTAAAATTCATAAATATGAAATATTATTTATAAAATTAATTATTCGAAGAGTTATAACGAGAAGCAATATTGTAAAATGTTATCAAAATATTTATTTACACTAATATAAAAGTTATGCTTGGCATATTAAACAAGACTTTAACAAATTTAAGGCGAATCTTTAAAAATTGGCGTTGGTGTTTGACGTCTGAATTTGTTAGTGGATCCAAGTTGCATCTGAAATTTTCTTCTATCCTTGCTTGGATTTAATAACTGTAGGCCTACTTCTATTAAAATTCAATCTTAATTATTTAGTATCTGATTTATAAAAGGTTCTTGGTTGCAAATTCACCAAAGAATGAAATCTACAAAGCGATGACCGCACCCAATTCTCCCATTCATACTGGTCATGTTGTTTTGGATTTAGGTATTGTTCTTTTGTGGATTGTTATTTTAAATACAGACCACAATGTTTTGTGATTAATAAACAACAGTTAACACCTTTGTACAGTACTTCTCAGCCTACAGTACAAAAACACTTTTAAATTCTTACAATATTGTCATCACAATCATAAAAAAAATGTCCCATCCGTAACATTTAATAAATTTTGATAGTAATGTTTTTTTAATAAAAAAATACAAGTTTTAACAAACTTGTTTAAATCTATTGCAATTTAATATCCTTAGGAGTTGAAAATTAAGATTTAAAATTAGGAATTGAATAACAATTTTAAAGCCATTACTTCAATAAACACAAATGAGGAAAAAACCCCAATCGAAATGTCTCAGAAGTAACAATTATGATTTTTGAAATACAAGTATGAAATTAATAAACAATAACTAATTTTAATAAAATACTTTATTATGAATAATTGGAGCTCACTTTGAAAAAAAAATAACTGCAGTATATTTATGGGCAAAAATGTTAACAAGATGCATGGTTTTATTATGAAATAAAAAGGATTTAAATGATATGTCCCGTCCTTAACAAAAATGTCTGTCCCGTGCCTACGAAAAATTTCATCAATATATTTTTGAATATGATATTTTCACCAAAACTTTCAAATTATTTGTTTATAATGTATTGCATATAGTTTTAAAAGGAGAAAACAAAATATTAAATTGTGGTATCAATACTTTTAACTGAAATGTAAAAAACACCATAAAACTACTATTAAAATGTTGCGGATGGGACAATTATGAATTTTGAAATGTATATATGAAATTTAATAAACAAAATATGTGTTATAAATGCTTGAATATGTACAATAGAGACATAGAGTAACTATATCTGGCAAAAAAAAATGTTCAAAATATGCATGGTTTGTGAAATAATTAGGATTTAAATGATACGTCCCGTCTGTAACAAAAATGTCCTGTCCGTAACAATATATTTTTGAAATATAATATTTTCATCAAAATCTAAAATTTTCAAAAAATTTGTTCATGATATAATGAGATATAGTCCTCAAGAGGAGAAAATGAAATATCAAGATTTTTGCATCATTACTTTTAAAATAAATGTAAAAAAAACCGCCTAAAACGTTGCGGACGGGACATTTATGAATTTGAAATGGATGTATGAAATTAATAAACAAAATTTTAATTAAATACTTGATTATGTATTGAGACATAAAGTAACTATATCTGTTGAAAAACCAGTAATAAGATGCATAGTTTATGAAATAAATAGGATTAAAAATGTCCTGTCCGTAACGCCATATTTAATATTCAATAACTTAAAAAATCAATATCAGAAAAATAAAAAAAATGTTATTTAATAAACTTCAACATGTCTACTTTGAGAAATGGCCAAGAGTTACATCAAAATCAGTAAATGAAATTTTTAAACCCACGGACCAAATACTTTGGAATGCCCCTATTCTGTTTTTTTTTAGGCTTCATCATTCAAATGTATTTATTCTGAATTAATTTGAATGTTAATGTAAGAGGCTGAATGTAATGACAAAGAGAGTATTATTGTTTTACAGTAGAATGAAACTATAAGTATAAAATTGTCAGTCATAAATGAATATATATGATGGAAAGAAAGACATTTTAAAAATCCCAAATTTTTGGTAAAGCGTGGATGAGTAGAATGTATGACTGATTCTAAGAGGTCTCTGTTGACTCTGTTATTAATTTACAATAGAAATGAAAATACTGACAATAATTAGTACTACTATTTAGTATTAGCTGTTGCACATAGTGTGCTGTTAATTTACAATAAAACCTACTAGTGACTTTATGACAGGACGGTAGACGAACGGGGACGGTAGATGAAAAGATACGGTAGTCTACACAAAATATTAATCTGCGCATGCTTATGCACAGTATACTGAGCATACTCTGTTCTGTTCATTATCGGGACTTATATTTGGTCGATTTAACATTCAATCCAATGGACGGAGTAAAGTTCATTGCATCATTTTGAAACCTTGCAACAATAAAAAATGGCTGATCAGTACGCAAAGGGAATACACATTGTAGTTTTTCATTTTTAGTTAAACTTAATTAAAACATCATATTTTGTCATTGTATATTATAATATGTGGTGGCTGTGAATTCAATTCAATAACATTTATTCAATAATGGTAAGACAAGAAAAACAAGCATCCTCGTAGCCTCTTTTTAAGGTTTTTATTAGGTGTTTTAATTCATCCTTTTGAACTTTGCTAACTTAACTTTAAATTTTAGTTAGTGTCAATGACCAACTTAAGGAACGATCAATGTTTTTCAAATTTTTTTCATTTTTGAAACAAGTTTATTTTTAATCTTTGATATTTTGTGGATAACTAAAGTTTGAATTTAAAAGAATGATCAGTCTGTTAACAAATATTAAGCTTTACAAAATGATTAAAGTTGATCTATTTATCTTGTGATTTTCAAATAGTATACTGTTGACATTATTGCTTATACTTGAATGAATGCTGTAAAGTAAGCATTGATAATCTGTCATTGTTCTAAAATATTAAAAACTGTAGCAACACCAACATTACAGTGGGTAGATTAATATTTAAACGAGTTTGTTTGTTATTGTCTTATAATGATGAAGAAGATGAATAAATAAAACAATGATAGAATATGAAATTACAGACTGTGCAAAGCACCGGTGCTCACTGCTGTTACCTATTTAATAAAGCATTCCATAATGATAACAATAATGCTTACATTTTATCATCATTCCTGATGATGATCAAATAAAGTTTGAAACATTCTTATTTGGATTCAGTTTTATACTATGTTGTATTTATTATTATTTAAATAGATGATTAACAAGGCCGTATACATGGCTTTAGTCACGTGTGCAAATTTGAGTTAGTGTTTACCGACCTACCGACCGACATAGTGAGCTTAGAGTCTCAGTGATTAAGTTCACTTAGGTTGACCCTGGTCTCCCCAATTTCATTTTTTTTTTGTATATACTGAAATAGACCGAATAATGAAATGAAATCATCATCTAGTTTAATGCTGGTAATAGTTTTTCTTTTATTTAAATGCTATTTCAATTAAAGGTGTTTTGTAAAAAAGGTCTAAAAAATTAAATAAAATAAAATTTTGTACAGATTTTTTGGTTTTTATTGAACAGTAAGCTGGTACTGAAAGTTCTAACAATATAAACAGAATTTTAAAAAATAAAATAAATGATGAGTGAGGGCACTGTGTAATATAAAATGTATAGGCCCTTGTAATGTATTATGGAAAAAATAATTACAAACTAAAAATGGGTCTAATATGGGTCTATATTACATCCTTTAATATCATTGCTCTTCACTATTTAATGATGATGAGGCGGTGGACGAAGTTGGTAGTGTGTTGAAAATAAAAGAGAGTATGGTAAAATGCATTACTAAAAATGATGAATAAAACATCATACTAAAATATTCAGTACAACTAGCCTCTTTGATCATTATAATACACAGGGATCATGAAGGCATTTTTTAAGTGACTTGTCTAAAAAACAAATTTGTGAAAATTGCACTTTTAAAATACAAAAACACTATTTAATTTTTTTTCTACGGAAGTGATTACAGTAATTTTATTAAAATCCTACAAAATAACATATTCAAAATCTGATTTAATTAATCTTCATTTTTCATGATTTTGGGGATAATAGACTTTTTAATTAAATACTGTTTAAAAAATATAATGTTATTTAATAAAATGGTCAAGGCACTATTGTTTTCAATGTTTTATAAAGTGTTTCAAATGGAAATTATATTTATCAACTTTGCACTGATTACTAGTTGCATTATGGGAGTATTTTTCTATAAGTGTTAATAATAATAATAATAGATAGATTTAAATAGCGCAAATAAATGATGTCTCTATGCGCTCGACAATAAAGAGAAAGAGTGGAAACCAAAAGGAAGAGAACAAAAAGACAAAGCTAAGCACCCAAACCGGAGTGTGGGAATACACCATCACCGCTAACTAGGGATCAGTGTGTAAGGGATTCCCTGTGTAAGTACCCCAGTTAGCATCAGTTAAGTCTTTTCAGGAATCCGGTGCTAGTCAGAAAACAACAATAGGCAAGAAAGGTGAACAAGAGCAAAAATCTAAAAAAATGACTGGGGTAATAATGCAAAGAGAATAGAAGCATTGTGCAATAATTTCTTTAGTATTTTTGTATTTAATACTTTTAAAATTATATAATTAGAATAGAAAATTATTACAGTAGGCCTACTGTATAATTAGATATGAAACTAAAAAATTACCGGCCTAATAATAGATGTTCATAACCACATAAAATTCATAATAAATGGCACCTCGCATTAATAACAAAAAGTGTATGATGTAATCCGGCGGCCGGATCTACAAACGCAAGGGAAATATAAAAATTTAAAAAAACATTAATTAAAAAAGCCGTTTTATATCAAAAATTAAATTGGATGATTTTGAACTATGCCGTAAAAGGCAAATTACACTTAGAAAAAATGGCAATGCTGATGACTGGATCTCAAAGGAGATACAAATAAAACTAGACATGAACTCGACGAGTTAGTTATCCGCACGATAAACGCCATGTGCACGTCATACGTTGGAGTTTGGCACACAGAGAAAGATTATGGCATTATGACCTTATCTGAAGAATATAATATGTTGTTACAAGTATATTCTGTATACATATTATTACATACAGTGCAGAATAGGTAAAATTACAGGACCCGTCCTTTATTCCTATTTTTAACATGGCGATGGTATTAAAATGAAACACAAAGATAGGAATTTTCGTAAGGAAATTATCTCAGCAACAACATATTAACGTGTAGAAGAAATTTGAATACGTTAAATATAGATGCGCGCTCTTTTAAATGTGATGAACTATAACGCAAGAGATGAAAATATGACTTTTTTTATCATCTAAGAAAAGAGCCAAAATATGAAAAAAGGTGACATCCTTTAAACAGGGCCCTGCTTTAAAGTTGTTAAACTTTACAATCATTTAAACCACCGTTTTATATACATACATTATGTAAATATATTTACATCGTTTTGAGAACTTCGTTCATAGATAAATTCGGAAATTTTACCCATCTAAACCATTGTGATACGGCAGTAAATATCACCGTTGTTTTTATAGTTAGGCCTAACATTCAATAACACCGTAGTTTACCGTCGTGAACAAGAACAGCTAACGGGTCCGAATAAAAAATACCGGACACGCTATTTTCACTTTACAATTATTTATACCACCGTTTTATATGCATTATGTAAATATACATCGTTTTGAGAACTTCGTTCATAGATAAATTCGGAAATTTCACCCATCTAAACCATGTGATATGGCAGTAAATATCACCGAATAAAAAATCTTATACACTAGAATAGTATTTAATGGACATAATTAATATTTTTTGTGTAGGCCTATCTCCATCATTTGTATTTTTACCTATCGTATTATATCAGCGAATGATTAAATAAACTGCATTCCTGATTTGGCCAAGTTCAAATAGGCTTACCTTTTGCGTTATTCTATTTTTTTATATATTTTTATTATACCATCAACTGGGCTATAGAGGGCTTTGTTGTCTTCAAGAAAACTATCTGATAAAAACTAGGAGGAAGAGGACACGTGTCACGTCACTAAATACACTTGTCTTCAACCCTCAATTAAAACCGGACTTTGCCATTGGTCTATATATTTGAAGGGTGGAGCTATTCAGTAAGTTGGTGATTGTTAAACAAGCCAACTAATAGATTGCCTTCAGCAACCAATTAAAAGTCCGTCATGAGACCCATTAAAACATGTAAGTAGGTGATTAACCTTGGTGATTAGTACGACGTTGTTTACCGTTGTTCAACACTGGTAAACGACGGTAAATTTTTTTTCAAAGGGTTACTGTAACATTGTTTGGGGCGGTGAAGGTTTAAAAATATTGTTTTTAAACCAAAAAATGATGCTTAACCACAAAATTAAGTATTTAACAAAAATATATTTAAATTTGTTAATTGACAAGCCAAGTGAGTGTTTATGTTTTCATGCTACTTTTTAAACAAATTAATGTAATCTAAATATATTTTCTGTTTTGTATTCATTTGACCATTACGAAAAAATTTGTATTGAACTTTAACTTGATAATATTGTTATTTGATTTTCAACTCATCACAAGTCCTAAAAATGAGTGCTTATGTTTTTCATATGTACATTTGGATAAAAAGAAAAAGCCAGTATACAATCTAAATTAATAGTTGTGCATTAAATCAGGGCAATTATTAAATACATTCCTAAGTCAATATACATTTTATTTTGATTTCAAATCTCATGGAATAATTAATTTATGTGTGAAATTATAGGACAATTCTCAATAAAAAAACATAACAATACTGCTTGAACATTAGATGAAAGAGAAACTTCAATCACTGAATGTCAGTAATTCTTAAATAATTGACAGAAGGTGAAAAGGTGTAAAACTAATCAAACATCTACAAGAAATAATTCAGAAACAGAAGGACTTGATTGTTCCATAGTTTTGTACAACAATACTGTAAATGAAATTCTGTATTTACCTAAAATAATACAAGGTTTAGGTAAAAAGGAAAATCAACATTAAGTGCATATTTTATTAATTTTGTACAAAAATACTACATAGTGTAAATTTTAGTTTATTTAAAATATTAAATAATTTAGTGTTTGAACTATCAAGAACTATTGGTGGTTGGACATTATTGTTGGACACAGATACCTGGGTCTTTGTACATGCTGATATAGAGAGTAGAAGGCATGGGACCACATTAAGCACTATTTAGTCAATGAAATCAACTAGTAGCCACATGCTAGAAAGACGTCCTATTCACGCTGCCGTGCTGTTTAACGATATTTTATGCTGTGGGTACAATGAGTATATTTGAACTACATAGCATTCGCTGGGTTGGTGTTACCGCAGCCGCTAACGCAGCGTTGAGGGTAGGTTGTTAAAAAGTATGACCAATGAAAGGTAAGCCACATGTTAAAGGTTTCCTAGTCGTTAGGCTTATAGTAATATTGTTATATATGCATTCAGCCATATGTGTACTGTGAATAAAGTGTTTGTAACAAGCAATTTTACGTCTCTTGTCTGTTATTTAACATTCTTGATACGGTGCTCTACTACAAGGGAAGCGAAGTAGGACCTTTCTCTCTTAAAGGGTGGAACTGGTAAGATAAATTCAGTTTTACTAAACTATAGCATAAAAATTGGAAATTGCATAAAAACACAAGAAACGTAAACGTTATATTAAATATATTTAGTCATCTGTTTATTAACACCGTTTATTTTTCCTTTATTGTAGCACAATAAAAAAAAAAAAAATTATGAAACATAGGGGAAATTATGGATCAATAATTATTAGAATGTACGATCAATAAAAATTTATTGTCTATTATAAGACTATTATATAGGTCCCATGACAGAATTCAGCTTGTTAAAGCCATAAAAAAGTTAATAAATGAATCACTTAATGAGGTATTGTAGTAGTAAAATAAACATTTTCTATGCATATTATAAGTATGAATGAATGTGTATGAAATTGGTCTGAATCAAATCAATAAAGGAAAACACCAGAAACGTAACGTTATATTACCTATATTATAGTCATCTGATAATATTTTTTACAACACCGTTTATTTTTCCAATTTTTTTTTAAAGTGCCTCAAAGTTTATGTACAAAAGAATAGAGATTTTCCTGTGTAATTTGAACTTTACTGTAGCACAATAAAAATCCAAATTATTCTGTGATATTATAAAAAAACAATTATGGATAGATTATTAGGATGTATGATCAATAGAAATTGTTTGCATTTGACTATTATTATATGACAGACAGAATTTAGCTTGTTAAACCCATACCAAAGCTAATAAATGAATTGTATAATAAATAGTAGTAAAATAAACAAAATATTGCTGGATGTGAAAATGTGTATGAAATTGGTCTGAATCAAATCAATAAAGTAAGAATAATTCCATCTACAGTATTTATTCATAGGAAAATTGTCATGGAATATAGTTTTATTAAATTTAATCTTAATAGATAAATCTTAATTTACTCTGTGAACATGAATGTAAATTGAAAAGATAGGACCATATCCAACTGAAACAAGGACGAACCAAGGTTAATATTAAAAAAGGTTGTACTGAAATAGAATCTACAACAATGAAGAGTTTATAAACAATTAATACATTTATATAATGCAAAGTCATTTACATCCATTGATTAAAATACAAAGTTATGCTACAATAACTTGGCATATATATTTTTGTTAAATAGCTTGTACTGAAATTTGAAATTTGTCTATATAAGTTCTTTTAAAAGTAACCATTTAACATTAATGTTAGAAAATGTTAAACTTAAAATTATAAAAATTGAACCTTACATATAGCTACTGTATGTTTATCCTCAAAAAAATTTTGTTTGATAAAGTTGGATGATGGAGATAAATATGAATGAATAAAACATGATAAAAGTGCAACTGCAGACTTTGCAAAGCACTGGTGATCACCATTATCAGTGCTCTAAAATATTTCATAATGTTAAATTTTGGATACATTCTGAACTTGTTACAGTTGTGTAGAACATTTAAGTCTAGTTCAGCTTTCTTGTGTTTCTTGTTGTATTTCACCTCTAATGTAGGTTTTTTAGTGTTAAACAATTTCCCTTTATTTTTTGTTTACTATAATTTACTATGTGTGTATGTATATTTAAATAAATGTTAAGAAATAAACATTTTTTTAATAGACTAAAAATATTGTAATGGATCAATCATCACCTAGTTATGCTAATGATGATTTGTTTATTTTTACATTTTGTATGACATTGTAATGGTGGTTTGATACTGTAATTATTATGTAAGGTGATTTGTTAAAAACTAGGTATGAATGAATGTGTATGAAATTGGTCTGAATCAAATCAATAAAGGAAAACACCAGAAACGTAACGTTATATTACCTATATTATAGTCATCTGATAATATTTTTTACAACACCGTTTATTTTGTTTAACGGATTTTTAAACGGTAAATAACACTAACACTATTTCAGTTTTATTTATGTTTGTTAATCCTGAGTATAAAGAAAGAATAAATGTGGCAGATATACTATCTGTATCTTATATTGTATATGGAAAAAATAATTACAACCTAATAACAAAGAACTATAATTGTGGTGTGTATTAAAAGATCACTTTAGCTCTTAACCAAATTCTGCATCATCATTCTTGGGATTGGTGGTGGTGACTATAACCAGGAGGTGGTTGGAGTTGGTGATGTTGTTGAAAGGAATAAAGGAGAGTATCGCAAATGAGTATGATGATAATTATAAAATAAATGAATACAGTCTATATGTCTATCAACTAGCATCTTTGATCATTTGTACCTCTATGTGATATATAGGTAGAATCATAGTGTTTCAAAGTTATTAAACAATTTTGTGAAAATGAACTAAAGAAATTTTGTGTAATAGAAGTGTACATAATTCCGACTTAATTACTGTATATCTACACTTTGGAATAAGGATTATATTTCAATAGTATGTTGCTGTAGTTTTCATTGTTTTATAAAGAGTTCAATGAAAATGTTTAAACATGACAAAATGTATAGTGTCATAGCAATTTTTATGACTAAATATCAGAGAAAAAAATATATTGAAAAACTTCAAATAATGCCAATTCTAGTATCAATACAGTTAAAGATGTATTGTCCCCCAAAAACATGAAAAATGAAAATTAATTAAATCAGACTTTGAATAGGTTATTTTGTAGTTTTAATAAAGTCAATCACGTCCAATGGAAAAAAAACGAAAAAAAAATAATGTTTTCAGTTATAAAATGACAAAATAAATGGTTAAATTCAACCAAAAATCCATTGGCTGGCAGCCAATTTGACCATTTTTTGCTTTAAATCACATTTTTTTCAGGTAAATACATTTTTTTTCGATCCAATTTTTGGTCAAAGTGGATAACTATTGTGTTACATTAATCCGGAATATTAAAAAAAAAAATTGTTAAGAATTATTTTTTCAGGGGGACAATACATCTTTAAATAAAAACATTAAATAGCATTATAACATGCAGATATTATTACTCAAAAGATTATTATATTTAAAATACAAAATATCAAAAAATATGACTATGAAAGAATGTATAACTTACTCTGTCTTGGATATTGATGTCTGACCCTGCATCAACCAGCAGGTTACAGCAGGCTGAGTGACCTGCTAAAGCTGCCAAATGCAAAGCTGAGTGTCCAACCTAAAATATAAAATCATACAAGTTACATCTTTTACATATTTATCGGTTAATTAATATTTTATATAATTATACATCCATTAAGTGTCAATTTTCAAATTCAATTTGTAACTTGTATTTGCTGTGTGATCATATACGCAATGCACACAAATACTATCAAATTAGCTTTAGTATACATTTTTATTATTATTCCAGTTTTTACGTAAAAATGTTGTTGCCTGGTATTTAAATTATTTAACTTTTTTTTAATTTAATATTGTTTAAATATTAAATTACTGGATTGGTTTGGTGTACAAACTTTTACTTTCAGGGGCATGTTTAAAACTTCAATATATTTAAATTATCCTTTGTGCGATCATAGAGCAAAGAAATAGTTCATTGCTCTATGGTGTGATGGTGGCATTCTAGTACAAGTTATTGTGAGTGTAGCATATCCTATTTTATCGATTGCTTTGGTACTTTCATTTCAATTGGAAGCCTTGCACATGGTTATTATTTTGTATGTAATGCAAATCTATTATTTTATATTATCAGAGATAATGGCCTGCACTATTCTAAAGAAAGATTTGTTAGTGTACCAACAAAACATTGTCCGTTTTAAGAGGTTTGACATACACACATTAGTCTAAATATTGATTGTAACAATATTAATGTTGAGTTTAATCTGATAAAAAAACAAGGCCATATACATGGCTGCAGTCGTGTGCGCAAATTTGAGTTAGTGTTTACCGACCGACCAACATAGTGAGCTGTAGAGTCACGTTGCACACGACTAAAATAGATAAACAAGTTAATTGTAGACATCTTTTTGAACCACATAACAGATATATGTATAAACATGTTTTCATTTTTTTAATTTGTTAGATCAAATGAACAGTTTTTAGAAATACCATGACCATTTTCATACCTCCCTGGATAGCTCAAGCCTGTCTTTAAAATGGGTGAAGGTTTGGCTGATGCCAGAATACTACCAAGAACCAAACAAATCATATCAATGTAAAAAATATTAAAATTTATACATTTTAATAGATTTTATAACATCTTTATTATTTGTGTTTTATATTTATTGAATTGACTTATTAAAATTATTAAAATTTACACCAAAAAAATTGTTATATTCTTTTTATTTCAAGGATATAACAAAAACAATCACTGGAAATAAGACATTATACAGTAATTATAAAAGAAATAATAAACATTATTTATTCATATGTATACATACTGACATTTCAAACAAATTTAATGCAACTAACAATTATCTAATAAAAAAATATATAAATCCTATATAACTAATGGTTTTAAAACAAAAATAAATAATCTGATATTAATATATTATTTTGATGAACATTGAAGACAAAAAGTTCAATACATTGTGTATAGGATGTGAATAATATTCACTGAGGCTAAAACTTTCATAGTAGACCATGGTCGCCAGGAGTATACCAATAAACAAATAAAGTGCTGTATGTTCCATAATCATTGCTTATCCCATCAACATTTTTTATACTTCAGTAAATAAAATAAATAAAAAAGTTAATTTTCAAAAGTAAACAATAATTTTCGCACCAGTCCTTTAGGCAGTTACATTCAAGAGAACGGAAGCATTAGCCATGCAAAAGCTTATAATAGATTACTAAGGCTGAAAAAATGGGTATTTAGAAAGACAAACTGGGCATGAGCACACCCCAAAGCATGTCTGGTAAGAAAGTCTAAATGGGAATTTGTAAACTCAAACTGGGCATGTGCACAGAGAGTCTTTGAGATATGTACAGTATGCAGACATTAGTTTGTAAGACCTATGTTCAATGACTTTGTTTTGGCTGTCAACATAGAGGCCATGTAATAATTACCGTCAGATATATCATTGAATAATGGTCAAAACGATCCTTCCTCTATGGTAAATATTTTTGGCAAATTGGGTGTATATAGATTACAATTGTTTTGTTTACTTTTTTGTTTGGGTTATAAGTGGGTCACTTCAACCTTAGAGGTTAATGCCTCTAACTCAGAATATGCATAGTACTATAGTCTATAGTAATTCAAACTATATTTATGTTACACAAAATGTTTACTACTGATTTTTAAACAAAAATAATTGATAATAAATCTGTATTTCTTAAAGATGTATTGTCCCTTTGTCTAATTCCAAAAAAATAAAAAATAAAATATTTCGAAAAAAAGTGGGTCATTTTGAAGTATCTTAATAGTTATTAACTTTCACCAAAAATTAGTCGAAAAAAAAATCATTTAACTGAAATACAGACGTTTTTTTGTTTAAAAAATAACTTTGGCTCCCAGTCAAAGTTTTCGATCAAAACATATCTCATAATGCAACACCATTGTTTGGCTACTCTGTATGCATAATCATAAAACTTCCTTGCGGTCTGTGTGAAAACACCTTCTCAACCATGACGAGTTGTAAACAATCGTAATTAGCATATGCATAATGCATACTCGTGGTTTGAAATCTTTGTTTACTTTCGCTCGCGATGATTTTCCAGACGAAATGTAATCAAATTAATTTACCTGTTAATTACGTAAACTTCTTGTTTTTGGCTCAAATTTTCGACTTAAAGTGAATAACTTTAATATTACTTTGATATGGCCAATTTAAATTTAGAATATTTTGACCTTCATTTTTTTGTGTTTAAAGGGACAATACATCTTTAAATTATTAAATAGAATATCAATTTAAACTAGAATTTAATTCGTCACTTTGACGAATTATAGGTGATCATTTTTATCATTTTACTGAAATTAATTTTTTTTAAACATGCACGTACGTTAACATACGATCGGAAAATGTTGATGTATGCCATCCTATTATATGCTTATAGTGCTGAGTTGTGCCTATATGCCATATACAATATGTACAGTATATACTGTATATCTATATACAGTGTAGCATAGGTGAAATTACGGGACACACATGTTCTAATTTTTTGGCATGATGACGTTATCAAACTAAACTTTAAGATGACAATTTCGAAAGATAATTAATTGAGCAAAAAAATATAAGATTTGGAAAAAAATTTGGCACGTAGAAGCGCTGTGCGCGCTCTTTGAATTGTGTATAACTTTGACGAAAAATATGAAAAAAATACTTTTTCACTTCAACTGGCCATATGTTAACGTCACAACATCCGATAGGCTTAATTTTTATATGAATTAATATCTACATTTCATCAGCTTTCATAATAAATTATAATCATCAAGGTAACCTTCAATTCTGAAGAGCTGTAAGATATTCAAATTTACTGCGAAGGTGAAATTACACGGCCTACGTTATTCAAGTTTTTACGCGTGATGACGTCATTAAAATGAAGATAGTGTCAACTCATGATAAAGATAATTAATTAAGCAAGCACATACTGAAAGTTGTGCGAAATTCGAGCACACATAACCAAGATGCGCTCTGTTGAATGTGATAATCTACACAAAAAGATAACAAATCCTAATTTTTAAATTCAAGTGGCCATTTGATGACGTCAAAACATTTTGTACGTAAAATGTGTACATGAATTCATATCTACAACTCAATGGCTTCCAGAATAAGTTAAAAAAATCGGGGGTCATCTTGCATTCTGAAGAGTTATTTTCATTTTAAAAAAGACCTATTTTTCACCATTTTCAGAACTTTTGTAAAATTAATGTGCGCATTTTGTCATTTTTAACGTGCTCGTATAGCGTTATTTTAAGTCGGAACTGACTCAAATTTGGTGAATGTACTAAGGATGGTGAGTAGAATGAGATTTGTAAAAAAATTCATAATTTTTACGCTTTTTAAGTATCGCGCGCGCAAAAACGCATTTTTGCGCAGTAATTTTTTGAAACACGCAAATGCCCTAATTCATGCTCTAAATTGATCAAAACTTAATTTTGAGCGTTTTAAATTTTTAACGCGCAATATCACGCGCATGAACCTACGTGCGCGTGCGTTTTTATTTGCTAATATTTTTACCCTTGATCTGAAGTTTACGTGTAGTGAATTTCATTAATATGTGATAATGAATTATGGAGATATGATTGATAATGTGATTTCGCAAAATGGCGTATAAATGTCGTCACGGATGAGTGATCACGCTGGAAAGCTTATTAGGATTAAGTTATATTATTTGAAAGATATTCTGAAATTTTTGTAATCATTGACATTAAACTTTTTGAGATAATTGTTACACAAAATAGTGTACAGAAACAATAAAAAGAAAAAAAATAATAAAAAAAACTAGAATTTAATTCGTCACTTTGACGAATTATAGGTGATCATTTTTATCATTTTAATGAAATTAACATTTTTTAAACATGCATGTACGTTAACATGCGATCGTAAAAAATTGATGTACGCCATCCTATGACATGATGCATATACACTTATAGTGCTGAGTTGTACCTATTATGTGTCATATACAATATGTACAGTATATACTGTATATCTATATACAGTGTAGCATAGGTGAAATTACGGGACCCACATCATGTTCTAATTTTTTGGTATGATGGAATTATCATAATAAACTCGAAGATGACAACTTCGAAAGATAATGAATTGAGCAAATAAATATACGGATTGGAATAGAATTTGACACGTAGAAGCGCAATGCGGGCTCTTTGAAATTTGTATACATTTGACGAAAGAGAGAAAAAAACTACTTTTTAACTTCAACTGACCATTTCATAATGTCACAACATCCGATAGGCCTAATTTTTATATGAATTCATATCTAAATTTCATCAGCTTTTATAATAAATTATAATCTTCAAGGTCACCTTTAATTCTGAAGAGCTGTAAGATATTCAAATGTATGGTGTAGCTGAAAATACACGACCTTGGTTTTTCAAGTTTTTACGCGTGATGACGTCATCAAAATAAAAATGTTGACAACTCATGAGAAAGATAATTAATTGAGCAAGCACATACTAAAATTTGTGCGAAAATTGGGTTCAAATAATGGAGATGCGCTCTATTGAATGTGATAACCCACACAAAAAGATAAAAATTACTAATTTTTAAATTCAAGTGGCCTTTTGATGACGTCATATCATTTTGTACGTCTAATGTGTATATACATTTATATCTACAACTCATTTGCTTCCATATTAAGTTAAAAAAATTGGGGGTCATCTTCCATTCTGAAGAGTTATATTCATTTTAAAAAGGCCTTATTTTTTACAATTTTTAGCACTTTTGTACAATTAATGTGCGCATTTTGTCATTTTTAACGTGCTCGTATAGCACTATTTTAAGTCGAAATGGACTCAAATTTGGTGAATGTACTAAGGAAGATGAGTAGAATGCAATTTGTACAAAAAATTGGTATTTTTTACGCTTTCTATGTACGCACGCGCAAAAACGTGTTTTTGCGCAGTAATTTTTTAAAACACGCAAATGGCCAAATTAATGCTCTAAATTGATCAAAACGTAATTTTGAGCTTTTTAAAATTTTAACGCGCGATTCCAAGCGCATGACCTTGAAACGCGCGAGTTTTTATTTGCTAATATTTTTACCCTTGACCTGAAGTTTACGTGTAGTGAATTTCATTAATATGTGATAATGAATTATGGAGATATGATTGATAATGTGATTTCACAAAATGGCGTATACGTGACGTCACGGATGAGTGATCACGCTGAAAAGCTTATTATGTCTAAGTTAAAGTATTTGAAAGACATTGTGTAATTTTTGTGATCATTGCTATTCAACTTTTTGAGATATTTGTTACACAAAAAGTGTACAGAAAGAAGAATAACAATAATAAAGATTTTGTACAATAACAATAGGTGATCATTTTATTCTAAATGATCACCTAATAATAATAAAGATTTTATACAATAACAATAGGTGATCATTTTATTCTAAATGATCACCTAAAAATATCATTTAATGAAGAAAGAACAATAATTAAAACTATTATCTCAGAAAGTCTTTTTTATGGTAAAAAATTGATGTTTTTTTTTTTTTTTTATTTGTATTCATTGTTGTCTGAATTATTGGAATTGATAAAGTTATTAGCAGCTGCAGTGTAGTGAAACAGAAAGATGTGGGCCAGTATCTGTACCAATTTGTCTGGCCAATTTATCTATATTTTATTTTATTGTGGTTATCAACCACATGTGTATTCATACTTTATAGGGTATTTAGATACGCAAAGAAAAAATAATGTAAAGTTTATTAATGCTTACTGTACATTACACAAATGGCACATATTATTGTTGAGTAGATAATATTTAAACATTACATTCAATCAACTGCTGGTGTGAATGATGAATTAAAGTATGACATCTCAACTTGAACAAATGAAATATTGAGAGGTTTTATGATAGTATGTCCACACTAATAGCGTGCACTATAACATTTTGGAAAATATCAAACCATAGAGGGCACTATTAAAAAAGGAAAGATATTAACGTATATAACAGTATGGGCATGGGTATTTCAAAGAACGAAAATGCAGTGCCAACTCAGTATTTCTTGCATTAAAGAAAGCATGAATTGGTAGAGCAGACTATTATAAACATCTGACGGACTGATTTTGACAGACCCTGTATTATATATTAGTAAAAATTATACAAATGTATACATCATGGGGATATTTTATTGTTGATATAAAAAATCGGAAGAAGTTGCATTTCAGCGGGAGAGTAAGAGATGACACGAAATATCTTCTGCAGTCATTGGAAAAGTTGGGAGGACTGAAGGATACCTATTAACAATAATGCAAGGATTATTTTGTTTTCCATGCAATAATCACTACATTTAGACCTACTGTAACATAGCACTATTATTAGAGTGGAAAACAACAATATTAAAACAACAATGCTATAAAACCATATAACGATTAGCAAACATAGAACTGATTTGTTTTACAATTTTCTACGTCATACATTACAAAACAAAGAGCAAATTTTATTCACACACAAAAATAAGTAAATTTGCTCTGTAAATTGGACATTAAGTGTAAATTTAGCATTTTTGGCCACACATATTTTTTATTAAAAAAATTGTAACAATGAGGTAGCACTCCTCTATCCAGGAGATTTGGGTGCAAGTTGGAATTGAATCGGAACACAGAAGGCCATGTGCAGTGGTAATTGTGTGGTTTATTGTTTATTATTATTTATTATGCAAAAGATAAGTTGATATCTTGTAGAAAAGAGCTTTCAAATTTTAGGTATATCATCACTACCATATTTGGATATACCAGTCAGAATATTAATGCTTGAGTTACAGTTGTTAAAAGGAAGAGGTTAAAAAAGAAGCTTTTTTGCCTTGCTTCAACATGTTAGATTTGCTCACTGTGTATGTAGTTTAATAATGGTATAAAAAGCAATGATGTACAAAATGTACAAAGAGTATTAATTTCTTATATTTTAGTATATACTTTTTAAACTATAGTATAAGATAATATTGAACAATTTGTGATATTATTATAATTAGGCATACAACTAAAATTATTCACAGTCTACTGTGTTAATTAAATCATTAAAATTATTACATATTAAACTAATATATTTTTAGGACAAATACTAATACTAAATACTATTAAAACTAGAAAGCCACTCCGAGAGTGCATACCTCCACCTACTATAAAATTCTTCTACATATTTAGTCTCCGGAAAAATTGTATGTGACTTAATTCTGTGTGTGATTTAGGCTAATTTCACTACAAGCATGTGTATGCAAGTTTGGTGTAATGGTTATGTAACAAGCCTTTCAACTAACAATAGCTTCAGCTTCAGTTTGGTATTAATAGAAAATTAAACTGTTTAATATAATTAATTAATTAATGACATGATAGCTAATAGTAATTTCCCTGCATAAAAAATAAATAATTCAAATCCTGAAACGAAAAGACAACAATTTGGCTTATTCAGTCTTTTCCTAACTATTATATAATGGTTGCCAATGACAATCCCTTTGTTTTATTATCAAATCTATCAATAAGTGTAAACATTTTTATCTGAGATAGATATTATCAAGAAAACTAGGTTGTAGACTAAGTTCCATTTAGCCTTTAAGAAATGTTGAAATTCATCAGGATATAAATTTTGATAGTAAATGTACATGTTTTATAGCCTGTGATATTATTACAGTTAGGCCTAATCAAGTATAAAACTAAACAAATTACCGGTTATTGGTCAATTAACTTGCGTTGCGACCAAAGCTTTAGTAGACCAAGTTTTATTATTTATTTGTGTTTGTTAAATTTTTTCTTTTAATAAAAAGCAAAATAATCACCGTCAAGCACTTTGTCTTTTGTTGAACAGTACACTGGTACTGAAAGTGCGAGCAAACAGAGACATTTTTAAAATAAATAAATGATGAGTGAGGGCACTGTGTAATATAAAATGTATAGGCCCTTGTAATGTATTATGGAAAAAATAATTACAAATTAAAAATGGGTCTAATATGGGTCTATATTACATCATTTAATATCATTGCTCTTCACTATTTAATGAGGAGGAGGTGGTGGACGGAGTTGGTAGTGTGTTGACAATAAAAGAGAGTATGGCAAAATGCATTACTAAAAATGATGAATAAAACATCATACTAAAATATTCAGTACAACTAGCATCTTTGATCATTATAATACACAGGGATCATAGGGCATTTAAGTGACTTGTCTAAAAAACAATTTGTGAAAATTGCACTTTTAAAATACAAAATCATATATAAGATGTGTTGTCCCCCTGAAAAAAAATTTTTTGTTGTTGGATGTGCCATTTTAATGTAACACATTTTTTTTTTTCAGACCAAAAATGTGTTGCCGGCAAAATAATAAACAATTTACACAATTGATACAAAAAGACTTTTAAACACTTTTATAGCACCCTAGGCTCACGCTAGCTATAATTGTTTCAACAAAAGTTTAAAAAGGTTTATTAAATAAACGTAGGCCTAGCTTTTTGAGGCAAAAATGCCTAGGCCAGCCCTAGCTACTATTTTTAAAGCCAACAAAAATAATCAAGATCGAAATAAACTATTTCCGTGTTAATGCTACATTACGCAAGTTAACATATTATTCTAGATGAAAAATATTGAGTTTTATATTGTTTTATCCATACGTAATTACACTGGCATTAAAGATATAACTTTAAAATGTATAGGCCGTTTTATGAGCCATATTTCGCCGATTTCTTATCGCGGGGAAATTCCCCACCAGCGACATCGATCGATCGAGGCTAGAGGTCCGGCTAGAAGCCTAGCGTGCATACCGGAACGGATGGATTATCGCTATATAAATAACAAGTTTGAACAAAAGAGCTTACGACAATCTTAGGTACATTTTTATTAAACGTATATAGGCCTACTTGCTTGGCAAACCCATGCCTTTTAAATAATTTAACAAGTCCATAATCGGATCGTAGTACTGTACAGTAAAACCAAAAAACACCCCATCAACAACCTCGTGCGATGTACGATCTGTTGTTCTTTTGCTGCAGATCAACATTGGTAGAGTCCATTCATTATGAGGGTGTTTAAAAATGTGATAACTATTAAAAACCTGTCTCAACCACTGTGTAATCAAAGTGTTTATTAGTTATCCGCTTGGTAGAGCGGATAACTCCTTGTTATTGTATGGGATCAATATTTTTTTTCTGTATTATTAGTTATCCGCATTCAGCGGATAACTCCTTGTAACTGTCCTGTTTCATCATCTTTTTTTTTTAGTTATCCGCTTAGTAGCGGATAAACTCCTTGTGATTGTATTGGATCAATATTTTTCTGTATTATTAGTTATCCGCATTCAGCGGATAACTCCTTGTAACTGTCCTGTTTCATCATCTTTTTTTTTTTTAGTTATCCGCTTAGTAGCGGATAACTCCTTGTTATTGTAGTGGATCAATATTTTTTTTTTTCTGTATTATTCTTATTTCTTTCCCGTTTTTTTGTGGCTCACGTATCTCTAAAATGTGTAAACATAACATTTCATAACTTTTACAACATGTGGGCATGTACGTGAAGTTGTGCACCTCCTATTTTGAGTGACGTCAGAGTTGCGCAACGTGACTTACGCGCGATTTTATGATTTTTAATGATTGATCATAGCTTAAAAACCAAGCGTAATTTTTTTTTTACCCTTTATGAAAATTTAAGTCATATCAAGGGCAAACTTTTAGTTAACTAAAAATGGCGTGTTTTACAAGAAGTTACGCGCGCACGCGCATTTAAAATTTTAAAATGCGCAAAATTAATTTCTAATCAACTTTTTACGCCATTCATGACATTTTGCGCATGTCAAAATTTCCCACGCGCGCGAACAATTTTACGCGTGCAGTGCGCACGCAGCATGAAAATCATGTTTTTTTCTATTAAATTGTGATTTTCCAGCCTTTCCTAGTCATTTTTAAAAAGATTGACATCATTTCAAATTAAAATGACGTCATACGTACACGTTGATTTAGACCATTTGCATGCGTTTTAGTTGCAAAAGTTACAAAATATTGTCAAAATTATGCCTATTTTGAATCTATTATAGCTCCTCAGGATCAACCGTTACCCCCGAGTTTTTTAACTTAATATGTAAGCAGATATGTTGTAGATATGAATTCATGCAGAATTTTTTCCTTACGGATGTTGTGACGTCATCGTATGGCCACACAAATGTAAAAAATAGGATTTTTGTCTCTTTCGTTATTGCTCATCACATTCAATGGAGCACATCACGCTTATCCGTCTTCCATTTTCTCCGAGATTTTAATATTATCTAGGTCAATCAACTATCTTTCGCATGAGTTAAAAATATTTTAATTTTTATAACGTCATCATGCCTAAAAATTTAAATTATGTGGGTCATTAATTTTATCTTTACAGTAAATTTTAATCTGTTATAGCTCGTAAGAATAAAATGTGATAATCACAATTAAAACGTTTTCTGGAAGCTATTGGATTGTAGATACGAATTCATGTGAACATTTTGTCAATCACATGTAGTGACGTCATCATATGGCCAGTTGAAAAAAAAAAGTCGTATTTTCATATTTTGCGTCATAGTTCATCACATTTAAAAGAGCGCACATCTATATTTTACGTATCCAAATTTCTTCTACACGCTAATATGTTGTTGCTGAGATAATATCCTTCCGAAATTGGTATTTTAGTGTTTCATTTTGATACCGTCGCCATGTTAAAAAATGGAATAAATGGCGGGTCCCGTAATTTCACCTATTCTACACTGTATGTAATATGTATACAGATTATACTGTTTATACTGTATATACTATATGACACAAAATTGACAGAATTCAGCACTAACAACATATCATATTCTTCAGATCAGGTCATAATGCCATAATCTTTTTCTGGGTGCAAAATTCTAACGTATGACGTGCACGTGGCGTTTGTTGTGCGGATAACTAACTTGTCAAAGTGACGAGTTTCATGTCTAGTTAGTTATCCGCTTAGTAGCGGATAACTCCTTGTGATTGTAGTGGATCATTATTTTTTTTCTGTATTATTCTTATTTCTTTCCCGTTTTTTTGTGGCTCATGTATCTCTAAAATGTGTAAACATAATATTTCATAACTTTGACAACATGTGGGCATTTACGTGAAGTTGTGCACCTCCTATTTTGAATGACGTCAGAGTTGCGCAACGTGACTTACGCGCGATTTTATGATTTTTAATGATTGATCATAGCTTAAAAACCAAGCGTAATTTTTTTTTGACCCTTTATGAAAATTTAAGTCATATCAAGGGCAAACTTTTAGTTAACTAAAAATGGCGTGTTTTACAAGAAGCTACGCGTGCAGGCGCATTTAAAATTTTAAAATGCGCAAAATTAATTTCTAATCAACTTTTTACGCCATTCATGACATTTTGCGCATGTCAAAATTTCCCCCGCGCGCGAACAATTTTACGCGTGCAGTGCGCACGCAGCATGAAAATCAGGTTTTTTTCTATTAAATTGTGATTTTCCAGCCTTTCCTAGTCATTTTTAAAAAGATTGACATCATTTCAAATTAAAATGACGTCATACGTACACGTTGATTTAGACCATTTGCATGCGTTTTAGTTGCAAAAGTTACAAAATATTGTCAAAATTATGCCTATTTTGAATCTATTATAGCTCCTCAGGATCAACCGTTACCCCCGAGTTTTTTAACTTAATATGTAAGCAGATATGTTGTAGATATGAATTCATGCAGAATTTTTTCCTTACGGATGTTGTGACGTCATCGTATGGCCACACAAATGTAAAAAATAGGATTTTTGTCTCTTTCGTTATTGCTCATCACATTCAATGGAGCGCATCACGCTTATCCGTCTTCCTTTTTCTCCGAGATTTTAATATTATCTAGGTCAATCAACTATCTTGCGCATGAGTTAAAAATATTTTAATTTTTATAACGTCATCATGCCTAAAAATTTAAATTACGTGGGTCATTAATTTTATTTTTACAGTAAATTTTACTCTGTTATAGCTCGTAAGAATAAAATGTGATAATCACGATTAAAACGTTTTCTGGAAGCTAGTGGATTGTAGATACGAATTCATGTGAACATTTTGCCAATCAGATGTAGTGACGTCATCATATGGCCAGTTGAATAAAAAAAATCGTATTTTCATATTTTGCGTCACAGTTCATCACATTTAAAAGAGCGCGCATCTATATTTTACGTATCCAAATTTCTTCTACACGCTAATATGTTGTTGCCGAGATAATATCCTTCCGAAATTGTTATTTTAGTGTTTCATTTTGATACCGTCGCCATGTTAAAAAATGGAATAAATGGCGGGTCCCGTAATTTCACCTATTCTACACTGTATGTAATATGTATACAGATTATACTGTTTATACTGTATATACTATATGACACAACATTGACAGAATTCAGATCTAACAACATATCATATTCTTCAGATCAGGTCATAATGCCATAATTTTTTTCTCTGTGCAAAATTCTAACGTATGACGTGCACGTGGCGTTTGTCGTGCGGATAACTAACTCGTCAAAGTGACGAGTTTCATGTCTAGTTTTTTTTCTGTATTCTTCTTTTTTTCTGTCATTTTTGTGTCACGCGTAACTAAAAAACGTGTAAACATAACATTTTATAACTTTGTCAACATGTGGGCATTCACGTGAAGTTGTGCACCCGCTATTGTGAATGACGTCAGAGTTGCGCAACGTGACTTACGCGCGTTTTTATGAATTTCGCGTATTTAACATAGATCGAAAACCATATAACATTTTAATTTGAAACTTAGAAAAAGTTTAAGTTATATCTTGCGCTAACTGACTGTGGAAAAAAAATGGCATCTTTCACACGAAGTTACGCGCGCACGCGCGTTTAAAATTTTAAAATGCGAAAAATCAATTTCTAATCAACTTTCTACGCGTTTTATGTCATTTTGAGCATGTCAAAAATTCCCACGCGCGCGCATATTTTTACGCGCGCGGTGCGCACGTAGCGTTGAAAACAATTTTTTTCGCGTGATTTATGTTTTTCCAGCCTTTTCTAGTAATTTTACCAACTTTTAAACAATTTCGACTTAAAATTAACGTCATACGAGCACGTCGAATTGGATAATTTACGTACGTTTTTGATGAAAAAGTTCAAAAATTCCTTAAAATTTGTCAAAATTATACCTTTTTTAAAACAGTCGTAGTTTCTAAACTAAACGGTAAAAGTTATTTTTATTACGTATTCTGGAAGATGATGAGTTGTAGATATCGAATCATGCATCAATATTGCTAACAGGACATTGTGACGTCATCGTATGGCCATGCGAATATAAAATATAGGATTTTTGTATCTTTCGTCATAGAGTATCACATTTAATAGAGCGCATCTCCACTTATCCGTTTTTCATTTTAACCCAGATTTTGATATTGTCTAGGTCAATCAACTACCTTTCGCATGGGTTAAAAATATTTTAATTTTTTTGACGTCATCATGTCTAAAATTGTAAATAACGTGGGTCACTTATTTTCATCTTTACAGTAACTTTCAATCTGTTATAGCTCATCAGAATAAAAAGCGGTAATCATGATTAAAACGTTTTCTGGAAGCTATTGGATTGTAGATACGAATTCATGTAAACATTTTGCCAATCGGATGTTGTGACGTCATCATATGGCCAGTTGAATAAAAAAAGTTGTATTTTCATATTTTGCGTAATAGTTCATCACATTTAAAAGGGCGCGCATCTATATTTTACGTATTCAAATTTCTTCTACACGGTAATATGTTGTTGCTGAGATAATATCCTTCCGAAATTATTATTTTAGTGTTTCATTTTGATACCGTCGCCATGTTAAAAAATGGAATAAATGGCGGGTCCCGTAATTTCACCTATTCTACACTGTATGTAATATGTATACAGATTATACTGTTTATACTGTATATACTATATGACACAAAATTGACAGAATTCAGCACTAACAACATATCATATTCTTCAGATCAGGTCATAATGCCATAATCTTTTTCTGTGTGCAAAATTCTAACGTATGACGTGCACATGGCGTTTGTCGTGCGGATAACTAACTCGTCAAAGTGACGAGTTTCATGTCTAGTTCTTCTTTCTTTCCTTCCTTTTTGTGAGGAGCGTTTCTCTAAAATGGGTAAACATAACATTTCATAACTTTGTCAACACATGGACATTTACGTGAAGTTGTGCACCTCCTATTTTGAATGACGTCAGAGTTGCGCAACGTGACTTACGCGCGATTTTATGATTTTTTATGATTGATCATAGCTTAAAAACCAAGCGTAATTTTTTTTTACCCTTTATGAAAATTTAAGTCATTTCAAGGGCAAACTTTTAGTTAACTAAAAATGGCGTGTTTTACAAGAAGTTACGCGCGCACGCGCATTTAAAATTTTAAAATGCGCAAAATTAATTTCTAATCAACTTTTTACGCCATTCATGACATTTTGCGCATGTCAAAATTTCCCGCGCGCGCGAACAATTTTACGCGTGCAGTGCGTACGCAGCATGAAAATCATGTTTTTTTCTATTAAATTGTGATTTTCCAGCCTTTCCTAGTCATTTTTAAAAAGATTGACATCATTTCAAATTAAAATGACGTCATACGTACACGTTGATTTAGACCATTTGCATGCGTTTTAGTTGCAAAAGTTACAAAATATTGTCAAAATTATGCCTATTTTGAATCTATTATAGCTCCTCAGGATCAACCGTTACCCCCAAGTTTTTTAACTTAATATGTAAGCAGATATGTTGTAGATATGAATTCATGCAGAATTTTTTGTGCATTTTTTGCATGTTGTGACGTCATCGTATGGCCACACAAATGTAAAAAATAGGATTTTTGTCTCTTTCGTTATTGCTCATCACATTCAATGGAGCGCATCACGCTTATCCGTCTTCCATTTTCTCCGAGATTTTAATATTATCTAGGTCAATCAATTTTCTTTCGCATGAGTTAAAAATATTTTAATTTTTATAACGTCATCATGCCTAAAAATTTAAATTACGTGGGTCATTAATTTTATCTTTACAGTAAATTTTAATCTGTTATAGCTCATAAGAATAAAATGTGATAATCACGATTAAAACGTTTTCTGGAAGCTATTGGATTGTAGATACGAATTCATGTGAACATTTTGTCAATCAGATGTTGTGACGTCATCATATGACAAGTTTATTTAAAAAGGTCAAATTTTCATATTTTGCGTAATAGTTCATCACATTTAAAAGGGTGCGCATCTATATTTTATGTATTCAAATTTCTTCTACACGTTAATATGTTGTTCCTGAGATAATTTCCTTCTGAAATTGCTATCCAAGTGTTTCATTTTGATACCGTCGCCATGTTAAAAATTGGAATAAATGGCGGGTCCCGTAATTTCACCTATTCTACACTGTATGTAATATGTATACAGATTATACTGTTTGCATGTATATGCTATATGACACAAAATTGACAGAATTCAGCACTAACAGCTTATCATATTCTTCAGTTCTTGTCATAATGCCATAATCTTTATCTGTGTGCAATATTCCAACGTATGATGTGAACGTGGCGTTTGTCGTGGTGCGGATAACTAACTCGTCAAAGAGACGAGTTTCATGTCTAGTTAGTTATCCGCTTAGTAGCGGATAACTACTTGT
The DNA here is from genome assembly GCF_963402885.1 of Antedon bifida. NCBI lineage: Eukaryota > Metazoa > Echinodermata > Crinoidea > Comatulida > Antedonidae > Antedon > Antedon bifida. Next base: position 13,434,020 of record NC_136227.1, read on the forward strand.
GATTGTAGTGGATCAATATTTTTTTTTTTCTGTATTATTAGTTATCCGCATAGTAGCGGATAACTCCTTGTAATCGTCCTGTTACTTTTTGGTTATCCGCAACTTAGTTGCAGGATAACCCATGTGATTGTAAATATCTTTTTCTTCATCTTCTTTGTTATTCTTCTTTCTTTCCCGGATTTTTGTGTGTCGCATATCCCCTATTGCTTGTGAACGTAACTTTGTATAACTTTGTCAAATGATTGGCCTGCAGCTGTAGATGTGCAAGAAACTTCGTTATATGACGTTAGAGTCGCGCAGCGTAAGTTACGCGCGATTTTATGAATTTCAATGATTGATCATAGATTATAAACCAAAAGTCATTTTGTATTGACACTTGGTGAAAATTTAAGTCATATCATGGGAAAACTTTCTATGGATTAAAAATAGCATGTTTCACAAGAAGTTACGCGCGCACGCGCATTTAAAATTTCAAAATGCGCAAAATTAATTTCTAATCAACTTTCTACGCTGATCATGACATTTTGAGCATGTCAAAAATTCCCACGCGCGCGAAAAAAATTACGCGTAAGGTGCGCACGGAGCATGAAAATCATGTGTTTTTTTCTTGAATTAAGATTTTACAGTCTTTCCTAGTCATTTTAAAAAAGATTGACATCATTTCAAATTAAAATGACGTCATACAAACACGTTGATTGAGACCATTTTGCGCGCGTTTTAGTTGCAAAAGTGACAACATATTGTCAAAATTATGCCTATTTTTAACCTTCTATAGCTCCTCCGGATCATCCATGACCCCCAATTTTTTTAATTTAATATGTAAGCAGATATGTTGTAGATATGAATTCATGCAGAATCTTTACCCCTCGAATGTTATGACGTCATCGTATGGCCACACGAATGTAAAATATAGGATTTTTTACTCTTTCGTTATTGCTCATCACATTAAATAGAGCGCATCTCGCTTATACGTATTCCATTTCCACAGATATTTTAATACTCTCTAGGTCAATCAACTATCTTTCGCATGAGTTAAAAATATTTTAATTTTTATGACGTCATCATGTATAAAAAAGTAAATAACGTGGGTCCCCTATTTTCATCTTTACAGTAAATTTCAATCTGTTATAGCTCGTTAGAATAAAAAGTGATAATCATGATTAAAACGTTTTCTGGAAGCTATTGGATTGTAGATACGAATGTATGTGAATATTTTGCCAATCAGATGTTGTGACGTCATCATATGGCCAGTTGAATTCAAAAAGTCATATTTTCATCTCTTGCGTAAAAGTTAATTGCGTTTAAACGAGAGCGCATCTCACTGTTACGTACCCAAAATTCTTCAAATTTGTTTTAATGTAATTATTTAGATAATTATCTTCTAAAATTGTTATCTTTATATGTCAATTTGATGATGTCATCGTGTTAATAATTGGATTTAGAAGATGGGTCTCGTAATTTCGTCTATGCTACACTGTATATAACATAATACAGTGTATTCTGTAAATACTGTAATTAATATGCTGTATGCTACAAAATAGGTACAATTCAGCACTGTAAACATATTTAATTCATGTCATAGGATGGCATAATAATTGTCGGCGTTCATATATTTTAAACGTATGTGCATGATGCGTTTGCGCGGATAACCCGAACTCGTCAAAGTGACGAGTTCAAATCTAGTTGGTTATCCGCAACTTAGTTGCGGATAACCCATGTGATTGTAAATATCTTTTTTTTCATCTTCATCTTCTTTGTTATTCTTCTTTCTTTCCCGGATTTTTGTGCGTCGCATATCCCCTATTGCTTGTGAATATATCTTTTGTATAACTTTGTCATTATATGGACATTTACCTGAAGTTGTGCACCTCCATATTTTTAATGACGTTAGAGTCGCGCAGCGTAAGTTACGCGCGATTTTATGAATTTCAATGATTGATCATAGATTATAAACCAAAAGTCATTTTGTTTTGACACTTAGTGAAAATTTAAGTCATATCAAGGGCAAACTTTCTATGGATTAAAAATGACATGTTTCACAAGAAGTTACGCGCGCACGCGCATTTAAAATTAAAAAATGCGCAAAATTAATTTCTAATCAACTTTCTACGCTGATCATGACAATTTAAAAATGTCAAAAATTCCCACGCGCGCGAAAAAAATTACGCGTAAGGTGCGCACGGAGCATGAAAATCATGTGTTTTTCTCTTGAATTGTGATTTTACAGCCTTTCCTAGTCATTTTAAAAAAGATTGACATAATTTCCAATTAAAATGATGTCATACGAGCACGTTGATTTAGACCATTTGCGCGCGCTTTAGTTGCAAAAGTGACAAAATTTTGTCAAAATTATGCCTATTTTGAATCTATTATAGCTCCTCAGGATCAACCGTTACCTCCAATTTTTTTAATTTAATATAGAAGCAGATATGTTGTAGATAAGAATTCATGCAGAATCTTTACCCCTCGGATGTCATGACGTCATCGTATGGCCACACGAATGTAAAATATTGGATTTTTGACTGTTTCGTTATTGCTCATTACATTAAATAGAGCGCATCTCGCTTATACGTATTCCATTTCCTCATATATTTTAATACTGTCTAGGTCAATCAACTATCTTTCGCATGAGTTAAAAATATTTTAATTTTTATGACGTCATCATGTCTAAAAATGTAAATAACGTGGGTCACCTATTTTCATCTTTACAGTAAATTTCAATCTGTTATAACTCGTCAGAATAAAAAGTGATAATCATGATTAAAACGTTTTCTGGAAGCTATTGGATTGTAGATACAAATTCATGTGAATATTTTGCCAAACAGATGTTGTGACGTCATCATATGGCCAGTTGAATTCAAAAAGTCATATTTTCATCTCTTGCGTAAAAGTTCATTGCATTTAAACGAGAGCGCATCTCACTTTTACGTGCTCAAAATTCTTCAAATTTGTATTAATGTAATTATTTAGATAATTATCTTCAAAAATTGTTATCTTTATATGTCAATTTGATGACGTCATCTTGTTAATAATTGGATTTAAAAGATGGGTCTCGTAATTTCGTCTATGCTACACTGTATATAACATACAGTGTATTCTGTAAATACTGTAATATGCTGTATGCTACAAAATAGGTACAATTCAGCACTTTAAACATACTTAATTCATGTCAACGGATGGCATAATAATTGTCGAAGTTCATATAGTTTAAAGTATGTGCATGTTGCGTTTGCGCGGATAACCCGAACTCGTCAAAGTGACGAGTTCAAATCTAGTTGGTTATCCGCAACTTAGTTGCGGATAACCCATGTGATTGTAAATATCTTTTTTTTCATCTTCATCTTCTTTGTTAGTTATCCGCACTATGGCGGATAACTCCTTGTAACTGTCCTGTTTCATAATCTTATTTTTTTTTTTTTCTGTATTATTCTTCTTTCTTTCTGTCATTTTTGTGCAGAGCGTATCTCTAAAACGTGTAAAGTTAACATTTTATAACTTTGTCAACATATGGGCAATCACGTGAAGTTGTGCTTTCCTATAATTGAATGACGTCAGAGTTGCGCAACATGACTTACGCGCGTTTTTATGAATTTCGCGTATTTAACATAGATCGAAAACCATATAACAATTTAAATTGAAACTTAGCAAAAGTCTAATTTATATCGTGCGCTAACTTTTTGTGCACTAAAAATGACATGTTTTACACGAAGTTACGCGCGCACACGCGTTTAAAATTTTACAATGCGAAAAATCAATTTCTAATCAACTTTCTACGCGTTTCATGTCATTTTGAGCATGTCAAAAATTCCCACACGTGCGCAAATTTTTACGCGCGTGGTGCACACGTATACGTATTCCATTTCCACAGATATTTTAATACTCTCTAGGTCAATCAACTATCTTTCGCATGAGTTAAAAATATTTTAATTTTTATGACGTCATCATGTATAAAAAAGTAAATAACGTGGGTCCCCTATTTTCATCTTTACAGTAAATTTCAATCTGTTATAGCTCGTTAGAATAAAAAGTGATAATCATGATTAAAACGTTTTCTGGAAGCTATTGGATTGTAGATACGAATGTATGTGAATATTTTGCCAATCAGATGTTGTGACGTCATCATATGGCCAGTTGAATTCAAAAAGTCATATTTTCATCTCTTGCGTAAAAGTTAATTGCGTTTAAACGAGAGCGCATCTCACTGTTACGTACCCAAAATTCTTCAAATTTGTTTTAATGTAATTATTTAGATAATTATCTTCTAAAATTGTTATCTTTATATGTCAATTTGATGATGTCATCGTGTTAATAATTGGATTTAGAAGATGGGTCTCGTAATTTCGTCTATGCTACACTGTATATAACATAATACAGTGTATTCTGTAAATACTGTAATTAATATGCTGTATGCTACAAAATAGGTACAATTCAGCACTGTAAACATATTTAATTCATGTCATAGGATGGCATAATAATTGTCGGCGTTCATATATTTTAAACGTATGTGCATGATGCGTTTGCGCGGATAACCCGAACTCGTCAAAGTGACGAGTTCAAATCTAGTTGGTTATCCGCAACTTAGTTGCGGATAACCCATGTGATTGTAAATATCTTTTTTTTCATCTTCATCTTCTTTGTTATTCTTCTTTCTTTCCCGGATTTTTGTGCGTCGCATATCCCCTATTGCTTGTGAATATATCTTTTGTATAACTTTGTCATTATATGGACATTTACCTGAAGTTGTGCACCTCCATATTTTTAATGACGTTAGAGTCGCGCAGCGTAAGTTACGCGCGATTTTATGAATTTCAATGATTGATCATAGATTATAAACCAAAAGTCATTTTGTTTTGACACTTAGTGAAAATTTAAGTCATATCAAGGGCAAACTTTCTATGGATTAAAAATGACATGTTTCACAAGAAGTTACGCGCGCACGCGCATTTAAAATTAAAAAATGCGCAAAATTAATTTCTAATCAACTTTCTACGCTGATCATGACAATTTAAACATGTCAAAAATTCCCACGCGCGCGAAAAAAATTACGCGTAAGGTGCGCACGGAGCATGAAAATCATGTGTTTTTCTCTTGAATTATGATTTTACAGCCTTTCCTAGTCATTTTAAAAAAGATTGACATAATTTCCAATTAAAATGATGTCATACGAGCACGTTGATTTAGACCATTTGCGCGCGCTTTAGTTGCAAAAGTGACAAAATTTTGTCAAAATTATGCCTATTTTGAATCTATTATAGCTCCTCAGGATCAACCGTTACCCCCAATTTTTTTAATTTAATATAGAAGCAGATATGTTGTAGATAAGAATTCATGCAGAATCTTTACCCCTCGGATGTCATGACGTCATCGTATGGCCACACGAATGTAAAATATTGGATTTTTGACTGTTTCGTTATTGCTCATTACATTAAATAGAGCGCATCTCGCTTATACGTATTCCATTTCCTCATATATTTTAATACTGTCTAGGTCAATCAACTATCTTTCGCATGAGTTAAAAATATTTTAATTTTTATGACGTCATCATGTCTAAAAATGTAAATAACGTGGGTCACCTATTTTCATCTTTACAGTAAATTTCAATCTGTTATAACTCGTCAGAATAAAAAGTGATAATCATGATTAAAACGTTTTCTGGAAGCTATTGGATTGTAGATACAAATTCATGTGAATATTTTGCCAAACAGATGTTGTGACGTCATCATATGGCCAGTTGAATTCAAAAAGTCATATTTTCATCTCTTGCGTAAAAGTTCATTGCATTTAAACGAGAGCGCATCTCACTTTTACGTGCTCAAAATTCTTCAAATTTGTATTAATGTAATTATTTAGATAATTATCTTCAAAAATTGTTATCTTTATATGTCAATTTGATGACGTCATCTTGTTAATAATTGGATTTAAAAGATGGGTCTCGTAATTTCGTCTATGCTACACTGTATATAACATACAGTGTATTCTGTAAATACTGTATATGCTGTATGCTACAAAATAGGTACAATTCAGCACTTTAAACATACTTAATTCATGTCAACGGATGGCATAATAATTGTCGAAGTTCATATAGTTTAAAGTATGTGCATGTTGCGTTTGCGCGGATAACCCGAACTCGTCAAAGTGACGAGTTCAAATCTAGTTGGTTATCCGCAACTTAGTTGCGGATAACCCATGTGATTGTAAATATCTTTTTTTTCATCTTCATCTTCTTTGTTAGTTATCCGCACTATGGCGGATAACTCCTTGTAACTGTCCTGTTTCATAATCTTTTTTTTTTTTTTGGTTATCCGCAACTTAGAAGTTGCGGATAACCCTTGTGATTGTAAAAATCATTTTCATCTTTATTCTTCTTTCTTTCCCGGATTTTTGTGAGCAGCATATCCCCTATTTCTTGTAAATATATCTTTTGTATAACTTTGTCATTATATGGACATTTACATGAAGTTGTGCACCTCCATATTTTGAATGACGTCAGAGTTGCGCAAAGTGACTTACGCGCGATTTTATGAATTTCAATGATTGATCATAGGATAAAAAATAAAAGTCATTTTGTATTGACACTTGGTGAAAATTTAAGTCATATCAAGGGCAAACTTTCTATGGATTAAAAATGGCATGTTTTACAAGAAGTTACGCGCGCACACGCATTTAAAGTTTCAAAATGCGCAAAAATAATTTCTAATCAACTTTCTACGCTGATCATGACATTTTAAGCATGTCAAAAATTCCCGTGCGCGCGAAAAATTTTACGCGTAAGGTGCGCACGGAGCATGAAAATCATGTGTTTTTCTCTTGAATTGTGATTTTCTAGTCTTTCTTAGTCATTTAAAAAAAGATTGACATCATTTCAAATTAAAATGACGTCATACGAACACGTTGATTTAGACCATTTGCGCGTGTTTTAGTTGCAAAAGTGACAAAATATTGTCAAAATTTTGCCTATTTTTAATCTATTATAGGTCTTCAGGATCATCCACGACCCCCAATTTTTTTAATTTAATATTTAAGCAGATATGTTGTAGATATAAATTCATGCAGAATCTTTACCACTCGGATGTTATGACGTCATCGTATGGCCACACAAATGTAAAATATAGAATTTTTTACTCTTTCGTTATTGCTCATCACATTAAATAGAGCGCATCTCGCTTATACGTATTCCATTTCCTCAGATATTTTAATACTGTCTAGGTCAATCAACTATCTTTCGCATGAGTTAAAAATATTTTAATTTTGATGACGTCATCATGTCTAAAAATGTAAATAACGTGAATCACCTATTTTCATCTTTACAGTAAATTTCAATCTGTTATAGCTCGTCAGAATAAAAAGTGATAATCATGATTAAAACGTTTTCTGGAAGCTATTGGATTGTAGATACAAATTCATGTGAATATTTTGCCAATTAGATGTTGTGACGTCATCATATGGCCAGTTGAATTCAAAAAGTCACATTTACATCTCCTGCGTAAAAGTTCATTGCGTTTAAACGAGAGCGGATCTCACTTTTACGTGCCCAACATTTTTCAAATTTGTATCAATGTAATTAATTAGATAATTATCTTCTAAAATTGTTATTTTATATGTCAATTTGATGACGTCATCGTGTTAAAAATTGGATTTAAAAGATGGGTCTCGTAATTTTGTCTATGCTACACTGTATATAACATATACAGTTTATTCTGTAAAATACTGTAATATGGTGTATGCTACATAATAGGTACAATTCAGCACTGTAAACATATTTATTTCATGTCATAGGATGGCATAATAATTGTCGAGGTTCATATAGTTAAGTATGTGCATGTTGCGTTTGCGCGGATAACCCGAACTCGTCAAAGTGACGAGTTCAAATCTAGTTTTTCTGTATTATTCTTCTTTTTTTCTGTCATTTTTGTGCAGAGCGTATCTCTAAAACGTGTAAAGTTAACATTTTATAACTTTGTCAACATATGGGCAATCACGTGAAGTTGTGCTTTCCTATAATTGAATGACGTCAGAGTTGCGCAACATGACTTACGCGCGTTTTTATGAATTTCGCGTATTTAACATAGATCGAAAACCATATAACAATTTAAATTGAAACTTAGCAAAAGTCTAATTTATATCGTGCGCTAACTTTTTGTGCACTAAAAATGACATGTTTTACACGAAGTTACGCGCGCACACGCGTTTAAAATTTTACAATGCGAAAAATCAATTTCTAATCAACTTTCTACGCGTTTCATGTCATTTTGAGCATGTCAAAAATTCCCACACGTGCGCAAATTTTTACGCGCGTGGTGCACACGTAGCGTTAAAAACGTCATTTTTTCGAGTGATTTATGTTTTTCCAGCCTTTTCTAGTAATTTTACCAACTTTTAAACAATTTCGACTTTAAATTACGTCATACGAGCACGTAGAATATGATAATTTGCGCGCTTTTTTGATAAAAAACTTCAAAAATTCGTCAAAATTAAGCCTTTTTTTAAACAATCGTAGTTTTTAAACTAAACGGTAAAAATTATTTTTATTAAACATTCTGGAAGTTGATGAGTTGTAGATATCAGATCATGCATTAATTTGGCTAACTGGACATTGTGACGTCATCGTATGGCCACGCAAATATGAAATTTAGGATTTTTGTATCTTTCGTCATAACTCCTCACATTTAATAGAGCGCATCTCCACTTATCCGTTTTCCATTTTCACCCCGATTTTGATATTGTCTAGGTCAATGAACTATCTTTAGCATGAGTTAAAAATATTTTAATTTTTATGACGTCATCATGCCTAAAAATTTAAGTTACGTGTGGCATTAATTTCATCTTTACAGTAAATTTCAATCTGTTATAGCTCGTAAGAATAAAATGTGATAATCACGATTAAAACGTTTTCTTGAAGCTATTGGATTGTAGATACAAAATCATGTGAAAATTTTGCCAATCGGATGTGGTGACGTCATCCTATGGCCAGTTAAATAAAAAAAGTCGTATTTTCATATTTTACGTCATAGTTCATCACATTTAAAAGAGCGCGCATCTATATTTTATGTATCCAAATTTCTTCTACACGCTAATATGTTGTTGCTGAGATAATATCCTTCCGAAATTATTATTTTAGTGTTTCATTTTGATACCGTCGCCATGTTAAAAAATGGAATAAATGGCGGGTCCCGTAATTTCACCTATTCCACACTGTATGTAATATGTATACAGATTATACTGTTTATACTGTACTGTACTATATGACACAAAATTGACAGAATTCAGCACTAACAACGTATCATATTCTTCAGATCAGGTCATATGCCATAATTTTTTTCTGTGTGCAAAATTCTAACGTATGACGTGCACGTGGCGTTTGTCGTGCGGATAACTAACTCGTCAAAGTGACGAGTTTCATGTCTAGTTAGTTATCCGCTTAGTAGCGGATAACTCCTTGTGATTGTATTGGATCAATATTTTTCTGTATTATTCTTCTTTCTTTCCTTCCTTTTTGTGAGGAGCGTTTCTCTAAAATGGGTAAACATAACATTTCATAACTTTGTCAACACATGGGCATTTACGTGAAGTTGTGCACCTCCTATTTTGAATGACGTCAGAGTTGCGCAACGTGACTTACGCGCGATTTTATGATTTTTTATGATTGATCATAGCTTAAAAACCAAGCGTAATTTTTTTTTTACCCTTTATGAAAATTTAAGTCATATCAAGGGCAAAAATGGCGTGTTTTACAAGAAGTTACGCGCGCACGCGCATTTAAAATTTTAAAATGCGCAAAATTAATTTCGAATCAACTTTTTACGCCATTCATGACATTTTGCGCATGTCAAAATTTCCCGCGCGCGCGAACAATTTTACGCGTGCAGTGCGCACGCAGCATGAAAATCATGTTTTTTTCTATTAAATTGTGATTTTCCAGCCTTTCCTAGTCATTTTTAAAAAGATTGACATCATTTCAAATTAAAATGACGTCATACGTACACGTTGATTTAGACCATTTGCATGCGTTTTAGTTGCAAAAGTTACAAAATATTGTCAAAATTATGCCTATTTTGAATCTATTATAGCTCCTCAGGATCAACCGTTACCCCCGAGTTTTTTAACTTAATATGTAAGCAGATATGTTGTAGATATGAATTCATGCAGAATTTTTTCCTTACGGATGTTGTGACGTCATCGTATGGCCACACAAATGTAAAAAATAGGATTTTTGTCTCTTTCGTTATTGCTCATCACATTCAATGGAGCGCATCACGCTTATCCGTCTTCCATTTTCTCCGAGATTTTAATATTATCTAGGTCAATCAATTTTCTTTCGCATGAGTTAAAAATATTTTAATTTTTATAACGTCATCATGCCTAAAAATTTAAATTACGTGGGTCATTAATTTTATCTTTACAGTAAATTTTAATCTGTTATAGCTCGTAAGAATAAAATGTGATAATCACGATTAAAACGTTTTCTGGAAGCTATTGGATTGTAGATACGAATTCATGTGAACATTTTGTCAATCAGATGTTGTGACGTCATCATATGACAAGTTTAATTAAAAAGGTCAAATTTTCATATTTTGCGTAATAGTTCATCACATTTAAAAGGGTGCGCATCTATATTTTATGTATTCAAATTTCTTCTACACGTTAATATGTTGTTCCTGAGATAATTTCCTTCTGAAATTGCTATCCAATCTATATTGTTTCATTTTGATACCGTCGCCATGTTAAAAATTGGAATAAATGGCGGGTCCCGTAATTTCACCTATTCTACACTGTATGTAATATGTATACAGATTATACTGTTTGCATGTATATGCTATATGACACAAAATTGACAGAATTCAGCACTAACAGCATATCATATTCTTCAGTTCTTGTCATAATGCCATAATCTTTATCTGTGTGCAATATTCCAACGTATGATGTGAACGTGGCGTTTGTCGTGGTGCGGATAACTAACTCGTCAAAGTGACGAGTTTCATGTCTAGTTAGTTATCCGCTTAGTAGCGGATAACTCCTTGTAACTGTATGAAATCATCTTTTTTTTCTGTATTATTCTTTCTTTCTGTCAATTTTGTGTCTCGCGTATCTCAAAAACTTGTAAACAAAACATTTTATAACTTTGTCAACATGTGGGCATTCACGTGAAATTGTGCACCTCCTATTGTGAATGACGTCAGAATTGCGCAACGTGATTTACGCGCGTTTTAACGAATTTCGCGTATTTAACATAGGTCGAAAACCATATAGCAATTTAAATTGAAACTTAACAAAAGTTTAATTTAAATCTTGCGCTAACTGACTGTGGAAAAAAAATGGCATGTTTCACACGAAGTTACGCGCGCACGGGCGTTTAAAATTTAAAAATGCGAAAAATCAATTTCTAATCAACTTTCTACGAGTTTCATGTCATTTTGAGCATGTCAAAAATTCCCACGCGCGCGCATATTTTTACTCGCACGGTGCGCACGTAGCGTTGAAAATAAAAATTTTTCGCGTGATTCATGTTTTTCCAGCCTTTTCTAGTAATTTTACCAACTTTTGAACAATTTTGACCTAAAATTACGTCATACGGGCACATCCAATTGGATAATTTACGTGCGTTTTTGATGAAAAAGTTCAAAAATTTGTCAAAATTCGTCAAAATTATGCCTTTTTTTAAACATTCATAGATTCTAAACTACAAGGTGAACTTTTTTTTAATTATATATTCTGGAAGTTGATGAGTTGTAGATAGGGAATCATGCATTAATATGGCTAATCGGACATTATAACGTCATCGTATGGCCACGCGAATATAAAATATAGGATTTTTATATCTTTCGTCATAGCGCATCACATTTAATAGAGCGCATCTCCACTTATCCATTTTTTATTTTCACCCCCTATTTTGATATTTTCTTGGTGAATGAACTATCTTTCGCATGAGTTAAAAATATTTTAATTTTTATGACGTCATCATGTCTAAAAATGTAAATAACGTGGGTCAACTATTTTCATCTTTACAGTAACTTTCAATCTGTTATAGCTCGTCAGAATAAAACGTAATAATCATGATTAAAACGTTTTCTGGAAGCTATTGAATTGTAGATACGAATTCATGTAAACATTTTGCCAATCGGATGTTGTGACGTCATCATATGGCCAGTTGAATAAAAAAAGTCGTATTTTCATATTTTGCGTAATAGTTCATCACATTTAAAAGGGTGCGCATCTATATTTTACGTATTCAAATTTCTTCTACACGTTTATATGTTGTTCCTGAGATAATTTCCTTCTGAAATTGCTATCTAAGTGTTTCATTTTGATACCGTCGCCATGTTAAAAATTGGAATAAATGGCGGGTCCCGTAATTTCACCTATTCTACACTGTATGTAATATGTATACAGATTATACTGTTTGCACACAAAATTGACAGAATTCAGCACTAACAGCATATCATATTCTTCAGTTCTTGTCATAATGCCATAATCTTTATCTGTGTGCAATATTCCAACGTATGACGTGCACGTGGCGTTTGTCGTGGTGCGGATAACTAACTCGTCAATGTGACGAGTTTCATGTCTAGTTAGTTATCCGCATTCAGCGGATAACTCCTTGGAACTGTCCTGTTTCATCTTTTTTTTTTCTGTATTCTTCTTTCTTTCCGTCATTTTTGTGCAGAGCGTATCTCTAAAACGTGTACAGTTAACATTCCATAACTTTGTCAACATATGGACATTCACGTGAAGTTGTGCACCTTTTATTGTGAATGACGTCAGAGTTGCGCAACGTGACTTACGCGCGTTTTTACGTTTTTCGCGTATTTAACATAGATCGAAAACCATATAACAATTTCAAATGAAACTTAGCAAAAGTTTAATTTATATCATGCGCTAACTTTCTGTGGACACAAAATGACATGTTTCACACGAAATTACGCGCGCACGCGCGTTTAAAATTTCAAATTGCGAAAAATCAATTACTAATCAACTTTCTACGCGTTTCATGTCATTTTAAGCATGTCAAAAATTCCCAGGCGCGCGCAATTTTTTTACGCATGCGTGCGCACGTAGCGCAAAAAAACTTTTTTTTTCGCGTGATTTATGTTTTTCCAGCCTTTTTCTAGTAATTTTACAAACTTTTAAACAATTTCGACTTAAAATCACGTCATACGGGCACGTAGAATTGGATAATTTTCGCGAGTTTTTGATGAAAAAGTTAAAAAATTCGTCAAAATTTGTCAAAATTATGCCTTTTTTTAAACAGTCGTAATTTCTAAACTGGACGGTCAACTTTTTGTGGATGACATATTCTTGAAGTTGATGAGTTGTAGATATCGGATCATGTATTAATATGGTTAACCGGACATTGTGACGTCATCGTATGGCCACGCGAATATAAAATTTAGGATTTTTGTATCTTTCTTCATAGCTCATCACATTTAATAGAGCGCATCTCTACTTATCCGTTTTCCATTTTCACCCCGATTTTGATACTGTCTAGGTCAATCAACTATCTTTCGCATGAGTTAAAAATATTTTAATTTTTATGACGTCATCATGTCTAAAAATGTAAATAACCTTGGTCACATATTTTCATCTTTACAGTAAATTTTAATCTGTTATAGCTCGTCAGAATAAAAAGTGATAATCATGATTACAACGTTTTCTGGAAGCTATTGGATTGTAGATACGAATTCATGTAAACATTTTGCCAATCGGATGTTGTGACGTCATCATATGGCCAGCTGAATAAAAAAAGTCGTATTTTCATATTTTGCGTAATAGTTCATCACATTTAAAAGAGCGCGCATCAATATTTTACGTATTTAAATTTCTTCTACACATTAATATGTGGTTGCTGATATAATTCCTTCCGAATTTGCTATCTTAGTGTTTCATTTTGATACCGTCGCCATGTTAAAAATTGAAATAAATAGCGGGTCCCGTAATTTCACCTATTCTACACTGTATGTGATATGTATACAGATTATACTGTGTATACTATATGACACAAAATATACAGCATTCAGCACTAACAACACATCATATTCTTCAGTTCAGGTAATAATGCCATAATCTTTTTCTGTGTGCAATATTCCAACGTATGACGTGCATGTGGCGTTTGTCGTGCGGATAACTAACTCGTCAAAGTGACGAGTTTCATGTCTAGTTAGTTATCCGCATTCAGCGGATAACTCCTTGTAACTGTCCTGTTTCATCATCTTTTTTTTTTTTTTTTTTCTGTATTCTTCTTTCTTTCTGTCATTTTTGTGTCATGCGTAACTCAAAAACGTGTAAACATAACATTTTATAACTTTGTCAACATGTGGGCATTCACGTGAAGTTGTGCACCCGCTATTGTGAATGACGTCAGAGTTGCGCAACGTGACTTACGCGCGTTTTTATGAATTTCGCGTATTTAACATAGATCGAAAACCATATAACATTTTAATTTGAAACTTAGAAAAAGTTTAAGTTATATCTTGCGCTAACTGACTGTGGGAAAAAATGGCATCTTTCACACGAAGTTACGCGCGCACGCGCGTTTAAAATTTTAAAATGCGAAAAATCAATTTCTAATCAACTTTCTACGCGTTTTATGTCATTTTGAGCATGTCAAAAATTCCCACGCGCGCGCATATTTTTACGCGTGCGGTGCGCACGTAGCGTTGAAAACAATTTTTTTCGCGTGATTTATGTTTTTCCAGCCTTTTCTAGTAATTTTACCAACTTTTAAACAATTTCGACTTAAAATTAACGTCATACGAGCACGTCGAATTGGATAATTTACGTACGTTTTTTATGAAAAAGTTCAAAAATTCCTTAAAATTTGTCAAAATTATACCTTTTTTAAAACAGTCGTAGTTTCTAAACTAAACGGTAAAAGTTATTTTTATTACGTATTCTGGAAGATGATGAGTTGTAGATATCGTATCATGCATCAATATTGCTAACAGGACATTGTGACGTCATCGTATGGCCATGCGAATATAAAATATAGGATTTTTGTATCTTTCGTCATAGAGTATCACATTTAATAGAGCGCATCTCCACTTATCCGTTTTTCATTTTAACCCAGATTTTGATATTGTCCGGGTCAATCAACTACCTTTTGCATGGGTTAAAAATATTTTCATTTTTTTGACGTCATCATGTCTAAAAATGTAAATAACGTGGGTCACTTATTTTCATCTTTACAGTAACTTTCAATCTGTTATAGCTCATCAGAATAAAAAGCGGTAATCATGATTAAAACGTTTTCTGGAAGCTATTGGATTGTAGATACGAATTCATGTAAACATTTTGCCAATCGGATGTTGTGACGTCATCATATGGCCAGTTGATTAAAAAAAGTCGTATTTTCATATTTTGCGTAATAGTTCATCACATTTAAAAGGGCGCGCATCTATATTTTACGTATTCAAATTTCTTCTACACGGTAATATGTTGTTGCTGAGATAATATCCTTCCGAAATTATTATTTTAGTGTTTCATTTTGATACCGTCGCCATGTTAAAAAATGGAATAAATGGCGGGTCCCGTAATTTCACCTATTCTACACTGTATGTAATATGTATACAGATTATACTGTTTATACTGTATATACTATATGACACAAAATTGACAGAATTCAGCACTAACAACATATCATATTCTTCAGATCAGGTCATAATGCCATAATCTTTTTCTGTGTGCAAAATTCTAACGTATGACGTGCACATGGCGTTTGTCGTGCGGATAACTAACTCGTCAAAGTGACGAGTTTCATGTCTAGTTATTCTTCTTTCTTTCCCGGATTTTTGTGCGTCGCATATCCCCTATTGCTTGTGAATATATCTTTTGTATAACTTTGTCATTATATGGACATTTACCTGAAGTTGTGCACCTCCATATTTTTAATGACGTTAGAATCGCGCAGCGTAAGTTACGCGCGATTTTATGAATTTCAATGATTGATCATAGATTATAAACCAAAAGTCATTTTGTTTTGACACTTAGTGAAAATTTAATTCATATCAAGTGCAAACTTTCTATGGATTAAAAATGACATGTTTCACAAGAAGTTACGCGCGCACGCGCATTTAAAATTTAAAAATGCGCAAAATTAATTTCTGATCAACTTTCTACGCTGATCATGACAATTTAAACATGTCAAAAATTCCCACGTGCGCGAAAAAAATTACGCGTAAGGTGCGCACGGAGCATGAAAATCATGTGTTTTTTTCTTGAATTATGATTTTACAGCCTTTCTTAGTCATTTTAAAAAAGATTTACATCATTTCAAATTAAAATGACGTCATACGAACACGTTGATTTAGACCATTTGCGCGCCATTTAGTTGCAAAAGTGACAAAATTTTGTCAAAATTATGCCTATTTTGAATCTATTATAGCTCCTCAGGATCAACCGTTACCCCCAATTTTTTTAATTTAATATAGAAGCAGATATGTTGTAGATATGAATTCATGCAGAATCTTTACCCCTCGGATGTTATGACGTCATCGTATGGCCACACGAATGTAAAATATTGGATTTTTGACTGTTTCGTTATTGCTCATTACATTAAATAGAGCGCATCTCGCTTATACGTATTCCATTTCCTCATATATTTTAATACTGTCTAGGTCAATCAACTATCTTTCGCATGAGTTAAAAATATTTTAATTTTTATGACGTCATCATGTCTAAAAATGTAAATAACGTGTGTCACCTATTTTCATCTTTACAGTAAATTTCAATCTGTTATAACTCGTCAGAATAAAAAATGATAATCATGATTAAAACGTTTTCTGGAAGCTATTGGATTGTAGATACAGATTCATGTGAATATTTTGCCAAACAGATGTTGTGACGTCATCATATGGCCAGTTGAATTCAAAAAGTCATATTTTCATCTCTTGCGTAAAAGTTCATTGCATTTAAACGAGAGCGCATCTCACTTTTACGTGCTCAAAATTCTTCAAATTTGTATTAATGTAATTATTTAGATAATTATCTTCAAAAATTGTTATCTTTATATGTCAATTTGATGACGTCATCTTGTTAATAATTGGATTTAAAAGATGGGTCTCGAAATTTCGTCTATGCTGCACTGTATATAACATACAATGTATTCTGTAAATACTGTAATATGCTGTATGCTACAAAATAGGTACAATTCAGCACTGTAAACATATTTAATTCATGTCATAAGATGGTATGATAATTGTCGGCGTTCATATATTTTAAACGTATGTGCATGTTGCGTTTGCGCGGATAACCCGAACTCGTCAAAGTGACGAGTTCAAATCTAGTTTTCTGTATTATTCTTGGATCCTTCCTTCCTTTTTGTGAGTCGCGTTTCTCTAAAATGTGTAAACATAACATTTCATAACTTTGACAACATATGGGCATTTACGTGAAGTTGTGCACCTCCTATTTTTGAATGACGTCATAGTTGCGCAACGTGACTTACGCGCAATTTTATGAATTTCAATGATTGATTATAGATTAAAAACCAAAAGTCATTTAGTATTGACACTTTGACAACATTTAAGTCATATCAGGGGCAAACTTTCTACGGATTAAAAATGGCATGTTTCACAAGAAGTTACGCGCGCACGCGCATTTAAAATTTCAAAATGCGCAAAATTAATTTCTAATCAACTTTTTATGCGTTTCTTGTCATTTTGAGCATGTCAAAAATTCCCACCGGCGCGCAATTTTTTACGCACGCGGTGCGCACGTAGCGTTAAAAACATATTTTTTTCTCTTGAATTATATTTTTCAAGTCTTTCCTAGTAATTTTGAAAACAATTTAGACCTTTTCCAGTTTAAATAACGGCATACGAACACGTTGAATTAGACAATTCGTGCGCGTTTTTTATGAAAAAGCTTAAAAAATCGTCAAAATTATGTCTTTTTTTAAACAGTCATAGTTTCTAAAGTAAACCGTGAACCGTTTATTTTTATTACAAAATCTAGAAGTTGATGAGTTGTAGATATCGGATCATGCATCGATAAGGCTAAAAAAACATTGTGACGTCATCGTATGGCCACACGAATGTAAAATATAGGATTTTTGTCTCTTTCGTTATTGCTCATCACATTCAATGGAGCGCATCACGCTTATCTGTATTCCTTTTTCTCCTAAATTTATATATTGTGTAGGTCAATCAACTTTCTTTAGCATGAGATAAAAATATTTTAATTTTTATGACGTCATCATGCCTAAAAATTTTAATTACGAGAGTCATTAATTTCATCTTTACAGTAAATTTTAATCTGTAATAGCTCGTAAGAATAAAATGTGATAATCACGATTAAAACGTTTTCTGGAAGCTATTGGATTGTAGATACGAATTCATGTAAACATTTTGCCAATCGGATGTTGTGACGTCATCATATGGCCAGTTGAATAAAAAAAGTCGTATTTTCATATTTTGCGTAATAGTTCATCACATTTAAAAGGGTGCGCATCTATATTTTACGTATTCAAATTTCTTCTACACGTTAATATGTTGTTCCTGAGATAATTTCCTCCAGAAATTGCTATTTAAGTGTTTCATTTTGATACCGTTGCCATGTTAAAAATTGGAATAAATGGCGAGTCCCGTAATTTCACCTATTCTACACTGTATGTAATATGTATACAGATTATACTCTTTGCATGTATATACTATATGACACAAATTGACAGAATTCAGCACTAACAGCATATCATATTCTTCAGTTCTTGTCATAATGCCATAATCTTTATCTGTGTGCAATATTCCAACGTATGACGTGCACGTGGCGTTTGTCGTTGTGCGGATAACTAACTCGTCAAAGTGACGAGTTTCATGTCTAGTTGGTTATCCGCAACTTAGTTGCGGATAACCCATGTGATTGTAAATATCTTTTTTTTCATTAGTTATCCGCTTAGTAGCGGATAACTCCTTGTGATTGTATTGGATCAATATTTTTCTGTATTATTCTTCTTTCTTTCCTTCCTTTTTGTGAGGAGCGTTTCTCTAAAATGGGTAAACATAACATTTCATAACTTTGTCAACACATGGGCATTTACGTGAAGTTGTGCACCTCCTATTTTGAATGACGTCAGAGTTGCGCAACGTCACTTACGCGCGATTTTATGATTTTTTATGATTGATCATAGCTTAAAAACCAAGCGTAATTTTTTTTTTACCCTTTATGAAAATTTAAGTCATATCAAGGGCAAACTTTTAGTTAACTAAAAATGGCGTGTTTTACAAGAAGTTACGCGCGCATGCGCATTTAAAATTTTAAAATGCGCAAAATTAATTTCTAATCAACTTTTTACGCCATTCATGACATTTTGCGCATGTCAAAATTTCCCGCGCGCGCGAACAATTTTACACGTGCAGTGCGCACGCAGCATGAAAATCATGTTTTTTTCTATTAAATTGTGATTTTCCAGCCTTTTCTAGTCATTTTTAAAAAGATTGACATCATTTCAAATTAAAATGACGTCATACGTACACGTTGATTTAGACCATTTGCATGCGTTTTAGTTGCAAAAGTTACAAAATATTGTCAAAATTATGCCTATTTTGAATCTATTATAGCTCCTCAGGATCAACCGTTACCCCCGAGTTTTTTAACTTAATATGTAAGCAGATATGTTGTAGATATGAATTCATGCAGAATTTTTTCCTTACGGATGTTGTGACGTCATCGTATGGCCACACAAATGTAAAAAATAGGATTTTTGTCTCTTTCGTTATTGCTCATCACATTCAATGGAGCGCATCACGCTTATCCGTCTTCCATTTTCTCCGAGATTTTAATATTATCTAGGTCAATCAATTTTCTTTCGCATGAGTTAAAAATATTTTAATTTTTATAACGTCATCATGCCTAAAAATTTAAATTACGTGGGTCATTAATTTTATCTTTACAGTAAATTTTAATCTGTTATAGCTCGTAAGAATAAAATGTGATAATCACAATTAAAACGTTTTCTGGAAGCTATTGGATTGTAGATACGAATTCATGTGAACATTTTGTCAATCAGATGTTGTGACGTCATCATATGACAAGTTTAATTAAAAAGGTCAAATTTTCATATTTTGCGTAATAGTTCATCACATTTAAAAGGGTGCGCATCTATATTTTATGTATTCAAATTTCTTCTACACGTTAATATGTTGTTCCTGAGATAATTTCCTTCTGAAATTGCTATCCAAGTGTTTCATTTTGATACCGTCGCCATGTTAAAAATTGGAATAAATGGCGGGTCCCGTAATTTCACCTATTCTACACTGTATGTAATATGTATACAGATTATACTGTTTGCATGTATATGCTATATGACACAAAATTGACAGAATTCAGCACTAACAGCATATCATATTCTTCAGTTCTTGTCATAATGCCATAATCTTTATCTGTGTGCAATATTCCAACGTATGATGTGAACGTGGCGTTTGTCGTGGTGCGGATAACTAACTCGTCAAAGTGACGAGTTTCATGTCTAGTTAGTTATCCGCTTAGTAGCGGATAACTCCTTGTTATTGTAGTGGATCAATATTTTTTTTTTTCTGTATTATTCTTATTTCTTTCCCGTTTTTTTGTGGCTCACGTATCTCTAAAATGTGTAAACATAACATTTCATAACTTTTACAACATGTGGGCATTTACGTGAAGTTGTGCACCTCCTATTTTGAGTGACGTCAGAGTTGCGCAACGTGACTTACGCGCGATTTTATGATTTTTAATGATTGATTATAGCTTAAAAACCAAGCGTAATTTTTTTTTTACCCTTTATGAAAATTTAAGTCATATCAAGGGCAAACTTTTAGTTAACTAAAAATGGCGTGTTTTACAAGAAGTTACGCGCGCACGCGCATTTAAAATTTTAAAATGCGCAAAATTAATTTCTAATCAACTTTTTACGCCATTCATGACATTTTGCGCATGTCAAAATTTCCCACGCGCGCGAACAATTTTACGCGTGCAGTGCGCACGCAGCATGAAAATCATGTTTTTTTCTATTAAATTGTGATTTTCCAGCCTTTCCTAGTCATTTTTAAAAAGATTGACATCATTTCAAATTAAAATGACGTCATACGTACACGTTGATTTAGACCATTTGCATGCGTTTTAGTTGCAAAAGTTACAAAATATTGTCAAAATTATGCCTATTTTGAATCTATTATAGCTCCTCAGGATCAACCGTTACCCCCGAGTTTTTTAACTTAATATGTAAGCAGATATGTTGTAGATATGAATTCATGCAGAATTTTTTCCTTACGGATGTTGTGACGTCATCGTATGGCCACACAAATGCAAAAAATAGGATTTTTGTCTCTTTCGTTATTGCTCATCACATTCAATGGAGCGCATTACGCTTATCCGTCTTCCATTTTCTCCGAGATTTTAATATTATCTAGGTCAATCAACTATCTTTCGCATGAGTTAAAAATATTTTGATTTTTATAACGTCATCATGCCTAAAAATTTAAATTACGGGGGTCATTAATTTTATCTTTACAGTAAATTTTAATCTGTTATAGCTCATAAGAATAAAATGTGATAATCACGATTAAAACGTTTTCTGGAAGCTATTGGATTGTAGATACGAATTCATGTGAACATTTTGCCAATCAGATGTAGTGACGTCATCATATGGCCAGTTGAATAAAAAAAGTCGTATTTTCATATTTTGCGTCATAGTTCATCACATTTAAAAGAGCGCGCATCTATATTTTACGTATCCAAATTTCTTCTACACGCTAATATGTTGTTGCTGAGATAATATCCTTCCGAAATTGTTATTTTAGTGTTTCATTTTGATACAGTCGCCATGTTAAAAAATGGAATAAATGGCGGGTCCCGTAATTTCACCTATTCTACACTGTATGTAATATGTATACAGATTATACTGTTTATACTGTATATACTATATGACACAAAATTGACAGAATTCAGCACTAACAACATATCATATTCTTCAGATCAGGTCATAATGCCATAATCTTTTTCTGTGTGCAAAATTCCAACGTATGACGTGCACGTGGCGTTTGTCGTGCGGATAACTAACTCGTCAAAGTGACGAGTTTCATGTCTAGTCTTCTTCTTTGTTATTCTTCTTTCTTTCCCGGATTTTTGTGCGTCGCATATCCCCTATTGCTTGTGAATATATCTTTTGTATAACTTTGTCATTATATGGACATTTACCTGAAGTTGTGCACCTCCATATTTTTAATGACGTTAGAGTCGCGCAGCGTAAGTTACGCGCAATTTTATGAATTTCAATGATTGATCATAGATTATAAACCAAAAGTCATTTTGTATTGACACTTGGTAAAAATTTAAGTCATATCAATGGCAAACTTTCTATGGATTAAAAATGACATGTTTCACAAGAAGTTACGCGCGCACGCGCATTTAAAATTTCAAAATGCGCAAAATTAATTTCTAATCAACTTTCTACGCTGATCATGACATTTTGAGCATGTCAAAAATTCCCACGCGCGCGAAAAAATTTACGCGTAAGGTGCGCACAGAGCATGAAAATCATGTGTTTTTTTCTTGAATTATGATTTTACAGCCTTTCTTAGTCATTTTAAAAAAGATTGACATAATTTCAAATTAAAATGACGTCATACGAACACGTTGATTTAGACCATTTGCGCGCGTTTTAGTTGCAAAAGTGACAACATATTGTCAAAATTAAGCCTATTTTTAATCTATTATAGCTCCTCAGGATCATCCACGACCCCCAATTTTTTTAATTTAATATGTAAGCAGATATGTTGTAGATATGAATTCATGCAGAACCTTTACCACTCGGATGTTATGACGTCATCGTATGGCCACACGAATGTAAAATATAGGATTTTTTACTCTTTCCTTATTGCTCATCAAATTCAATAAAGCGCTTCTCGCTTATACGTATTCCATTTCCCCCGAAATTTTAATATTGTCTACGTTAATCAACTATCTTTCGCATGAATTAAAAATACTTTAATTTTTATAACGTCATCATGTCTAAAAACGTAAATAACGTGGGTCACTTATTTTCATCTTTACAGTAAATTTCAATCTGTTATAGCTCGTCAGAATAAAAAGTGATAATCATGATTAAAACGTTTTCTGGAAGCTATTGGATTGTAGATACGAATTGATGTGATTTTTTTGCCAATCAGATGTTGTGACGTCATCATATGGCCAGTTGAATTCAAAAAGTCATATTTTCATCTCTTGCGTAAAAGTTCATTGCGTTTAAACGAGAGCGCATCTCACTTTTACGTGCCCAAAATTCTTCAAATTTGTTTTAATGTAATTTTTTAGATAATTATCTTCTAAAATTGTTATCTTTATATGTCAATTTGATGACGTCATCCTGTTAAAAATTGGATTTAAAAGATGGGTCTCGTAATTTTGTCTATGCTACACTGTATATAACATATACAGTTTATTCTGTAAAATACTGTAATATGGTGTATGCTACATAATAGGTACAATTCAGCACTGTAAACATATTTATTTCATGTCATAGGATGGCATAATAATTGTCGAGGTTCATATAGTTAAGTATGTGCATGTTGCGTTTGCGCGGATAACCCGAACTCGTCAAAGTGACGAGTTCAAATCTAGTTTTTTTTTTTCTTATTTCTTTCTCCCTCATTTTTGTGTCTCACGTATCTCAAAAACTTGTAAACATAACATTTCATAACTTTGTCAACATATGGGCATTTACGTGAAGTTGTGCACCTCCTATTTTTGAATGACGTCAGAGTTGCGCAACGTGACTTACGCGCGATTTTATGATTTTTAATGATTGATCATAGCTTAAAAACCAAGCGTAATTTTTTTTTTACCCTTTATGAAAATTTAAGTCATATCAAGGGCAAACTTTTAGTTAACTAAAAATGGCGTGTTTTACAAGAAGTTACGCGCGCACGCGCATTTAAAATTTTAAAATGCGCAAAATTAATTTCTAATCAACTTTTTACGCCATTCATGACATTTTGCGCATGTCAAAATTTCCCGCGCGCGTGAACAATTTTACGCGTGCAGTGCGCATGCAGCATGAACATCATGTTTTTTTCTATTAAATTGTGATTTTCCAGCCTTTCCTAGTCATTTTTAAAAAGATTGACATCATTTCAAATTAAAATGACGTCATACGTACACGTTGATTTAGACCATTTGCATGCGTTTTAGTTGCAAAAGTTACAAAATATTGTCAAAATTATGCCTATTTTGAATCTATTATAGCTCCTCAGGATCAACCGTTACCCCCGAGTTTTTTAACTTAATATGTAAGCAGATATGATGTAGATATGAATTCATGCAGAATTTTTTCCTTACGGATGTTGTGACGTCATCGTATGGCCACACAAATGTAAAAAATAGGATTTTTGTCTCTTTCGTTATTGCTCATCACATTCAATGGAGCGCATCACGCTTATCCGTCTTCCATTTTCTCCGAGATTTTAATATTATCTAGGTCAATCAACTATCTTTCGCATGAGTTAAAAATATTTTAATTTTTATAACGTCATCATGCCTAAAAATTTAAATTACGTGGGTCATTAATTTTATCTTTACAGTAAATTTTAATCTGTTATAGCTCGTAAGAATAAAATGTGATAATCACGATTAAAACGTTTTCTAGAAGCTATTGGATTGTAGATACGAATTCATGTGAACATTTTGTCAATCAGATGTAGTGACGTCATCATATGGCCAGTTGAATAAAAAAAGTCGTATTTTCATATTTTGCGTCATAGTTCATCACATTTAAAAGAGCGCGCATCTATATTTTACGTATCCAAATTTCTTCTACACGCTAATATGTTGTTGCTGAGATAATATCCTTCCGAAATTGGTATTTTAGTGTTTCATTTTGATACCGTCGCCATGTTAAAAAATGGAATAAATGGCGGGTCCCGTAATTTC
This sequence comes from Antedon bifida, assembly GCF_963402885.1. Classification (NCBI taxonomy): domain Eukaryota; kingdom Metazoa; phylum Echinodermata; class Crinoidea; order Comatulida; family Antedonidae; genus Antedon; species Antedon bifida. Next base: position 13,458,911 of record NC_136227.1, read on the forward strand.
ACCTATTCTACACTGTATGTAATATGTATACAGATTATACTGTTTGCATGTATATACTATATGACACAAAATTGACAGAATTCAGCACTAACAGCATATCATATTTTTCAGTTCTTGTCATAATGCCATAATCTTTATCTGTGTGCAATATTCCAACGTATGACGTGCACGTGGCGTTTGTCGTGGTGCGGATAACTAACTCGTCAAAGTGACGAGTTTCATGTCTAGTTCTTATTTCTTTCCCGTTTTTTTGTGGCTCACGTATCTCTAAAATGTGTAAACATAATATTTCATAACTTTGTCAACACATGGGCATTTACGTGAAGTTGTGCACCTCCTATTTTGAATGACGTCAGAGTTGCGCAACGTGACTTACGCGCGATTTTATGATTTTTTATGATTGATCATAGCTTAAAAACCAAGCGTAATTTTTTTTTTACCCTTTATGAAAATTTAAGTCATATCAAGGGCAAACTTTTAGTTAACTAAAAATGGCGTGTTTTACAAGAAGTTACGCGCGCACGTGCATTAAAAATTTTAAAATGCGCAAAATTAATTTCTAATCAACTTTTTACGCCATTCATGACATTTTGCGCATGTCAAAATTTCCCCCGCGCGCGAACAATTTTACGCGTGCAGTGCGCACGCAGCATGAAAATCATGTTTTTTTCTATTAAATTGTGATTTTCCAGCCTTTCCTAGTCATTTTTAAAAAGATTGACATCATTTCAAATTAAAATGACGTCATACGTACACGTTGATTTAGACCATTTGCATGCGTTTTAGTTGCAAAAGTTACAAAATATTGTCAAAATTATGCCTACTTTGAATCTATTATAGCTCCTCAGGATCAACCGTTACCCCCGAGTTTTTTAACTTAATATGTAAGCAGATATGTTGTAGATATGAATTCATGCAGAATTTTTTCCTTACGGATGTTGTGACGTCATCGTATGGCCACACAAATGTAAAAAATAGGATTTTTGTCTCTTTCGTTATTGCTCATCACATTCAATGGAGCGCATCACGCTTATCCGTCTTCCATTTTCTTCGAGATTTTAATATTATCTAGGTCAATCAATTTTCTTTTGCATGAGTTAAAAATATTTTAATTTTTATAACGTCATCATGCCTAAAAATTTAAATTACGTGGATCATTAATTTTATCTTTACAGTAAATTTTAATCTGTTATAGCTCGTAAGAATAAAATGTAATAATCACGATTAAAACGTTTTCTGGAAGCTATTGGATTGTAGATACAAAATCATGTGAAAATTTTGCCAATCGGATGTTGTGACGTCATCATATGGCCAGTTAAATAAAAAAAGTCGTATTTTCATATTTTGCGTCATAGTTCATTACATTTAAAAGAGCGCGCATTAATATTTCACGTATTAAAATTTCTTCTACACGTTAACATGTTGTTGCTGAGATAATTTCCTTGCAAAATTGCTACCTTCGCATTTCATTTTAAAACCGTCAACATGTTAAAAATTGCAATAAATAGCGGGTCCCATAATTTCACCTATTCTACATGTACACTGTATGTGATACGGATACAGATTATACTGTGTAATACTATATATGAATCAAAACAATAGAATTCAGCAATAACAACATATTCTTCAGTTCAGGTCATAATGCCATAATCTTTTTCTGTGTGTAATATTTCAACGTATGATGTTCACGTGGCGTTTGTCGTGCGGATAACTAACTCGTCAAAGTGACGAGTTTCATGTCTAGTTTTTTTTGGTTATCCGCAACTAGTAAGTTGCGGATAACCCTTGTTATTGTAAATATCTTTTTTCTTCATCTTTATTCTTCTTTCTTTCCCGGATTTTTGTGCGTCGCATATCTCTCATCCTTGTCAACATAAGATTGTATAACTTTGTCATAAGATTGACCTGTAGCTGTAGATGTGCAAGAAACTTCGTTATATGACTTTAGAGTCGCGCAGCGTAAGCTACGCGCGATTTTATGAATTGCAATGATTGGTCATAGATTATAAACCAAAAGTAATTTTATATTGACACTTGGTGAAAATTTAAGTTAAATTAAGGGCAAACTTTCTATGGATTAAAAATGACATGTTTCACAAGAAGTTACGCGCGCACGCGCATTTAAAAATTAAAAATGCGCAAAATTAATTTCTAATCAACTTTCTACACTGATCATGACATTTTGAGCATGTCAAAAATTCCCACGCGCGTGACAAAAATTACGTGTAAGGTGCGCACGGAGCATAAAAATCATGTGTTTTTCTCTTGAATTATAATTTTACAGTCTTTCCTAGTTATTTTAAAAAAGATTGACATCATTTCAAATTAAAATGACGTCATACGAACACGTTGATTTACACCATTTGCGTGCGTTTTAGTTGCAAAAGTGACAACATATTGTCAAAATTAAGCCTATTTTTAATCTATTATAGCTCCTCAGGATCATCCACGACCCCAAATTTTTTTAATTTAATATGTAAGCAGATATGTTGTAGATATGAATTCATGCCGAACCTTTACCACTCGAATGTTATGACGTCATCGTATGGCCACACGAATGTAAAATATAGGATTTTTTACTCTTTCGTTATTGCTCATCACATTCAACAAAGCGCATCTCGCTTATACGTATTCCATTTCCCCCGAAATTGTAATATTGTCTACGTCAATCAACTATCTTTCGCATGAATTAAAAATATTTTAATTTTTATGACGTCATCATGTCTAAAAACGTAAATAACTTGGGTCACTTATTTTCATCTTTACAGTAAATATCAATCTGTTATAGCTCGTCAGATTAAAAAGTGATAATCATGATTAAAACGTTTTCTGGAAGCTATTGGATTGTAGATATGAATATTTTGCCAATCAGATGTTGTGACGTCATCATATGGCCAGTTGAATTAAAGAAGTCATATTTTCATTTCTTGCGTCAAAGTTCATTGCGTTTAAACGAGAGCGCATCTCACTTTTACGTTCCCAAAATTCTTCAAATTTGTTTTAATGTAATTATTTAGATAATTATCTTCTAAAGTGGTTATCTTTATATGTCAATTTGATGATGTAATCGTGTTAATAATTGGATTTAAAAGATGGGTCTCGTAATTCCGTCCATGCTACACTGTATATAACATATATACAGTTTATTCTGTAAAATACTGTAATATGGTGTATGCTACATAATAGGTACAATTCAGCACTGTAAACATTTTTATTTCATGTCAAAGGATGGCATAATAATTGTCGAGGTTCATATAGTTTAAAGTACGTGCATGTTGCGTATGCGCGGATAACCCGAACTCGTCAAAGTGACGAGTTCAAATCTAGTTTTCTGTATTCTTCTTTCTTTCTGTCATTTTTGTGTCACACGTAACTCAAAAACGTGTAAACATAACATTTTATAACTTTGTCAACATGTGGGCATTCACATGATGTTGTGCACCTGCTATTGTGAATGACGTCAGAGTTGCGCAACGTGACTTGCGCGCGTTTTTATGAATTTCGCGTATTTAACATAGATCAAAAACCATATAACATTTTAATTTGAAACTTTGAAAAAGTTTAAGTTATATCTTGCGCTAACTGACTGTGGGAAAAAAATGGCAGGTTTCACACGAAGTTACGCGCGCAGGCGCGTTTAAAATTTCAAATTTCGAAAAATCAATTTCTAATCAACTTTCTACGCGTTTTATTTCATTTTGAGCATGTCAAAAATTCCCACGCGCGCGCATATTTTTACGCGCGCGGTGCGCACGTAGCCTTGAAAACAATTTTTTTTCGCGGGATTTATGTTTTTCCAGCCTTTTCTAGTAATTTTACCAATTTTTAAACAATTTTGACTTAAAATTAACGTCATACGAGCACGTCGAATTGGATAATTTACGTACGTTTTTGATGAAAAATTCAAAAATTCCTTAAAATTTGTCAAAATTATACCTTTTTTAAAACAGTCGTAGTTTCTAAACTAAACGGTAAAAGTTATTTTTATTACGTATTCTGGAAGATGATGAGTTGTAGATATCGTATCATGCATCAATATTGCTAACAGGACATTGTGACGTCATCGTATGGCCATGCGAATATAAAATATAGGATTTTTATATTTTTTGGTCATAGAGCATCACATTTAATAGAGCGCATCTCCACTTATCTGTTTTTTATTTTAACCCAGATTTTGATATTTTCTAGGTCAATCAACTACCTTTCGCATGGGTTAACAATATTTTAATTTTTTTGACGTCATCATGTCTAAAAATGTAAATAACGTGGGTCACTTATTTTCATCTTTACAGTAACTTTCAATCTGTTATAGCTCGTCAGAATAAAAAGCGGTAATCATGATTAAAACGTTTTCTGGAAGCTATTGTATTGTAGATACGAATTCATGTAAACATTTTGCCAATTGGATGTTGTGACGTCATCATATGGCCAGTTGAATAAAAAAAGTCGTATTTTCATATTTTGCGTAATAGTTCATCACATTTAAAATGGCGCGCATCTATATTTTACGTATTCAAATTTCTTCTACACGTTAATATGTGGTTGCTGAGATAATGTCATTCCGAAATTGCTATCTTATTGTTTCATTTTTATACCGTCGCCATGTTAGAAATAAGAATAAACAGGGGGTCCCGTAACTTCACCTATTCTACACTGTATGTAACATGTATACAGATTATACCGTTTGCACTGTATATACTGTATGACACAAAATTGACAGAATTCAGCACTAACAGCATATGATATTCTTCAGTTCAGGTCATAATGCCATAATCTTTCTCCGTGTGCAAAATTCCAACGTATGACGCGCGCGTGGCGTTTGTCGTGCGGATAACTAACTCGTCAAAGTGACGAGTTCAAATCTAGTTGGTTATCCGCAACTTATAAAGTTGCGGATAACCCTTGTGATTGTAAATATCTTTTTTTTTTTTGGTTATCCGCAACTTATAAAGTTGCGGATAACCCTTGTGATTGTAAATATCTTTTTTTTTTTTCATCTTTATTCTTCTTTCTTTCCCGGATTTTTGTTGCAGCTATATCTCAAATTTTTGTATACATAACTTTGTGTAACTTTGTCATAAGATTGACCTGTAGCTGTAGATGTGCAGGAAACTTCGTTATATGACGTTAGAGTCGCGCAGCGTAAGTTACGCGCGATTTTACGAATTTCAATGATTGATCATAGATTATAAACCAAAAGTCATTTTTTATTGACACTTGGTGAAAATTTAAGTCATATTACGAGCGAACTTTCTATGGATTAAAAATGGCATGTTTCACGCGCATTTAAAATTTCAAAATGCGCAAAATTAATTTCTAATCAACTTCCTACGCTGATCATGACATTTTGAGCATGTCAAAAATTCCCACGCACGCGAAAAAAATTACGCGTAAGGTGCGCACGGAGCATGAAAATCATGTGTTCTTCTCTTGAATTATGATTTTACAGCCTTTCCTAGTCATTTTAAAAAAGATTGACATCATTTCAAATTAAAATGACGTCATACGAACACGTTGATTTAGACCATTTGCGTGCGTTTTAGTTGCAAAAGTGACAACATATTGTCAAAATTATGCCTATTTTTAATCTATTATAGCTCCTCAAGATCATCCATGACCCCCAATTTTTTTAATTTAATATGTAAGCAGATATGTTGTAGATATGAATTCATGCAGAATCTTTACCCCTCGGATGTTATGACGTCATCGTATGGCCACACGAATGTAAAATATAGGATTTTTTACTCTTTCAATATTGCTCATCACATTAAATAGAGCGCATCTCGCTTATACGTATTCCATTTCCTCAGATATTTTAATACTGTCTAGGTCAATCAACTATCTTTCGCATGACTTAAAAATATTTTATTTTTTATGACATCATCATGTCTAAAAATGTAAATAACGTGGGTCACCTATTTTCATCTTTACAGTAAATTTCAATCTGTTATAGCTCGTCAGAATAAAAAGTGATCATCATGATTAAAACGTTTTCTGGAAGCTATTGGATTGTAGATACAAATTCATGTGAATATTTTGCCAATCAGATGTTGTGACGTCATCATATGGCCAGTTGAATACAAAAAGTCGTATTTTGATATTTTGCATCATAGTTCATCACATTTAGAGCGCGCATTTATATTTTACGTATTCAAATTTCTTAAAATTTGTATTAATGTAATTATTTAGATAATTATCTTCTAAAATTGTTATCTTTATATGTCGATTTGATGATGTCATCGTGTTAATAATTGGATTTAAAAGATGGGTCTCGTAATTTCGTCTATGCTACACTGTATATAACATATACAGTGTATTCTGTAAATACTGTAATATGATGTATGCTACAAAATAGGTACAATTCAGCACTGTAAACATATTTATTTCATGTCATAGGATGGCATAATAATTGTCGAGGTTCATATGGTTAAGTATGTGCATGTTGCGTTTGCGCGGATAACCCGAACTCGTCAAAGTGACGAGTTCAAATCTAGTTGGTTATCCGCACTTGGCGGATAACCCCTTGTTATTGTCAGGATCTTTTTTTTTTTTATTTTTGGTTATCCGCACTTGGCGGATAACCCCTTGTTATTGTCAGGATCTTTTTTTTTTTTATTTTTTTTTTTTTTTTTCTATTTTCTTCTTTCTTTCCACGAATTTTGTTGCACGCATATCTCTAATTATGGCCAACATAAGATTGTGTAACTTTGTCATAATATTGACCTGTGGCGGTAGATGTGCAGGACGTTTAGTTTTTTGACTTTAGAGTCGCGCAGCGTAAGTTACGTGCGATTTTATGAATTTCAAATATTGATCATAGATTAAAACCAAAAGTCATTTTGTATTGCAACTTGGTGAAAATTTAAGTCATATCAAGCGCAAACTTTCTATGGAGTAAAAATGGCAGGTTGCGCAGAAAGTTACGCGCGCACGTGCGTTTAAAATTTCAAATTGCGAAAAATCCATTTCTAATCAACTTTCTACGTGTTTCATGTCATTTTGAGCATTTCAAAAATTCCCACGCGTGCGCAATATGTTTACGCGCGCGTGCGCACATAGCGCAAAAACATGTTTTTTTTGCTTGATTTTTGTTTTTTCAGCCTTTTCTAGTAATTTTACCAACTTTCAAACAATTTCGACTTAAAATCACGTCACACGAGCACGTAGAATTGGATAATTTGCGCGCGTTTTTGATGAAAAACTTCAAAAATTCGTCAAAATTATACCTTTTTTTAAACAGTCATAGATTCTAAACTACATGGTCAATTTTATTTTTTTTAATTTATTCTGAAAGTAGATGAGATATAGAATCATGCATCGATATGGCTAACCGGATATTGTGACGTCATCGTATGGCCACTCGAATATAAAATAGAGGATTTTTGTCTCTTTCGTCATAGCTCATCACATTTAATAGAGCGCATCTCCACTTATCCGTATTTCATTTTCCTCCATGTTTTTATATTGCCTAGGTCAATCAATTATCTTTCGCATGATTTACAATTTTTAAAATTGTTATGACGTCATCATGTTCAAAAGCGTCAATAACTTTGGTCACTTCTTTTCACCTATTCTGCACTGTATGTAGTACGTATACAATATATAGTGTAAACTGTTTATACTTAGACGTGACACAAAATAGAGGGCGCACTAACATTTTTTCAATGGCATAATCGTTTTTCTGCGCGCAATATTCTAACGTATGACGTGCACGTGGCTTTTGGGCTGCGGATAACCTAACTCGTCCGTAGTGACGAGTTCAAATCTAGTTCATCTTTATTCTTCTTTCTTTCCCGGAATTTTGTTGCAGCTATATCTAAAATTTTTGTAGACATAACTTTGTATAACTTTGTCATAAGATTGACCTGTAGCTGTAGATGTGCAGGAAACTTCGTTACATGACGTTTGAGTCGCGCAGCGTAAGTTACGCGTGATTTTATGAATTTCAATGATTGATCATAGATTATAAACCAAAAGTCATTTTGTATTGACACTTAGTGAAAATTTAAGTCATATCAAGGGCAAACTTTCTATGGATTAAAAATGGCATGTTTCACAAGAAGTTACACGCGCACGCGCATTCAAAATTTAAAAATGCGCAAAATTAATTTCTAATCAATTTTCTACGCTGATCATGACATTTTAAGCATGTCAAAAATTCCCACGCGCGCGATAAAAATTAAGCGTGCAGTGCGCACGGAGCATGAAAATCATGTGTTTTTCTCTTGAATTATGATTTTACAGCCTTTCCTAGTCATTTTAAAAAAGATTGACATCATTTCAAATTAAAATCACGTCATACGAACACGTTGATTTAGACCATTTGCGCGCGTTTCAGTTGAAAAAGTGACAACATATTGTCAAAATTATGCCTATTTTTAATCTATTATAGCTCCTCAGGATCATCCATAACCCCCAATTTTTTAAATTTAATATGTAAGCAGATATGTTGTAGATATGAATTCATGCAGAATCTTTACCCCTCGGATGTTATGACGTCATCGTATGGCCACACGAATGTAAAATATAGGATTTTTTACTCTTTCGTTATTGCTCATCACATTAAATAGAGCGCATCTCGCTTATACGTATTCCATTTCCTCAGATATTTTAATACTGTCTAGGTCAATCAACTATCTTTCGCATGAATTAAAAATATTTTAATTTTTATGACGTCATCATGTCTAAAAATGTAAATAACGTGGGTCACTTATTTTCATCTTTACAGTAAATTTCAATCTGTTATAGCTCGTCAGAATAAAAAGTGATAATCATGATTAAAGCGTTTTCTGGAAGCTATTGGATTGTAGATACGAATTCATGTGAATATTTTGCGAATCATATGTTGTGACGTCATCATATGGCCAGTTGAATACAAAAAGTTGTATCTTCATATTTTGCGTCATAGTTCATCACATTTAAAAGAGCGCGCATCTATATTTTACGTATTCAAATTTCTTAAAATTTGTATTAATGTAATTATTTAGATAATTATCTTCTAAAATTGTTATCTTTATATGTCGATTTGATGACGTCGTCGTGTTAATAATTGGATTTAAAAGATGGGTCTCGTAATTTCGTCTATGCTACACTGTATATAACATATACAGTGTATTCTGTAAATGCTGTAATATGATGTATGCTACAAAATAGGTACAATTTAGCACTGTAAACATATTTATTTCATGTCATAGGATGGCATAATAATTGTCGAGGTTCATATGGTTAAGTATGTGCATGTTGCGTTTGCGCGGATAACCCGAACTCGTCAAAGTGACGAGTTCAAATCTAGTTGGTTATCCGCACTTGGCGGATAACCCCTTGTTATTGTCAGGATCTTTTTTTTTTTTATTTTTTTTCTTTTTTTTCTATTTTCTTCTTTCTTTCCACGAATTTTGTTGCACGCATATCTCTAATTATGGCCAACATAAGATTGTGTAACTTTGTCATAATATTGACCTGTAGCGGTAGATGTGCAGGACGTTTAGTTTTTTGACTTTAGAGTCGCGCAACGTGACTTACGCGCCATTTTATGAATTTCAATGATTGATAATAGATTAAAAACTAGAAGTCATTTTGTTTTGAAACTTAGTGAAAATTTAAGTCATATCAAGGGCAAACTTTCTATGGATTAAAAATGGCATGTTTCACAAGAAGTTACACGCGCACGCGCATTCAAAATTTAAAAATGCGCAAAATTAATTTCTAATCAATTTTCTACGCTGATCATGACATTTTAAGCATGTCAAAAATTCCCACGCGCGCGATAAAAATTAAGCGTGCAGTGCGCACGGAGCATGAAAATCATGTGTTTTTCTCTTGAATTATGATTTTACAGCCTTTCCTAGTCATTTTAAAAAAGATTGACATCATTTCAAATTAAAATCACGTCATACGAACACGTTGATTTAGACCATTTGCGCGCGTTTCAGTTGAAAAAGTGACAACATATTGTCAAAATTATGCCTATTTTTAATCTATTATAGCTCCTCAGGATCATCCATAACCCCCAATTTTTTAAATTTAATATGTAAGCAGATATGTTGTAGATATGAATTCATGCAGAATCTTTACCCCTCGGATGTTATGACGTCATCGTATGGCCACACGAATGTAAAATATAGGATTTTTTACTCTTTCGTTATTGCTCATCACATTAAATAGAGCGCATCTCGCTTATACGTATTCCATTTCCTCAGATATTTTAATACTGTCTAGGTCAATCAACTATCTTTCGCATGAATTAAAAATATTTTAATTTTTATGACGTCATCATGTCTAAAAATGTAAATAACGTGGGTCACTTATTTTCATCTTTACAGTAAATTTCAATCTGTTATAGCTCGTCAGAATAAAAAGTGATAATCATGATTAAAGCGTTTTCTGGAAGCTATTGGATTGTAGATACGAATTCATGTGAATATTTTGCGAATCATATGTTGTGACGTCATCATATGGCCAGTTGAATACAAAAAGTTGTATCTTCATATTTTGCGTCATAGTTCATCACATTTAAAAGAGCGCGCATCTATATTTTACGTATTCAAATTTCTTAAAATTTGTATTAATGTAATTATTTAGATAATTATCTTCTAAAATTGTTATCTTTATATGTCGATTTGATGACGTCGTCGTGTTAATAATTGGATTTAAAAGATGGGTCTCGTAATTTCGTCTATGCTACACTGTATATAACATATACAGTGTATTCTGTAAATGCTGTAATATGATGTATGCTACAAAATAGGTACAATTTAGCACTGTAAACATATTTATTTCATGTCATAGGATGGCATAATAATTGTCGAGGTTCATATGGTTAAGTATGTGCATGTTGCGTTTGCGCGGATAACCCGAACTCGTCAAAGTGACGAGTTCAAATCTAGTTGGTTATCCGCACTTGGCGGATAACCCCTTGTTATTGTCAGGATCTTTTTTTTTTTTATTTTTTTTCTTTTTTTTCTATTTTCTTCTTTCTTTCCACGAATTTTGTTGCACGCATATCTCTAATTATGGCCAACATAAGATTGTGTAACTTTGTCATAATATTGACCTGTAGCGGTAGATGTGCAGGACGTTTAGTTTTTTGACTTTAGAGTCGCGCAACGTGACTTACGCGCCATTTTATGAATTTCAATGATTGATAATAGATTAAAAACTAGAAGTCATTTTGTTTTGAAACTTCGTGAAAATTTAAGTCATATCAAGCGCAAACTTTCTATGGATTAAAAATGGCATGTTTCACAGAAAGTTACGCGCGCACGCGCGTTTAAATTTTCAAAATGCGAAAAATCAATTTCTAATCAACTTTCTACGCGTTTCATGGCATTTTAAGCATGTCAAAAATTCCCACGCGCGCGCAATTTTTTTACGCGTGCGTGCGCACTTAGCGCAAAAACACCTTTTTTTTCCTTAATTTTTGTTTTTCCAGCCTTTTCTAGTAATTTTACCAACTTTTAAACTATTTTGACTTAAAATCATGTCATACGAGCTCGTAGAATTGGACAATTCGCGCGCGTTTTTGATAAAAAAGTTCAAAAATTCGTGAAAATTATGCCTTTTTTAAAAAAGTCATAGATTCTAAACTACGTGGTGAAATTTTTTTAAATTACAGATTCTGGAAGTTGATAAGTTTTAGATATTGAATAATGAATCGATATGGCTAACCGGACATTGTGACATCATCGTATGGCCACTCGAATATAAAATATAGGATTTTTGTCTCTTTCGTCATAGCTCATCACATTTAATAGAGCGCATCTCCAATTATTCGTATTCTATTGCCCTCCATTTTTTTATATTGTCTAGGTCAATCAATTATCTTTCACATGATTTACCATTTTTAAAATTGTGATGACGTCATCATGGTCAAAAGCGTCATTAACTTTGGGCACTAAATTTTCACCTATTCTGAACTGTATGTAGTACGTATACAGTATATAGTGTATACTGTATATACTTTGACGTGACGCAAAATAGAGAGCGCACTAACATTTTTTCCAATAGCATAATCGTTTTTCTGTGCGTAATATTCTAACGTATGACGTGCACGTGGCTTTTGGGCTGCGGATAACCTAACTCGTCCGTAGTGACGAGTTCAAATCTAGTTGGTTATCCGCACTTGGCGGATAACCCCTTGTTATTGTCAGGATCTTTTTTTTGGTTATCCGCACTTGGCGGATAACCCCTTGTTATTGTCAGGATCTTTTTTTTTTTTTTGGTTATCCGCAACCGTAAGGTTTTGCGGATAACCCTTGTTATTGTAAATATCTTTTTTTTTTTCATCTTCTTTGTTCTTCTTTCTTTCCCGGAATTTTGTTGCACGCATATCTGTCATCCTTGTCAACACAAGATTGTATAACTTTGTCATAAGATTGACCTGTAGCTGTAGATGTGCAGGAAACTTTGTTATATGACGTTAGAGTCGTGTAGCGCAAGTTACGCGCGATTTTATGAATTTCAATGATTGGTCATAGATTATAAACCAAAAGTCATTTTGTATTGACACTTGGTGAAAATTTAAGTCATATCAAGGGCAAACTTTCTATGGATTAAAAATGGCATGTTTCACAAGAAGTTACGCGCGCACGCGCATTTAAAATTTCAAAATGCGCAAAATTAATTTCTAATCAACTTTCTACGCTGATCATGACATTTTGAGCATGTCAAAAAATTCCACGCGCGCGAAAAAATTTACGCGTAAGGTGCGCACGGAGCATGAAAATCATGTGTTTTTTTCTTGAAATATGATTTTACAGCCTTTCTTAGTCATTTTAAAAAAGATTTACATCATTTCAAATTAAAATGACGTCATACGAACACGTTGATTTAGACCATTTGCGCGCATTTTAGTTGCAAAAGTGACAACATATTGTCAAAATTAAGCCTATTTTTAATCTATTATAGCTCCTCAGGATCATCCACGACCCCCAATTTTTTTAATTTAATATGTAAGCAGATATGTTGTAGATATGAATTCATGCAGAACCTTTACCACTCGGATGTTATGACGTCATCGTATGGCCACACGAATGTAAAATATAGGATTTTTTACTCTTTCCTTATTGCTCATCAAATTCAATAAAGCGCTTCTCGCTTATACGTATTCCATTTCCCCCGAAATTTTAATATTGTCTACGTTAATCAACTATCTTTCGCATGAATTAAAAATATTTTAATTTTTATAACGTCATCATGTCTAAAAACGTAAATAACGTGGGTCACTTATTTTCATCTTTACAGTAAATTTCAATCTGTTATAGCTCGTCAGAATAAAAAGTGATAATCATGATTAAAACGTTTTCTGGAAGCTATTGGATTGTAGATACGAATTGATGTGATTTTTTTGCCAATCAGATGTTGTGACGTCATCATATGGCCAGTTGAATTCAAAAAGTCATATTTTCATCTCTTGTGTAAAAGTTCATTGCGTTTAAACGAGAGCGCATCTCACTTTTACGTGCCCAAATTTCTTCAAATTTGTTTTAATGTAATTTTTTAGATAATTATCTTCTAAAATTGTTATCTTTATATGTCAATTTGATGACGTCATCCTGTTAAAAATTGGATTTAAAAGATGGGTCTCGTAATTTTGTCTATGCTACACTGTATATAACATATACAGTATATTCTGTAAAATACTGTAATATGGTGTATGCTACATAATAGGTACAATTCAGCACTGTAAACATATTTATTTCATGTAATAGGATGGCATAATAATTGTCGAGGTTCATATAGTTAAGTATGTGCATGTTGCGTTTGCGCGGATAACCCGAACTCGTCAAAGTGACGAGTTCAAATCTAGTTTTTCTATGTTATTCTTCTTTCTTTCCCTGAATTTTGTTGGCAGCGTATCTCTAATTCTGGCCAACATAAGATTGTGTAACTTTGTCATAAGATTGACCCGTAGCTGTAGATGTGCAGGACGTTTCGTTTTTTGACTATAGAGTTGCGCCGCGTAAGTTACGCGTGATTTTATGAATTTCGCGTATTTACCATAGATTAAAAACCAAAAAACAAATTAAATTGAAACTTGGCAAAAGTGTAATTTATATCATGCGCTAACTTTCTATGGATTAAAAATGGCACTTTTTACAGAAAGTTACGCGCGCACGCGCGTTTAAAATTTCAAAATGCGTAAAATCAATTTCTAATCAACTTTCTACGCGTTTCAGGTCATTTTGAGCATTTCAAAAATTCCAACGCGTGCGCAATATTTTTACGCGCGCGTGCGCACGTAGGGCAAAAACATGTTTTTTTTGCTTGATTTTTGTTTTATCAGCCTTTTCTAGTAATTTTACCAACTTTCAAACAATTTTGACTTAAAATCACGTCATACGAGCACGTAGAATTGAACAATTTGCGCGCGTTTTTGATAAACAATTTCAAAAATGTGTCAAAATTATACCTTTTTTTAAACAGTCATAGATTCTAAACTACATGGTCAATTTTATTTTTTTTTACATATTCTGAATGTAAATGAGTTGTAGATATAGAATCATGCATCCATTTGGCTAACCGGACATTCTGACGTCATCGTATGGCCACTCCAATATCAAATATAGGATTTTTGTCTCTTTCGTCATAGCTCATCACATTTAATAGAGCGCATCTCTACTTATCCATATTCCATTTTCCTCAATTTTGTAATACTGTCTAGGTCAATCAATTATCTTTTACATGATTTACCATTTTTAAAATTGTGATGACGTCATTATGTTCAAAAGCGTCAATAACTTTGGTCACTTATTTTCACCTATTCTGCACTGTATGTAGTACGTATACAGTATATAGTGTATACCGTATATACTTAGACGTGAAGCAAAATAGAGGGCGCACTAACACTTTTTCAATGGCATAATCGTTTTTCTGCGCGCAATATTCTAACTTATGTCGTGCGCGTGGCTTTTGCGCTGCGGATAACCTAACTCGTCCGTAGTGACGAGTTCAAATCTAGTTTTTTTTTTTTTTTCTTTTTGGTTATCCGCAACTAGTAAGTTGCGGATAACCCTTGTTATTGTAAATATCTTTTTTCTTCATCTTTATTCTTCTTTCTTTCCCGGATTTTTGTGCGTCGCATATCTCTCATCCTTGTCAACATAAGATTGTATAACTTTGTCATAAGATTGACATGTAGCTGTAGATGTGCAAGAAACTTCGTTATATGACTTTAGAGTCGCGCAGCGTAAGTTAATCGCGATTTTATGAATTTCAATGATTGGTCATAGATTATAAACCAAAAGTCATTTTATATTGACACTTGGTGAAAATTTAAGTTAAATTAAGGGCAAACTTTCTATGGATTAAAAGTGACATGTTTCACAAGAAGTTACGCGCGCACGCGCATTTAAAAATTAAAAATGCGCAAAATTAATTTCTAATCAACTTTCTACGCTGATCATGACATTTTGAGCATGTCAAAAATTCCCACGCGCGCGGAAAAAATTACGCGTAAGGTGCGCACGGAGCATGAAAATCATGTGTTTTTCTCTTGAATTATAATTTTACAGTCTTTCCTAGTTATTTTAAAAAAGATTGACATCATTTCAAATTAAAATGACGTCATACGAACACGTTGATTTATAACATTTGCGCGCGTTTTAGTTGAAAAAGTTACAAAATATTGTCAAATATATGCCTATTTTGACTCTATTATAGCTCTTCAGGATCGAAGGTGACCCCCAATTTTTTTAACTTATTATGCAAGAAGATAAATTGTAGATATGAATTCATGCAGAATTTTTACCTCTCGGATGTTATGACGTCATCGTATGGCCACACGAATGTAAAATATAGGATTTTTTACTGTTTCGTTATTGCTCATCACATTAAATAGAGCGCATTTCGCTTATACGTATTCCATTTCACCCGATATTTTAATACTGTCTAGGTCAATTAACTATCTTTCGCATGAGTTAAAAATATTTTAATTTTTATGACGTCATCATGTCTAAAAATGTAAATAACGTGGGTCACCTATTTTCATCTTTACAGTAAATTTCAATCTGTTATAGCTCGTCAGAATAAAAAGTGATAATCATAATTAAAAGGTTTTCTGGAAGCTATTGGATTGTAGATACGAATTCATGTGAACATTTTTCAAATCAGATGTTGTGACGTCATCATATAGCCAGTTGAATAAAAAAAGTCGTATTTTCATCTCTTGCGTAAAAGTTCATTGCGTTTAAACGAGAGCGCATCTCACTTTCACGTGCCCAAAATTCTTCAAATTTGTATTAATGTAATTATTTAGATAATTATCTTCTAAAATAGTTATCTTTATAAGTCAATTTGATGACATCATCGTGTTAATAATTGGCTTTAAAAGATGGGTCTCGTAATTTCGTCTATGCTACCACTGTATATAACATATACAGTGTATTCTGTAAATACTGTAATATGCTGTATGCTACAAAATAGGTACAATTCAGCACTGTAAACATATTTAATTCATGTCATAGGATGGCATAATAATTTTCGGCGTTCATATATTTTAAACGTATGTGCATGTTGCGTTTGCGCGGATAACCCGAACTCGTCAAAGTGACGAGTTCAAATCTAGTTTTTTTTTTTTTCTATATTCTTCTTTCCACGAATTTTGTTGCACGCATATCTCTAATTCTGGCCAACATTAGATTGTATAACTTTGTCATAAGATTGACCTGTAGCTGTAAATGTGCAAGAAACTTTGTTTTATGAATTTCGAGTCGCGCAGCGCAAGTTACGCGCGATTTTATGAATTTCAATGATTGATTATAGATTAAAAACCAAAAGTCATTTTGTATTGAAACTTTGTGAAAATTTAAGTCATACCATGCGCAAACTTTCTATGGATTAAAAATGGCATGTTTCACAGAAAGTTACGCGCGCACGCGCGTTTAAAATTTGAAAATGCGAAAAATCAATTTCTAATCAACTTTCTACGCGTTTCATGTCATTTTGAGCATTTCAAAAATTCAGACGCGTGCGCAATTTTTTACGCGCGCGTGCGCACGTAGCGCAACATCATTTTTTTTTTGCTTGATTTTTGTTTTTTCAACCTTTTCTAGTAATTTTACCAACTTTCAAACAATTTTGACTTAAAATCACGTCATACGAGCACGTTAAATTGAACAATTTTTCGCGCGTTTTTGATGAAAAAGTTCAAAAATTTGTCAAATTATGCCTTTTTTTAAAATGTCATAGATTTCAAACTACGTGGTGACATTTTTTAAAATTACAGATTCTGGAAGTTGATGAGTTGTAGATATCAAATCATGAATCAATATGGCTAACCGGACATTGTGACGTCATCGTATGGCCACTTGAATATAAAATATATGATTTTTGTATCTTTCGTCATAGCTTATCACATTTAATAGAGCGCATCTCCACTTATCCGTATTCCATTTCCCCATTTTTTTTTATATTGTCTAGGTCAATCAATTACCATTCGCATGATTCACCATTTTTAAAATTGTGATGACGTCATCATGTTCAAAAGCGTAAATAACTTTGATCACTTATTTTTACCTATACGGCACAGTATGTAGTATGTATACAGTATGTATACTGTATATACTTAGACGTGACACAAAATAGAGAGCACACTGAAATTGTTTTAATGGCATAATCGTTTTTCTGTTTGCAATATTCTAACGTATGACGTGGCCTTTGCGCTGCGGATAACCTAACTCGTCCGTAGTGACGAGTTCAAATCTAGTTCATCTTTATTCTTCTTTCTTTCCCGGATTTTTGTTGCAGCTATATCTCAAATATTTGTAGACATAACTTTGTATAACTTTGTCATAAGATTGACCTGTAGCTGTAGATGTGCAGGAAACTTCGTTATATGACGTTAGAGTCGCGCAGCGTAAGTTACGCGCGATTTTACGAATTTCAATGATTGATCATAGATTATAAACCAAAATTCATTTTTTATTGACACTTGGTGAAAATTTAAGTCATATTACGGGCGAACTTTCTATGGATTAAAAATGGCATGTTTTACAAGAAGTTACGCGCGCACGCGCATTTAAAATTTCAAAATGCGCAAAATTAATTTCTAATCAACTTTCTACACTGATCATGACAGTTTGAGCATGTCAAAAATTCCCACGCGCACGAAAAAAATTACGCGTAAGGTGCGCACGGAGCATGAAAATCATGTGTTCTTCTCTTGAATTATGATTTTACAGCCTTTCCTGGTCATTTTAAAAAAGATTGACATCATTTCAAATTAAAATGACGTCATACGAACACGTTGATTTAGACCATTTGCGTGCGTTTTAGTTGCAAAAGTGACAACATATTGTCAAAATTATGCCTATTTTTAATCTATTATAGCTCCTCATGATCACCCATGACCCCCAATTTTTTTTATTTAATATGTAAGCAGATATGTTGTAGATATGAATTCTAGCAGAATCTTTACCCCTCGGATGTTATGACGTCATCGTATGGCCACACGAATGTAAAATATAGGATTTTTTACTCTTTCGTTATTGCTCATCACATTAAATAGAGCGCATCTCGCTTATACGTATTCCATTTCCTCAGATATTTTAATACTGTCTAGGTCAATTAACTATCTTTCGCATGAGTTAAATATATTTTAATTTTTATGACGTCATCATGTCTAAAAACCTATTTTCATCTTTACAGTAAATTTCAATCTGTTATAGTTTGTCAGAATAAAAAGTGATAATCATAATTAAAAGGTTTTCTGGAAGCTATTGGATTGTAGATACGAATTCATGTGAACATTTTTCAAATCAGATGTTGTGACGTCATCATATAGCCAGTTGAATAAAAAAAGTCGTATTTTCATCTCTTGCGTAAAAGTTCATTGCGTTTAAACGAGAGCGCATCTCACTTTCACGTGCCCAAAATTATTCAAATTTGTATTAATGTAATTATTTAGATAATTATCTTCTAAAATAGTTATCTTTATAAGTCAATTTGATGACGTCATCGTGTTAATAATTGGATTTAAAAGATGGGTCTCGTAATTTCGTCTATGCTCCTCTGTATATAACATACAGTGTATTCTGTAAACACTGTAATATGCTGTATGCTACAAAATAGGTACAATTCAGCACTGTAAACATTCGTAATTCATGTCATAGGATGGCATAATAATTTTCGAAGTTCATATAGTTTAAAGTATGTGCATGTTGCGTTTGCGCGGATAACCCGAACTCGTCAAAGTGACGAGTTCAAATCTAGTTTTTTTTTTTTTTTTCTTATTTCTTTCTCCCCCATTTTTGTGTCTCACGTATCTCAAAAACTTGTAAACATAACATTTCATAACTTTGTCAACATATGGGCATTTACGTGAAGTTGTGCACCTCCTATTTTTGAATGACGTCAGAGTTGCGCAACGTGACTTACGCGCGATTTTATGATTTTTAATGATTGATCATAGCTTAAAAACCCAGCGTAATTTTTTTTTTACCCTTTATGAAAATTTAAGTCATATCAAGGGCAAACTTTTAGTTAACTAAAAATGGCATGTTTTACAAGAAGTTACGCGCGCACGCGCATTTAAAATTTTAAAATGCGCAAAATTAATTTCTAATCAACTTTTTACGCCATTCATGACATTTTGCGCATGTCAAAATTTCACGCGCGCGCGCGAACATTTTTACGCGTGCAGTGCGCACGCAGCATGAAAATCATGTTTTTTTCTATTAAATTGAGATTTTCCAGCCTTTCCTAGTCATTTTTAAAAAGATTGACACCATTTCAAATTAAAATGACGTCATACGTACACGTTGATTTAGACCATTTGCATACGTTTTAGTTGCAAAAGTTACAAAATATTGTCAAAATTATGCCTATTTTGAATCTATTATAGCTCCTCAGTTTCAAACACATGTTGTTGCTGAGATAATTTCCTTGCAAAATTGCTACCTTCGCATTTCATTTTAAAACCGTCAACATGTTAAAAATTGCAATAAATAGCGGGTCCCGTAACTTCACCTATTCTACATGTACACTGTATGTGATACGGATACAGATTTTACTGTGTATACTATATATGAATCAAAATAATAGAATTCAGCAATAACAACATATTCTTCAGTTCAGGTCATAATGCCATAATCTTTTTCTGTGTGCAATATTTCAACGTATGACGTTCACGTGGCGTTTGTCGTGCGGATAACTAACTCGTCAAAGTGACGAGTTTCATGTCTAGTTCTTATTTCTTTCCCGTTTTTTTGTGGCTCACGTATCTCTAAAATGTGTAAACATAATATTTCATAACTTTGACAACATGTGGGCATTTACGTGAAGTTGTGCCCCTCCTATTTTGAATGACGTCAGAGTTGCGCAACGTGACTTACGCGCGATTTTATGATTTTTAATGATTGATCATAGCTTAAAAACTAAGCGTAATTTTTTGACCCTTTATGAAAATTTAAGTCATATCAAGGGCAAACTTTTAGTTAACTAAAAATGGCGTGTTTTACAAGAAGTTACGCGCGCACGCGCATTTAAAATTTTAAAATGCGTAAAATTAATTTCTAATCAACTTTTTACGCCATTCATGACATTTTGCGCGTGCGAACAATTTTACGTGTGCAGTGCGCACACAGCATGAAAATCAGGTTTTTTTCTATTAAATTGTGATTTTGCAGCCTTTCCTAGTCATTTTTAAAAAGATTGACATCATTTCAAATTAAAATGACGTCATACGTACACGTTGATTTAGACCATTTGCATGCGTTTTAGTTGCAAAAGTTACAAAATATTGTCAAAATTATGCCTATTTTGAATCTATTATAGCTCCTCAGGATCAACCGTTACCCCCGAGTTTTTTAACTTAATATGTAAGCAGATATGTTGTAGATATGAATTCATGCAGAATTTTTTCCTTACGGATGTTGTGACGTCATCGTATGGCCACACAAATGTAAAAAATAGGATTTTTGTCTCTTTCGTTATTGCTCATCACATTCAATGGAGCGCATCACGCTTATCCGTCTTCCATTTTCTCCGAGATTTTAATATTATCTAGGTCAATCAACTATCTTGCGCATGAGTTAAAAATATTTTAATTTTTATAACGTCATCATGCCTAAAAATTTAAATTACGTGGGTCATTAATTTTATTTTTACAGTAAATTTTAATCTGTTATAGCTCGTAAGAATAAAATGTAATAATCACGATTAAAACGTTTTCTGGAAGCTATTGGATTGTAGATACAAAATCATGTGAAAATTTTTCCAATCGGATGTTGTGACGTCATCATATGGCCAGTTAAATAAAAAAAGTCGTATTTTCATATTTTGCGTCACAGTTCATCCCATTTAAAAGAGCGCGCATCTATATTTTATGTATCCAAATTTCTTCTACACGCTAATATGTTGTTGCTGAGATAATATCCTTCCGAAATTATTATTTTAGTGTTTCATTTTGATACCGTCGCCATGTTAAAAAATGGAATAAATGGCGGGTCCCGTAATTTCACCTATTCTACACTGTATGTAAAATGTATACAGATTATACTGTTTATACTGTATATACTATATGACACAAAATTGACAGAATTCAGCACTAACAACATATCATATTCTTCAGATCAGGTCATATGCCATAATTTTTTTCTGTGTGCAAAATTCTAACGTATGACGTGTGCGTGGCGTTTGTCGTGCGGATAACTAACTCGTCAAAGTGACGAGTTTCATGTCTAGTTCTTGTTTCCTTCCTTCCTTTTTGTGAGTCGCGTTTCTCTAAAATGTGTAAACATAACATTTCATAACTTTGACAACATATGGGCATTTACGTGAAGTTGTGCACCTCCTATTTTTGAATGACGTCATAGTTGCGCAACGTGACTTACGCGCAATTTTATGAATTTCAATGATTGATTATAGATTAAAAACCAAAAGTCATTTAGTATTGACACTTTGACAAAATTTAAGTCATATCAGGGGCAAACTTTCTACGGATTAAAAATGGCATGTTTCACAAGAAGTTACGCGCGCACGCGCATTTAAAATTTCAAAATGCGCAAAATTAGTTTCTAATCAACTTTTTATGCGTTTCTTGTCATTTTGAGCATGTCAAAAATTCCCACGGGCGCGCAATTTTTTACGCACGCGGTGCGCACGTAGCGTTAAAAACATATTTTTTTCTCTTGAATTATATTTTTCAAGTCTTTCCTAGTAATTTTAAAAACAATTTAGACCTTTTCCAGTTTAAATAACGCCATACGAACACGTTGAATTAGACAATTCGTGCGCGTTTTTTATGAAAAAGCTTAAAAAATCGTCAAAATTATGTCTTTTTTTAAACAGTCATAGTTTCTAAAGTAAACCGTGAACCGTTTATTTTTATTACAAAATCTAGAAGTTGATGAGTTGTAGATATCGGATCATGCATCGATAAGGCTAAAAAAACATTGTGACGTCATCGTATGGCCACACGAATGTAAAATATAGGATTTTTGTCTCTTTCGTTATTGCTCATCACATTCAACGTCATCATGCCTAAAAATTTTAATTACGTGGGTCATTAATTTTATCTTTACAGTAAATTTTAATCTGTAATAGCTCGTAAGAATAAAATGTGATAATCACGATTAAAACGTTTTCTGGAAGCTATTGGATTGTAGATACGAATTCATGTAAACATTTTGCCAATCGGATGTTGTGACGTCATCATATGGCCAGTTGAATAAAAAAAGTCGTATTTTCATATTTTGCGTAATAGTTCATCACATTTAAAAGGGTGCGCATCTATATTTTACGTATTCAAATTTCTTCTACACGTTAATATGTTGTTCCTGAGATAATTTCCTTCAGAAATTGCTATTTAAGTGTTTCATTTTGATACCGTCGCCATGTTAAAAATTGGAATAAATGGCGGGTCCCGTAATTTCACCTATTCTACACTGTATGTAATATGTATACAGATTATACTGTTTGCATGTATATACTATATGACACAAATTGACAGAATTTAGCACTAACAGCATATCATATTCTTCAGTTCTTGTCATAATGCCATAATCTTTATCTGTGTGCAATATTCCAACGTATGACGTGCACATGGCGTTTGTCGTTGTGCGGATAACTAACTCGTCAAAGTGACGAGTTTCATGTCTAGTTAAATTTAAACTTGGATCCCCCAAAAATTATTAATCGCGTATTCCAGTTATCACGTGATTGATTCACGGTTGGTTGCACGCTTCTTTTTTTACACGTCCGGCGGAGGTGAAATATTTTCGCCAATTTGGCAAATAATATTTTTTCATCATTTGGTTTCAAAATTGCCGTTTGGCTCAAAAAAAAAAAAGCCGACCTTCATTTTCGGCAGTTTAGGGTCGGTCGGGCGTGGCCAACACAATAATTTTTTTTTTTTGGCCTAATCAGTTGCACTTGTGTTGAAAATTGGTATAGTAAAGTTTTGAACCAAATTTTGTTTACCCCGTAAACTATATAACAGCCTATTTTCATTTCAATTGAACACTGACAGTGCTAATTTTATCACTATCTTTTAATAACTTATACTTATTGGCATCTATATATAAATTATGGTTAATTCTGACATAGGCGAGCACAATGCAAAAACTTCGGTACAAATCTCCGCCTTGGATACCTACCTTATCTATCTCAGATGTACCGCGAAACGTAGATTTGATAACATTAATGTGCAGTTCGACGCTATTTTTCCATATTTCTATCTTAGCAAGATATTATAAAGAGTTTTTTAACAACATTTATGATTTCAACAGTAGATTTTCTACTCAATTTCAATTCTTGGCGGTCAAGTTATTTCCGGGTTTATGATAAGTTCACCTTGCAGCAACTTGGTTTCAACTATTTTCTCTCTTTTATACACAAGTGTCTTTAGTGCTTGGAATGAGTGGGTTTAGAGTGTATAATGTAATGTGTAATACTTGTTGATTACTGACTTCTATTATTATAGTGTCTTTAGTGTTTGGAATGAGTGGGTTTATAGTGTATAATGTAATGTGTAATACTTGTTGATTACTGACTTCTATTATTATAGTGTCTTTAGTGTTTGGAATGAGTGGGTTTAGAGTGTATAATGTAATGTGTAATACTTGTTGATTACTGACTTGTATTATTATAGTGTCTTTAGTGCTTGGAATGAGTGGGTTTAGAGTGTATAATGTAATGTGTAATACTTGTTGATTACTGACTTGTATTATTATAGTGTCTTTAGTGCTTGGAATGAGTGGGTTTAGAGTGTATAATGTAATGTGTAATACTTGTTGATTACTGACTTGTATTATTATAGTGTCTTTAGTGTTTGGAATGAGTGGGTTTAGAGTGTATAATGTAATGTGTAATACTTGTTGATTACTGACTTGTATTATTATAGTGTCTTTAGTGATTGGAATGAGTGGGTTTAGAGTGTATAATGTAATGTGTAATACTTGTTGATTACTGACTTCTATTATTATAGTGTCTTTAGTGTTTGGAATGAGTGGGTTTAGAGTGTATAATAATGTCAATGTGTAATACTTGTTGAATACTGACTTCTATTATTATAGTGTCTTTAGTGTTTGGAATGAGTAGGTTTAGAGTGTATAATGTAATGTGTAATACTTGTTGATTACTGACTTCTATTATTATAGTGTCTTTAGTGATTGGAATGAGTGGGTTTAGAGTGTATAATGTAATGTGTAATACTTGTTGATTACTGACTTCTATTATTATAGTGTCTTTAGTGTTTGGAATGAGTGGGTTTAGAATGAATAATGTAATGTGTAATACTTGTTGATTACTGACTTCTATTACTATAGTGTCTTTAGTGTTTGGAATGAGTGGGTTTAGAATGAATAATTATGTGTAATACTTGTTGATTACTGCTTCTATTATTATAGTGTCTTTATTGTTTGGAATGAGTGGTTTTAGAGTGTATAATGTAATGTGTAATTAACATGGCAGTGAAATTATCATTATCAGATTTAATCAATCCAAATCATTAATATTGCTTAATACAACAATTAAGATTTTATGCATTTTACTGAATCTGAAATTTCTTTAAATAGAATTATTGCTTCAAAGATTGAAAATTATAATAGTTCATCATAAACATTACTGTATAGTATTGCTTTTGATGTAAGTGGAAAAAGTGATGAATTGGTGGTTCTTAGTAGAAGAATGTTATTACATATGAACTCTGATAATATAAACTGAATAATAATAATTACTACAGAAACCTAGAATATGGGTATTGAAGATAAAACAAACATTATAAAGACATCAACAAATTTTCCTGCCAAGTCATTTTTACTGTTCTATTCAAAATTCCCATCTTTTTATAATTTTAGTATTTTTGTAATCCCCTTTCTTTCAGGGCTTAAAAATTAAGGTTCGGTTCTCTCTTTACACTATACTGTAGGCCTACTTTTAATTTTCTTTAAATCTAATAATACAATACATATCATCAACTTGTTTATGGGAGAAAATACAATTTCTATTACCGGTATTCCTTTGTACACCAACTAAATTGTACTGAGGTTTAAATATCATTTAAAACTGTGTTTTGCTAGAATGAAATCCATTAAAAATAGTTCTTAGAATATTTAATTAAAGAAGTGTTACATTTGTGTTGATGATGAATAAAATGTGGGTGTGATAACAATCTAAAAAAGCCTGGGAATTCATTATTGGCTGTTTGAACTGCCAGCCCTAATATTCTGGTACTAGTAGTAGTGCACGCTTGTGGTTGTTAAAACTGTAGAAGGAATATGCTGTTACTGGATCCATGTTACCGGTTGTTTAAACAACCCTTCACAGTTGTAGTGCATGTCATTGGTCATTGATAAGAAATGGAAAACACTTTAATAAGTACAAATATAGTGTCTGGGAGAACCTGTACTTGTGATTTGTTAAAGAGCACAGAAGAGATAACTCCTTTCTTGTACATTCCAGAGTGCATGTTATTAGTCATTTTATATGTCAAATACAGAGTATTCTATTTGTGCATGTTGTGATTATATGCATAGACAGAATGTTCTTCACTATTGGCCCAATATTTGGCAAAAGCAGTATAAACCCAAAAAAAAAAAAATTGGAAAAATCTAATCACTAAATAAGTAGTGAAGATATATCAAAATATTTGTACGTTATTGGTCGTTTTATACGAAAAAAAAAAATATGGGCCAAGGGGCACAATATTGGTCATCCAGAGTTGGTCTTTATCTATTGGTAGACATTCTTCTCTTATTTTTAGTCGCGTGGACGCGACTCTATAGTTCACTATGTCGGTCGGTTGGTCTGTCTGTCTGTCTGTCGGTCTGTCGGTCCGTTATCACTATGCGTTTTATCGCTTTCTGACCTTATCTTGATATCAGTTTAATCTAGCTAAGTCAATTTTTCACAGAATATTCCTTATGGCCAGGAATCTATGTGGTTATGTTTTCATGGTGCGCAATAAAAAATTACGCGGTCTACGCACGATTTAACGAAATCACGTTTGTAATCATATCTTCACAACCATGAATCACAATTAAATAAAATTTGGTACTCATAAATTTCAGGGCATAAATCATCATATGGCAATACAATTACGTGCGTAGCGCATGTAACATTTTTTTTTTTTTTTTTTTTTTTTTTTTTTCTGAGGGCGCTGATACAACTGCAAGACCTCTAGGGATTTGTCCCTCAAATCTTCTTTGTTTTTCTTGTTTTTTTAATGGTCATTTGTTTTTTTATGCAGTGTGTTTGTAAAGTGAAATTGTATTAGATCAGAACCCCACCTTATTTGCTGGTGTTTTGGTGATTTTTGTTGATTATTTCTTTGAAAAATATCCTAGCCTGATCAGCCTGAGGTGAGCTAGGCTACATTGTTTTTAAGCAGTCTGAGAAGACCACAATGGATAACACATCGGCTAGTCAAACCCAGCCACCTGTGCATAACTTGAAACAATGGACATGCCTACGCGAGTACGATATTTACTGTAATCTCGACTGCTGTAGTACCAGTAAACGTGATTATATTCGGAAGCGAGGGAAAAGAGGAGGGAGAAAGCTCAGGAAAAAAATTGAGGTGAGAATAACAAATCGTGATTTGTTTTATTTCATTTTCATTTTTACAAAGAAAATGTTTTATGATAAATCAATGCGAGGCCTTAAAAATAATGATCCGGCAACATGGCATCACAGTGTACGTAAACTGTGCAATCTAAAAAATCGAACCATGCTAAAATTCCCTGGCCACTCAAATCAAGATCTTGCAAATGATATCAATAACCACTTTGCATCTGTGTGCCGACAGCTTCCCCCAGTTGATGTAAATGCTCTTCCTGCATATTTGCCTTCACCTGAACCCCCGCCAAAAATTTTTCCTGGACAAGTCAGACGATTGGTTAATAAACTAAAGTCAAAGAAGTCTAGTCACCCTGATGACTTGCCAATTAAACTTATAAAAGAATTCGCCTTTGAAATTGCTACCCCACTTGCCCATATTTTTAATTGTTGTCTTAATGAAGGTGTATTTCATTTTATTTTTAAATGAATCCATTTTAGCAGCTATTGAGAATTACAAGTTGACAACTAATACACTTTCATTTCAAGATGATGATAATGATTTAACTCTTAAGAAAGATTCACCAAATAATCATGTTTTTCCTGTACTATCGATGGAAAGTCAAACCCAAACAACTGAACAACGTGTTTCAACTGATATTTTGGAAGCAAAAATAGATGACTTGAAAAGTCAGCTGGAAGAATTCAGAGATATGAGATCAAATTTTACCCAATTATCTGCTGTGTTTCAAGAGATGTGTAAGCACAATATGTTCCTGATGGAGAAATTGCATTCTACAAACATATCTAACAAAGTGGAAGTCTCAAAATTGCATTCTACAAACATATCTAACAAAGTGGAAGTCTCAAACAAATGCTGCCAGACAGACACTATATGCTGCCAATCATTAACCCAAACCACCAGTAGTATTGGGTCATCTGAATGTAAAACAGTAACTGTGCCATTGCAATCTGACATTATTACAATTCCAATTAGTAACCAATTCAGTGCACTTGAGATGGAAGAATCTTATCTTATCGTCATCAAATGATCAATCTGATGTTCAGCAGTGTACGCAGAATTGTGAAGATCCATCAACAGATGCAGTGACTAGCCGTCACAATGAAGCACCCCCGTCTCATCCTCAACCAGTAATTAAAACATCACATGGTGGTAGAAAACAAACTGTGCTCATAATCGGTGACTCTATTCCAAAACATTTAGTTGGGAGAAGAATGTCTAGTCGTATGAGAGTGATCAACTGCTGTATCCCAGGAAGCAAACTTGAAATGTGGATCAAATTAGCACCTGTGCTAATACAAGAGCAAAACACATCAAGCATTATTATACATTGTGGAACAAACAACACAAATGACTGTATGCCGATGAAATGCATCAAACTCATTACTTTGTTATGTAACTGTATCAGGGACGCCGACACATCTATCCATATTGCAATCTCTTCGTTAATTATGCATTAAAACGCAGGTAGATATGCTTGGGTCAAGGAATTCAATGCTAGGCTACATGACAAGTGCAGTACACTCAACTGGGCATTCATTGACAACTCAAACATCAGTCTACAACATCTTGCCAAGGATGGACTTCACTTGAATGGGTCTGGTATTAAACTTATCGCAATGAACTATATTGCTTTTTTAAGAGATCTTGCATACAACATCCTGCAAACATAAAGCAATCTCAACAAACAAATAAAGGTGTAACAGTTGGTACATGTGCCGACTGTTTAAAGTACATAAAATCATGTGAATCACATATTTCATGTAAATGTTGCACATTAGATTTTCATGTAAACTGCGTAATGGTTAAACATAACTTTGACAATTGGTGGTGTTCCGCCTGCTTTATTAAAAATACTGTATCTGAATTACCATTTCTTAATGATCCTATAAACAATGATCTGTATCTTGGTAAAGGGCTTAAAATTACGCATCTAAATGTTCAAAGCCTGCGAAACAAAGTTGATCAAATTAATGTACTTTTAGATAAAAATAACATTGACATACTATGTTTAACTGAAAGTTGGCTTGATAAGAATATTGATAACACAGAGCTCACTATAAATGGGTATAATATTTGCAGATTTGATAGGAAAAACAAAATAGGAGGTGGAATTTTGTGTTATATTAAAGAGTGTATTGTACATAAAATAATAACAAATAACATTGCTGACAATGTTGAAAGTCTATGGATAGAAATTAATTTACCACATACTAAGCCTTTTCTTGTTGGAACAGTTTACAGACCCCCGAGTGCCAATATAGATTACATAACAGACATTGATAGTTTATTCCAACATTATACATCTGAATATGATGAAGTAATTGTACTAGGAGATTTCAACCTTGATATTTCCAAAAAGGTAAATCAAACTAAAATTAAGAATTTAGAAAATCATAGTAACTTAAAACAATTAATTAATGAGAGTACACGAATCACCGATTCAAGTAAAACAATATTAGATCTTATTTTTGTTTCAAATCTCAAGAAGTATTCTGAATCAGGAGTTTATAGTCTTGGAATAAGTGACCATTCATTAATTTACTTAATTCGCAAGTATAAGAAAATAAAAGGTCAACCAAAAACAACAAATTCTAGGTCTTTTAAAAAGTTTAATGAGAACGATTTCATTGACTCTGTTAAAAAACAAGATTGGAGTTTAGTCATGGAATGTTCTGATGTAGATAAAGCTTGGGATATTTGGTCAAATTTATTTAATTATGCTTGCAATAAACATGCACCTCGTAGAATTAAGAGAGTAAAAACTTCAATGCCTGAATGGATTACTAAAGAATACCTAAAATTAACAAAAGATAGAGACTATTATTTTAAGAAAGCTCATAAAACAAATGATGAGGCAGACTGGAATAAGGCAAAAAGTTTGAGGAATCAAGCAAATAAACTAAATAGATCACTTAAAAAGAAAATTTGTACAGATGCTATAACAGCAAATACCACAAATTCTAAAAAATTGTGGGAAACCATTAAAAAAATTATTCCTGATAAAAAACAAGCTATCTCCTCTGTTCGGGTTGGTAGTGGACTCTCAAATAATGATAAAGAAATAGCTAATAAATTTAATGATTATTTTTCTTCTATTGGTAATAATCTTGCTAAGAAACATAATCTACCTTGTAATACTAACACTAACCCTACTAACATTATTTTAAACAATTTTGATTTTCACATTGTAACTCCTGATTGTGTATTTGATATAATCAATAGCTTTTCAAATAACAAAGCTTCAGGCTTGGATGGTTTTGATGTTAAGCTCTTAAAATTAGCTGGTCCCATTGTATGTCACTCACTTAATTACATAATAAACTTGTCGTTTATTACAGCAACATTTCCTTGTAAATGGAAAACTGCTAAAGTTACCCCAGTGTTCAAAGGAGGAGATACATCTGATGTTGGAAATTACAGACCAATTTCAGTATTGCCTATAGTTTCAAAGATAATTGAAAGAATAGTACACAATAAACTTTATTACTACTTGTCGGAAAATAATATTTTAAACCCTTGTCAATCTGGTTTTAGACGTAACCATTCAACTAATACGACACTCATTGATTTTTCTGACTACATTCTAAAAAATATAAATGAAGGTAATGTTACAGCTGCTATTTTTTTAGATTTGCAAAAGGCTTTTGACACCATAAATCATAATCTGCTTTTTAGTAAATTAAAACAATACGGTGTGCATGGTAATGCCTTAAATTGGTTTATATCATAATTATCAGGAAGATCACAAGTTGTAAATATCAAATCATCTTTGTCATTTTCTAAACCTATTACTGTTGGTATACCACAAGGGTCAATTCTTGGGCCATTGCTTTTTATAATTTATGTTAATTCTTTACCAGATGTGATAAATAATAAATGTATCATGTATGCAGATGATACAACAATATTATGTTCCTCATCTGATCCAGTTCTTCTACAGAACATGATTAATCAAAATGTTAGTAAGTTCACTACCTGGTTTGATAACAATTTACTAACCCTCAATATAAAGAAAACAAAATTTATGTTATTTAGAACTAGAATATCACTTAGTAAATTCAATAATATTTCTGTTTCTATTAATGGCAATAATGTCGAAAGAGTTGACAATTTTAAATACTTACATTTGATTCATTTATGTCATGGAAACAGCATGTTGAACAAGTAGCTTCTAGAGTATCACAACGTATCGGTATTATTCGTAGATTAAGATATTATATTCCAAATTTTGCTTTAAGACTACTTGCTAATGCAATAGTATTACCCTGTTTTGATTACTGTAGTAATGTTTGGTCAAAATGTAACTTAGAACTTGTTAATCGTCTTCAAATACTTCAAAATAGAGTAGCTAGAATCATTCTTTATGCTGATATGTACACCCCTATAACAGAATTGATGTCCTCACTAAAATGGAAGAGTGTCCATGACAGATGGGAAAATGATTTATTAATTATGTTATTTAAATGCCTACAGGGTTTAGCACCATCTTATTTAGCAAATCTATTCAAATTTATGGACACTTTTCACACAAAAAATACAAGAAGTCAATCAACAAAAACTCTAAATGTTCCAGCATGGAACAATATTTATGGAAAGAGAATGTTTAATTATAGAGCATCAACCTTATGGAATAATCTTCCTGTACATATCCGTAAAAATTATGAGACACTTAGTCAAGTTGAATTTAAACATCTTGTATAACTTCTATTGTACATAGTTTTAATATAGCTTTTACTTTTATTTTTCTTGTATTTTTTTCCAAATCTGGACCTCTTGGGAGACCAGTACTTGTGTATTGAAAGAGCTATTCCAGAATAAAGAAAGATTTGTATTGTATTGTATTGTATTGTATTTCCCGAGTTATGGAAGTTAGCAACAGCCATTCCTGTTCCAAAAGTTACTAATGTGACATCATTTCAAGACCTTAGGCCAATTTCACTTACCCCCATCTTTGCCAAGTTGTTTGAGTCATTCCTTACTGATTGGGTGACTAGTGACATTCATCAACATTTAGATATTAAACAATTTGGTTGCCGTAAAGGCTCATCTACTAGCCATTATCTTGTGGACATGATTCAGTCTGTAATTAGTGATATTGAAAAAGGTGATTCTTTTGTGGATATTTGTGCCGTTGATTTTACGAAGGCCTTCGACCGAATTGACCATACGGTCATTGTTAGAAAGCTTGTCGACATCGGAGTGAGAACATCTATTATTCCCACCATCTGTAGCTTTCTGACGGATCGTAAAATAAATACTAAACTTAGTTCATCCTTTTCCCCTTATGCCAACATCACATGTGGGATTCCACAGGGTACAAAGCTTGGGCCAATTTTGTTTCTTATATTAGTCAATGATATCTCTATGGAAGGCTGCAGATGGTGGAAGTATGTTGATGATCTCACTCTTGGTGACACTGTTAAACATGGTAATGCCCCTAAACTTCAATCTTGTCTTGATGACCTTACTGAGTGGTGTGATACAAATCACATGGTCCCTAAACCCTCTAAGTGTCATATCATGAGAGTTAATTTTTTGAAAAGAAATATTCCCCCTCCTAATTATTACCTTAGCGGTACAACACTTAATGTTGTTTCGTATATGAAGCTCCTTGGACTTATAATCCAGGATGACTTGAAATGGGATAATAATGTCAGTGACATGGTAAAAAGAGCATCCAAAAGGTTGTATACGTTATATATCCTTAGAAGGGGCAATGTACCAATTCATGATATGATATCCGTTTATGTTTGTTATATTCGCCCAATCTTAGAATACGCCTGCCCTGTGTGGCATGGAAGCATCAATAAGGCCCAAATATCGACCATTGAAAGAGTGCAAAAGAGAGTTTTACGTATTATTCTGGGTCCTGCTTTCCTTACGTATGATTCAGCTCTTGAGCTTACTGATATGACTACTCTCGCATCCAGACGAGAGACGTTGATTCAAAAATTTGGAGAAAGGCTCTTGAAATCGGAATTGTACAGAACTATTTTGCCCGACTACCGCATTATTAATAGAGAGCTTAGATCAACCACGGTAGATAAACCCCTAATTAATATACCTGTTTGCAGAACTAACCGTCTTAAAGATGATATGAAACGATTCCAAAAAGTTTAATTTTATGTTTTCAACACGTAGTATATACTGTTACATACAGCTGACTGTTAGAGTACATTTCAGTGATGACGATGACGCATAGAAAACAGCCCTAGGAAATAAAAAAAAATCCGCCTGTGACGTCACAAGCGGAAACTTTTGTACAGGAGGAGATAGGAATTTTTGGGTTAATCGTCCACTACGCCAAAACTATTTCGATATTAACTTATCCGCTTCACAGTTTCACTCTTAAATGATTAATACATCGTAAATCGTTGAAATTATGGAATATTTCCTTCAATTTTTTTTAGAAATTGATTTTTAATTTCGTTTTTCACGCTCATTTTCTCCGAAATATTCAGTCAAAACCCTACACAAGCTAGGTACACGAACCGATAATACGCATGCGTCAGATACACTTTCTCGACTCGTTTTCGTTGTTGTGTATGGACGCCATTTAATTGTTCGATCGCTAGATAGCTTCAACACATTACGCTTTATTTCTACTATACGATCTAATATTTACAATAATTTTAAATGGATAACGATATGTCGTCCTTATCGTCCTCGGCATCATCCGAAGATGAGCATGATATTGTTGCAGTGAATTGGAGAGGAGTGTGTTTGAAAACGATCCAAGGGTGCCTGCTGGTGGAGCGGAGGGAGAAGTGGGCCTACTCGGCGGCGATGCTGCAGACCACCGAGATCGGGCTAGAGCACATGGATTCGCAGCGATGGGCCTACCACAAAATCTTCATTTGAGACAAGGACGAGATTGGTAGGTATATTTATTTGAAAGGAGGGAGTAAAGTGGTAGTCTAGGTTTGTGGATGAAGTACTGTATAATTAATAAGGCCTAAAACTATAGTAATAATATAATATATACTACTAGGGCTAGGCCTAGTAGAAGTAGGCCTAGCCTAGTATTAGGACTAGGCCTAGCTAGTATAGTAATATATAAATGCTTTATGTTAGGGCTAGTAAGTAGTAGTAGGCGTACTAGCCGAACTAGGCCTAGACCTTTATTTTATATTTTAAAAAGTGAGACATTCTAACAACATAATCATATTCATATCCCTTCTTTTTCTACTACAGGTGTGGGTGTGGAAACTGTGTTGTAGAGGAGATGTGGGAAAATAGATATTGTTGTCAAGAAGTAAGCAGTGTTGAATTATTACTAAAATAAAATTGCTCCATATTAACACTGTCATAATCATAATAGTAAATTCCATTAGTGAAAATATCACCTTTTTTTTTAAATAAACAGGTAGAGAAAATAATGGATAAAAATAAGGAAAATGAACATAATGGATGTATCACCACCCATCCCTGGTTCCAAGCTGCCATTCTTAATCCGGCAACCCTCCAAATTGCATATTGGCAGTATGCGTCTCAATATGATGAACTCATTGTGGAAGGAAGAAAAGAAAGGTAAACACATTGTTTTTGCAGTATAGTAATTTGTAACTGATTTGCCTTTATTTTTATTTAAAAAATCAGTTATTATTTATTAGTTATTTTTGTTTGCACAGGAAATACAGGTATACAGCGTATCGACAGTTTGTGCGTTGGTGTTGGAGGTATCTTGGGAGAGACAGGCGTGTCCCAATGACATCCTGTGTAATAAATAAAATCAGAGAAGCTTTTCCTGACCCTGAACAAAATTATACAGGATTTAAATATCCTCAATTGGATGAAGACTAGTTTATTTTATGAATTAACACTCCATATAAATACAAATCTATGTACAGTAGTTCCTGCCGTATAAAAATAAATGTACAGTAGTTACCTTATGAATAAATACCTGTTTTTTTTTGTAAACAAGAGAAGCATGCATGTCAAAATACAGTGAACTAAAACAAAGGAGATAAAAAATCAGTGATCAAGGTAGTAATAAAACTATTCTAAATTTATGACAAGTTCTGTGAAGCAGTGTAAATTTAATTCTTAAATCTAGAGATTAACTTTGCAACAAAGTCTGTCTTGTCTGGTTTTGGCAGTTTTTCTGTAATTGTACCAGGATCACACATCATTTCTGCCGTGTAATATGATCCTTTTGTATTTGTTTTGGCCATATACATCGCCATCTCAATGGTGTTGATGGCATAAACTGCAAAGACAAAAATATTACTGTTCAATGTAATAGGATATTTAACTATTTTATAAATTAGTTCCACATTTTGCTTACAAACAC
Organism: Antedon bifida; assembly: GCF_963402885.1. NCBI lineage: Eukaryota > Metazoa > Echinodermata > Crinoidea > Comatulida > Antedonidae > Antedon > Antedon bifida. The sequence continues at coordinate 13,494,223 of NC_136227.1, forward strand.
TTTCAATTATGGCATAACTTGGTAACAATTAATAGTAACTGGTCCTTACCAAATGTGGGATCAACAAGATGTTTTTTGGCCATCCAGTCCTTTTTTGCCCGTGAATACCACAAAGAGTGTTCAGTGTCCCCTTTTCTGTTGACCCTTTGTGGCCTGCCAACATTCTCATTGCAATGCAAGGCTGCAAGGTATGTTCTAAAGTAAATGCACAATATAGAATTACAACACATTACAATGATTGTTTAAAGGCTCCAGGCTTAATTAGTGTAAATCATAGATTATAAAGACCTTACTTAATTGTTCTCTATCATTAAATTATACAATATGCTATCAAATTATACCTTGCAAGCATGCCCTTAAACCTGAAATGGTGCATTTTTGGCGCAAAATGATTAATGATTTGATGAAATGATTCATTTGAATACGTCTGGATAGTCGGTGACAACTGCTTTATAGATCTCAACAAATAAGGTGAATTCAGGATGTTCGAAACTACTTCTTCCGCTTTTGAATCTGGAAACAAAAAATAATGATTTTAGCAAAATAAAAAAAACCTGTCAAGATTCTTCACCAAAATCAATACTACAACTTACTTGGCTGAATGTAGTCTCGAGGTTCCAGCTCTCCATGAAGGCATTTGGGATATAGTGTGGTTTCATGATTATGAATACCCCGTATGTGATTATATATGCTTTGGAATTTTTGCTTCCTCAGTTCACCATCGGCCTCCAAGTCCTCCGTTTCTTGTGTGGTATTTCCGATCCAATATACCATCCTGATAATGGATGGTATCCATTTGCCAATTTTGTCACATTCTTTGTTGTTGCTGGCTTTTATGCATTTTTTCTTTATTCCTGAATATATATAAAAAATAAACAAAATTACAGTAAGACGAAAAAATTTGTACCTTTTTACATCATTTGACATACTTTGAGTAAAATAAATATTAAGACATATTACTTACCCTTGGCAATGTGCCATGCATCAAAGTAATGAATGATGGTTGTGGATTTTAAAAATGCTGCAATACTACTATGGCGATCCGAGACAAGACGCTTGATTGTAACACCATAGCCTTGCAGAACAGACAGCGTTCGTTTCAGCCCTTCTAACTCCATAGCTGGTGAATTGGGGCATTCGTCTTTCTATAATAATAATAATAATAATAATAATAATAATAATAATAATAATAATAATAATAATAGTTTTGGTGTACTGTATTAGTAAAATTTGTATATAAATGACTTTAAAATTTGTAAGTAATTGCTAAAAAATTTATGGGTAAGAATTTTGAAGAACAAAAGATAAAGATAAGGGTTAATAAAATGTTGCGATATATTGGTGCTATAAATAAACAACAAATGAAAAAAAAATACCTGCACAACTTCTACGTGAATAACTTTCTGAGTGTCTGTATCAATAGTTGTGTAGGTACCGAACTTGGCTGTGAAACCGGGGCTGTCACAACGCATATCGCAAGATACATTCATTTCACTTTTAAAGTGTTTCTCTCTTTGAGCCGCAAATATACATGAAGTGGCTGGCAGCAAATACCTAAATAATATATTGAAGATAATATTCAGTTAACTATGTCACATATTTGAAAAAGAAGAAAAACAAGCATACTTTTTCAATACACCACTACTCAGTAATATTTTTGTACAGTAAAATACTTTGTTTGAAGATTAAAATTCAGATAGCAACATATAATTTGTAAACATCAATAGGCACCCATTTATTTCCAAAATTAGTTTGCTACAAAGACATTATTGAAATGTTGAACTTACCGTTTTTGATGATAAAAAAACGTCCGATCACTAAAAACAGCGATGTTAATAAATCGGAGTGCCCTCAAAAATTTGGTAATACAACATCCTACAATTTTAAATAAAAGAATTCTTTGTCAATACGATTGAAGTAAGTTTTGATTATAAAAAATTATTTTATAACCATAAAAAATGTTCAATTATCAAAATAGATTGAATTATAAAAAAATATTTTTGAAAGTCTTACCCGATACCAAGATTGCAGCGGACAACAAAATGTTGAATAGGAACATATTTGCACTTTTTGGTTGGTTTGACCATTCAAAAACATGTCTACATGCTCTATTTGTGCAAGTAGCCATCACCTCCACTGCCGTTCCACATTCTCTTATAATTTTTTTTTCGGCTTGACTTCCACATTCACGACATCTGTCGAACAATGACAGAAGCTCATCCTGCCCTACAATATATTTCCTCTGTCCACGGACAGTCTCTCCAGATTCTATGTTATCAGTGCTACAAAAAAGAAATGTTTGTTTAATAATATAAATGTACAGTATATATTTATTTATATCCAAAAAGCTACCACTATAAAAGATCAAGAAGTTTGCTTAACTCACAGTGATTCTTCATCAGATGATCCTTCATGAGGGATGTAATTTGGATCCGCATCATCATGGTCACTGTCACTGTCAGCTTCTTTGTATAAATGTATGCCACGTTTATCTCCGTCTTCATTACTACTGCTTCCCCCAGTTTCTTCGGAACTTGAGTAAACTGAATAAATTATATAAGTTATATAATGATAAATTTATATTTATTTTGTGTGTTACCGCTGCGTTGGTCCTGTTTTTGGTACCATGAAATATGAAAAAGATAATAATAAAAAAAAAAAGGGTAATGGTGGGGTTTATGTTCCCTAATAAACTTGCTCAAGTACATGCTCTAAAAAAACAAATTATTTGATAAAACTATAAGTAAATGGTATGGTGTTTGTACTGTGTATAATTGTTATGATGTAATCATCATGCAAAATAGTTTGCAATAGAAATATGGAAATGATAAACGTCTACTGAACTGCATGCATTTCATGAAAAAAAAGATGGAAATTAACAGTAAAATCAATAAAATTGAACTACGCATACATGCAAAACAGATCAGAACATGGCTTCAAAAATAATAATTAACTCCACAAAAACATGCATGAACAAGAACTGATCATTTTAAAATGACTTAATATTTCTGTATTATTACATAACCAACAAAACAATGACTTTGTTTATTTGTCTAAATACATCTAAATACTATACCTGCTGACTGTGGACACTGTCCTTGGGCCTGGATTAAAAGTACAACATATCTAGTGACCAGATTATTTTTACTCACCAACATCTGAATTTAATTACTTTATAAACAAAGTAGAGAACTAATGATTTCAATTAATGGCTTTAACACACAGAGATTAAAAGATTAACAGGTAAACTATTTAAAATATTTCATCATCCATATAATTAATAATAAAGGGTAGACTACACCAATTTTGACTGAGGCATTCAATGCTTTATCACATTTTAAAATTGGGACTGGTCCAACTTTTTATACAGGTATAATAAAAAAAAATACATACCGATGATGTACCAGGCAATTCTTCTTCAATCAGAATCTGAAATATAAAATGAAAAGTAAGAATACATAGGTTGGAAACTTTCCATTCTAAGCTCCTTGATGATAACAAAACAGAACTACACCGTATCCAGGTCTAGACTAGGCCAAGCTTCCATGGAGGTACCTCCACGGCTTACCTGGGTATTCTTAGCAATAACAATTATTAAAATTATCAACTGGTGTGAATTAAAAAAATTGTCATACAATTTTATAAAATAAACTTTTAAATGTTTTTGTTAAAACTAACATACTAAGCCTAGGGGAACATTCCTTGATGATGAGTAATTGATTAGGATGTGGGTTATAGGATAGTGAACAAAGAGTACTTAGAGATAGGAAGAAACCACTAGGAATGTTAATAGATGGAGTAGGGAGAAATAGTGATAAAGGGTTGTTGACCTGCTGGTCAGAGTGTTACACCAGGACAACTCCCTGGTTACACTAGGCCTAATAAGGCCTATGACATAGATAGGCTATGTATAATGGTTCACCAACTAGGACATATAGTATATAGTTACCTAGCCTAGATAGTCAGGGCCTCTGGGTCCACAGATTTAAAAGGAAATATTTTAATTTAAATATTTTATTATTATTTTCATAAACTAAATCGAACGATTATTAATATAGTATAATCAGGCTAGGCGACAATCAGACGACAACGTACGTAGGGGATTTTAATTTATAAAAATATTACTTACCCTTTCAACCTCGCGTCTTCGACACGCCGCAGTCCGAGGCCGCACTTTCCGTTTTTTGGGTTGGGGTGGTAGGCCTTCTTCCTCACTTACCGGAGCTTTTATGGTGGGGTAAGCATCCGTTTTTAGTCTCGGCTTTACCACCACCCCCGTCTTCTGAATTTCAGAAATATGGAAAAAATTGTCGATGTCCGCGTTTAAAAAATGGGCGCTACATATTCTGTTAGTCCGCTTCCACACATACCCCTTTCTCGTTAACTTAACAAATTCAGTCCATTTATTAAACGTTTCACTGCGTTTCAACTTGTCGGGAAATTAAAAAAATGAAACATTTGGGTGTGTTGATCCAGTCCGGTTACATCCACCGATACAGCAAGCACTCGGCATCTTGCGAAAATAATGATGGTGAGTTTGTCCATGGAACTGTAATATAAGAAGTTCCATGGTTTGTCGCACATGTTGTTTTCGTCGTCATGCATGAAACGTCAAGCTCGCTGTGTCTGTCAAAGTGCATGAAATCAACCAATCACGATTCGCCTGGGTTGAAAAAGAGTAACCAATCACCTAACAACGGCTGCCGTGGCTACTACCGCGGGTATTTCAAATCAGCTGAGCGATCGGACGTACGTGTGTTTAGAGCGATCGTGAAAACCAATATGGCGTGCGAGTTGGTCGGCCATTTTCCGGAAATTTTTCTTTAAAACTTAATTTGTTTATTTCTCGAGTTTTATGAGGTATTTAAAGCTAATTTCTGGTGTGTTAGTTATTTACATTAGACAGATTCATACACACTAATTTATTTAAATTTTCAAAATCGTTTCATATCATCTTTAAGACTTCGCCTGCCCTTACCATAAGTAGAATCCTTAATTCAAACAGTACCTGATCACGCTGAAGATGGCTATGTTATAAATATTTACATATATTGGCCTATGCATTTGTATATAAATTTTGTAATCTTTTTAACATAACATAATTTTATTTTAACTGATTTTTTCAAATTTTTTAATGTTTTGTATAAATTTTTGTATTTTTTTAAATGTTTCTGTTTCCATATTTTTATATATATATTTTTGTAAATCAACAATTTCAGCCTTCGGGCTGCATGTTTTTTATTGTATAAACCTGAATAAATAAGTACGCGCGCTTAAAATTTTCAAAATTTATTTTCGATTAAATAAGAGTACGTTTCAGGCAATTTTAAGCGTTTACAAAATTGCCATCAGTGCGCAGATTTTTGCGTGCGCACTGCGCGTTAAATGTTATTGCGCACTCTTTTTGCCCGATTTCTGTTTTTTTGACTTACTTTTCAACTCGAAATTACATTATACGAGCACGTCAAAAGTGACAGGCTACGCACGTGTAAATTTAAAAAATATAAATGTTTTTAAACATTTCAACATTTTTAAACATGTTCAGTAATTTCGGTCAGTATAGTTCACTATGTCGGTCGGTCTGTCTGTCGGTCTGTCTGTCGGTCCGGTATCACTATGCATTGTAGCACGCAACTTAATGGCTGTTGGCCTTGTTTATTATTTCATTATCGTTTAGTTTAGTTATCTGTTATGCACCTTGAAATGTTTTGATAAGGCGCAATATAAATGGTTTATGTATGTAATAATATGCACCCTTAAAAAGTAATAATTGAAAATAAAAAAGCAAATGAAAAAAAAAATACTGTTAAAGTTTCAATTCAATCATCATCAAAGGTACATCTCTACTGACGTTAGATCATCATTTTTGAACATTTAAACATAATTTACATGAGACAACAATTTATAATATTTACTTTAATGTGTGTATTTAATGAATTAATTGTCACAGTGACATTGTTATTAAGTACAGTACTGTAGAGGAATCATTAAGAAACAAATCAAGCTACTGTATAGTGACATTGTTATTAAGTACAGTACTGTAGAGGAATCATTAAGAAAAAAATCAAGCTACTGTATAGTGACATTGTTATTAAGTACAGTACTGTAGAGGAATCATTAAGAAACAAATCAAGCTACTGTATGGTGACATTGTTATTAAGTACAGTACTGTAGAGGAATCATTATGAAACAAATCAAGCTACTGTATGGTGACATTGTTATTAAGTACAGTATGTAGTGGAATCATTAAGAAACAAATCAAGCTACTGTATGGTGACATTGTTATTAAGTACAGTACTGTAGAGGAATCATTATGAAACAAATCAAGCTACTGTATGGTGACATTGTTATTAAGTACAGTACTGTAGAGGAATCATTAAGAAACAAATCAAGCTACTGTATGGTGACATTGTTATTAAGTACAGTACTGTAGAGGAATCATTAAGAAACAATTCAAGCTACTATATGGTGACATTGTTATTAAGTACAGTACTGTAGATGAAAGTCCTCTCTCGCTACACTAGGCCTATAGGCAACCATTGCAACATGTACCTGTGCTTCATTCAAGTTTACAGCAGTCATAATTTGGACGGCACCCTCAATATTTCGTTGCCATGCAAAACAGATTTGTACTAGCTTACGAAAACAAATAAGTTTGTGTGACGTATTCGTGTCGCGAAACCTCCCTCATGTTTGCACAACTACGTCCACTTTTATGCTTCTTGCCAGGAGCCTGTATTTGCATGCTATAAAATGTTAAGGACAGAATTGTTCTAAAAGAGTTACTCAATGCAGGGTGGGGGTCTTTAATGTTTTGTAGAGATACATCATTTAGGTCCTTTACCATATTTCAGAAAAGTAGTAATTCAAAAAAATGTTGAATCCTGGAAGTGAACCCACAACTGAGACAGTTATGAAAAGGAGTTGCACAGTATTGCTATAGTTAAGTCACTGATGACAACATTTCTACATAGTATTTTTGATTAAAAAGTTTAAACTGTGAAATATGATTTTCACAATTTGACTACTTAATGATATAAAATCATAATTACAAAAAAAGTATTCAGAACTATTAATTCTTCTTTGCGATGCTGTAGGGGTAGTTTCATCTATGATATACAAATAAAATACCAGTCTAGAAATGGGTTTTTAATACCTTTCAAATAATATTTGGCCGCACACACAATTTAAAGGCCAGGTGCGGGCAAAAAATTTCTATTGATCATACATTCCAATAATTATTGATCTATAGTTTTCCCTATGTTTCATAATTTTTGGAATTTCATTTGTGTTACATGAGCTTGTTGAAGATAAGCATTTTCTTATTAGTCCAGTAAAGATAAGTCAAAAATAGGGTGAACCTAGAACAAATTGCAACAGAATTTGTTTTTGTTTTTTCTGGTAAATATGGTTCAAATGAATATCATATCCAAAGTTTACCAAAATCGGACATCGGGAAGTGGGTTAATTAGCATAAATTCAAAATGGCCGCCATTTGCTATTTTGAAGCTCCATATCTCCTTAACGGTTGGATTTAGACCACCTGAGTGCATTACGAGTAGATATAAATGTGATATTAAACATTCTAATTAGCATATTAAAATTCCCATATGACGTACCTATGACGTCAAAATCGTAACTCCAGTCCTTACCGCCCCAATCGATATAGAAGTCCCAGCCCTTATAATCGCTCTTACCAGTTTCAAAGAAATAGACGCAGTCCTAGTCCTTATCGTCGTGATCAGCATTTCCAAAAATTCTAGTCCCTATCACCAAAATCGTAATAGGAGACCCTCTAGCCCTTACCCTAATCGTCGACCATTCAGTCCAGGTCGTGATAGACATGTATCTTTTGCTGACCAGAAGGAAAACAAGCCCGAGCTGGGAAGATGGAGCAATTCCCAAGTCATGAAAAGTCCCTTCCTCATAATGTTTCACAGACGCTCCATGTTCAATTAAATTCCAATTCTGAAATCCCAATATCTATTGATACACATTCTACTATAGTCCTTATCGACACAGGTGCTCAAATATCTATTATCAATTATACGTTTTATGATAACTATCTTAAATCCAGCCATACCTTTAACTCTGATTAAGGGATAGGTTTGATCAGTCAACGGCTCACCATTGAACATAGTAGGCACCCTAGACATCACATTTTTTATTAATGATTCTCCTTATTTACACACATTTCTAGTAACTAAGGCAGTAGTTAAGTCTGTTATACTAAGACTTGATTTTTTGGATAAATACTCCGCAAATATTGATTTGAGTACCAAATTATTTTCTATTTCATTTCCTACCCACAATTGTATAGTCATGCCCACTAATCAGGAATTAGTATGCCCCAATGTTTTCATAGATGAAGCCATTCATTCCCATGTTAATAGTTCTGTTAACGATAAGGATGCTTCTGAATTTACAGCTATTTGTATGAATATATCAGATGACACTCGTAGTGATAAGAAATTTAGTATCACCCTGCCTAATGCTTTATCTCAACAGCAATCTGACAATGTTAATGATTTAATTGAAAATTTTGACTCTATTATCAGTAAAGACAAATCTGATTATGGTCGCACAGATATTATTCAGCATTTTATTGATACCCAACATCCTAACCCAATTCGCCAAAGGGCATATCGAACACCCCCAAAAATGAGAGGGGGTTATTGAACCCAGTAATAGTCCTTGGAGTTCACCTGTAGTCATGGTTAAAAAGAAAGACAAATCATACTGTTTCTGTGTTGATTATAGGAAGTTGAACCAAAATACTGTCCGTGATTCTCATCCATTACCTCATATTGAGGATATGTTAGATGCCCTAGCTGGAAATAAATACTTTACTACCCTTGATTTATCATCCGGTTATTGGCAACTTGCTATGGACCCAGCTAGCAAACACAAAACTGCCTTTACAACAGGCGATGCCTTATACCATTTTAATGTTATGCCAATGGGTTTAACTAATGCACCATCCACATTCCAAAGATTAATGCAAAATGTACTTAAAGGTCTTCTATGGAAAACAGTTATGGTACATTTGGACGATTTAATTATTTTTGGTAAAACCTTTGAGGAGAAACTTTCAAATATTAATGAAGTGTTCTCTCGCCCGACAAATGCAAATTCTTTCAGGAAAAAGTCACATACTTAGGACATGTTATTTCCCAAAATGGTATCGAACCTGACCCATTCAATTTGGAGAAAGTTAGAGATTGGCCTGTTCCCAGAAATGTTAAACAAGTTCGTGGATTCATTGGCCTTTGTTCGTATTATCGACGTTTTATTAAAGACTTTGCTAATAATATTATTAGTCCTGTACAGCAATTAACGAAGAAAAATGTCCCTTTCCGGTGGACCGCCGATTGCACCACTGCATTTAATGCACTTAAACAAGACTTACTAAACCCCCCAATTGTTGCATATCCAGATTTTTCAAAACCTTTTATTCTTTTAACTGATGCCTCAGATTTTGCTATTGGATCTGTTTTAACACAATTGCAAGATGGTTTAGAACGAGTTGTCGCTTATGCCAGCCACACTTTAACACAATCTGAGAGACGCTGGGCGACATACGACCGAGAATTATACGCAATTATGTGGAGTGTCCATCATTTCCGCCATTATCTACGAGATGTCCCCTTTACGATTATAACTGATCACAAGCCTTTACTTAACTTTAAATCTCTTAATTTAGATACAGACCTTACAGGTCGTCGCTGTAGATGGGCTCTTGAGCTTGATACGTTTGATTGGACAATAGAACACAAATTAGGAAAAAAACATCAGAATGCAGATGCTTAATTGTCCCGACTTTCTGAAACTCAGGAAGATACTTCTTATTTAGGTGCTCTATTATTTGATTTCACATTAGCAAATCATAACATTCAACATGCTCAGGAAAGTGATCCAACTATTAGCAAGATAAAGCAGTATGTTGAGTTAGGCACAGTTCCATCTGACTTAGCCGGTACTTCCCCTTCAATTAACAAATTGCTAAAGGAGTTCCCAAATCTCCGTATTTTGAATGGTGTTTTAGTCAGAGAATGATTTTATGTATGAAGGTAATAATGATACAGTACACAATAGAAATGATATTCGTATGGAATCTCTATATGCTAATCAACTAGCTCAGCGCCTTAAAACAGCGCAGGGGATAGCACAAACCAACACGCAATAGCAGAAGTACAGACGTAAGACACACTATGACATTTCTGCACGTTTTACCCCTTATGAAATTGGAGATCAAGTTTGGTTAAATGATCCAGCAAATGCCCGAGTTAAACTAGCACCAAAATGGATTGGCCCTTATCAAATTGTAAAGGTTGACGATAGTGGTAAAACATATAAATTGCACAATCAAAAGACAAACCTACCCTATGCTAGACGAGTACACTATGATAGATTAAAACCTTACATCAAACCTACAATCACTTTAAGATATGGCCGAATTATTAAAACCCCAGCAAACTATGATAATTAGTTTTAATTTGTTTTTTGTATATACTGTACTTATTTTTTCTGCATAAGTACTGTAGTTCAGTTTTTTTTCCCCCTAGATACCACTATGCATGTTGTGTTTTATATAGATAGATTCTTTTTACACTATTTCTGACAGTTACTGTATATTGGATTAGCTGTTGTTTCACATTATTTAGTGATTATTTCACCTAAGAGCAAAAGTGAGAGATTTGCTCTCTTGTGATTTGTAGTATGACTGCCACACATCTTTCTTGACATTTTTCATGACCTACCAATTGGTTTACTGTTATGCTGATATTGAGTATTACATTTGCACTGTGCCTGGTGACACTAGATTTCCATGGTGTTAATTTCCTTCATTGTATTTTTTTTTTTAATAATTTGTGTTTACATTAATGGCATATCATGCCCAGTTGACATACGTTATTTCGCAAAGCGTCGTTCCTGATCATGACTTTTGTCTATGGGATTAAATAACCCGCGACTAGAGATATCACATGTCTCCTATTTGGGTAGTATTATGTCCTGTGTTTGTAATTTTATGTGCACTGAATATTCATGTTATTTTCCACTTATTTGATGTATATTCCTAATATAATGTCGTACCTGATCATGGCCATATTGAGTCTATGGGTTTAAATAACCGGCGACAAGAGGAACAACTAACATTTTTGTGGTTGAACGTTCTTATTATTTAAATAATTTTGTTTGTAGAATTCGTATGTCACTTTATCCCTCATGGTATCCCTCGTGTTTATACCTATGAACATCATAGACATTGTGCCAATTTGTCTTACACCAGCATACATTACACATACTTCTATTTCGAACTATCTTATTCTGAATTTCTCTAACTATTCTGTGGTGGTTCACTATTTTTTTTTTACAACACATTGTATTGCTATTTAAGTGATTCAAGGCTGATTAACATTTGGAATTTGAATGTGAATTTTTTTTTCTAGATATACAATATGAATTTGTTCATTTTAATATTTTATGGATACTACATTAACTTTACAGGTTAATCATGGTTTTACATTAATTAAATCATTGACTGTATGATGGTCTTGGTTTTTTAAATATTTACTTAAATTATATTATCATATTAGTCAATTATTAATTATAGTTATTGTTTTAGTTTGGTAGTTAATATTAACTATAATTTATTATATGAATCCTTGTATTTTCAATGTTAATTTTATGTTATCAATATTAGTATTTTTTTTCTATTTAATTCTCTTAAAGATTGAGAAGTGGGACACTTCTTTGATAGGTGGGGAATGATGTAACACACGAGAGAATATAAATCTATTAACTGTTCACTAAGGGTATGTTCAGATCCATGGAGTTATGTTTCGTATCGCAAGAAATGTCATATTATAATTAGCGTCGTAACAGCAAAGTGTTCAGATTTGCCTAGCTAACGCTTTCGTTTCAAACTGAATGTCACCGATTTGGGTGAACATCTGGTATGCAGGAGTAAATTTGATTGGTTACAGGTCAAAATTGTTGATGCATGACTTTCGTATCATAAGCGGCGTCCACTAATCTTGTACCTTGAGCTGTCATAACGAACGAAAGAGTAGTGTCGTACGAGGTGGCTTCCACTAATCTTTTCCTGGTTCAGACCTATGGAGTTGTACGCCGCGTACAATACGAAAGCATAACTCCGTAGGTCTGAACAGGCCCTTAGTTGGTATATTGTGGAATTTATAATTGCTCTAATGGGATTTCTAATGGGAGTTACTATAAAGACTTGTTGATGTCCAGTGGTCCAATTTGCCCTAGCTTTCACTGAGGTGAAGGTGATGTGACATCCCTCCCTTAATGACTATTCCTCATCATTAAAGAATGTTCCTTTGTTCCAAATAGTCCCCTCCCAGTACATGCATATTAATTAGGACCGTTCCTTAAATATGGATGTACTGGTAAGAGGAGGGCAGAGAAGAAAACGTTTATAATAGAGAGGATAAACGTTTATAATAGGAATATTTGAAATATAGCCAGTACAGACTGCATTATATTTAGTATTGGAATAAAACTGTTGTCACTGGACAAAACCTGTTTGTATATTCTGTGACTGTATGACATCCTGCCGCTGAGACTATAATATATAGTAACGAATACAACCACCGTTACACTAAGATGAAAACTTGGAAAGCCCAATACAAGCGCGATTTTACGGTCCATATGAAATTGAATAAAAAATAAATGATCTAAATTATGTCATAGAGACACCAGGGAGACGGAAGAGTAGACAATTATGTCACATTAATATGCTTAAAAAGTATGCTGAAAATGTTTCTAGCTATGTAAAACCAAATTGTGTGGCTGTAGCTTGTAACAATGACGGTGGCTCTCAGAATGATTTAAAAGAAAATGGCAAGGAATATGATTTAAAACTAAGAAACTCTGATATAATGAACAATTTAAAACAAAAGTTAAAGCATTTATCAATAGAACAACAGAGTCAATTAAGTACACTTGTGAATAAATGGAATGGTATATTTTCTGACACCCCTAACTATAGTGTAACAAATTCTGCATTCCATGATATTATTGTCTGGGATACACAACCTATTAAACAACATCCTTACAGGGTGAATCCAATTAAAATGGAGTATCTTCATAAGGAAATTGAATATATGTTAGAAAATGGTATAAAGCTTAGTAAAAGCGCCTGGAGTTCGCCATGCATGCTTGTTCCTAAGTCTGATGGTTCATATAGACTCATGGCGGATATGAGAGCAGTTAATCGTTAAATTTGTTAGTAAATTTGACCTTTTAAAAGGCTACTGTTAAGTGCCGCTAACGCCGCGCGCCCAGGAAATTTCTGCGTTCTGTACCCCGTTCGGGCTTTATCAATACAGGGTGATGCCGTTTGGCCTTAAGAATGCGCCCGCGACATTTCAGCGAATGGTAAATCGACTTGTAGGTAGAAGGTTGCAAGGCGTATGTTGATGACTTGATAGTATACAGTCAAATTTGGGATGCAACAGCTCAATAAAATGTTTAAAGCTTTGTCACAAGCAAACCTAACTGTAAACTTAAGTAAGAGTGAATTCTGTCACGCTACGGTTACTTATCTCGGACATGTTGTGAGGCAGGGAAGGGTTAGACCCATCAGGGCTAAGGTTGAGAGTATTTATCGGTACCCAGCACCCACAAACAAAAAATCGTTGATGAGGTTTTTAGGGATGGTGGGGTACACTATCGGAAGTTTTGTCCCAATTTTTCTAGCGTAGCAGGTCCTCTTACAGAATTGCTTAAGAAGAATGTCAAATTTAAGTGGTCGGATATATGTGAAATTGCCTTTAGTAAAATTAAGTCTATGCTAATGTGTGAACCAATCCTTATAGCACCGGATTTTAAGGAACAATTCCGTTTGTATGTAGACGCTTGTGATGTGGGGATTGGTAGCGTTCTCATGCAGTCTTGGAATTGATTTTAATACCTTCAAATTGGCAGCACTACGCACAATTTAACGATTTAAAAGACAAAATCAATAACCAATTTTAAATAACCAAACAATAGGTAGAATACTTCAGATTTTTAATAAGACAAAAATAGGCAACAATGAGTAGCAAGCCAATCTATATTATACAACTTAAAATTTGTTACTCCGCGACTAATCCTAAACCAGAAGACTGATACTAGCGCCTTTTGAGCTGGGTCACCATTTGATTCCCCTTTATCATGCATGCCGCTCTGACAAACAAAAGCTTGAGCACCATTTTACCATTTTTTCCAAACACCAAATGCATGTAATAACACTAGGTTAGGTTAGCATATGTTCGTTACTTACTACCTGTAGTACCTAGATTTATTCAAGATGATTCGACCCAGGTATGACAGGACGAATAGGTCCACTTTTGGGCCTTTATGTCTATATGCCTGGCTTCTAATTGATTTACATGACATGTTTAAAATTGTTCATTTTATATAATTTCTTTTTAAAGGAGGTACAAGGAGAATTGTTGTTCATCCTAAAGACCAACCATCAAATATTCTTTTCACCACAAATTAAGACATTAAAAACATTGAACAATAGGAGACATGAGTGCCAGAATATTCAACCAGGTTGTTGTTCTCCAGTTTGAACTGATATTATAGAACAGGCTTTGAAAGCTTAGAAAACATGAAAATGAAATGCAGTTTTAATGTCCTACACCAAACATGGGGATAGAAAATGGATATAATTTAAAATATAATAAAGGTCTATTTATACACAAACAAAGATATATTAAAATTTAATATATTAACAAGATTATGATTTTTATATTTCTGACTACATTAATTTTACTGTGTGCACTATCATAATATTGCACCGACTCTGCAATTTGTATTTAATTATATTACTTGCTTTTAGAATTAATGAAAACAAAAAAGACACTCAAATATCAATGGGACTATTAACTAAACTCTTATATAAATGCTATAATGTATTTGTTCTGACATGTCATCTGTACATCAATTTCTAGATATTGTGTTGTACTATTCTACTGTACTACAGTATAATGTTTGATTCCTGAAATTCAAAATCACTAAATAGATGGTTACCGTCCATTAGACGGCCAGTACGGCTAGTAGAATTAAAATAGTTTTATCTAAAAGGCTTGAATATGGTTAAAAAAACAAAGACTTAAAGATTATAACAATGGTTCCAACTAAGATTCAACCCAGGTACATGCAACTCAAGTAATTTTACCTATGATTTGCTTGTCATTGGTTAATTTAGGACATTTCAAAACTTTGCTGTACAAAGCACAACAACCACCAAAAATATGAAACTCATGTTTTGGTATATTTGCTCTAATTTTAGGTTATAAAACTCAAAAATTGTCATTAAATCTTAATATATAATTTATTCATTTTATACTGTAGGTGAGGCGTTCTTTGCTCGTGTACAGTGAAAACTAACTTACAATAAGAGGTTGATGGCAACATTTTAGTAATAGAATATTCAAACAGTTTAATTAAGAAAAAGAAATTTATGTGGTTATAACTTTTATAATTTGAATTTTGACATTGGCATGTCTTGTGTGCTGTTCTGTTTAGTTTTTATATTTTAAAAAATGACAAAAAATAATTTAAAGATACTGTTAAGTGTTAGCTTAAATATGTTCGGTAGGTAAACATACTACTGTACCAATAAGATTTTGGAGTCGGATAAAATGTATAAATAAATCTAGTGATATATCCTTCTGTAATGTATCATAAAATTGCTTCAATTCTACTGTCTATGACAACACTTCATCATTTAAAGAACTTTTTCACTCTTTAACGTTTGTGATTTACAAGGGTCGCGTGAATGTCCGCATCTGCTGGATTACATCTTAGATAGTCTTCAATTATAATATCCATCCATTAATTGTTTTAAATTTACTTGAAAACATAGATGTTTAAAAAAGTTATAGGATACGATGAAATCAGTTTTTATTCTTAAAAACGCGTAACACAGGACCCTTAGATTGGTAGCCTAGCGTCTTAATCACCAAGCTACAACTCTATTCTTCATCTAAATTTTGAGAATGGCAATTTTTGTTTAATGCTTTTTTAAAATTAAATTTGAAGTAAGTTTTGTTTTGTTATAATTTAAATATGCAGGATCTTGAGTTAAAGATTTGATAATAAAGATTTGAGTATTTACAATCAAAATGTACAATTAAATTTGTGTTACCATGTTTAAGATCTTTGTATTATCAGAGTGATTTCTATTATAGTACAGTAGTTAAATTGTCAATAATCAATAACAAACATTTAAAAACTGTGTTGTAGAATTCAAGTTTTTGGTCTAGCATATTACTTAGTATTGAAAGATGAAATCTTTATCACATCAAAAAATATTATGCT
Source organism: Antedon bifida (assembly GCF_963402885.1). Taxonomy (NCBI): domain Eukaryota; kingdom Metazoa; phylum Echinodermata; class Crinoidea; order Comatulida; family Antedonidae; genus Antedon; species Antedon bifida. Next base: position 13,510,564 of record NC_136227.1, read on the forward strand.
TCATGCATATAGATCATGCTTGCATAACTTGAAGTACATTTGCTAATACAAACAGTTGATTACAAGTTTTAATAGACAATTTTGAGAATTTCATAAACTTTACTTAAGACAAATAAAATTGTGTTGTTTTTCAGAATAAAATTATTCATAATTTCTATATTGGCATTATTACATATATTGATCTCCAGCCAGTGCTATATAAAACAATTATAGCCCCCCATTTTGTTTTTATTTTTCTTACCATGGAGCCAAAATTTGGAACAAAATTGATATAAACACAAAAATTGCTCTTTCCCTAAACAATTTCAAAAGATTAATTTCTTCTTAATATAAGTCTGTTTTGTTATAATTGTTAGCATTTCTGTTTTAATTTTATCTACTAACTTTAAAGTTATTAATCCATTAATATACATTTATATACTTTTTCGTTTTTCAATTTATAATTTTCTTGTTAGTTCATCAGGTTGATAATTGTGATATTGTATTTGTATTTCTTTCATACGGCCTCGTGGAAGAACACATTTTGTTGTGAACGAGCCCCCGTTTTAAAATAAAGATTTTCTAATTATTATTATTATCTATTCTGGTTTTTTTAAAAACATTTAAGAATGTATTAGTAATTATAAGTAAAATGAAGAGTAACATTTCAGATTCAAATTGGTCTTTACAGAAATTGATCACAGGTTTTATAAGAATTATACATGCTGAATTTGTAACTGGTTTGTGTTATTGTACATATGCCCCTATTATCAATTAAAATTGTCTTCCTGTCTGGTAACAGCTCAATAAAAAATGTAATCAATTTTGTTTATAGTTTCAATTAAATGATTTGTATTACTTGTATCAAGTTTATTTATAACATATAATGAATGTATGACTTACCTTATCTTGAACATTCACATTCGCTCCACTTTGGCATAACTGATTACAGATTTCAGTTCTGCCTCTTTCAGCAGCATAAAGTAATGCTGTAAAACCACCCTATTGAATATATTAAAAATTAAAAAATATTACAAAACATACAGTACATCATGTTAATATGTAATAAAACAAAGTTGAATCTTATACAACATCCTTATTGAATAATAAATGTTTATCTTGAATTCTGATCTATATCATATCTATGTCTTCAGCTAATTTTCTAAAGAATTTATTTTTAAATATTATTTTATAAAGCATGTACAATTTATTGTTTTGTGTGAGCTATTCCGATTTGTTTTATATTTGAAAATATACATTATGCCTCTATCGGTCAATACAAAATTTGCTTCTTATGGCATTTTGTGCAACAAAACATAAGGTGTATTTAAATTCTGAAATATAAAACAGATTGTATCATCTATAGGCCCTAATATAAATTGTGTGTTAAAGATAAGTGGGCAGAATTAATTTACACCAGATTTAATTCGTCACTATGACGAATTATAGGTTATGCATTGATATTAAAAGATATATTGATTGATTGATTTTCTCAGAATCTTTAAATATTTATAATATATGATACGATCTTGCTAACGCAAATACAATAGAGTGCGCATTAACGTTTAACGCGTAGTGCGCATGCAAAAATCTGCACACTCATGGCAATTTTTTAAATGCTTAAAATTGCCTGAAACGTACTCTAATTTCATCGAAAATAAATTTTGGTAAAATTTTAAGCGCACGGATGCATGCGTTAATTGTATTGCCCTATGATGAAATATGACCTAAAATTTATGAGTGCGTGCGTAGACCGCGTACATTTTAATTGCGTACCGTGAAAACATAACCACATCGATTCCTGGCCATAAGGAATATACTCTGAAAAATTGACTTAACTAGATGAAACTGATATCAAGATAATTGATGGACAAAATAGTTCTAAGGAAAGAATAAATAAATAAACAAAGATTCTGATAGAATCAATAATTAGTGTGAAATAAAACTCTCAAATTCATTGAAAAAATTAAAAATGGTGTAAAATCTTCTATAAAATAAATGTGTTATCAGCTCTTTGATTTTTCTTTTTTTTTTAAATACATATTTTTATCACGGTTATAATTGTATTTAACTACTGTGGAGTAGCTTTGTGTCAGGGAGTTGAGTAATTGGTGAGATGTTTTGCCCTATTCTGACGTAATTAGTACTTATATTAAGTACATTAGAAATACTTGCGAACAAATTTACAAGTATTCTCAATGTACTTAATATAAGTACAAATCCCACTATCCCCCACAATTACTTGCGAATTTATGTACTTAGTATAAAGTAAAAATTACGTCAGAGTAGGGAAAAACATCTAACCAATTATTTTTTATCAAAGTTGATTACTGGCTTCTATTATTATAGTGTCTTTAGTGTTTGGAATGAGTGGGTTTAGAATGAATAATGTAAAGTGTAATACTTGTTGATTACTGACTTCTATTATTATAGTGTCTTTAGTGTTTAGAATGAGTGGGTATAGAGTGTATAATGTAATGTGTAATACTTGTTGATTACTGACTTGTATTATTATAGTGTCTTTAGTGTTTGGAATGAGTGGGTTTAGAGTGTATAATGTAATGTGTAATACTTGTTGATTACTGACTTCTATTATTATAGTGTCTTTAGTGTTTGGAATGAGTGGGTATAGAGTGTATAATGTAATGTGTAATACTTGTTGATTACTGACTTCTATTATTATAGTGTCTTTAGTGTTTGGAATGAGTGGGTTTAGAGTGTATAATGTAATGTGTAATACTTGTTGATTACTGACTTTTATTATTATAGTGTCTTTAGTGTTTGGAATGAGTGGGTTTAGAGTGTATAATGTAATGTGTAATACTTGTTGATTACTGACTTCTATTATTATAGTGTCTTTAGTGCTTGGAATGAGTGGGTATAGAGTGTATAATGTAATGTGTAATACTTGTTGATTACTGACTTCTATTATTATAGTGTCTTTAGTGTTTGGAATGAGTGGGTTTAGAGTGTATAATGTAATGTGTAATACTTGTTGATTACTGACTTCTATTATTATAGTGTCTTTAGTGTTTGGAATGAGTAGGTATAGAGTGTATAATGTAATGTGTAATACTTGTTGATTACTGACTTCTATTATTATAGTGTCTTTAGTGTTTGGAATGAGTGGGTTTAGAGTGTATAATGTAATGTGTAATACTTGTTGATTACTGACTTCTATTATTATAGTGTCTTTAGTGTTTGGAATGAGTAGGTTTAGAGTGTATAATGTAATGTGTAATTAACATGGCAGTGAAATTATCATTATCAGATTTAATCAATCCAAATCATTAACATTGCTTAATACAACAATTAAGATTTTATGCATTTTACTGAATCTGAAATTTCTTTAAATAGAATTATTGCTTCAAAGATTGAAAATTATAATAGTTCATCATAAACATTACTGTATAGTATTGCTTTTGATGCAAGTGGAAAAAGTGATGAATTGGTGGTTCTTAGTAGAAGAATGTTATTAAATATGAACTCTGATAATATAAACTGAATGATAATAATTACTACAGAAACCTAGAATATGGGTATTGAAGATAAAACAAACATTATAAAGACATCAACAAATTTACTGCCAAGTCATTTTTACTGTTCTATTCAAAATTCCCATCTTTTTATAATTGTAGTATTTTTGTAATCCCCTTTCTTTCATGGCTTCAAAAATTAAGGTTAGGATTTTCCTCTTTACACTATTAGGCCTACTTATAATTTTCTTTAAATCTAATAAACCAATACACATCATCAACTTGTTTATGGGAGAAAATACAATTTCTATTATTCCTTTGTACACCAACTAAATTGTACTGAGGTTTAAATATCATTTAAAATTGCGTTTTGCTAGAATGAAATCCATTAAAAATAGTTCTTAGAATATTTATTTAAAGAAGTGTTACACTTGTATTGATGATGAATAAAATGTGGGTGTGATAACAATCTAAAAAAGCCTGGGAATTCATTATTGGCTGTTTAAACTGCCAGCCCTAATATTCTGGTACTAGTAGTAGTGCACGCTTGTGGTTGTTAAAACTGTAGAAGGAATATGCTGTTACTAGATCCATGTTATTGGTTGTTTAAACAACCCTTCACAGTTGTAGTGCATGTCATTGGTCATTCATAAGAAATGGAAAACACTTTAATAAGTACAAATATAATGTAGTGTAGTGTCATGTTGTTTAAAAGTGCACAAATAAAAAAAACAACTGAGTCTGGGAGAACCTGTACTTGTGATTTGTTAAAGAGCACAGAAGAGATAACTCCTTTCTTGTACATTCCAGAGTGCATGTTATAGTCATTTTATATGTCAAAGACAGAGTATTCTATTTGTGCATGTTGTGATTATATGCATAGACAGAATGTTCTTCACTAAGGCCCAATATTTGTCAAAAGCAGTATAAACCCAAAAAAAAAAAAAATTGGAAAAATCTAATCACTAAATAAGTAGTGAAGATATATCAAAATATTTGTACGTTATTGGTCGTTTTATACGAAAACTTTAAAAAATATGGGCCAAGGGGCACGTTATTGGTCGTCCAGAGTTGGTCTTTATCTATTGGTAGACTTTCTTCTCTTATTTTTTATTATTTCATTATCGTTTAGTTTAGTTATCTGTTATGCATCTTGAAATGTTTTGATAAGGCGCAATATAAATGGTTTATGTATGTAATATGCACCCTTAAAAAGTAATAATTGAAAATAAAAAAGCAAATGAAAAAAAAAATCCTGTTAAAGTTTCAATTCAATCATCATCAAAGGTACATCTCTATTGACGTTAGATCATCATTTTTTAACATTTGAACATAATTTACATGAGACAACAATTTATCATATTTACTTTAATGTGTGTCTGTTTATTTAATTAACTAATTGTCATAGTGACATTGTTATTAAGTACAGTACTGTAGAGGAATCATTAAGAAACAAATCAAGCTACTGTATAGTGACATTGTTATTAAGTACAGTACTGTAGAGGAATCATTAAGAAACAAATCAAGCTACTGTATGGTGACATTGTTATTAAGTACAGTATGTAGAGGAATCATTAAGAAACAAATCAAGCTACTGTATAGTGACATTGTTATTAAGTACAGTACTGTAGAGGAATCATTAAGAAACAAATCAAGCTACTGTATGGTGACATTGTTATTAAGTACAGTACTGTAGAGGAATCATTAAGAAACAAATCAAGCTATTGTATGGAGACATTGTTATTAAGTACAGTACTGTAGAGGAATCATTAAGAAACAAATCAAGCTACTGTATAGTGACATTGTTATTAAGTACAGTACTGTAGAGGAATCATTAAGAAACAAATCAAGCTACTGTATAGTGACATTGTTATTAAGTACAGTACTGTAGAGGAATCATTAAGAAACAAATTAAGCTACTGTATGGTGACATTGTTATTAAGTACAGTACTGTAGAGGAATCATTAAGAAACAAATTAAGCTACTGTATGGTGACATTGTTATTAAGGGTAACGGGACGATTCGGCCCTGAGACGATTCGGCCCGGGACGATTCGGCCCTGGGACGATTCGGCCCGGGACTATTCGGCCCGGGACGATTCGGCCCTGAGACGATTCGGCACACTTACATTTATCGGCTTTGATATGCATTTATAAGCATAAAATAAGCTTTTTTCCCCAAACTTTATTTTCAGAGAGACTATGGGGTAGCACTACTAGGGATAAAGATGCAATAAAGCAAACATTTTGAAAACATTGTCGAAAATAATCATTTTTTAGTCACGCGAACGATGTAAATAAGTTACGCCCTCTGTTGGCCGCTTGGCGAATGCACGAAATAAACAAGGTTTTCGAGGTAATAAATTTAATATAAAATTACGTTTTTTTAGTAATTTATTATATATATTATATCAACTTTGTCAATATCAATAAAATACGGATTGTTAAACACCTTTAAAAACTTGATAAATAAAAAAAAATGAATATGAATTTGGTCTAAAGTGAGACGTTTCGGCCCACAAAGTGGGATGTTTCGGCCCAAAAGTGGGCCGAATCGTCCCACCAAAAGTGGGCCGAATAGTCCCGGGCCGAATCGTCTCAGGGCCGAATCGTCCCTGAACCGTTATTAAGTACAGTACTGTAGAGGAATCATTAAGAAACAAATCAAGCTACTAACTGTATAGTGACATTGTTATTAAGTACAGTATGTAGAGGAATCATTAAGAAACAAATCAAGCTACTGTATAGTGACATTGTTATTAAGTACAGTACTGTAGTGGAATCATTAAGAAACAAATCAAGCTACTGTATAGTGACATTGTTATTAAGTACAGTACTGTAGAGGAATCATAAAGAAACAAATCAAGCTACTGTATGGTGACATTGTTATTAAGTACAGTACTGTAGAGGAATCATTAAGAAACAAATCAAGCTACTGTATAGTGACATTGTTATTAAGTACAGTACTGTAGAGGAATCATAAAGAAACAAATTAAGCTACTGTATAGTGACATTGTTATTAATAACAATATGTAGAGGAATCATTATGAAACAAATCAAGCTACTGTATGGTGACATTGTTATTAAGTACAGTACTGTAGAGGAATCATTAAGAAACAAATCAAGCTACTGTATAGTGACATTGTTATTAAGTACAGTACTGTAGAGGAATCATTAAGAAACAAATCAAGCTACTGTATGGTGACATTGTTATTAAGTACAGTACTGTAGAGGAATCATTAAGAAACAAATTAAGCTACTGTATAGTGACATTGTTATTAAGTACAGTACAGTATATATTTATTTCTGACTACATTCATTTTACTGTGTGCACTATCATAATATTGCACCAACTCTGCAATTTGTATTTTAAATTATATTACTTGCTTTTAGAATTAATGAAAACAAAAAAGACACTCAAATATCAATGGGACTATTAACTAAACTCTTATAACATAAATGCTATAATGTATTTGTTCTGACATGTCATCTGTACATCAATTTCTAGATATTGTGTTGTACTATTCTACTGTACTACTGTATGTTTGATTCCTGAACCTCAAAATCACTAAATAGATGGTTACCGTCCATTGGACAGCCAGTACGGCTAGTAGAATTAAAATAGTTTTATCTAAAAGGCTTGTATATGGTTCATAAAACAAAGACTTAAAGATTATAACAATGGTTCCAACTAAGATTCAACACAGGTACAGGCTGTAAATGCAACTCAAGTAATTTTATTTTACCTATGATTTGCTTGTCATTGGTTAATTTAGGACATTTTCAAAACTTTGCTGTACAAAGCACAACAACCACCAAAAATATGAAATTGTTCATAATATTATCATATTAATAATATGGACTCATGTTTTGGTATATTTGCTCTAATTTTAGGTTATAAAACCCATTTTGTCAAAAATTGTCATTAAATCTTAATATATTATTTATCTATTTTATAGGGGAGGCGTGCTTTGCTCGTGTACACTAGTGTAAATTATCTTAAAATAAGAGGTTGATGGCAACATTTTAGTAATAGAATATTCAAACAGTTTAATTAAGAAAAAGAAATTTATGTGGTTATAACTTTTATAATTTAATAATTTTGACATTGGTATGTCTTGTGTGCTATTCTGATTATCCTTCTGTAATGTATCATAAAATTGCTTCAATTCTACTGTTTATGACAAGGCTTCATCATTTAAAGAACTTTTTCAAGTTTGTGATTCACAAGGGTCGCGTGAATGTCCGCATCTGCTGGATTACATCTTTAGATAGTCTTCAATTATAATATCCATCCATTAATTGTTTTAAATTTACTTGAAAACATAGATGTTTAAAAAAGTTATAGGATACAATGAAATACGTTTTTATTCTTAAAAACACGTAACACAGGACAGGATTGGTAGTCGATTGTCTAAATCACCAAGCTACAACTCTATTCTTCATCTAAATTTTGAGAATGGCAATTTTTGTCTACTGCTCTTTTGAAATTAAATTTGAAGTAAATTTTATTCCGTTATAATTTAAATATGCAGGATCTTGAGTTAAAGATTTCAAAATAAAGATTTGAATATTTACAATCAAAATGTACAATTAAATTTGTGTTACCATGTTTAAGGTGTTCGTTTTATGAGAGCAATTTCTATTATAGTACAGTAGTTAAATTGTCAATAATCAATAATAAACATTTAAAAACTGTGTTGTAGAATTCAAGTTCTCATTTTAGATGTAGCATATTACCATTGAATGATGAAATCTTTATCACATCAAAAAATATTATGCTTCATGCATATAGATCATGTTTGCATAACTTGAAGTAAATTTGCTATTACAAACAGTTGATTACAAGTTTTAATAGACAATTTTGAGAATTTTATAAACTTTATTTAAGACAAATAAAATTGTGTTCATAAATATTTCACAATAAAATTATTCATAATTTCTATATTGGCATTATTACACACATATATTGATCCATTGATCTCCAGTCAATGCTATACAAAACAATTATAGGCCCCCCCCCCCCAACCGAAAAAAAAAAAATGGGGAGAGGGCCCCCTCTCCCCCATTTTTTTTAAAGTCTGTTTTGTTGTAGTGAGTTTTATAATTGTTAGCATTTCTGTTTTAATTTTAATTTTATCTACTAACTTTAAAGTTATTAATCCATTAATAATATACATTTATATACTTTTTCCTTTTTCTTTTTTCAATGTATAATTTTCTTGTTTGTTCATCAGATTGATAATTGTGATAGTGTAGTTTTATTTCTTTCATACGGCCTCGTGGAAGAACACATTTTATTGTGAACGAGCCCCCGTTTTAAAATAAAGATTTTATAATTATTATTATTATCTATTCTGTTTTTTTTATAAACATTTAAGAATGTATTAGTAATTATAAGTAAAATGAAGAGTAACATTTCAGATTCAAATTGGTCTTTACAGAAATTAATCACAGGTTTTATAAGAATTATACATGCTTATTTGTAACTGGTTTTTGTTATTGTACATGCCCCATTATCAATTAAAATTGTCTTCCTGTCTGGTAACAACTCAATAAAAAATGTAATCAATTTTGTTTATAGTTTCAATTAAATGATTTGTATTACTTGTATCAAGTTTATTTATAACATTATAATGAATGTATGACTTACCTTTTCTTGAACATTCACATTCGCTCCACACTGGCATAACTGATTGCAGATTTCAGCACTGCCTAATTGAGCAGCAGCATGTAATGCTGTAAAACCACCCTATTGAATATATTAAACATTAAAAAATATTACAAAACATACAGTACATCATGTTAATATGTAATAAAACAAAATTGATTCTTATACAACATCCTTATTGAATAAAAAATGTTTATCTTGCATTCTGATCTATATCATATCTATGTCTTCAGCTAATTTTCTAAAAAATTTATTTTTAAATATTATTTTATAAAGCATGTACAATTTATTGTTTGTGTGAGCTATTCCGATTTGTTTTATATTTGAAAATATACATTATGCCTCTATCGGTCAATACAAAATTTGCTTCTTATGGTATTTTGTGCAACAAAACATAAGGTGTATTTAAATTCTGAAATATAAAACAGATTGTATCATCTATAATATAAATTGTGTGTTATTTGGAGATAAGTGGGCAGAATTAATTTACACCAGATTTAATTCGTCACTATGACGAATTATAGGTTATGCATTGATATTAAAAGATATATTGATTGATTGATTTTCTCAGAATCTTTAAATATTTATAATATATGATACGATCTTGCTAACGCAAATACAATAGAGTGCGCATTAACGTTTAACGCGCAGTGCGCATGCAAAAATCTGCACACTCATGGCAATTTTTTAAACGCTTAAAATTGCCTGAAACGTACTCTAATTTCATCGAAAATCAATTTTGGTAAAATTTTAAGCGCACGTATTGCGCCCTATGATGAAATATGACCTAATATTTATGAGTACCAAATTTTGTTTAATTGATTACAAACATGATTTCGTTAACTCGTGCGTAGACCACGTACATTTTAATTGCGTACCGTGAAAACAACCACATCGATTCCTGGCCATAAGGAATATACTCTGAAAAATTGACTTAACTAGATGAAACTGATATCAATATAATTGATGGACAAAATAGTTCTAAGGAAAGAATAAATAAATAAACAAAGATTCTGATAGAATCAATAATTAGTGTGAAATAAAACTCTTAAATTCATTGAAAAAATTAAAAATGGTGTAAAATCTTCTATAAAATAAATGTGTTATCAGCTCTTTGATTTTTCTTTTTTTTTAAATACATATTTTTATCAAGGTTATAATTGTATTTAACTACTGTACATTAGAAATACTTGCGAACAAATTTACAAGTATTCTCAATGTACTTAATATAAGTACAAATCCCACTATCCCCCACAATTACTTGCGAATTTATGTACTTAGTATAAAGTAAAAATTACGTCAGAGTAGGGAAAAACATCTAACCAATTATTTTTTATCAAAGTTGATTACTGGCTTCTATTATTATAGTGTCTTTAGTGTTTGGAATGAGTGGGTTTAGAATGAATAATGTAATGTGTAATACTTGTTGATTACTGACTTCTATTACTATAGTGTCTTTAGTGTTTGGAATGAGTGGGTTTAGAATGAATAATTATGTGTAATACTTGTTGATTACTGCTTCTATTATTATAGTGTCTTTATTGTTTGGAATGAGTGGTTTTAGAGTGTATAATGTAAGGTGTAATACTTGTTGATTACTGACTTCTATTATTATAGTGTCTTTAGTGTTTGGAATGAGTGGGTTTAGAGTGTATAATGTAATGTGTAATACTTGTTGATTACTGACTTCTATTATTATAGTGTCTTTAGTGTTTGGAATGAGTGGGTTTAGAGTGTATAATGTAATGTGTAATACTTGTTGATTACTGACTTCTATTATTATAGTGTCTTTAGTGTTTGGAATGAGTGGGTTTAGAGTGTATAATTTAATGGGCAATTAACATGGAAGTGAAATTATCATTATCAGATTTAATCAATCCAAATCATTAATATTGCTTAATACAACAATTAAGATTTTATGCATTTTACTGAATTTGAAATTTCTTTAAATAGAATTATTGCTTCAAAGATTGAAAATTATAATAGTTCATCATAAACATTACTGTATAGTATTGCTTTTGATGTAAGTGGAAAAAGTGATGAATTGGTGGTTCTCAGTAGAAGAATGTTATTACATATGAACTCTGATAATATAAACTGAATGATAATAATTACTATAGAAACCTAGAATATGGGTATTGAAGATAAAACAAACATTATAAAGACATCAACAAATTTTCCTGCCAAGTCATTTTTACTGTTCTATTCAAAATTCCCATCTTGTTATAATTTTAGTATTTTTGTAATCCCCTTTCTTTCAGGGCTTAAAAATTAAGGGTCGAATTTCCCTCTTTACACTATAGGCCTACTTATAATTTTCTTTAAATCTAATAATACAATACATATCATCAACTTGTTTATGGGAGAAAATACAATTTCTATTATTCCTTTGTACACCAACTAAATTGTACTGAGGTTTAAATATCATTTAAAACTGGGTTTTGCTAGAATAAAATCCATTAAAAATAGTTCTTAGAATATTTATTTAAAGAAGTGTTACACTTATATTGATGATGAATAAAATGTGGGTGTGATAACAATCTAAAAAAGCCTGGGAATTCCCAGCCCTAATATTCTGGTACTAGTAGTAGTGCACGCTTGTGGTTGTTAAAACTGTAGAAGGAATATGCTGTTACTAGATCCATGTTATCGGTTGTTTAAACAACCCTTCACAGTTGTAGTGCATGTCATTGGTCATTCATAAGAAATGGAAAACACTTTAATAAGTACAAATATAGTGTAGTGAGTGTGTCATGTTGTTTAAAACAACTGATTCTGGGAGAACCTGTACTTGTGATTTGTTAAAGAGCACAGAAGAGATAACTCCTTTCTTGTACATTCCAGAGTGTATTTTATTAGTCATTTTATATGTCAAAGACAGAGTATTCTATTTGTGCATGTTGTGATTATATGCATAGACAGAATGTTCTTCACTAAGGCCCAATATTTGTCAAAAGCAGTATAAACCCAAAAAAAAAAAAATTGGAAAAATCTAATCACTAAATAAGTAGTGAAGATATATCAAAATATTTGTACGTTATTGGTCGTTTTATACGAAAACTTTAAAAAATATGGGCCAAGGGGCACGTTATTGGTCGTCCAGAGTTGGTCTTTATCTATTGGTAGACATTCTTCTCTTATTTTTTATTATTTTATTATCGTTTAGTTTAGTTATCTGTTATGCATCTTGAAATGTTTTGATAAGGCGCAATATAAATGGTTTATGTATGTAATATGCACCCTTAAAAAGTAATAATTGAAAATAAAAAAGCAAATGAAAAAAAAATACTGTTAAAGTTTCAAATCAATCATCATCAAAGGTACATCTCTATTGACGTTAGATCATCATTTTTTAACATTTGAACATAATTTACATGAGACAACAATTTATCATATTTACTTTAATGTGTGTCTGTTTATTTAATTAACTAATTGTCATAGTGACATTGTTATTAAGTACAGTATGTAGAGGAATCATTAAGAAACAAATCAAGCTACTGTATAGTGACATTGTTATTAAGTACAGTACTGTAGAGGAATCATTAAGAAACAAATTAAGCTACTGTATGGTGACATTGTTATTAAGTACAGTACTGTAGAGGAATCATTATGAAACAAATAAAGCTACTGTATGGTGACATTGTTATTAAGTACAGTACTGTAGAGGAATCATTAAGAAACAAATCAAGCTACTGTATAGTGACATTGTTATTAAGTACAGTACTGTAGAGGAATCATTAAGAAACAAATCAAGCTACTGTATGGTGACATTGTTATTAAGTACAGTACTGTAGAGGAATCATTATGAAACAAATCAAGCTACTGTATAGTGACATTTTTATTAAGTACAGTACTGTAGAGGAATCATTAAGAAACAAATCAAGCTACTGTATGGTGACATTGTTATTGAGTGAATGAATGAATGTAACGGGAACGTATACGATCTTACCACGAAAATTAGTGGTTTTTTCCAGTCCCTGACTTCTGAGTTCAAACCTCTTGAACCAAAAACCAATGATTGTAACACTGTAGTACCACCCCATTTAATTATCATGCCAGAGACAATTGAGTCTAAGCTTAAACTTGTGAAATGTAATAAAGCCCCAGGCCCGGACGGAATCCCTCCGTGGGTACTACGTGATTTTGCCAATGTCCTTTCCAAGCCAATAAGTGCAATAGTTAACTCCAGTTTAAGGGAAGGGGTTCTCCCCATGCTTTGGAAGTCAGCCGATATAATCCCCATTCCAAAGGTTAACCCACCTAAGGTTCTTGAGAATGACTTGCGTCCTATTTCGCTGACTTCCACCACCATGAAAGTTATTGAAGGGATCGTAGGGGAAATGATTTGGGTCCAAATTAAAGATAAAATCAAGTTGAATCAATTTGGTTGCTCTAAGGGTGTGTCTACCACTGACGCTCTTATACTTTTGTTAACCGAATGCTTTAATGCTACTGACCAAGGAGATGAAATGAGATTATTATTGCTTGATTTCAAAAAGGCTTATGGATTAATTGACCATAATATATTAATTGATAAGTTGTATAATTTAGGGGTCGAAGACCATCTAATCTCTTGGATCTATGCTTTTCTAAGTGATAGAAAACAACGTGTTAAACTAGGCGATGAATTGTCCCCTTGGACAGTCGTTAAGGGTGGTATCCCCCAAGGATCCTGGTTGGGGCCCATGTTGTTTATCATCTTTGTCGACGATCTTCTGGATGGGGTGCCGTGCATGAAATACATGGACGACACCTCCATCCATGAACGCGTCGGCAACGATGGGGCAACTGTACTCCAAACCACTCTTGACGAAACTGTCCAGTGGGCTAAGGATAACAATATGTACCTTAATATTAAGAAAACGAAAGAGATGAGAATTAGTTGTAAAAGGTCAAAGACTGCTTTTGAGCCACTCCATGTTGGAGATTGTAATCTGGAACGTGTTGACGAATTTAAACTTCTTGGTGTAATTATTTCTCATAATTTGTCATGGCAACCTCATATTGATCAAATGATTAGTAAATGTAATTCTAGAATGTACTTTCTCAAACAGGTGCGGAGGGCAGGCCTGGATGCCCCCGCACTTGTCCAATTTTATACTAGTATCATTAGACCAATATTAGAATATGCGGCCCCAGTTTGGGGATCAAATATTACGAAGCAACAGAATCAACAACTTGAACAAATTCAGAGAAGGGCCTTTAAATGTATTTTTCCGCATGCTACTTATTCCGATGCCCGCAGCTTCCTTGGTTTTTCTACCTTAGAAGACCGCCGTGTTCGACTGTGCAAGGATCTTTTTGTTAAAATCAAAGACCCCAGTCACAGATTGAATCATTTGTTACCGGAGGCTCCTTCTGCTGCTTATAATCTTAGAAGACTCCGTGAGTTCTGTATCCCTAGAGTTAAAACTAACCGTTCAAAAACGTTTATTATTAATCACGGAGTATTCCAAAAATGGTAAACATTTTGTGTTATGTTTCCGCGACCTTCCGTACCTTTGTGTGTAAATATTATTGAAAATTTTTGAAGTTTTTAACATTTTTTAAATTTGTAAACATTTTTAATACTTTTAAATTTTTTATCCTGCAGGCCTATGTCTTTAACAATTTGAATTTTATATTTATTGTTTTTATAATAAGTGATTTTTAATTGTAATTTTGTTTTAATTTTTTGATTGTATGTTCTACATTTCTGAATGTCTTTTATTTTTGTATATTGCATTTTATTTTTCTGAGTGAAACGCTTTTGTTAAACTTCAATCTTTCGTTTGATTGCAATAAAGTTCTATTCGTATTCGTATTCGTATTCGTACAGTACTGTAGAGGAATCATTAAGAAACAAATTAAGCTACTGTATGGTGACATTGTTATTAAGTACAGTACTGTAGAGGAATCATTAAGAAACAAATCAAGCTACTGTATGGTCAAATAAATTCATTTTAATCAGAAATAGTATGTGACTGAAAAACCTGATCAATAGAATAGTTGTATTATGTGACAAAAAGCTATTCCACTATGCAATTATTACCTCTATGATCTTATAGCATAGTGAGTGACCATGCAAACAAAATTAAATTAAGACTCAACATTTTTTTACAATTTGTAACTATTGATGATTCATACAGGTTTTATTATTAAAAATAGGCATTACATATCAAATACCTTCTACTATACTATATAATAAGTAAAAACTTTCAACATTACTTTATTGGAGATATTGTGATAGCATTGTAATAGGCTTTGCTATTTATGTACTGTAGTGTTGACTTGTTCAATAGTTTAAATATCGATGAAAATGTGAAGAATAACTTTATAAATCAAACTTAACATAATAATTATTTAATTTTAAAATGTTCTCATGTTTTACTGTTTCACTATTGTTGTAATATCCTGTAATTATCACACTTTCAAATATTTGTCACACAAATTATAAGTGACAGGTTATTCCAAAGTGATACAAACTATATAAAGTGCATTGTTTATTACAAAGTGTGACAGTATACATCTTCTTGATATAATACTTCATAATTGTTTTCATCATCATTGTGTTCATTACTATACATGTGGTATTTAGCATTGGTTATTGACAGAGTTGTACAATTGGAATCTTGTAGACAATCAATTGATTGTGCTAAGTGCTGCTTATTATCTAGCCTACTATGCACATAAACAAAAATACATAATAGATGTATGTAATTATTTGTTTAATAATTCATGGGATTAAAAATAAATGAATTAATGAAAACTACTATATAAGAAATTGTTTTCCTTTCATTTATAGACCAAACAATTTAGTATAATTCAAACTAATATTGAAGAGCGAGGTTCACAGTCGTAAATTTAGATCTAGAGAGCAATGCATTATGTAGAAATTAAAATGTAGCTTACTCAATAATTGTTGGCTACACTTGTGTGCATCGTTATCAATGTATTGTTGAACTAATTTAATTGCCTTGAAATTTGCAATTTCTTGATTATAACCACAATACTGTTAAGCTTCAAGTAAAGCAATTTTTTCTCATAAACTGTTTAACACCAAAAAATAAAAATTACAATTTACAATCAGTTTTAAATAAACCAAGATTAGCTAGAATACTGTAGATTTTGAAAATTCAAATAATAATAATACTGCATTTTAATTAGCCCATACAAATTAGAATGTTGTAGATTGTTTAAAGTTTCAAATTATAACAATGGTTTCAACTAACATTTAACACAAGGCTGTAGGAGCAACTCAATTGTAAATATGATATGCTGCCATTGGTTAAATTTAAACAACTTAGGATCTTCAAAATTATACAGAACAATATACCACCAAAAATATGAAATTTTGTATAATATATGTGTGTGTATATGTAATATATATTTTGTCATAATATTATTATAGTGTTATGGGCTTATGTATTTGCTCTAATTTTAGGTAAGAAGAGCCCTTCTATCAAAAGTAATCCTCACAACCTTTCATTTCAGCATAGATATATCATTTTAATCTAGAAATATCCTTAAAATATAAAGAGCAAAGGAATCAAGGTGAAGGTTGATGATAGACATGATTCATATTCACAACTTTTTTTTTAAATGTACATTTTTTTTTAAAACTTATATTAACAAATGTTATTCCTGTTATCATAACCTGCCTAATACTAAAATACAGTTAAATATTCAAAAGAAGTTTATGCTATGAAAAGTGTTATGAGTATTCTATTGAATGTTATCAATTTATAAAAACATACTGACTATACCATCAATAAGTTGATGGCAGATGGCTGCATTAACTACAGCAGCAGCACACATCAACGCTGTAGTGCCATCCTATTGAAAATATTAAATAATAAACAAAGTTACAAAACATGTACATCTTATTCCTTAATATCTAAACAAAAAAATGACTAATAATCTTGTAAATAAATATCCTTAATTGATAACAGTTTATTACTTTGTTTTCAATGTTGAAAGATATTTTTCTAATAACTAACAATCAACTTTAAATGATTATTTCTATAAGCATTGTAAAATGTATTATTTGTGTAAACTATGCTTATGATCAAAGTATACTTGAATTCTGAAATATAAAACAGATAATACTAACTATATCATCTATAATCAATTTTATTTTGAAATAGTTGGGCAGAATGTAAAAGCTATTTTAAAATAAACCTTCATCCTACATATTTTGAACAATTTTATAGTATTATTTTACAGTGCAATTATAAATCTGGAAAATTTATTTTAAATTTCAAATTGTGTAGTAGCTGTTAATAACAGGTTTTCACTATTCAATTACACCACTCCAACTTGTAATAGGCATACTTGTTGATAATCATTTAGGCCTACTGATTAGTGTGTGTTTGTGTGTAGGCATTTCTATTTTATACACAATTGTTGACAGAGTAATTATAACATCACCTTTTTACAATCATATTATTTTGCTGTGTCAAAAATATATCTAATAAAATTAATCAATTAAAACTTAATATCTGTATAACAAAAACAATATGGTATAATACTAATTTTCAGCATTGCTTTGATATACATTTAGGATCTATGAAATAATAACAGACAGTATATGTTATCATAATCATTGAAAGAATAACAATTATTATTGCTATTATACTATGTTATACCGACTGTAGTCAAGTACTAAAGAAAAATAGATAAATTAGGCCTGAACATAACATACTAATTATGTGCCAGTTATTACGAGCAAACATTTTTTAAGCTTTTATTGTGATTGTTTGCCATCATTTATACAAGTTTAATTTGTTGATTCAGTTTACTATTTATTATTTGTGTAATGTATCTACCAGCCATAACCCAAATCTAATCTTAATAATTTCATTCACAACATTTTCTTCTTGTGAACTTGGTTTGTTTATTTTAACAGTGCTAACATATTTTTAAAATAATCCCATAATGAGGATTATTGAGAACATCTTGAATTAAATGATCCACAAAATCCCTCTTGAATCTCTAAAAGAAAGAGGATAAACATAGTTCTTGGTATCAATTTCTATAGTTTATTTACAATGTGCCTACTGTGTAGAGTTCACCAATAACTTTAAATATTTCAGAATCAGAAAGACAAAGACACAAACATGCAGTAAAATAAATATAGAACAAAGTGATAGTAGAGTAAAACAACATTATATTCAATATTATTTTTATAAAATTTTTAAAATGTTGAGAGGATTAATGTTTTAATGTTTTAAGATTTAGAGTGTCATAAGGACTAAATATCAATCAATTTATTTGTAATTCAAATATTCTTATGTTTCCTCATCTTTATTGTTTCAAATTAATTAATCAAATTTCAGCATATCACTGGGCGGGTTAAATTCATGTTCTGTGCCTGTTATATAGTAAAAACAGTTCTTTCTGTCATGTTGCTCAACTTAAGCTATGTCTACACTATCACTAGACTAGTTTGATGTGCTCAAATATGGTGGTGATTTGCCCAAATATGGTAGTGATATGGCATCATCTTGTCCATATATGGGCACATTCCATTTTTTGTCACATAAAGTTTAATAGTGTAAACAGAGCTTTATAATGATCTAGTTAACATTTTTCCTAACATTGATATTTTTAGTTGTAATATACTTACACATTAATACTTATACAGCATTTAATGTCATTTTATTTAAATAACTTGAATAACTAAATCTGTTGAATTGTTAATGTTTAATGAATAGTTTTTTTTTTTATTTTTATCATGTAAATATGTTATATTGTATTTTTATTTCAATCCTGTATTGGTGTTTTGATACACTGTTGGGTCTTGAATAATTGAATACAATAAAATAGTAATACTGTAGTAATAAAACAGTCACTAGTCTGGTGGTTAAATATATACAACACAGAGCTTGAGCTGATAGGGTTTGATTCAGCCTCAAGAAGCAGTGGGTAGTGCACCAACATGTTGATAACTACTACAAGTAGTTTGTGTCAATATCTATATTAATTTGCATGATTGGTTCATGACGTATATTTTAAATAGGGAAAATGTTAGAAGTCAATCATTAACATTGATGACTGTCATTTGCCTCAGATGGACATTGATGTTCTTATTCAATGGAGTATAACATGGGAAATTAATTTTCAAAATTATTTCTATATCACATGCTAAACATCTCATCACATATTTTTATCAGAAGAATGGTTGTATCTTTGAGAGAACACAAACTGATCAAAATTGTTAATAAATCCCAGGGGCGGATCCAGCCTTGAAAAATAGGGAGGGGGAAAAAGGGTTTGTGACAAAGTTTGAACAATCAGCCTCAGGAACTGGTGGTGGAGGGGGTGGCAAAAGGCCTCCAGTGTTCTACCATGTTTTAGGCTCTTTTATTAAAAAAAAGTTAGTTTAGTTTGGTTAGGTTTTGTCAATTTGTTGATGTTATGGTACATTTTATAAGTGGACAAATTGAATTGTTTGTTTGTATGAGCCCACCGTTTCAAACTGCTGTGTGAAATCCGTTCTTTCATATAACAAAAATACAAAACCTTATGAGCTAAATTATGTGCCTTAAAAAGTAATCTATTTTCAAAAGAGAGAGAGAAAAATAGGCAATATTTGTTAATATAAGCATGAATGATAATGTAGGACTTTTGTCTTTATGTCTCTTTATAAGTTTCGTTCAACATTTATTTAGAAATATTAAGAAATAAAAGAAGCATACATTTACAATAACTTAAATGGTAACATTAAATAAGAAGTCTGTGAAGTGTAAAGCTAAATCCCCTAAATTAATCATATTTTTCAAAGGATTATTCCCATTTGGAATCTACTAACGTTTTGTATCAGATGGAATAATATTCCACAATTCATTAAACTATATGTAAACTTTACAAGAAAAAAATTGTTAAATAACTTTGACCCTGACATTACATGCACATGGGTATTACCTTTTCCTATTGTAGGTATTACATTATTTATTATTATTTATTCAAGCAAAAGATACATTTTACAAAATATAATACAAATCAACAAATTAAACAAACACGATGCAAGAAGAAAATATAAAATCATAGTCACTAGCTACCAGGAAAGCACAAAAGCAGCCTAAGCCACTGTCACCAATTAGATGTGTACCTACATTATGCTTGTTGTGGCCAGGTCTTAAATGTTGCGCTTTATATATAAAACTGAAAATAGTATAATTTCAGCTATTTTTATATCTTAAATGTTTGTGTTTTTATGTTTTGTTATTTGTACAAGGGGTCCAATGTGGATAGAAGTGCTTGCCACCTGTTCATAACTTTTTTTCACTGTCTTGTGCCTTGTATTTTTCTTTCAGTGATAAAGTTTAATAAATGAAAAGTATATATTTCTACTACTCTAGTATGATGTTAATAAAAGTTTGTTTAGTTATCAGATTATTATTATATTATTAACAGATGAATAATTATATCATCGTTCAGATTCTGAAATTAATTACAATTACAGGGGATTGGGTTACCAAGCCATTATCCAAATCCGGTATTAGCCAATCAAATTTTCTAAACAAATTGTACTGAAAGAAAGAGTACTCAATTATATTGACAAACCATCTAACAGACAGCTAAGATAAGATATAAACACACAATATACTTTTCAACACTAAAAACTGAAGAAGAAAGAAGTGAAACAATTATGTTGAGAAAAAAAATATGATGCTTTTAACAATCAGTGTGAATGTTATCTGCAAATATGCAACCAGAGAACAATTATAAAAGATCTTAAAAACAAATTAGTATTGATGTACTTTAATTAGTGTCAAGTAATTTAACGTTGTATATCAAATTCATTACAAAGGAAAACAAATTGATGTATACCTGGTCTTGGATGTTGACAGCATTGTTGCTAACAATGAAATGGCAAATTTCTTCAGCACTTTTTTCCCCTGCAATCTATGAAATAAAAAATATAGTTCAATATGCATTCAGTTACATTTTTCATTAAAATACTTATACTATAGTAAACATAGACAACAACATACATGCCATGTTGTATTAAATTACAGCCATTATATTATATTATCATTATAATAATATTAGATTGCCCAAATAAATAAGTTTTTTTTCTTCTTGTCTTAAATTTTGTATTTACATTAATTTTGTAGACATATGCCCAGCATTTTTCCTCTCTATGTTGTATTGTATGTTAATGTGTTGATATATTATGCTGGTCAAATAATTAAAGCAAAACAATCACATCAAATGAGCCAACAGCATAGAAGCACTACAGTGATTATTTTGATCCATTGTAATACTGTAATTTGTTGTCACTATTTAATTTACTTAGTTTCTTGTTTTAGTTCTCTTTTGTTTCCATATCATAAGCTAATAGAACAATTTATTATTAAGTTGTTAATGTGATAGTGTTGCTATAATTTTTGCTGGTTAAATGCTAATATCCTAAAACAGTAAAAAAATTGGCTACCTGAAGATCATTTTCTTCACAAAGATCAACCAGCCATCCATGGAGATCCATTGTATTGCTAAACTGAAAGAAAACGCAAAAACAATGTATAATGTTTAAAGATGTATTGTCCCTTTGTCAAATTCCAAAAAAATAAAAAATAAAAGATTTCGAAAAAAAGTGGGTCATTTTGAAGTATCATAATAGTTATTAACTTTCACCAAAAATTAGTCGAAAAAAAAATCATTTAACTGAAATACAGACGTTTTTTGGTTCAAAAAATAACTTTGACTTCCAGTCAAAGTTTTCGATCAAAACATATCTCATAATGCAACGCGCTTATTTGGCTACTCTGTATGCATAATCATAAAACTTCCTCGCGATCTGTGTGAAAACACCTTCTCAACCGTGACGAGTTGTAAACAATCCTAATTAGCATCATGCATAATGTATAATCATGGTTTGAAATCTTTGTTTACTTTCGCTCACGATAATTTCCAGAAGAAATGTAATCAGGTTAATTTACCTGTTAATTACGTAAAATTGTTGTTTTTGGCTCGAATTTTCGACTTAAAGTGAATACCTTTAATATTACTTTGATATGGCCAATTTAAATTTAGAATATTCTGACCTTCATTTTTTTGTGTTTCAAGGGACAATACATCTTTAATATATTATAAAAAAAAAAAACAATTTTTCAATTCAAATAAAAATATTTTTATATAAAGTAAACTGCATTAATAAATACACAGCTTTTTTTCACAGACATTAAAACATGATGATAATATTATGAGTTATTTGAATACTAGTTGTAGATACTTAATGATAAAAAGAAACTTGTGTGACCGCTCATCACAATGGCAAAGACGCAATCATTGGGATCATCTGCAGATTGTGGCTTTAAACTCAACCTAAATACTATCCCTTCCTCTAATGTCAAGAAGGACAAAGACAATAATCAATATAAATACAGTACTAGGACTAAAAGTACTGAACATGATGTTGAAATAGAGTAAATATATAATACAATGTCTCTTCTATGAACAATTTCCTCAACTAATGCCTCCTCTATCAAATAATATTATAATATTTTTAGACCTACAACACTTACAGTGGAGCAATGCTAAAATAAAAGAAATCCAAATTATGCAACGTTTCCTCTTCAAAAGTTGAATGCAAGTGGTTGTTGTACAGAAGACCAAACACTTTTATATCATTATTTATATAGTGATAACCAGTGCAATTCAATGGATTCTATACAAATTACAACATAGCGTGACTTAGTGTTTGCTTTGTTTTTATCATTTAGTTGATTAGAACTACAAACCAACGTGAATTACTATTTTAGGTAAAGCAAACAAGGTTTGCAATATTATGTTCAAAATGACTTTATCAATGTAAAACTATACAATTTTATCAAAGAATTAAACAAACCATCTTATAATGCAAAATACCATTTTATCATTATTATACCGAATCTCAATTTTTAATACTAATCTTTATATCGTTTTAGCTTTGTAATATAAATTTTCTCTGTATACTTGTTTTATCATATTTAGATTTCAACACAATATGACAATATTTTCTATACTCTTTTAACCTCAGAATGTGTACTACTGTATCACATAAATATCCATTGATAGATAGATATAACTTTTATCATATTGTTTATCATAATATGTGCAATAAAAGTGGGCTGCCCCCACAAAAGAGAAAAAAACAATTACTTTAGCATTGTAAAATTAATTAAATCTCGGTATCTTTTACATAGAATTGGTTGCCGTGCAAAAAATTGTTTAATATGACAATACAATGACTCATACTTTTCTGTCCATTTTTAGAATTTCTTTTCAAATTATAATTTGCTTATAAATCTGTATGCATGGTGACTAGGTAAAACAACAATCAAGCCTAGAGATTGCCCAGAGTTTAGGCTCTGACATCCCTAATTAGGGGTGAAAGAACCTACCCTTCCCATACTCTTAACCCGCTTCCCACAATTGTGTAATTTTTACATTTACAAAAATTGTTTGCACTCTGATCCAAACAGTATTTCAGTGTTTATTTTCAAATCTACTCATTGCAGCCTTCAATACTACACTGTAAATTACAAATTTGTAAATAAATTGATCTGAAAATAGTTAGGGTAGTATTTGTTGCTTTAATATGAACTACAATGCAAACTTAAAAATTACAGACTCAACTTGAAATCTTGATAACTATACTGACTTTACCAATCAACTCAAAATTCAACCAATTTGTAGCACCAACTGCCTACCACTCCATACAGTCTATTTCAATTTGTAGCACCAACTGCCTACCACTCCTTACAGTCTATTTCAATTTGTAGCACTAACTGCCTACCACTCCTTACAGTCTATTTCAATTTGTAGCACCAACTGCCTACCACTCCTTACAGTCTATTTCAATTTGTAGCACCAACTGCCTACCACTCCTTATAGTCTATTTCAATTTGTAGCACCAACTGCCTACCACTCCTTACAGTCTATTTCAATTTGTAGCACCAACTGCCTACCACTCCTTACAGTCTATTTCAATTTGTAGCACCAACTGCCTACCACTCCTTACAGTCTATTTCAATTTGTAACACCAACTGCCTACCACTCCTTACAGTCTATTTCAATTTGTAGCACCAACTGCCTACCACTCTTTACAGTCTATTTCAATTTGTAGCACCAACTGCCTACCACTCCTTACAGTCTATTTCAATTTGTAGCACCAACTGCCTACCACTCTTTACAGTCTATTTCAATTTGTAGCACCAACTGCCTACCACTCCTTACAGTCTATTTCAATTTGTAGCACCAACTGCCTACCACTCCTTACAGTCTATTTCAATTTGTAGCACCAACTGCCTACCACTCCTTACAGTCTATTTCAATTTGTAACACCAACTGCCTACCACTCCTTACAGTCTATTTCAATTTGTAGCACCAACTGCCTACCACTCCTTACAGTCTATTTCAATTTGTAGCACCAACTGCCTACCACTCTTTACAGTCTATTTCAATTTGTAGCACCAACTGCCTACCACTCCTTACAGTCTATTTCAATTTGTAGCACCAACTGCCTACCACTCTTTACAGTCTATTTCAATTTGTAGCACCAACTGCCTACCACTCCTTACAGTCTATTTCAATTTGTAGCACCAACTGCCTACCACTCCATACAGTCTATTTCAATTTGTAGCACCAACTGCCTACCACTCCTTACAGTCTATTTCAATTTGTAACACCAATTGCCTACCACTCCTTACAGTCTATTTTCATATTTAGTGTTCATTCACATAATATGCTTATTGACTTTAGCTATGATGTCACAACAACTTTTGCACGGTCTATGCACTTCTTTCTGTTGATGTACAATTCACAATACTCTGTGGAATTTCCTTTAGAATTCTGTTATTAAATTTCTAAAAAACCCCTAAAAAGTACTAGAGGGAAACAGTTTTTTTTAGCAAATAATTGCTATTTTAGGCAAAAAAAATAAATAGTATTTTAATTTAATTACTACACATTTTATTTATATTTCAATGTTTAGGGGCTAAACTTGATTAGTTTTAACTATTTTTTAGCCCTTCCCTTGATATAATTATTGTTATTATTTGTATGTTACAATGTTTATAATTTATATTCATGGGTAAAAATTAAATGAAATTGAAAAGAAACTGAAACTGACAGACCTACAGAAATCAATTGGTATACAAGATCTAACCTGTTAAATGTTTAAAAGACTGACAGACCTACAGAAATCAATTGGTATACAAGATCTAACCTGTTACATGTTTAAAAGACTGACAGACTTACAGAAATCAATTGGTATACAAGATCTAACCTGTTACATGTTTAAAAGACTGACAGACCTACAGAAATCAATTGGTATACAAGATCTAACCTGTTACATGTTTAAAAGACTGACAGACCTACAGAAACGATACAGTATAGGCCTAACTTTACATTGACTAAGAAGTATACAATTTTATCAGGCTATCAAACATGATATGTTAAAGGAAATAGAGTTAAACTATATTAAAGTGTTCTCCTAAATCTACATACTGGTGATCATTTTCTCTTTTAGGCTTTCTGTTGTTAATCTACATACTGGTGATCATTTTCTCTTTTAGGCTTTCTGTTGTTTTTTTATGCTGGCATTAACAACAGTTGTTTCTATTAGCTAGCACTGTCTGAATAAAATAAAATAAAACTGTCAATCATGAGCAAAACTAACACAAAATGTAAGTTTAACGTTAAATCATAGACATATCCTGTTGTAACAACCCATTTAATTTTCTTCTCTTGTTTCCAAACATTTCAATTCTCAACCAGCTTATTTCAGCTTCCTTCTTCCTTAAAACTCTTACTCTTAATAATCAAAATTATAAAATAATAAAATCAAATTTATAAAATGTATCTATAAAACCAGCAATATACTGTATTTCTTACTGTACTTACATAACATCTACATTGCAAACTTACATATTATTGGCTAAACTGGAATAATCTGGTAATTCACAATAACTGGACTGACTTTCTAGTTGTCTGAATTCAATCAATTCATAGCACCAACTGTCTACTCTTTAAAGTGTATTTCTATTATATAGTATTCACAATGAATAGTACCTAACTTTGATATTACAAAAACGTGTCCACGGTCTATGCACTTATTAAATATAGAAGCACAATACATAAGTATTCTATTGAATTCTTTAGAATTCTATACAATTCATTTACAAAACTCCTACACATGATTTCCTTTGGAATTGTAATACAAAACACAAGAAGTTGTTAAGTGTAGTATATAGACATAATATGATTCATACAAGTATCATTAAAACAAGTTTCAATAGAAAATCATTGCTATACTGTAAGGCCTATAGCAAAAACATACCGTACTATGTTGTCTGACATTTCGGTGGTTGGCGCACTTTTATGAGAAGTCTTCTTCAATGCTTTGCTATTTCTGCCTTTGGTGGCAAGGTAACAACCACAAGAGGCACTGCTGCCCAGTTATGAACCTGTAAAATAAAATAGATTACAGTAATGGCAGCTGTCTATGGAAATTAATGTTATTATGGCTTGGCACTAATGCAATTTATTAGTATGCAAATAATGAATGTTTGAGTTGTGGTGAGAAATGAATCATGAATTGAAAGATTGACTATTGTTAAAATAAGGTTGAACTGAGTTAAATAGAACAGTCAGTATTTCAACAGGAGGTTTTTTGAAAAGTTTGTTTAATCTTGAAAAACCATGATGCGGGCGAATACAAGATCAATAGAGGGCGGATACTCTACTATCAAGACCTATTAGTTACTATGATTCAATTCTAAAAATTACTCTTATTCTGCAGTGTGTGCCTGATATATGTGTATGTGTTACATCATAGTGGATATATTTATACTTTTACATTTCTAATTTACAATATCCCTGTAGCTTTCCATAATTAATTATGATAGAAGTTAGTAATTTATTATCTTATTAATCTTTACCTTAAATGAAGTAAGTACTCGTCTAGGCTGACAACTCTCATAAATTATATGTGTCAATCGTTCCTTTAAAAATGTTGTGTGTTGGGCTTGGAACAATTTGGTAAGGTAGAGAATGTGTTCATGATAAAAAATATCTCCCTGATACGAATGTAAGAAATGATGCTCTGCTAAAGGTATTAAACCAAGCTTTACAAACTTAAACGGATGACATTGGGTAAAATGACTGGAAGAATTTTGGAGTTAAAAATAAATCTGAGAAAAAAATATTTGCAAAACCATGTATAATCTTGTTGTATAGTGGGTTATACAATGGTTTAGCTTTTACAGCAATCTAATCAACCTGGACTGTAAGACTTTTCATGGTGTAGTGGTATTTTCAATGGAGTCATTCGTTTATTCGTTTATGAATACTGGTGCACATTTACTCCACTCAGGGAATACAATCATGGAGGAAGTCTGTCTAAAGTCCCATTCCTTATGTTTTTTAGATATAATTTAATAAGGTCACAAATTACATTCATCTTATCCTATTGCGATAACTTGTTTTGTCTTTAAACGGTTAAAAATGTGAAAAATAGCCGTTCAAATAAATTTAGTACTGCATTGTTTTCCTCTTTTTATCGTATAATAGAACGTACATTTAAGACAAGGAATGACCTGGTTTCATGCTTTTAAACTTGTTAACATCAAAACACTTAGGGAATGGGACTTTGAGGATTCCATCAGTGGTTTACATCAACACAATTGCGGCACACACTGTATAGTAATAGACCCCATTTACACTTCATCGACGATTTCATAGCCGGCCCGAAGTCGGCCCGACACCGGCTTTCTTTTTAGCCCGCAATGTGTTTACACTTACCCAAAAAGCCGGCCTTGGGCCCGTACTATTGTGTTTACACTTGCTCTCGCGGAAGAGTGCTCGATGATACGATTTTGCTACATTCACGTCATATCCGCTCATGTGCGCTACCAGCCGTCTTAAAAAGTTAATATTATTAAACGTTGTCGATCTACACTAGGCCTAGGCCTATCGAAATTTAGCAAAAAAGAATCAAACTAGAGGGTACTCCGAGAGTACAAACCTCCGCCTACTGTAAAATTCCCCTACATAAAATTCCCCTACATAAAATTCCCCCCGAAAATGTTTTTTTTTTAAATTTTTTTTATTAGTTTTAAGTGTAAATAGGCTAACTGCACACTACAAAGTAGTGGATGAGAGTTTGGTGTAATTAGGTTATGTATCCAGCCTCTCACAGTTGAGATCCCTGGGTCAAGTCCCACTGAGGTTTTTTTTTTATTATTATTTTTTATTTCTTTTTTTTTTGAGGACCTTGATCTTTAACCCTGGCCCTTCAAAATGTAACCACAATTATATGATGAGTCATTGATCATTGTGGCTAAGTTTGGTGAGAATCGGATAAAAACTGTGGTCTCTAGGCAGTAAAATAGTTTTTTATTAGTTGTGACCTTGACCTATGACCTTTTCCCCTCAATTCGAAATCAAATTCGTCCGAGCTTTTGGGGCATAGATCATTGTGGCCAAATTTGGTGAGAATCGGATAAAAACTGTGGCCTCCAGGCTGTTCACAGACAGACACACACACACACAAACATACAGGGGTGAAAACATAACCTCCTTGGCGGAGGTAATAACGGTATTTAATATGGATCAAAACAATTGTATTATTGCTTTACTACTAATGTTTGCGTCTTGTTTTCTGAAGAATAGTAGTAGATCAATACGCCATTTTCGCAAAACGGAAGACATTTTCGATCGATGACAAACAATGCCGTTCAACGAAGCGTAACCAACAGAAATAACATAGCGTTTTCAGCCTATTTTCAGGACAAGTTACTCCATTAATTCGTAACAGGACAGTTGTATGGACAAAATTTTTACTGTAAAATGTTCTTTAAAGATTAGCCTACATAACTGTGTTTTTGAAAAAAATTAGAAAATTTGTTTTCACTTCTTAATGGCCATCGAAAAAAACACCACAGTGTAGAAGCATAGGCGCCGCATGGTGTCCTGAAATCACCTGAAAACGCTATGTTATTTCTATTGGTTACGCTTCGTTGCACGGCATTATTTGTCATCGATTGAAGATGTCTTCCGTTTCGTGAAAAAGCCGTATACATCTTCACCAATTTAATTTCAATAAAGAATTCCCATTCATCATCAATAATTTTCGTAAACTTTAAACTATAGTTGACCCAGAATGTTCATTTTATGACCGCGAGTGTTTACACTATACGAAGTGCCGGCCCGAAGCCCGCAATTGCCGGCCCGGAGCCTACTCTAGACTAGGCTCAAAATTGAGTCGGCTTGGGGCCGGCTCGGTTGGTCCCAGAGTGTTTACACTTGTGCACTTTTGGCTCGGAGCCGGCCTCGGGCTCGCTAAAAGCTGAAGTGTAAATGGGGTCATAGACTAATGTATCACTTTTGCTACTGAGATATTTAACGGATTTATTTCTTAAGTTGTAGGTATTCAATCTTAAAATTCAAAATTAAAGGGGGGTTCCGGGTTTAAAATGAATAGTAAAATATGTAAAATATATTTGTTTGTCTCTTGAACGGTAAAAGTTTCAATTTATATAAGCGCCCAGTGAAGCAGAACGAAGGCTGTGAAATGAGGCCAGATTACAAGTGCAGCTACGGCGTTATGACACTGTGTTACAGAATAGGAAATTCGTGAAATGGTCAATCTTCCGACAACTCGTTATCATTAACCATATCAATTACTTTTGTAAAATTATACTTATCTGATGTAATTTTAGTCGGTCTTCCCATTTATAAAGTCAATTTTCTATGAAAATTTATCAAAACGGTGAAAAATTAGATATGTTTGCACTTTACGTTTGCCGATTTTCGCACTGACTTAGGGAAAGCCTTCAAAATCAATGAAGCGTAAGTAACGTATACATTCCTGCTGAGCGAGGAGAGCGAGACGACGATACACGTGCTCTCTCTGCCGGCCCATGCCTGGCATCGTCACGTGATAAGCAGATACAGTATACAATACCAAACTGGTCGGGTCGAGTATACCCCGTCTATAATCACAACATAAACGATGTACAGTATTTGATAGAAGGTCGACTCGACCTACCGGAATGGTATAGATAATATAGCTCGAATGAGAGAGTTGGAATATTTGTAAACATATTAGTATTGCTAATTTTAACAAGTGTAGCCTATAGTAAAAGGCCTGGTAGTATCAATTCGCATAGGGTCTACTACACTAGCTAGCTCAATTTTTAACTGGGCCGAATCGGCTAGGTCTCCTTCCTACTACCTGGTCTACTTGCTTGATGCAGTATCCGCTTTTTGGAGAGTAAACTAGGCCTATTTTATTAGGCCTACTTAGGTGATCGGGACACCATACCGGCATACGTGCGGACGGCGACCTTGTTTTGCCTCAATATTTACAGCCGATTTTGTAGAATTTTTTAGGTTTAGATTGTTTAGGAGTTTGGTTGATAGAATGGGTTTGGAATCCACTGAGTTTTGTTATTTATGGGCCAATCGTTTAGTAGGCCTAGTAGGCTAGCTAGGCCCATGATGGGCCCCAATGTTTTAATGTAGCCATTGTGGCATGGAATCTCATTAGAATGGCTCTCACCTATTAAAAAAAATGATTTAGGCTGGGCCTAGCCTAGTACGTAAAGCCGATAATACGATCTGTACTATTCGAGGTATAAAACTAGTAATAGTATATAATTTATGACTCTGTAATCTGTACTAAATTTTGTATTTCATTAAATGTCAAATAAATATATGCTACTATTGTTATTATTACACTTTAGGCCTAGCTTAAAAAAATCTACAAAAAATATAGTATATAAAGTATTTCACAATGATCGGGTGGTCGTCGTTTGACAGGGGAGAGAGATGTAAATTAATAGTTGACAAACACAACGTACATGACGTTGTTCTAAAATTTCAGGTACCCCCGTAACAGAGTGCACCCCCTATCGAATTACAACAGTAACGGGTTGCATGCTCCGCCTACTTTATGTTTATTCAACGAATTTTATGCATCACTAACTCTCGCTTCTTTTCCGGGATACAGAATATTTTAGCTTAGTTAAAATTTTCAGTACCCCGTGACAAATTGCACCCCCTACTTGATGAAGGCGTAGTGTTTTCCAAAAGCTCTGCTAAATGTTCTGGCTGTTACTTTATCGTTTTGATTTACCTTTTTCTTTATTTTATTTTGTATCCATTGAGATCATGTCACTGAAACCCACAACAGTTCAGTAATTGTCTTTTTTTTGTCTTGTGTGGGTTCGTCCCACTTTTATTATAGTTCTCTGTTATAAATATAATAATAATATATTATATATGCACATTTATATCTCTTATTCAGTTCAGTAATTGTCTTTGTATTGTACTCGATCCTTGGACTATATAGCCTATACATTTATGATACAATGATTATTCACTATTATTTATTTATTAATAATTAATGAAGTCATGCCCTATACTACGGTTATACAGTATATGCCTACTGTTTATTTTTTATATAAATCAATGACTTTGATTTGAATGTTAGTAGCACTGTTCTAAGCACTCTAGCGCTCTCCTAATTTTATCTATAATATATTATATGATTTGTGATGATATGTTTAATCTGAAGTTGTTTTAGGCCCATATAACATTATTGTTTTTTTTTTGTTTTTTTTTATTTTACGAAGGAAATCGGACACACGCCAATTGAACAGGAACCAGGCCCAAAACATTAAAGGCATCACACACGTTTAGAGAAATATAATAATATGGGGATACACAGCTATTTGGAGGCCCACCCGTGACACCATACACCTTGGAATAACTGTTAGTAGGCCTATTTAGGAGGATACGATAATAATTTTTCGGGCTAGATAAGTAGTCTACGTACCCAATGAAATCAACTGGTATTTTACTATACAGAATATTCAAATTTACTATAATAAACCTACTATATTGTAGTTCTTGTATTAAAAGGTTAGGCCTATATCTTTACTTGTTTATTATAATGATAATATTAATAATATTCCTAATTCGTCAGATAACAGACGGTGTAACTGATGGACCACAGAAAACTTCACACTTCACTTCAATAAATAATTTATTATAATTTTGTTGTTATGGATACAGAATCAAATGTACTGTCATTTCATTTGTTGCTATGGAAAGTTTGTCTAAAATAAAAGTTGAATTGAATTATTATTGTATATTTATTTTTTTTCGAACGTCTGATTGATCACTCCTAGTTAATAATACAATAAAAGAATAAATATATTTCGGACTGTCAGAGGTACCCCGTGACAGATTGTACCCCCTACAATATAATAGTT
The DNA here is from genome assembly GCF_963402885.1 of Antedon bifida. Lineage (NCBI taxonomy): Eukaryota > Metazoa > Echinodermata > Crinoidea > Comatulida > Antedonidae > Antedon > Antedon bifida. Next base: position 13,542,938 of record NC_136227.1, read on the forward strand.
AATAACTATCTATTATAGGGGTGAAATATATTTCGGACTGCCTAGAATGCACCCCCGTGAGAGATTGGACCCGCTATACTAACAGTTAATTACTATAGGGGTGCAATATATTACGGGTTGTCTAAAAATATTAGGTACCCCCGTGAAGGATTGCACCCCCTATAATAAAAGTTAATTTACTATCTATTTTAGGGGATACAATATATTACGGACTGTCTAGAATATAGGTACCCCGTGACAGATTGCACCCCTATAATATCAGTTAATTACTATTTATTTTAGGGGATACAATATATTATGGACTGTCTAGAATATTAGGAACCCTCGTGACAGATTGCACCCCCTATAATAACAGTTAATTTACTATCTATTTTAGGGGATACAATATATTACGGACTGTCTAGAATATTAGGTACCCTCGTGACAGATTGCACCCCCTATAATATAACAGTTTAACTACATATTATAGGGGGTGCAATATATTACGGACTGTCTAAAATATTAGGTACCCCCGTAACAGATTGCACCCCTATAATATAACAGGATAATAACTTTATTATAGGGGGTGCAATATATTACGGACTATCTAGAATATTAGGTACCCCCGTGACAGATTGAACCCCCTGTAATATAACAGGATAATAACTATATTATAGGGGGTGCAATATATTACGGACTGTCTAAAATATTAGGTACCCCCATAACAGATTGCACCCCCTATAATAACAGTTAATTTACTATTTATTATAGAGGGTGCAATATATTACGGACTGTCTAAAATATTAGGTACCCCCGTAACAGATTGCACCCCCTATAATAACAGTTAATTTACTATGTATTATAGAGGGTGCAATATATTACGGGCTGTCTAAAATATTAGGTACTCCCGTGACAGATTGCACCCCCTATAATAACAGTTAATTACCATCTATCTTATGGGATACAATATATTACGGACTGTCTAGAATATTAGGTACCCTCGTGACAGATTGCACCCCCTATAATATAACAGTTTAACTACATATTATAGGGGGTGCAATATATTACGGACTGTCTAAAATATTAGGTACCCCCGTAACAGATTGCACCCCTATAATATAACAGGATAATAACTTTATTATAGGGGGTGCAATATATTACGGACTATCTAGAATATTAGGTACCCCCGTGACAGATTGCACCCCTATAATATAACAGTTAATAACTATATATTATAGGGGGTGCAATATATTATGGACTGTCTAGAATATTAGGTACCCCCGTGACAGATTGCACCCCCTATAATATAACAGGATAATAACTATATTATAGGGGGTGCAATATATTACGGACTGTCTAAAATATTAGGTACCACCGTAACAGATTGCACCCCCTATAATAACAGTTAATTTACTATGTATTATAGAGGGTGCAATATATTACGGGCTGTCTAAAATATTAGGTACCCCCGTGACAGATTGCACCCCCTATAATAACAGTTAATTACCATCTATCTTATGGGATACAATATATTATGGACTGTCTAGAATATTAGGTACCCCCGTGACAGATTGCACCCCTATAATATAACAGGATAATAACTATATTATAGGGGGTGCAATATATTACGGACTGTCTAAAATATTAGGTACCACCGTAACAGATTGCACCCCCTATAATAACAGTTAATTTACTATGTATTATAGAGGGTGCAATATATTACGGGCTGTCTAAAATATTAGGTACCCCCGTAACAGATTGCACCCCCTATAATAACAGTTAATTACCATCTATCTTATGGGATACAATATATTATGGACTGTCTAGAATATTAGGTACCCCCGTGACAGATTGCACCCCTATAATATAACAGTTAATAACTATATTATAGGGGGTGCAATATATTACGGACTGTCTAGAATATTAGGTACCCCCGTAACAGATTGCACCCCCTATAATATAACAGTTAATAACTATATATTATAGGGGGTGCAATATATTACGGGCTGTCTAAAATATTAGGTACCCCCTTGAAGGATTGCACCCTCTATAAAATCAGTTTATTTACTATCTATTATATTTTATTTATTTATTTTATTAACAAAAACAGAAAAGTAAAATTAATTATATAAGACTAAAAATCTGAATAAGAAAAATTTGAAATATAGAAAATAACTGATATGATATAGGGGTGCAATATATTATGCACCTCCGTGACAGATTTGAACCCCTATAATATAACAGTTAATACCTATTTATTTTAGGGGATAGAATATATCATGAACTGTCTAGAATATTAGGTACCCCCGTGACAGATTGCACCCCTATAATATAACAGGATAATAACTATATTATAGGGGTGCAATATATTACGGACTGTCTAAAATATTAGGTACCCCCGTAACAGATTGCACCCCCTATAATAACAGTTAATTTACTATTTATTATAGAGGGTGCAATATATTACGGACTGTCTAAAATATTAGGTACCCCCGTAACAGATTGCACCCCCTATAATAACAGTTAATTTACTATGTATTATAGAGGGTGCAATATATTACGGGCTGTCTACAATATTAGGTACCCCCGTGACAGATTGCACCCCCTATAATAACAGTTAATTACCATCTATCTTATGGGATACAATATATTATGGACTGTCTAGAATATTAGGTACCCCCGTGACAGATTTCACCCCTATAATATAACAGTTAATAACTATATTATAGGGGGTGCAATATATTACGGACTGTCTAGAATAATAGGTACCCTCGTAACAGATTGCACCCCCTATAATATAACAGTTAATAACTATATTATAGGGGGTGCAATATATTACGGACTGTCTAGAATATTAGGTACCCCCGTAACAGATTGCACCCCCTATAATATAACAGTTAATAACTATATATTATAGGGGGTGCAATATATTACGGGCTGTCTAAAATATTAGGTACCCCCTTGAAGGATTGCACCCTCTATAAAATCAGTTTATTTACTATCTATTATATTTTATTTATTTATTTTATTAACAAAAACAGAAAAGTAAAATTAATTATATAAGACTAAAAATCTGAATAAGAAAAATTTGAAATATAGAAAATAACTGATATGATATAGGGGTGCAATATTACGGACTGCCTAGAATATTATGCACCTCCGTGACAGATTTGAACCCCTATAATATAACAGTTAATACCTATTTATTTTAGGGGATAGAATATATCATGGACTGTCTAGAATATTAGGTACCCCCGTGACAGATTGCACCCCTATAATATAACAGGATAATAACTATATTATAGGGGTGCAATATATTACGGACTGTCTAAAATATTAGGTACCCCCGTAACAGATTGCACCCCCTATAATAACAGTTAATTTACTATTTATTATAGAGGGTGCAATATATTACGGACTGTCTAAAATATTAGGTACCCCCGTAACAGATTGCACCCCCTATAATAACAGTTAATTTACTATGTATTATAGAGGGTGCAATATATTACGGGCTGTCTACAATATTAGGTACCCCCGTGACAGATTGCACCCCCTATAATAACAGTTAATTACCATCTATCTTATGGGATACAATATATTATGGACTGTCTAGAATATTAGGTACCCCCGTGAAAGATTTCACCCCTATAATATAACAGTTAATAACTATATTATAGGGGGTGCAATATATTACGGACTGTCTAGAATAATAGGTACCCTCGTAACAGATTGCACCCCCTATAATATAACAGTTAATAACTATATATTATAGGGGGTGCAATATATTATGGACTGTCTAGAATATTAGGTACCCCCGTAACAGATTGCACCCCCTATAATAACAGTTAATTTACTATGTATTATAGAGGGTGCAATATATTACGGGCTGTCTACAATATTAGGTACCCCCGTGACAGATTGCACCCCCTATAATAACAGTTAATTACCATCTATCTTATGGGATACAATATATTATGGACTGTCTAGAATATTAGGTACCCCCGTGAAAGATTTCACCCCTATAATATAACAGTTAATAACTATATTATAGGGGGTGCAATATATTACGGACTGTCTAGAATAATAGGTACCCTCGTAACAGATTGCACCCCCTATAATATAACAGTTAATAACTATATTATAGGGGGTGCAATATATTACGGACTGTCTAAAATATTAGGTACCCCCGTAACAGATTTCACCCTTATAATATAACAGGATAATAACTTTATTATAGGGGATGCAATATATTACGGACTATCTAGAATATTAGGTACCCCCGTGACAGATTGCACCCCCTATAATATAACAGGATAATAACTATATTATAGGGGGGGGCAATATATTACGTACTGTCTAGAATATTAGGTACCCCCGTGACAGATTGCACCCCCTATAATATAACAGGATAATAACTATATTATAGGGGGGGGGCAATATATTACGTACTGTCTAGAATATTAGGTACCCCCGTGACAGATTGCACCCCCTATAATATAACAGGATAATAACTATATTATAGGGGGGGGCAATATATTACGTACTGTCTAGAATATTAGGTACCCCCGTGACAGATTGCACCCCCTATAATATAACAGGATAATAACTATATTATAGGGGGTGCAATATATTACGGACTGTCTAAAATATTAGGTACCCCCGTAACAGATTGCACCCCCTATAATAACAGTTAATTTACTATTTATTATAGAGGGTGCAATATATTACGGACTGTCTAAAATATTAGGTACCCCGGTAACAGATTGCACCCCCTATAATAACAGTTAATTTACTATTTATTATAGAGGGTGCAATATATTACGGACTGTCTAAAATATTAGGTACCCCCGTAACAGATTGCACCCCCTATAATAACAGTTAATTTACTACCGGTATGTATTATAGAGGGTGCAATATATTACGGGCTGTCTAAAATATTAGGTACCCCCGTGACAGATTGCACCCCCTATAATAACAGTTAATTACCATCTATCTTATGGGATACAATATATTATGGACTGTCTAGAATATTAGGTACCCCCGTGACAGATTGCACCCCTATAATATAACAGTTAATAACTATATTATAGGGGGTGCAATATATTACGGACTGTCTAGAATATTAGGTACCCCCGTAACAGATTGCACCCCCTATAATATAACAGTTAATAACTATATATTATAGGGGGTGCAATATATTATGGACTGTCTAGAATATTAGGTACCCCCGTAACAGATTGCACCCCCTATAATAACAGTTACTTCCTAACTATTATAGGGGGTGCAATATATTATGGACTGTCTAGAATATTAGGTACCCCGTGACAGATTGCACCCCTATAATAACAGTTAATAACTATATATTATAGGGGGTGCAATATATTACGGGCTGTCTAAAATATTAGGTAACCCCATGACAGTTAATAACTATATATTATAGGGGGTGCAATATATTACGGGCTGTCTAAAATAATAGGTACCCCCGTGACAGATTGCACCCCTATAATAACAGTTATATCTATTATAGGAGGTGCAGCAATATTGTAATGTACCGGTTTTTAATACAAATAAGTGAGAGAGAGAAAGAGAAGTTGAAAGCTGAATGTTTATTCTTTATTCTACATCTACTATATAATAACAGGGTAATTAATCTGTCAAGGTGGAATGTTTAGTGGTCTCAGCAGAGGGTCTACTTTAGCCATTAGTGACCATAGGTAGCCAAGGGTTAACATAATATATATGGTAACAGGTGAAAGAAGTATAAATAATTGGTAATATTAATTAAGTTCAATACATTACAAATATATTACGGACTGTCTAGAATATTAGGTACCCCCGTAACAGATTGCACCCCCTATAATAACAGTTAATTACTATCTATTGTAGGGAGTGCAATATATTACGGGCTGTCTAAAATATTAGGTACCCCCGTAACAGATTCCACCCCCTATAATAACAGTTAATTACTATCTATTGTAGGGAGTGCAATATATTACGGGCTGTCTAAAATATTAGGTACCCCCTTGAAGGATTGCACCCTCTATAAAATCAGTTTATTTACTATCTATTATATTTTATTTATTTATTTTATTAACAAAAACAGAAAAGTAAAATTAATTATATAAGACTAAAAATCTGAATAAGAAAAATTTGAAATATAGAAAATAACTGATATGATATAGGGATGCAATATTACGGACTGCCTAGAATATTATGCACCTCCGTGACAGATTTGAACCCCTACAATATAATAGTTAATAACTATCTATTATAGGGGTGAAATATATTTCGGACTGCCTAGAATATGCACCCCCGTGAGAGATTGGACCCGCTATACTAACAGTTAATTACTATAGGGGTGCAATATATTACGGGTTGTCTAAAAATATTAGGTACCCCCGTGAAGGATTGCACCCCCTATAATAAAAGTTAATTTACTATCTATTTTAGGGGATACAATATATTATGGACTGTCTAGAATAATAGGTACCCCGTGACAGATTGCACCCTTATAATATAACAGTTAATAATTATATATTATAGGGGGTGCAATATATTATGGACTGTCTAGAATAATAGGCACCCCGTGACAGATTGCACCATTATAATATAACAGTTAATAACTATATATTATAGGGGGTGCAATATATTATGGCCTGTCTAGAATATTAGGTACCCCCGTGACAGATTGCACCCCCTATAATATACCAGTTAATAACTATATATTATAGGGGGTGCAATATATTATGGACTGTCTAGAATATTAGGTACCCCCGTGACAGATTGCACCCCCTATAATAACAGTTAATTTACTATCTATTTTAGGGGATACAATATATTAAGGACTGTCTAGAATATTAGGTACCCCCGTGACAGATTGCACCCCCTATAATAACAGTTAATTTACTATCTATTTTAGGGGATACAATATATTACGTACTGCCTAGAATGTTATGCACCCCTGTGACAGATTGCACTCCGTATAATTTATCATTAACAAAGGTCAACAGCCATAAGTCGCGTGCTAAAACGCATAGTGATACCAGACCGACCGACCGACTGACCGACATAGTGAACTATAGAGTCGTCCACGCGACTAAAAACTCATATTTGATGGTGTGTCTTGAATATGAGGAAGCTAGTGACCACCCTAAAACATTACCACTTTCTATTTTATTTAGAAAGGCAGCAGCTCTAAAAAAATTGTAACTGTAAACCACATTCACTGTGGTCCCTCCTGTCCAACAATGTTACTCAGGTAATTTATCATACAGACAAGAAATTACGTTTATCAAGTTTAACCGCCAAATCCCTTGATGGTCGATGAATCATTTAGATAACTGGTATATAACGGATTAAAAGTCGGACGATCGTCACATTTTCCGACAATTCGAGATGGAAGACTACGAACCTATTTTCAAGTAAATCTTTAGTGGTGAGTATCCACCAGAATACACAAAAACGGCAAAAAACCTCTTGAGGAGAAAGGCCAAGCTTTTTGAAATAAAAGGTAACTTTTTTTTTCTTACGCTGTAATTAGCAAGGCGAACCAAATTGACAATAGACGTTATAAAACTTTAATTAATATCCAAAATAACAATTTGAATTTATATCACCCCCACCCTACCCCCTCTCTCTGTCGGGAATTGTATTCCAGGCTGTTATAATAGCATGGATCTATAAATGTTTTGTTTTGTTTTAATTTTCCACTAACGTATATTTAAAAAGTGTATATCCATGTAAAATACAAAAACTTTTTGTTGTTGGTACGTTGGCAGGTGACTACCTCTATCACAAAACCAAAGATGGTGGAACATCACGCTGCATTAAAGATCGTTCAGAAATCAAAGAAATCTTAAGGGAAGCTCATGATCTGCCGTCGGGTGGCCATCAGGGCCAAAACAAAACAGTTGCATTTGTTTGTAAACGATTTTATTGGCCAGGGCAAACCATTGACATAAAAAATTGGGTAGGTATTTTAAAGTAAGGAAATATATAATATTATAAAATTATTACTATAGCTTTATATAAAGATGTTTTTCTTTTTTTATGTATTGCCACTGTCCACAACTTTTTATAAATCAGATAAAGAAATGTGAGAAATGCCAGAAAAGTGAAAAAATTAAATCTGTGGCAAAACAAGTTCAACCTATTGAGGTACGTATAAATCTAAAGTATGATTTTTTTTTTAGAAACAGACCTACATTTGCATTTTGTAAGCCTACTAAAGTTGAACTTATGATTACATGACATTTTTAATATTATAGGTTGTTTTGAAACTTTTGTAATATATTAATTTTCTTTAAGGTTACGGGTCCTTTTGAAATGATGGGTATCGACTTGATGGGCCCATACAAAGTAGCAGGTGGTGGAAAAAAATACATCTTTACTGCCACTGATTATTTCACAAAATGGTGTGAAGCCATGATCATCCCGAACAAAACAAGCGAGCACGTTGCCAGATGTCTTGTAAAGGTGTATTACAGGCATGGTGCTGTTCAGACTGTTATTAGTGACAACGGTAGAGAATTTGTTAACCAGGTAATGCTTTTATCAGTTTATTAATTAACACCGATTTATATCCATAACGTTTTGTATTAAGAAATAAGATACGTCGTGATAAAAGATATAAACAGTATTTCCAATTTTTTTCGTTAAAGTAAATTGATTTCTTTTAATTCGATACATTAAAAACAATTGTGGGTATTTCATTAAGTTTTATTTAAAATATATAATTTTCAAATATTAATTTTGTTGTGTAAGGTAAACAAACGGTTGTATGGTATCCTGGGTATCGAACACAGGAAGACAACAGCCTATCACCCGCAGACAAACGGACTGGACGAGAGCACAAACAAAAAAATAAAACAGTAAGTAACAAAAAAAACACACTTTAAACCAAAGAATTGTAATGCATAACTTAAAACTAAGATCTAGAAAACTAACACCTAACATATCGTAGTTTTCTAGAAAACTAAGATATGTTAGGTGTTAGTTTTCTAGATCCAATGATGGGTATCTAGAAAACTAAGAACCAAGATATCTTAGTTTTCTAGATCTAGAAAACTACGATTTTTTAATGGGCGATTGTACCATTTTTAGTGAATTTATACAATACAATATTATGAAAAAATGGGTATTACTATCCTCCATTTATTTTCTTACAAATCAAGTTAAAATACAGTACTATTACTTTCTTATTTATTTATTCTTTTTGTTTTAGTAATTGGGCAGATTAATTTCAAATTATTTAATATTAATTTATTTGTGATAGCGGTGATAAGTACATGTGCAAAATTGTACTGACTAAATCAGGTACCAAATAATAATTATATGAGTGTGTGTGTTGTGAATGTAGACAGGACAGGAGTAAACTCAAACAAAAAGTAACAATTTTTCACATATTTCATCACCCTGTTTGTATAAATATAGATAAGTACAAGAAGCAAGCAAATTATTAAATGAATCACTGAATATTTATTACTAAGTAGTACTTTTAGCACTATTAGTAAAACCACTGGATAAAATAGTTATAATTTATAATGTATACTATTTGTCTATCCAAACAGAAAATCTAAATTGTTGTTGTCTAATTAAAACAATTAAAAAGTCACTAAAAATACATTACCCTTGACAAAAAAAATCTTTTTTGTCAATTCTTTTCTGGATCTAAAAAACTAAGATATCTTTATTCTTAGTTTTCTTGATCTTAGTTTTCTAGACACCCATCATCGGATCTAGAAAACTAAGACCTACGATATCTCTAGCAAACTCAGATATCTTAGGTCTTAGTTTTATAGATTTTAGTTTTCTAGACACCATTAAGATGTTTTCTACTCCAAGCCACAATGTTTTTTTTTCTTTATTTTGTCTATTTCAGATGTTTGAGCAAATTAGTTAATGACAATCAAGACGATTGGGAGTCGTATCTAGATGCGGCCGTATTTGCGTTAAATACGAAAATCCAAACAACTACAAAGTATTCTCCATTTTTTTTACTGTATAACCGCGAACCAAAAATACCTGCGGAATATACTGATGAGGACCTGGTTTGGGTAAGAAGGTCCTATTTTGATTTTAACACCAAACTTTTGCATTAGGCCTATTTACACATTTTTTTGATTAGTGAATGTCATCTTTTTCCATTATTATAGCTATCAGACATACCAAAAACGTCAATGCCGACGGAACAAAACCAGGCAGCAATAAAAACGAAGGTAAAAACTACAAAGGAGCAGGTTTTAAGGAACATTCAACAAAAACAATCGGCACAAGTCAGGAAGAGTGTGAAGAAAACTGTTGGTACGCCGATAACAGCCGGCATGAAAGTGCTCGTCCGCAATCAGAGAAAGCGGAACATAAAGGGCGAAAAACTTGGTCCTAATTTTACAGGACCCTTTAAAGTTTTAGATGTTAATGGCAAAGTCTTGACCGTTACAGATGAAAAGAGGGTTAGAGTCGTAAATGTCGACTATGCCAAAATTTTCACCGAAAGTAAGTTCACCACAGCGATACGATTACCTTACCGTAGTTGGATAATTTCTAAAGCGAAATTTCGCATTACAAAGTGTTAATGATATTTTCCTAATTATTCATTTAAATTATTTTTATAATATCTCCCTGTGTTTTTATTGGAAAATATCACAGAGTTTGGAGAGAGCCATGTAAGTTGTGATTATTTTAAAATTACAACTAACTGTCAAGGTTGTTATTATATTATATAAATTTAGTTATTTTTTCAAATTAAATTTTTTTTTTTATAAACTAGGTAACACAGAATCTCAAGAGCCATGTAAGTTGTTAAATTTTAAATACAATACAAAAGTCTTCATGTAATTATCTAGATTGAATTATATTATCGACAAATTATGTTTATAATATTTGCTTTAAAAAAAGTGGAACATCACAGAGTCTCAAAAGCCTGGTAAGTTGTTATTTAGAAAAAAAAACCAATTCAAAACATTGTTCATGGTAATTATATAAATGTAATTATGTTTGTAATATTTGTTTTTTTTTTTTTATTAGATAACACCACAGAGCCTCAAGAGCCAGGTAAGTTGTAATATTTTATAAATATAATTGTCGATATTGTTCATGTTAATTATATAGATTTAATTATGTTATCAAATTGTGTTTATAATTTTTTTTTATTATTAGATAACATTACACAGCCTCAAGAGCCAGGTAAGTTGCAATATTTTATAAATATAATTGTCGATATTGTTCATGTTAATTATATAGATTTAATTATGTTATTGAATTATGCTTATAAAATTTGCTTTTTTAAAAATTAGATAACATCACAGAGTCTCAAGATACAGGTAATTTGTAATATTTTATAAATATAATTGTCGATGTTGTTCGTGTTAATTACATAGATTTAATTATGTTATTAAATTATGCTAATATTTGCTTTTTTAAATTAGATAACATCACAGAGCCTCAAGAGCCTGGTAAGTTGTAATATTTTATAAATATAATTGACGATATTGTTCATGTTAATTATATAGATTTAATTATGTTATAAAATTGTGTTTATAATTTTTTTTTTTATTAGATAACATCACAGAGCCTCAAGAGCCAGGTAAGTTGCAATATTTTATAAATATAATTGTCGATATTGTTCATGTTAATTACATAGATTTAATTATGTTATTGAATTATGCTAATATTTGCTTTTTTAAATTAGATAACATCACAGAGCCTCAAGAGCCAGGTAAGTTGGAATATTTTATAAATATAATTGTCGATATTGTTCATGTTAATTACAGTACATAGATTTAATTATGTTATTGAATTATGCTAATATTTTTTTATTTTTTATTAGATAACATCACAGAGCCTCAAGAGCCAGGTAAGTTGTAATATTTTATAAATACAATTGTCGATATTGTTTATGTTAATTATATAGATTTAATTATGTTATTGAATTATGCTAATATTTGTTTTTTTTTTATTAGATAACATCACAGAGCCTCAAGAGCCAGGTAAGTTGTAATATTTTATAAATATAATTGTCGATATTGTTCATGTTCAGTACATAGATTTAATTATGTTATTGAATTATGCTAATATTTGCTTTTTTAAATTAGATAACATCACAGAGTCTCAAGAGCCAGGTAAGTTGCAATATTTTATAAATATAATTGTCGATATTGTTCATGTTAATTATATAGGCCTAGATTTAATTATGTTATTAAATTGTTTTTATCAAATTTTGTTTTTATTTTTTTTATTAGATAACATCACAGAGTCTCAAGAGCCAGGTAAGTTGGAATATTTTATAAATATAATTGTCGATATTGATCATGTTAATTATATAGATTTAATTATGTTATTGAATTATGCCAATATTTGCTTTTTTAAATTGGATAACATCACAGAGTCTCAAGATATAGGTAAGTTGTAATATTTTATAAATATAATTGTCGATATTGTTCATGTTAATTACATAGATTTAATTATGTTATTGAATTATGCTAATATTTGCTTTTTCAAATTAGATAACATCACGGACTCTCAAGAGCCTGGTAAGTTGTAATATTTTATAAATATAATTGTCGATATTGTTCATGTTAATTACATAGATTTAATTATGTTATTGAATTATGCTAATATTTGCTTTTTTTTAAATTAGATAACATCACAGAGCCTCAAGAGCCAGGAAAGTTGTAATATTTTATAAATATAATTGTCGATATTGTTCATGTTCAGTACATAGATTTAATTATGTTATTGAATTATGCTAATATTTGCTTTTTTAAATTAGATAACATCACAGAGTCTCAAGAGCCAGGTAAGTTGCAATATTTTATAAATATAATTTTCGATATTGTTCATGTTAATTATATAGGCCTAGATTTAATTATGTTATTAAATTGTTTTTATAAAATTTTGTTTTTATTTTTTTTATTAGATAACATCACAGAGTCTCAAGAGCCAGGTAAGTTGGAATATTTTATAAATATAATTGTCGATATTGATCATGTTTATTTTGCCTCCAAATAAATTTCCTTACAAATTTACTTAGTATAGTTATCCTTAATATAAAATGTAGTTCAGTACACTATTGAATTTATTGCAACTTTAATTGTTACCATGGTTACTCCTAGTTTTGACCTGGAGTACCACACTGTGTTATCATTAAGGCACTTGTTTGGATTTGAACATTCCAATGCATTGACTTAATTTGTTCCTTGTACTGTATAAAGTATTAGTAATACAGTAGCATTCACTGAGAGAAGTCCACAAGCTTTTATATGCTTTTCGTTTACAAGTTTCATTTCTTTTTATATCTTTGACGTGTCTCTATCTGAGAATCACAGTGTGTGAGTACATGTTAATTTATAATTGTTATTTTAACTTTTAATTGGCCATATATAGGTCCATATATACTATTTAACCAAGTTTCTACTTTATAGTACTGGCTATATATGTACAGTATCTATCTTAATAATTACTGTCTACAATCTAGGACGATGATTTATTGTTAATTCATTCCTAGTCTTAATGCATATAAGGCATAATTTTACCATTGATGCCTATACCTTTGTTGAAATGTTATAGCAATTAAAGATATTAATTAATTTAGGTTAGTATATCAGTTATATATTTTTGATTAGCATTTACGTTACCTCTTTTTGCTTAAACAGCTAAATACAATGTTCGTACGCTGTATTGCTATTTTTAATGTAGTCTAGATAATGTTTTTCTTTGTAATCCTCCACAGTTTTACCAATATAATATACTACGATACGACGCATAATAAACGTTAGTAACGAAACTCTAACTATATGTACATCTAGTGTCTTATTTGGTTATCTGGCTGTCTAGAAGACGCGACCGTTATCGAGGGCAGCACAGTAAAAACACTTCTCAACATGTCTACAAGATCTGGTAGAACTTACAACTTGCGTAGACAAGAAGATGGTCGGTTGGACAGAATAAACAGATTATCAGCATCGGAACCTAGACTCCCATCCATCGTCGGAAGTCGCCAACGGCAACAACCATCTCCAGATGATGACTGTACCAGTACTCATTACTCCACCACAAGCAGCTCTGCGTCACAGGCACGAGCAAGAGCTGAAATAACGAGAGCCAAACTCCAGTTTGCCCGACGAGAAGCAGACATGATGCGCAATGAAGCTGAGCTGGAGCGACAACGGGCCCAACAACAGGCAGACTACCACCTGCTTCACGCAGAAAAAGAAGCTGCTATAGCGTCAGTAGAAGCGGCAGCCTATGACGATAATGAGGTAGAATTTAAACCTGCTGACACCACAAGCTTATCTGACCGTCTGGGTCTGCCACCTCCTCAGGATTCTGCCCAACGCACTGAAAGTTATGTGACAGGATATTTCACACCTCCGGTTACACATCAACCATCTCAGCAGACAATTGGGCAGTCACCAACCACTCAAGCCCCTGACAACCATTCTGGTTTTCCTGCAGTTGATGCGTTAACCAATCATTTAATGCGGAAAGAACTCGTAGCTTCAGGACTATTAAAGTTCGATGACAAAGCAGGTAACTATAGACCGTGGAAAGCATCGTTCAAGCGAGTCACTGGTGACCTGCGATTGTTACCGCCTCAAGAACTTGATCTCATCATAAAATGGTTAGGCGATGAATCAGTGAAACTCATAAAACCAATTAGAGCAATAACGGTTCATGATCCTTCTAAGGGACTACAAATGGCATGGGAGACTCTTGAAAAGTATTATGGTGCTCCGGAAGTTATTGAACGGGACTTAATGAAAAGATTGGATGAATTCCCAAGGTTTGCTATCTGAGACGTTACAAAGTTGCGTGAACTTACCCACCTGCTTCTTGAAATTAAGTGTGCTAAAGACGAGGGAAGCTTCCCCGGTTTGCTGTATTTGGACTCAGCTCATGGCGTAAACCCTATCGTGCGAAAGTTACCTCACAATTTGCAAGAGAAATGGATGACAAAAGGTACTCAATACAAGAAAGAAAAGAATGTTTCATTCCCTCCATTTAACGTTTTTGTTAAGATGATTAAGGAGCAAGCAGACATGCGGAACGACCCTAGCTTCCAGACTGCAGAGGTGACATCCACTGACAGCAAACCTGGAAGATTTAACAAACCGCTGAATTCCAGAGATGTAACTGTTAACATGATGGATGTCAGTTCAACATCACCAAATTACAAAAAACATTCTAATGCAGTTAACGAAAATCCAGACCGAGTTTGTCCTATCCACAAGACGAACCACGCTCTTAGCAAATGTAGAGTTTTCAAGCAAAAACCAATCGAACAGCGCAAAGAGTTACTTAGACAAAACAAGATCTGTTTCAAGTGTTGTGCAACAAACGAACATCAAGCTCGGGACTGTCATGAGGTTATTAAGTGTGAAGAGTGTAGCAGTAACCGACACATCACAGCAATGCATTACACCAAACCAAAACCTGCTACACCAACAACACCACAACCTCCTGCTCCAACTCCACAACCTCCTGCTCCAACTCCACAAAACAACGGCGAGGAGAGTACCGGAATTGCTGTTTCCCCTTCTTGCACCATGGTGTGCGGAGGTGTGCCTGGTGGTCGCTCATGTGCAAAAATTTGCAAGGTGAAAATATTTCCAGAAGATAATGAAAGCGAAGCACTAACTGTATATGCGGTAATCGACGATCAGAGCAATAGTACGTTAGCAAAAGGAGAACTGTTCGACCACTTCAATGTGAATTCTACACCCACCGTCTTCAGTATGCGTACGTGTAGTGGAACGGTCCAGACTACCGGAAGGGTGACGGACAGAATGTGTATCACGTCAACCGATGGTAAAACGAGAGTCAAGCTTCCGTATATAAGAGAATGCAATATGATTCCTGACAATTTCGAGGAAATCCCAACACCTCATATCGCTCGTTACCACCCGCACCTTAAACCTATCGCCGAAATGATAGAAAATGTAGATCGCGCCTTACCAATACTCCTACTTATAGGAAGAGACGTTGCGCAAGTCCATAAAGTCAGGGAACAAATAAACGGCCCAGATGACGCACCTTTCGCACAAAGGTTGGACTTGGGATGGGTGATTATAGGAGAAACATGTTTAGATGCTACTTCGGAGCCAACGCGAACATATAAGACACAAACCATAAAGAACGGAACTAAAATTGATAGTTGTCATAACGCTATTTATCTGTCCGAGGTGAAAGACCACGCAAATCAAGACATTGGACAACACGTTTTTGATGTCACAGAACACGACGACAAACCGACCATGTCTGTCGAAGAACGACAATTTGTTAGCATCATGGATAGTGAAGTGTTCAAAGATGAGAAAGGAAGTTGGGTGGCGCCATTGCCTTTCAAGCCGTCCCGACAACCGCTTCCTAACAATGAAGCCCTAGCCAGAAGAAGATTGCATTCACTTTGCAAGACGCTAAACAAGAAGCCTTCACAAAAGAGCCAGTTTGTTGAGTTTGTGCAGAAGATGTTAGATCACGGACATGCTGAGCCAGCCCCGCCTATTTCACCAGAGAAGGAACGTTGGTATCTGCCGATGTTTGGTGTCTATCATCCACAAAAACCGGACAAAATAAGAGTTGTTTTCGATTCAAGTGCAGACCTTGGCGGAGTTTCATTAAACAAGGTGTTGCTAAGTGGTCCTGACCTGAACAATACTTTATTAGGAGTCCTATTAAGATTCAGGAAAGAGAGTATTGCTGTAATCGCAGACGTTCAACAGATGTTTTACTGCTTCTACGTGAGAGAAGACCATCGTGACTACCTCCGTTTTAAGTGGTTCAAAGACAACGATATGACCAATGAAGTTATTGACTACAGGATGAACGTCCATGTTTTCGGAAACAGCCCATCGCCGGCAGTCTCGATCTACTGTATGGGTCGCACTGCAAAAGAATCTAAAGACAAGTATGGAGAGGATGCCAGCCATTACGTCTTGCGAAACTTCTATGTGGATGACGGACTGGTTTCTGTCCCGACCGCTGACGAAGCCATAGACTTGTTGACCAGAACGAGATCCATGCTTGCGGAATCAAACTTGAAGCTACACAAAATTGCCTCAAACAGCCAAAAGGTGATGGACGCTTTCGACAACGTAGACAAGGCGAAGGACTTACAAACATTTAACGTCGATACAGACAAAGTACCAATTCAACGAAGTCTAGGCGTGCTATGGGACGTAAGAAATGACTACTTTACCTTCAAGATATCTCGCGAACCAAGTGAGTACACAAGAAGAGGCATGTTATCCGTAGTCAATAGCATATTCGATCCACTGGGACTTGTCTCACCTGTCACTTTACAAGGAAAGCTGCTTGTTAGAGAACTAAGCAAAGGTAGCACAGATTGGGATGCACCCCTAGACTTAGATAAAAGAGGAGAGTGGGATAGTTGGAGGACGTCACTGGAGCGCTTAGAGAAGCTAAAGGTATCAAGACGATACGTAAACACGTCCATTTTATCAAGCGCCAAAAAGGAGTTGACCATATTCTCGGACGCATCTACGCAAGCCATTGGAGCTGTCGCATACCTTACGGTGACTAACGAAGATGGACCTCATACTGGTTTTGTAATATCCAAGAGCAAGGTAGCTCCCAAACCAGCTCACACAGTTCCAAGACTGGAATTATGCGCTGCCGTGTTAGCGACTGAGATGTTTGAAATTATAAAAGACGAAATGGATATCCACTTTGATGCGGTGACGTTTTATACAGACAGTCGCGTAGTGCTTGGCTACATAAACAATACGACAAGACGCTTCTATGTTTATGTGGCAAATAGAATCAACCGGATCACTAAATCAACATCTCCAAGTCAATGGCACTATGTAGCAACCGAAAACAATCCTGCTGACTTTGCCTCAAGACCGACTACTCCAGACGATCTCATGTGCAGCAACTGGTTCGATGGGCCGAGCATTGTCCAGACTGACAGGCCACAGGCATCAGTTCCTGAAAACACATTTGATTTGATAGATCCGGAAAAAGATGACGAAGTAAGACCAACCGTCACCACAATGTCAACACATACCGTTAAGCCGCGACTTGGCAACACACGTTTTAAACGTTTTTCTGATTGGCGAAGACTGCTAATTGTGATAGCAAAACTCAAGAAGGTGGCAGCTTCGTTCAAGTTGAAAAAGAACAACAGCTGGGGAACTTTTACTTTCCAGGTTACACCAGATGAGATTAGCGCAGCCAGAATCGTTGTGGTGCAGGCGGTCCAAGAAGAGACGTACCTAGAGGAGATTGCATGTCTCAAAATGAGACGTCCATTACCGAAGATCAGCGCTCTTCGAAAGTTAGATCCTATTTTGGGAGACGACGGGCTACTTAGAATCGGAGGACGCTCTGCAAATCTGGAGATAGATTACAACCAAAAACATCCAATAATTGTACCAGCTGGTAACCACGTGGCAACCCTGATTGCTAGATACCATCACCGCAGAGTTGCCCATCAAGGCCGTCACTTAACTGAAGGAGCAATACGATCAGGTGGATATTGGGTTATTGGAGGAAAACGGCTTGTTTCAACAATGATATACAAGTGTGTGACCTGCAGAAAATTAAG
The DNA here is from genome assembly GCF_963402885.1 of Antedon bifida. NCBI lineage: Eukaryota > Metazoa > Echinodermata > Crinoidea > Comatulida > Antedonidae > Antedon > Antedon bifida. The sequence continues at coordinate 13,561,485 of NC_136227.1, forward strand.
AGGCAAAACTGCGACACAGAAGATGGCAGACTTACCACTAGACCGCATCACACCATCACCTCCGTTTACCAGTGTGGGCATAGACGTCTTTGGACCCTGGAATGTGACTTCTAGACGTACCAGGGGTGGAAGTGCCAATAGCAAACGATGGGCGGTAATCTTCTCGTGCATGTCGACTCGTGCCGTGCACATTGAAGTTCTAGAGACAATGACAGCTTCAAGCTTAATCAACGCCCTTCGCAGATTCTTTGCACTTCGGGGACCAGCAAGAATTATTCGATCCGACAGAGGAACTAATTTTGTTGGAGCGGTAAGGGAACTCAACCTCCAGATAGGAACGCATAATGTTAAGAACTTTCTTCAGTCTAGAGGATGCAAATGGATCTTTAACCCACCTCATTCGTCCCACATGGGAGGAGCCTGGGAGAGGATGATAGGAATTGCACGCCGCATTCTCGACTCCATGTTGAATCAACATCAACAAGCAAGACTGACCCATGAAATTCTTACAACGTTGATGGCAGAAGTCGTGGACATTATTAATTCCAGACCATTGGTACCGGTTTCAACTGATCCTGATGCACCAACAATCCTAACACCTTCTATGTTGCTTACGCAAAAATCAAATACAAATTGTGCAAATATATCTTACACTTCCCAGTGGAGACATGTCCAAAGTTTGGCGAATTCTTTCTGGAAACGTTGGAAGCAAGACTACATTTCAAACTTGCAACGTCGACCTAAATGGCAAGACACCAAGCAATCAATTACAATTGCGGTTTGCTGCAGCACGTCCCTGAGAGTGAGGCATACATATATTGTATTTGTCTTGAGGTATTGCCTGTTGAAGAATAGCACGGGCTATTCCATTTTACTGTGGGTAATTACGTCAAATTTATAATAAATATTGAAAAACTGCATATATAATACAAACGATTTCCTGATTGCTGCCCTCTATATATTTTATTCCATGGATTTTTAACTGTATTTAAAGATACTATTTGCTGTATATTGTAGAAACCTACTGTGTTTTCTTTCACATTTTTACTTTGATAAATTACGGTGTATTTTTGTAGTATGAGTTAAGGTTTTATTTCAATTGCCATATACAATTAATAAGAAATAACACAAGGTCAAAAGATGGCGATATAAATTCAAAATGATCAAGGGAATTTTCCATCGAGGGTATTAAAAAGAAAATACCCGGCACGGGTCATACTATACTGGATAATTTTTTAAAAGCATAACATGGCACAGGCGTACATGCATAGGCTATAAAAGTGTTTACATTTCATATAAACATTATTTTGATGATTTGCATCTCTAAGTATGATTATTAAGAATGTCGGTTTTTAATTCAACAATTTAAGTTTCATCTTACTCAATGACAGATTCATCTTTTTAACAATGCTCATTTTACTGCTCTAATTTTGTTCCAATATACCAAACCTAAAATTAAACATAAACAAAGTCCTAAGTTAAATATGCAATTTCTGTTATTTTTAGAGCGAGTTCGTTTTACGGTACTTATAAAGTATTTAGTTGTTGTAATAACCAATTTAACGATGACCACCATATTTACCAACCTGAGAGATTTAAAATGCGGGACAGACTATTTTTGTAGGGGGTGAGGGCGTGATCGGACACGAAGTATTTACAGCCCCCTCCCCCTAGTGGTGCTTGCGACGGAAACAAATTTAGTTCACTGGCACTATGGCCGGAAATATTACTATCGCACGTAAAATTCATGATGAATGGCACCTCTTGTCTTGGTATGGTAAGCGATGCAAATATTTTAGATTGTATGTTACTCTTTTTTTTATAATTCAACGTTTTTCAGCATGCTGATTCTTGAAATTATTTTATTAATGAACATTTTTTGGAGTGCAAAAATTGAACTGATCCACCAACCAATAGCAAGAAAATTGGGTTTACCTTTCATAAACGCACACATGTCAAGTGTAATTATTGCGATCATGACAAACGCATGGTTATAGGCCCATCCTCGTCACGGCGAGCAACCACGGACACATTATTGTAAACTTTCCCCTGATATTACGTATTTTATTGATGTGTGGTGTAATAATATAAATAGGCCTACTCGTATAATGTTCTATACTTTTAAAATATACCAATTAATTTGAATGCATTTTCTTCTCAAATTGTGATAACAAATGATAACGCATCGTATTATAGGCCTACCTAGGTTTAAACGCGTATTTCCGATTAAAAAACACTTGAAATGCGGCTGTCCCGAACGATGCGAGACGGTTGGTAACTATGGACCACATAAATAATTTTAAGTAGCCCTACCATTTGTTTGTTGGAATTAATGGGATCGATTAATTACAAAACTATTGAATATTATGTAATGTCGTACCTTATACCGCCAAACCAAAAATTTGGTGCTGAGAAATTTTTTTGTCTTATCTTACACTTTGATAGCATGTGTTATTGGTGGTACAATTCAGAATAGAATAGGACAGGCGGCTTAGCGTTAAACCTGGCCGATGTAAAAATCGGATAAAGTTAATTTTCAGTCTAAATGTCGTCAAATTTAATAACACTTTGTAATAGGCCTATATATATATACAATAATTAACTAAAAATAAACTTATACATTTGTAATTGTGGTCTGACCGCTCTAAAGGTACTTTTTCACCGGTTGGTCTCTTCCCGTCACGCCGCTCCTTTTGTATATTCTTATTGATGATATAATTCTGCTTATGCCATATTTTTCTAATCTATTTTTAAATGTGCCTGTAAAAATCCTAATAATAAATATGAACCTCTAACCACTGAAATTTTATAAAAGACTTACTTATACAGTGTTATTTAGGGTTAAAATTCAATTAGTAAACAATATGCATATACATACATAGTAGATTAATAAAATTTACAGCTTTCCCAGCTTGTTTAAATGGACCCGCACTCATGGTTACAAAATGGGGATTTGAATTGAATGCTATTTAACTAAAAAAACACGCTCTCATGGAAAAATCACAGAAATTGGATAACTGTACCTTTAAATTTATTTATAAATTGGTGTGGTGTTCATCACATGGAACTAAAGTAAACTCAAACAGGAAAAAATCAGGTCTATTTAAGTAATTGAATTCTGTTTAATTAAAAAACTCGCTCTCAAGGAAAATCTCAGAAATTAAGTATAACTGTACCTTTAAATTTATTTTTATTGAATGAAATTATTAGTGTTTATCACATGGAACTAAAGTAAACTCAAACAGGAAAAAATCAGTTCTATTTAAGTAATTGAATGCCGTTTAATTAAAAAACTCGCTCTCAAGGAAAATCACAGAAATTACGTAACTGTACCTTTAAATTTATTTTTATTGAATGAAATTATTAGTGTTCATCACATGGAACTAAAGTAGACTCAAACAAGAAAAATCAGGTCTATTTAAGCAATTGAATGCTGTTTAATTAAAAAACTCGCTCTCAAGGAAAATCTCAGAAATTAAGTAACTATACCTTTAAACTTATTTTTATTGAATGAAATTATTAGTGTTTATCACATGGAACTAAAGTAAACTCAAACAGGAAAAAATCAGGTCTATTTAAGTAATTGAATGCCGTTTAATTAAAAAACTCGCTCTCAAGGAAAATCGCAGAAATTACGTAACTGTACCTTTAAATTTATTTTTATTGAATGAAATTATTAGTGTTCATTACATGGAACTAAAGTAGACTCAAACAAGAAAAAATCAGGTCTATTTAAGCAATTGAATGCTGTTTAATTAAAAAACTGGCTCTCAAGGAAAATCACAGAAATTACGTAACTGTACCTTTAAATTTATTTTTATTGAATGAAATTATTAGTGTTCATCACATGGAACTAAAGTAAACTCAAACAAGAAAAAATCAGGTCTATTTAAGCAATTGAATGCTGTTTAATTAAAAAACTCGCTCTCAAGGAAAATCTCAGAAATTATGTAACTGTACCTTTAAATTTATTTTTGCTGAATGAAATTATTGGTGTTCATCACATGGAACTAAAGTAAACTCAAACAAGAAAAGATCAGGTCTATTTAAGCAATTGAATGCTGTTTAATTAAAAAACTCGCTCTCAAGGAAAATCTCAGAAATTACGTAATTGTACCTTTAAATTTATTTTTGTTGAATGAAATTATTGGTGTTCATTACATGGAACTAAATAAACTCAAACAGGAAAAAATCAGGTCTATTTAAGTAATTGAATTCTGTTTAATTAAAAAACTCGCTCTCAAGGAAAATCTCAGAAATTTAGTAACTGTACCTTTAAATTTATTTTTATTGAATGAAATTATTAATGTTTATCACATGGAACTAAAGTAAACTCAAACAGGAAAAAATCAGGTCTATTTAAGTAATTGAATGCCGTTTAATTAAAAAACTCGCTCTCAAGGAAAATCACAGAAATTACGTAACTGTACCTTTAAATTTATTTTTATTGAATGAAATTATTAGTGTTTATCACATGGAACTAAAGAAAACTCAAACAGGAAAAAATCAGGTCTATTTAAGTAATTGAATGCCGTTTAATTAAAAAACTCACTCTCAAGGAAAATCACAGAAATTACGTAACTGTACCTTTAAAATATATTTTTATTGAATGAAATTATTAGTGTTCATCACATGGAACTAAAGTAGACTCAAACAAGAAAAAATCAGGTCTATTTAAGCAATTGAATGCTGTTTAATTAAAAAACTCGCTCTCAAGGAAAATCACAGAAATTACGTAACTGTACCTTTAAATTTATTTTTATTGAATGAAATTATTAGTGTTCATCACATGGAACTAAAGTAAACTCAAACAAGAAAAAATCAGGTCTATTTAAGCAATTAAATGCTGTTTAATTAAAAAACTCGCTCTCAAGAAAAATCTTAGAAATTACGTAACTGTACCTTTAAATTTATTTTTATTGAATGAAATTATTGGTGTTCATCACATGGAACTAAAGTAAACTCAAACAGAAAAAAATCAGGTCTATTTAAGTAATTGAATTCTGTTTAATTAAAAAACTCGCTCTCAAGGAAAACCTCAGAAATTAAGTAACTGTACCTTTAAATTTATTTTTATTGAATGAAATTATTAGTGTTCATTACATGGAACTAAAGTAGACTCAAACAAGAAAAAATCAGGTCTATTTAAGCAATTGAATGCTGTTTAATTAAAAAACTGGCTCTCAAGGAAAATCACAGAAATTACGTAACTGTACCTTTAAATTTATTTTTATTGAATGAAATTATTAGTGTTCATCACATGGAACTAAAGTAAACTCAAACAAGAAAAAATCAGGTCTATTTAAGCAATTGAATGCCGTTTAATTAAAAAACTCGCTCTCAAGGAAAATCTCAGAAATTACGTAACTGTACCTTTAAATTTATTTTTGTTGAATGAAATTATTGGTGTTCATCACATGGAACTAAAGTAAACTCAAACAAGAAAAAATCAGGTCTATTTAAGCAATTGAATGCTGTTTAATTAAAAAACTCGCTCTCAAGGAAAATCTCAGAAATTACGTAATTGTACCTTTAAATTTATTTTTGTTGAATGAAATTATTGGTGTTCATTACATGGAACTAAAGTAAACTCAAACAGGAAAAAATCAGGTCTATTTAAGTAATTGAATTCTGTTTAATTAAAAAACTCGCTCTCAAGGAAAATCTCAGAAATTTAGTAACTGTACCTTTAAATTTATTTTTATTGAATGAAATTATTAGTGTTTATCACATGGAACTAAAGTAAACTCAAACAGGAAAAAATCAGGTCTATTTAAGTAATTGAATGCCGTTTAATTAAAAAACTCGCTCTCAAGGAAAATCACAGAAATTACGTAACTGTACCTTTAAATTTATTTTTATTGAATGAAATTATTAGTGTTCATCACATGGAACTAAAGTAAACTCAAACAAGAAAAAATCAGGTCTATTTAAGCAATTAAATGCTGTTTAATTAAAAAACTCGCTCTCAAGGAAAATCTTATAAATTACGTAACTGTACCTTTAAATTTATTTTTATTGAATGAAATTATTGGTGTTCATCACATGGAACTAAAGTAAACTCAAACAGAAAAAAATCAGGTCTATTTAAGTAATTGAATTCTGTTTAATTAAAAAACTCGCTCTCAAGGAAAACCTCAGAAATTAAGTAACTGTACCTTTAAATTTATTTTTATTGAATGAAATTATTAGTGTTCATCACATGGAATTAGTAAACTCAAACAAGAAAAAATCAGGTCTATTTAAGCAATTGAATGCTGTTTAATTAAAAAACTCGCTCTCAAGAAAAATCTCAGAAACTACGTAACTGTACCTTAAAATTTATTTTTATTGAATGAAATTATTAGTGTTTATCACATGGAACTAAAGTAAACTCAAACAAGAAAAAATCAGGTCTATTTAAGCAATTGAATGCTGTTTTATTAAACAGCATTCAATTACTCAAATAAGCTTGATTTTATTAGTGTTCATGACGTGGAACTAAAATAAACTGCTTAATTTTTCCTTGATAGTGTGTTATATTAATATTTATAATATGTGAATAAAATATACTGTACATAAATTGACCCGATTAAATAATACTGTAGAGTAACAGACAAATATATAACATCTTGCACCTTGATATTTTATATCATTGCAAATTTGTTAGATGCTGCAGTTTGTTAAGGAGCCAACAAGCTATGCAAGACAAAATAATTCAGCTACCATACACTCTATAAAGAAACAAACAAATATCAAATGTCAACCAGGAACTAGATTGGGCACCAAAACAAAAGTATTATATCAGCCACAGTTTCTCTTAATATCATATAAATAAAACTAAACATTCTTATTCACCAGTTTTTATTGTAGGTCATTTTGATTAAATAAATTCATTTACCTGAAAATGTATTTGAATTTCTTGGCTAAAATCACAAGCCCTTACAGCATTATCGACTGCAAGTCCAATCAAGGTCATGAAAGTGTTTTGGTACAGCTGATTTTTATTATCCTACGGTAAAAAGAAAAAAAAATCATAAAATTAAATATTCTATATAGAAGTATGCAACATGTATACAAATAACACACCTATGCACTTGTTCTGACGAGTATGATATGAATATTATATACCATAATTAATTTTGTTTTTTTTTTAAATACAACACGACCAATAATTACTTCACAATCTAATTTATGCAATAGGTCTAATAGTAGGTAGTTATAACACTAATTAACAGTAAAAGAGATGCTACAGTGGTCACATTAATCTATGATATAAAAGGATATAGTATCTAGTACATTAATATTAAAATTTAACTTATATACATTTTTCTTTCAAGAAACAAGTTAAAATCAATTTTAATATTGTTAAACTTTTCATTTGTAACAACCAGTTAATCAATTAATATCACAGAGGATGCCGGTCATCAGTTTTGGAATAAACCTAATAAGTATTTTTACAGTTTTTTACATTAAATTGTAAAAATGTATAAATTAAAATGTACATGTATATTATTATTAATACATTGATTAATAAATATAATGTATTGTTAGCTAGCATTTACTTCTTGACATTTTATAATATATCGTAAACTACTGCTACTACTAGGCCTACTTACTATCTAGGCTTACTACTACTGCTACACTCTTCTATTCTATAGCTAGTAGGGCTAGCCTACACTATAGTATAGGCGTAGCTAGGCCTCTAGGCCCCAACAAAGGCCTAGCTAGGCCCTAGGTAGTAGGTTTAGCCTAGGCTCAACATTAATTAACCAGGCCTAGGCTAGCCTACATAAGTTAAAAAATACCATGAATGAATTGAAAAGACAGCCTAGCCTAGGCCTAGACGATCCGCCTAGACTAGGTTTCTTCGACGTTAAGCCCTGCCCACCCAAACCTTCCTCTACACCTAGCCTAGGCTAGTAGGCCAGGCCCAGGGCTAGGCCTACATCATCACCCGTTCCTCAAAACACACGGCAGCAGTAACAACAATCTTTGCTGCTGTCGCGTTAAAATACAGTTATCAGATTTATATGACGGTTTTCGGGAGTTAGAAACACAAAAGTAACGCCACTTGACGCGAAATTACAGTGGAAAACAAACACCCACGAACAAATGGTACAGGCAATACCTCAAGGCAAATGCAATATATGTAGGGTATATCCTCAAGGACGTGCTGCAGCAAACTCCCTATCATCAATTAAGAAAGGGGATATTGTGTTACTTAAAGACAAGCAAGCACATCGAAACGAATGGCAGATTGCAAGAGTGGTGAAAGCTTTTCTTGGTACAGATGGCCTAGTGAGGCACGTTGAACTGACAACGCAGAAGGGAGATGGAATGAAAAAATATTCAAGACCAATTTCAGATCTGGTGGTTCTTGTATCCGAATAGTTAGTTATGACATGAGTTATGCCAGACGAGGAGTATTTTGCCTCCAAATAAATTTCCTTACAAATTTACTTAGTATAGTTATCCTTAATATAAAATGTAGTTCAGTACACTATTGAATTTATTTCAAATTTAATTGTTACCATTGTTACTCCTAGTTTTGACCTGGAGTACCACACTGTGTTATCATTAAGGCACTTGTTTGGATTTGAACATTCCAATGCATTGACTTAATTTGTTCCTTGTACTGTATAAAGTATTAGTAATACAGTAGCATTCACTGAGAGAAGTCCACAAGCTTTTATATGCTTTTCGTTTACAAGTTTCATTTCTTTTTATATCTTTGACGTGTCTCTATCTGAGAATCACAGTGTGTGAGTACATGTTAATTTATAATTGTTATTTTAACTTTTAATTGGCCATATATAGGTCCATATATACTATTTAACCAAGTTTCTACTTTATAGTACTGGCTATATATGTACAGTATCTATCTTAATAATTACTGTCTACAATCTAGGACGATGATTTATTGTTAATTCATTCCTAGTCTTAATGCATATAAGGCATAATTTTACCATTGATGCCTATACCTTTGTTGAAATGTTATAGCAATTAAAGATATTAATTAATTTAGGTTAGTATATCAGTTATATATTTTTGATTAGCATTTACGTTACCTCTTTTTGCTTAAACAGCTAAATACAATGTTCGTACGCTGTATTGCTATTTTTAATGTAGTCTAGATAATGTTTTTCTTTGTAATCCTCCACAGTTTTACCAATATAATATACTACGATACGACGCATAATAAACGTTAGTAACGAAACTCTAACTATATGTACATCTAGTGTCTTATTTGGTTATCTGGCTGTCTAGAAGACGCGACCGTTATCGAGGGCAGCACAATGTTAATTATATAGATTTAATTATGTTATTGAATTATGCTAATATTTGCTTTTTTAAATTAGATAACATCACAGAGTCTCAAGATCCAGGTAAGTTGTAATATTTTATAAATATAATTGTCGATATTGTTCATGTTAATTACATAGATTTAATTATGTTATTGAATTATGCTAATATTTGCTTTTTTTAAAATTAGATAACATCACAGAGCCTCAAGAGCCAGGTAAGTTGTTAAATAGAAACAAATACGATTCAACACATTCTTTATGTTAATTATATAAATTTTAATTTATCAAATTATGTTTATATTATTTTATAAGTATGTAATATTTTTTTTTAATTAGATAACATCACAGAGTCCCAAGAGACAGGTAGGTTGTCAAAGTTTATAAAGCAATGTTCATGTTATATTAATTTTGATTAATTTATCACATTCTTTTTATATATTTGGTGATTTCATCAATTCTCAAGAACCAGGAAAAATGTAATATTTTAACAACATTGTTCATAATATTTTATCTATTTATGTTTATATATATATATATATATATTTTAATTAGATAACAACAAAGATTCTCAAGAGCCTGGTAAGTTGTTATTATTTTATATATTAAAGCATTGTTTTTATGTTTGATTAAATTATTTTATCAATAATGTATATTTGGTTTCATTTTTTCTTGTATCAGATGATTTTACAGAGTCTCAAGAACCAGGTATTTTAAAAATTCTTATATTCAACAATGTTCTATATGTTAGTTTAGGCCTATAGATATAGACTACTGTAGGTCATAATTAATTTGTTAATTTAATTTAAATATTTTGATTCAGCATTATAGATGCTTGCGTGTTTTGGCTTTCCCTGCCTTTTATTTATTTTGTATTTGGTAGTATTATGAATAAAACTTACAAGAAATAAACTTACAAGAAAAAGATATATATCCATTGATATAATTGTAAAAATCAATGGACCTTTCCTAGCTAGAATGTTACAATAGGTGCAGCATATATTATAACACTTACATTATTTTCCTTTCTCTTTAGTTGAAGATGAAGATTTTTTTAATCTACGTAAGTACATAATTGAAAATAATAAAAGAACTGATATATACTGATTTGCTCCTAAAAATGCCCCTGTTGTTGATCCATTGTAGCAATAGTTTTAGTATAATTAAATAAACAACAATTTTATTCCAGCTGAACTAGATATATCATGGACAAAGCAAGAGAGTTGTGAGTATATAAATATTTTTGTACATAAAAATAAATTATATGTTATAATAAAAGTATAGTCTGAATAATATTTTTTATTAAGTCAGCCGGTCAGCAGATTAGACCTACTAATTCTGCACTCACTGTAGCAAACAATGAAAAACAAAGTAATGGGACTTGAATTACAGTAACTAAGTTATTAAAAGATGATTTTAAAGCTTGCAGAAAATATTATGATCCAAATTCAACATTTTTTTACAGGTAAAATAGGTGCAGATTGGAGAACCAAGCAAAACATTGATCTGAATATTAAACAAGAAGGTATGTATAAATTGTGTATTGTTATGTTCTTTTATTTATTGAACAATAACCTAATTTGTATGCAGCAATACAACAAACAATTATTTCAAACTCCTTTTATACAGTGATAAGTGATGAAGATGAGCAGAAAGATGATGATGAAGATGAGAAGAAAGGTAATACTAATAGGAACTAGAATTTAATTCGTCACTTTGACGAATTATAGGTGATCATTTTTATCATTTTAATGAAATTAACATTTTTTAAACATGCACGTACGTTAACATACCATCGTAAAAAGTTGATGTACGCCATCCTATGACATGATGCATATACACTTATAGCGCTGAGTTGTACCTATTATGTGTCATATACAATATGTACAGTATATACTGTATATCTACATACAGTGTAGCATAGGTGAAATTATGGGACCCACATCGTGTTCTAATTTTTTGGTATGATGGAATTATCAAAATGAACTCGAAGATGACAATTTCGAAAGATAATGAATTGAGCAAATAAATATAAGAAATTTGATTAACTACGACTAACGAAATTTAAAAACTACTTTTTAACTTCAACTGGCCATATGATAACATCACAACATCCGATAGGCTTAAGTTTTATATGAATTCATATCTACATTTCATCAGCTTTCATAATAAGTTTTATTCTTCAAGGTCACCTTTAATTCCGAAGAGCTATAAGACATTCAAATGTATAGTGTAGCTGAAATTACACGACCTAGGTTATTCAAGTTTTTACGCGTGATGACGTCATCAAAATGAAAATGTTGACAATTCATGAGAAAGGTAATTAATTGAGCAAGCACATACTAAAATTTCTGCGAAAATCGGGCTCAAATAACGGAGATGCGCTCTATTGAATGTGATAACCCACACAAAAAGATAAAATTACTAATTTTTAAATTGAAGTGGCCATTTGATGACGTCATACCATTTTGTACGTCTAATGTGTATATACATTTATATCTAAAACTTATTGGCTTCCATCTTAAGTTAAAAAAATTGGGGGTCATCTTCCATTCTGAAGAGTTATATTCATTTTAAAAAGGCTCTAATTTTTACCATTTTTAGCACTTTTGTACAATTAATGTGCGCATTTTGTCATTTTTAACGTGCTCGTATACCGTTATTTTAAGTCGGACTGGACTCAAAATCGGAGAATGTACTAAAGATTGTGAGTAGAATGTGATGTATACATCAAATTTTATTTGTTACGCTTTTTAAGAATCGCGTGCGCAAAAACGTGTTTTTGCGCAGTAATTTTTTGAAACCCGCAAATGGCCTAATTCACGCTCTAAATTGATCAAAATTTAATTTTAAGCTTTTTAAAATTTTAACGCGTGATTTCACGCACATGACCTTGAAACACGCAAGTTTTTATTTGCTAATATTTTTTACCTTGACCTGAAGTTTACGTGTAGTGAATTTCATAAATATGTGATAATGAATTATGGACATATGATTGATAATGTGATTTCACAAAATGGCGTATACGTGACGTCACGGATGAGTGATCACGCTGAAAAGCTTATTATGGCTAAGTTAAAGTATTTGAAAGACATTGTGAAATTTTTGTAATCATTGTTATTCAACTTTTTGAGATAATTGTTACACAAAAAGTGTACAGAAAGAAGAAGAATAATAAAGATTTAACACAATAACAATAGGTGATCATTTTATTCTAAATGATCACCTAATTAAAAGTTTTCATTAAAACAGAACTGTGCTTAGTTATGATATACAGTATTACATGCTAATGTTACACAAAGCTACAGTATATTTAAATGTTGTTCTTTAAATAGCTCAAGAAATTGGTAGATATTATGATAATGAAACGGCAGACATGGTAAGTCTAATATAGTACAATTTAATAATTATCAAATCAGTAGGCCTAATATAAATTTTTAAAATTGTATAAAAATGAAATGGTAGTTTTGTACATTTTTACAATAATATTATAATCATATTGTTACACTATATACTACTGTACGGTTTCCCCTTTCTTTTAAAAATGGGATTTAGGTTGGTAAGATATGTCATTTTTTGTGATTGATTGAGTGATCGATAACTGGTAATCAAAATTATAAATCTCTCTTTAAGATGAAAATTTAAAAGTGACTACAATATAAACATGATTACAGTTCTAATTGCTTTTAAAATGAAAAAAAATTTTGTTTAAAGCTCTTACCACCGCATGGAAACAGAAAAATCATAGGTGTTTGCTAAGTAAAGTTGGAGATTTTAAAATATACAACAATGATATAAAAACTATTGAGAGTTGGCTCTCTGATCAGGTAAGCCTAATATGTTTGTAATCTAAGTTAAATAAAGTTATTTAAAGTCTGTCAATACCTTTTGTGTTTTGTTGTATTTTATGTATGTTTTGATCTCTTTTATTTAATGTAAGAATGTTTAGGTCCACCCTTTATAAATAATATTGTTTAATTGTTTTGTAATACTAAGTTCTGTATGTTTATTTGAACAACAGAAAGAATTGAATTACATTATTATTTATTGGGCTGTGTAATATCATTACGCTTTTAAATTGCAGGTCATAGATGTGTACATAGAAATGTTAATGCATAAGAATAAGGTTGGTACTGTATTCCATTGTCAAAATATAGTTAAATAACAATTTATAATGACCTCATAATTGTACAGTGAAACAGGACTGGTGAATTAGTATTTACACAAAATTGAATATAAATGTAACATACCACTATCTTCAACAGCAAAAGATAACTGTAATGTGCTTTCAAATGTTAAGCATATATTTTCTATTGTGTCATACAGGAACCGAGAACACACCGAATTGATGCAGTGATTATGACAGAAATTCTGAAAGGAAAGTGTCAAGAAAACTATCTGAGAAGGGTAAGGATTTCGAACAACCAGCAATGTATGTTTTACATGTTGAAAAGTTTACTGTCCATGTGGCAGCACAACATCTCTTATATCAACACGAAGTCACTGATAGTGTCCCTAGAACATGATGAATTAAATAAAAGCACACTGAGTAATCAATATTCCTGAATATTTATTTGAACATTTATATTGAATGACATCAGTCACAAAGATTCAAATTGATTCACATGCCTTTATGTCACATGAGATACAAACTGATATCCACAAATGTTTTCACACTATGTATTATTATAAATATGTTTATTTCATTAGGTTGACTTGTCGCAATTTGACATCATAATAGGCCACTGATTGAGAATCGTCACTGGACACTTGTGGTATATATTCTTTATGTAAAAAATATAAACTATAACTTTAGGGACATGTTTTTTCCACAATTTACTACATTATCATATACTTTATTTTAAGAAGTGATATCGAAATTTTCTTCATATTTCTTGTGGATAAATTTGTTTAAAATACATATTGCCAGTTATTATTCACTTAAAAAGTAAAGTAAATTGTGATTAACTATTATTGGCAAATGACATAGTGTCCGACAAGTCATCCATAATAAGTAATAACTAATAAAGCTCTTGAAATTGTTCTAAAGAAATAATATCATTATAATATCAATTGATAAATAACATATTTAATTCCAGGTTGGATACCCACAGCAAAGACTACTGATATACCTAAACTCGTTAGGAGAACTTCAAGAACAAGTTGAGACTATCAAGATGAACTGGAAGTAAGAAAACAAATATTAACGAAAATGAGCTCACATAAACAGTACATAAATCAACCATTGCATGCTATTAATATGATTCATTGTTATTTTATTATTAGCAAATTTCTACAGATGAGATTCAACAAGGGAATTGTGGGAAGTGAGCAAGAAAGTTGGGATGTATCTACATCTGTTCATTCCAAACAACAAGACAGTTCGTCATGTGGTGTGTTTGTACTAAAGGTAAATATGAACAATTTAAGTACATACATTCATTATCAAAACAAATCAACTTTTTCTAATTATATGCCATGTATGTAACATAGTTTTATGCTGAAGTGCTCTAAACGTTGTTTGGCATTTCTCAACAAAATCAATTAACAGCGCAAATTTTTATTCTAAGTTTGCACAGGCTTCATTAGAAAATCAAAGTCTGATTTTTAAAACAGACAAGAAATCAATACAGCATTACAGAAAACAAATTGGTGTAGAAATGTTAATGGCTTCAGGTATGATTTTTTACAGATATTGTACACTGATAGTACTTTTAATTATAGTCAATAAGTGAACTATAGCTTTTATTGAATTCTAACAATGGTATTTTTCTTTAAAGGTTTGAATTGCTAATAAACACTAGTAAAGTTAGGTTTGCAGTATGCTATGTGTTTTTCGTGTGCACCACAAACCTAACTTTACTAATTCTAACAATGTTTCAAACAATTCAGCCTATAGTTTATGACTTACTCCATACTGTAATTAAGCACTTAGCAACTCAAAGATATACAGAGAGCAACAGAGGGCTTGTTATTTGTTATTTTGCTTCATATTTAAAATAGTAGTATTTTTTATCAACTACATATCAATTTTTCTGAAATTCAATAATTCAATGTTCTGTGAGTATATATTCAGGATTATAACTTGAAAATTGTGGATGCTATCGTGCAAACAAACAATAAATAAATTGCAGACAAAATACAGCATGCCTTGGTTGCATAAGTTTTGCTGCCTGATGACAATTATAAGGATATAAAAACTCTAAACCTTCAAGTCAGACAATTTCAAGAAAATATCAATTTACATCCAATATGAAGTAGATAAATTTTAAATATTGGGATTTTTCTAATGAAATGTTGATATAACTGTAGCATCAAGTAATTATAAATTTGTATTCTTGTTGGACAGAAAACCTAGATTCCTATTGCAGAATCTGTGGATATGAAGATCTGCCGACTAGTTTAGATAACAATGATACTCAAACAGTGCAATGGGTAGGTACAACAATATAGATGAACTACAAAATAATCCAGGGTCTAGTATACTTTATCCGCACAGCAAATGCCACATGCACGCCATGCATTAGAATATTGCTCACAGAAAAAGATTATGCCACTATGCCCTAAAGAAAATGTATGCCATCTACTTTGTGTCATATAGTATATATAGTATACATAGAATACTGTATACATGCTGTAGCATGTAGCATGCCTTTTATTAACATTTTTAACATGATGACTTTGTCAAAATAAAAACCAAAGAACGTAATTTTGGAAGAAAAGTATCTGAGCAACAAGATTATTAACCAAAAATGGATACACAGGTGCATGACTTTTTAAATGTGATAAACAATGAAGCATAAGATAAAAATCTAGACATTTTTCGTTCAACTAGCCATATGATTCATATCTACAATTCAGTATCACATTGATTATTCATAGCAGCTATATAACAGATTAAAATTTACTGTAAAGAAAAAAATAAGTGACCCATATTATTATTATTTGAATTTGTTGACATGATGTCGTCATCAAAATTAAAATGTTTGTAAATCAGGCTTAAGATATTTAATTGAGCAAACAACTATTAAATTCTTGAGGGAAATTGTACGAATAAGCGAGATGCGCAATATTAATTGTTTCACAAATCATGTAGAAAGTTCATCAGAAATTCAACAGAAAGTGTTAAAAAAAAAATAACTGTTAGTGTTTAATCTATGATCAATTATTAAAATTCATGAAATTTTAAATCATGTTGCACAATTCTGACATTAAAAATAGGAGGTACACAACTTCATATAAATAAATGTCTATATGTTGACAAAGTTACGCAATATTGTTTGAACATTTTATAGCTACGTGACCATAAAGAAAGAATAATAAATAACAAGGAGTTATATATAAGTGCTAAAACAATTTTTCATAATTACCAACAATCTATACTTCAATTAAATCCCTGGATTAATAGAAGGAACTAGGGTTTGCTAGGCAAATATTAAATATTGATAACATCATTTTGTTTTGTGAATTATAAATTTGCAGTTGGATATGCAATTATATAATAAACCTGTAGGCCTAACTATTTTTATTCATTTTTTGCAGATTGCTTGTGAGGAATGTAAGCCAGATAAGTGGTTTCACATAGAATGCACAGAAATCTGTCCATCATTTAGTGTGAATCAAAAATATAAAAAATCTAAAAAAAACACAGCAAAAACCAGATAAATCAGAGCCATTTGAACTTGTTTATTTATCAAACAGGATACGAAAATGCAAGGGATGTGGCAAGGAGTTTATAAAGCCAATTATCTCTCCATATAACACTGTCATAAGACACAAAGAGCGAACCCCTTACTTTAACAAAGCAACGGGTCAAATGGCACTGTCAAAATTGGCAAATGTATACTTCCATCCCAGTACAAAGTGTGTGAGACTTTGTCATCCTGGTTTCAAGCCAATTCACTTGATAAAGGCCAAGGAAACCATGTTAACAAATGTCCAAAAGACATTTCTTCAAATGAAAGGTTTTAATTTAAGTTAAATCAAGTTACTATTTTTTGATATTTGGATAGTAAATCACACTTTTAGGTCGAAAATATAAATTGGTAGCACCAATTTATTCTATTACTATTTATCCTGTTTTATATATCTTTTAACAAAAGTATTGAAACACATTTTTTAAAGAACTTTTAGGTAGAAAATATGAATTGGTAGCACCAATTTATTTTATTAATATTTAACCCGTTTTATATATATCTTTTAACAAAAGTATTGAAACACATTTTTTAAAGAACCTTTAGGTTGAAAATATGAATTGGTAGCACCAATTTATTTTAATATTTAACCTGTTTTATATATCTTTTAACAAAATTTAAAATATTATAATAGTATTTTATTGGTTACTCTCTTTTAAAATGTAGGAATTATTAATTTATAATATATTGTGCTATGCGACATACCTATATTAAAAAAGTTACATACAGGTATTACACACATTTTTGTTATTGTATGTATCTATACAAATGGGGTATCAATATGAGGGAGTAATGGATCATAGCCTTATGCTGTACTGGGTGGGTTTTCATTTAACATTTGAAAACTGCCACGACGGACGGGCAGGGGAGGTTGGTGACGGGGGTACCCACTCTGCGGCAAGTATCTCTGCTCACAATCATGCTCTCGCACCTTTAAGTAGTGCAATTATTTTGTTCTCATTCCAGTTTCTACTTACAGTATTTGTGATAGCTATACAGTAATTTTACAAGATTACAATTATTTTACCACACAATTTTCTTTGCACTTTTGTTTTACGCCATAGCAATGTTGATCTTTTTAAAAATTAAGTATACACTAAAATACAAAAGTGGAAATGTATGTTGAACTGAACGTATTTATTTTAAATCTTCTGATGTAGTATATTCAATTTTAATTCATGATCAGTTTCCTTTCTAACTTTCCATGGAAAAAATGTGTGAAACTTTTGCACTTTCTCCACCGTCCATATTGTTGTTGTAATCTTTCTTTTAATTGTATAATATGTCTGAATGCGGCCAAAAATGATATTGCTTACAATGCTAAGAAATCATCTTGTATGATAATCTGTCCTAAATCACAGAGGATTCAATTGAAACCTATTATTACCATTAATGACAAAAGCTTAGAATATGTTGACTCAACCATATATCTTGGTCATGTTATCGATATAAAGCGGCAATACAGATCTTTGTGTATCCGAGCCAACTCCTTGGTCAGAAAATTTAGTATGTGTTCTATCAATGTAAAATGTGTTTTATTTAGAACATATTGTGTAAATATGTATTGCGCTACATTATGGTGCAACTATAATCAAGGTACCTTGCGATCTCTCCAGGTATGCTACAATAATGGTTTAAGAATGTTGCTACAAAGGCCTCGACATTGCAGTGTCAGCCTTATGTTTACGGAATGTAGAATTCCTTCTTTTTATGAATTGTCAAGAAATCAATATATGGCCTGATGGGTAGACTAAATGCAAGCGAAAATATTTTAGTCTCAACAATTATAAGCAACGTCTTAGTTAAGTCGAAGATGCCCTCTAGGTGGATTACAGTAGTAGTAGTAATTAGTCTTGTTTATTTTATTTCATTTATATGTAATTTTCACTTTCTATGGACCAGAGATTCCGAAATAAAAGAATGAATGAATGAATGAATAACCCCAGTGTTGTTAATTTGTCCAAAGTACAGTACGCCTTTTTACATCAATTTAATTTTAACATTTTTCACAATTGTGTCGTTTTGTTCAAGTGCTTTTGGAGTGTTCAAAGTGCCCTCAATTTTAAATAAGGTTTCAATTTTATACCATAAAACCTTACCAGGCAATACTTCTGCATCATTTGTCATTATTTTCGTGTTTTTACGAGGTCAAATGTCAAAATTGAAATGGTCTCAAATTTGAAATTGTTAAAAGTTGCAAATTTTCGATACAATTTGCCATATCAAGTTTTATGATTTCTAACCAAATTTGAAGTATTTTAGGTCTAAGAAGCCTACCAATAGTGGAATTTTTTAAAATAAACGCACCACTCTCCCAATAGAACATGATTTTTAATAAAGGCTCCGCCAAATCCATTATACACAATTGTGTATCACATTTCAATCTGTAGTAGAATGACATGATCTACAATTTACCAAGTATTTTGATAATACAATTTTCACTGTATTCACTTATACAGTAGGACTATTCTGAATGAATGAATGAATGCGCTGCTTGCACAGCATTTATTGTCAAATATATAAAATATTTAAAATAAGTTTTTAAATGACGCCCTACAAAGAACAGATCGCACAACACAAAAGTTTGACGTTTAATAGAGGTGCCAAATTTTTTCATAGCTAGTACTAGTAGGGTAGATGTACCAGACTTCGGCAGGTTACAGGGAAATTCGTTATTTACGTGTATTTTTTAAAAGCATCACAAAATATTTTTTGGTAGAGTTTTTAGTATTTATATAAGTAGTAAATACAGTGTAAATTATCAAATAAATATTTATAATTAACAAACAATAATAAAAAATGTGTTTTTTATTTATGTACCAAACCTCGGCATGTGTGTGCCAATCTTCGGCATACGCTGCCCAAGCAAGCCCTGGAATTACGCGCGAGCGATTGCGCAATCGATCGTCGATGAAATAGCAGGCCTAGCTAGGCTAGGCCTAGCCATGGCCAGATGTGAAATAAATGAGTCAAAAAACAGCAATATTAACTTTATTTTACCAACAATTATATTTTGAAAAAAAATTAATAAACAACATTGCAAACAATTTAATTTAATTAGTTATTTCCGTTAGGTGCCGAAGTCTGGCACATATCATTAATTATCAACCAAACATCTAACACCCCTCATAAACCCTATATTTTTTCATTGGTTTGAAAATGGAATATTCTGGAATGTTGCTACACTACAGTAGGAGCCTATTTCAATCCCAGACGTGTCCCTCGTGTGTAATTTGTCATGCCCTGGAACTTTAAATGGAACAGTCACTGTTAGCTCATTGGTCTATTTTGCTGAAATGTCACTTCCGGTTTTCAGGTTTCAGTTTTTATGGCTACTGGCAGACATGTTTCGCTGATGTCTAGTAAACGATCGGTGGTTTTTATTTACCACCTATAAATAAAGTATATTATACGTTAAGATAAACAAAAAATATCAATTATTTAATTAATTATGACTAATATAAATACAACCTGCCGAAGTTTGGCACATTGCCGAGGTCTGGTACATCTACCCTAGTAGGGGATATTTCTTTGATTTATACTGTATTTCCTGTTACCACATTACACCTAAAAAATAAACGCCTAGGCCTAGTTAGGTCTCTACTGAGTAGGCTAGTAACTACTATAAGTACTATCTCTACCACCATCTACTAGGAATAAGCCTAGGCCTATATAGTAGTAGTATTACTTTACCTAATAAGGCTAGTAGAGTAGACAATAATTAATAAACTTTCTTTTATATTCTAGTAGAATGCTTACTACACGGGAATCCCTTACTACTTGGGTAGTAGGCCTGGCCCTACGGGATACGGCCCCTACTCACCACCACCATCCGACCCCATTTATTTTTACCTTTTCACAGTCTCAGTCAGTCCTAGGTAGGCCTATGACTTGTAGACCTAGGCCTATGCTAGGCCTAGTGTATGTCTTTAATAATAGTAGTATACTTTATTACGGAGTGGGAAATATATCCTTCCTCTAGGCTAATTAAAAAAGAATAATTAATAAATAACTAGGCCTAGGCCCTAGACCTAGGCCGGCCATCTAGCCTAGGCCTACTACCTAGGCCTAGTATCCCGTACGACACACGACGTACAGTACACACTTCTTCTTTTTTAACACACGCGATCCATATCATCAGAGGGGATGCTAAAAAATATGGGCGGTTCGCAAATGCAAATTAGACTGTGACGTCATTTGTAATTCAATAGGGGTGCACTCTGTTATGGGGGTACCTAAAATTTTAGAACAACGTCGCGATTTTGGAATCCACTGATGACGTGATTTTGTGAATATCTCATGAATATTAATGAGCTTCCCTAAGCTGCTGAAAAACAGACTTTCCATGAATTTACCCTAAAATGTATATGAAATTTAATTTTTCTAATTGCTCGTTATTACGTCTTCATTCTGACATGTCTATATTGTTATAATATGTTTTATTTAATAAATAAACGATATTTAAAAGCAATTTTAAACCCAGAATCCCCCTTTAAAAGTCTTCTTGCATACCTCGCCAGTCGGAAAACTGCTGTGATATACTGCTGTTACAGTAAGAAAGACAGGTAGTAGTACCTAAATCTCAGCTAGCTGGCTAGGCCCTAGTGAGGGCGGATCGGGGGCTTAACTTTAGCCTACATACTTACTTACTACACAGCCTACTATAAGGCTAAACTCATTCTTGTCTTGCTAGCTTAATAATTATTAATAGGCTTAGGCCCCTGTATTGGAATGGCCTATTGTTATCCTGTGAACAACAGTCACTGATGCTTTACTTTACCACCATAAAATATGTAATAAATTATTACCGGTAACTAAAGTTCAAAATATGTCAACAGTCATGGCTCCTGAAAACTTTTTTGTGCCCACACGTACACGTGTCCTACGACCTCTGTCGACGACTACCAGTACTTAAAGAGATGACCTGGAATCTTAAAAATACGTACTTGGGAAATTACTGAAATGACGTAATGTTAATCAAATTTAAAAAGTAGGCGTAATACCCATAATACAAATTTATCTAATTTTAAAAAAAATCAATCTAAAACAGGATCATGGTTGCGATTACTGCAAGTCAGGATATACTATGTAATAAATATTGCAGACCTATCGGTAGGGATGTGCCCCTATTCATATCATCAATCGATCATCAAGTGTCTTAATCATTGTAATCTATTAACTAATTACTAAAAGACGCGTAATTTGGAATGACTATGATCAAATAATTCATACATCATCAATTAAATCATCTATTTATCCTCAAATAATCAGATATATCTTTTATGACCATAAGCTAAGGTGTCTTCCCAAATCGTTTCGTATTTAAGTTTTTTATTACGTTTTTTTTAAATTTTGTTCAATGTTACATCCTAATCATGATTTTTAATCAAATTAATATCGCAAAATAATTTTTTTCATTATTTAAGGTGTCAACATAGGCCTAATCATCGAAATGTAATTATTTTGGCCACGTTAAATACAGATGCCATTTAAATGTCACATTATAGTTATCCATTTTGACAAAAAATAAATTTACCTGAAAAACTGTAAGTTTAAAAATAGTCAAATTGCTGCAAGCCAATGGGTTTTTGGTAGAATTTAACCATTTTATTTTGTCATTTGTCGTTTTTTTACGGAAGTGATTAACTTATTAAAACTACAAAATAACCTACCGTATTTATTCGAATAAACGCCCCGGTTTGAATGACGCCCCGCGTCCTCCATAAAACATCGTTTGAAATCAACGCCCACCCTTCCACCTCATCAAATAATAAACGCCCCGGGGCATTTTTCTCTCAAATAACGTTCCGTTATTATTATTAGGCCTACTCTTCCTAAATAGATCTATCAATATACCTTTTTCAAACAAAGCTTGAAATTTAGGCTTAACGACGGTACACTCATAACATTTGAACAATAAAAACCAAATGGAAACAGCAAAGGTCATCTACAAATTACATCTTTCCCAATAAGTTAAATTGGAGGTTCAGTATTCCGTCGTGGATAAGTGACCAGCTCGGATTTTTTGCGATATATTTATGAAGGGGTCTGATATAACTAAATTAAATTTCATTAGTTTCCTAATTCATTCTTCATTTTCGCTATTACCTTTAATTTTCTGCACTCAATAAATTACTACTGTATTTCTATCATAATTACTCGTATCATAACTATCATTACCATTAGTCTATCATAATTACTCGTATCATAACTATCATTACCATTAGTCTATCATAATTACTCGTATCATAACTATCATTACCATTAATCTATCATAATTACTCGTATCATAACTATCATTACCATTAGTCTATCATAATTACTCGTATCATAACTAGGCCTATCATTACCATTAATCATTATAATCATCTTCCGTTTTTATTTCAATAATTAGACAATCAGTATCGGAGCATGTCATTTATTTTCACCTTCAGATTACTATAAGTAAATGTCATACATTCACATTTTCTATTTTAATATAGCAATTCCACATATTGGTTTATTTAACTTGATGGTTGTATAATTCATTTGTATAGCAGTGAATCCATCAGGATAATATATATTTAAAGTTTTCAAGTTTTGTTTACTTTTTATTTTCATCCTCATTCTCCATATATAATAATAACAATATATTTATTTTAATAGAGTTGTGACGCTTCGACTGATTGGTGTTAAAGAGTTTGCACATTCTTGGTAATGTAACTTTAATCAAAAGGCATTCAAAAGGGCAGTTGTTGTGGTCGGTAAGTGTCTCACATAATAGTTCCGTTGGCAATATAGACCTCCTTTTTTGTATTTCCATTTTTTGTATTAAGTTGGTAATTATCAAATTCTGTAAACTCACTGGTCTCATCATTAAGCGGTTAGCTCCAATCTAAACTTTATATTTATTTAGAGTAGCTTCATCCAGTTTATTATTTATAACATTCATGAGGAATAATCTAACTATTTAATGTTGTTGGTTACGATGATTATGACGTATTATCATATTATGACGTATTATCATATTATTGTATTATGGTCTGCTGAGCAATTTTGTATTTATTTATTTATTTATTTGGAATTACACCTTTAGATCGGTGGCACACTTAGCACAAAGGTGCATCCTTCACAATATAAAATATAACAATTAACAGAAAAGTAAAAAAAAAAAAGGCAAAAGCAACTATCAACCCCTATCCTACCCAACCCCCGACCCCCCTCCCCCACCCCAATTTACATCGATACATACAGTAGATCATTACTTTACACAAATGAATACAAAACAAGATATAGTAAAGTGTATTAAATAAAATAAACTGATAAACACAGCTTATTACGAAAAACCCCACCAACCCCCCTCCTTCCCCCTCCCCCACTTTTTTTCAATTTACTTAATGTAGCAATGTAGATAACATTGTTATTGAGTCATGGAATTCAATGAATCATTTCGAAATTTCCATGCTTGTTTTAGGTATCTTTTACAAAAACTATCCAAAATATTTTCACACTCTTCATCAATTAAATTATCTGAGTATCCCAAAATATATTTAAGTTTGTCATTTTCATGAGAAGTATAAAAAGTATCAAACATATCTTTGCTGCCATTTCTATACATATCCACATATAAATTAAATAATTCCTGATTACGTATATTATTTAAAGCTGGACAATTAAGGATGAAATGATGGATGTCTTCGTCCGAATTTGTACCGCATAATTTACATTTTTTATTATTATCAATATTCCAATTTGCAGTTCTATCATTCAAAGGTAGAGTATTTGAACGAGCTTTAAATTTTAATGCAGCACCTTCAAAATTAGTTTTATCAATTAAGTAGTTTTCAAGTCCAGGTTTTGATTTTAATGTTTCATAGATGTGGAGACTTGATTTATTTTGTAATTCAATTCTCCATTCATCTATCATTATAGAGTTAAGTTTTCTTAAGATTTCAGAAATTGGAAAGTAGACTTCTTTATAATTTGAGAGAGTGGTGAAAATATTTTTGGATTCACAATTACACTTCAAGAGAATATCATTTATACAAGATAGAAACTTATACCTTAAGTCTTTAAATTCACAATTAAGTTGTAGCATTCCAATAAACATAATTTTTGGCCATCGATAGTTTTCCATCTTTATAATTCTATGGAAGTATTTCATACGAAGAGCGTTATGAATCTCGGTAATTGGAGACCAACCAAGCTCTCCATATAAGGCGGCACAAGGTGTATTTCGAGGTGCTTTTAAGATATAACGCGCCATTTGGAGCTGGAGACGCTCTAGTTTATCTACATCTATTCTACTTAAAGAGCACCATACTGAACAACCATAGTTGATAGATGGGAGAACTATCGATCTCCACAGAGTATCCCCATAATATACTCTGTTAAAGTTATCAAAGCTACTGATAATTGATTTAACGTACGCTATTAATCTTTGACCTTTTTTTATAACATTCTCAATTTGTATATGGTCATTTAATTTACGAGAAATATGTACACCGAGATATTTATATGATTCAGTTTCAGATATAAAGCCATTACCTAATTTCCATTGTCTTACTTTATCAACACGTTTACCAGTTATCAGTATATTTGACTTTTCAAAATTAAAGCATAATTTCCATTCCTTAGCAAAATTTCCTGCAAGGTCTAACATTCTTTCTTTTCATTTCCAGTTCATTGTTAGCTAATAATACAATATCATCAGCCCAAAAAAGGCTACCCATCCATGTATCATTTACTCTAATACCTATATCCTTGGATCTTAACATCTTGGTAAACTCATTTATGTAGATGCTAAATAGAACAGGTGATAAAACGCACCCTTGTTTTACTCCTTGATCAATACCAAAAATATCTGTATCAATTATACCAGAGGAGACTTTACCTTTAACATTAGCATAAAGCTTATCAATCATCCTCCATACCTTTCCTCTTATTCCTGTATTCCAAATTGATTTCATTAAGCCGTCTCTCCATACACTATCAAATGCTTTTCGGAAGTCCAAGAAGGCCATGTATGTATGCTTACCCTGTTGTAAGCGACAAGTTGCTATACTCTTTAAAACAAAGATATGATCTTCGCATCTATACGAAGGTCGAAAGCCTCCCTGGACTTCCGAAAGAATAGCATTGTCTTCAAGATAGAGAGAGATATTTTTGGCAACTATCCTATTAAAAATTTTGGATATACAAGAGGTTAACGATATCCCTCGATAATTATTTAGATCATTGCGATCCCCTTTTTTGTAAATAGGAACAATTACACTAATATTCCACTCGCTTGGTATTTGTTCTAGTTTTAAAATTTGTAAAAATAGGTCTAATATAGATCTGATTAGCTTTTCGCCACCATTCTTAATTAATTCATTTGTTATATTATCTAGACCTGGTGATTATTTTATTATTATTCTTTGCCATTAGGATAGCCTCTTTTACAATATCATAATCTATCTTAACATCATACAAACAATTTTCGTCAACATCTTTATCATATGTACAATTTGTTTTTGCTTGATTTCTAATATTATTAACAAAACGACTTGTAAGGTAAGTACCGCAATCATTAAAATTCATATTGGCTTTGCCAAGGTTTTCCCAGTAATCTTTTACAACCTCATTCATTTTCCCTTTTTCGACAATGTTTTCACCAGAGTCTCTTGATTTAATACATTGAATATTTTTACTGTTATTTGTATTGCCTTTTAGCACTTTCCAAAAGTCTTTACAAGATTTACCACCTTTGTTTGCAATTTCAATAGATTTGCTAACACGTTTTTCTGTGATTTTCTGAGCAACAAGTTGCTTAACATGTTTCTGTGTCTCTTTATAATGCTCCCACAGTGTAACGCCATTATCATAATTCATAGTATTATTTGTGTTATTATTATCAGTACAGTTCCTATTAGCAATTTTATTATTTTTAACCCATGTTCTGTGTTCTCGCGACGCGATTTTCCTTTTTTTGATGGCATCGTCTATCTCTTTGTCAAACCATGGTTTGTTTTTATTATTTACACGTCTAATTCCGATACCTTCAGTGGCTGCCTCGATAATTTTTTCCTTCCACAAATCCCATGTAGTATCGATATTCTTTTCGTTACTAACATTCCAGTCATTAAATTTTTCTTCAACTTTTTGTTGATAAAAGGAATAATCTTGGTTATGTTTAATATCCCAAATTGGTTTATTTTGATTACTTGTCTGTTGACTACTTATGTTAAGATTATTTAGTGTTAACCATAACACACAATGGTCACTCCCAAAACTAAATTGTCTATGCTCATCAATAATTAGTTTATTTACATAATTTATTAAGGATTTTGAGCATAACATGTAGTCTATCGTGCTTTGTTGATTATTTCTTTGCCATGTTATTTTACCTTCACAAAAAATAGTACTATTAAGGTTAGTTAAATTAGCGTTTTTAGTAAATTGTATTAGCCTTTCCCCATTTGAGTTTATTACGGGGTCTCCGTTATATATGGAATCACCAATCCGTGCGTTAAAATCACCTAGAAGTAGAATAAGAGGATTCATTTCCTTCTCTTCAATTCTAATTATTTCAGAGAGCAGTTGGGCGTATAGATCGTCAGTCAAATCATTGTTTACTCCCTGGACCGGGAAATATGCAACACAAATGTATAATGGTACCTTATCTACGCTAACTTTTACCCATAATCTTTCAAAATCATCATCTATACAGTTTAAAACATTTTCAGATGTAACCACTATTTTGTCTGACAGGAATAACCCAATACCACCTCCCTTCTTCCCGTTACGTTCTTTCCCAACCCAGTTATAACCTTTAATAGAGATTGCGTTGCTCTCTTTTAAGTGTGTTTCAGCAATACCAAGTATATCAATACTCTTACTATATATAAATTTTTCAATTTCATAAATCCTATGTTTGCTTAAGCAGTTAATATTATTAAAACATATATTTAGGCTATTTTTACCTACAGGTATATTTTTCCTTTTCTTTCTACCTCCTCTTCGGTGTTTTGTTTGTCGCTTTGGAGCTCGAGGATGTATATCGATGTTTAGTTCATTGTTAAGTTCATCAGGTAGGATGCTATAAATGTTTGGCGTTTCGATATTAATATCTACATTGCTGGCGTTGTCCTATGTTGAACGATTTAAATTATTGCGACATAGATATATGTATTGTCACCAGTTATCGTGACTTTTTTTTACTCATGATGTTTGCTTACTATTTATCATGTTCACTTCACCGTGATGAGTTGTTGTTTGCTTACTATTTATCATGTTCACTTCACCGTGACGAGTTGTTTCTTTTCGGCGTGCTTACAGTTCCTCAAAGTATTTGGATCTCTTTCTGGAAGTTACTGATTCCTGCACGGTGCATTTAATTATGTACTTTTTAAGTCTAGAGAAAATTTAAAGACACGCATTAGTACATATTGCACTAATGAGGTGACCCACAGAATTCCGAAAGAATCCGTTACATTTTATTATACAGTTTCGAATGATGGTGACGAATAATGATTTGATAATAATGACGATAGTGACAATGATAATGAACACGAACGGCAATGATGATGAACGATGACGTGATATTTAAACGGCAATCAAAGAGACGCGAATGCAATACTTGAGGTGTTCTCTTCTTACAACGACACAGATTTAAAATGAATTAAGCTCAAAATATACAAATTATTATCACGGTATTCAAAAATATTTCATGGAATTATTATCCCGCTTTTATTCATTTATAATTATTTTATCATACAAATATAAACAATTTAGTACTGTAAATTAGATACTTCAAATTCAAAATAGTGATATAAAAATATATAAAATGTGTTTATAATTTTCCTTTCGTAATAAAACGTCCATAGATATTTAACTACATCACAAAATACATCTGCTTTGGAGTACAAAATAACCGACAGATAGTTAACACTACATTTTATAAACTGATTCCTATATAATACGGTCTTTCATAAAATATTGTAGAATCGTAGAATAAATGGTTTTCATTTTTAATCTAGTTTGCATGTTTTACTTTCTTTTGATTTAATAAGTTTTTGTTTCAGTTTATTTGTTCCATCTCTCTTTTTAGAATATATATATATAAGGGTTGTGAACACATAGGACACATTTCAGCTGAGACTGGGCGTAATGAGAGGGTAACCAATTGATTTGTGTGATTCACTAGATGTATCACAATTGAATACCGACATATATTTAAACGGAAAGAATAGCAAAGCCGTACAAAGTTTGGCAATCTTAAAAAGAAATAAGAAAAGACGGTAACAATTAAAAACATGATATGTACTACATACAATACTAAAACAAGAAATGTGGATGGATTATATAACAAGTATGTTGTATAGAAGCAGCAATACCATTCCATGGTATTTCTAGCCATATATCGGTTATGAAATTGAATTGAACAGTAAATATCAGAATAACTGGTATCATAGAATCATATCATAATCATATGAAAAGGAGTTAGCATAATAAATAATTTGAAAAATAGCTGATTATTAAATTTATACATAAAAATACCTTTTGTTAATTTATGAATACCATACACAGTTAAAAACATATAAAGGTTTCTTTATTCAGAAAAACAAAGTAAAACAAACATTTAAAAACTAAACTTAATTATATGGCAGTAAAAAAATTATATATTAAGTGGCATTAAAACTGACTGTCATTGCAGAATATTCTTATTGTAACTAACATTTATTCTTAATATTTGTGAATGCTCAGTGAAATGTGAATTTTACATCCACATGATGACCTTCAACAATCCAGTGTTCACCAATGATTAATTATATTCAAAGAAAACAAAGTATTTCATCTTAAAAAGTAATAGTTTTTATAAACTTATGTTTAACTGAATAATGAATACAAACAAGAATATACAAGATGATATACACTTTATAATGTATACATTTCCAAGTGAATGTTAATAAGTTTGAAACTGGAAATACACATATTTTATATTATACGAATAATAAAGGACAACAAGGATATACAAAACGAATAATATTTACAAACATACCACAGCTTGATTGGTTTCAACTAAAAATCTAAAAATATGGGGGGTTTTTTGCCTTCAACTTCTAATCAATCCATGTGGCTGTGTACTGCCACCATAATTGTTAATAAATATGATTTATCCAATTCAAGTTATCAGCAGCAACGTAAACTGAAAAGATGAATACAATTGTAACTAATGGTATTACAGGAGTTCATATTTTACTTTTAAATTGTGCACACAACTGTGTATTTGTACGTCTCGCATGGTAATGATACTCGTTTTGGTTACTGTGTCCTACTCGTTTGGTTGTCTTGCATTGTAATGATACTCGTGTTGGTTACGGTACCCTACTCGTTTGGTTGTCTCACATGGTAATGATACTCGTTTTGGTTACTGTGTCCTACTCGTCTTGGTTACGATACCCTACTTGTTTGGTTGTCTTGCATGGTAATGATACTCGTCTTGGTTACGGTACCCTACTCGTTTGGTTGTCTCGCATGGTAATGATACTCGTTTTGGTTATGATACCATACTCGTTTGGTTGT
Source organism: Antedon bifida (assembly GCF_963402885.1). Taxonomy (NCBI): domain Eukaryota; kingdom Metazoa; phylum Echinodermata; class Crinoidea; order Comatulida; family Antedonidae; genus Antedon; species Antedon bifida. The sequence continues at coordinate 13,592,008 of NC_136227.1, forward strand.
CTCGCATGGTAATGAAATTTGTTTTGGTTACGGTACCCTACTCATTTGGTTGTCTCGCATGGTAATGATACTCATTATGATTCGATACCCTACTCGTTTGGTTTTCTCGCATGGTAATGATAATAGTTTTGGTTACGGTACCCTACTTGTTTGGTTGTCTCGCATGGTAATGATACTCGTTTTGGTTATGGTACCCTACTTGTTTGGTTGTCTTGCATGGTAATGATACTCGTTTTGGTTACGGTACCCTACTCGTTTGGTTGTCTCGTATGGTAATGATACTCATTATGATTCGATACCCTACTCGTTTGTTTGTCTGGTATGGTAATGATACTCGTTTTGGTTACGGTACCCTACTCGTTTGGTTGTCTCGTATGGTAATGATACTCATTATGATTCGATACCCTACTCGTTTGTTTGTCTGGTATGGTAATGATACTCATTTTGGTTATGGTACCCTACTCGTTTGGTTGTCTTGCATGGTAATGATACTCGTTTTGGTTACGATACCCTACTCGTTTGGTTGTCTCGCATGGTAATGATACTCGTTTTGGTTATGGTACCCTACTCGTTTGGTTGTCTTGCATAGTAATGATACTCGTTTTGGTTACGGTACCCTACTCGTTTGTTTGTCTCGTATGGTAATGATACTTGTTTTGGTTACGGTACTCTACTCGTTTGGTTGTCTCGCATGGTAATGATACTCGTTTTGGTTACGGTACCCTACTCGTTTGTTTGTCTGGTATGGTATGATACTCGGTTTGGTTACGATACCCTACTCGTTTGGTTGTCTTGCATAGTAATGATACTCGTTTTGGTTACGGTACCCTACTCGTTTGTTTGTCTCGTATGGTAATGATACTTGTTTTGGTTACGGTACTCTACTCATTTGGTTGTCTCGCATGGTAATGATACTCGTTTTGGTTACTGTGTCCTACTCGTTTGGTTGTCTTGCATTGTAATGATACTCGTTTTGGTTACGGTACCCTACTCGTTTGGTTGTCTCGCATGGTAATGATACTCGTTTTGGTTACGGTACTCTACTCATTTGGTTGTCTTGCATTGTAATGATACTCGTTTTGGTTACGGTACCCTACTCGTTTGGTTGTCTCACATGGTAATGATACTCGTTTTGGTTACTGTGTCCTACTCGTTTTGGTTCAGTACCATACTCGTTTGGTTGTCTCACATGGTAATGATATTTGTTTTGTTTATGGTACCCTACTCATTTGGTTGTCTCGCATGGTAATGATACTCATTATGATTCGATACCCTACTCGTTTGGTTTTCTCGCATGGTAATGATAATAGTTTTGGTTACGGTACCCTACTTGTTTGGTTGTCTCGCATGGTAATGATACTCGTTTTGGTTATGGTACCCTACTTGTTTGGTTGTCTTGCATGATAATGATACTCGTTTTGGTTACGGTACCCTAATTGTTTGTTTGTCTGGTATGGTAATGATACTCGTTTTGGTTACGGTACCCTACTCGTTTGGTTGTCTTGCATGGTAATGATACTCGTTTTGGTTACGGTACCCTACTCGTTTGGTTGTCTCGCATGGTAATGATACTCGTTTTGGTTATGGTACCCTACTTGTTTGGTTGTCTTGCATGGTAATGATACTCGTTTTGGTTATGGTACCCTACTCGTTTGTTTGTCTGGTATGGTAATGATACTCGTTTTGGTTACGGTACCCTACTCGTTTGGTTGTCTGGCATGGTAATGATACTCGTTTTGGTTATGGTACCCTACTCGTTTGGTTGTCTGGTATGGTAATGATACTCGTTTTGGTTACGGTACCCTACTCGTTTGGTTGTCTTGCATGGTAATGATACTCGTTTTCGTTATGGTACCCTACTCGTTTGGTTGTCTGGTATGGTAATGATACTCGTTTTGGTTACGGTACCCTACTCGTTTGGTTGTCTTGCATGGTAATGATACTCGTTTTGGTTATGGTACCCTACTCGTTTGGCTGTCTCGCATGGTAATGATACTCGTTTTGGTTACTGTGTCCTACTCGTTTGGTTGTCTTGCATTGTAATGATACTCGTGTTGGTTACGGTACCCTACTCGTTTGGTTGTCTCACATGGTAATGATACTCGTTTTGGTTACTGTGTCCTACTCGTCTTGGTTACGATACCCTACTTGTTTGGTTGTCTTGCATGGTAATGATACTCGTCTTGGTTATGATACCATACTCGTTTGGTTGTCTCGCATGGTAATGAAATTTGTTTTGGTTATGGTACCCTACTCATTTGGTTGTCTCGCATGGTAATGATACTCATTATGATTCGATACCCTACTCGTTTGGTTTTCTCGCATGGTAATGATAATAGTTTTGGTTACGGTACCCTACTCGTTTGGTTGTCTCGCATGGTAATGATACTCGTTTTGGTTATGGTACCCTACTTGTTTGGTTGTCTTGCATGGTAATGATACTCGTTTTGGTTACGGTACCCTACTCGTTTGGTTGTCTCGTATGGTAATGATACTCATTATGATTCGATACCCTACTCGTTTGTTTGTCTGGTATGGTAATGATACTCGTTTTGGTTACGGTACCCTACTCGTTTGGTTGTCTCGTATGGTAATGATACTCATTATGATTCGATACCCTACTCGTTTGTTTGTCTGGTATGGTAATGATACTCATTTTGGTTATGGTACCCTACTCGTTTGGTTGTCTTGCATGGTAATGATACTCGTTTTGGTTACGATACCCTACTCGTTTGGTTGTCTCGCATGGTAATGAAACTCGTTTTGGTTATGGTACCCTACTCGTTTGGTTGTCTTGCATAGTAATGATACTCGTTTTGGTTACGGTACCCTACTCGTTTGTTTGTCTCGTATGGTAATGATACTTGTTTTGGTTACGGTACTCTACTCGTTTGGTTGTCTCGCATGGTAATGATACTCGTTTTGGTTACGGTACCCTACTCGTTTGTTTGTCTGGTATGGTATGATACTTGGTTTGGTTACGATACCCTACTCGTTTGGTTGTCTTGCATAGTAATGATACTCGTTTTGGTTACGGTACCCTACTCGTTTGTTTGTCTCGTATGGTAATGATACTTGTTTTGGTTACGGTACTCTACTCATTTGGTTGTCTCGCATGGTAATGATACTCGTTTTGGTTACTGTGTCCTACTCGTTTGGTTGTCTTGCATTGTAATGATACTCGTTTTGGTTACGGTACCCTAATTGTTTGTTTGTCTGGTATGGTAATGATACTCGTTTTGGTTACGGTACCCTACTCATTTGGTTGTCTTGCATGGTAATGATACTCGTTTTGGTTACGGTACCCTACTCGTTTGGTTGTCTCGCATGGTAATGATACTCGTTTTGGTTATGGTACCCTACTTGTTTGGTTGTCTTGCATGGTAATAATACTCGTTTTGGTTATGGTACCCTACTCGTTTGTTTGTCTGGTATGGTAATGATACTCGTTTTGGTTACGGTACCCTACTCGTTTGGTTGTCTTGCATGGTAATGATACTCGTTTTGGTTATGGTACCCTACTCGTTTGGTTGTCTGGTATGGTAATGATACTCATTTTGGTTACGGTACCCTACTCGTTTGGTTGTCTTGCATGGTAATGATACTCGTTTTGGTTATGGTACCCTACTCGTTTGGTTGTCTGGTATGGTAATGATACTCGTTTTGGTTACGGTACCCTACTCGTTTGGTTGTCTTGCATGGTAATGATACTCGTTTTGGTTATGGTACCCTACTCGTTTGGCTGTCTCGTATGGTAATGATACTCGTTTTGGTTATGGTACCCTACTTGTTTGGTTGTCTTGCATGGTAATGATACTCGTTTTGGTTATGGTACCCTACTCGTTTGTTTGTCTCGTATGGTAATGGTAATGATACTCGTTTTGGTTACGGTACCCTACTCGTTTGGTTGTCTCACATGGTAATGATACTCATTTGGTTATGGTACCCTACTCGTTTGGTTGTCTCGCATGGTAATGATACTCGTTTTGGTTATGGTACCCTACTCGTTTGGTTGTCTCGCATAGTAATGATACTCGTTTTGGTTACGGTACCCTACTCGTTTGGTTTTCTCGCATGGTAATGATACTCGTTTTGGTTACGGTACCCTACTTGTTTGGTTGTCTTACATGGTAATGATACTCGTTTTGGTTACGATACCCTACTCGTTCGGTTGCCTTGCATGGCAATAGTATTGTCTTGATATTTTCACATGTTTGTCGTACTCTTTCAATTGTCTGCTTGGATAGAAGTGGAATTGCTCATTCATCTGAAAAAAAAATTAGAAAAACTTTTATTTTATAGTATCATAGTTGAAACAGGCCATTTAAGTGGTCATAGGTAACATTCAATTCATATTTGTTTTCAATTTTTCTTTTTACAAAACTATAACAAAAACATAGTAACATAGTAAGGAACAAATTAAAAAATACATATTTTCTAATAGAATTTTTGCATGCATACGCAGGGCAGGCCCATTCAAAAAGGTAATCTTATTTCTAAGGGCATGTTTCCATGCACATAGGCCTATTTGTGACAGGCAAGTTTCTTCAGTATAAAAGACCTTTAATGTCAGCAAAAGTGTTCAAAATGTGAATGTGTAAACTTTCTGTTATTAAAAATTAGTAATTACAAACATAGATAAAGTTGTGTACAAGATATTGTGTACAGTGCAAATGGTCTTTACATGTATGTCTTACAGTATAATTATGAGATTGATTTTTACTCTTTGAACAATTCTGGTGTAACGATGCAGGTTATGCTATCAATATTTAAATATGATGTGATTTATAGTTGAATATACTTTACATGGCTTACATTATTTATAATCACACTGTGTATGTAAGAAATCACAAATTAACTTCAATTGTTATAAATTATGTTTACACAATATACAACATACATACCATTGAATAGTATGGTCTTAGCGATTGGTCCAAGAAGCTCAGCCAACCTCTTTCTTTCTGATTCTTCTACTAATTTTCTATTGCTCTCAAGGTGAAACACTAATTCCCAAATTGTTGGTAAACTTAGTAAGTTCAATCCATAGTAAGCAATTACATCATTTAAATTATGTGGGTCAAATTGCTGCAATGCCTTGCACAATCGTTTCCTATACGGTGAAACTGACTTTGTTTCTTCATCAGTGTTTGGAACCTTGTTGGTTACAACATAATGATTTATGAGATCTTCAGCATCTTTCAACTGTGAAATCTCAGCCACCTCTAGCAACAGACGGACATTAGTAGGTGTGATATAACGACGCTCATGTAGTTGGTTTAATAGGTAATTTGCTGTGCAACTTGACTTGCCAAGGTGCTGTAAGTCTACGTGTTCTAAGAGACAGCATTTCAACAACAGCAGTCGCTCACCAATATAGAGTGAACCAAGATCATACTTCAACTTGTTGAATTGTTCTTGTGATGTATTCACTACAAAAACAAGTGTTTGAGAATTATTATACTATGATTGCCACTAGTCACCACTCTTAAACAAATCTTATTATTATACTATGATTGACACTAGTCACTCTTAAACAAATCTTAAAATGTTTCACCGCAAAATAAGCATATTTATATTTTAGTAATATAAAATACTTTTCTTGCAATGCATTTTCTGCAAAACAAATGATGGATAATTATTGCATTTTTATCCCCATAAAAGTTTATATATATATATGTGTGAATCAATATCTTAACAAATTGCTGTTTTGTTTTCAAGGATTTTTTGGTTATTATTTTGACCACTTTTCCTACGTAGAAAAGTTTTGCCTACTATTTGAAAATTGTTATTATAGTATTCAAATTAATAATATCAAAGAAAATAATGTTGATAATTTGATGTTTCTGAAATTTAAAAGAAATATAAGCACGATTTCATTCAGATTTGTTTGGCTTTGATTATTTTAAAGAATTAGCTAACCTGTGGTGGAATTTTGCTGTAATACATTTAACTTCATACAATTTAAACTATCTTGTCATTCATATACAGCAATTTTAACTTTCTTCAAAAAAATGTATTTTAATTATGTTTTAAATATGTTTGAATGTCTTATTTTGGCTTCTCGGCTGTTATTTTAGGTAATCCTGCCTCATTGATTTACATTTGTAATGTTTTCATGTTTGTATTTGTTCAAATGAAATAAATGATATGATATCTTTAATGTTTCTCTCTTAGCTGGTACTACATAAGTGGTTGTAACACTGCCCTAATGATCTAATGTTACTCACCTATACCTGTCCCTAATGAGCTTGCAGCCAAAGGAGCAGCAGTAGGTGCATCTATGCAAAATAAACATATACATTAGTCATAATCAAGAATACCAGTATTAAATCAACTATTCTGCTAATGACACCAAGATGTTATGCTATTATGTATATTCATGTATTTTCAGACAAACTGTCCATATGATACATAATGATCTAATGATAACCACCAACCTGTCTGTAATGAGCCTGTAGACAGAGGAGTAGCAGTTGTTGTATCTATGCAAAATAAACATATTAGTCATAATAACAAAAACAGTATCACGTACAATTTATGCAATACAGATTTTAAAGTTAGTTTTTATTAAATAAACCATTCTTTTAACACTAGGATACACTGTTTTATTATGCCATTCACATTGGACCTTATTCATGTATTTTGTGTCATGAGATTTGTCTCACTAAATAGAGTAGAACATTTGCGATTTAATACTTTGTCAAAACTGTCACTGTCATAGTCGACTGAAATAGTAAAGTACATGTAACGATACACCACTACGACGTTTATATTTTTTGTGGGAAAATTAGCTTGTGTGTCAGTGTTAGTTAATACTTGTATGTTTTTGTTAATCTCAGATAACATAATAATTTAGGCCTAAAATAATAGCTTACACAGTTTTGTTTAAAAACAGATATTCTCATTTCTAGTATAATCGTTTAAAAAAAAAACCTAGCCAACACATCTTTCATGATTTTTGTTTAAATTCTATTTAGAATTTGCTGAACTTGAGACATGATGATTTTTAGAAATACATTATTTATAATGCTTGTTTAATTTGGGGTAAGTGTTAAAACTGTCATCCTGTATTATATCTTTATCTTAGGTGGATATTGATAGTTTCATGTTATCATTTTTCTACCATTAGCAAGGACTAGTAATTACATAAAAGACATTTTTATTATCTAGTATTATCATCAACAAACCTGCCACTGATGAGCTTGCCAATCAATTAGTCAACTGATTTACATTATATTATAAAAAAATAGTATTACCATGTATTACTTAAACAATAAAACCTATCTATAATTAAAACGGCCTTTGTTGATGTCTCTGGACTAAAGGACATATATCTTTGTACCTTGTATTGGCAAAATGTGGTATTAATAAAAATACTGCAATTGAAGAAAATTGTGATGATAATAAAAAATTTCAACTAACCTTCCAAAAATAGCCGCTTTAAATGATTGGTCATCATGCGTTCATTGCCACATTTAACACTATTAGTATCTAGCTTCAAGCACTTTTTGAGATCATGTAAATGAGGCTTCTCTGCTGGATTACAAGCAGTACACAACACACATAGATTGTAGCCGACTTCTTCTCTAGTGACAAGCACAGTTTCTAGTTGATGCTTTAGATGACTTAACACCTACAAACCAAGAAAAATGTAGAACATAAGTTAAAAATATAATAGGTTGAAAGCTTGAACCAACCCATATAAAAGTGCTTGACGCAATTAAGCAGAGCAGAATAGATTATGAGGAGTGCCTCAATGGCTCTGAGTGTTACATGAAAACAAAGATTACATAGAAGGTGGAAGCTGTTTATATATAGTATTTAGCCAGTTTGCCAAATTCCAATTTGGGGCATCAAGTTTTCCTGGGATACATACGCCTAGGACTAGGTGGTCCAGCGTGGCATGAATTTACATAGTTTTTGGTGAATAAAAAAGACATTATATACATATCATAGAATAAAATATTATAAGTATGTCTTTCGTAATTTTTATTAGAGTCAGCAATTTGAGTTTCGTACATGGTGACTTGAACGTTTATATGATCATTTCCATTGTTTATTGGCAATCATTACATTCAAGTGCTGGTGTTAAATATGTTATTAATAACACATAGGACTATCATACTAATCTTTACCTCTATGCAGAAACTTGGCTGCGGTTCTTTCATTTGCGCTCTAGCATTACCATCAACTTCAGTCAGATGAGTTATTTCAAGCTGATGAGGAAAATTGTCTTTGTTAATTTAAAATGAGTTAAATAATAAATGCAAAACATTACCATTGTATTCAATGTAGGCAGCATTCAATTTATTCATAAAATGAAAATGTAATAGTGTAATAATAAGATTGACTGAAATCATTTAAAACATTGTTTGCTATCTACAATTTTGTCTTTAAATATATTTATTTGAAACATTAAATAATTAAATGAATAATTTCCAAACCTTTAATGCATGCTTGTTTTCAATTTTCACTGTGCCTAGATTGACCCCATGATCCTTAAAGTCAAATTCACTGCGGTTTTGAGACACAAGTCGTTCGCCATCTTTATTTTTTACCTCCATCAAGTCCAGAAATGCAACAACCAATGTATTGTAGACAGCATTAGGAAGAAAGTCTACAGGTGTAAGATAGATTGACACCATATTTTTTTTGTCCGTTTCAACTTCAAGACTCTCTTCCTCGGCTTTCATTCGAGATGGAACCAGGAATACCCGATCACCTTCGGGTACCTGCAGATGTAAGCAAAGTGTCGTAAATTAAAATATTACAAGTATAACATTTAAGCTAATTTAAGTGACAGCCAATCTAAAATAAGATGTTTAAAACAATTTTAAATGTAAATATGTATTTGTTAGTATGATGTAGTATGTTTAAGTGGATATTAGCCCTTGATGGCATTTGCAGCAATAAGGAAATTGAATTGAATTAACTTACCTTCAATTTCTCAAAGAGCAAACCAAATGTCTTCATCACTTCAGTAAAGATTTCAAAGCGATGTGGATCTTCCTCCAATTCCTGTTCCCATAAATACCTTAGCAGTCTTTCCTCCAGTATTCCTTCCTCATCAAGCCTTTTCCACAGCACCCTCATTTGCTTCTAAAAAACAGTTTATTCTTACTTTACACAGTACAGCCACATGATCAATACAATTATACTGTTTCACATCAAGTTACTAAGAACAGATTATTAACATCACCTATACATCCACATTTTTGACAATCTAATATCATAATAAAATACATTATCTACCTACCACTTTAATAGACGGTTTAACTACCGTGATCACTTTTGTCACCATTTGAATCATCATTTGAAGATTTGTTATCACAGTGTTTTTCAGTTTTTTGTTAGTACTTGAATGCAAAATGATCCCAATGTCATTCAGGTATGCTATGGCAGTGACGAGTCCCTCTTTGGAAATTTCCCATTCAGTGCCAATCTTGGAAACCTAATAAAGAATTTAATTTTTAAATAAATAACTTAACTTAGTACATTACTTATAGAGCCTGGAGAAAATCTAATGGAAAATTCAATGATAGGCCAGGACTATAAATATTACTAGTGTCTGTAGGACTAAAAACAAAGTACCAATAACAATAATATCATATAATTACATGGGAATCCACAATCAAAACTTTACCTCATCAAACGTAATACACAATTTTGTTTCACCAATTCTTTGCAAACTTTCCTGTAAATTAACCCACTTTACTGGAACTTCTCTCACCATTTCCTTCATGTATCTACCAACGTTTCGCTTAAGTTTTGTAATACCTTCAGGTGATTTCATGGTGTTATCAACCATGTACATTTCACGATCTACATGGTGAGCATATGGCATTCCTTCCATTTTATCAAACATTTTCTTGTACATCTTCATAACCTTCAATTAATAAATACATTTATATTGCTACTATCGCTGATAACTCATCACAATAATTACTGATCACGCTGATATACTGTATAGTATATTTCATTTAATATTTTTACTTTGTATTCAATGTGTGTGGTAAATTAAAAAAAACAAACAAGTTTAAAAAGGACATTTAATAGGCATTATAAATACAATTTAGATCAAACGGGCAGTCATTTTGGATTTTTGTCGCCATCTTGGATTTTGTTTGCGCCTCCAGGCATATTTTCAAGCTAAGTGTTGACAATGATATATCCACTGAGAATACTCACATGATCAGCGAGATCAATCTGCGTGATCTCAGTGATCATCATGATCAGTGGTTTACAAGACAATATGTCACAACCATGTACACAATCTTCCATAACTGTTACAGGCTGTTTTATTTGATTCATACTGTAATTCAAAATGACAAAATCTCAAACAATGTTTCTACTTTAATGTGCTTTCTTCAATAAATTCTTTTGTAATGCATGTAATGTGTAGCTTAAATGTTCCATTTTCATGTTATATTATTTGATTGTATAAACATGTACATTAGACCTCAAACTGCTTTTTTGTTCTAATTGTACTGATGGGTTGTTAAATACAGTCAACCTTTTTGTAGGCAAAATATTAATTCTAAAGAGCCTATTAATTTACCTTACTACACGCACAACACAATTAATAGTTGTATACAAACAGTATATACAAACCAATCGCGACTGGTCGCCGTTACCCATACCACACGTGTGACACGTTTAAAACTTTTAAGTTTCACTCAGTTACAGTAAAAATAGAACATGGGCAACTATACATGTAACTAAGCTTATGTCTACATTTTTGTGCGCCTGTCAGTTGCAGTCAGTTGAGGTTTATAGTTGCATTCAGTTGTGTTCAGTTGCTAGGAGCGCTTATGTTGACATAGTTAAGAAAAAGACAAGATATAAATATCTAATATTTATATACTATTTACCTCCTCCTCTTTTTCTGATGCTGTCCCTGACAATTTGTCCACATGAGTTGCAACCAAACAGATGGGAGGTGACCCTATGTTCTTGCCATCAATTGAAATAGTGTTTCCTGAACCATGTTGTACAGTGTGTTCATAAATGGACCTTACCCAGAACAAATTCATGTCCAAATTAGTCATTCCTAGCTGACCCTAAAATGACAATGACAATATATTTTTTAACTAAAATTGAAATTAAATTACATTATTAAATCATAGCATCTGTAGTTTACAAGGATGTCTAAAGTACTTCAAAATTTAACTTACTATTTTTGAGTTTCGTGATTTAGCTGGCTCATCCAAGTTGTCCATGACATTGAAGGCAACACAGTATGATACTGTATTTGTCAGGAAAAACTGGAAAAAAATTATGTTTTCATGGTTAGTTATAATATAATATTACAATATTTTATAGAGATAAAGTTTAAAGTTAGAATTTCAACATTCTATTTGTTTATTTTTTGTCTGAAAATGGCATAAGTCTAAAAAAAAAGTGCACATTGATAAATAACCCTGTTACAAATGTTTTTGGCAAAATGATCAAATCAGATACAGTAAGAACACATAATGTAAAAGAAAATAAAGCTCTATTAGTATTATAGCTTCCAATTTATTGTTTCTGAACCCAAAAAAAAGAACAACACAAGTGGTATTCATAAAACAATGAAAACATACCCTGTGCGTTATATAGTAGTCTAGTTGACCGGCGTAGTCCCATATACTAGTTATGTCACTCACATTTTCTTTCCCTATTCCCATCTTATACACAGCATTCTTAACTATAGCCCAGACATTACCTTCTACGAAAAATTTCAGAAAAAAACATCAGTATAATAGTGTTACAAATTCAACAACGACCTACAATTCTGAATCTATAATAGATGATATGCAGATTTAGATATTGAGAAAGCTTTATTAGTCTGTGCCTACCTTCTTTTAACCTTTTGTCAACCATTTCTCCTAAAGCATGTGAAGGAATTTGCTTTGCTATACAAAGCAAGAAATAGACAATTAGATTTAGGAAACCAAGGTGTTGTATGGGATGAGAGGAATACAAAATGATTAGCAATATTTTGAACATTTACAGTAATTTTCCAATTCCTGGTATCCCAGGTGATTTCAATCACCTCATTGAAAATGTAAGACCAAGAAGTAGGCTTAATGGTTGCATAGCCAAATACATTTTTAATTGTTATTTGTTGTATAACCAATGTGTATATGGCATTATATTATACATTTAAGAATGTTTTTATTTAAATATTAGTATTATTTTACCAAAAATAAGGTTAATGTTAAAATTATAGCAAACTGATGAATATGTAAAATTTAACATTCTGAGCATCTCCAGTTGCTTTTCTCACCATTTACACCTTTTATCTTTTTCCATTGACTACAATCCTTCTTTGCTTGAAACACTGTGGTTGTAACGATTCCATCTGTGGATTGTTCTGCAGAATTGAATCTATTATAACAATGTATAGTAAAGTTAAACATTTATTGTACATTTTAAAAACATACATAGTATGTATTAAATGACTAAATCATGAAAGGAGATAAAACAACTGATAAATTTTAAATTAATAGAACATTAGAAAGTTAATTAAAAGTAAATTAAAGTGAATAAAATTAATGTTTTTATTATTTTATAAGAATCATAATATTCAAAATACTGCAATTTTACCCTTAGTGTATAATCATTTAAACATTCCCTTACCAAAGCTGGATGCTTTCGCTTACCATTCATGTAGTATGCACATTGCGTACTCCGCTTAATGCGCGTACTGCGCATAGGCGCTTGCTCTAGTGTTTTTCCTACGAACGACACACTTGTTGTTTATTACTAGTTGTTTTATTAAACTCATTGTTGTATTATACTCATCTCTACGTGTGTTAATTTGTCACGAACCTACGGTACGACGATACACGACACTGGCGACGAGGATACAGGCACATTTACATAAAGAAACGGAAGTATAATAATATTATAGAACTAGGCCTAGACTAGCAGTATTGATTTTCCAACGGCAACAACGTAACCAAGGAACCGCACAGGCTAATAACGATTCCGAGCGCCCTGAAAGTACAGAGCGAAGCGCGATAATGGCAGCGGCTAATATCAGAATTCTATTCGAGGAATTCAACGACCAGGATGGAGACATAGATACGTATGTGGACAGGCTGGAACAATATTTTGTTGCATTAGATATCAATGACGGAGGTAAGAAAAGAGCGATATTATTGAGTAGTTTAGGAGAGGCTGGATACACAACGATACGAGATTTGTGTTTTCCTGATAAACCAAGTACAAAATCGTACTCTACGCTCAAAACCAAGCTCAAAGAGCATTACAAACCTACTCGAATAACGATTTCTGTACGATTCATATTCAGAAACGTAAAACAGACACTGGGACAGACTATTTCTCAATTTGTATCACATCTAAAGAAAAAGGCGATGCATTGTGGTTTTGAAGGAGAGGCATGATTGGAAAACGCACTGCGTGATCAGTTCGTATGTGGACTAATAAGTCAGAGCATCCAAAAGAAATTATTGACAAAGAACCATATGTTCAAGGAAGCAACAGACATAGCCTCGGAGGCAGCAACAACGAATATGAAAAGTATGTCGCACGAGGTTGACAAGCCAATCAATCACGTTACGTCTAACAGCAGGAAGTCTACGAAAACTTATCAAGCTGATGAGGTTTAAACTATAAATGCCTAAAATCTTAAAATGATCACTAAAACCATTGATGGTTAATACACAGCAAGATACTGTAATTTATACTCTATAAACAATAGACCAATTTTACTTTTTACCTTTCTCCAACCATAGCCTTTACACAGCTAGTCTTGCCAGCACCTTCTTTTCCCAGAAACATACATCTTGAATTCACAACAGACACGCTACCAGTTTTAAGTTCTTCTTTATATATTTTAATAGCATGTTTACCCCTGGCACGTATCTCTGCAGGAACTAACAATTCTATTATGAAAAAAAACTAAATTGTTATCTCATTCTGCCTCTGTAAGCCTTAAAAATGCTTCATATTATCTATATTTACGTATCTCCTCTGAAACCACTGAACGTTACGTGCTCACATTTGGCACACTGATGTTTATTGAGGGACCGCACATGATAGGCTATGTCACTTTCTTAAATTTTAAGGATAAACACTTAAAAAAGGCAAAAAAATAACAGTAATTTGACGTCTCAGCGACCATGTTATGTCACTGTATAAACTACGCAACTTCCTCTGTTGTGTATCACCATGACCGGATCTACAAATACCATGCCGGGCCGCCAAATTAAAATAGTGTTTAGTCTCGGCAGCCAAACAACCGTATCGAATGATCGCGTCGCTTTAATTAATTATACCTATCCTTTGAACAGAATGATTTTCGTAAACCACGGTTTGGCCCAGTAAAACGCTGTGGCAATGATATCAATGCTTAGTACGTTGAAGATCTAATCCGCGATATGTATAAATAATCACCGCTTAAAGCAAAAAAATAAAAAACTAGAAAAAAAGATACCAAACCTCACACAAAGAAATTGCAAAATATCAAAAACCATTGAAATAAAAAAAAATGTAAATGAATAAAAATAAACACATACAAACGAATCCAAATATTTGGGATTTAGGGCATGTTTTTCATTCGATTCATGTCCCATTTTTTTATTTGTAAATGTGAACACTAATTCTGAGCATAATTAACAAACAAAATATCAAATAATACACAACGAAAAATACACCCAAAATATAGTGTGGTATTTTATACTTTTGTTAGTGTACGCGCGCATCATTTAATTCCGACTATCACCACCATCTGCACTTTTTACGTGATTTGAAGTCCGTAAGCAGCTGTAGTTTTATTCCAATACTTCATTCACATCTTAATTCTATAAATTACCAATTCATATTTGATCATTGAAATGTTTTAAACTGCTGACTGATTGACAGTTCAACGTGCATGTCCCTCTAATGCACGTTGTCATTTTCTGATGCGCACCCTAGATTAACACAGTACAATTTCTTTAGCATCTTTTATTTTCGTAAAGTCCCATATATCCAGTATTGCTTTCATTTTTGAGCTTACAGATATTTCAAAGTAAAGGAATATTTTGTGTATAACAAAATCAATGGCTGTAAATAGTTCTGAATTTTTATTCTTGAAATAATTTGTCAGAGTACTTTTATCAGGGAAGAGTGTGTTTTTATTATACTTTCTCCTCCCATGCGAATTAGTATATAACCACATATTAAGGCAGAAAAAGACTGTACGGAGCACGGGTTACTGCTAGTCATTATTTTGTTATTAAACAGTAAAATAAATGTCATCTCATATACAGTACAATAGTTCTTGGGAACTTTAATAATATAATATCTCAGGTAAACTTGAACCTTGGGAAATGATACCTTAAGAATAAATAAATTATGTCCGAGTACCATCAATACAATAATATTAATACAAATATATTAAACCAACTATGTCAATGTCAATTAATATGATAAAATAGTGGCAAACAAGTACATACATGTCAATTATGCTATTGATTGGGCTGGATCCAGAGAATTTAGTTTACTTAATTTGGAATGAACCAGAAAAATAAGGCCTGCCAGCTTATATAAAAAAAATATTCACCTTACAGTTTGTTTCTGTAGTACAATTTTGTAAAATTTATAATAGTTGCATTGATAATTTCAAATGACCACCTGTACCACACTCTATTTTGAGTATTGTTATAAACATCATAAAAGTGAGAGAAAGTGACACCTAGAAGTAACTATAGTGAATCAAATCTGAAAGTACTGTAGTGACCATTTGACTACCTACATTTTGTGACAACATTTGAGATAGGTAGGATAGGTTACAGTTTAAAGCTTTTGCATTGTGTTTGCCTATCTTAGATTAAAGTACAATTTATATTTATAAACTTTACTTACTGTCAAAATAGTTTAAAATCACAGTTTTTTCTTTTTTCGTTATGTACATGTTTGTTTCTACAACAGATTCAGGCGTCTTTCCTTCCTAAAAACAAAAATATTTACTTAAACAAGCTATTTACAAAGACATATTGATAGACACCAAGATCCAACACTACCCTTGTTCTGTAGTAGACAAGATCTATAAATTCAAACGTAAATAGTAATACTATACTAATAATAAGAAAAACTGCTGGTGCCAAACCAACTTAACTATTTGATATGTAGAAGCAAGAATAGCATTCTCTCCGGTGTTAAATTTTCACCACATACTACACTAACCCCATAATGGGAAGTAGACCTCTTTATCCCATAATATGAGGGAGCTTTTAAATGTTTGGATTTGATAAATAAATATAAGTGCACTGTTAATCAATTGTTTTGACAGAAAACCCCTACAATTGTATATTTGGCTATCACCATAAACCTACCTTTTGTGGTGGTTGAAGTTGTCCCTTAAGAGAGAGGTTGTGGTCCCTTGAAAGAGGTGGTCACTTAAGAGAGGTGTGGTCCTTAAGAGAGGTGGTCGCTTACAAGAGGTGTTCGATTATAAGAAGTAGTCCTTTATGAGAGGAGGTGATCCCTTACAAGAGGTAGTCAATTATGAAAAGCGCTCTTTTAAGAGAAATGTTTGCTTACAATATGGTCGTTTTAGAAAATTGGTCATTTACGAAAAGTGGATAGACTGATAGCTAAATAAAAAAATGCATTTGCACAGATTTAAACAGGTTTGTAAAATATATATTTTCTATATTAGCTGGCGATAGTGTGAGGCAATTTTTGTTACTACATTAGTTGTTGACCGTTCTACATTAGCTGGTGTTGACCTTTTATTTACTACATAAGCTGTTAGTGTTTCTACATTAGCTGGAGGTTTTACCAGGGAAGAGTTAAATCCCTGGTTTTACTACATTAACAGTTAACAACAAGCATTCTTGTAAGCCCCTTTAAGGTTTTGATTCGGTGTTTTTAGTTCATCCTCTTTAATTGGCTACCTAAAGACCTAGACTTTCTAATGCAGAAACTTCTCAAACAGGCACACTAATCTTGCGTGCACAGGGTCTGTAAAAGAAGCCGACTTTTGTCTGTGTACGTCTCAAAATAAAGTCAAACTCTGTTAATGACCGTCCCCATAAGTTTATTGTTCTGCATTTTACATCTATTTATGTATAGCAACTTCAATTTTCTGTAGATTACCTTATTTAGCAATGTCAATAATGCACCATCATTTTTAATGAGAAATTTCACAATTTCTGAAGCAGGGTTGAGTTGTTTTATAATCAGGTATTCATATAGTGGAGGATTTCCATTCTGTGGAAAAAAAATCAATCATGAAGTTTAAATTTTTTTTTTTGTGAAAGAAAAATGTCAAGTGTGATTATCCTTAAAAATAATTCCATAATTCACATGTGATAAAATAATTTGTTTTAACTATCTTAAATGGTAACGATGTTAATCTCTTTCCAACACAATCACTTTAATGCAAATAAAATACAAAACCCATGTTTTCACATATCCTAAACTAATAGTCCATTCATTACAATTATTGTGTTTTCATACCCAAATGGCAACATTTAAAGCATTTTAGTGATCAGATTTCAAGTATTACTGTGTGAAAAACACAATTTAAGTCACGCTTGCGTGATTTTTATCAAAAAATTCACCATTCTTTCTGGAAATGTTGGGTGCGGCAAAGACGCCGACAAAAATAATATTAGGGAATTCATGATTCAACATTTCAATCTTTATCAAATCATAGTATAATGTGTATTGTCTTTATGAAATAAGTGAAAGGCCTACTGACAATACACTAACAGTAAAAAGTAAAATACATTGTTATTCAGTTTATATTAATCGGCTGTTATAAGTTTGTCACCTCTCAACAAATCAAATGATACATTGGGAGGTTTTATGAAATCATGTCCAAACTATACAGGGCGCTATAATATTTTTGAAAAATACATTAGACCATAAAGGGCGCTACTAAAAATGTAAAGGTTTTGGTATTTATAATACATATAGTAAATATGGGTATGCCAAATGGTGGAAAATACAATATTTCAATTATTAAACAATACATGAATTTATTACAAACGTTGTGCAGATATTTAGCATATTTTATTTTTCTTCTTATCTAGAGTCTTAATAGAGATTGGAAATATCAGGATATTTTTCTGTATATTCAAAATTGCTTTTGCCATTATCAGCATAGTTGGGAGGTCTGCTCTTTATAAGTTATTTAACTGAATGATTCAGATTTCAATGTCAATTTCTAGATTGAATTACACATTGAGAATAATCCTGACATCTGTTAAAAAAATAAAATTTACTTATGAAATTGGGAAAAAGTTAGAATATAATATGGTTCATTGGATAACAAATTATTAAATTGAGATTTGGGCTGTGCGCATGCGTAGATCAATATTGAAATATGGCTACAGAGTATAATAATAAAGCATAGGTTATAGGATTAAACGCCCATATTAAATAACTAATATGAAGCCGGGCACATAATCTCTACCCACTGCCATTACTTCATGTCGTCAAAATATCCGATCCAATCTCAGCATAAATTATACAACCCACAATCTTCCTATCAGTTTAAAATCGCTGTGATAGTAGATATATTGTCATCTTTGAAGGAATGGTTTTTTAAATAGGTCTACAAAAAATCACACAGTTGAATAATAAAAATAATTGTCAGTATTATTACCTCCGCCAAGGAGGTTATGTTTTCACCCCTGTATGTTTGTGTGTGTGTGTGTCTGTGAACAGCCTGGAGGCCACAGTTTTTATCCGATTCTCACCAAATTTGGCAACAATGATCTATGCCCCAAAAGCTCGGACGAGTTCGAATTTGAGGGGGAAAGGTCATAGGTCAAGGTCACAACTAACAAAAAACTATTTTACTGCCTAGAGACCACAGTTTTTATCCGATTCTCACCAACCTTAGCCACAATGATCAATGACACATCATATAATTGCGGTTAAATTTTGAAAGGTCAGGGTCAAAGATCAAGGTCCACAAAAAACAAAAACAAAAAGAAATAAAAAAATAATAAAAAAAAAAACCTCAGTGGGACTTGAACCAGCGATCTCAACTGTGAGAGGCTGGATACATAACCATTACACCACACTGTCATCCACAACTTTGTAGTGTGCAGTTAGCATATTTACACTTAGAACTAATAAAAAAAAATGTAATTTTACAGTAGGCGGAGGTTTGTACTCTCGGAGTACCCTCTAGTTAATCATTATATGATGAACCAGATATAAAAAAAGAAAAAAAAAGAATAGAATAATTTACTAGAGTAGGTGAAAGATTGTTGCATACAGTATTTCTGAAAATTGTCTGTATATATATTACCTTATTTTGTGATGTCACCGATGCCCCCTTATTTATGAGACAGGTCACCATTTCTAATGTAGGATCCGTATATCCAAAAGCCAGATGTGCATGTAGTGGAGTGTTTCCATCCTGGAAAGAGATTATAATTATCAGGTTTTAAAATACTGCTTAAAGAATAAATGTTACATTGGTATTCTGTCACATGACAATTTTATTCCTAACTCATTTATAGCAGAAAAAAAAAATTACACTGACTAAGGCTAGTGCCACTCACTTTATACCTCTGTATAAAAATAAATATGTAAATTCCTTATTTTCTTTTTATTTTGTAAATGTACGACCTCTGATGCATTTTACAAATTATATATTTAAACTATGTGCATATTTATACTAGGGTATGTTCGGACATACAATGTTGTCTTTTTTTTAATGATATTTTTTTATGAAAGTTATAATTTACAAAAATATCCCAAAGTGAAAATAATTTTAGATCAGGAATATGTGCCTTTCTCAGTTCCAATATAAAAAAACAATATATATATATTTTTTTGGATTTTTTAAAATACAATATTGGAGGTTGCACTGATATGTTATACAGTATCATTAATTGATGAAAAGTGTTACTGTAATAGTAGACCAAAATAATAAATAATTGGTCATTATCACTGGCAAGCCCAATAAACTATACTGTTGTGACCATTAACAAGTCTATATTTGATCTTGATCTACCTAAAAAAATAATTGCTTTTGAATGAAGGTTGGTAGTAGACATTAGGATAACACAATTCAACAACATTTGTATTTATTAATAAATATTTCAGTGATACTCATTAATATCCTGAGCATTCTAATTCTGAGTTCAAACTTATGCATATTTGATCTTGATGAAAACAGTGTTTTCAGATGAGCTTCATAAATTTTGGAAAGTTTTCTTTCTGTCTCCCCAACACAACCGCATCTCTATTTAGAGCGGGGCATGGTCTCTTTCTTGATAAAAATAGTTTCTATAATATTGAACTGAAAAGAGTTTATCTTCACTGCACAACATAGAAACATTGTAAGATGTTTTATTCTTTAATCCGTTCATCTTGTTTAGTTTCACAAATATAAACCACGACGACAACAACAAAATTAACAACTAAAATTATAAATCAAATGATAATAGGGAAATGATGTGATCACATTCAATCAAACTGTACTTTAAAGCGTATGAATCCAGCAGCAGATATCAAATGATCTGATCATATAAATTACTAGCATCAGCACCCGTCTTTGTGTGAGCCCTACTGACGAACAGATTTCAACCTCACCGAGGTCGACATAGTTAAACTTAAAAATGCAAGAGTTGCAATTGAAGTCTCATTTTCTATGTTTTAAAGTAGGCTATGCATGAATGTTTACGGTCAGTAACTTTCATTGTAACAAAAATAAATACAGAATATTTTACACTACCGTTATATTTTAAATACACTTTAGGTATATCGTCCGTAATCTGAAGTTAAAAAAGCAAGTTCACATTATTTACGAATTCGAAAGTATTGCTAGAACATATTGAATTGAAAAGAATTTTCAAAATTATGGATGTCCGTAGATATGCAAATAATAAATATTATTATTTAAATTAATAATTACCGTACAGTACAAAAAAATGTTTCCTATAGTAGTAGCCATTTATAACTGAAATATACAAAACAAATAAGATACAAAATGTGACGCTTTTATTATCTTTACATGTAATTAGGAAGCTTACGGAAGAATTATAAATTACTCCATGTAATACTATATATACATTAAGAATAATATAATAGGCAAAGTATGTTTGTGCGTATAGAGTACAAGGGGAAAAAACGTAAACATACATAAAACAGTGATGAAAAACAGGATGAACCAGGAGGTAAATTTATATTGAAATTTGTCAAGGTGATTATTGATTAAGGTTGTGGGAAGTGAATTAAGTAAACTAAAACATTTAGTAACTACAATAAAAAGAATAGTCAATGTGAAATAGGGTTAACAATGCAATCAGCATGTATGAGTTGCCATAATGCATTTAAAATCAAAATCAGAAAGTCGTTAAAATAAAAGTTGATATGGTTTAATTGATTTATTTTAATTAATATAATTAATATACTTGGTTCGGGTTGCAACCAATACAGACGTGTTGAGCGAGAGCTCCCTAAGCCTGATTAACACATACCACAGCCAACCGGATTTAACCGACCTTACGCGGTGATTGTGAACAACAACTAGGCAAACCAGTAACCGATGACAGTTCGAATTTACGGGGTAGGATCATTCTAAAACGTGATCAAGGCCTATCATAAAGGATCTATACCATAATCAACACTATTAAGGATATTTTAATTATATTTGTGGAGAAAACAGACGTTTTTGGATTGTGATCTAGGGAGATTTGCAGTAACGCCAAGTCATCAACTTTTCAACACATTCAGGACTTATATCGGTGAGTTATTTATATAATACAGCTCAATACTGATCCCAAATAAGACCCAGCAATTGAACAATAAGCACACGATAACGATTATATTTGAACTTAGCGCCATATAACAGCCACACCTTTTAAAGTGATCAGCTTTGTTTACGTCTCAACGAGTGACGTCACGCACAACACCTGTTACGATTATTGTTATTTTCCCATTAAAGCAAAGGTGAATTGCCGGTAATCTGCTTATAATAGAGGTCCACTAAATATTATATTATAAGTTATCGAGCAAATAGAGCATAGGATGGTAGACTTAGACAGGGAGAATGAGGAGCTCAAAAAGACAAACACACGCCTTATGACAAAGATTGATAATATTGAAGGACAAAGTAGAAGGAATAATCTGATATTTTATGGTCTCAACAAAAAGGGGAACGAGAATTGGGACGAAAGTGAGAAACAAATTAGATCATACGTAAAAGATAAATGCGGAATACGCACTGAATTGTTAATTGAAAGAGCCCATCGACTGAAAATAAAATCAAAACCAAGACCAATATTCGTCAAATTTGAAAAATACAAACAAAAAGAAGAAGTGTTAGCAAAAGCTAGACAGATGTCATAGGAAAGAAGGACGAACGATAGCCAACGAACGAATGAAGAAACACAAGGACATACCAGACGAGACATAATCAGTGTTAGTGAAGACTTCACATACAGAGTACGGAACATAAGAAAAAAATTGATAGAACTAATTAAAAAAGAAAAACAATCATGGAAACTATGCAAACTAAGTTTTGATAAAGCATATATAGATGGTGACACATACACATACGATGAGGAACATGAAGTATATGTCAAACTGAACAAAGGAAAATGAGAATTAGGTCAAGGCCCTAAAAACAATTTTGTTCATGCAATTAATCAGGGAAAACAAAACAATTACATCAAGCAGGTAAAATGTCTCGGATGGAATATCAATGGCATTCAAGACACATTTAAAGACTCGCAATTTATAGATTATGTACGTAACTTTGATATTTTTAGTTTAAGTGAAACATGGGCAAAGTATGAGCAATGTTATAATATTAATGGATATGATTGCATTTGGAAGATCCCAGAAAAAAAATCAAATTTAGGTAGAAACACAGGAGGTATGTTTGTATACTTTAAAAATAACATTCCCATTAAGGAATTACCAAGTTTATCGAAAAACATAATCTGGTTAAAATTATTAATTAATCATTCAACAAATATCATTATCGCATTTGTATATAGGCCACCAATGGGATCCACATATGCAATCGAGAATTTTTATGATATTCTTTCTAACAAACTTGTTAAATTCAACGCTAAATATGATTGCCCAATTTTTATAGCAGGTGACCTAAATGGCAGAACAGGGACAGAGAAAGACTATATTCACAATGATAATAATCCCGCTGAACGGAATGATTTAAATATCAATGACAACGAACAACTAGAAATAAGACATAATGTAGATATTACGGTAAATAAATGGTAATGAGATTCTTGATTTTTGCAAAGAAACCGGCATGCGTATAACGAATGGAAGAATAAATAAAAACGAAACAAATGGTTACACGTTTGTCGGTCATCAGGGAAATAGCGTTTGTGACTATTTACTTGCGCCGTACGAAGAATTCAACAATATTTCCTTGTTGTTAGACAAACGTGTGGAGTCTGATCACATGCTGGTCAACTTTGAAATTAAAATTGAAAATACTGAATTTAATAATCTTTATAATAATAATAATAATAATAATGAAAATGATAATTTTAAAACGCTAAATAAATATCAATGGAAAGAAAACTATAAAGACACATTTAGGGCACGTTGGGAACATGAAACAGTCGAGAAGTTGGACAACAGTTTCATGAGCGCAATAATTCAAAACAAAATCGACGAGGCTGTAACATGTCTTCAAAAAACTTTTGAATACACTTGTAGCGGAATATGTAAAGTATTTACACATTTTACCGCTAATACCACTATTCGAAATGTTAAGAAAACAAATAACTGGTTTAATGGCGAATGCCTTACTTTAAAAAAAAGATTTAAAAAAAGAATTGAATAAAGCTTTAGCTTTAAGAAATAAAGATCAACATAATTCATTTAATAATTATATCAAACTTAAAAAGGAATATAAAAAAACAATAAGACAAAAGAAATATAACCATCAAAAACAAAAACGTAACGACATTTTAATAACAGCCAGTAATAGGAGGTCAAAATTAAAAACTCATAAACAAACAATAACTTCTGAAATAACAATTAACGAGTGACGAGATCATTTCCAATCATTGTTTGAACCCCCCGAGCCAGTTAACAAAGTTACAGACGAAATAGTACATAACATTGTTAACGAAAACGATAACCTCAATTCAGAAATTGACTTGGGTGAAATCAAACAAGCATTGAAAATGCAGAAATCAGGAAAATCTCCTGGTATGGATGGTATGTTTTTAGAATATTTTAAATGCACCCAATTTATTATTTGATAATCTAAAACTTATTTTTAATTCAATTTGGTTTGTATGTAAGATATAAGGGCCAGAGAGCATGATAATTCCTATTTACAAAAAGGGTAAAAAGAATAAGCCAGAAAATTACAGAGGCATTGCTCTTATTCCGATACTTGGCAAAATTTTGTTACACATCCTTAAATCAAGATTAGACCACTTCACTGAAAATAACAACATTATTTATCAAGAGCAAGCAGGTTTTCGTAAGGGTTTTCGCACATTCGACAATATTTTTATTTTAAATAGTATCATTGCAAAATATTTAAGTAAAAAACGAGGCAGGGAGCTGTTTCATTGATCTCAAGCGTGCCTTCGATAGTATAAATCATAGTTTTCTTTTACTTAAATTAAAACGAATAGGTGTAAATGGTAATATGTACAATATAATTCAGTCTATGTATAACAATTTGTCTGCACATGTAAAAATTGGTAACAAAGTAACATTTCCATTTGACTGTTCTATTGGAATACAACGAGGTTCACCTTTATCCTCTTTACTTTTCAACATATTTATGAATGATTTAAGTTATGATCTAAATCAGAGTAGAGATAGCGACAAAATACAAGTTGAAGACAGCTTTATCAATCATTTATTATACGCTGATGACTTAGTATTATTTGGAGATACGGTGGGGCTTACAAATTTTAATAAATAAACTCGAACATTTTTGTGACACATGGGGTCTCAGTGTAAACATAAATAAATAAAAAATAATGGTATTTAAAAAGGGTGGGAAACTAAAATATTTTGAAAAATGGTATTACAGGAACATTCAAATGGAGGTTGTTACGACTTATAATTATTTAGTTCAAATGGCCAGTGGAACAAAGCACTTGAATATAATTGTCAAAAAGCAAACAACGCATTATTTTCCGTTAAATCTTTTATTAGTCGAAATATGAAATATTTACCAGAAAATACATGGAATTATATTTTTGACACAAAAATATTACCAATTTTAATTTACGGGGGTTTTCTAACCAAATAATTATTAATAATTTCCACACGCGTTTTGCTAGGTTTATTTTAAACATTGGAAAAAGTGCCCCTAGCGCAGCCGTAACTACAGAATTAGGCAGAGTTTCCTTGCATGTCGATTGTTTAATTTCAATTATTCGTTTTTGGTTGCATATTATTGACATGGATAAAAATAGATTTATTTTTAAATGTTACAGTTTTCAGTTAAGAAAAATTAACAGAAATGAATTTTGCTGGGCTAGTCAGGTAAAACATTTACTTTGTTCAACTGGCTTTGGTTATGTTTGGTACAATCAAATGATTGAAGACAAGAAATTATTTATTAATGAATTTAAATTACGACTGATTGATTTAGAAAAACAAAAATATTTTGAACAATTTTCTTTACATTCAAATCTAAAATATTTTAAGTTTTTTAAAACGAAAATTAAAATAAGTTATCATTTGTTACACTTAAAAGATTGGAAACGTAAAAATATATTCACAAAATTTCGTTTAGGAGTGTTAGATTTGGAAATAGAAAATTTTTATCACACGTTTCCTTGTTTAAATAAGTTTTATTTTTTAATGTGCAACACTAGAGTAGTCCAAGATTTAGCAAATTTCGTTTATCTAGCTTACGAAAATAGAAAATATTATTTTGCAACCCAACCAGAAAATATTATTGTATGATTTGTATGTAAGATATAAGGGCCAGAGGCCTAAAAATTGCGGAAATAAAACCCTGTTAGGGGAACGAAGAAATTGACTTTTCAATTCTTTTAAGGCTTAAATAATGAAAAATTCAAGAGAATTAAGTTCACAAACTGAGAATACGCATTAAGTTACAGCAAGTGCAGGTGTTGGTTGTAAGAAATCTTGTGCGCGTAACTTTGTGAAACATGCCATTTTTAATCCATAGAAAGTTGACTCTTGATATGACTTAAATTAAAAAAGTGTCAATACAAAATGATGTTTTTTGATCTATGATCAATCATTTAAATTCATAAAATCGCGCAAAAATCATGTTGCGCAACTCTGAAGTTTTTAAAAAATAGTAGGTGCACAACTTTACGAAGTTATGAAATGTAGAATGAAAGAAGAATAATACAGATAAAAAAAGTTGATGATGATTTTATACAATCACAAGGAGTTATCCGCCAAGGTGTGGATAACTAATTATGCAGCCATTTTACAAAAAAATTATTATGCTAAAAAATGTTATCTTTTGAAATAAAGTGTGGTAGTTGATTAACTTGGATTAATGTAAAAAAAAAAAAACCCGATTATTCTGTCCTAGCGACGGATAGCGAATAGGTCGAATAGAAAAATGATTTGAGCCCATGTGTATCATCACATACAGGGTACTTATTTTTGGGGGTTTTTTTTTGGTGTATTAAAATCTTTTTCAAAAGAAAACAAAGAGATGAATCTATTAAAATAAAGAAGATTTAATTTTATGACTATTTATTTGATGTTAAATTATGGTTTTATGGAATGAAACTACAAAACAGTATTTGCTGTATAAATGCTGAATTCAGGTTGGATAAGGTATTCAGATTAAGGTGTAGTATAATTATTCAGATGGGTATTGTAAATACTATCTATACATGTTGGTAGTGTATTACTACAAAATGTGAACATATATTGTTATAGTAGTATATATAATCAAAATACAACTGATATGACCATTCTAAAACTTCTGGTGAAGTTTTATTAATTTCTCTAAATAAATCAATGATTAAAAATGTCTAATAATGGCATTTCAACTAAGTATTAAATAGGCTGTGTACATCATAAGTTATCAGTTTTTCAGTCTCATTGAGCTTTATAGCTCCATGATTTGGTAGACTGCAATTGTATTTTAAGAACAGCACTTAAAATTGATAAAATATAATAGAAATACAATTAAAAGTTTTTAATATAAATGAATTTAATTAAGATAATTTACATTGTCAGATCTCACTCTGAATACATTTAACCATTTCACATTAAACATCAGTGTGGTAAAAGACCTACTTGACAAACAATAAATTATATGGACACATTTAATATTAAAAACTCATTATAATCCAGCATTTGAGCAGAGAAATATTATTGAGGAAGGTTTTCAATTAATTTTCTCCCTGTTACCTTATTCAAGCTGTGACAATTGTATTATCATGGCTCTGCACAACCATGAACAAACATCAGAATGGTTGTCAATATTATAATTATTAATAAAGGACAATATGAAAACGATCTGATCCCATCATAATGCACTTTTATATGATGATCTAGCGAACTCAAGTAGAATAATATAGGTGGTTTCTTGTGTCTTGTGCCTTGTGTTGGAAGGCATTGGATAATAAGGCACAAAAAGGTGTACAAGGGTGTCTTTAGCTGTGCTTGATAGGCTGCACTATCATAGACGGGTAGATGTTTGTGTATTAAATAGTTTAAAAAAGAGATGATAGCATTCGGTTTATTCTATTAAAAAAAGTGGTAGGTTATATAGGTTATACGATAATGTTACTATTGTAGTTTTAATGGAATGAAACTATGTTATGGAATGAATCTACAAAGGCATGTATTATGCGCTGTTAAAACACTGTATTCATGTTGGATAAGGTATTCAGATTAAGGTGTATGTATATTCAGATGGGTAGTGTAAATCCCATATTATTTTTTTTTAAGCAATTTAATAATTATAGAAACTACTAATTCATTTTGTTTCAGTTTTATTTAGAAATATATGTTTGATGTTCTTCTGAATTCAGTTTTGTGAGCATAAAATAATATCATCATTGACTTGTTTTTGTATGCAAGTAACATTTATTATTCTTTAAAATAAAACGTTAACATTTGACAAAAATAAATAATTGAAATAAATAATAAATATACTTCTGCTTAAAAAAAAAAAACTTTTATCAAATTTTTAAAAAATTCTAAAAAGAAGAGGCTATAAGCCCTAGAAGTTATACATCAATTGGATTACTCCAAATTAACACTTGTGGTAGGCAAGCCAAGTACAATAAATGTAAAAAATTGTGTGTAATGAAAACAAAAAGAACAAAAAGACAGAACAAAACACACACAAACAAAAAAACAAACAAACAGGAAGCATAAAGACAATAAATGGTAATTATTGTAATTTAGTATAGCCATGGGGCAGAGGAGATGAAAAACGGCCAACAATAATCATTTAAAATATACAGTAACTAGAAATTGCGAGACGCCGTTAGCGCCTGTTGAAAAATACAATAACAAAGCTATAAAACCTACACTAATTAAGAGCCATTGTCTGTAAGAATCAAAGAAATATAAAAATAGTGGCAGACTCAAAAAATGGATTTCTTTCAAATTTTGCACATGGTTATATATGTGTTGAGAGAAATCAAATATGAAGTATTTTTTATTTCACACATGTATTTCCATGGCAACGGCCAAATTTGAGTTTATGCGGTTTGTTAGTTTTTTTTTTTTACGAAAGATGCAGAATATTATATTTTTACAAATTTATATCTATTTTTTATAATGGAAAAAAGGGATTTTATATATTTAAACACATTACAGCCTCTAATAGTATACCTATTTTCATGATGGATTATTTATACTTTATAGTGCATTATATCGGACGCTTAATGGTCTCCTAGTTTTTTTTCACAGCATTACTTGCGTGGATATCACAATACATTGCATATTTTGAACTATCATTCGCGATTATAATCTTAATTAGAGTAAGAACCAATCATTTAATGATAATCCATTTCGCATATACGAAAGATGATACCTGTAGTACTTTCACTTTCCAAAAATTAAGAGCGTATCAAAAGGGCTGGTTTGGGATTCATCTGAATCTTTTTTTTTTTTTTTGGTCTTTTGTGTTCGTCCCACTTTTATTATCATAATCTGTTATAAATATTATATTTTTTAAGCATATTTTTTCCTTTCGTTTAAATGTTACAATGTTAAAAGTAATAAAAACATTGCATTCGTTATTTTACATTTAAAAAAAAGTAATTTAAATATATAAAATAATTAACAAAATGCCAATAAAAGACGATAAAAATTGATTAAAAACGTACTTTTGACAGTTGTCATTATTCTATAAAGCTCGTGTTCGGGTAGAGAGGCTATAAATTCAGGGGAGGAATATAAAATACCCTCCCTTTTCACCAAGACAAAAATGAATGAGATGAATAAGAAGAATGCAAAAGTTTGAAAAATAAGGTATTTAGAATGGATAGCATGGAATGATCTATTTAATGAAAACTGTAAGGTTAGAGTCCATACACTGTGCAAGTCCAAAATAGTATTTTGGCTCTGTGTGTATGTGAGACGCTTCATACCCGGATGTAAAAAAAAACCGGAACAGTTTGCTTGATATGTAGATTTTTCTTAACCTTTAGACCACTGGGGTTTTTATGGTATTTTTCAACTTCGATTGGATAGCGAATTTTTTTCATCCTCATCGTATTACAGAGGAGCATAGATATATGTTTATAACTATCAAAACGTACTAAAAAAGTCTAACAGTTTTTCTGTTACGTTAGCTCATTTTTGTTCAGCTTTGATAAAGTTACATGCATTTTCATATTTGATTAAATTGGAAAGTTCCGTTTTGTATACGTTCCATATTGTTTGTGAAACATTTTCTTCCTTTAATAAATTATTATAGGTAAAACATGACTTATTAATACAAAAATAGAAAATAGTTCATTTATGAGTTTGCAGTTAGTATTCCCTGTAACAATGTTTTATATCCAACTGGAAAATTGATGGCATGTTTCGTTTGCAGGGAAACACGTTACAATCATCAAACTTTCTCCAGACTGGTTGGATTGTTTTACAAAGAAATATCATATGTTTTTTATTTTCTATTTCAGTTTTACCTTTTTTGCATAGGTCAGTTTCCACTATCTTCCATAATTTCAGCTTCCACTATCTTCCATAATTTCAGCTTTACACTACATGCTAGAATTCTGTGCAACAGCTTGAAATTAAATCATCATTTAATTCATCTGTATCTTATCAACATTTTTCATTTTTCCCTTCATCCGCCGCCACCCACCGCTTCCCCCACTGCCAATGGGGAGGAGGAGCCGGTTTGATCCTCTCTGAATCCATCTGGCCTCCACATCGTACCGATGTGTGAAGTTTATGAGCCAATAAACGTCATCCATGAAGATTCTTTAAATTCGAAGTCATCTCCCAAAATTTTGGGTATTCTAAAGTTAAAGTATTTTCCCGTTTTTCCATTCACATTTCACTAAATAAAAGTGTGATGTAAGATTCGCGACAACACGACATATTACCCAATTCTCCTTTTTATAAGACGTGACATATTAAATACATTCTAATATAAAGTTTTTTGGTGGAGAGTAGTCCTACAATGATAATTATCATTGGACATTTTATACACAAAAGCATCTCATAAATGATCGGTTCACCTCCACGGCCTGAAAGTTCCCATTTGGGACGAGAAAGTAAAGCCCAGAACAAAAGTTTTATATGCATTTTCAAATATATTTCGTTATTCGAGTACGACTGTTTATATTGGTCAGAAGAAAAGATTGATGCATTTAAACAATATTTAACAAGGCCATATACATGGCTGCAGTTGCGTGCTAAAATTTGAGTTAGTGTTTACCAACCGACCGACTGACCATCTGACCGACCAACATAGTTAGCTGTAGAGTCGCGTTGCACACGCCTACTAAACCCCATTGACTGGCAGCCAATTTGACTATTTTTTGCTTTAAATTACTTTACTCAACAAAGAACTGTTCAAGAATTATTTATTCAGGAAGACAATATATCTTTCAGAGAAAATCAGTTTTGTGTCCGATAGTCATCATCGAAAATTAGAATACTATATCCGTCAGACGTCTTCTAACTTTATATAAAAAATCTTCGGAGGAGGATTACATTTTCTAAAACACGAAATTGTCTCACACATTATACGATATGGATGTCAATAGACAATTCAAAGAAAATTTAACAAAAATGAAAAAATATTTCAGACGACTTTATTCATTTCATCTTTATATATCGTATACGCGAAATGGATTGTCATTTAAATGATTCTTACTCTAATTAACATCGATTATAATTGCGAATGACAGTTCAAAATATGCAATGCATTGTGATATTCACGCAAGTAATGCAGTAAAAAAAAAGAGAATGTCCCGAATAAAACCAGATAACTAGGAGATCATTACGTGTTAGCAGATATTCAATATGCAGATAATCCATCATGATGGTATACTGGAGGTTGTAATGTGTTTAAATATATAAAATCCTTATTTTCCATGATAAAAATTAGAAATAAATTATAAAAGTATATTCTGCCACTTGCGTTTAAAAAAAAGAGGCAATAAACTAACAAACCGCATCAGGTTTCGTATTATAATCTTATATTTAATTCAGTGAGGTACAGTTCAAATTGTTCGATAAAAATATGACGGGTGAGGGCGCACTTTATTATATGGAATATTGTATTTGAACATTTTTAAACATTATATCTGTAAATATTTTAGTTTATACTTTGGTTTTCTTTATAGGTTATGTATTTTATTATATAATTTATTGTAAACTATACTTAAATTATTGTATAAACTGTTAATGTCGTAGGTTTTATAGCTGTGTTATTGTATTATTCAACTGGCGGTAACGGCATCTCGTAATTTCAGTCACGCTTCGTACGCATTTGCTGTACACAATAATACGACATGAGGCGGTTATAAATTGGGTATAGAAGTCTAATTTTCTCAAGACGCAACATCAAGAAATGTTATTACCAATATACATAGGACCTACGGATGAAATTTTGGTAGGGTAAGTTCTTATACCATGGTGAGGGTGATTTTTGACCAGACTAATATCACAAATAAAAATTTGAAGTTGCATAAAAACACAAGAAACGTTTTATTACATATATGTCATAAATATATATTTATTTAGTCATAATAAATATAATATAGAAAATAGAATATCGCAAATGAATAATCAACAATTGTAATTAATCATTCAATATATCTGAAGAAAGAACAATGATTAATTTTAAAATGTCGAGCGGCGTTTTTTGTAAGAAATATTTCTTGTTTAATGTAACTTAAAATATGAAATCAAAAGAGCAATGGATTAGAATGTTACAAACTGTGTAGATATACTCTCCTTGAATTGTACAATAGAAATGAGTTCTGTATTTTAGCAGTAAGTAGCTGAATGAACTTAATGATCCACACGGTGAATACAGACATACTGCAATTATACTGATTTTACATGTGTGACAATCATGATTACAATGTTGTTGTGATGACTAACCTATCTAGAAGAACCTTGTGAATTCATTTTGAGAAGAGTTTTAACAAACTAGACAAGATAGATGGGGGTTAAGACACTTCAGTTCAGTAGAATAAATAATACACCTATAAGGTTTTATCAAAGATTATAGGTCTATGCCCCTGGAAATTAAAAATCAAGAACATTTAACTGATACATTTAATCAACTGCAGGTGGTGCCACCATTCACCTGATATTAAGCACCAAAATGGCAAAATGTATGTAAGCTAAAAAGGAAGAAGAGCAACATTTTAGGTTCAAGTAGTAATTAGTGGTTCAGTCTATAATACTACACTATATTATTTAGTAGCAACTTCAATAGCAATGCCTCTATTAAAACAAAAACCATCTCCGACGACCCAAATAGTTTGATGTAGCCTGCCATACAGTATTGCCTTAAATTTAATTTATGGTCGCGATATAAATAAAATTAATTTTATTTATTTATTTAAAAATTGGTATCAAATATACAAATATTTTGTTCACGTAATCCTGGGGATTCTCCACCACAACAACATCCCCGAATTACATGAACAATGCTTTGTATTTTGATATCAATTTCTACAGTTTCTGATTAATTAAATTTATTTTATTCAAATCGCGAAATCAAATTCCATGTGTTCAATACTGGCCATTACTCAAGCTTCCAAGAGACGGTACTGTGTCGAGCGCATGTTTTCTCACTCAACTTCAGCCAATTTTTTAAAATGATGGGAAATTCCAAGAATTACATGAACAAAATGTTTGTATATTTTGATATCAAATTTTAAATAAATTCAAATCGCGAACATGATGTGCATACTGTAAAAAAGAAAGCCAAATGAAGGTAAGTTATTATGATACAAGATGCATTTTTGGATTAAAAAACAGTTATAGGACAAGCCAATTGTCTGCAGATAACAACAAGCAAAAGCAAAGCTGTGATATTATTGTGTTAGTTAGTGATTAGGGGGACCTATTTGGCTGTATAATTGTGCCATTTCTTATAAAGTATCATGCATCATGTTAATAAGTTACAATACAAATCCGAGTGAATATTCCACTTGTTATGTACATGGATGATGCTTTATTGTCTGAAAGAATTACTAAAAAGAAAGTCCAAATGTTTACCAATTCTATTTGCGAATAAGGACCATGGGTTACTCCTTAGGCCAGCTACTTCAAACACATGATTCATACGTCAATGTTTATTAAGCAAAGGGAAACTGTCTGAATACTTCCACTATCGTAATAAGGTCAACTGTATAGGCTAAATCTCTTTGCAATTTCTACCCCAGAAATGTTGATCAGCTTTTCCAAAGTGACAAGTAATGTGTAATGTAATTAAGGTGTAATTTACGAGTGACCTGTCATGGCAATCCCATGTGAATAATTGTAGTCAGCAAAATATGAAAATATTTAAAAAAATACACAAATCGGACTATCGCAAAGGTTCAAAATTTGATGTTAACAAAGATGGCAGCCATTTTTTTTAAATACTAGTAACCGCTTGTCGTAGACAGCTGTATTTGGTGTCAAATTATTCAAAATATATATGTTTGTTAAGTATCAGCTGCTGCTTTTACGGATTTTTTCGAGATCTTTTTCAACTTTCCTTGATTGTGTGTCGATAATTTTGAAATTTTCTTTGCTGCATTGATCTAGGCAATTCCTATTGTTGATAATATGTTTGTATTTATGTGAATTTTTATCCCTACCCATATGTTCTTGAATCCTTGTCTTTAGATAGACGATCAAAAGGAATGAATAAATTAGATAATATTGGTGCTAGTGGCGAACCCATACTTACACCATAGATTTGTTGATAATATGCATTATCATTGTAAACGAAATGAGTGGTTGAATTAATTAGCTTAAATGCTTTGTTATTATAGTTATATGTTCCTATTCAAGAGATGATTGGTCTTGTTTTTGGTGATCCATCACTGTCAAAGTCCATGTGATTTTTGGTATTAAAACCATAATAATCTTGCGGGTGCGAACATTTTGGGTAGATATTTTTTAGGTCGCTTCATTCAAGAATTGTTGTAAAGATCCCTCTCTTTTGATTCTAGAGTCTAATACATGGAGTTTTGTAAATTTTGTTGGGTCGTCAATAATTCTGTACATTGCTCGATAATCATAATGTTAACTTTGGCGCCTTTATTCGTTCTAATTATAATAATATCTTTGTTTTTCTTTAAACCAATTGAGGTCTTAATCGTGTCCATGTCCTTTCTTGATGGTTTGTAGGTATTATTAAACATGTGTGTGCAATCTTCTGCCTTGTTGTTATCAATAATTTCTTGTAGCATTTTATAACCGATCAATTTAAAGCAAGCAAATTACTGTTTTGTTTTAAGATAGTAGGCCTATTGTACATTGTATTGTATATTGTATGGACAAAAAAATGCATTTTGAAAAACAATTGTTTTCCTGCCAAATTGCAGGCCATATTGGATTCTGTCATGACGATGTCATTGTATTGACTTGATTCATCAACTACTATGAGATGTAAAAAGTAAACCTTTGCTAATTTTAATCATCATAACACAACTCCAAGTAACAAACCGTGAATTGGTTTTCCATATCTCCTATATATAGGAGTGAGTGAGTGGACATTTGTATATTGTAAACAATGTACTACTACAGTAATGGATTTAATATTTCATATGAAAGAAACAAAAAACATGCAGTGCAACCTACTACTACAAGAAATACTTTGCCTTATCAACGACCAAATAACCTACAATTCAAATACTAAATAGAAATGTTATAGTTGATATCATGTAAAAAGTCAAGAAAAATATGCATTATGCCTGCAGAAATGCAGTGCAACCTATGTTAAAGGTTTCCCAGTCGTTGGGCTTATAGTAATGTTATATGCATTCAGCCATATGTATACTGTGAATAAAGTGTCTGTAGACAAGCAATTTTACGTCTCTTGTCTGTTATTTAACATTCTTGATACGGTGCTCTACTACAGGGGAAGCGAAGTAGGACCATTCTCTCTTAAAGGGTGGAATCGGGAAGTTTACTGTACTACTAAACTCACTAACTAAAACACCAGAAACGTAAACATTATATTACATATATTTAGCCATCTGATAATATTTTTTACCACACTGTTTATTTTTCCTTTATTATAGCACAATAAAATCCAAAAAATTATTAAACATAGGGGAAATTATGGATCGATAATTATTAGAATGTATGATCAAAAGAAATTTGATGCCTAATAAGACTAATATATTGGTCCCATGACAGAATTCAGCCTGTTAAAGCTATAAAAAAGTTAATAAATGAATTACTTAATGAGGTATTGTAGTAGTAAAATAAACATTTTCTATGCATATTATTAGTCAAAAAATGAAAAAATTAAAAATATTGCTAAATGTGTATGAAATTGGTCTGAATCAAATCAATAAAGTAAGATTAATTCTATCTTTTTATCCATTGTTATGGGATATAGTTTTATTGAATTTAATCTTTTAATAGATAAATCTTAATTTACTTCGTGAACATGAATGTAAATTGAAAAGATAGGACCATATTCAACTGAAACAAGAATGAACCAAGGTCAATATTAGTTTAATAAAAAAGATTGTTCTGAAATAGAATCTACAAAAATTAAGAGTTTATAAACAACTGTAATACACTTATATAATGGAAAGTCATTTACATCCCTTGATTAAAATATAAAGTGATGCTACAATAACTTGGCATATATATATATTTGTAAAATTTTTAAATAGCTTGTACTGAAATTTGAAATTTGTCTATATAAGTTCTTTTAAAAGTAATCTTTTAACATGAATGTTAGAAAATGTTAAACTTTTTAAAATTATTAAAGTTGAACCTTATACATATAGGTATATTTATCCTCAAAAAAGTTTTGTTTGATAATGTTGGATGATGGAGATAATTATGAATGAATACAACATGATAAAAGTGGAAAATAATTACAGCAACTGCAGACTTTGCAAAGCACTAGTGATCATCATTGTCAGTGGTCTAAAATATTTCATAATGTTAAATTTTGGATACACTCTGAACTTGTTACAGTTGTGTAGAACATTTAAGTCTAGTTCAGGTTTCTTGTGTTTCTTAGTTGTTTAGTGTTAAACAATTTACTATAATTTACTATGTGTGTATGTATATTTAAATAAATGTTTAAGAAATAAAGATTTTTTTCAATAGACTAAAAATATTGAAATGGATCAATCATCACCTAGTTATGGTAATGATGATTTTTATTTTTACAAATTTTGTATGACATTGTAATGGTGGTTTGATACTGTAATCATTATGTAAGGTGATTTGTTAAAACGGTAAATAAACAAATTATATTTGTGCCACTATTTCTGTTTTATTGTTGTTTTTAGATGTGTCACTTTGAAAAACAGTACACTCATTCTGAGTATAAAGAAAGAATAAATAAAGATAGATAAAAGATAAGTGGCAGATATAATATCTGTATTTTATATTGTATACGGAAAAATAATAAATTACAACCTAATAACAAAGAACTACAATTTGGGTGTGTATTAAGAGATCACTTTTATAGCTCTCAACCAAATTCTGCATCATCATCCCTTGGTGGTGGTGACTACCAGGAGGTGGTTGGAGTTGGTGGTGATGTTGTTGAAAGGAATAAAGGAGAGTATGGCAAATGAGTATGATGATAATTATAAAATAAATGAATACAGTCTATATGTCTATCAACTAGCATCTTTTGTACCTCTATGTGATATACAGGTAGAATCATACTGTTTCGAAAGTTATTGAAAAGTTTTGGTAAAAATGAAGTCATACCATAAATGATCATAATCATATTGATCTAAAGAAAAATTGAAATTTTGTGAAATTGTAGTGTTCATAATACTGTTTAAATTACTGTATCTAACACTTTGAGATAAGGATGATATATTTCAATTGTGCATTAGCATGTTGCTGTAGTTTAGTTAAGTAAAATTGGCACTATCATTTTCATTGTTTTAATTGTTCAAAGGAAATACATGACCAAATGTTAATTTAGTCTCATAGCAATTTTTATGACTAAATATCAGAGAAAAAATATATTGAATATCTTCAAATTATGCAAATTTCAGCATCAATAAAGTTTTATACATTAAATATTATTACACAAAAGACCATTATATTTAAAATATAAAATGTTATATATTTAAAAATGAAACTGAATAATAATGAAGATGACTTACTTTGTCTGATACATTGACACCTGCTCCTACATCCAACAGCAGGCTGCAGCAGGCTGTGTATCCATAGGCTGTTGCAGTATGCAAAGCTGTCAAACCATCCTATAATATGAAATACATACAATATTGGTTAATCTTACGTACAGTACACTGTATATTAATTTGTTATGTAATTTATACTTATACCGAGTATTATTTTACAAAAATCAATTTGCAACTATTTACTGCATGATCATACGCAACGTAACCAAGTCAAATTAGTTTTCTGAATTTGATTTCTACTTTTGTATACATTTTTTTAAAAACATGATAATTATGTTATATACTTTTATACAATTTTGCATTATTTCAATTTTAATGTCAAAATGTTGTTGCTGGTATTTAAATTATCGATCACTTTTTAGTTTTACTTAGTTTTTTTAAATATTAAATTACTGGAGGTTTAACATACAAACTTTTACTTTCAGGAGCATGTTTAACTAACTTCATTATGTTAATTATCCTTTATGTGATCATAGAGCAAAGAAATAGTTCATTGCTCTATGGTGTGCTTGTGGAGTTTAGCTAGTACAAGTTCTTGCAAGTGTAGCATATTAGTCTAAATATTGATTGTAACAATGTTAATCTTGAGTTTAATCTGATAAAAATAAAAGATGGACAATTTAATTGTAGACACCTCTTTGAACAACACAACGTATATTTGTTTTCATTTTTGAAAGTCAAGATAAGATCAAATGGACAGTTTTTAGAAATACCATGACCAATTTTATACCTCCCTGGATAGCTGAAGCCTGTCCGAGAATTAAAATGGGTAAGGTTTGGCTGATACCAG
The DNA here is from genome assembly GCF_963402885.1 of Antedon bifida. Lineage (NCBI taxonomy): Eukaryota > Metazoa > Echinodermata > Crinoidea > Comatulida > Antedonidae > Antedon > Antedon bifida. The sequence continues at coordinate 13,630,555 of NC_136227.1, forward strand.
AATACCAAGAACCTAACAAATCATATCAATGTGAAAAATATTGAATCTGAATATAAATGCAAAAAAGACATTTATACAGTTGAATAGATTTATAACATTTTTATTATTTGTGTTATATACTTTTTGAATTGACTTATTAAAAATTAATACAATTTACATTAAAACAAATTCATAAAAATGTTATTCTTTTTAATTCAAAGATATAAAAACATTCACTGGAAATAAGTCATTATACAGTAATTATAGCAAAAAATAAACATTATTTATTCACATTACATTATATACATACCAACATTTAAAACAAATTGAACTAAAAATTATCTATATAAATCCTATAACTAATAATTTTATAATAAGCTAATAAATATTAATATATTATTTTGATGAACATTGAAGACAAACAGTAAAATGATATACATTGTGTATAGGATGTGAATAATATTCACTGAGGCTAAAACTTTCATAGTAGACCATGCTCACCAGGAGTATACCAATAAACAAATAAAGTGCTGTATGTTCCATAATCATTGCTTATCCTATTGAAATGTTTTATACTTCAGTAAATAAAATGAATGAAAAAGAAAATTTTCTAAAAGTAAACAACAATTTTCGCGCCAGTCCTTTAGACAGTTACATTCAAGAGAACGGAAGCATTAGGAAACATTTACCATGCAGAAGCTTATAACAGATTACTAAGGCTGAAAAAAATGGGTATTTAGAAACACAAACTGGGCATGAGCACACCCCAAAGCACGTCTGGTAAGAAAGTCTAAATGGGAATTTGTAAACTCAAACTGGGCATGTGCACAGAGAGTCTATGAGATATGTATGCCAGACATTAGTTTGTAAGACCTATGTTCAATAAACAATGACTTTGTTTTGGCTGTCAACATAGAGGCCAAGTACAATTACCGTCATATATATCATTGAATAATGGTCAAAACAATCCTTCCTCTATTGTAAATATTTTTGGCAAATGGGGTGTATATAGATGACAATTGTTTGATTAGTGTGTGTTTGTCGGCTCATGGAAAATTAGAAATTTTTTGTTTGAATATGAGTGGGTCACTCAAACCTTAGGGAGTAATGCCACTCAGAATGCATAGTACTATTGTCTATAGTAATTCAAACTATATTTATGTTACACAAAATGTTTACTACTGATTTTTTAAACAAAAATAATTGATAATAAATCTTTATTTCTTAAATTATTAAATAGAATATCAATTTATAAAATTTAATGAAGAAAGAACAATAATTAAAACTGTTATCTCAGAAAGTCTTTTTTATGGTAAAAAAAAAACAATTTTGTTGTATTCATTGTTGTCTGAATTATTGGAATTGATAAAGTTATTAGCAGCAGCAGTTACTGGCAGTTCCAGTATAATGTAGTGAAACAGTATGTGTACCAATTTGTCTGGCCAATTTATCTATATTTTATTTTATTGTGGTTATCAACAACATGTGTATTCATACTTTATAGGGTATTTAGATACGCAAAGAAAAAATAATGTAAAGTTTATTAATGCTTACTGTACATTATACAAATGGAACATATTTTTGTTGAGTAGATAATATTTAAACATTACATTCAATCAACTGCTGTTGTGAACGATGAATTAAAGTATGACATCTCAACTTGAACAAATGAAATATTGAGAGGTTTTATGATAGTATGTCCACACTAATAGTGTGCACTATAACATTTTGGAAAATATCAAAACATAGAGGGCACTATTAAAAAAGGAAAGATATTAATCTATATAACAGTATAAACATGGGTATTTCAAAGAACGAAAATGCTGTGGTAATGGTATAAAAAAGCAATGATGTACAAAATGTGTACAAAGAGTCTTAATTTCTTATATTTTAGTATATACTTTTTAAACTATAAGATAATATTGAACAATTTGTGATATTATTACAGTAATTAGGCATACAACTAAAATGATTCAAAGCCTACTGTGTTAATTAAATCATTAAAAATACTACATATTAAACTAATATTTTTTAGTACAAATACTTTTAAAACAATATAAACAAGAAATAACTATTATTACAAAGAAACTAAAATATTCACAGACTAATAATAAGCAAAACTAATTTCTGTTGTGCATTGGTATAATAAAAACTTAAAATAATAAATTCATTACTTTTTGGTATTTTATTTAGTATAAATATGATTATTTATAAAAGCATAATATTATTAAACAATAAACTTGTTTTGATATTAGTCAAATGATTATCCAACATGTTTGGTATTAATATAAAATTAAACTGTTTATATAATTAATACACAGCCATACTAGCCATAATTAAGTCTATAAAATGTAATAAACCATTTATCATGAAAATTTAGTTTTACAACTATACTGTTTAAAACATAACAGTGTACAGCCTACAGAGGCTCTCATTTTCATCATTTTTTCATTTTTTCAACCAAATATTCATTTTTAAATTTCAAGACCTAAAAACGAAAAAACACTACATTATCTAGAAGAACCTTGTGAATTCATTTTGAGAAGAGTTAACAAGCTAGATAAGATAGATAAGGGTTAAGATACTTCAGTTGTATCAATGATTATAGGTCTATGCCCCTGGAAATTAAAATCAAAAACATTTAACTGATACATTCAATCAACTGCAGGTTGTGCCAACTTTAATGCTATTCACCTGATACTAAGCACCACAATGGCAAAATGTATGTAAGCTAAAATGGAAGAAAAGCACTCAACATGTTTGGTTTTAATTAATCATTCAAGAATGTAATAGTGGTAACAGTAGAACTATATTATTGAGTAAACTTCCATAGCAATTTACTAGACTAATTTACTAGCTATACTTACCCCATTGCCATCCCCAGATTAAATGAACAAAATGCTTATATTATAATATCAATTTTTAAATAAATTAAATAAATTGTCATTGTTTGAAATTAATTAAATTTATTTTATTAAAATCACTAAATCAAATTCCATGTGTGTTTCAGTATCGACTGTCACTCAAGCTCAACTTCGGTGACAAACATTTTAGATTGTGTTCCATATCAAATGCCCATTTGCTGGGTTGTTAATGCAGGTGGGGTCTTTTTACTAGAAAATGTACTGAACCTAGCTAGAATTAAGTGGTGCTGATAGGTTTCAGAGATGGGGACCTGGTAGGGTGCATGGATGAAAATTTGATTAAACACCCTCTTTTGAATAATATTACGTCCCCATAGAACATCATCTGGACAACCCTCCCACCTCCTCTTACTATTTCCTTGAGTAAATGCCCCACCACCATGCATTGCATGCCCACAATATTGCATTTACAACACATTTCTATTTGTAGTAGAATTCATTGATTGACTAATTAATGTAGGCCACTATGTAATTTCGTGTCATTTTTTTGTTAAAAGCAAAATTCCAGCTGATTTAGTTTTTTTAGGATGGAAGTAATGAAAAAAATATGTTGCCATTTTTTTAAAGAAGCTTAAGGGTGTCAAATCCAAGATGGCCGCCAATACGTCTAATATATAAGAATTATTATAAACCTATATTCATTAGTATTATGACATTTTGAATTTCAAAATGGCCGCCATTTTTAAAAAATGGATGAAATTTCTTATTAAAACATGTGCAAGTTAGGACGTTGATTGAATTCACATAAAATGATAGGCCTATGGCAGCAACATTGGTGATTAACACAAAATGGCGGCCATTTTGAATTTCAAAATGGCCTCCATTTTTTAAAAATGGGTTAAATTTCTTATTAAAACGTGTGTAAGTTAAATAAAATTAGATTGAATTACACAAAATGATATGCTTGTGACAACAACATGGTGATTAACACAAAATGTTGACCATCAGGAGGTCCTACACTTCTTCATATTAAAACATCTCATAAACTTCTTCAGTTAAATGACAATTAACTCTGCCAAAGTCCTTCAATGAAATATTTTTAATCTTGAATGCGATACATTAAGTTGACCTTCCTTCATTCTCTACTACTGTATCCATCAAACTTCCACAGACTGATCTGCAATCCCAACAAGCTTGTTCAGAAACAAATCGGCAAAAGCATTTTAACGCCAAATACTCATACTTTCCTATATTCATTCATTCATTCATTTATTCGGTCAAGATTAACATACAATACATGATTACATAACAATGTTACAATACAGAAAGTTAAAACTTGAGAATAAAAGTTAGTTTTAAAAGGATATTTAAAATTGTTTAAATTGTTTTAAAGATAAAACTATGAGGGAAAAAAATTAAAGAGGACCAATTATAGACAATTCAGAACAACTAGACTCACAATAAAAAGGATAAAAAGAACAATGTAAAACAATGCAAATGTCTAAAATGATGGTTTAAAAATGGCTTAAAAATGGTTCAAAAATGGCATAAAGAACAGCATTTAAACAGAATACCGTTCAGTACCAGTCAAAAAAGCCATTAAAAATACAAGTTATTTAAAAGAACAAAGACAATGGAATAGTAAAAAGCGTTCAGTAAAAAAGTAAGCATAGCAGAATAAAGTTATGAACATTAAGAATAAAACAGTTGATTTCGACCAGGATAGCCCCCCTAGGTTTATTTCCGTTGGGGTCCTGTAGTATTGTATTGTGATTTTAAATTATTTTATTCTATATATTTACCGGTTTTCTCTTTCTTTTCTCTGAAGTTGAATTCACTTTGTCGTGTGCCATGGCTATGTTGGTCACACACTTTATCAAAATATTCATTTAAATACGAGGGTTAAATACGAGGGAGCGGAATTATTTAAAATCTTATGCACTTTATTTGAGTAACTCCGTCTTCGACATTTAATAATCCTAGTTTATTCAACTCTTTCTGTCCAATTAATTTCTAACCATATTGTTTTACATGACTTATTTTTACATTTCTTTGTACAGTACTATACCGGCTGACTATGTGATACGACACAGAATCTCTATAGGAGTCCTCTTTTACTTTGATAAGTTTGTCACCTGTATTCACCGTCATATATATTTTTTGCCAATATTCGTCCTTTCCTTAGGATCCCATATATACAGTTTGCCTTCTACAAGACTTTTCCCAATGCCTCAAACATTTTCTGTCCAATGTCATCATGCCATGGCCAACAAACACCTTTGTGCAAATTGCAGCATTCTTCATTAATCGGGATATCATCTCTCTTTAAATGTTGGCTTTCAAACTCATCAACTAGATTTGCCAGCTCTGATGAAATCATTAATTTGTGTTATTCCAATGATACCACGCTCAATGACCTTGATCAATTGATGTAAATCCAGCAAGTCCCACACATACATGTCCTTTCATTTAGATTTCGTCGACTCTCTGTATTCAAGTTAATATATGATCAGCATCTTTCACTTAGAATCTCTTTCTCTGTCTGCATTTTTTTAAGAAAAATGTCAGAAGTTGTAGATAGAAATCAGAAATGTGTGCTTCTGTCCTTTAGAGATGTTTTCCATTTAAGATATTTGTGTCGCTGGTTGTATAGGTAATACAAGTTCAGTTTCAACAAAAGCACTGGCCTCAACACTATTTTTTCAATGCTACATGTCCAAAAGCCATAGAATTGCTTCTTCTCATCTCTGTTCACCTCCACTCATATCGGGCAAGAGTCATCACCAGGCATTATCTTGTCTTTCCCTAGTACATGAGTTTTTATACCACAACCATGTGCACTCATCAAACCAGTGTATAATGGTGGTCCATCTGTAGGTGGTACATATATAATGAAATCGGTTGAGATTGTAGAAGATGAGAAGTGGGAGTTAATGCTGCCTATGAATCTTGTAAATGAGCTGTATCTTTATTTCCTTCAAGCTTCTGGCAAAAGTTGACAGGTTGAAAACCTACCAACCATACTGGTGACTATGGCCCTGAAGGTTCAGACTTTGAATTACATGGCAATAACGCATTTATTCATATTTATAGGCCTACAGGATTTCACAATAAGATATAAATACACTTGTTTTATATTGTGGTCCTGTCTGAGATACAAAAATTGAAATACAAGTTTCAGTTTTATGAAAAGAAATGAGATCTGTAACTTAGAATTAGAAGTAATAGTTGTTGAATATTTGATATCAATTGGTAAGTTGTTCCATATTTTTTTTTTTTTGATTAGTTAATTTAAGAGTCATAGTGAGATATTATATAATATAGAGAACATTGACAACTTTAGACAGCCTATTTAGACAATCCTATGAGAAGTGACTATTTTAGAACATTTTGTACAAACAACAATTTATGCACACATATTTAATAAAATCATTTAAAGAATTTAATTTTTAGTGGCGGCCATTTTGAAATCCAAGATGGCCGACAGGTTATCGTTTACATAGTTAAGATTGTATAATGGGTAATACCATCAAAACGGACTTGTTCCACATACATAATTTGTGTTATTGGTGATATTCTGATTTTGAATAGGGTTATTTGAATGTTGGCAGCCATCTTGAATTTGGTCCTTTAAATGTCTTTAGAAAAAATGGCAACATATTTTTTTTCATTCCTTATATTATCAAGATATGAAATAAAGTCAAAGTTTGCTTTTAACAAAAAATTTACACGACATTCATATAAACGACATACCAGCCTACACTAAATAGTAATTTACTTGCATAAAAAATAAATAATTCAAATCCTGGACATGAAACGAACAGTCTTTAACAATTTGGCTTATTCAGTCTTTTCCTAACCACCATGGTGATAAGGGTTGCCAATAACAATCCCTTTGTTTTATTATCAAATCTATCAATAAGTGTATTAAAACAAAGTTTTATCTCAGATAGATATTATCAGGAAAACTAAGTTGTAGACTAAGTTCCATTTAGCTCTTAAGAAATGTTGAAATTCATCAGAATATAAATTTTGATAGTAAATGTACATGTTTTATAGCCTATGATATTATTACAGTACACCTAATCAGGTATAAAACTAAATAAATTACTGGTTATTGGTCAATTAACTTGCGCTGCAACCAAAGCTTTAGTAGACCAATAATATATATGCACTTATTCACAGATTTTAGTAGACCAAGTTTTATTTTTTATTTGTGTTTGTTAATTTTTTTCTTTTAATAAAAAGCAAAATAATCACTGTCAAGTACTTTGGTTTTTGTTGAACAGAGTACACTGGTACTGAAAGTGCGAACAAAAAGAGAAATTTTAAAAAGTAAATAAATGATGAGTGAGGGCACTGTGTAATATAAGATGTATAGGCCCTTGTAATGTATTATGGAAAAAATAATTACAAACTAAAAATGGGTATAAAATGGGTGTAATCCTTTAATATCATTGCTCTTCACTATTTAATGATGAGGAGGTGGTGGATGGAGTTGGTAGTGTGTTGACAATAAAAGAGAGTATGGCAAAATGCATTAATAAAGATGATGAATAAAACATCATACTAAAATATTCAGTACAACTAGCAAGTGACTTGTCTAAAAAACAATTTGTAAAAATTGCACTTCATATACAAAAATCATATGTAAGAACAATTGAAGGTTTGTGAAATGTTAAGTGTTTTTGTCCCCCTGAAAAAAAAAACTCTTAACATTTTTGTTGAATGTGCCATTTGACTGTAACATAATAGTTATCCATTTTGGACCAAAAATTTTATCCTAAAAAAATGTATTTACCTGAAAAAAATTCAAATTAAATATTTTAATGAAAAAATGTTTAATGTGGCTGGCAGCCAATGGGGGTGGGTTTTTTATTAAATTTAACCATTTATTTGTCATTTTATAAGTGAAAACATTATTATTTTTCGTTTTTTTTCTACGGAAGTGATTACAGTAACTTTATTAAAACCCTACAAAATAACATATTCAAAATCTGATTTAATTATTCTTCATTTTTCATGATTCTGAGGACAATACACCTTTAACTATTGATTAAATACTGTTTAAAAAAATATTAATTTAATAAAATGGTCAAGGCACTATTGTTTTCAATGTTTTATAAAGTGTTTCAAATGGAAATTTATGACCATAGCGTGAAAAAACATAATGTATAGCATTATGTATTGATAATAATACACATTAAAGATTATAATTTAAACTAGAATTTAATTCGTCACTTTGACGAATTATAGGTGATCATTTTTATAATTTTATTGATATTCAATTAAAAAAAAACATGCACATACGTTAAATATGACCGCAAAATATTGATATATGCAATCCTATTACCTGATGCATACAGTATATGCTAATGGTGCTGATTGGTGCCATAGAATAATATACTCTATACGGTACAGTGTACTGTATATCTATATACAGTGTAGCATAGGTGAAATTACGGGACACACATAATGTTCTGATTTTTTCGTATAATGGGATTATCAAAATAAACTTAAAGATGACAATTTCGAAAGATAATGAATTGAGCAAATAAATATAAGAATTGGAAGAGAATTTGGCACGTAGAAGCGCGCTGTGCGCTCATTAAAATTTGTATAACTTTGACGAAAGTAATGAAAAAACTATTTTTTAACTTCAACTGGCCATATGATAACGTTACAACATTCGATAGGCTTAATTTTTATATGAATTCATATCTACATTTCACCAACTCTCATAATAAGTTATAAACATCAAGGTCAACTTTAATTCAGAAGAGCTGTAAGGTATTCAAATATACGTTGTAGGTGAAATTACGTAACCACCGTTATTCAAATTTTAAGACGTAATGACGTCATTAAAATGAAAATATTGGTAACTCATGAGTAACATAATTAGTTGAGGTAGAATATATTAAAAATTAAAAGAAAATTGATCACAGATAAGCGAGTTGCGCTCTGTTTAATATGGTGGTCTATGACAAAAGGGGAAAAACCCTATTTTAAAAATTCATGTGGCCAAATGATGACGTCATACCATTTTGTACGTCTAATGTGTATATACATTTATATCTACAACTCATTGGCTTCCATAATAAGTTAAAAAAATTGGGGGTCATCTTCCATTCTGAAGAGTTCTATTCATTTTAAAAAGGCCTTATTTTTTACCATTTTTAGCACTTTTGTACAATTAATGTGCGCATTTTGTCATTTTTAATGTGCTTATATAGCACTATTTTAAGTCGAAATGAACTCAAATTTGGTGAATGTACTAAGATAGATGAGTAGAATGCAATTTGTACAAAAAAATGATATTTTTTACGCTTCCTATGTACGCACGCGCAAAAACGTGTTTTTGCGCAATAATTTTTTGAAACACGCAAATGGCCTAATTCATGCTCTAAATTGATCAAAACTTAATGTTGAGCTTTTTAAATTTTTAAAGCGCAATTTCACGTGCATGACCTTGAAACGCGCAAGTTTTAATTTGCTAATATTTTTACCCTTGACCTGAAGTTTACGTGTAGTGAATTTCATTAATATGTGATAATGAATTATGGTGATATGATTGATAATGTGATTTCACAAAATGGCGTATAAATGACGTCACGGTTGAGTGATCACGCTGAAAAGCTTATTATGACTAAGTTACAGTATTTGAAAGACATTGTGAAATTTTGGTAATCATTGACATTTAACTTTTTGAGATATTTGTTACACAAAAAGTGTACAGAAAGAATAAAAAAAAAAATAATAACTAGATTTGAACTCGTCACTTTGACGAGTTCGGGTTATCCGCGCAAACGCAACATGCACATACGTTTAAAATATATGAACGCCGACAATTATTATGCCATCCTATGACATGAATTAAATATGTTTACAGTGCTGAATTGTACCTATTTTGTAGCATACAGCATATTACAGTATTTACAGAATACATTGTATGTTATATACAGTGCAGCATAGACGCAATTACGAGACCCATCTTTTAAATCCAATTATTAACAAGATGACGTCATCAAATTGACATATAAAGATAACAATTTTTGAAGATAATTATCTAAATAATTACATTAAAACAAATTTGAAGAATTTTGAGCACGTAAAAGTGAGATGCGCTCTCGTTTAAACGCAATGAACTTTTACGCAAGAGATGAAAATATGACTTTTTGAATTCAACTGGCCATATGATGACGTCACAACATCTGATTGGCAAAATATTTACATGAATTTGTATCTACAATCCAATAGCTTCCAGAAAACGTTTTAATCATGATTATCACTTTTTATTCTGACGAGTTATAACAGATTGAAATTTACTGTAAAGATAAAAATAGATGACCCACGTTATTTACATTTTTAGACATGATGACGTCATAAAAATTAAAATATTTTTAACTCATGCGAAAGATAGTTGATTGTCCTAGACAGTTTTAAAATATATGAGGAAATGGAATACGTATAAGCGAGATGCGCTCTATTTAATGTAATGAGCAATAACGAAACAGTAAAAAATCCAATATTTTACATTCGTGTGGCCATACGATGACGTCATAACATCCGAGGGGTAAAGATTCTGCATGAATTCATATCTACAACATATCTGCTTCTATATTAAATTAAAAAAATTGGGGGTAACGGTTGATCCTGAGGAGCTATAATAGATTGAAAATAGGCATAATTTTGACAAAATTTTGTCACTTTTGCAACTAAAACGCGCGCAAATGGTCTAAATCAACGTGTTCGTATGACATCATTTTAATTTGAAATTATGTCAATCTTTTTTAAAATGACTAGGAAAGGCTGTAAAATCATAATTCAAGAGAAAAAAACATGATTTTCGTACTCCGTGCGCACCTTACGCGTAATTTTTTTCGCGCGTGCGGGAATTTTTGACATGCTCAAAATGTTATGATCAGCGTAGAAAGTTGATTAGAAATTCATTTTGCGCATTTTGAAACTTTAAATGCGCGTGCGCGCGTAACTTCTTGTAAAACATGCCATTTTTAATCCATAGAAAGTTGACCCATGATATGAATTATAATTTTATTAAGTTTCATGATACAATATTTGTTGGTTCTAAAGTTATGATCAGTTATAGAATTTCATAAAATCGCGCGCAACTTACGCAACGCGGATCTGACATCGTCCAAAAGCTTGGCTGCACATCTACACTTCAATGTCAATCTTTTTACCAAGTTATACAAAGTTATGTTCACAAGCAATAGAGATATGCTGGTCACAAAAATCCGGGAAAGAAAGAAGAATAACAAAGAAGATGAAAAAAAAAGATATTTACAATCACATGGGTTATCCTGCAACTAAGTTGCGGATAACCAAAACAAACTAGAATTTAATTCGTCACTTTGACGAATTATAGGTGATCATTTTTATCATTTTACTGAAATTAATTTTTTTTAAACATGCACGTACGTTAACATACGATCGGAAAATGTTGATGTATGCCATCCTATTATATGCTTATAGTGCTGAGTTGTGCCTATATGCCATATACAATATGTACAGTATATACTGTATATCTATATACAGTGTAGCATAGGTGAAATTACGGGACACACATGTTCTAATTTTTTGGCATGATGACGTTATCAAACTAAACTTTAAGATGACAATTTCGAAAGATAATTAATTGAGCAAAAAAATATAAGATTTGGAAAAAAATTTGGCACGTAGAAGCGCTGTGCGCATTCTTTGAATTGTGTATAACTTTGACGAAAAATATGAAAAAACTACTTTTTCACTTCAACTGGCCATATGTTAACGTCACAACATCCGATAGGCTTAATTTTTATATGAATTAATATCTACATTTCATCAGCTTTCATAATAAATTATAATCATCAAGGTAACCTTCAATTCTGAAGAGCTGTAAGATATTCAAATTTACTGCGAAGGTGAAATTACACGGCCTACGTTATTCAAGTTTTTACGCGTGATGACGTCATTAAAATGAAGATAGTGTCAACTCATGATAAAGATAATTAATTAAGCAAGCACATACTGAAAGTTGTGCGAAATTCGAGCACACATAACCAAGATGCGCTCTGTTGAATGTGATAATCTACACAAAAAGATAACAAATCCTAATTTTTAAATTCAAGTGGCCATTTGATGACGTCAAAACATTTTGTACGTAAAATGTGTACATGAATTCATATCTACAACTCAATGGCTTCCAGAATAAGTTAAAAAAATCGGGGGTCATCTTGCATTCTGAAGAATTATTTTCATTTTAAAAAAGACCTATTTTTCACCATTTTCAGAACTTTTGTACAATTAATGTGCGCATTTTGTCATTTTTAACGTGCTCGTATAGCGTTATTTTAAGTCGGAATGGACTCAAATTTGGTGAATGTACTAAGGAAGATGAGTAGAATGCAATTTGTTCAAAAAAATGGTATTTTTTTACGCTTTCTATGTACGCACGCGCAAAAACGTGTTTTGCGCAGTAATTTTTTAAAACACGCAAATGACCTAATTCATGCTCTAAATTGATCAAAACTTAATTTGGAGCATTTTAATTTTTTAACGCGTAATTTCACGCGCATGACCTTGAAACGCGCAAGTTTTTATTTGCTAATATTTTTACCCTTGACCTGAAGTTTACATGTAGTGAATTTTATTGATATGTAATAAAGAGTTATGGAGATATGATTGATAGAGTGATTTCACAAAATCGCGTATTAATGACGTCACGGTTGAGTGATCACACTGAAAAGCTTATTATGGCTAAGTTAAAGTATTTAAAAGACATTGTCAAAAATTTGTGATCATTGACATTTAACTTTTTGAGATAATTGTTACACAAATTTGTACAGAGAGAAATAAATAACTAGAATTTAATTCGTCACTTTGACGAATTATAGGTGATCATTTTTATAATTTTATTGATATTCAATTAAAAAAAAACATGCACATACGTTAAATATGACCGCAAAATATTGATATATGCAATCCTATTACCTGATGCATACAGTATATGCTAATGGTGCTGATTGGTGCCATAGAATAATATACTCTATACGGTACAGTGTACTGTATATCTATATACAGTGTAGCATAGGTGAAATTACGGGACACACATAATGTTCTGATTTTTTCGTATAATGGGATTATCAAAATAAACTTAAAGATGACAATTTCGAAAGATAATGAATTGAGCAAATAAATATAAGAATTGGAAGAGAATTTGGCACGTAGAAGCGCGCTGTGCGCTCATTAAAATTTGTATAACTTTGACGAAAGTAATGAAAAAACTATTTTTTAACTTCAACTGGCCATATGATAACGTTACAACATTCGATAGGCTTAATTTTTATATGAATTCATATCTACATTTCACCAACTCTCATAATAAGTTATAAACATCAAGGTCAACTTTAATTCAGAAGAGCTGTAAGGTATTCAAATATACGTTGTAGGTGAAATTACGTAACCACCGTTATTCAAATTTTAAGACGTAATGACGTCATTAAAATGAAAATATTGGTAACTCATGAGTAACATAATTAGTTGAGGTAGAATATATTAAAAATTAAAAGAAAATTGATCACAGATAAGCGAGTTGCGCTCTGTTTAATATGGTGGTCTATGACAAAAGGGGAAAACCCCTATTTTAAAAATTCATGTGGCCAAATGATGACGTCATACCATTTTGTACGTCTAATGTGTATATACATTTATATCTACAACTCATTGGCTTCCATAATAAGTTAAAAAAATTGGGGGTCATCTTCCATTCTGAAGAGTTCTATTCATTTTAAAAAGGCCTTATTTTTTACCATTTTTAGCACTTTTGTACAATTAATGTGCGCATTTTGTCATTTTTAATGTGCTTATATAGCACTATTTTAAGTCGAAATGAACTCAAATTTGGTGAATGTACTAAGATAGATGAGTAGAATGCAATTTGTACAAAAAAATGATATTTTTTACGCTTCCTATGTACGCACGCGCAAAAACGTGTTTTTGCGCAGTAATTTTTTGAAACACGCAAATGGCCTAATTCATGCTCTAAATTGATCAAAACTTAATGTTGAGCTTTTTAAATTTTTAAAGCGCAATTTCACGCGCATGACCTTGAAACGCGCAAGTTTTAATTTGCTAATATTTTTACCCTTGACCTGAAGTTTACGTGTAGTGAATTTCATTAATATGTGATAATGAATTATGGTGATATGATTGATAATGTGATTTCACAAAATGGCGTATAAATGACGTCACGGTTGAGTGATCACGCTGAAAAGCTTATTATGACTAAGTTACAGTATTTGAAAGACATTGTGAAATTTTGGTAATCATTGACATTTAACTTTTTGAGATATTTGTTACACAAAAAGTGTACAGAAAGAATAAAAAAAAAAATAATAAAAAAAAAAATAAAGATTTCATACAATAACAATAGGTGATCATTTTATTCTAAATGATCACCTAATAAGAAAGAGAAGACTAGACATGTAACTCGTCACTTTGACGAGTTTGGTTTTCCGCCGCGCAAGTGGTGCAACATTAACATTAAGGGGATAGGTTGAGGACAAAAGGAAGTGTTCACGTTGGCATTATGACCTGAACTGAAGAATATGATATGTTGTTATTGCTGAATTTTATTATTTAAATTCAAATATAGTATACACAGTATAATCTGTATCCATATCACATACAGTGTAGAATAGGTGAAATTACGGGACCCGATATTTATTGCAATTTTTAACATGTTGACGGTTTTAAAATGAAACGCGAAGGTAGCATTTCCGAAAGGAAATTATCTCAGCAACAACGTATTAGCGTGTAGAAGAAATTTGAATACGTGAAATATTGATGCGCGCTCTTTTAAATGTAATGAATTATGACGCAAAAGATGAAAATACGACCTTTTTTATTTAACTGGCCATATGATGACGTCACAACATCCGATTGGCAACATTTTTACATAGTTTCGTATCTACAATCCAATAGCTTCCAGAAAAAGTTTTAATCGTGATTATCACATTTTATTCTTACGAGCTATAACAGATTAAAATTTACTGTAAAGATGAAATTAATGCCACACGTGATTTAAATTTTTAGGCATGATGACGTCAAAAAAATTAAAATATTTTTAACTCCTGCGAAAGATAGTTGATTGACCTAGACAATATTAAAATCGGGGTGAAAATGGAAAACGGATAAGTGGAGATGCGCTCTATTCAATGTGGTAAGCTATGACGAAAGATACAAAAATCCTAAATTTTATATTCGCGTGGCCATACGATGACGTCACAATGTCCGGTTAGCCATATTAATACCTGATACGATATCTACAACTCATCTACTTCCAGAATATGCCATCCACAAAAAGTTGACCGTCTAGTTTAGAAATTACGACTGTTTAAAAAAAGGCATATTTTAAACGAATTTTTTAACCTTTTCATAAAAAATGCGCGCAAATTGTCCAATTCGACGTGCTCGTATGACGTATCTTTAAGTCGAAATTGTTTAAAATTTGGTAAAATTACTAGAAAAGGCTGGAAAAACATAAATTACGCGAAAAAAATACGTTTTCAATGCTACGTGCGCACCGCACACATAAAAATGTGCGCACGCGTGGAAATTTTTGACATGCTTAAAACGACATGAAACGCGTAGAAAGTTGATTACAAATTAATTTTGCGCATTTTGAAATTTTAAATGCGCGTGCGCGCGTAACTTTGTGTAAAACACGCAATTTTTTTTCCACAGAAAGTTAGCGCATAATATAAATTAAACTTTTGCAAAGTTTCAAGTTGAAATGTTATTTGGTTGTCGAGCTATGTTAAATACGAGAAAATCGTTAAATCGCGCGTACGTCACGTTGCGCAATTGTAAGCATCATGAAAAGCTTCGCTTGACGACGTTACATAAATGTCAAAATGTCAACATAGTTAAAAAAATGTTATGTTTGCAAGTCTTAGAGAAAAGCGTTACACAAAAATCATACAGAAAGAAAGAAGATGAAACTAGATTTGAACTCGTCACTTTGACGAGTTAGTTATCCGCACGACAAACGCCACGCGCACGTCATATGTTGGAATTTTGCACACGGAAAAAGATTATGGCATTATGACCTGAACTGAAGAATATCATATGCTGTTAGTGCTGGATTCTGTCAATTTTGAGTCATATAGCATATACAGTGCAAACGGTATAATCTGTATACATGTTACACACAGTGTAGAATAGGTGAAATTACGGGACCCCCCGTTTATTCTTATTTTTAACATGGCGACGGTATCAAAATGAAAAACTAAGATAGCAATTTCGGAAGGATATTATCTCAGCAGCAACATGTTAACGTGAAAAAGAAATTTGGATACGTAAAATATAGATGCGCGCTCTTTTAAATGTGATGAACTATGACGCAAAATATGAAAATACGACTTTTTTTATTAAACTGGCCATGTAATGACGTCACAACGTCGTATTGGAAAAAAGTTCACATGAATTCGTATCTACAATCCAATAGCTTCCAGGAAACGTTTTAATCATGATTATCACTTTTTATTCTGACGAGCTATAACAGATTGAAATTTACTGTAAAGATGAAAATAAGTGACCCACGTTATTTACGTTTTTAGACATGATGACGTAATAAAAATTAAAATATTTTTAACTCATGCGAAAGATAGTTGATTGACCTAGACACTATCAAAATCGGGGTGAAAATGGAAAACGGATAAGTAGAGATGCGCTCTATTAAATGTGATGAGCTATGACGAAAGATACAAAAATCCTAAATTTTATATTCGCGTGGCCATACGATGACGTCACAATGTCCGGTTAGCCATATTAATACATGATCCGATATCTATAACTCATCAACTTCAAGAATATGTCATCCACAAAAAGTTGACCGTCCAGTTTAGAAATTACGACTGTTTAAAAAAAGGCATAATTTTGACAAATTTTGACAAATTTTTTAACTTTTTCATCAAAAACTCGCGAAAATTATCCAATTCTACGTGCCCGTATGACGTGATTTTAAGTCGAAATAGTTTAAAAGTTTGTAAAATTACTAGAAAAAGCTGGAAAAACATAAATCACGCAAAAAAAAAAGTTTTTTGCGCTACGTGCGCACACGTGCGTAAAAAAAATGCGCGCGCCTGGGAATTTTTGACATGCTTAAAATGACATGAAACGCGTAGAAAGTTGATTAGAAATTAATTTTTCGCATTTTGAAATTTTAAACGCGCGTGCGCGCGTAACTTTGTGTGAAACATGTCATTTTTTTTACACAGAAAATTAGCGCATGATATAAATTAAACTTTTGCTAAGTTTCATTTAAAATTGTTATATGGTTTTCGATCTATGTTAAATACGCGAAAAACGTAAAAACGCGCGTAAGTCACGTTGCGTAACTCTGACGTCATTCACAATAAGAGGGGCACAACTTCACGTGAATGCCCATATGTTGACAAAGTTATGAAATGTTATGTTTACATGTTTTAGAGATACGCTCTGCACAAAAATGACAGAAAGAAAGAATAATACAGAAAAAAAAGAAGATGAAACAGGACAGTTACAAGGAGTTATCCGCTGAATGCGGATAACTAAAAAAAGATGATGATGATGATGATGATGATTTCGTACAATCACAAGAGGTTTTCCTGCAACTTCGTTGCGGAAAACCAAATAAAGATTTCATACAATAACAATAGGTGATCATTTTATTCTAAATGATCACCTAAAAATAAAGATTTCATACAATAACAATAGGTGATCATTTTATTCTAAATGATCACCTAATTAGAACATATAACTGTACACTGTTGCCACAAATAAACTGATTTTGTTTTGCACACAGTAACAACTATATTTAAGCCTAATTGTCAAAAAGCACTAAAGTGGAACACCAACAATATTAAAACATAGCAATGCTATAAAACGATAAAGTATACACCGATTAGTGAACAATAGAAAAAAATGTTATTTAAAATATTCCATGTGTTTGTTATACAAAATGAATAGCAAACTTCTTTTTATTGTGCACAAAAATTAGATAAACTTGAATGTCGCCCTCCATAAACTTTATATTTGTGGAATTTAATTAACCACAAATATTTTTGATCGATGAATTTGGAACATTGGGTACAATTGGATTGGTACACAGAAAGGGTTGGACAATCATTTTGTGGTTTATATATTAGTGTAACCACTAAACACTAATGCAAAAGGAAAGTTGATAACTTGTAAAGCTTTAAAGGTGTATCATCATCAATACCAGATTTTATATTGACAGTCTAAATCACTGATAATCAGTTGCACTTGTGTTGAAAATTGGTAGAGTAAAGTTGTGAACCAAATTTTGTTTACCCCGTAAACTACATAACAGCCAATTTTCATTTCAAATGACAGCGCTAATTTTATTACTGTCTTTTAATAACTTA
This sequence comes from Antedon bifida, assembly GCF_963402885.1. Classification (NCBI taxonomy): domain Eukaryota; kingdom Metazoa; phylum Echinodermata; class Crinoidea; order Comatulida; family Antedonidae; genus Antedon; species Antedon bifida. The sequence goes on from NC_136227.1 coordinate 13,648,826, forward strand.
TATTTATTGGCATCTTTAAAATTTGTATAAGATCAGGTATTATAGTTAGACTCAGAGTGGTTTGAGTAAAAAATATATCATCCAAGGAAATTATCAAAACATTTAACTGGTTAAAGCTGTCTGAATCAACAATCTGGTAGATAGGAAAGTAATTATGTATATTAGTACATTAGTAAAATGGTGGTAAAATTTGGGGTAAATTGTTGAACCTAAAGTCGTTTTAATTGTCAATAACTAATTATCTAACTCAATTTAATTAGTAAACAGGGTTACATCAGGTGGTTAAAATCAGTACCGAAAGTACGAACCAACTATATAAACCATCGAGTAAACATTCTCGAAATAACGTGCGATTTACCGAATTTTGCCCTTACGTAAATTTATATATAAATGCTTAAATTGTTTAAAAGGAGGTGAAAAGAGAAGCTTTTGCCTCAATTGAACAGCCATGTTAGGTTTTAACACTGTGTGAGTAGTACAACATGATGCCAAAAATATTATATTTTATTAAAATAATCAACTTTAAAATTATATTCTAGAGTATCATATTAATGTATAAAAAAAATAAAGCAGTCTCCATTTTATATTTCTTTAGTATTTTTGTATTTAATACTTTGAAAACTATATAATTAGGCTAGAACAATTTGAATTGAATATTATTACAGTTTAGGCCTAATTAGGTATAAACCTAAACAAATTACCGGCCTAGTATTTATTTATTCATGGTCAAATACAGAAAAATATGTACATTATTTTTGTTTGTTCAAAGTTAAAAATTCACATAAAATATAAAAATGAGTTAAAAAAGGTTCAAATTTGGTAAAATACAGATAAAATAAATCGTTTGAAATACAAAATACAAGCAAGATTGGTGTGTGTGTAAGGGTATAGCATAAAATGATCAATGTATCCAAGTTTCATTGAATTGACTCATTGCAGTAGTGAGAAACGAGTTTCTCATCCTATTGGTTTTCCATCTTGGGTAAACACTAAACACCCTGACTTACTAAAGACAAGGTAATGGTAAGGAAGGGTGATACTCATCCGACATAATTACTTTTTGCTGATGGCACTGTTAACAATATCTTTAGTGTTCTTACTATCTTTAGCTACTATTATTCTTTTAGCTGTTTTTCTGATTTCACTAAAATATTTGATTGTAATTTGTATAGTATTAAAAGAGGACGAAATATCTAGAAATAAAACCCTAGCAAAAGTATTTAGCACAATCAAGATGAGCAAGCAAGTTATGTAATAGATGTTCATAAACACCAAGCTAATTGAATTCAGCTATCAAAACTAATTTTTTATTATGTAATTCAATAATAAATACTCATTTCAATAATAAATATTCAATTCATTTTATCTTAATTTTTTTTTACTTTAAAGCTAGCATACCAAGGTACAGAAAAATCACAAGACAGACAAACCAACAAAGTGATATATCACTGTGTGTGTATCATCCATGTGATACCAATATATTTTATGTTTTTAAATTATCCACTTTCAAATAATCAATAATCAGTATTTTGTTTCACATGCTTAGAATTATTTACAGGGGCAGTAGCAGGACTATCTTAAGGGGATTGCCCAAATGTCCAGGGCCTTAGCAAGGATCTGAAAAGAGAACGGGATTTAAAGCAAATTTGGTTAAATGACACCTCTAGATGGCCGGAAATGCTCTCGCACATAAAATTCATAATAAATGGCACCTCTAGTTTTTTTTAACTTCTAGAATTAACTCTCTAGAATAGAAGTAGGTAACTTCGAAAATGGCTTATAAGTTTATTGATATCAAAAGAAGATTTCTTAATTAAATGATTGATTGCTGCTATGTCAATTCAGATGGAAAATCCACAGACATACAATGCAATAAAACTATTCCATTGGATGACACACTTTTTCAACAGCCATGTTGGAAAAGGGTCAAGAGGGCTATTTTGCTAATAATGTAGCATATCTTTAAAAAACTTTTTAGTGAAGAAGAATTTTCATTGATATTTCTGTTTACATAATAAGGTTTACATCAATATAAATTATTAATAGAGAGATCATTTATATCTGCTGTCAGTCAGGGAAGAGGACAAAAGGCTTCCTACGTTCTAGGAGTTTTATGTGGAGGAGTTATCAGCATGGAGTCATTGATTAATCACATTTATTTTTAAACACAGGAATGTTCAGTGTCTTAATAACCCTAGCAGGAGAGAGTAGATTTAATAACGCTAATCCAGTGATGCATCAGTGATTTTAACCTTAAAGATATATTGTCCCCCTAAAAAATAATTTATAAAAATTTTTTTTTTTGAATATGCCATTTTATTATCACAAAATAGTGATTCACTATGACCAAAAACTTGAACAAAAAAAAAACATTTTCCACCAAAAAAATGTAATTTAAAGCAAAATATACCTAAATTGTCTGGAAGACAATGGTTTTTGGTTGAAATTAACCATTTCTTTTGTCTTTTTATAAGTGAAATAATTATTTTTGATGATTTTTTTTGTACAGAAGTGAATAACTTTATTAAAAATGTGAAATTGCCTATTCAAAATCTGATTTATTAATCTTTATTTTTTCATGTTTTTGGGGGACAATACATCTTTAACCAATGAAAAGACACGACCACAATTAGCAGGCCAACAGCATACCAGTACAGCAAGATTGCAATTCTGCAAGTGGTAAGTAGTAACAGTAGTATAAATCAATATATTTTGAAGGTAACATAATATGAATAAAAATAACAAAAAACAACTTTACAATGTAAACCGTCATGCGTTTTTCATTTATGTATGCATAGTTTTATCTGCTTAGACCTATTCAGAGTGTTTTAAAAGCGGGCATTGGAATGTCGATCATTGTGTCTGAACACCTTGATTTTTAACGCCACGGATTACCGTACGCCTTGTGTTAGATAACAAACCTAACGCTGTGAGTCTACCCTATTACTATTAATACCAACCATTAGTGGTCCCAATGAGTCATTGATGTAAGATAGACCCTGTTTCTGCTACATAACATTAATATACTTCATAAACATACCGTAATCATATATTAGAATTATAATTTGGTGACCTGTTTCTGTTGAAAACTACTTTGTGGGATTGTATGGATTGAGGAATAGCTATGGTTCGATCCCTCAAAATCCCATATGGGACCGGATAACCCTTTGTCTACCCAACTTGCAGTCATTGTCCATGGTCAGTTTGCTGCTTTGTACTACTTACTATTAACTTGTTTTGTCGACAACCAAACCCACACCTCCTGTTACCCTGAAACCTCGGTGCCATCACATTTAAATAGCAAATAGTTAAATAGCAAGGTCAGTGGCCTATCATCAATCACTCACAGAAGTTTTCAATTTAATACCTACATTGTACAACTCCAACAAGTACTCTGGTCAATAAAATATTAATATATCACAAAGACTCATTTTGATGTTAATATTACGCTTTTAAGATAATTAAGAAACCGTTATTCCCACAGCTTTCTTCCGTCAGCACACCGCTGTCATTTTGTGTTGTGATAAAGAAGTTGGGCGCGGAGTGGGATAGGGCGAGCGTACAGCTGCGATCATATGACAGCACATGTTTTGCATGATGTTGCACCTCTGCTGCATCTGAACTCTTAAAAAAAAGAGTGCAAATACAAATAAAGGAAGCACCTCTACTGTACATTAATTATACAGTATTATTGTTTGTTATTATTACAGTTGTTTCGTTCAATGTAAAATTAGTAATTGGGTAGAAATATAGCCCTTGTTGATAATCATCGCTTGGTTAATGCTGGCTGACACAGGTCGCTTGACACAGCATTGGAGGCCACGAGGTAGAAGAATGCGCAATATCACCGCATCACACAGCAGCAGAGTAAAGCTAAAGGGGATTTCCTGTGCGTAGCCTCGACTCTCCGATGTGATTTTTTCCTTCTGTTGTTTTTTTAATGATAAGTATTTTTTATGTTCTGTTTTGTTAAATTGTTGATAAATGCTGATAAAATAAAGTCGTAAATAAATGAAATGTACAATAATTTGAAAGTCGAACATTTTATTATATTGGCTGACAATGTTGCACATTCAAGAATTAAAAAAATCATTGTGTAGGCCTATAAATCATAATTTAGGTACTGGAGACTCATTAAAAACTGATAATTATAATACAAAACCCGCCCGACATACAAAATCTGCCTGACATAATCATAAATACAAAAGATTAAAAAAAAAGATGTAAATATAATTATAAATGATAATCCATCAAAAAAACCTTCAAAGTCCTCGTCATCGTCTGAATCGCCAAATAACGCATACCAGTCCGCTTCAGTTACCCCATCGTCGTATGGATCAACAATATCGTCATCGTCAGAAATGTCGGCTTCAATTTCATTATCGTCATCGTCCCAAAGTATGTCATCTTCCGTCCCGTCCAATGCATTACTTATACTACATTTTTTTAAAGAGTTGATTATAATGTCTGGCTTTAAATCATTCCAGGCATCCACTACCCAAGAACACACAGTCGGCAATGATGCTGCACGCATTTTACCGGCGGCTGTGTATGACTTTTCCCCATTCACCATCCAGTCGTTCCACATCCTCCTCATGGCATCTTTAAATGGTTTGTTAAGTGAAACGTCTAGTGGCTGTAAAATTGACGCGAGTCCACCAGGTATTACGGCAATATCTGTGTCTTCGTCTTCTTTGAGTTTCATTTTAATACTGTCCATCAAGTGGGTCTTAAACATATCCCACACCAATAAAGATCGGTCTCCAATAGCGCGATTCGGCCTCCGTCCCCACACCAAACTTATCCACTTTTTGCAGCCTTCCTCGTCCATCCATCCCTTTTCCTGAACATGAACAATTATTCCTCGGGGAAAAACTAGTTTGGGCATTGTTTTACGCTTGAAAATCACCATTGGCTTTAGTTTTGTGCCATCAGCCATACAGCACAATACCACGGTAAAATGTTGTTTTTCGTGGCCAGTTGTCTTCACCAACACAGTCTTTTCCCCTTTCTCGTTGACTGTGGTATTTCCGACCAAATCAAAAAACATCGGTGTCTCGTCCATGTTTATGATCTGGGATAATGCATAATCATGCCGTTTTCGTTGCTTGATTATAAATGACTGAAAGGAGGTTATTTTCTCATCTAGTTCTCCGGGCAATTTTTGCGCGATTTTCGTTTTTTGTCGGATGACCAAATTTTGTCTTTTCATGAACCGGGTACACCAACTATTTGTTGCCTTAAAGTTTTCACTAACGTTCCGATTTCTGTCTGCCCAGCTCAGTGCCTGCAAACGGACCATTGTCCTGGTCACGATGTGTCCACTCACTCGCTTGTCCGTCACCCATTGATATAATTCATCCTCCAATTGAGGCCACTTGCAGCTCAATCCCCTCAAAGCACATTTCTTTTTCGGCATCTTTCTTAGCGTGTCTTCTGCTTTTCTCCAGTCTCTCACCAACTTTTCCGATACATCAAACTGACGTGCTGCTGCACAGTTGTTAGAAGTCTTGGCTGCCTCCACTACTTTCAACTTGAAAGCGGCTTCATATCGGTTCCTCTTAACCATAATGATCAAGTAAATTATTATTATGGTATTTCAAAAGTGTATACAATAATGATAATAGATTTTAACGAAGTAAGAGCATGAATGCAAGTGATGACTAAACCCCAAACTATTCAGTACAATTGATATATTACACTGAAGATAGGCCTAGGCATAAATCAATTTTATCGTATTATTTTTAGTGCAATTTAATTCGGTGCAAACTGCAGAGCGTGCAGCAGTCACGCTCTAATGATTACGTACAAACAGACTTGTGTACGTGTATGGTTGCATTTTCATCTATACACATGCGCAGTTTGTTTGTTTGTTCGTAATTATTCTCCTGCTACTACTCGCCTGTACAATATTAATAAGCCTCCTAACGGAAAACTCGTTTTAATTTATTCGAGTGACGCGAAAAACATCGCTGATGGCAAGTACCGCTACATCACTGTCATTTATTATAGGCTGGCGAAGACGGCGGCGAAGTCGTTGTGGTTTACATAAATAATAATAATAATAGATTGTCTAAATATTGATTACACCACATTTCATACATTTCTAGCCCTCTATGAACTTTAAAGTAAGTTGTGTTATTAGCCGATTTTGGGGGTCAACTTATATTCAGGTCATACCAAAATCAACGATATTCTAGGCCAAAGTTGGGGGTCGACTTATACTTGGGGTCGACCTATACTCTACAATACGGTACACTTCAAGAAAATGAAATAAAAAGTAGGTGTTCCCCAGCATTCTGACGATATATATTAATTTTAAAATTTAGCATATTTTCACTATTTTGTTAACTTATACGTGCGTAGCCTGTCACTTTTGACGTGCTTGTATAACGCAATTTCAAGTTGAAAAGTGAATCAAATATGATGATATTATTAAAGAAAGGTTGTAAAACAGAAATCGGCCAAAAATAGTGCGCAATAACGTTTAACGCGCAGTGCGCGTGCAAAATTCTGCTTAAAACGCATGCGTTATATGCGCTACGCACGTAATTATATTGCCATATGATGAAATTTATGAGTACCAAATTTTGTTTAAAAGTGATTCATGCTTGTGAAGATATGATTACAAACGTGATTTCATTAAATCTCGCGTAGACCGTGTAATTTATGATTGCGGACAAAATAGTGCTAAGGAAAGAATAAATAAATAAATAAATAAATAAATAAAGATTATGACAGAATCAAGAGGTTATATGCATGACAATAAGTATGGTATTTTTATTTTTGTTCATGTTTCTCTCATGCATGCCGCTTTGACAAATAAAAGCTTGAGCACCATTTTACCATTACCATACAAATGCATGTAATAACACTAGTAAGTAATTTTACCTATGATTTGCTTGTCATTGGTTAATTTAGGACATTTTCAAAACTTTGCTGTACAAAGCACAACAACCACCAAAAATATGAAATTGTTAATAATATTATCATATTAATAATATGGACTCATGTTTTGATACATTTGCTCTAATTTTAGGTTATAAAACCCATTTTGTCAAAAAATTGTCATTAAATCTTAATATATTATTTATTCATTTTATAGCGTACTGTATGCATATGTTTTGTTTTTTAGTATAAATTAACTTAAAATAAGAGTTTTTTTATAATTTAATAATTTTGAAATTGGCCTTTTTTATGCTATTTTGTTTTGTTTTATATTTTTAAAAATAACAAAAAATAATTTAAAGCTGGCTTGAGATACTGTACTGTCAGCATAATATTCTTTAGCTAAACATACTAGGCCTTCTGTAATTTGTAAAATAAGATTTTCGATCTGATGAAATGTAAAAATAAATCTAGTGATTATCCTTCTGTAATGTATCATAAAATGGCTTCAATTCTACTGTTTATGACAAGGCTTCATCATTTAATGAACTTTTTCACTCTTTAACGTTTCGTGAATCACAAGCAAGGGTCGCTTGAATGTCCGCATCTGCCAGAATACAACTTAGATAGTCTTCAATTATAATATCTATCCATTAATTGTTTTAAATTTACTTGAAAGCATCAATGTTTAAAAAAGTTATAGGATACGATGAAATAAGTTTGTACTCTTAAAAACGCGTAACACAGGACCCTTAGATTGGTATCCGAGCGTCTTAATAACCAAGCTACAACTTTATTCTTAATTGTCTCAATGTTGAGAAATGCCAATTCATGTCTATTGCTCTTTAACCCTTTAGCACCTAAAGCGATGAAACCGCCCAGCGTATTACTACCTAAACCTCCCGCAACTCCCTGGATTTTAAACACAATGTAGCTCTCGTTCTGCGAAGCCTAGCAACAAACGAAAAACATTGAGGTAAAGTTTGGAAAATCCCCTTTTAGATAAGACATTATCTTTTGTCAAAGATAGTGTAGTAGGAAGATATTAAACTTTGCTCAAAAATTAGAGAACCGCTCGAGATAGGGCGCCTCTCATGATGAGTAGGGATAGACGAATCTGAAACATGAGGAGCGCAATGGCAAAGCCCAACGAAAATGGTGTTTTCGGCAATAAATTGTTTAAATAAGCCACAAAAAACATCAAACTTCTTTTTTGTCTTTATTATACAAAGTTAAAAATTAATATGATGTTTTCATACTGTTTTTGGATCTTTTTAGTTGTTAATACATTTATTTTGAGTGAGTTTTGGCATGACATGACTGTAAACACTGAGCTAGGATCAGGAGGCGGCTTACGCCCGCGCCTGTAGACGCATTCATGAATGGATGCTGGTCATCTCGTACCCAAACCCATAAAAACTCTTACCCATCTTGGTAAACCCAGTGAGCTGTAAGCCGAAGGCTAGAGGGCGTACTCCAGACTGAAAAGTGATTCCAACAGGAGGGGGAACCAACAAGATGGCGGCCGTAAATGTGTTCAAAAACATTATTTAATATAAAAAATAATAATCTAATATAATTAATACATAAGACCACATAAATTACAACACATATTCTTGCCAAAGCACAGTGAAGTTTTTATAAAATTAAATATATTGTTAATAGCAATGGAATGAATAATTTCTTGGTAATCTAGCATTTTTTGTATAACGAGGATCATATAGAATGCGTTTGCGTTTATATGCTTAATTCAATTCAATTCAATTCAATTCAAGAAACATTTATTGACCATATTTTAGCATAACATTAACAATGGTTAGCATATAATATATATAGTCGAGAGACTACAAAAGGCCCGATGGGCCTGTCGCTGTAGTCCCTCTTTACATTATACAAGTAAACATACAAATACAAATAATAATAATAATACAACACTTAGGCTAATCTTAATTAGCCGTTACGTACATTATATCAGTAAAAAAAAAAAAGAATACAGTATCTTAATTAATTAGGTAACCATCTGAGGTATACTTTAATAAAAGATATTCTTTAATGGACCTTTTTAAACTTTTACCATGCTTATGCACCATGCTTGGAATTTTGTTACAGAAATAGTTCCAAAGTTTAGGTCCATTTATATGAATAAAGTGTTGGCCGCAAGTTAGTAACACGCTGCATTGCCTATCGTTCTCACGCAGATAGGCTCAACACAGGCGTGGCAGTGCGTACAGTGTAGGGCATATCTGATTGGTCGATTGCAGCCGCCCTCTTGTTGGTTCCCTCTCCATGGAGAATCACTTTTGAACTGCGATAACATTAAAAGATTGCCATCCAGCCTTCGGCTATTACAAATCAAGTCAAGTCTGAAGTCATAATGCAAATTTTACAGTATACAGTATTGTTGTTAGCAAACAATATATGATTTATGAATAAATGATATCAATTCTTCTGCAATTTCAATATTTTTTATAAAACAATTTCTATAAAACTTCAGGGGTAGAATCTGTAAATTCATTTCTATAGAAATTCAATAAAACTAAAACCTTTTATATATAGATTCTATAGAACATTTTTTGTAAGGGTAGTATAATAAAAGGGGGTAAAGTAGGCCTCCTCACGGTTAATTTTTCCTTACCAATAATGAACTCATCAGCTTATAATTAATATTATCATCAATGTTAGGCATTACATAAATCATGGCATATAAAAATACAATGAATGCACGAAAGTTCGGAGTGTTACAAGTTATTATTAAATTATTAAAATTAACAATAATTGGGTTTTTTTTCAGTAAAAAAACATACTCATAGTCCTAAATTCCTATAATGTTAGTCCTACTGGTACCGTATTCATTGTATATGTTTCCCCTTATAGACAGATCGACTATTTGTATAATATTATTGATTACAATAAATATTGATTGATTGATTGATTGATTACACATGCCATACTGTACTACCTATTCTCTTTTATTACCCATTTAGAAATAAACCATACATAATCAATTATTATATAGGCATACACATTGTAGGCCTATTATTACCACTAATAGGCCCCTAATAAATGTATTCACTCTGATGAAGAAGTGTTTCTAAAGCTAGGTATTAAATTATCTATCTCTGTCCAATGATAAACAATTAAATGTAAATAATTGTTAAAAAGTTCAGTTGATTTGCAAATAAAAACATTAAAATAAAAGAAATAAAATATGGTAGATATTCCAGGTACCTAAACAATTCCAGGTAATTGAAACACAAATTTGTATTCCAAAACATAAAAATATGATTCATTTGCACTTTCTATAAAGATAACAGTACATTTTATATGTTAATTCGTATTAAATCTTAATTTTACAGTCATATTATTCTTCTGTTATATAGCCTATTTCCTATACAATAACCTTGCGTACCCTTGAAATAGGCGCCCATAGTGTCTCGCGTTTATTTGCATTGATCGAATAGGAAGTGTAACATCTTCCTACTAGTACTACACTATCTTTGCTTTTGTGCCTTCTATTTGACTAAGTGACGTAATTTCCGTTCAAAGTTCAGAGGTTGGATCTATTGTTTTCGTTTGGAAAAAAGCACTGGCCGGAACCGCATGAACGCGCAGCAACCTCTCGATTTCTTAGAGAAAAAAGACGGGTTTTTAGTCAAAATAACGATTTAGATTTATCTACCAATAGTGATATCGATATTTCACAAATAAGTAGTATATTATGCTATTGAAATTAGTAAATTTTAGGTTTTGTGAAATAATTAGAATTTAAATGATATGTCCCGTCCGTAACAAAAATGTCCCGTCCGTAACAATATATTTTTGAAATATGATATTTTCATCAAAATATAAAATTTTCAAAAAATGTGTCACAATATAATGAGATATAGTCCTCAGGAGAAAAAAATAAGATATCAAGATTTTTGCATAATTACTTTTAAAATAAATGTAAAAATATATTGATATATATTTTTTGAGACCATATTTTATTGTAATTCATCAAAAAACATTTTCTTGCAATTTTTTTGGGGTAATGAAACAGTTTGACTCGACTAAATCATTGAATCGAACTTTCTCCAGGCTGGCTGAATTGTATTACATGTATAAAGCATATGTTTTTCATTTTCTCCTTCTATTTTACATTTTTGGCATTTATCACTATCAGCTAATTTCCATAGTTTCAATTTTTTTCTACATGCTATAATTCTGTATAACAATTTAAAGTTGAATTGGGCAACTTTTACAATATGTTTTGGTGTTTAAAACTTTATTACACCATATTGTGTGCCAATTTAAATCGACACCAAATTCTTGTTCCCATTTCACTTGTGATCTTGGGATAGAGACTTTACTATTAATAAGATATCTATTAAACGTAGATGATTTATTTTGTTTATAAAATGTAAGCATGTCTAAGGCTTTATCTATTTCATTTTCAACATTTGGTATTTTAACAATTGTTTTCCATTGATGCGGTATGGCATCGATAACAGCAAAGTATTCAATTAACCCGTTATTTTTATTACATAATATTGGAATCAACCTTTGACATGTTATTAGTTCATTATCAACAATTATATCATTGATTGTTTTGATACCAGAATTTAACCAGGAGCAGAAGTACATTGATTTGCCATCCAATGTTACATACTTGTTTTCCCATAATTGTTGAGATTTAATTTCGTTTACAGTGTGTGGTTCTGTACTTAACATGTTATTTAGAATCACAACAGCTTTTAATAATTGTTGATAGAACACTGGCATATTTTTTAAAATTGTATGATTTTCAGTATTAATTTTACTAATCTTAAGTGTACATTCTATTGGGTACATATAATGTCTCGGGATAAATTTCCATTTCCCAGGATCTGGGCTTAGCAAACGTATGCATGTATGAAATTAATAAACAACAAAATTTTAATTATTCACTTGATTATGTATTATTGAGACATAAAGTTAATATATCTGTTGATAAAACAGTAATAAAATGCATAGTTTATGAATTAAATAAGATTTTCAAATTTCCCGTCCGTAACGTCAAATTTTAATATTTAATATTCAATAACTTAAAAAATAAATATCAGAACAATAAAAAAAAATTTATTTAATAAACTTCAACATTTCTACATTGAGAAATGGCCAAGAGTTACATCAAAATCAGTAAATGAAATTTTTCAACCTACGGACCAAATAATGTGGAATGCCCGTAATAGTAGTGAACGTTTGTGGTTGTTAAAACTATAGATGGAATATGCTGTTACTAGATCCATGTTATTGGTTGTAACCCTTCACAGTTGTAGAGAATGTCATTGGTAATTGATAAGAAACAGAAAACTTTTTAATACGTACAAATATAGTGTAGTGAGTGTGTCATGTTGTTTAAAAGTGTACAAATAAAAAACGAGTCTGGGAAAATCTGTACTTGTGATTTGTTGTTATTAGTCATTTTATATGCATAGATAGAATATTGGTCAAAATCAATATAAGGCCAAAGAAAATAAATAAAGCAAAAATATTTTGGGAAAAAAAATAGCAGACAAAAGATTTGAAAAATCTAAAATAGCGAAGATAGAATATTCATGAGTGCAGTAGACATTCTTTTTTTCACTATTTAGTTTTAGTTATCTGCGATATGCCTTGAAATGTTTTGATAAGGTGCAATATAAATGGTTTATGTATGTATATAATATGCACCAAAAAAAAATAAATTAATAATTGACAATAAAGAAGCAAATGAAACAAAACTGTTAGAAGGACGTTAGATCTATTTGACATTTGAAAATAATTTACATGAGACAACAATTTATCAGATTTACTTTAATGTGTGTGTGTGTGTTTATCTAATGAATTAATTGTCATCATGACATTGTTATTAAGAACAGTATGTAGAGGAATCATTATGAAACAAATAAATTCATTTTAATCAGAGATATTATGTACTGTGATCTGATCAATAGAACAGTTGTAGTAAGTGACATAAAGTTACTCCACAGTAGTTAAATACAATGATTGCCTCTATGATCTTATGCATAGCTGTAATTCTATGATCATATAGCATTAGCTGTGATTGAATATGCAAACAAAATGAAATTAAGACTCAACAATTTGTAACTATTGATGGTTCGGTCCTCCTAATCCTATTATTAAAAAAAGGCATACATATCATACATCACATACCTTCTACTATATATAAGTAAAAACATTACTTTATTGGATATAATATCGATGAAAATGTACAGAATAATGGAATGCTATGATACTAATGAAAGTTGTCTCAAAATAAAACTTTATAAATCGTACTGAACATTTATTTAAATTTAAAATGTCCTCATTGTTTGTATATAATCCTGTATAACTGTTTCACTATTGTTGTAATATCCTGTAATTATCACACTTTTAAATATTTGTCACACAAATTATTAGTTACAAAATGACAGGTTATTCCAAAGTGATACAAACTTGTTATAAAGTGCATTGTTTATTACAAAGTGTGACAGTATACATCTTCTTTATATGATACTTCATAATTGTTTTCATCATCATTGTGTTCATTATACTATACATGCTATACCTTTTCATCTATGTTGTTAGAGAATATGACTAAAAAATCACCATATTCGGTAAGGCTTTAAAGAGATGATACTTTAGACATTAAATCTGTTTCTTGTGTTGGATATTTTATGTGGGCATTTTAATTCATAGAAACAATTCTGCTTTGCTATGTATCAAATTTGTTATCTATTGCTTGATAACAAATTGAATGCTTGAATTATATGTAATTAGCATTGGTTATTGACAGAGTTGTACAATTGGAATCTTGTAGACAATCAATTGATTGTGCTAAGTGCTGCTTATTATCTAGCCTACTATGCACATAAACAAAAATACATAATAGATATGTAATTATTTGTTTAATAATTCATGGGATTAAAAATAAATGAAATAAAATGAAAACTATATAAGAAATTGTTTTCCTTTCATTTATAGACCAAACAATTTAGTATAATTCAAACAACAAGTTTTGTTTGCTATGTGGCCATTAGCAATTTACATTCAGTTTTAAATAATACAAAATTAGCTAGAATACTGTAGATTTTGAAAATCCAATTAATAGCTAGATACTGTACTATATTATTTTAATTAGCACATAAAAAAGTATGTTGTAGATTGTTGAAAGCCCTAAAATAGCTAAATTTAACCCAACTAAAAAAGATATGAGTAGCAAATCAATAGAATTTAATAGGCTTGAATTGGTTCCTAAACCAAAAGATTTCAAGTTATAACAATGGTTCCAACTAAAATTTAACACAAGGCTGTAGGAGCAACTCAATTGTAAATATGATATGCTGCCATTGGTTAAATTTTAACAACTTAGGATCTTCAAAATTATACAGAACAATATACCACCAAAAATATGAAATCTTGTATAATATATGTGTACGTGTATATGTAATATATATTTTGTCATAATATTATTATGGTGTTATGGGCTTATGTATTTGCTTTAATTTAGGTTAGAAGAGCCCTTCTATCAAAAGTAATCCTCACAACCTTTCATTTCAGCATAGATTATTATCATAAATGATAGAAATATCCTCAAATTATAAAGAGCAAAGTAATCAAGGTGAAGGTTGATGATAGACATGATTCATATTCACAACTTATTTTTTTTAAATGTACATTTTTTTTTAAACTTATATCAACAAATGTTATTCCTGTTTTCTAACCTGCCTAATACTAAAATACAGTTAAATATTCAAAAGAAGTTTATGCTATGAAAAATGTTATTAGTATTCTATTGAATGTTATCAATTTATAAAAACATACTGACTATAATACCATTTAACTTTACAAACTTTGATGATTGAGGTGTATGCTATACCAGCATTTTTTATTTTACAGAGTAGTTAAATTATAATAATCAATAGCAAAAATATTTAAAAACGGTGGTGTAAAATTCATTTCACACTTTATTTCTAATGCAGCATTTTGCAATGAATTATGGAAAATAAATGTGTATATTATTGAATACACATATTAATGTTATGGTATAACAGTGTGTAAACAAGTAACTTGAAGTATACATGTTCTTAATACAAAAATTTGATTACAAATTGTAAAAAAAGAAGAAAATATGCATGTGTTTATAAAACTGTATAATATTCATCATTTCTATATTGACCTCACACACCAGTATTGTGTTATTCTATTCATTTTAAGAATGTAGGCCTACTACAGATATATTTAAAAGATGTTTGTTACAAGAATTGGTATTATTATAATATAACTAAAATAGTATAACATTAACATTGATACTACAGTAGTGTATTGTCAACTAAATTGATCTTCCCATAGAGATATTATATATGATTTTCCTAAAGTCTTATAGTGGTGGTAGCATCTAAATTCTAAAACAATAGTTTCAATTCATTAATTTATTTCACTGAAGGTTCAATAATTTTATTTGAAAACTGTGTGTATTACTTACCTCATTTTGTTGGTTAATATCAGCTCCACCATCAATGAGCTGTTTGCAGATGGCTGCATTACCTGCATCACCAGCAAACATCAATGCTGTAGTGCCATACTATTAAAAATATAAATAATAAACAAAGTTACAAAACATATTCCTTAATATCTAAACCAAAAAAAAACCAAAATGACTAATATTATTAGTAATAATCTTATAAATATTATTATTATTATTATTATTATTATTATTATTTATTGCCAAAAACCAGTTACAAACATACAAAAACACTGAAACTAAGGGAGTAGGCAGGAACCTAAAAGTGAACCTAATCACTATAACAAGGTTCTGTACTCCCAAAGTAACAACAAAGATATAAAATATCCTTAATTGATAACAGTTTATTATTTTGTTTTCAATGTTGAAAGATATTTTTCCAGTAACTAACAATCAACTTAAAATTATTATTTCTATAAAGCATTGTAAAATGTATTGTTTGTGTACACTATTTTTATGATCATGATCAAGGTATACTTCAGAACTATAAAACAGATTATACTAACTATATCATCTATAATCAATTTTATTTTGTATTGAAATAGTTGGGCAAAATGTAAAAGCTACTGTAAAAACAAAAGGTATATCCTACATATTTTAAACAATTTTAAAGGATTATTTTACAGTGCAATTATAAATCTGGACAATTTATTTTAAATTTCAAATTGTGTTGTAGCTGTTAATAAGACAGTTTTTTACTATTCAATTGCACCACTCCAACTTGTAATAGCCGTACTTGTTGATAATCATTTAGGCCTACTGTTTATTAGTGTGTGTTTTGTGGGTAAGCATTTCTATTTTATACACAGTATGTTATCATAATCATTGAAAGAATAACAATTATTATTGCTATTATACTATGTTATACTGACTGTAGTCAAGTACTAAAGAATAATAGATAAATTAGGCCTGAACATAACATACTAATTATGTGCCAGTTAAATGAACAAACATTTTTTAAGCTTTTAATGTGATTATTTGCCATCATTTATAATAAGTTTAATTTGTTGATTCAGTTTACTATTTATTAGTGTATAGTGATAGTGTGTCTTAATTATATATCACAATTATTATGAATTGTAATGTATACCATCTACCGGCCATAACCCAAATCTAATCTTAATGATTTCATTCACAACGTTTTCTTCTTGTGAAATTGGTTTGTTTATTATAACAGTGCTAACATATTTATAAAATTATCCCATAAGGTTGATTATTTAGTACATCCATCTTGAAATAAATGAATCCACAAAATCCCTCTTGATTCTCTAAAAGAAAGAGGATAAACATAGTTCTTGGTATCAATTTCTATAGTTTATTTACAATGTGCCTACTGTGTAGAGTTCACCAATAACTTTAAATATTTCAGAATCTGAAAGGGTTTCTCATATATTTCAAAAACACAACAAAGACACAACAAAGACACTGTAGTAATTTTTAAAATGTTGAGATTATTAATGTTTTAAGATTTAGAGTGTCATAAGGACTAAATATCAATCAATTTATTTGTAATTTAAATATTCTTATGTTTCCTCATCTTTATTGTTTCAAATTTCAGTATCACCAGGCAGTTTAAAATCCATGTTCTGTGCCTGTTGTGTTTATATAGTAAAAACAGTTCTTTCTGTCATGTTCCTCAACTTAAGCTATGTCTACACTATCACTTATAGACTATTTTGACAAAAAAGTGTGATGTGCCCAAATATGGTGGTGATTTGCCCAAATATGGTGTGATATGACATCATCTTGTGCATATATGGGCAAATCACATTTTTTTGTCACATAAAGTTTGATAGTGTAGACAGAGCTTTATAATGATCTATTAGTTCAAATTTTTTTTAAACATTGATATTTTTAGTTGTAATACAGTACTTACACATTAATACTTATACAGCATTTAATGTCATTTCAAATAACTTGAATTTAACTAAGTCTGTTGAAATTGATAATGTTTAATGAATAGTTTTTTAATTATGTTAATATTTTTATCATGTAAATATGTTATATTGTATTTTTATTTTGATTCTGTATTGGTGTTTTGATACACTGTTGGGTCTTGAATAATTGAATACAATAATAAAATAGCAATACTGTAGTAATAAAACAGTCACTAGTCTGGTGGTTAAATCTGTATACAACATGTGAGCTTGAGCTGATAGGGTTTGATTTCAGCCTCAAGAAGCAGTGGGTAGTGCACCAACATGTTGATAACTACTACAAGTAGTTTGTGTCAATATCTATATTAATTTGCATGATTGGTTCATGACGTATATTTTAAATAGGGAAAATGTTACAAGTTACAGAATGTGTCATTATTAACAATGGATGGGTATCTGAAAATTTTGAAATGAAATGTGGTATACGACAAGGATGTCCCTTGTCAGCATTACTATTTCTGTTGGTTGTAGAAACAATGGCAAGTAATCTAAGAAATGATCAACACTATAAAGGAATTTTGCTACCTGGTCCTATAAAAGAGGAAGTGCATATAGCACAACTTGCAGATGATACAGTATTGTTTGCAGGAAGTGAAAAAAGTATAAAAAGAGGTCTTTTCATTGTTAACAATTTCTGTGAAGTATCTGGTTTAAGCTTAAACAAGAACAAAACTAGTGCCATGTGGATTGGTAAAAATAGATTTAAAAAAGATAAACCATTTAATTTAAATTGGGTCACTGATCCTATAAAAATCTTAGGAATATACTTAGGTTATGATACTGAAGCATGTAAAGAATTAAACTGGGCTAAAAAATTAACAAACCTTGAAAAAGTATTAAACTCTTGGAAATCAAGGAATCTTACAATTTTTGGAAAAGTCATTGTTTTAAAAAGTTTAGCGTTAGCCTCATTAATATACAATGCATCCATAATTGATGTGCCTGAAAGTGTTATCAAAAGGATAACACAATTGTCTTATGAATTTCTTTGGAATGGAAAAACTGAAAAAATAAAAAGAAAAACATTAATTGGTAAAGTAGTTGAGGGTGGCATTAATATGCCAGATTTTGCTACTCAAGTTAAAACACTTAAAATCACATGGGTAAAGAGAATTCTTTGTAGAAAACATGTAAAATGGAAAGTACTTCCACTGTATTACATAAACAAGATTGGAAGTGAATATATGGTGTTGAATATGTCAAACTTAAATATAAGAAAGGGCAGTTTTTTGTTAGCTAAGATGCCCTTATTTTATTCAAATGTAATAAAAAGTTGTGCAGAATTTAATACAAATATAAACAGTAAGGCAAAATCTTATAATAATGTTATACAAGAAAACCTATGGGGTAATAAGGAAATTGTTTGTAAAAACACTACTTTGTTTTATAAAACATGGAGTAATGTAGGTTTCAATCACATCAATGATTTAGTAAGAATCAATAGACTAATGAACCCACATGAAATTTTATCAAAATTAAATGTCAAAAGAAACTGGCTTAGTGAATATGCTACACTTATGCAAGCTATTCCTAAAGGTTGGCTGGATTTAATAAAAAATTATAATGGAGATAGTGTTAAATTAAATTCAGATGATTATAAAATAAATAAGATATTTCAGATGAAAACAAAACAGATATATTCAAGTTTTATAGAAGGTATGTTTGTTGCTCCTATTACTATTCCCAAATGGGAAAAAGAAATTGATATTGAAATTACAAACTGGTTTGATATTTGGTCAAGAAAAGTAAAAAATGAGAAAAACAAAAAATATGCACAACTTAATTACAAATTGCTTCTTAAAATTTTACCAACAAATTTACAATTATATAAATGGAATATTAAGAACACAAAAAAATGTGAGTTATGTGATGTAACTGAGGATGAAAAGCACATGTTTTTCAAATGTAAAAGCAATGTCTTATTATGGAAAAAAATCAATGAAATATTTAAAAAGTTAGATAATAGTAACTGTTCTTTTGAAGAACTTGTTTTTGGGTCTGAATGCAACATAAAAAATAAGTTATACTCAATTGCTCTATATTCTATATATAAAATAAAAATATTGTCAGAATTAAATAAGTCAGTCTGTAAAAACTCATGGATAATGTTTAAAAATATACTTACACAAGAGTATACCATGAATGTATTTTATTAATTTTTTATTTTGAAGGTTACTGTAAATAAAGTAATTTGTACAAAAATGTAAATAATGCAAATAAAACAGAAAAAAGAGAGAAAAAAAAAGGGAAAAACAATAAAAAGAAGTGTAAAAAAAAAAGAGCATGGGAAATGCTATACTCTACAAGCAACTGGTTATTGAGTTGCTTTTGATTTTCCATATTTATTGATACTGTTTTCAGTTTATATGTAATGTAAATGTATAAATGATATCTTGCAGAGTTTTTTTAAGATGTAAGGGGAAACTTTATGTCTATGAATGAAAATAGTATATATTTAAAAAGATAATATACAAACATAATAAAATTGTTTATTTATGTTTTGAAATGAAATAAAGGTGAGTGAACCTCACAAAAGAGAAAAAAAAAAAAAAAAAAATGTTATTCTTTTTAATTCAAAGATATAAAAACATTCACTGGAAATAAGTCATTATACAGTAATTATAGCAAAAAAATAAACATTATTTATTCACATTACATTATATACATACCAACATTTAAAACAAATTGAACTAAAAATTATCTATATAAATCCTATAACTAATAATTTTATAACAAGCTAATAAATATTAATATATTATTTTGATGAACATTGAAGACAAACAGTGAAATGATATACATTGTGTATAGGATGTGAATAATATTCACTGAGGCTAAAACTTTCATAGTAGACCATGCTCACCAGGAGTATACCAATAAACAAATAAAGTGCTGTATGTTCCATAATCATTGCTTATCATATTGAAATGTTTTATACTTCAGTAAATAAAATGAATGAAAAAGTAAATTTTCAAAAAGTAAACAACAATTTTCGCGCCAGTCCTTTAGACAGTTACATTCAAGAGAACGGAAGCAATAGGAAACATTTACCATGCAGAAGCTTATAACAGATTACTAAGGCTGAAAAAAATGGGTATTTAGAAACACAAACTGGGCATGAGCACACCCCAAAGCACATCTGGTAAGAAAGTCTAAATGGGAATTTGTAAACTCAAACTGATATGTATGCCAGACATTCCCTTTGCAAAAAAGCCGTATACGAACGTATACGATTTACATACGTTTCGTATATGTTTCGTATAGGAAGTCCATTTCGTATACGAAACGTATACGTCAATTCGGAAGTTCCTGCCCGCATAATAAACATATACGAACCGTATACGATCATTTATAAACAATTTCCTAATAATATACGATCCGTATACGATCCGTATACGATACGAGTACGCGTGTATACAAACTGCATCATATTACCAAGCGAAAAGGGACTGTCCCTCTTTTTACAAGACGACGATAGCATACGTTTACGATGGCAGGAGCATCTTCCAGACTTCAGTAATTAGTGTACAATTTGGTTTTTTTTTCAGTCGGTATATGTACATTAAATTCCCTATGATGATTTAGTTCATAGTTTTCGCTAATGAAAAAAATTGGTGCTGTATTTTACAGACGTTATTTTTCTATCAAGCATAAAAACCCACCCAGGCTGTTCCGTCTTGTTTATCCCCTCTGCTATTTCTTTACCTTTGGTACGTTCCATTAATAAGTGAATCATACAAAATGTGCTGTAAGTAAG
Source organism: Antedon bifida (assembly GCF_963402885.1). Classification (NCBI taxonomy): domain Eukaryota; kingdom Metazoa; phylum Echinodermata; class Crinoidea; order Comatulida; family Antedonidae; genus Antedon; species Antedon bifida. The sequence continues at coordinate 13,669,929 of NC_136227.1, forward strand.
TAAGTAAGTAAAATCCATAAATTACGATGTAATAAAAATGTAGAATACATGTGGCTCCCTATTATATATATGGAATGATCCAAATAAATTCGCCCAAAGCGTGCCTGTGTTGTATTCATTTTCAATCATCATTGTTGTTGTCCAACAGGATTTTTTTTGCTACGGGTTTTAACTCGCCATAAAAAAAATAAAAAATGGGATGTAGGCCTAGTTACAGTAGGCCAAAGTAGATAGTAAATTCGATGACTTCTAGCTAGCTAGGCTATAGGCATATTGTAATTGTATAGATCGAACATGCAGTAAACTAGCTACTGCAGCAGCTCTAGTAAACTAAGAGTAACTAGGTCTGGGAAAAATACGCCAAGGAAAAGAGTCTGTGGTACACTCATTGTGAAAATAAGCTAGCTAGCTTTCCCCTATATATTAGATTTGGCTATATTGTATTATTTTAATAACATACTCTAGCTAGTAGTAAATCAACAACGGTGAAATGGAAATACAATGCATTATGGATATCATCGTTGCAGAGTTAGGGGGTGACAACAAAACATTCAAAAGCCAAAAATACAAAAAAAAAGAAGCTCCGACGCTTTAAAGCATTTTACTGTTTTAGGCTGCGGCATCAGAACTAATTGCTGTAAATTTTCTAGAGTTGTCACTGATGAATACAATTTAACATAACCTACATGTAACTTAAAAAATCCAAATGATAAATTGTACGCGAACGTAGTAAAACCAGGTAAATGTTAAATACATATTTTACATCTCCCTGGTAAAAAGGTACCCCACGCCCCCATTTTTATGCCTCCATCATTGACAGGCCAAGCGGTATTTAATTATATTTTTATATATTTAATTCGTAAATTTAAAAAAAATCGTTAATATAATTATGTGAACCTTTGTAACTTTTTGTTGTATATGCGCGGGCGCGAGATACTATTTAATAAGATAGGCTTTATTCATATCATATGTTGGAGTGGTAAACAACTAATATGAGCCTAGTTGCGAGGATACCGCCTCGTAACTACGTATTGACGTATAGACGTTTTACTATAATATTGAATATGTGTTACTTAAAAAAGGATGTAATAAATTGTGTACAATATTAGTAGCTAATAGTTTTTTTGTGCCCCCTCTGTACACACGGCTGCTGGATATTTGTTTATCATTTTAATGAATGTAGTAAGAGTCTAACTCCAAATAAAGATATAGAACACATTTTGAGAATTCAAAGTTTTGATCTTTTTCAAAAATCTGATAAACATGACTCATCTTTTTACATAATATACAGCATCAGCATGTACAATCTAATTTAATTGTCACACAATTGAATTAACAAAGGACAAGGATTTCAAATAAACTGTTACAAATAACAATTATGAATGAAATAGTTGGGGTATTGTTGGGTCCATGGGAAATCAACAATGTTTAGTAGACTTATTTAATTTGTTATTTACAGTTGAGGGTGGTTATTTTTTAAAGACATGTTTTATGATTTCTTAATCACCAAGCAGAAATACCGCTGAGATAAATGAAAGCAATTCAATCTCTTCGCTTAACCGGGAAAAAATTGAAATTCGATATAATTGTATTTACTATAACCACTAATTTTGTTTTTTAATTTTTTTCTACGGAAGTGATCAACTTCATATTCAAAATCCGATTGTATTCATCGTTAAATAATAATAATTATTATTATTATATAATGTTAATGTACATATCAACACATCCCACTTCTGTTTTGGATCATGGTTTTCCTCTTCGGCATTATTTGCCAAATTATTGTTACTCCATCTCCATGCTATACTACAACACATGTCGCGGAATAATATCGCTTAACATAAACGATGTAATTTGACCACCCAAAGCTTGCACGTGGTGTGACGAATTGAGAAGATCGAACGACGTACCCGATGATATGCATGATTGGCCACCAGAGAGCCGAGTCGACCACGAGTTGCAACTGTAGGCAACCGAGCGACGCTCGGTCGTCGTCGGCGGCTGAACTTACTGACCTCTGTCATATTTTATAAAGGAAAACTGCAAACAACATCGTGAAAATGGCCCCTTAATTGTCTTGTCCTTTCTAGGCCTACCTAGTAGTAGTATACCTGTTTAGCGTATTTTATAGACTTGCGAAAAACGTTGTTTGAATTGTATCGGTAGCCTAGGCTATCTAATAAATAGAAATAAATATGGTCTTATGTCCTAGCTCCTACTATACTAATAGACTAGTGGCCGGTGCTAGCTAGGCCAGAGAGCCGGCCTACGTACGTATTTGTTGTAATGACAATTAAAATGTTTTATTTAGCTCTATTCTACTTATTACTACTATTATAATTTATAAAATGGACTAGTTTGTTCGTATATGATTCGTATACGTCCCGTATACGATATTCTTATCATGAATAAACAACGTATACGTTACGTATGCTAAACGTATACGACGCCAACTCTTTGTGGAGCAACAGAGTGGAAATAATGTAAACAGTGAAATCGTATACGATCCGTATACGTCGTATACGTTTTCAGCGTATACGAATCGTATACGGCTTTTTTGCAAAGGGTTAGTTTGCAAGACCTATGTTCAATAAACAATGACTTTGTTTTGGCTGTCAACATAGAGGCCAAGTACAATTACCGTCATATATATCATTGAATAATGGTCAAAACAATCCTTCCTCTATTGTAAATATTTTTGGCGAATGGGGTGTATATAGATGACAATTGTTTGATTAGTGTGTGTGTTTGTCGGCTCATGGAAAATTAGAAATTTTTTGTTTGGGTATGAGTGGGTCACTCAAACCTTAGGGAGTAATGCCACTCAGAATGCATAGTACTATTGTCTATAGTAATTCAAACTATATTTATGTTACACAAAATGTTTACTACTGATTTTTTAAACAAAAATAATTGATAATAAATCTTTATTTCTTAAATTAATAAATAGAATATCAATTTATAAAATTTAATGAAGAAAGAACAATAATTAAAACTGTTATCTCAGAAAGTCTTTTTTATGGTAAAAAATTGTTTTTTGTTGTATTCATTGTTGTCTGAATTGGAATTGATAAAGTTATTAGCAGCAGTTACTGGCAGTACATGTAGTGAAACAGTATGTGTACCAATTTGTCTGGCCAATTTATCTATATTTTATTTTATTGTGGTTATCAACCACATTGTGTATTCATACTTTATAGGGTATTTAGATACGCAAAGAAAAAATAATGTAAAGCTTACTGTACATTATACAAATGGAACATATTTTTGTTGAGTAGATAATATTTAAACATTACATTCAATCAACTGCTGGTGTGAATGATGAATTAAAGTATGACATTTCAACTTGAACAAATGAAATATTGAGAGGTTTTATGATAGTATGTCCACACTAATAGCGTGCACTATAACATTTTGGAAAATATCAAAACATAGAGGGCACTATTAAAAAAGAAAAGATATTAATGTATATAACAGTATAAACATGGGTATTTCAAAGAATGAAAATGCGGTGGCAATGGTATAAAAAAGCAATGATGTACAAAATGTGTACAAAGAGTCTTAATTTCTTAAATTTTAGTATATACTTTTTAAACTATAAGATAATATTGAACAATTTGTGATATTATTACAGTAATTAGGCATACAACTAAAATTATTCACAGCCTACTGTGTTAATTAAATCATTAAAAATACTACATATTAAACTAATATTTTTTAGTACATATACAGTACAGATAATTAATACTGCAACCTTTGGACGCGTACACTATGTTTCGTACGCATGGCAACTTCATAGGTTTCGCGTGGCGTAATCTACGCAAGCTAACATGCTACGCGTAGGCTACGCGTAGACTACGAAGCGATAGCTAGGAGGAGAAATCCCAATGTTCAGATTATTGTGTACTGTGCTGCATGCACCAAACACGGAATTTGGATACTAGTTTCATCAAATTTAAAATGCGAGTTAATTCTGTGAAGTAATAATAAATGTATTAATATTAGTATTAATTACTGTGTGTTGTGTTTTAAAATGCGACATTTATTTTTATGAAAGAAGAACAAGTGTACGTCTACAGTATCGGCCAACGTACGCTAAGGACGGTGGTCGTTGTCTGTTTGTGTGAAATGGCCTCCGACTAGGCCTAGCTAGCTAGCTAAAAAGGTAGGGTTACCTACCGACAGTTTAATTTTAAAATAAGTGGTACGCCTAGCTAGTACTTATAGGCCTAGTTAGTAGTAGTACTGTATGATAATACATACTGTGTACAAGCGTTAAATACGATGTACATGGCGTGAAAATGTGAAATAATGTGGTATAGCCTATAGTAACAGAAGGATATTTCCTCAATAATGAGTGAGTGGCCGAGCGGTTAAGACAGTGGAACCGTAATCACGTAGCCATAACATCGGCAGGGGTTCGAGGCTCACTCACTCCATGGTTCTGGTGGTAGAACGAGTCTTCTCGGATAAGGACTATAAACCGTAGGTCCAGTGTACACAACTTGCTCGTGTGCACTTTAAAGGTGTATTGTCCCTTGAAACACAAAAAAATGAAGGTCAGAATATTCTAAATTTAAATTGGCCATATCAAAGTAATATTAAAGTTATTCACTTTAAGTCGAAAATTCGAGCCAAAAACAACAATTTTACGTAATTAACAGGTAAATTAACTTGATTACATTTCTTCTGGAAAATCATCGTGAGCTAAAGTAAACAAAGATTTCAAACCATGATTATACATTATGCATGATGCTAATTAGGATTGTTTACAACTCATCACGGTTGAGAAGGTGTTTTCACACAGATCGCGAGGAAGTTTTATGATTATGCATACAGAGTAGCCAAATAAGCGCGTTGCATTATGAGATATGTTTTGATTGAAAACTTTGACTGGAAGTCAAAGTTATTTTTTGAACCAAAAAACGTCTGTATTTCAGTTAAATGATTTTTTTTTCAACTAATTTTTGGTGAAAGTTAATAACTATTATAATACTTCAAAATGACCCACTTTTTTTCGAAATCTTTTATTTTTTATTTTTTTGGAATTTGACAAAGGGACAATACATCTTTAAAGAACCTAGTACATCTTTCGAGACGAGTAGGGGGTTACCCCGGTGTATTAGTACATCACAACCACTGATCACCAACTGGGCCCTCTGGGAGATCAGTCTTTGACTGAAGAGGTCACCCAGTATAAAGATAAAACAAACAAACAAAATATGTCAGTTTTCGCTGTGTAGCTGCTGTTACCCACGTGTGTGTATCGCGCAGTACTACACTACTGTCTGAACTATGTTTGTTTATACTAGACTATATAATGAACGATGTTTCGTTTTAAAATTGCGTTTAAATGAAATATTACGCTTATTTAGTACTATGGGATAATATGGATTGTTTAAATACTGTAAATGTCAAAATAATAGAATACAAGTAGGTACGATATTTTTGTTCCAACGGAAATCAAGACGGATCACTCCATTCGTAATTCATTCGCCCAGTGTGTTTATATCCACGTGTTTATGATCCGCGGATGGATACTCTCTCTGAGCTGTACTTGTTATGTTTTGTTTAACCTTCAATTTAGTGAAGTTGAACTTTTAAATAAAGTCTTGCATATTTTAAAATTTTAATTATAATTTATTTTTATTTATAACTAAAATAACATTTATTTAAATACTATCTAATTTATTATCTCGCATGACTAAAAATCAAAACAACAAGATCAGGCAAGCACATGTTATGTGTCCTCCGATCCTCCTCCTCTTTGCTGATGACGATGTTAAACGACCTGTAACTTGACCCTCCACCGATCCTCTGTTGCAGGTTGTTGTTACAATAGCTGCTAACAATGGAGTTTGATGTACAGTTACGACAGTTTCAAGCCTGGATATTTTTTTTTTTAAATGAAATATACTGACGTACTGTATTACTATTAATTACTTATAAAAAATTAACTTGTAATTTGAGGCCTACTACTAATACTATTACTAGTAATAATGGAAGGTAGCCATCATAACGGTCCGTCATCAATGAATTTTGTACAATACTGGCCGGCGATTATTTTATTTAGAAAATTTTGTTTAATGATGATGATATTATTGTATTGGCAAAATAATCGTATCATTTCTATTTATTCGAACTTGTCATAGCCTGCTTATAGTCGTCGACGATGTACGTGTACACAGTTACACGGTGACAGTTGAGTTTGGGGAATTCCCACACACAGTTGATCACAACGTAGGCTACGAATGCTGCGCGTAGCCTACGCACTACGAATGCTACGCCACGCGTAGACTACGTTACCTACGCGTGGCAAAAGCTGCAGTAGTTTTTATCTGTACTGTACTTTTAAAACAATATAAACAAGAAATAACTATTATTACAAAGAAACTAAAATATTCACAGACTAATAATAAGCAAAACTAATTTCTGTTGTGTATGGTATAATAAATACTTAAAATAATAAATTCATTACTTTTTGGTATTTTATTTAGTATAAATATGATTATTTATAAAAGCATAATATTATTAAACAATAAACTTGTTTTGATATTAGTCAAATGATTATCCAACATGTTTGGTATTAATAGAAAATTAAACTGTTTATATAATTAATACACAGCCATACTAGCCATAATTAAGTCTATAAAATGTAATCAACCATTTATCATGAAAATTTAGTTTTACAACTATACTGTTTAAAACATAACAGTGTACAGCCTACAGAGGCTCTCATTTTCATCATTTTTTCATTTCTTTCAACCAAATATTCATTTTTAAATTTCAAGACCTAAAATCAGGCAAGTGATCAAAAAAATAAACGAAAAAAACATTACACTATCTATAGAAGAACGTTGTTAATTCATTTTGAGAAGAGTTTAACAAACTAGATAAGATAGATAAGGGTTAAGATACTTCGGTTGTATCAATGATTTATAGTTCCATGCCCTGGAAAATAAAATCAAGAACATTTAACTGATACATTCAATCAACTGCAGATGGTGCCAACTTTAATGCAATTCACCTGATATTATGCACCAAAATGGAAAAATGTATGAAAGCTAAAATGGAAGAAAAGCACTCAACATGTTTGGTTTTAATTAATCATTCTAGAATGTAATAGTGGCAACAGTAGAACTATATTATTGAGTAAACTTCCATAGCAATTCTGCTAAACAAACTATTTTACTAGCTATACTTTAATTATTATTTATTTTTTACCTCATTGCCATCCCCAGATTAAATGAACAAAATGCTTTATATTTTAATATCAATTTTTAAATAAATTAAATAAATTGTCATTGTTTGAAATTAATTAAATTTATTTTATTCAAATCACTAAATCAAATTCCATGTGTGTTTCAGTATCGACTGTCACTCAAGCTCAACTTCGGTGACAAACATTTTAGATTGTGTTCCATATCAAATGCCCATTTGCTGGGTTGTTAATGCAGGTGGGGGTCTTTTTACTAGAAAATGTGTGGTGGTGGTGCTGATAGGTTTCAGAGATAGGAACCTGGTAGGGTGCATGGATGAAAATTTGATTAAACACCCTCTTTTGAATAATATTACGTCCCCATAGAACATCATCTGGACAACCCTCCCCTCTCCTCCTACTATTTCCTTGAGTAAATGCCCCACCACATACATTGCATGCCCACAATATTGCATTTACAACATAATTCTATTTGTAGTAGAATTCATTGATTGACTAATAGTAATTTCCTTGCATAAAAAATAAATAATTCAAATCCTGGACATAAATGAAAAGTCTTTAACAATTTGGCTTATTCAGTCCTTTCCTAACTATGGTGATAAGGGTTGCCAATGACAATCCCTTTGTTTTATTATCAAATCTATCAATAAGTGTTAACAGAAAGGCATTCAAACAAAGTTTTATCTCAGAGAGATATCAGGAAAACTAAGTTGTATTTAGCCCTTAAGAAATTTTGAAATTCATCAGGATATAAATTTGATAGTATGCATATGTTTATAGCCTGTGATATTATTACAGTTAGGCCTAATCAGGTATAAAACTAAACAAATTACCAGTATTGGTCAACTCACTTGCACTGCAACCAAAGTTTTACACCAAGTTTTATTTTTTATTTCTGTTAATTATTTTTCTTTTATAAAAAGCAAAATAATCACCGTCAAGCACTTTGGTTTTTGTTGAACAGTACACTTGTACTGAAAGTGCGAACAAAAAATTTAAAAAATAAATAAATGATGAGTGAGGGCACTGTGTAATATAAAATGTATAGGCCCTTGTAATGTATTATGGAAAAAATAATTACAAACTAAAAATGGGCCTAATGGGTCTATATTACATCCTTTAATATAATTGCTCTTCACTATTTAATGATGAGGAGGTGGTGGACGGAGTTGGTAGTGTGTTGACAATAAAAGAGTGTATAAAAAAAAATATAAAAAATGACTAAAACATCATACTAAAATATTCAGTACAACTAGAATCTTTGATTATTATAAAACATAGGGATTATAGGGCATAAGCGACTTGTCTAAAAAACAATTTGTGAAAATTGCACTTTTAAAATACAAAATCATATGTAAGAACAATTGAAGGTTGTGAAGTGTTTTTGTTAAAGATGTGTTGTCCTGAAAAAAAAATTTTGTTGTTGAATGTGCCATTTTAATGTAACATAATACTAATAGTTATCCATTTTGACCAAAAATTTGATCCTAAAAAATGTATTTACCAGAAAAAATTTTCAAATTAAATATTTTAATGAAAAAATTGGGCTGCCAGCCAATGGGTTTTTGGTTGAATTTAACCATTTATTTTGTCATAAGTGAAAACAATTTTTTTTCCCTTTTTTTTTTAGGAAGTGATTAACTTTATTTAAACCTACAAAATAACATATTCAAAATCTGATTTAATTAATCTTCATTTTTCATGATTTTGGGGACAATACACCTTTTGATTAAATACTGTTTAAAAAAATAATATTAATTTAATAAAATGGTCAAGGCACTATTGTTATTGTAAATGTTTTATAAAGTATTTCAAATGGAAATTTATGACCATAGCGTGAAAAAACATAATGTATAGCATTATGTATTGATAATAATACACATTAAAGATTATAATTTCAATTAGAGCATATCACTATACACTGTTGCTACAAAAACTGATATTGTTTGGCACACAGTAACAACTATATTTAAGCCGAATTGTCAAAAAGCACTAAGTGGAACAGCAACAATATTAAAACATAGCAATGCTATAAAACGATAAAGTATACAACGATTAGTGAACAATAGAAAAAGATGTGTTTTAAAATATTCCATGTGTTTGTTATACAAAATGAATAGCAAACTTGTTTTTATTGTGCACAAAATTTAGATAAACTTGAATGTCGCCCTCTATAAATTTTATATTTGTGGAATTTAATTAACCACAAATATTTTTTATCAATTATTTTGGAACATTGGGTACAATTAAATTGGTACACAAAAAGAGTTGGAAAATCATTTTGTGGTTTATATATTATTGTAACCACTAAACACTAATGCAAAAGGAAACTTGATCACTTGTAAAACAGCTTTAAAGGTGTATCATCATCACTACCAGATTTTATATTGAGAGTCTAAATCACTGATAATCAGTTGCACTTGTGTTGAAAATTGGTATAGTAAAGTTTTGAACCAAATTTTGTTTACCCCGTAAACTAACAGCATATTTTCATTTCAATTGACACTGACAGCGCTAATTTTATCACTATCTTTTAATAACTTATATTTATTGGCATCTTAATTATTTTTAATATTAGTATTAAGATCAGGGCGGTATTTAGTTAGACTCAGAGTGGTTTCAGTAAAAAATATATCTTCCAAGGAAATTATCAAAAACTTTAACTGGTTAAAGCTGTCTGCATCAACAATCTGGTAGATAGGAAAGTACTTATGTACTGTATATTAAATTAGTAAAATGCTTAAATTGTTTAAAAGGAGGTGAAAAGAGAAGCTTTTGCCTCACTTGAACAGCCATGTTAGGTTTTATCACTGTGTGAGTAGTACAACATGATGCCAAAAATATTATATTTTATTAAAATAATCAACTTTAAACTTATATTCTAGAGTATCAGATTAATTATTATTATAATATTGCTTATGTATAAAAAAAAATAAAGCAGTCTCCATTTTATATTTCTTTAGTAATTTTGTATTTAATACTTTAAAAACTATAATTAGGATAGAACAATTTGAATTGAATATTATTACAGTAGGCCTATTTAGTTATAAACCTAAACAAATTACCGGCCTAGTATTCATTTATTCATGGTCAAATACAGAAAAATATGTAAATTATTTTTGTTTGTTCAAAGTTAAAAATTCACATAAAGATATAAAAATGAGTTAAAAAAGGTTAAAATTTGGTAAAATACAGATAAAATAAATTGTTTAAAATACAAAATACAAGCAAGATTGGTGTGTGTAAGGGTATAGCATAAAATGATCATGTATGTAAGTTTCATTGAATTGACTCATTGCAGTAGTGAGAAACGAGTTTCTTATCCTATTGGTTTTCCATCTTGGGTACACTAAACGCCCTGACTTACTAAAGACAAGGTAATGATAAGGAAGGGTGATACTCATCAGACATAATTACTTTTTACTTATGGCACTGTTAACAATATCTTTAGCGTTCTCTTTAGTTCCTATTATTCTATAAGCTGTTTTACTGATTTCATTAAAATATTTGATTGTATAGTATTAAAAGAGGACGAAAAATCTAGAAATAAAACCCTAGCATAAGTATTTAGCACAATCAAGATGAGCAAGCAAGTTATGTATTAATGTAGTAATAGATGTTCATAAACACCAAGCTAAAAAAAGCTATCAAAACTAATTTTTTATTATGTAATTGAATAATAAATACTCATTTCAATAATAAATATTCAATTCATTTTATCTTAATTTTTTTAAACTTTAAAGCTAGCATACCAAGATACAGACACCAGCACAAGACAGAAAAACCAACAAAGTGATATATCACTGTGTGTGTATCATCCATGTGATACCAACATATTTTATGTTTTTATCCACTTTCGAATAATCAATAATCAGTATTTTGTTTCACATGCTTAGAATTATTTACAGGGGTGGTAGCAAGACTATCTTAAGGGGATTGCTCAAATGTCCAGGGCCTTAGCCAGGATCTTAAAAGGGAACAGGATTTAAAGCAAATTTTGTTAAATGACACATCTAGATGGCCGGAAATTCATAATAAATTGCACCTCTAATACACCGGAAAAGACACTCCAAAGCATGATAGGAAACAGAAATATGATCTATTTTTTCCACCGGTACAACACATGCAACTAACATTGAAACAATAGGATAACATTTTTTTTGCATTTTCAATGTGAACGTCAGGGGGAAGTTCCAATGAAGATAATTCTGATACGGTAATAAATTCTAATCATTATAATCAATTAATGCAAATCAATTAATATTATCAATAGCTGCTGCTATAAATATTGAGCAAAATATTAAATTTTATTATTTTGAAATAAATGCTAAATCTATATTATAAGTGAGAGAGTTTGTACGTTTGTTTGTCTGTTCGTTCGTTATACAAATGTTTGTTACTGCTCGTAACCTTACATATCGGGCATCAAAATGACCGGAATTGTACCGGGAAGGTTCTAAACTACATTTGAACATCATCTGCAATCTAGGATCCAAGTTAGGGGCCAAAGTGTGGTCAAAATGGCCCACTTTTCTCCACTTTCGATGTTTGTTCGTTATACAAATTTCTGTTTCTGCACGTAACCATACATATGGGGTATCAAAATGATCGCAATTGTACCGGGAAGGTTTTAAACTACGTTAAAAAAAGTCCAGGGATTTGGTGGGAGAGGGGGGAGGGGGTTGAGAGTTGGGGTTCAGGGGATAGTGGGGATTTTGCTTAGGCTAGGGGTAGTAGGCTATCAAATTGACCAGAATTGTGGTTGGAAAAAGTATTTTATTTATTCCCTGGGAAGGGGCTGGGAGTTTGAGGTGGGGATGTAGGCCTATCACCATGACCGAAACTGTACTGGGAATGTTTTAAACTACATTTGAAAACTGCCACTGAGGGATTACGGGTTGTGAATGATGGCTAACTAATATTTGTATTGGAACCGTCTTAAACACATCACCCAGTATCTGGGGTGTGTTGGGAGGGAGGAGGAGCGGAAATACTGGCCGAATGAAGTAGCCTATATGATTGGAATTGTACTAGGGAAAGTTACTACATTTGAACTGTCCAGGGAAGGAGTTAAGGTTTGTTGATTGTGGCTGGGATGGTGGGAGGAGAAAGAAGGGTGGGGGACCGCATTATCAAAATTAGATATTTTAATTATCAAACAATATGACACCTATTCATTTACACACTTTACAACGTACTTAAACTATAGGCATATCATAGCTATGTATATCCCTCTCATTTAGACGCTAAAGTTGAATTGAATTTGATTTGCACTGAGAAGAATAGGGAGATAAATTAATTTTGAAACCAGCCCTGGGTTAGGTTTGGGCTATCGAAGAGGTAATTCAGTAATATTTTAATCATTAGCCAATATGACACCTATTTATTTACACAGTTTGCAAAGCCATGCCTATCAGCTGTGTATCCCCTTCCTATTAGGAAGCTAAAGTTCTTGGAAGTAATATTTGTACTGGGAAGAATTTATTTTTAACAAATCACCCGAGTGTTGGGTGTGATTGAGGTGAGTATATGGAGTTACTGGCGTCCAGGGGGTTATGGCGGTTTTATACTAATTTTGAAAGCCGCCCTAGGGCGGGTATAATTGCTAGTAAGTCATAAAACCACAATTTCCAAAATTCATTTTCATTTATTCACTATTATAAACTGTACAATAGTGTTGCTTAAATCACACTCCAAAAATCGAAAATACAAAGATAGGAATATAAGAAAGCAAAAAGTTTTGAACGTCCGTAAAACTATGAAAACAAACCAAAACAAACAATTAAATCAGATTTGAACCAGCTACGGGCTTTGCCTTTAATATTAATATCGTTTCTTAGTGTATTTAAAAGTGTAGTATAGGATCTACAGTGTGGAACATTGCTGACATGTCTAATGACTACACAAGACTCAAACTCATTAAGGATATCTGTTTGCACAGACGTTTCAGTACAGCTATGTGCAATTTTATAGGCCGATTGTGGTTCGTTTAAATTATTATTCAGTAGTTAAACAATTTAACTACAGAACTCTCTAGAATAGAAGTAGGTACCTTGAAACTGGCTTAAGTTTGTTGATATCAAAGGAAGGTTTCTTAATTAAAGGATTGATTGCTGTTATGTTAATTCAGATGGTATGAGCAACAAATATGAAAATTGGACTGTGTGGTGGACCTTTTGGCGAGTACTGCCCATGTGCTCTGATTTTAAAGTTAAAAAAATTCAATATGGTTAATCGTTTTTGTAGTTCCCTTATTTGTGATTTTATTTACCATAGAGCTATATACCTCACATAATTTTCCATTCCTTATGAGGGACATATTGGGACCACAATTAACTGGATTGACCATTGTTTCTAGCAGTGTGATTGTATTAATATGTCTTGATTTGACGTAATGCAGCTGACATTATTACCCCTGTCTAACTACATAATTTGCTTTAAATCAAATTATATAGTAGTATAATAATTGCAATGATATTAATGCAGGATATAATTGCAATGAATTAACTGAAAATACTGGTAAGCTATTGCACGTATTGTGCTCCTTCTCTTATAGAATTGTTTAATGGAAATTATTTCAACTGAAGTATGATCATAACTTTAATAATGATCATATACACTTAATTTAAAATTACAATTTAAAATCAATTATGAATGATTTAGCCTAAGAATATTTTTGGGTTTTTTAAAGAGAATAGCAAATCTCAATTTAACTTATTTACATTGCAGAAAGTAAGTATATCAAGTGTAAACAAACTTAGTTATGATTTTACCGGCATTTGTAAATAAGAAAGTTTGTAATTAAGAATTCCAGTGCGTAGGTGGAAAGTTTAACTGTATATAATTATTATTTTTGACATTTATGTTTAGCTTTGATCATTTGACATTGCTGCAAAAGGGCATTTTTAAATTAAATAAAAGAAAGAACACTGACAGATACATAAGCTGTAGTATATATAAATCATAGAGTAATAACATATGAAAGATAAAATCAATAAAAACAAAATGTTAATTAGTTTCACATTTCCTTTATAATCAAATTTTGGAGATGGATGACTTTTTAATCTATTAGCTAACATTGTATATTTTAATGGTAATAAAAAAAATAAAAATGAAGCATTTATTACACACTCTAAGGTATGTAAACACAACTGAACTGTAACACCATCTTTCACATATTTTGTACATTTCTCAAATAAAAAATACAAAATTCAAATCCTGAAACATAACAAAAACAAATTTGGCCTATTGAGTCTTCTTTAAAACTGTCTTTAACCATGGTGATATAAACAAGGGTTTGCAATGACATTACCTTTGTTTTACTGTCAAATTCATCAGAAAGGCATCCAAACAATGTTTTATCTCAGAAAGATGAAGAAAACTAAGTTTTAGATTTAGCAGACAAGTTTTATTTAGCACTCAAATTTAAAATTGATTAGGACAAATTGTTATAGTAGGACATAGGAAAATTTTAGGAACATTATTTCTTTTAAAAACTTCATGATAGTAATACACGACAAACAAATCATTATGTCAATCTTGTGTTTAGTTTTAATAAAGTTACTAAGTATGAGACTGATTAGAGGCCTCAAATTTAATGATTTTCACATAATAGCTAAAATTAGAATATTATTTACTTATTTAAAAAATATTGGATCATTTATTGACAAAGTTGGGTACATTTTGAAAAACCTGACTTTAAAATAAATTAAGAGGCCAGCCAGTTACCAATTGCAGCCATTGAAGAAATGCATAATTGTTTTCATTAATTCATTATAAATACTGTATTAAATATTTCTTTTTTGAAACCAGTGATCATCGACTGAATTTTCTGAAAAAATTACATATAATTATATTCAATCAACTTTCTTTTTTTTTTTAAATAGATAGCTGTTGTTGAAAAACACCAAGATCCTAATTTTAAATTGAAGAATATAATAACATTGCATAAAATAAGATAATAAATGTTTTCAAATAATGGCATGCTTAGAATGTTTCACAATTACATATAAATGAAAGATAATATATAAATGAAGTCAAAGAATAAAACAAACTAGATTTAATTCGTCACTATGACGAATTATAGGTTATATGCATTGATTTAAATAAAGATAATTGATTTTTAAAAGATATTTTGATTGATTGATTTTCTCAGAATCTTTAATTATTTATAATATATGATAGGACCTTGCTAACGCGAATACAATAGCCGGTATCACAATCCGATCAAAGATCCCTCTGCGTATAATGTCATAAACCACATTTGTTATAATATATTATATTACATAATAATAAAGACATGTGTATAATCTATACACTAAGAAATAAATTTGAACAAACAATACGGATAATAAAAAAAATCTTATTTCGTTTCCCAAGGTTAGACTCGATCTCGGTACCTTGAATGCCATAGACACGAGCACAGACCACCGAGCCATATACAACTGACTAAAAGTTGTAGAAAAATTCCTCCGTGTATTTACTATGCAGTAACCACTTTGGTGCAGATAGATTATTACATACCGCAATGAATTATAATTTTTTACTATGATGACATCTCTAAAAATGTTTAAAAATGATGCACTGTCAAACTATATACTTTTAACTTTAATATATGAACTTTTGAAGGAAGAAAGTTAATGTTAAGTTTGTTATTTTGGCCTAAGAAAATGTCATAATTTGTTTGATTGTCGAAATTAATTTTTTTAAATTTAATATGCAATTAATTATGACTTAATCAACTTTTGTTCCCTTATTTTAATAATAAATCATACATAAGATACATACCGTATTTTCCGGAGTATAGGTCGAGACTTTGTGGGAAAATTTTAATTGCAAAATCGGGGGGTCGACTTATACTTCGACCATGCGATTTTTGGAAAAAATCAGGCCGAAAAAATATGTTCAAAAGCCGTCAGCTGTCAAGCAAGGCCTAGCAAGGTCAGTGGCCTATCATCAATCACTCACAGAAGTTTTCAATTTAATACCTACATTGTACAACTCCAACAAGTACTCTGGTCAATAAAATATTAATATATCACAAAGACTCATTTTGATGTTAATATTACGCTTTTAAGATAATTAAGAAACCGTTATTCCCACAGCTTTCTTCCGTCAGCACACCGCTGTCATTTTGTGTTGTGATAAACAAGTTGGGCGCGGAGTGGGATAGGGCGAGCGTACAGCTGCGATGCGGTCATATGACAGCACATGATTTGCATGATGTTGCACCTCTGCTGCATCTGAACTCTTAAAAAAAAGAGTGCAAATACAAATAAAGGAAGCACCTCTACTGTACATTAATTAAACAGTATTATTGTTTGTTATATTTATTACAGTTGTTTCGTTCAATGTAAAATTAGTAATTGGGTAGAAATATAGCCCTTGTTGATAATCATCGCTTGGTTAATGCTGGCTGACACAGGTCGCTTGACACAGCATTGGAGGCCACGAGGTAGAAGAATGCGCAATATCACCGCATCACACAGCAGCAGAGTAAAGCTAAAGGGGATTTCCTGTGCGTAGACTCGACCCTCCGATGTGATTTTTTCCTTCTGTTGTTTTTTTAATGATAAGTATTTTTTATGTTCTGTTTTGTTAAATTGTTGATAAATGCTGATAAAATAAAGTCGTAAATAAATGAAATGTACAATAATTTGAAATTATATTGGCTGGCAATGTTGCACATTGAAGAATAAAAAAAATCATTGTGTAGGCCTATAAATCATAATTTAGGTACTGGAGACTCATTAAAAACTGATAATTAATTATAATACAAAACCCACCCGACATACAAAATCTGCCTGACATAATCATAAATACAAAAGATTAAAAAAAGATGTAAATATAATTATAAATGATAATCCATCAAAAAACTAAAATCCTTCAAAGTCCTCGTCATCGTCTGAATCGTCAAATAACGCATACCAGTCCGCTTCAGTTACCCCATCGTCGTATGGATCAACAATATCGTCATCGTCAGAAATGTCAGCTTCAATTTCATTATCGTCATCGTCCCAAAGTATGTCATCTTCCGTCCCGTCCAATGCATTACTTATACTACATTTTTTTAAAGAGTTGATTATAATGTCTGGCTTTAAATCATTCCAGGCATCCACTACCCAAGAACACACAGTCGGCAATGATGCTGCACGCATGTTACCGGCGGCTGTGTATGACTTTTCCCCATTCACCATCCAGTCGTTCCACATCCTCCTCATGGCATCTTTAAATGGTTTGTTAAGTGAAACGTCTAGTGGCTGTAAAATTGACGTGAGTCCACCAGGTATTACGGCAATATCTGTGTCTTCGTCTTCTTTGAGTTTCATTTTAATACTGTCCATCAAGTGGGTCTTAAACATATCCCACACCAATAAAGATCGGTCTCCAATAGCGCGATTTGGCCTCCGTCCCCACACCAAACGTATCCACTTTTTGCAGCCTTCCTCGTCCATCCATCCCTTTTCCTGAACATGAACAATTATTCCTCGGGGAAAAACTAGTTTGGGCATTGTTTTACGCTTGAAAATCACCATTGGCTTTAGTTTTGTGCCATCAGCCATTCAGCACAATACCACGGTAAAATGTTGTTTTTCGTGGCCAGTTGTCTTCACCAACACAGTCTTTTCCCCTTTCTCGTTGACTTTGGTATTTCCGACCAAATCAAAAAACATCGGTGTCTCGTCCATGTTTCCAATCTGGGATAATGCATAATCATGGCGTTTTCGTTGCTTGATTATAAATGACTGGAAGGAGGTTATTTTCTCATCTAGTTCTGCGGGCAATTTTTCCGCAATTTTCGTTTTTTGTCGGATGACCAAATTTTGTCTTTTCATAACCGGGTACTATTTGTTGCCTTAAAGTTTTCACTGACGCTCCGATTTCTGCCTGCCCAGCTCAGTGCCTGCAAACGGACCATTGTCCTGGTCACGATGTGTCCACTCACTCGCTTGTCCGTCACCCATTGATATAATTCATCCTCCAATTGAGGCCACTTGCAGCTCAATCCTCTCAAAGCACATTTCTTTTTCGGCATCTTTCTTAGCGTGTCTTCTGCTTTTCTCCAGTCTCTCACCAACTTTTCCGATACATCAAACTGACGTGCCGCTTGTTATTGCGCGATATTTTCATCTATACACATGCGCAGTTTGTTTGTTTGTTCGTAATTAATTCTCCTTAGTCGGGCGCGTGTACATTTACAGATAACGCGATTTACAACTACTTGCCTGTACAATATTAATAAGCCTCCTAACGGAAAACTCGTTTTAATTTATTCGAGTGACGCGAAAAACATCGCTGATGGCAAGTACCGCTACATCGCTGTCATTTATTATAGGCTGGCGAAGACGGCGGCGAAGTCGTTGTGGTTTACATAAATAATAATAATAATAGATTGTCTAAATATTATTGATTACAATTTAATAATATAAACAAACAACCACATTTCATACATTTCTAGCCCTCTTTGAACTTTAAAGTAAGTTGTGTTATTAGCCGATTTTGGGGGTCGACTTATATTCAGGTCATATCAAAATCAACGATATTCTAGGCCAAAGTTGGGGGTCGACTTATACTTGGGGTCGACCTCTCCGGAAAATACGGTACACTTCAAGAAAATGAAATAAAAAGTAGGTGTTCCCCAGCATTCTGATGATATATATTAATTTTAAAATTTAGCATATTTTCACTATTTTGTTAACTTATACGTGCGTAGCCTGTCACTTTTGACGTGCTTGTATAACGCAATTTCAAGTTAAAAAGTGAATCAAATATGATGATATTATTAAAGAAAGGTTGTAAAACAGAAATCAGGCAAAAATAGTGCGCAATGAAGTTTAACGCGCAGTGCGCGTGCAAAATTCTGCGCACTCATGGCAATTTTTTAAATGCTTAAAATTGCCTAAAACATACTCTAATTTCATCGAAAATAAATTTTGACAATTTTAACATTTTTAAGCGCGCGTACGCATACGTTATATGCGCTACGCATGTAATTATATTGCCATATAATGAAATTTATGAGTACCAAATTTTGTTTAAAAGTGATTCATGCTTGTGAATTTATGATTACAAGCGTGATTTCATTAAATCGCGCGTAGACCGCGTAATTTATGATTGCGCACCGTGAAAACATAACCACATCGATTCCTGGCCATAAGGAATATACTCTGAAAAATTGACTTAGCTAGATGAAACTGATATCAAGATAATTGACGGACAAAATAGTGCTAAGGAAAGAATAAATAAATAAATAAATAAAGATTGTGACAGAATCAAGATTTTATATGTATGACAATGCATATAACTTAATAAAATATGTATTCCAGCACAACAGATGAGAAGTGAGAGAGGATTCTTGTAAAGTACTTTACCCACATCTAGGATGTTAAAAAGGTACACTAAAGACTACCTTTTAGGTACTTGTTCATTATGTTCAAATATAAATATTATGCTTGCAAATTATTCTCTGCATTTCTTTAAATTTAAAACAATCTAGCTATCCATTTTTTCATTTGAAACAGGTAAATATAATATGAATTAGTATACATGGATGCCTTTAACACAGACCGGATAGTGGGATATTATACTACAAGCGATGGGATACAGTAGGATGATAGAGCAAAGACCAAAGCTTTCAAGGCACATTCCGTAGAATGATAATACTCTTATGAGCAAATGTAATTTAAACAGGTTTTATCTACAGTAATTATATGCGGCAATTTGTTGAAATGTGCCACAATTATATTTGGCAAAACTGTCATTAAAAAATAGAAACTAATGTATTGTATTTGTTGTATATCATCATCCATCATCATCTTTACTACTCTTTACAACATTTACATCTGATCCTGCCTCAATCAGGCACATACATGTGCTGCTATGTACAACAATTTGTATATTCTTTTTTTTTTTTTTTTCAATTTTCTTGTTCATTGGATCTATATGTTCATGAAAACATCTATTTGCATAAGATTTATATTGTATTTGTTTTGTCAAAAGTTAATATTAGACAAAATTTCAACTTTTATTAAAGTTCTATGACCTTCTGACCTCTAGTGTTGTCAATAATTGTTGGATTTGCAAAATTACACTTACCACCTACCCCAAAATTTTGTGTTGCATATTTTCTGTAGGCGGTGTTATATAATCCTAAAATGACTATTAAGCTGTACAATTGTCATTGCTATCATGGATTTCTAAAAAGTAGACATACTAAGCTTTCCAAAATGTATGGTAGCATTTGCCACCAATTTGATACCAAACAATGTCTTTTTTTTTCCAATTGTCAAATTCATCTATCAAAAATGATATCTTTGCGATGCTACAAGGGTATTTCATCTATAATATCCAAACAGAATTCCAGTCTTGGCATTGATTCTAAATTTAATACCTTTCAAATTGGTAGCACTACGCACAATTTAACGATTTAAAAGACAAAATCAATAACCAATTTTAAATAACTCAAAAATAGGTTTTTTATAAGACAAAAATAGGAAAATATTAACCAACAATGACTATTATGAGTAGCAAGCCAATCTATATTATACAACTTAAAATTTGTTACTCCGAATCTTCCTCAATCAGAAGACTGATACTAGCGCCTTTTGAGCTGGGGCGCCTTTTGAGCTGGGGCACCGTTTGATTCCTCATTATCTATTAAGCTATGTTCGAAGAGCAAATGTGTACAAAAATGTGTTTTTGACCAACTTCTTTGCAAGCTGCCGAATGCTGCATTCGATAATTCTTGGCCATTTTCTTGCATCACAATTCAGGTCATCGCTAGCAGCACATTCACCATTTAAAACTTTAAATCTCAAACGGGCGGTAAGTATGGTATTTTTGTTCATGTTTCTCTCATGCATGCCGCTCTGACAAATAAAAGCTTGAGCACCATTTTACCATTACCATACAAATGCATGTAATAACACTAGTAAGTAATTTTACCTATGATTTGCTTGTCATTGGTTAATTTAGGACATTTTCAAAACTTTGCTGTACAAAGCACAACCACCAAAAATATGAAATTGTTCATAATATTATCATATTAATAATATGGACTCATGTTTTGATACATTTGCTCTAGTTTTAGGTTATAAAACCCATTTTGTCAAAAAATTGTCATTAAATCTTAATATATTATTTATTCATTTTATGGAGTACTGTATGCATATGTTTTGCTCGTGTACACTCTAGTATAAATTAACTTAAAATAAGAGTTTTTAATAATTTAATAATTTTGAAATTGGCCTGTTTTATGCTATTCTGTTTTGTTTTATATTTTAAAAAATAACAAAAAATAATTTAAAGCTGGCTTGAGATACTGTACTGTCAGCATAATATTCTTTAGCTAAACATACTAGGCCTACTGTTATTTGTAAAATAAGATTTTGGATCTGATGAAATGTAAAAATAAATCTAGTGATTATCCTTCTGTAATGTATCATAAAATCGCTTCAATTCTACTGTTTATGACAAGGCTTCATCATTTAATGAACTTTTTCACTCTTTAACGTTCGTGATTCACAAGCAAGGGTCGCTTGAATTTCCGCATCTGCCAGAATACAACTTAGATAGTCTTCAATTATAATATCTATCCATTAATTGTTTTAAATTTACTTGAAAGCATCAATGTTTAAAAAAGTTATAGGATACGATGAAATAAGTTTGTACTCTTAAAAACGCGCAACACAGGACCCTTAGATTGGTATCCGAGCGTCTTAATAACCAAGCTACAACTTCATTCTTAATTGTCTCAATGATGAGAAATGCCAATTCATGTCAATTGCTCTTTAACCCTTTAGCACCTAAAGCGATGAAACCGCCCTGCGTATTACTACCTAAACCTCCCGCAACTCCCTGGATTTTAAACACGATGTAGCTCTCGTTCTGCGAAGCCTAGCAACAAACGATAAACAGTGACGTAAAGCTTGGAAAATCCCCTTTTAGATGACATTATCTTTTGTCAAAGATAGTGTAGTAGGAAGATGTTACACTTCGCTCAAAAATTAGAGAACCGCTCGAGATAGGGCGCCTCTCGTGATGAGTAGGGATAGACGAATCTGAAACATGAGGAGCGCAATGGCAAAGCCCAACGAAAATGGTGTTTTCGGCAATAAATTGTTTAAATAAGCCACAAAAAACATCAAACTTCTTTTTTGTCTTTATTATACAAAGTTAAAAATTAATATGATGTTTTCATACTGTTTTTGGATCTTTTTAATTGTTAATACATTTATTTTGAGTGAGTTTTGGCATGACATGACTGTAAACACTGAGCTAGGATCAGGAGGAGGCTTACGCGCGCGCCTGTAGACGCATTCATGAATGGATGCTGGTCATCTCGTACCCAAACCCATAAAAACTCTTACCCATCTTGGTAAACCCAGTGAGCTGTAAGCCGAAGGCTAGAGGGCGTACTCCAGACTGAAAAGTGATTCCAACAGGAGGAGGAATTAACAAGATGGCGGCCGTAAATGTGTTAAAAAACATTATTTAATATAAAAAATAATAATCTAATATAATACATAAGACCACATAAATTACAACACATATTCTTGCCAAAGCACAGTGAAGTTTTTATAAAATTAAATATATTGTTAGTAGCAATGGAATGAATAATTTCTTGGTAATCTAGCATTTTTTGTATAACGAGGATCATATAGAATGCGTTTGCGTTTATATGCTTAACACGCTGCATTGCCTATCGTTCTCACGCAGATAGGCTCAACACAGGCGTGGCAGTGCGTACAGTGTAGGGCATATCTGATTGGTCGATTGCAGCCGCCCTCTTGTTGGTTCCCTCTCCATGGAGAATCACTTTTGAACTGCGATAACATTAAAAGATTGCCATCCAGCCTTCGGCTATTACAAATCAAGTCAAGTCTGAAGTCATAATGCAAATTTTACAGTATACAGTATTGTTGTTGGCAAACAATATATGATTTATGAATAAATGATATCAATTCTTCTGCAATTTCAATATTTTTTATAAAGCAATTTCTATAAAACTTCAGGGGTAGAATCTGTAAATTCATTTCTATAGAAATTCAATAAAACTAAAACCTTTTATATATAGATTCTATAGAACATTTTTTGTAAGGGTAGTATAATAAAAGGGGGTAAAGTAGGCCTCCTCACGGTTAATTTTTCCTTACCAATAATGAACTCATCAGCTTATAATTAATATCATCAATGTTAGGCATTACATAAATCATGGCATATAAAATTACAATGAATGCACGAAAGTTCGGAGTGTTACAAGTTATTATTAAATTATTAAAATTAACAATAATTGGGTTTTTTTTCAGTAAAAAAACATACTCATAGTCCTAAATTCTATAATGTTAGTCCTACTGGTACCGTATTCATTGTATATGTTTCCCCTAATAGACAGATCGACTATTTGTATAATATTATTGATTACAATAAATATTGATTGATTGATTGATTACACATGCTACCTATTCTCTTTTATTACCCATTTAGAAATAAACCATACATAATCAATTATTATATAGGCATACACATTGTAGGCCTATTATTACCACTAATAGGCCCCTAATATATTTATTCACTCTGATGAAGAAGTGTTTCTAAAGCTAGGTATTAAATTATCTATCTCTGTCCAATGATAAACAATTAAATGTAAATAATTGTTAAAAAGTTCAGTTGATTTGCAAATAAAAACATTAAAATAAAAGAAATAAAATATGGTAGATATTCCAGGTACCTAAACAATTCCAGGTAATTGAAACACAAATTTGTATTCCAAAACATAAAAATATGATTCATTTGCACTTTCTATAAAGATAACAGTACATTTTATATGTTAATTCGTTTTAAATCTCAATTTTACAGTCATATTATTCTTCTGTTATATAGCCTATTTCCTATACAATAACCTTGCGTACCCTTGAAATAGGCGCCCATAGTGTCTCGCGTTTATTTGCATTGATCGAATAGGAAGTGTAACATCTTCCTACTAGTACTACACTATCTTTGCTTTTGTGCCTTCTAAGTGACGTAATTTCCGTTCAAAGTTCAGAGGTTGGATCTATTGTTTTCGTTTGGAAAAAAGCACTGGCCGGAACCTCATGAACGCGCAGCAACCTCTCGATTTCTTAGAGAAAAAAGACGGGTTTTTAGTCAAAATAACGATTTAGATTTATCTGCCAAAAGTGATATCGATATTTCACAAATAAGTAGTATATTATGCTATTGAAATTAGTAAATTTTAGGTTTTGTGAAATAATTAGAATTTAAATGATATGTCCCGTCCGTAACAAAAATGTCCCGTCCGTAACAATATATTTTTGAAATATGATATTTTCATCAAAATATAAAATTTTCAAAAAATGTGTTCATAATATAATGAGATATAGTCCTCAGGAGGAAAAAATAAAATATCAAGATTTTTGCATAATTACTTTTAAAATAAATGTAAAAAAACCACCTAAAACGTCTCGGACGGGACATTTATGAATTTGAAATGCATCTTTTATCTTTTGTGGTTAACCACCACCTTTATTCATTCAATGTTACATAAACAACAATTAATGAATCTCATATATATTTACATTATTTTCTGCATATTTTTTGTTATGTTATCTATTATAAAATATATTGCATATTTAATAAAAGTTGTTTACTTATGAAACGTTTGTTAAATTATTTATCATAATTTGTGTGTCTTTCAGTTTATATATATTTGTATATATATATAATATCAATACATTCACACGTATAGAAATACATACTGTATATAAAATATATATATACATACACACATATATACCCATACAATACATACACACACATGCATGCATAAAATTAACATTAAAACCAGGAACGATAAAAAAAATATACACAAATATAATACATTAGACCTATATACACTGGCATAAAAAAACCTATAAAAACTGTCAAGTAATAAAATGGAAATGTATACACAAATTAAAAGTATAACGTATACATACAGACAATATACTTTATTTCCATTAAAGCTTACTGAAAAAATTCTGACAGTTTTTCTTTGACGTTAGCCCATTTTTTCCTAGCATTGATAATGTTACATGTGTATTCATTCTTAATTAAATTTAAAAGTTCTATTCTGTATAGGTTCCATATTGTTTTTGTACATTTTCGTTTTTCAACGTTATTTTATATGTTATACATGATTTATATATTGAAAAATAAAAAACAGAAATTAATTCATTGATGAGTTTTTTCTATTTGTATTTCCAGTAACTATATTAGTCCAACTTGAAAAGTTGTGTTGTGTTTCGTTAACAGAAAAACACTTAACAATTAGTCGGGTCAAAATATGAAAATATAGGGCCTAACCCCAAAAAAATTGCAAGAAAATGTTTTTTAATGTATTACAATAAAATATGGTCTCAAAAAACATATATCAAAAGTTTACTCAAATCGGACTGCCGCAAAGGTTCAAAATTTGACATTAAAAAAGATGGCCGCAATTTTGTAAAAATCTGTAACCGCTTGTAGTAGATTATTCTAAATATATATGTTTATATTTACACTTTTTGAACATTGTTCAAACATGACTGGAAATTCCAGTTTGTGACCTTTGACATATATGGCATGACGTTTATATATCTACGTAACTGCAAATCACAGAGTCTTGATATTGGTGTCAAAATGTTCAGAACATACATATTTATATTTACCCTTTTTAAACATTTTGTTGAAACATGACCGGTGACCCATATATGGCATAAAAAAATGTTCATATCTACGTAACTAAAAATCATAGAGCCTAAATAATCGAAAACACAAGGTTTTCCCTTTGACACGATGTGTGTCTAAGTGCGTAAAAGCTGATTATAGGCTCTTTTGAACCTTTGCGGTAGTCCGATTTGGGTAAACTTTTGATATATATTTTTTGAGACCATATTTTATTGTAATTCATCAAAAAACATTTTCTTGCAATTTTTTTAGGGTAATGAAACAGTTTGACTTGACTAAATCATTGAATCGACTTTCTCCAGGCTGGCTGAATTGGATGTATAAAGCATATGTTTTTCGTTTTCTACTTCTATTTTACATTTTTGGCATTTATCACTATCAGCTAATTTCCATAGTTTCAATTTTTTTCTACATGCTATAATTCTGTGTAACAATTTAAAGTTGAATTGGGCAACTTTTACAATATGTTTTGGTGTTTGAAACTTTATTACACCATATTGTGTGCCAATTTAAATCGATTCCAAATTCTTGTTCCCATTTCACTTGTGATCTTGGGATAGAGACTTTACTATAATAATAAGATATCTATAAAACGTAGATGATTTATTTTGTTTATAGAATGTAAGCATGTCTAAGGTTTTATCTATTTCATTTTCAACATTTGGTATTTTAACAATTGTTTTCCATTGATGCGGTATTGATAACAGCAAAGTATTCAATTAACCCGTTTTTTTTATTACATAACATTGGAATCAACCTTTGATATGTTATAGTTCATTATCAACAATTATATCATTGATTGTTTTGATACCAGAATTTAACCAGGAGCAGAAGTACATTGATTTGCCATCCAATGTTACATACTTGTTTTCCCATAATTGTTGAGATTTAATTTCGTTTACAGTGTGTGGTTCTGTACTTAACATGTTATTTAGAATCACAACAGCTTTTAATAATTGTTGATAGAACACTGGCATATTTTTTAAAATTGTATGATTTTCAGTATTAATTTTACTAATCTTAAGTGTACATTCTATTGGGTACATATAATGTCTCGGGATAAATTTCCATTTCCCAGGATCTGGGCTTAGCAAACGTATGCATGTATGAAATTAATAAACAACAACATTTTAATTAATCACTTGATTATGTATTATTGAGACATAAAGTAAATATATTTGTTGATAAAACAGTAAAAAATGCATAGTTTATGAATTAAATAAGATTTTTAAATTTCCCGTCCGTAACGTCAAATTTTAATATTCAATATTCAATAACTTAAAAAATAAATATCAGAACAATAAAAAAAATGTTATTTAATAAACTTCAACATGTCTACATTGAGAAATGGCCAAGAGTTACATCAAAATCAGTAAATGAAATTTTTCAACCTACGGACCAAATACTGTGGAATGCCCGTAATAGTAGTGAACGTTTGTGGTTGTTAAAACTATAGATGGAATATGCTGTTACTAGATCCATGTTATCGGTTGTAACCCTTCACAGTTGTAGAGAATGTCATTGGTAATTGATAAGAAACAGAAAACTTTACGTACAAATATAGTGTAGTGAGTGTGTCATGTTGTTTAAAAGTGTACAAATAAAAAAACGAGTCTGGGAAAATCTGTACTTGTGATTTGTTAGGAGCGTGGAGGAGATAACTCCTTGTAAATTCCGGAGTGCATGTTATTAGTCATTTTATATGCATAGATAAAATATTGGTCAAAATCAATATAAGGCCAAAGAAAATAAATAAAGCAAAAATATTTTGGGGAAAAAAATAGCAGACAAAAGATTTGAAAAATCTAAAATAGCAAAGATAGAATATTCATGAGTGCAGTAGACATTCTTTTTTTCACTATTTAGTTTTAGTTATCTGTAATATGCCTTGAAATGTTTTGATAAGGTACAATATAAATGGTTTATGTATGTATATAATATGCACCAAAAAAAAAAAATTAATAATTGACAATAAAGAAGCAAATGAAACAAAACTGTTAGAAGGACGTTAGATCTATTTGACATTTGAAAATAATTTACATGAGACAACAATTTATCAGATTTACTTTAATGTGTGTGTGTGTTTATCTAATGAATTAATTGTCATCATGACATTGTTATTAAGAACAGTATGTAGAGGAATCATTATGAAACAAATAAATTCATTTTAATCAGAGATATTATGTACTGTGATCTGATTAATAGAACAGTTGTAGTAAGTGACATAAAGCTACTCCACAGTAGTTAAATACAATGATTGCCTCTATGATCTTATGCATAGCTGTGATTCTATGATCATATAGCATTAGCTGTGATTGAATATGCAAACAAAATGAAATTAAGACTCAACAATTTGTAACTATTGATGGTTCGGTCCTCCCAATCCTATTATTAAAAAAAGGCATACATATCATACATCACATACCTTCTACTATATATAAGTAAAAACATTACTTTATTGGAGATAATATCGATGAAAATGTATAGAATAATGGAATGCTATATGATAATAATGAAAGTTGTCTCAAAATAAAACTTTATAAATTGTACTGAACATTTATTTAAATTAAAAATGTCCTCATTGTTTGTATATAATCCTGTTTTACTGTTTCACTATTGTTGTAATATCCTGTAATTATCACACTTTTAAATATTTGTCACACAAATTATTAGTTACAAAGTGACAGGTTATTCCAAAGTGATACAAACTTTTTATAAAGTGCATTGTTTATTACAAAGTGTGACAGTATACATCTTCTTTATATGATACTTCATAATTGTTTTCATCATCATTGTGTTCATTATACTATACATGCTATACCTTTCATCTATGTTGTCAGTGAATATGACTAAAAAATCACCATCTTCGGTAAGGCTTTAAAGAGATGATACTTTAGACATTAAATCTGTTTCTTGTGTTGGATATTTTATGTGGGCATTTTAATTCATAGGAACAATTCTGCTTTGCTATGTATCAAATTTGTTATCTATTGCTTGATAACAAATTGAATGCTTGAATTATATGTAATTAGCATTGGTTATTGACAGAGTTGTACAATTGGAATCTTGTTGACAATCAATTGATTGTGCTAAGTGCTGCTTATTATCTAGCCTACTATGCACATAAACAAAAATACATAATAGATGTATGTAATTATTTGTTAATAATTCATGGTATTAAAAAAATGAATGGATGAAAACTACTATATAAGGAATTGTTTTCCTTTCATTTATAGATTAAACAATTTAGTAATTCAAACTAATATTGAAGAGCGAGGTTCACAGTCGTAAATTTAGAAGTATAGAGCAATGAATTGTGTAGAAATTTAAATGTGGCTTACACAAGAATTGTTGGCAACACTTGTGTGTACCTTTATCAGTGTATTGTTAAACTAATTTAATTGCCATGTCATTTGCAATTTCTTGATTATAACCACAATAATGTTAGTGTTAAGCTTCAATTAAAGCAATTTTTTCTCATAAACTGTTTAACACAAAAAAAAAATTACACCAGAGGAAAGCCAAAAATTTGGGAGGGCAGGGGAGGCTAAACAAGTTTTGTTTTGTTATGTGGCCTTATATCAATTTACAATTAGTTTTAAATAATCCAAAATTAGCTAGAATACTGTAGATTTTAAAATCAAAATAATAGCTAGATATTGTATTTTAATTAGCCCATAAAAATTAGAATGTTGTAGATTGTTGAAAGCCCTAAAATAACAGCTAAATTTAGACAAAACGATATGAGTAGCAAGCCAATAGAATTTAATAGGCTTGAATTTGGTTCCTAAACCAAAAGAAAATGGTTCCAACTAACATTTAACACAAGGCTGTAGGAGCAACTCAAATAATTTTAACTATGATATGCTACCATTGGTTAAATTTAAACAACTTAGGATCTTCAAAATTATACAGAACAATATACCACAAAAAATATGAAATTTTGTATAATATATGTGTGTATATATGTAATACATATTTTGTCATAATATTATTATGGTGTTATGGGCTGTATTTGCTCTAATTTTAAGTAAGAAGAGCCCTTCTATCAAAAGTAATCCTTACAACTTTTCAGCATAGGTATATCATTTTAATCTAGAAATATCCTCAAATTATAAAGAGCAAAGGAATCAAGGTGAAGGTTGATGATAGACGTGATTCATTCACAACTTATTTTTTTTAAATGTACATACTTATTATATCAACAAATGTTATTCCTGTTTTCTGACCTGCCTGATACTAAAATACAGTTAAATATTCAAAAGAAGTTTATGCTATGAAAAGTGTTATGAGTATTCTATTGAATGTTATCAATTTATAAAAACATACTGACTATAATACCATTTAACTTTACTTCGATGATTGAGGTGTATGCTATCAACATTTTTTATTTTACAGTAGTTAAATTATAATAATCAATAGCAAAAATATTTAAAAACTGTGCTGTAAAATTCATTTCACGCTTTATTTCTAAAGCAGCATTCGGCAATGAATTATGGAGAATAAATGTGTATATTATTGAATACACATATTAATGTTATGGTATAACAGTGTGTAAACAAGTAACTTGAAGTATACATGTTCTTAATAAAAAAATTTGATTGCAAATTTAAACAGAATAGTATGAGAATTTGTTAAAAAGAAGAAAATAAGTTATTACGCATGTGTTTAAACCTATTCATCATTTCTATATTGACCTATATACGCACACCAGTATTGTTCTATTCATTTTAAGAATGTACAAGATATATTTAAAATATGTTTGTTACGAGAATTGGTATTATTATAATATAACTACAATAGTATAATAACATGGATACTACAGTAGTGTTGTCAACTAAATTGATCTTCCCATAGAGATATTATATAATATCTATGATTTTCCTGAAGTCTTATAGTACTGGTAGTCATCTAAATTCTAAAAACAATAGTATCAATTCATTGATTTGTTTCACTGAAGGTTTAAATTAATGTTATAAACTGTGTGTATGACTTACCTTACTCTGCATATTTACATCAGCTCCACCATCTAAGACCAGTTGGCAGATGGTTGCATTACCTGCATAAGCAGCACATATTAATGCTGTCCAGCCATACTATTGAAAATATTAAATAATAAACAAAGTTACAAAAAATGTACATCATATTCCTTTATATCTAACACACAAAAAATGACTAATATTAATAATCTTATAAATATCCTTAATTTAATAAAAGTTAATATTTTTTCAATGTTGAAAATCAACAATCAATTTTAAATGACTATTTCTACAAAGCATTGTAACATTTTTTGGGTTTTTTTTGTAAACTATTCTTATGCTTATGATCAAGGTATTTATATTCTGAAATATTAAACAGATTACAGTATACTAACTATATCATCTATAATCAATTTTATTTTGAAATAGTTGGGCAGAATGCAAAACTATTGTGAAAATAAAAGGTATCCTACATGTTTTAAACAATTTTATTTATAGGATTATTTTACAATTATAAAACTGGACAATTTATTTTAAATTTCAAATTGTGTTGTAGCTGTTAAGACAGGTTTTCACTATTCAATTGCACCACTCCAACTTGTAATAGCCGTACTTGTTGATAATCATTTAGGCCTACTGTTTATTAGTGTGTGTTTTGTGTGTAGGCATTTCTATTTTATACACAATGTTGACAGTGTAATCATCATTATTAATCACAATTGTTTAGTATTTTCTATCATTTTATTTTGCCATGTAAAAAATATATAATAAAATTATTAAATCAATCAAATTAATCAATTAAAACTTAATGTCTTTATAAAAAAAAATTATATAATATACTAATTTTCTGCATTACGTTGATATACATTTAGCATCTATGAAATAATAACAGACAGTATGTTATCATAATCATTGAAAGAATAACAAGTATTATTGCTATTATACTATGTTATACCGACTGTAGTCAAGTACTAAGGAAAAATTAGATAAATTAGGCCTGAACATAACATACTAATTATGTGCCAGTTAAATGAGCATTTTTAAAGCTTTTATTGTGATTATTTGTCATCATTTATACAAGTTTAATTTGTTGATTCAGTTTACTATTTATTAGTGTATATAGTGATAGTATGTCTTAATTATATTATCACAATTATTATGACTTGTATTATGTATACCATACTACCAGCCATACCCAGTTAGTGATTTCATTCATAACATTTTTTTAACTTGGTTTGTTTGCTAACATATTTTTTAAATTATCCCATAAGGTTGATTATTGAGTACATCCATCTTGAAATAAATGAATCCACAAAATCCCTCTTGAATCTCTAAAAGAAAGAGGATAAAAATAGTTCTTGGTATCAATTTCTATAGTTTATTTACAATGTCCCTACTGTCCCTATAGAGTTCACCAATAACTTTAAATATTTCAGAATCTGAAAGGGTTACTCATACATTTCAAAACTAAATTTCAAACACACAACAAAGCCACAAACATGCAGTACAATAATAAATATAGAACAAAGTAAGAGTAAAACAACATTATATTAAATATCATTTTTATAGAATTTTTAAAATGTTTAGAGGATTAAAGTAATATTTTAAGATTTGAGTGTCATAAGGACTAATCAATCAATTTATTTGTAATTTAAATATTCTTATGTTTCCTCATCTTTATTGTTTCAAATTAATTAATTAAATTTCAGCATATCACCGGGCGGTTTAAAAATCATGTTCTATGCCTGTTGCGGTTTATCTTTCTGTCATGTTGCTCAATCTTAAGCTATGTCTACACTATCACTACATAAGTTTAACAAAAAAAGTGTGCTCTATGCCCAAATGTGGCACATGCAAGCGAAATCGGACATAAGTCGCATTTGTAGATTTGTAGAAACAGCCAAAAACATTAAAAGGCTGAAAAATTACATTTTATTATTTTTACAGAAAATGATAGCTGAAACAATATTTATTTACATTACCTTGGTGTTTTTCTATTTTGAGACAAATAAATAGATACATTTTAACATTTTGTGTAGTATGTTGGTTAAAAAGATGGTGCAAATTATGTATGATTTTCATAAAACCTATCATGTTTTGCTTAAATTGAAAGTGTTCCATTGAGTTGATTTTAATGAAATTTTGCATAATAATAGAACTATAGTTAGTTAAGGAAGGTACGAAGTTTCATTGAAATAAAACAATTAGAATACCATTTTGCTAAGGCGTAAACTTACACGCCCTGTTTATTTTGTTGTTGTTAAGATAAGATAAGATAAATTTATTGAACAAACGCTTTTGTATCAGCGGCACACGTTTACAAGGCAATGTAAAAACAAAAAGAAAAGTATCAAAAATAACATTTAAGTCTTAAATAAGAAGCAAATTATACAAGTAAAATGAAATAGTAAAAACAAGGTAATCTTACAGATCGAACAATACTTAACCTATATGATGGAGTTAATGTTATTATCTATTTATTATCAGTATTATTAATATTTTCAAGTTTAAAGCGAATATATTATCATTATTATTACTAAAAAAAAATATATATATAATTGCTAATTGATTTTATTATACTGTTATTATTAAAATAAATGCAACTGTTATATGATTATTTGTTCTTATTATATTTAATTTTAATAGTTACTTATAATTTAATTAAAAGTGATACTATTTTTATTATACTATTTCGTCTTATTTTTAGTACTGTATTATTTATTTATTTTATTTAGATTTAGGTTACATTATATAATTTTGAAGGAAGAAAACAAAATTTAAAAAATATAATATATTATTGAAATAGATAAATGGTAAAATAAATGTTAGTAGATAATATGGTGGGCGGTAAATATTTATATATTATATATTAAGTGTAGTCTTTCTATGTCTCCATGCAGCAGTTAAGTATTGTTTACAGTGATAGTCTACAATTTCACCTATTCTCTCAAATGGAAATTCTAAATAAAGGTCATCAAGTAAAATATGATGTTGGTATTTGATTGTACCACTTCTAAAATTCTCCCAGAATGTATCATAACCACAATACAATAAATCAATTTTTAGTAAGTTAAAATGTGTATCTCTTACATTTTTGAACATTCAAGTAGAAAATGGTCTGTATTTTCAATTAATTGATTGTTGCATAGCTTGCAAAAACCAGTCTCATTTTCTGACCATGCATTTTTTCTACCTTCTAAATCAAGAGAGTTAGACCTCGCTTTAAACTTTAAACTAATGGAATCAAAATTCACCATATCAAACATGTATGTCTCTGCTTTAGGTTCATGTTTATATTTCAAATATTCGGAAAGGGTTGACTTTGTTTTTGCACCTTCTAACCATTCCTTGATATTTTCTAGAGAGTTGGCATGTGTAAAACTCTTAAACCATTGACTTTCCGGATTTAAATTAAACTTATTTCCTAAATCAAATTTACATAATAAATCTTTGATATGGTTAATCCACTTCCATTTCACCTTATCTTCTACATCCATTATAGATTTACATAGGAGTTTTTGCCACCTTTGGTCGTCCATATTTTTAATTCTGTTAAAGTAGGACATCCTAAATTTATTTTGAATGGTGTAGAGTGTCTCCCATCCTAGGTCACCAATCAATGCCGCTTTCGCGAAGTTTCTTGGTGCCTTCAAAATAATTCTAGCCATATGGTATTGTAAATTTTCTAACCTATTTAGTGAACCTTTAGAGTTACATAACCATATTGCAGAGGTGTAATTAATTGTTGGTAATCCTATTGTTCTCCATAAAAGATCACCATAGTATACCCTATTGAAATCATTCTGATTGTTTATAATAGAGGTAATATAGGCTATTATCCTATTTCCCTTTTTGATTACTTCATTGATATTGTCTGAATCTGTATATGAACGTGATATTATTACACCAAGATATTTATACCTTTCTATTTCTGTGATATAATGATTACCAAGGCTCCATGTTCTATGTGGATTAACTCTTTGCCCTGTGACCAGCACATTTGATTTGTTAAAATTAAACTCTAATTTCCATGTTTGTGAATAATCACTTGCTACTTTAAGTAGTTTCACAAGTTCAGACTCATTGTCACCGATTAAAACCACGTCATCAGCAAAAGATAGTGCACCTATTTGTGTGCCATAGATTTGAACACCTAGTTTATGACTTTTGATTAGATTATTTAGTTCGTTAATGTAAATAGAAAAAAGAACTGGTGACAATGAACAGCCTTGTTTCACTCCTTCATTAATGCTAAACTTATCAGATTCTATGTCATTGAACAAAACTTTGCATTTAACATCATCATACATATTTCTTAGTAAGTTAAGGAGTTTACCACGGATACCAATTCTTTTGGCAGCAGTAATTAACCCTTGTCGCCAGACTGAATCAAAGGCTTTTTTAAAGTCCAAAAAGGCCAGAAATGTTTTTTTACCCTCAGCACGCCTTGTGGCGATAATGCTTTTCAAGACAAAAATGTGGTCTTCACATCTTCTATCTGTCCGAAAGCCCCCTTGGACTTCACCAAGGATGTCATTTTCTTCTAAAAATTGAGAAATATTATATGCAATAATTCGATTAAAAATTTTTGAAACACATGAATTAAGTGTGATACCTCGATAATTATTGAGATCACGTCGATCTCCTTTTTTAAATATTGGGATAATTATCCCTTCATTCCATTCATTCGGTATAGTTTCAGTTTGTATAATTCTGGTAAACAATTTTTGGAGTGATAATGTGATTAGATTACCTCCGTTTTTTAACATTTCGTTTGTTATAGTGTCAATACCTGGACTTTTGTTATTTTTTGCCTTTGATATAGCATAAGCGACATCATCAAATGAAATATTTACATTATCTAAAATATGATCACAATGAATATCATTACTGTTACTGTTACTATTATTATCGTGGGAAGAGTGGAGAATATCGTTACTATTAGTTGTATTAAATTTTGCAATATTGCCAAAGTGTAATTTTAGCGAATTTTTCATATCATCATGGTCTGAAGAATATCTTGAAGTTCCTGGTATTAGGATAGAATCAACATTTTGTTTCTGTCGTTTGCCTTTGAGTTCATTCCAAAATTCCTTAGATTGAGGCCCTCCTTTATCCATAATTTTTGAGCAATTTGACATTTTCTTTTGCATAATTTTGCGTTTAAAAGGTGATTTACAGAATTTCTGCTTCTCTTGGTATGTTTCCCATAGAGAATTACAATAATTGATATCAAAATCAATATTATGTTTATTCTTAGAATATAATCTATGTGCTCGACATTGTTGTCATTTCCTGTTACTTAACTTTAAAAGCATTTTTCTCAAAACACTGATTGTAACAACCAAAACTAGACTGAGATATTTCTGGAAGTAGACATGGTATCAAGATATTTTTTTCAGTATTTTAAATCTTAGATTATGTAGTTTCAGTATTTGTGGAAATCTAAATTTTGAAAATTCCAACTTATGTCTGGTTTCCCTTGCAGATGCCACAAATATCATTATCACCATATATGTGCACATCACATTTATTTCTCACATAAAGTTTGATAGTGGTAGACAGAGCTTTAGTAGTTCAACATTTTGAAAGTTATGTAATATATTTATATAATGGGTGTGGCTTAAGTAATGGCATCATTATATTGTTCAAATTATATTTTATATAGTTCCATGGTTTTGTACATGTCAGCTTTAATTTAATACCAAACATGCCATATTAATTTGATTTCTTAAATTTTCCCACAAAGTTATGTAATATATAATGGGTGTGGCTTTGATAACGTCATCATATTGTGAAATTATATTTTTCTCATGTTAGAGGTATTTTACATGTCATAAGCTATGATTTGATACCAAACTTGACATATTTATGTAATTTATATTTTTTAGATATTTTTACATAGTTACATAATATATTATGACATCATTAAATTGTTCGAATTTTTGGGCACCCTTCTAGAATTGTTAGTTAGGTCCTACAGAAGGTTTCTGCCAAGTTTGGTGCTTTTCGTCACGAAGTGCACAAAAAAAGTACTAAGCGACCGGACTAAATTGTCATCGCCTTTTTAGAAAACGCATGGACAATGGAAATTAACAATGTACTGTTCACTAATTTAATTAAAATCGGCGCCGCCTAAAAATCCTACCTAGGCTAGGCCTAGTAGGAGACGACACATGTTAGTGGTTAGCCTAATTTAGCCGGACGAGACGACATCGTGCGCAGAATAGACATCGGAGTGGAGTCTAGTTTCGGCGGCCTAGGCTTACGCTAAATTATTTAATCCTACCTTGGCTTAGCGAATTATAAATACGCCGACATAAACATAAAAAAATATATGAAAAATCAATATATTCCATGTTAAGATTTAACATAGGCCTTATAGTCCTAGGTCCAATTATTACGACATGTCACTGTGTAAAGAAAATGGCCCTAGTATTCTGTAGCTAACACCGACCATAATTAATTTTGAGTGAAAAAAACATGTGCTACATATGGGTACAGTTAATTTGGAGAGAGAGTATCGCGTTTCATGTCATGAGAAACAAAATCTAGGTAAACGATCTTCGTCGCGTTTTCCAGGCCTGCCATAATATCACAAAAAAAAATTCTAGGTCTGTGCGCAATCGATGATAACTATATTTAGAATGTTAACGATCTTTTGTTTCCTGCATCGTTTCTGGTTCGACTGGACGTTTTATTTTTAGAAGTTTGCCTAAGCCTATTTACTACTACTAGTTCATTGTGGTTCACCGTGTGGTGCCATCATGCCTCTGGGTGGGAAATTTCAATTTATTTATGTATTCGCCGTCAGTCGAATAGATAAAAAACACCACGAAGAAAATGATTACGATTAATAACATTTATTAATAAATGCTTCCGAGTAATTTACAACTTGGTCCTCTGTCAGTCAAAATTGACTCATTAATTTTGCACACCTTGTTACCTCACAAAAAACATTGTAGGGTTGTCTACGAAATGCATTTTTCCGACCTTATTATGAAATGCATGGGTTTGGCGCCAACCACCACTCATGACATGCTTGAGCTGATAGGGTTTGATTTCAGCCTCAAGAAGCAGTGGGTAGTGCACCAACATGTTGATAACTACTACAAGTAGTTTGTGTCAATATCTATATTAATTTGCATGATTGGTTCATGACGTATATTTTAAATAGGGAAAATGTTACAAGTCAATCATTAACATTGATGACTGTCATTTGCCTCAGATGGACATTGATGTTCTTATTCAATGAAGTAACATTGGAAATTAATTTTCAAATTATTTCTATATCACATTCTAAACATCTCATCAACTATTTTTATCAGAAGAATGGTTGTATCTTTGAGAGAACACTAACTGATCTTGGTGTCAAAATAGCATCAGACTTTAATATGTTGGGATGATCATATCACCAAAATTGTTAATAAATCCCAGAGGCGGATCCAGCCTTGAAAAATAGGGAGGGGGAAAAGGGGTTTGTGACAAAGTTTGAACAATCGGCCTCAGGAACTGGTGGGGGAGGGGGAAGCAAAAAGCCTCCAGTGTTCTACCATGTTTTAGGCTGTTTTATTTAAAAGTGGTTAGGTTTTGTCAGTTTGTTAATGTTATGGTACATTTTATAAATGGACAATTGAATTGTTTGTTATGGGCCCACCGTTTCAAACTGCTGTGTGAAATACGTTCTTTCATATAACAAAAATACAAAAGCTGATGAGTTATATTATGTGCCTTAAAAGGTAATCTATTTTCAAAAGAGAGAGAGAAAAATAGGCATTATTTGTTAATATAAGCATGAATAATAATGTAGGACTTTTTTATATATTATATTTAAAATCAATTGTATCTGTTTGTTCTTATGTCTCTTTATAAGTTTCATTCAAACTTAAATGGTAACATTAAATAAGAAGTCTGTGAAGTGTAAAACTAAATCACCTAAATTAATCATTTTTTTCAAAAGATTGTTCCCATTTGGAATCTACTAACGTTTTGTATCAGATTGAATTTCCACAATTCATTAAACTATATGTAAACTTTACAAGAGAAAAATTGTTAAATAACTTTGACCCTGACATTACATGCACATGGGTATTATCTTTTCCTATTGTAGGTATTATATTATTTATTATTATTTATTCAAGCAAAAGATACATTTTACAAAATATAATACAAATCAACAAATTAAACAAACACGATGCAAGAAGAAAATATAAAATCATAGTCACTAGCTACCAGGAAAGCACAAAAGCAGCCTAAGCCACTGTCACCAATTAGATGTGTACCTACATTATGCTTGTTGTGGCCAGGTCTTAAATGTTGCGCTTTATATATAAAACTGAAAATAGTATAATTTCAGCTATTTTTATATCTTAAATGTTTGTGTTTTTATGTTTTGTTATTTGTACAAGAGGTCCAATGTGGATAGAAGTGCTTGCCACCTGTTCATAACTTTTTTTCACTGTCTTGTGCCTTGTATTTTTCTTTCAGTGATAAAGTTTAATAAATGAAAAGTATATATTTCTACTACTCTAGTATGATGTTAATAAAAGTTTGTTTAGTTATCAGATTATTAATTATATCATCGTTCAGATTCTGAAATTAATTACAATTACAGGGGATTGGGTTACCAAGCCATTATTCAAATCCGGTATTAGCCAATCAATTTGTCTAAGCAAATTGTACTGAAAGACTAATGTACTAAATTATATTGACAAACCATCTAACATACAGCTAAGATAAGATATAAACACACAATATACTTTTTAAAACTAAAAACTGAAGAAGAAAGAAGTGAAACAATTATGTTTGTTTCGGATTTCGAACTTTGACGTTGGTGGCGTAAATATTTGTTTTGGTGGTAAACAGAATTGTCAGCAAGATCACGCTTATTATCTAATAGTAGATACTGTATTTATCTTATTTCCGACAGTGATACGTGGGAGTACTACGTATGTTTTATAACATTTAAGTTGTGTTAATGTTCTTGACTTTGAATATTAAAATTATTAGTTAGGCTATTTAGTTATGTGTTTCGATCGGCTAATTGGCCATTAGCCTGACTAGCCCTCGTGTAGTAGTTTGACTGTATGTATCTGCTACGCTGTATTTTGGGGTTGTTTGCACATGCAGCTGTGCTGCCTTGTGCGTGTTTTCATTGAGTTTATTTGTGTTTCAGACTTTACCAAAGAATAAAGAACGGTTAAAGCAACTACCACGAGTTTGTGTATCATTGTCCGGATTAGTAAAGTGTATTCCCTTAATAATGGAGGAAAATACGTTCATCGACCTCAGCTTCGAAGAGCTCGAGGTCAAACACCGTTCGTTTAAAGGTCACCTAACGAGGGCAAGGGACCGTTTTACCCGTGTTCTCGACCGAGACGAACCGGAACTGGTTAAAGTGGCATTCGACCATATACAAAAGAAAATTCGAAAGATAACCGACTTACTTGATGCTATGGATGTTGTCAAACCACCTGATGAGACTGACACTACTACACGTCTACATGCAGAGCTAATGTCAGCAGCTGATGACGTGGAGCGAAAATATCAAGAATACAGAAGGTTTTCAAGGAATGAGCAAACCGCTAATTCTTCCCAAGGTGAGCCAACTGCAGCAGGAAAAGATGAAGAGATGATAAAATTAATTAAAGCTCAGTCTGAAATGGTGGCACAGCTTACAATAAAATTGAACGGAATCGGCTCAGACAACAAACGGCCTTCGATTAAAACACCAGGACTCCCAGCCCCTCGGTGGGATGGATCTCCAAGAAACTTCCATTCTTGGCATGTACGAATTGACCAATACTTCGAATCTGCTGGTATTAAGGGTGACCAAGAAAAATTGATGGTTTTGCTCAATGGTGATGCGTTACCCAAATCTATTCAAGACCATATTGCTGATTGCTGCTCGGTTGAAGGTGATAATGGAGCTTGGGCTCGTCTGAAGGAAAAGGTCCCGACTTCAGCTATTGTTCGTGATGTTATTCTGACACTTCAGATGATGAAGCCAATGAAGTCAGCAACAGCAAAGGAAATGCGACCTGTTTTAAATGGACTCACAGACTTTGCAAGACGAATGCGTGAACTTGGAAAAGAATTAGAGCTCTCATCGTCAGTAGTTGTTGAACTAGCGAGTCAGAAAATCGATGCTGAATTAAGTTTCAAATACATGCGGCAGATAAAGCACGATGAGCCGACAATACCAAGTTTGATCTCATTCTTACGAAGTGAAACGGAAGCAAGGGAACGCCGAGAGCAACCTCATATGTTTGGCGATCAAAATGCATCTACTCATCACATTACAGGACAAATTAGTACACTTAAAAATACTACCCAATTTTTACCGAAATCTAATTTTAAAGGTGCTGAAACTAGCGCGGATGATTGTCCTTTCTGCACTGACCACTCACGTCACTTGATTATTAAGTGCCCTATCTTTAACTCAAAATCTAATGAAGAGAGACGGTTAATGATAATGGAAGCTAGGAGATGTTTCTTATGTTTTCGTACAAACCACATTGCGCTCAGATGCCCCAGACATGACAAAAAACGCTGCTCTGTGTGTCAGCTATTTCACCACCGACTGATTGCTTGCCCACCCAATCGCGCTTTGAGAATTAACAACACAGACGATTTCTGTCAAAGTCAAATGTCACCTAAAACACAGGCGGGAGCGAACACAAATCTACGGCCATTTGTACGCCACGAAACCCAAGTAGGAACTAACTTAGGTCAGAATCCATTCATATATTTGCCAGCATCAACTAACCAAAATTCACCTCAGATAACTCAGGCGGGAGTAAACCTAAGTATACGTCAGACTGAAACAGGGCCCAGTCAAAATCCATTCGTGCCTCCATCAACAAACCAGACAATCTCGAAAATGAACTCGACGAGGTATGCCGAACGCCGTCGCTACTCACCGACTACAGATATCGAGGTACAAGACAACAAGGGCAATTGGCAGAAAGCTGTCGCGTTCTTTGATAGTGGTGCTGATACCACTCTGGTCAAGTGCTCCACCGCTGAAAGGCTAGGCTTAAACGGACAGCCCTTTGTATTTACTTATGGTGTGGCCGGAGGAGGCATCGTACGAGAAAACAGTGCTAGGTATCAACTTCGAGTCAGACCACTACGGGAATTGAAAGCATACGACTTGGTTGCACTTAGTGTACAAAAGCCTTCCCATGATAGCCCACCTGTTGGCGAAGATGTCTTTGACGAACACCCTCACTTAACGGTAGTTAAAGAACATTTGACTGTGGAGGAAGCCGAGATTGACCTACTCATTGGATACGACTATCAAAGTCTTACTACACCACTGAAAACAATACGTTCATTAACTGATCCTGATACATCACCAACTGCGGCAAAAAGTGCTCTAGGTTGGACAATTATCGGACAAACCATTCCAAAGCCAATTTCCAATGTCATCAGCCACATCACAAACGTAAATTTCATGGATGACTCCCAGCTTTTATATACATCCGATGTCATCGGAGT
This sequence comes from Antedon bifida, assembly GCF_963402885.1. Classification (NCBI taxonomy): domain Eukaryota; kingdom Metazoa; phylum Echinodermata; class Crinoidea; order Comatulida; family Antedonidae; genus Antedon; species Antedon bifida. The sequence goes on from NC_136227.1 coordinate 13,712,334, forward strand.
TAAACCAACAACCTTGTGTACATGTACAGATAAGGAAATTGCTGAATCTCAGTTTATCAAACATTGTAGAAAAAATCTCCAAATAAATGAGAAGGGCCACATTACCGTGGAAATGCCATGGAAGGATGGATTTCCTGAGTCTCTAGACTGTAATAGAGTACAAGCCGTGCCGGGGATGATTTCACATGAGGCCAGGTTGCTAAAAAACAAGCAAATCAATGAATACAATGATGAAATTCAAGCTCTCCTTGACAATGGATTTACGCGTGAGCTCACGCCAAGTGAAGACAGAAATGAAGGATGGTACCTTCAACACCATGCTGTCCACCAGCAACACAAGACAACAAAGATCCGTATTGTATGGAATTCCGCTGCGAAGTTTAACGGGTTGTGTCTCAATGACGGATTCCACAAAGGGCCAGATTTCTTAAACTCACTTGTGACATGCTTTCTACACTGGCGGAAGTACGGAATTGCAGTAGCCGGAGACGTTTGGAAGATGTTTAACCAGATTGCATTATCAGTGCGTGATCAAAAGTTTCATCGTTTTGTCTGGCGATTTGGGGATACCCCAGCAGGAGTTAAATCGACATACGTTATAGCAAAGGCTCTAGTTGCACCGTTAATGAAAAGATCAAATATAAGTATTAAGGAAATGCCTGTACATAAGTTGTGTTTGATTGCAACTGTGGGAGAACTTAAACACGGGTTTTCTTCTAAACAAGGAATGCTTTTATTATGTAACTACTTGAGTTGTGAACATTTAATTACTGCATTTTAATTAAGATTCACTTTGTTGTGGTTATTTTTCGAAATCCTTTATGTACTGTGACTCATGTCAATTTGTCACGAGGCGGGAGTGTTTCGGATTTCGAACTTTGACGTTGGTGGCGTAAATATTTGTTTTGGTGGTAAACAGAATTGTCAGCAAGATCACGCTTATTATCTAATAGTAGATACTGTATTTATCTTATTTCCGACAGTGATACGTGGGAGTACTACGTATGTTTTATAACATTTAAGTTGTGTTAATGTTCTTGACTTTGAATATTAAAATTATTAGTTAGGCTATTTAGTTATGTGTTTCGATCGGCTAATTGGCCATTAGCCTGACTAGCCCTCGTGTAGTAGTTTGACTGTATGTATCTGCTACGCTGTATTTTGGGGTTGTTTGCACATGCAGCTGTGCTGCCTTGTGCGTGTTTTCATTGAGTTTATTTGTGTTTCAGACTTTACCAAAGAATAAAGAACGGTTAAAGCAACTACCACGAGTTTGTGTATCATTGTCCGGATTAATGTTGAAAAAAAATATGATGCTTTTAACAATCAGTGTGAATGTTAACTGCAAATATGCAACCAGAGAACAATTATAAAAGATCTTAAAAACAAATTAGTATTGATGTACTTTAATTAGTGTCAAGTAATTTAACGTTGTATATCAAATTCATTACAAAGGAAAACAAATTGATGTATACCTGGTCCTGGATGTTGACAGCATTGTTGCTAACAATGAAATGGCAAATTTCTTCAGCAGTTTTTTCCCCTGCAATCTATGAAATAAAACATATAGATCAATATGCATTCAGTTACATTTTTCATTAAAATACATATAGGCCTACAATAGTAAACATAGACAACAACATACATTCCATGTTGTATTAAATTACAGCCATTATATTATTATATTATATCATTATAATAATATTAGATTGCCCAAATAAATAAGTTTTTTTTCTTCTTGTCTTAAATTTTGTATTTACATTAATTTTGTAGACATATTTTTAGAGAAAAATTGTAATGAAATTTGTATTTATTTTTTTAATATATATTTTTATATGAGGGTTAGCTGGCTCATTTAATTTACGGCAATGTATTTTGCTTAAGCTGCCTCTCCTCAGCATTTTATATGAGGGGTAGCCGACTTGTTTGATTTACAGAAATGTATTTTGCTTAAGCTGCCCCTGCCCAGCATTTTATATGAGGGGTAGCTGGCTCATTTGATTTACAGCAATGTATTTTGCTTAAGCTGCCCCTGCCCAGCATTTTATTTGAGGGGTAGCTGACTTGTTTGATTTACAGCAATGTATTTTTGCTTAAGCTGCCCCTGAACAGCATTTTATATGAGGGGTAGCTGGCTCATTTGATTTACAGCAATGTATTTTGCTTAAGCTGCCCCTGCCCAGCATTTTTAATGAGGGGTAGCTGACTTGTTTGATTTACAGCAATGTATTTTTCTTAAGCTGCCCCTGCCCAGCATTTTATATGAGGGGTAGCTGACTTGTTTGATTTACAGCAATGTATTTTGCTTAAGCTGCCCCTGAACAGCATTTTATATGAGGGGTAGCTGACTTGTTTGATTTACAGCAATGTATTTTGCTTAAGCTGCCCCTGCCCAGCATTTTATATTAGGGGTAGCTGACTTGTTTGATTTACAGCAATGTATTTTGCTTAAGCTGCCCCTGAACAGCATTTTATATGAGGGGTAGCTGACTTGTTTGATTTACAGCAATGTATTTTGCTTAAGCTGCCCCTGCCCAGCATTTTATATGAGGGGTAGCTGACTTGTTTGATTTACAGCAATGTATTTTGCTTAAGCTGCCCCTGAACAGCATTTTATATGAGGGGTAGCTGACTTGTTTGATTTACAGTGATGTATTTTGCTTAAGCTGCCCCTGCCCAGCATTTTATATGAGGGGTAGCTGACTCATTTGATTTACAGCAATGTATTTTGCTTAAGCTGCCCCTGCCCAGCATTTTATATGAGGGGTAGTTGCCTCATTTGATTTACAGCAATGTATTTTGCTTAAGCTGCCCCTGAACAGCATTTTATATGAGGGACGTAGCTGGCTCATTTGATTTACAGCAATGTATTTTGCTTAAGCTGCCCCTGAACAGCATTTTATATAAAGGGTAGCTGACTTGTTTGATTTACAGCAATGTATTTTGCTTAAGCTGCCCCTGCCCAGCATTTTATATGAGGGGTAGCTGGCTCATTTGATTTACAGCAATGTATTTTGCTTAAGCTGCCCCTGCCCAGCATTTTATATGAGGGTAGTTGGCTCATTTGATTTACATAAATGTATTTTGCTTAAGCTGCCCCTGCCCAGCATTTTATATGAGGAGTAGCTGGCTCATTTGATTTACAGCAATGTATTTTGCTTAAGCTGCCCCTGCCCAGCATTTTATATGAGAGGTAGCTGCTCATTTGATTTACAGCAATGTATTTTGCTTAAGCTGCCTCTGCCCAGCATTTTATATGAGGGGTAGCTGACTTGTTTGATTTACAGCGATGTATTTTGCTTAAGCTGCCCCTGCCCAGCATTTTATATGAGGGGTAGCTGACTTGTTTGATTTACAGCGATGTATTTTGCTTAAGCTGCCCAGCATTTTATATGAGGGGTAGCTGACTTGTTTGATTTACAGCAATGTATTTTACTTAAGCTGCCCCTGCCCAGCATTTTATATGAGGGGTAGCTGACTTGTTTGATTTACAGCGATGTATTTTGCTTAAGCTGCCCCTGCCCAGCATTTTATATGAGGGGTAGCTAGCTCATTTGATTTACAGCAATGTATTTTGCTTAAGCTGCCCCTGAACAGCATTTTTCATCTTTCATAAGTTGTATTGTATGTTTTGTATTGATATCATGCTGGTCAAATAAATAAACAAAACAATCACATCAAATGAGCCAACAGTGTTTATAAGCACTACAGTGATTATTTTGATCCATTATGGCACTGTTGTTGTGACCCTATTTTATACCGCCATGTTGTCACTTTTAATTCATTTAGTTACTTGTTTTATATCTCTTTTGTTTCCAGCGCATTAGCTTATAAAACAATTTATTAAGTTGCTAAAGAAGCTAAGTATTGCTAGTTAATTGTTGCTGGTTAAATTGTTTTATACTAAAACAGTGTAAACTTGCCTACCTGAATGCCATTGAATGCACAAATATCAAGAAGGTCTTGTTTGACAAGATCCATTGTAATTCTGCTAAATTGAAAAAAGGGCAGAAACAATGTATAATGTTTAAAATGGATTAAAATAAAAACAAGTTGTCAATTCAAAATTTGTAGGGTTTATATAAAAGCACCACACACATTAACAAATAGATGATTACGAGTTACTTGAATGACGGCTCATCACAACAGCAAAGGTAATGAAGTGGAGTTGTGGCTTGGTGGTTATGATGCTTGGCTACCACTCCAAGGGTCCTGGGTTCAAGTCCCGTCACATGTCAGGATTTTTTCTAAGGACAAAATTACAACTCCACTCCCAAAGACTTGTAATAAGACTTTGTTTATGTAGAGCATCTTGTATATGTTTGTCTTGTGAACCTCTGAGGGTCCCTAATGATCAGCGATGGATCACCCTCAATAAATATGGTAAAAAAAAAAAAAAGCAACATATCATTAGAATCATCTATAGACTGTTGTGGCTTTAAACCACCTCTTTCCTAAAAAAGCACCCCTCCCTCTAAATTTTTAAAGTGACAAATATAAATACACTACAAGAATTGAACATGATGTTGAAATAGAGTAAATAATTATACAATCCAATATCTCTTCTATCAACAATTTCCTCAACCAATGCCTCCTCTATCAAATAACATTATAATATTTCTAGTCATACTATGGAGTAATGCTGAAATAAAAAAATCTAAAATATATAATGCTTCTATATTAATAGAATGCAAATTGTACAAAAGACCAACACTTTTATATAACTGATAACCAGGGCAATTCAATATATTCTGTAAAATTTACACCATATTGTTGTCTTTGTTTTTATAATAATTAATATAGTTGATTAGAACTACAAACCAACATAAAATACCATTTTAGGTAAAGCAATAAAGGTGTATCAAGGTACTTTAAGTAAAAACAATGATTGGTTTAAGGTCTTGTGAAAATACAATGTATTTTTACTTGGAATTATTAAAAATACTTGAACACTGAAAAAGATGAGGTTCATACAAACTGTTAATAAAATAAAGATGTTTGATTAAAATCATGTCATTATCATACAGTACATGGCTTGGAAGGTATACAATCTACAACTTAAGTCAAGAAATTGCATCATCAGTTTAACATTAGTTGAGTTTATCAGATTTGTTTTTACATTTTCAATAGATTGGTTTGAGATGATATTTTATCATTTTGTAGTTTAATACAGAGAGGCACTGTGAGGATCAAGGGTTAGTTAGTTGAATAACGCTCTTGAAAGAGGTTGGACTATAAAACCAAATATAATGCAATTATAAAATAAAAAAAAGATGATAACAGTAATTTTCTTACTCTATGTAATTAGGTATTGAATAAATCCATTATTAAACAAGGCATTAGTAGTTAATAATCAGAGACAAGACAAAATCTAACCAACTGAATGTTCACAGGCAAAATCAAAGCTAATGATCATTTGAATTATTAATACAAACAAACTATAACGAAGTTGTGTTGTATGTACCTATTCAAATAAATGATATACAGTATGTCAAAATGGTTATTATACCTGTAAACAATTAAGTTAAACTAAAACGTATACATTAGATAACTGGCTGCTGAATCAGACAATAAGCATTTCAAAAAACAACTTTGGCTTTTACTATTAATAAATAAATTAATGCATTCCAGGGGGCGGATCCAGGATTTTGTGAAAGAGGGGAAGGGGGCGCAACTGTAAAGATTCACATCAACTCAGCCCAACCTTGGTTGAGGATGGGTTGAGGTACTAGCCTACTAAAATGGTAACATTTTCCCCATAGGCCTATTAAAAGCAATTAAAAGTAAAAGCGTCACAACAGGGCGCTTCAGGGTGCTTGTCCAAGGCCATCGACAGGACCTATGGCAAAGCGAACTTTGTTAAATGACGCCCCAGATGGCTGGAAATGGTACTCTCGCACATAAAATTCATGATAAATGGCACCTCTAATTTTCAGGAAAAGACACTCTCATATGTACAGTAGCATGCTACCAATGAGCAAAACAATCATACTTTTCCCTCCAATAAACACACATGACTAATTGCAGGACGATATAACATTTTGTTGCCGATTTCATTCACTCAGTATTTAGTTTTTATTGCGTTGCGTTCAAGTTCATTGCGAACGTACATCTAGGGGAAGCCCCGAAAAAAGCGCAAAATTTAATGCTTATTATAGCTCAATATTTATTTACATAAATTTGTTGAAGAAATTAAATATATAAATATAAATAGGTATTGACAGTTGGGTGGGTGGCCTAGAAAAAAAAATCGGTTGCTATAATGTATACTACAGTTACAGTTAGTGTACTATACTATTAAATATCCTTTATGATGAAGATCTGTAGTTAACCACAGCGTTCCATTTTTGACTTATCTACACTTTTATTTATGCTTACTGACTGTCAGCTAAACAATAGGTAGGCCTAGGGGTGGTTGTATGGCGGTGTCCTTTGTATGAATCGTTACTGCATTCTTACTTTGCTTGATAATAATAATAAATACACTAAGTCAGAAAACGACCTAACAAAAAATGATTCTGACACTTAGGAGTTTTAGAAGGTATACAATCTACGACTTAATTGAAGAAATTACAACATCAGTTCTAATATTGGTTAAAGACACTAGATCTGCAATTGTTGCCGTTTTGTAAAAATAATATATAACTTTAAAAACATTAAATGTGCATTTTATGGTTAATTATGATAAAAGAGAAAATTAATGCACTCCCTAAGTAGCTTCGAAAGTTCTAGACGTTTCTAGATCTAGCTTAGTTGGGCTTAGTTTTGTAAGCAAGACCAGGTAATATTAGCTGAAAAGTTACAGTTCTTTTATTTGTTTACCTTTCATGTGACCGATCATCACCTCACAATATGAAATATCAATCCGCACGCGATGCATGTTGGGATTTAAAACAGGCCGCTAAAATTATTAGAATCAATTTTTTTTTTCGCAATAGGTCTGTATAGTAATAGTATTTATTTTTACAAAAAACCTAGGTCTATATACAGTGTCTTTAAGTTTATCAGATTTGTCTTTTCATTTTCAATGAACTGGTTTAAGATATCATTTTGTAGTTTAATACAGAGAGGCACTGTGGGGATCAAGGGCTAGTTTGGCAATGATTTACTGGTAAATGTAAATTAGCCCACCTACTATGGTTCAGGCTAATGCTGGAAAATTTTGGGAATTATGGAATCTATCCGGAAATTGCACTATTCGGCCGTTCCAAGGCAAAACAACGTAACTACAAAATGTTGCTTTTCGAGAAAAACTGAATTGAAGTTTGAGTGTTTGCATTTCAACAACAAATTATCGTAATGATGTGAAATTTTGTATGAGTATATATAAATAATAATTATTATTAAATACAAAATGTTAAATAATTTAAACAATTTGATCAAAAGTTATTACCACTTTTTAAATGACGTTCATAGAATGAAAGTCATTTCTGAGGCAAAACAACGTAACTGCGATATTCTGTGGCAAAACAACGTAACTGTGGTCATTTCATGGCAAAACAACGTAACTGTGATGATTTTAAAAACAATGGATTGAAACTCTTTTTGAACAACAGGGAGAGCTGGGGTGTCACGAAACCTAAGACCACGAAAGCTAAGACCCCCTAAGACCTAAGATCACGAAAGCTAAGACCCTAGACCTAAGATTACAAATTCTAAGATATACTACAGCTTAGGCGTCATGTCAAAATGTTTCAAAACGATAATTATGCGTGAAACGCGGTTCAGATTTCTTTGACCGTTTAACGCGTTAAACGTCTTAATCAAGCTCATTAATTGTACTCATTAAATATTCAAAGCTTAGGACCGCCTACTATTACGTCGGTAAAAAGACGCGATTAACGCGAACATCGCGGTTTAATGTAATACTATTTTGAAATCGATTTTGCGTCGAACACAACGATAAAAATGCGTTTTTAGGGTCAGGTCCTATGACAACAAAGAAATCGGCTGATATGTAGACCTATTCCCCGGTCTATACATATACTGTCGTGTACGTATACATACATAAAATAAATGGGGAAACCCCGTAGGCTTCATTAGCCTATACTGTACCGTATACGGCTTTTTTTTTTGTATAGCCGAATATAATACTAAATAGCTTGATTTGAATGTTTAGGAAGATTCAGTATTTTAGTTCTTTGAAATGTATGCATTGTTTGTATGTTAAGTGTGTCCTTATTTTATGATTATCATCATAAAATACTTCATTAATTTATATTATTAATTCAGTCAATGTCACATGGTCATGCGCATATTAAGAAACGACATTGTTTAGGCCATGTGCTCGTGCTCCGGCGATCCAAAGGATCAGCAGAGGACCGTTTCCTTAAACGTTCTTCCACCCTATGCATATTGTGTACACGTGCTCTGCCGTGGATACAAAGGACTGTTTTGTTTTACGCGCATACCTAGCAATAACAGGCTCTTTCTTTAAATGTTCTTCCACCCTATGCATATTGTGTACATGTGATCTGCTGTTTATGAAAATCAGATTAAAAGATTAATTATACTATACTATACTGAAGTTGTTTTTCAGTTATGACCATTATGAGACTAAGTAGGGTGTTTCGTAGTTATTAAATTAGAGAACAAAGCTAGAATAGTAATAAATAGGCCTAGTAAACAACAAATAAACTTGAAATGTTACTGGTAGGTCTATGCTATATAGGCTATTCATGTAAAATAATTTAATTGGAAAAACGAAAATCCACCAATGTTCCCCGTTTATTTTCCCAGGGTCAAAGTGGTCAAAATAAATACAATATTTACAATAAATAAATATATTCCTTCATATGGTAACTAAAATATACTCCACGCACGGAGGACCCGAGATGTAATCCGTAATCGCGAATAACTTTTGTAACTTAGACCTCCCAACTCATGGACGTACTATATTCAGTTCCGAAGCAAAAGCCACACGCAAATACCATTGTTCTTAAAAGATAAATAAAACAAAGCATATCCGAATAAAACAATAGTAGGCTACTAGTCTTTGCTTTGTTGACTAATTTAATACGTCTAGGTGGGTCGCCTAAACGAACAACATGGTAGGTGTAGGCCAGCAGCATTCAGCAAGCTTTTTGACCCCTTAAAAAGACATTCTTAAGCTTATTGGCCACGTTGGCTCTAAAAAAAAATTTACTTATCAACTTACTGATCGCCATCCAACTAGTTAAAATAATATTACAATTTAAAATAAATAAACGAATTAAACTAGACTTGAACTCGTTAGGCCTACTTTGACGAGTTAGTTATCCGCACAGCAAAATCCACTTGCACGTCATTAAGTTACTTACTTTAGAATATTGCGCACAGAAAAAAAAGTATGCCATTATAGAATAAAATAATATTTTGTTGTTATATGGTGAATTCTGTATATTTTGGGTCATTGTACAGTATACACATTCATGGGTATCACTTTTTATTCGGAAGAGCTATAACAGATTAAAATTGATTGATTGATAAAATACTGCAAAGATAAAAATAGGTGACCCACATCATTCAAATGTTTTGACGTGATGACGTTATCAAATAAAAAATAAATATCACCTTCCGGAAAGATAATGGTCTAAGCACACTGACATCGCGAGATTCGCGTAAATGAATGTGAAACGTAATGACGTCATCGCAAAAAAACCCATTTTTTTTGGGATTCTATAAGGGGACAATATTTTGTTTACAAAAAATAACAATTATAATGTTATTAAACGATGCAACCTATGTCTACAAAAAAATAGTAAGTTGACATTTCACTTAACCAAATAAATGAATTAATCAGCATAATGCAGAATAGAAGGACAATAGGTACTTATAGACACAAAAGACTACTAGCCAAATGAACAATATGTGGATGCTTGCATAAATTAACTACATAAACAGTCTCTTCCTGTGCACTATTAAGTGTTATTACATTGTGCAAATTAAATGTTTAAGATTTTAACTCAGCAAATTAAAATAACGTTCTTTTTTATTGGCGCAGAAAAGGGTACTCAAAATACAGTATAAATTTATGAATACTGTATTTTATCCACAAATGTGGTTGGGAAAATACGGTATACAAAATACGGTATATCTTTTGGAGCGTCGTTTCCGCTGCCAAAAATATACAGTAACGTAAATACGGTTTATATAATACAGTTAAAAAATGTTGCTCTGTTTTTGTATCATGCCTTCTGTGTTTCAAATCAGGGAGATATTTGTAAAATCTCCCTGATCAAATCACGCAGATTATTTTTACCTTTGATTCTTTATTGGTATTATTATAGAGTAAGTTCATCGTCAAGTTTCTGTTAATAATTTTCTTTACTCATTTTTGTATAGGACTATGTACAACAGTACAATGATGGTACAATCATTGTTTAAAAGTGAAAAAAAACATCGGTTCATTTTTTGTGTGTATATTATGATGCTATGCGTCTTAGTTTTATTTCCTGAATGTAAAAGCTGTGCTATTTTACGAATTCCTATTTTAACCACCACATATTATTCATGGATCAATAAATAACAAAAGCTTCAACAAAACCATGCTTTGCAAAATAACAACATTTATTTCTATAGGATCATGCTCTGATCATTTAGTTTAACATACTATATAATAATAATAATAATATGACAATTATTATTTTTTTAAATACATAAAAATATGTCGGAAGCATTATGGAAAATGTTTCAAAATTATTAATTTATTTATAAATACCAAATTTGAAATTGAATTATTGAAATACTAGTTCCCATATTGTTGGCAATTTCAAACAAGCAATACATATATATACAGTATATATAAACAGGCACAGAACAATAATTCTAAATTCTAATTAATGTGAACGGAATTGAGGAAATCTGTGAGAATGAGATATATAATTATTGAAACCCATTTTAAAAATACAATAAAATAACGATATACATGTTTCAATATCAACTACGATAGGTGTAGGCCTATATTTTTATTTATTGTGTAAATAATTGTAGGAATAGACATCTTCACATCACACTCTGTCCTGGATGGTATTTTCTACGATGAGAAGTGACATCAGCGTTAGATAAAAATGTGTAAGAGGGACAAATCAGGCATTTACCTATCCCACCATTTGTTAACGCGCTGTCACTTGTGTCCCACGAATCCAATTCCAAGACATCATGTAACGTGTAAAAACGCTCTCCACTCTCATCAAGCATTGGTGACGGAAAACCCCCCTTACACCTTAACTTATTTAGTGGTTCCGTTGCGGTTACGGGGTGTGAAGTGCAGTGGTTGCAATCATCCTTGGTACATTTGTAAAAAGCAGTGAAACCTTTCCGTCTGTCAATATGCTTTAACATGAAATGTACTTCGTCGACCAAGTCACTTTCTCTGAATTTCTTCCCGCTGTTACAAGACATAACTTCGTAGGCAACGTTGTAGTCGTTGTAAGGCATTTCGTCTTGGTCCGAAGCGATATAAGTTGTGGAAATCGGAGCACCTGCGAACGTTACGCCATCCAAGTAGTTGTTGAGTTTCGACATCGCATTATTGTAAACAACAAATAATTTTTGAAGTCGCTCGTCCTCTGTTAGGTCGGGTTGTTCCCATGGAGTTTTTTCTTCCCCTTCCAGTCTGTCCGGTAAAGACACAGACGTCAAAGCTTGCGTGCACAAACCCCAGACATGTTCGATGGCGTTGTACGCGGATTGACCCGGTGCGTAAGATGTGATGATCAGCGCATCTATTCCCGTCTTTTTGAAGAGTCGTCCGTAGTAAAGTAGATTAGTACTGTGTCCTGTGTTAAAATCGCAACCCCCGTCTGTAATTATGGTTATGATAGATTTTCCATTGCGCATGTCATTCTCAATTAGCGGCAACATGTCGTTTATATGCGACGCGACAGTACATTTTGTAGCTGGACCCCTCTGCACGATCTTAACGGGCCCACTACGTTGCACTTTTAATTCGAATCTACCATGTTTGTCAGATGACATACGTGGTGGGTCAAGAAGGGTGAGGCGCAGGTAACCACATGGTGTTATAAGATTTCCATTTCTGGATGGAAAATCGTGGTCAAGATAATTTGGTCTGTCGTTGGTTGGATATATCTTCCGGATTTTCGTCCTTCTATCAACGGCTAGTACATCTTTACCTGTACAGACAAACACAATTATGTTAACTTACAGTATTAATGGTTAGGGCAACTGCATATCAAGTAGACGGTCCGAGTTCGAGTCTCGGTTGGGGCTTTTTCTCATTCTCACAGATTTCCTCATCTTTATCGTTTCAAATTAATTAATTAAATTTCAGTATATCACCGGGCGGTTTAGAATTAATGTTCTTTGCCTACTGTGTTCATATATAATAATAAAAGAACAAATGAGGAAATACGTGTAAATCATATACAAAAACAAGCGGCACTTAAGCGGTGACATTTTATTATGAAAATTATTAATAGTAGGCCTAAACTTTGAAATTTGTTAACTGCAATTGCTGTGGAAATAATGTCCGCAAACACAAATTATGTAATAATAATATGGAGGCGCAGCAAAACAGAACACAACAAATGAAATGCTTTAAAACTTACCGAATTTGATTTTGTTTTTGTTGTCTAACGAATACAGAGCACAATGTCGTGGGTAGAGCGCGTTGAATTGGAACAAATATTTCACCCTTGCGTTGAAGAAATGTCCACTTACGTGGGGCTTCATCCGGGTGTTCTCTTTTCTGGGTATCCTTGCATCAATGTAACCTTTATAGTTCGTTGAATTTTTCCTACCTTCATGCGGCGGCTTTAACATTCTATGTACTGTGTTTGTGCCTAAGGATAACAGTATAAAATAGTAATTAATATTGTAATAAATATAGTGATATATAAAATATTCGATTTAGTTAAACGGATGTATTGTCAATCAAAAACATGAAAAATTTAGATTAATAAAAAAGTACGAGTGCGATACAATTATTTAAATTTAATCGAAACTTTATTTTATAATGAAAACTTACTGAATTTAGGAAATTCTTCTTTTAAGTTGCCAACCTCGCGCAAAATGTGAGATTGGATTACTTTTAGACTGGTTCCGCAGTTGCCAGTTGTGTTGTGTCGTCGGCTGTGAGCTTCAAACCCATTACTTTCGATGAAGTTTTTTGCCACAGGAATGATATCAGGAAATTTGGATACTATAGATGGTCTCCCGCGTTTTGCTGGTGTTGATTCTTCGTCGCTTTCCTTGTTACGCTTACTGTGCCGGCCACGAACAAATTTACCCGCAGCTAACTTTGCTAACATCTTCTTACGTTACGGTACACAATTGTGAAGAAAATAAGACTTTTGGTAGGTTTAATTAAGTTTTCGCATGTACACATTTGTAGACTAGTTATTAATATGTTGTACAAATTAGATCTCGTGCTAAGAGAGGAAACTCTAAATGGTCTACGCCCGGTTCTAATACAAAACAGTTGAATACTGGGCGTAAATTGTTTATACTTTGTATCTTTTATGTGCATATTTTTGTCATTTACTGCTAATACACAATGTTACGTAATCGCATAGCGTCACATACGCCCTATTTTCCACCAATCAACATGTTTGAAAAATCATGATTGCGTGGCATATAAAAAGACAGTTACTGTAATCTACTAAGTATCTGGAAAAAATTCTCAAATTAAATTATAGGCAGTTCAGTAATCTAGAGTAAATTTTATAATGGCATACTTTCTTGTGAAATGGCTTGAGCCAAAGCGGGACGCGGGTTTAGAATCGCATGTACTTCGAAAGGATATTGAGTTGGGACAAGATGGGCCAATAGAAGTTGGTATGACAGTAACAGCTAAATACGTACGCCGTTTCTACAAGGCAGAAATTATTGAAGGTAGGTTCGATTCTTATCAATAAATTATAGCCAATCCCCATAGTCTTAGGGTGTTAATTGCATTCACCAATAAAATACAAGTTTTAATACAGTAATCGCGTCAACATTGCATTTGTATTTTCAGTCATAATAACGTACCAAATAGTCCAGTCCCTAAGGGGAGAAAAGGGGGTGGGATATTACCAGACTGGATACAAATTTTTCAAAATAGCATTTTGTTGGAGTATAGTGTGGAGATGCCAAAACAAAGTTACTGGAAATCTGATTAACCTCTGTGACCTCTGACCTCAATTTTTATATTTTTCTATTATATAACTAAAAATCGCCATATCTTGAAAACTCATGGACATTTTACATTAATTTTTTTTGTCAACATACTTGGAAGATATATATTTATATTCGCTATAATGAAAAAAATTGTACAAAAATGGCTTTATTTTTCAGTTACCCTTTTTTACGCTAAAATCGCCTCAAAAGCATAATTATATTAATGATATTAGATGTATGATAATAATAATCTCTAAAAACAAATTAAAAAGTAGTGTGGAATTGTTAGGTACAGTACCGTGCCTAAGTCACGTAAAAGTATGCCTACACTATAACTACTAACATTTTTTATTTTATTTTACAAATTTAGTGTGTAAGTTTGACGACGACGAAGCGACTGGAGACGATAATGATAAAACAGAAATCGCTGATGGTGGATCAGACACGGCTGATAGAACAGAAACTGACGGAGCCGATGATAACATACTGATAACAGAAATCGCTGATAACACAGAAATCGCTGATAAAACAGAAATCGCTGATAAAACAGAAATCGCTGATAAAACAGAAATCGCTAATAAAACAGAAATTGCTGATAAAACAGAAATCACTGATGGTGGATCAGACACGGCTGATAGAACAGATACCGACGGAAAAATTGGGTCTAAAAAAAATGTATTTACCAGAGAAAAATGTAATTTAAAGCAAAAAATTGTCAAATTGTCTGGAAGACAATGAGTTTTTGGGTAATTTAACAGTTTATTTTGTCTTTTTATAGGTGAAATAATTTTTTTCACCCGTTTTTTTTCTTATGGAAGTGAACAACTTCATTAAAACTACAAAATGGCCTATTCAAAGTTCGATTTTAAAAATCTTTATTTTTCATGATTTTGGGGGACAATACATCTTTAATAATATAAGAATTACACATGTTTTCTTTTAATAATTATTTAAAATATTTGTTTACTGATTTTTAAAAGTTATAGCATAAAACGGTATAATATTATTTGTGTTGTAATTTGTAATAGTATTCTATGTACCACTATAGCATTATTCCTAAATTGTGTTTTTTAATTTATTTTAGCCCCCAAGGATAAACGGGAAACATCCCGATTAATGTCAAGCCTGACAGAGTTGTTAGAAACGTCTAATGAGACTAGACTAAATAGTAAGTAAAACATCCTACATTAAACAATTTGTTTTTGTGGCGTCCATGCTTGGATGAAATTTAGCTAAATGAAATAAACATTGACCTATTAATTAACCTATAATAGATTAAAAATATAATGAAATTGTAGATAATTGTTGTATACACAATACAACGACATGTCATAGAAATTGGTCAAATAAACAGAGATGCATTAAAAAACATCAGTAATAGCTGTTTATTACGATACGATTTACTTTTACAGTTTTGGCTATTTTAAACATATGGCCTACTTTAATTTAAGATATGTAAATAATTCATTTTTTTTATTTACTTTATAGACAGTAAAGCAATAAGTGCGTTGGTACTACAGTTCAATGAACTTGAAAAGAAAGTAGAACAGCTACAGAAGAGGAAATGTACTTGTAAAAGACCTCAGTCAGCTTTAGGTGCTGCGCCGTCAAGCGGACACCCACTTCCTCCCGATGACGAAGGAGTATACATATTAGGGGACGAAGACAACATCGACAAAGTAGCAATTAGCAACAAAGCGTACCGAAGATGTCGTGGTGCAACAAAATCATCAACGTTGGCATTAAATTTAGTCAATTCTATTTTCCATCCAGACGAATTAAAAAGATCCACATTAAGTGGAACGCGATCTTTGCAACAAGACAAAGATGCCTTGTCGCCTTGTAAAATGAAGGCTATTTTCCAAGAAGTGGATTTAGTTTACCCAAATGCCACAATAAATGATGAGGTGGCAATTAGGGCCGCCATCAATGGCCGATGTCGGCATTTAAGATACATCGAAAGAAAACAAAAATAAGCAAAATAATTATATATTATTATAGATACTAAAAATGTTTAATAAAAGTTTTGTTTAATTTCAATTGGTGGTTTGTCATCTTGTCTTTAGTATTGTTTGGGAAAAAATAATTAATAAAAAATGTTCTTTATTTGAATAAATCGTTCGGTATGGAATATTTTTAAAATACATTAGGCCTAGTTATAAGTCATTGTGTCCCGTTTTATTTTATGATTGAAAAATCGTCACGATAAATATAAAGAAGTTATAGTCCTCCCCACCCTAAATCCAAAAATAAAATAAATATTTTTCTTAACAAAAATTAACTGAAGTAGCCTATACACATTAAGCGCCACGTTTAATGCAGTTTTCATAGACGTTCGCATTGAAAACGAAATTCTTAAAGCCTGTTTTCCACTAGGCGAATTTAGTCGTGTGAATCAAACATTTCACGTATTCGCACGCGCAGTTTTCCATTGCACAAGAAAAATGTTAGGCTTTACGCAGCCCTTAAACAAAAGTACGTCGGCAAAAAAAAGATTTTTAAAAAGGCGGCGTGAAAAATAAAAATAATATAGTCCAGTATCTAGTATCAGAACGTTCAATCGGTCGCTCAAAAAGACTGCCGACAGAAGACCGTAATTAAAAGTACAGACCTAGTTTTTTTTTTGGTCACATGGCATGAAACACGATACTCTCTGCTGTTTACCGCAACCTCACATGTTTTCTTCCCTCCATCCAAATTCCAGTCGGGCATTTTCTTTACGCATGTAATGATTATTTAAAAAGCCTATCTTAAATCTTAACATGGAATATATATTTATTTTGCATATATTTTGTTGGTTTCCTAGCCTAGATGTCTTTTTTTTAAATAATTCGCTAACCCAACCTCTCTGCGTGAACTAAAGGCCCCTTTCCCAACGGGCCCGATGTCGTCTCGTCGGCGGATGACCGGCCAAATTAGGTTAACCTAACAGCATAAGGCGGCTACAAAAATTGACGTCTTCTAGCTTTAGATAGAATTTTAAATAGCGAACAATACATTGTTTGTTTGCAATGTCCATGCTTCTAAAGGCGATAACAATGGTGTTTACTAACCCTACGCACCACCCTACGATCGACGCGTAGATAATTTTTATATTAATTAGGATTATTAAAGACTACACAAAAGCATTACAAAAATATGTTATAACAGTAGAAATTGAACTGTGGTAGCAGTAGAAATTCATTTTCTTGGTTAAGTTTTGACAGTAATTTTAGTATAAAAACGTGGGCAGTGGAGTATCAATCATAAAAACGACTCAATACTCCCCACCTATCAATATCGCACTATAATGGCACTGCGGCGGGAATGATGGGCTGCCAAGAGTGATCGGCTTTTGTTGTTTACTGAGCGAACTTTAAATAAATATTTTATTTGTATTACAGTTGCATTTTACAGTTATTACACATTCGGCTATCTGCGATTTCATTGTTTTTTAGGTTAATAATTGTTATGTATTATGAGATCGCAACGCACCTGAAATCAAGGATAGGTTGGACCTAGGCTACTACGTACCTAGGTTCAACGTATGTACGGCCTAGCGGCGATCGATTGCCAACGTACCAACTTACTTTTACGATTTAGTTTTTATTTTTTTTAAAACGAAATATACGCGTGTAACGAAAAAAACGATTTATTATTGTTATGTTTAACGCGTTTATGCAAATATTTAGTCAAGCATGCAGTGGGGGCGGGACTAATATTGAGCTGTGCATATTAGCGTTTTTCACGTTGTTTCACAATTGGAAGTCACGGTCAAGTTTAAAGAACAAAAGAATACGCGTTTCACGCATAGTCATCGTTTTTAAACATTTTGACATGACGCCTTAAAAACAATACTTGTTTACCCATACATAATTTTAAACATAGTAGGTTTCATTTATTACAATAAATATAATTAAATACTACCGCAAAACATAGATAAACTCATATTATTTTCGCCCGTTGAGTAAATGTATATTTTTTCTTTACAACAAACAAACTTGACGAGTTGTTTGTTGGTATATATTCACTCCATTGTGTTGGTTTGGAGGATTTTGTTCTTTCGCACCTGCCTTGTATTTTAACTCCAAATTTGTCAACTAACTTTATCCTGAATACCACACTTTAGAATTAGGACTTATATAAGTACTTTAAGAAGGAGAAACACATAAAAACAAATAAATAAATGCTTTAAATTGATGATTTTACAGACGTGTTTCTTTGTATACTGTAACTCCTCTCCATGCTCAATATTTTTGTTTCTATGGAGCGCCAAAAGAGCAACAATAAAAGTAGAAGTATAAAAACAGAAAGAAAACGAAACAAAAAACTTATTATCATGATTTTTAAAATAAAATTTATTTTCGAGTATTTATTCCTTCGTACTGATTTTCACTAAAAATGCGTTAAAATAGATGGACTCCACTGAGTTTTCAGCCCTCTATATGATTTTTGCTCTTTTGACGTTCCATAAAAACACAAAAATATTGAACATGGGGTAGGCCTAGGCTAGTCATGCAAAATTCGCAAACAGTATGTGTGCGAGAAAAACGTCTGTAAAATCATCAATTTAAAAATGTATTTGTTACTTTTTATGTGATTCTTTTTCATAAAAGTGCTAATTGTAAGGTGTGGTATTCAGAATAAATGTTGGAGTTAAAATACAAGGCAGGTGCGAAAGATAAATATTTATAATCTTAGGTCTTGGGTCTTAGCTTTCGTGGTCTTAGGTTTCGTGACACCCGGGAGAGCTGGGATCACCAATGATGGCTAGAAACTAGGTTGGCTTAACAAAAAATGCATTTGAAGCTAGGCTTAGCCATTTGCATCTACTAGGCCTATTTATGATATAGACTTATTATAGCCTACCTACTAGTCTGCTACTACAAGGCCTAGTACAACAATGCAAATACGGCCGTCCTACTAGGCTAGGCCTAGCCTACTTCCAACGACAGTACTGGGGTACTAGGCTATTACTCCATGGCTAGATTAGGTAGGTTTGTCAAAAATAATAGCCTAGCCTAGTTTAGAGCTTGTTTGAACTTTTTCGTAAATATAGTTAATTCTTAGAATAAATTTTAATACATTGTAATAATTCCCCAATGTAAATATCTCAAAATTGACAAAAATGCGAGTTACGTGGTTTTGCCTTAGAACGGCCGTATTATTCCAAACATTTTACTAATACTGTTTTTATTCAGAGGCTTCAAAGTTCGTGTCCCAGATGACCGAGACACAACTGGTGCTAGCTAATAAACCTGGCTAGCAACGAGGGCGTATGTCCATACTTTGGTTTGGGTTTAGTTTTGCAATGTATATTAGTTTGTTATTTTATCATATAATTCCTGTAAATCTTGAAAGCATTATGTTCAAAATGTCTTTCTTTATCAATTTAAAACTATACAATTTTATCAAAGAATTAAACAAAACATCTTATCATTATTATTATTATATTGAATCTCAATTTATAATACTGAATGTTCTTTATATCGTTTTAGCTCTGTAATATAAATTTTCTCTGTATACTTGTTTTATCATATTTAGATTTCAACACAATATCACAATATTTTCTATACTCTTTTAACCTCAGGATGTGTACTACTGTATCACATAAATATCCATTGATAGATAGATATAACTTTTATCATATTGTTTATCATAATATGTGCAATAAAAGTGGGCTGCCCCAACAAAAGAGAAAAACAAAATTAAAGAAAAATTAAGAAAATGAATTAAATCTCGACATCTTTTACAAAGAATCGGTTGCCATTCAAAAATTGTTTATTATGACAATTTTAAATTTCATACTTTTTGGTCAATTATATAGAATTTCCTTTCAAATTATAATTGGCTTCGTAAATCTGTATGCATGGTGACTAGGTAAAAAAACAATAAAGCCTAGAGACTGCCCAGATTTTAGGCTCTGACATTCCTAATTAGGGGTGAAAGCACATACCCCTCCCATAATCTTAACACCTTCCCACAATTGTGTAATTTTTACATTTACAAAAATTGTTTGCACTCTGATCCAAATCCAGTATTTCAGTGTTTATTTTCAAACCTGCTCATTGCAGCCTTCTATACTACTATACACTGTAAATTACAAATCATATTTGTAAATAAATTGATCTGATAATAGTCAGGGTAGTATTTCTTGCTTTAATATGAACTACAATGCAAACTTACAAATTACAAACTCAACTTGAAATCTTGATAACTATACTGACTTTACCAATCAACTCAAAATTCAACCAATTTGTAGCACCAACTGCCTACCACTCCTTACAATCTATTTCAATTTGTAGCACCAACTGCCTACCACTCCTTACAGTCTATTTCAATTTGTAGCACCAACTGCCTACCACTCCTTACAGTCTATTTTCATATTTAGTGTTCATTCACATAATATGCTTATTGAATTTAGCTATGATGTCACAACAACTTTTGCACGGTCTGTGAACTTCTTTTTGTTGATGACAATTCACAATACTCTGCGGAATTTCCTTTAGAATTCTGTTATTACATTTCTATAAAACCCCTAAAAAGTACTAGAGCTCAGCTCAGTTTTTATTAGCAAATAATTGCTATTTTAGGCAACAAAAAAAAAAGGATTTTAATCTAATTACTACAC
Source organism: Antedon bifida (assembly GCF_963402885.1). Classification (NCBI taxonomy): domain Eukaryota; kingdom Metazoa; phylum Echinodermata; class Crinoidea; order Comatulida; family Antedonidae; genus Antedon; species Antedon bifida. The sequence continues at coordinate 13,733,047 of NC_136227.1, forward strand.
ATTTGAGAACAATTCTCAGTATGGTAACTACAGGACTGAAAGTTAGGACAGAAAAAATAATAAAACATTTAACACATTAGATCTAGTATACCAATTGATTTCTGTAGGTCTGTTGGTATATCAGATCTAACCTGTTACCTGTTTAAAAAACTGACAGACCTACTGGAATAAATTGGTATATTAAATTTAAAATGTTAAATGTTTCAAAGACTGACAGACCTATAGAACCGACTAAGCAGCTTAAAAAATACAGTAGGCCATGCACTCTTTACACTGACTAAGAAGTCTACTATCAGGTTGCCGTTCAAAAAATGTTTAATATGACAAGTTTACATTTGACTCATACTTTTCGGTCAATTATTTAGAATTTCCTTTCAAATTATAATTGGCTTCGTAAATCTGTATGCATGGTGACTAGGTAAAAAAAACAAGAAAGCCTAGAGACTGCCCAGATTTTAGGCTCTGACATTCCTAATTAGGGGTGAAAGCACATACCCCTCCTATACTCTTAAGGCCCATTTACACTAGGGCGATAACGATCGACGATAAATAGATACATTAGTTTTCGTTCTAGAACTATAGGATAATAATTTATCTGATAAAAAAAAATTATTTTTTTAAATCTAATCAAATGACATCATAATCAATAAAAACAATAAAATCATTGTATTGTCCCGATGTTATTGCTCTTACTATTAAATCATGACGTCATTTGATTGGACGTGTGGAAATATTGTTTTCATTAGAGGCAGCATAGATGATAATCCAGTTCTAGGATGAAAACTTTTTTTAATTCTTTTCTTTTTGAAAATGAAAATGCATATTTATCTTTTTATTGTAAATTGTTATTGCCCTATAGTGTAAATGGGCCTTTAACCCCCTTCCCACAATTGTGTAATTTTTGCATTTACAAAAATTGTTTGCACTCTGTTCCAAACAGTATTTCAGTGTTTATTTTCAAACCTGCCCATTGAAGCCTTCCATACTACTTTACACTGTAAATTACAAATTTGTAAATAAATTGATCTGATAATAGTCAGGGTAGTATTTCTTGCTTTAATATGAACTACAATGCACTAGAGGGAAACAAGCTACATTTTTTTAATTGCTATTTTAGGCAAAACAAAAATAAATAGTATTTTAATTTAATTCTATTCAATTCAAGAAAAATGTTATATAAAATTAACAATGGTTTGCATTTTAGGAAAATTTTCAGTATGGTAACTACAGGACTGCAAGTTTAGAAAGAAAAAAATAATAAAACATTTAACACATTAGATCTAGTTAAGTATACCAATTGATTTCTGTAGGTCTGTTGGTATACTAGATCTAACCTGTTAAATGTTTAAAAGACTGACAGACCTACAGAAATCAATTGGTATATCAGATCTTACCTGTTACATGTCTAAAAGACTGCCAGACCTACAGAAATCAATTGGTATATCAATCTAACCTGTTACATGTTTAAAAGACTGACAGACCTACAGAAATCAATTGGTATACAAGATCTAACCTGTTACATGTTTAAAAGACTGACAGACCTACAGAAATCAATTGGTATATAAGATATAACCCTAATTTATTTATATAATTATTTATATTTCAATGTTTAGGGGCTAAACTTGATTAGTTTTAACTATTTTTTAGCCCCTCCCTTGATATAATTATTATAATTTGTATGTTACAATGTTTATAATTTATATTCATGGGTAAAAATTAAATGAAATTGAAAATAAAATGAAATGTTTTAAAGACTAACAGACCTACAGAAATCAATTGATATCAGATCTAACATGTTAAATGTTTAAAAGATTGACAGACCTACAGAACCGAACAAGCAGCTTAATAGATAACATCTCTACATTGACTAAGAAGTCTACTAAAATTATCAGGCTATCAAACATGTTATGTAAAGGGAATAGAGTTAAACTATATTAAAGTGTTCTCCTAAATCTACATACTGGTGATCATTTTCTATTTTAGGCTTTCTGTTGTTAATCTACATACTGGTGATCATTTTCTCTTTTAGGCTTTCTGTTGTTAATCTACATACTGGTGATCATTTTCTCTTTAGGCTTTCTGTTGTTAATCTACATACTGGTGATCATTTTCTCTTTTAGGCTTTCTGTTGTTAATCTACATACTGGTGATCATTTTCTCTTTTAGGCTTTCTGTTGTTAATCTACATACTGGTGATCATTTTCTCTTTTAGGCTTTCTGTTGTTAATCTACATACTGGTGATCATTTTCTCTTTAGGCTTTCTGTTGTTAATCTACATACTGGTGATCATTTTCTCTTTTAGGCTTTCTGTTGTTAATCTACATACTGGTGATCATTTTCTCTTTAGGCTTTCTGTTGTTAATCTACATACTGGTGATCATTTTCTCTTTAGGCTTTCTGTTTTTCTATGCTGGCATTAACAACACTTGTTTCTATTAGCTAGCATTGTCTGAATTTAATAAAACTGTCAATCATGAGAAAAAATAAACACAAAATGTAAGTTTAATGTTAAATCTTTAAACATTATAAACACTAACTTTTATCTCTTGTATCCAAACATTTCAGCTTCCTTCTTCCTTAAAACTCTTAATAATCAAAATTATAAAATAATATAAATCAAATTTATAAAATTGATCTAAAAAACTAGCAATATACTGTATTTCTTACTGTACTTCACATCTACATTGCAAACTTACATTATTATTGACTAAACTGGAATAATCTGGTAATTCACAATAACTTGACTGACTTTCTAGTTGTCTGAATTCAATCAATTCATAGCACCAACTGTCTAACTCTTTAGAGTATATTTCTATTATATAGTATTCACAATGAATAGTACCTGACTTTGATATCACAAAAACGTGTCCACGGTCTATGCACTTATTAAATATAGAAGCACAATACACAAGTATTCTATTGAATTTCACTTTAGAATTCTTACAATTCATTTACAAAACTCTGATTTCCTTTGGAATTGTAGTACAAAACACAAGAAGTTGTTAATAGACATAATATCAATCATACAAGTATCATTTAAACAAGTTTCAATAGAAAATCATTGCTATACTGTAGGCCTATAGCAAAAACATACCATACTATGTTGTCTGACATTTCCTGTTTTTCCTTTTATGAGCAGTCTTCTTCAATGCTTTGCTATTTCTGCCTTTTGTGGCAAGGTAACAACCACAAGAGGCACTGCTGCCCAGTTTAGGAACCTGCAAAATAAAATAGTTTACAGTATTGGCAGCTGTCTATGGAAATTAATGTTATTATGGCTTGGCACTAATGCAATTTATTAGTATGCAAATAATGAATGTTTGAGTTGTGGTGAGAAATGAATCATGAATTGAAAGATTGACTATTGTTAAAATAAGGTTGAACTGAGTTAAATAGAACAGTCAGTATTTCAACAGGAGGTTTTTTGAAAAGTTTGTTTAATCTTGAAAAACCATGATGCGGGCGAATACAAGATCAATAGAGGGCGGATACTCTACTATCTAGACCTATTAGTTACTATGATTCAATTCTGAAAATTACTCTTATTCTGCAGTGTGTGCCTGATATATGTGTATGTGTTACATCATAGTGGATATATTTATACTTTTACATTTCTAATTTACAATATCCCTGTAGTTTTCCATAATTAATTATGATAGAAGTTAGTAATTTATTATCTTATTAATCTTTACCTTAAATGAAGTAAGTACTTATCTAGGCTGACAACTCTCATAAATTATATGTGTCAATCGTTCCTTTAAAAATGTTGTGTGTTGGGCTTGGAACAATTTGGTAAGGTAGAGAATGTGTTCATGATAAAAAAATACCTCTCTGATACGAATGTAAGAAATGATGCTCTGCTAAAGGTATTAAACCAAGCTTTACAACTTGACTGGAAGAATTTTGGAGTTAAAAATAAATCTGAGAAAAAAATGTTTGCAAAACCATGTATAATCTTGTTGTATAGTGGGTTATACAATGGTTTAGCTTTTACAGCAATCTAATCAACCTGGACTGTAAGACTTTTCATGGTGTAGTGGTATATTCAATGGAGTCATTCGTTTATGAATACTGGTGCACATTTACCCCACTCAGGGAATACAATCATGGAGGAAGTCTGTTTAAAGCCCCATTCCTTATGTTTTTTAGATCTAATTTAATAAGGTCACAAATTACATTCATCTTATCCTATTGCGATAACTTGTTTTGTCTTTAAACGGTTAAAAATGTGAAAAATAGCCGATTCAGATAAATTTAGTACTGCATTGTTTTCCTCTTTTTATCGTATTACAATAGAACGTACATATAAGACAAGGAATGACCTGGTTTCATGTTTTTAAACTTGTTAATATCAAAACACTTAGGGAATGGGACTTTGAGGATGGGATACCTTCCATCAGTGGTTTACATCAAAACAATTGCGGCACACACTGTATAGTAATAGACCCCATTTACACTTCATCGACGATTTCTTAGCCAGCCTGAAATCCCCTGAAAACGCTATGTTATTTCTATTGGTTACGCTTCGTTGCACGGCATTGTTTGTCATCGATCGAAGATGTCTTCCGTTTCGTGAAAAAGCCGTATACATCTTCACCAATTTAATTTCAATAAAGAATTCCCGTTCATCAGCAATAATTTTCGTAAACTTTAAACTATAGTATAGTATAGTATAGAACGTTCATTTTATGACCGCGAGTGTTTACACTATACAAAGTGCCGGCCCGAAGCCCGCAATTGCCGGCCCGAAGCCTACTCTAGACTAGGCTCAAAATTGAGCCGGCTCGAGGCCGGCTCGGTTGGTCCCAGAGTGTTTACACTTGTGCACTTTTGGCTCGGAGCCGGCCTCGGGCTCGCTAAAAGCTGAAGTGTAAATGGGGTCATAGACTAATGTTATGTATCACTTTTGCTACTGAGATATTTAACGGATTTATTCCTTAAGTTGTAGGTATTCAATCTTAAAATTTAAAATTAAAAGTCTTTTTGCATACCTCGCCAGTCGGAAAACTGCTGTGATATACTGCTGTTACAGTAAGAAAGACAGGTAGTACCTAAATCTCAGCTAGCTAGCTAGCTAGGCCCTAGTGAGGGCGGATCGGGGGCTTAACTTTAGCCTACATACTTACTTACTACACAGCCTACTATAAGGCTAAACTCATTCTTGTCTTGCTAGCTTAATAATTATTAATAGGCTCAGGCCCCTGTATTGGAATGGCCTATTGTTATCCTGTGAACAACAGTTACTATGCTTTACTTTACCACCATAAAATATGTAATAAATTATTACCGGTAACTAAAGTTCAAAATATGTCAACAGTCATGGCTCCTGAAAACTTTTTTGTGCCCACACGTACACGTGTCCTACGACCTCTGCCGACGACTACCACTACTTAAAGGGATGACCTGGAATCTTAAAAATACGTACCTGGGAAATTACTGAAATGACGTAATGTTAATCAAATTAAAAAAGTAGGCGTAATACCCATAATACAAATTTATCTAATTAAAAAAAAATCAATCTAAAACAGGATCATGGTTGAGATCACTGCAAGTCAGGATATACTATGTAATAAATATTGCAGACCTATCGGTAGGGATGTGCCCCTGTTCATATCATCAATCGATCATCAAGTGTCTTAATCATTGTAATCTATTAACTAATTACTAAAAGACGCGTAATTTGGAATGACTATGATCAAATAATTCATACATCATCAATTAAATCATCTATTTATCATCAAATAATCAGATATATCTTTTATGACCATAAGCTAAGGTGTCTTCCCAAATCGTTTCGTATTTAAGTTTTTTATTACGTTTTTTTTAATTTTGTTCAATGTTACATCCTAATCATGATTTTTAATCAAATTAATATCGCAAAATTATTTTTTTCATTATTTAAGGTGTCAACATAGGCCTAATCATCGAAATGTAATTATTTTGGCCACGTTAAATACAGATGCCATTTAAATGTCACATTATAGTTATCCATTTTGACAAAAAATAAATTTACCTGAAAAACTGTAAGTTTAAAAATAGTCAAATTGCTGCAAGCCAATGGGTTTTTGGTAGAATTTAACCATTTTATTTTGTCATTTGTCGTTTTTTGACGGAAGTGATTAACTTATTAAAACTACAAAATAACCTACCGTATTTATTCGAATAAACGCCCGGTTTGAATGACGCCCCGCGTCCTCCATAAAACATCGTTTGAAATCAACGCCCAATCTTCCACCTCATCAAATAATAAACGCTATGATAAATAGCAAAAAAGTTTCTTTTCGGCGTGCTTACAGTTCCTCAAAGTATTTGGATCTCTTTCTGGAAGTTACTGATTCCTGCACGGTGCATTTAATTACGTACTTTTTAAGTCTAGAGAAAATTTAAAGACACGCATTAGTACACATTGCACTAATGAGGTGACCCACAGAATTCCGAAAGAATCCGTTATATTTTAATATACAGTTTCGAATGATGGTGACGAATAATGATTTGATAATAATGACGATAGTGACAATGATAATGAACACGAACGGCAATGATGATGAACGATGACGTGATATTTAAACGGCAACCAAAGAGACGCGGATGCAATACTTGAGGTGTTCTCTTCTTACAACGACACAGATTTAAAATGAATTAAGCTCAAAATATACAAATTATTATCACGGTATTCAAAAATATTTCATGGAATTATCATCCCGCTTTTATTCATTTATAATTATTTTATCATACAAATATAAACAATTTAGTACTGTAAATTAGATACTTCAAATTCAAAATAGTGATATAAACATTACAATTTGTTTTGTTTTTTTGGCCTATTTAATTTTAGTGCGTTGGGTTCTTATCAGTTGATCTCAATCTGCTCCCTAATACAGTGGTGGTTAATGAACCATGTTGGGTCGTCCCACTTTGCTAGGAGGTAACTTTCAGACAGTTAACACAAGTTTTTAATACAAGAAAACAAAGCAATACAATAGGTACAAAAGAACAATGTTAGAGTGTTAAGAACTATTTATTAGGAGACTATTCCCCTTAAAATAACTATGGTACATTAACAATAAGTATTGTATAGAAAAAAATCACAAAAGGGCGGAGGCTGATACAGAAGGTAATAATAGAACATCAGATGTGTCATACTGAACTACGCCCAATAGGTAATCTGTTCCATAGGCATAGTGCGTACACTTAATCTGTTAAATATATTATATTTAAATTATTTCTATTTTTATAGCAATCTTCAAATATTGCACAAACAAATAAAAGTAATAATAATTTTAGTAGAACTAAGGGTATACCAACTCCCTGTGTTGAAAAATCATCAAAACAAAGTGCAGTATAACAGTATGTAGATGCTAACTAGTACAATATGAATATATAATATATTACAGAGATACTAATAATATAATATTAATTTTACATTAGAAAACAGAAATGGAAACCACATAGGTCAAATTCAAAGTTTTATATGTGCTACAATCCTTGTCCTATTAGTAGAATGGACGAGTCCGCCAATACGGCAAAACCACGCTGGTGGTTTTCAAATAAACCAAGTGTTTTAAAACTATTTATGTAAAAAATCCTGTACCCTAATCTTAAATATATTTACATATTACAAATAAGGGATAATAACTCTTAACTTTCGTGGAAAAATTAAGCGTTTTGGATAAGTAGTTTTTCAGCAACTGTAATTTTAGTTTTAACGTTACGTTCTGACTGTTAAGGAAAGCTTTGTCGACTTCGAAAATGTTTGCCTATCCTTTAACACTAGCCGGTCACTGACAAACTAAAACACTGCTTCAAAAAAGGGGCTGTGCCGACGAAGTATCTGAACCAATCAAATTTTAATTTAGGTCATTAGAAAGCTTGATTGATTAGCTTTTGCATGGTGGAACAGCCAATATCATTGGATAACTAGGTCAAACGTTATGAACGTTTTTGTAAAGATCTCAACAAATTTGAAAAACAAGCCTATTCTTTAACACAGGGCAATTTTCAAATCGTCTAACTTTAAAAATCAATGCCGACGACGTTTTAAGTTTTTTTAAATTAAAAAAAACATGACATTGTAGGTACTTAATTAGGCATTACAATGTCGAAACAGCCATAAAAATCGGTCAATTAATAACAAAGTTACATTGAAAAAACTTTCAAAAAATAGCTGTTTTTCGGTGATTTCGTGCCGTTTAGCGGAAATCGCCCGGATTTTTGGGTACATAAAACAAATTGTAATGAATATTTAAAATGTGTTTTATAATTTTCCTTTCGTAATAAAACGTCCATAGATATTTAACTACATCACAAAATACATCTGCTTTGGAGTACAAAATAACCGACAGATAGTTAACACTACATTTTATAAACTGATTCCTATATAATATGGTATCATAAAATATTAACAACTGATTCCTATATAATATGGTATCATAATATATTAACAACTGATTCCTATATAATATGGTATCATAATATATTAACAACTGATTCCTATATAATATGGTATCATAATATATTAACAACTGATTCCTATATAATATGGTATCATAATATATTAACAACTGATTCCTATATAATATGGTATCATAATATATTAACAACTGATTCCTATATAATATGGTCTCATAACATATTAGCTGTTGTACAATCGTAGAATAAATGGCTTTCATTTTCAATCTAGTTTGCATGATTTACTTTCTTTTGATTTAATAATTGTTTTGTTTCAGTTTATTTTGTCCATCTCTCTTTTTTAGAATATATATATATAAGGGTTGTGAATACTAGGACACATTTCAGCTGAGACTGGGCATAATGAGAGGGTAACCAATCGATTTGTGTGATTCACTAGATGTATCACAATAGAATCCCGACATATATTTAAACGGAAAGAATGACCAAAAAATAGCAAAGCCCGTACAAAGTTTGGCAATCTTAAATAGAAATAAGAAAAGACGGTAACAATTAAAAACATGATATGTACTATATGTCTAAAAACATAATTAAATTAAAAGCATAAAATACTAAAACAAAAATGTTGACAGATTATATAACAGATAAGAATGTTGTATAAAAGCATCAATACCATCCATTAGATTGGACTAGGCCTTTGAATAGTACTGTATTTGAATGTATTAACAGATAAGAATGTTGTATAGAAGCATCAATACCATCCATTAGATTGGACTATGCCTTTGAATATTACTGTATTTGAATGTATTAACAGATAAGAATGTTGTGTAGAAGCATCAATACCATCCATTAGATTGGACTATGCCTTTGAATAGTACTGTATTTGAATGTATTAACAGATAAGAATGTTGTATAGAAGCATCAATATACCATCCATTAGATTGGACCATGCCTTTGAATGGTATTTCTAGCCATATATCGGTTACGAAATTGAATTGAACAGTAAATATCGGAATAACTGGTATCATAGTTATGAAAAGTAGTTAGCTTTAACAAAATAATTTGAAAAATTGCTGATTATTAAATTTATACATAGAAAGACATTTGGTTAATTTGGTTAACACCATACACATCTAAAGACTAGCATATAAAGGTTTCTTCATTCAGAAAAAAAAAGTAAAACATCTAAAAACTAAACTTAATTATATGGCAGTGAAAAAATTAAATTATAAAAAAAAGTTTACAAAGTGGCGTTAAATTGCAGAATATTCTTATTGTAACTAACATTTATTCTTAATTATGATTATATGATCGACACTTTATAATGTATACATTATTCTGTTTCCAAGTGAATGTTAATAAGTTTGAAACTGGAAATGCACATATTTTGTATTATACTATATAATAAAGGACAACAAGGATATACAAAACAAATGGTATTTACAAACATACTGTTGTACAGTTTGATTGGTTGCAACTAAAAATAAAGGACAACAAGGATATACAAAACAAATGGTATTTACAAACATACTGTTGTACACAGTTTGATTGGTTGCAACTAATAATAAAGGACAACAAGGATATACAAAACAAATGGTATTTACAAACATACTGTTGTACACAGTTTGATTGGTTGCAACTAAAAATAAAGGACAACAAGGATATACAAAACAAATGGTATTTACAAACATACTGTTGTACACAGTTTGATTGGTTGCAACTAATAATAAAGGACAACAAGGATATACAAAACAAATGGTATTTACAAACATACTGTTGTACACAGTTTGATTGGTTGCAACTAATAATAAAGGACAAGGATATACAAAACAAATGGTATTAACAAACATACTGTTGTACACAGTTTCATTGGTTGCAACTGTAAATCTAAAAATCCTTCAACTTCCAATCCATCAATGTGGTTATGTACTGCCGCCATAATTGTTGATATGATTTATCCAATTCAAGTTGCAACATACCAATATTTTAACGATTTCATATGAACGTTGTAAATTGTAACTTATGGTATTGCAGGTGCTCATATTTAACTTTTAAATTGTGCACACAACTGTGTATTTGTTTTCATTATACTAGCATATAATGAGCTGGAAGGTTAGAATACAACCAAGAACACCAATCAATGCCTTGGTAAATTACATTAATTGATTTACAATCTAATGTGAGACTGTTGAGTTATTGTAAACAATACAAATGAGCTGGAAGGTTAGAATACAACCAAGAAGACCAATCAATACCTTGGTAAATTACATTAATTGATTTACAATCTATTGTGAGACTGTTGAGTTATTGCAAACAATACAAATGAGCTGGAAGGTTAGAATACAACCAAGAAGACCAATCAATGCCTTGGTAAATGACATTTAATTGATTTACAATCTATTGTGAGACTGTTGAGTTATTGTAAACAATACAAATGAATTGAAAAGTTAGAATACAACCAAGAAGACCAATCAATGCCTTGGTAAATTACATTAATTGATTTACAATCTATTGTGAGACTGTTCAGTTATTGTAAACAATACAAATGAATTGAAAAGTTAGAATACAACCAAGAAGACCAATCAATGCCTTGGTAAATTACATTAATTGATTTACAATCTATTGTGAGACTGTTGAGTTATTACAAACAATACAAATGAGCTGGAAGGTTAGAATACAACCAAGAAGACCAATCAATGCCTTGGTAAATTACATTAATTGATTTACAATCTATTGTGAGACTGTTGAGTTATTGTAAACAATACAAATGAACTGGAAGGTTAGAATACAACAAAGAAGACCAATCAATGCCTTGGTAAATTACATTAATTGATTTACAATCTATTGTGAGACAGTTGAGTTATTGTAAACAATACAAATGAACTGAAAGATTAGAATACAACTAAGAAGACCAATCAATGCCTTGGTAAATTACATTAATTGATTTACAATCTATTGTGAGACTGTTGAGTTATTGTAAACAATACAAATGAACTGGAAGGTTAGAATACAACCAAGAAGACCAATCAATGTCTTGGTGAATTACATTAATTGATTTACAATCTATTGTGAGACTGTTGAGTTATTGTAAACAATACAAATGAATTGGAAGGTTAGAATACAACCAAGAACACCAATCAATGCCTTGGTAAATTACATTTAATTTTAATATACACAATAGATAAATGCACACATCAACATTATTTAAATGGCAGTGATGCTGCTGATACTGCTGGTTGTAGGCAGTGACATTCAAGTTCAAACAATCATTGTTTTCATAGGCTGCATTTAACTTCATCTGCCAAGTCATTTCTGTTAGCTTGTTCAAGGGCTTCAATGAGATGTGACATCATAGTACCTGACAACTTCCTGTACCATGCATCCAGCATACTGAATATTGCTCCTAGCAAGTAACTTCCATTAATTCTTTAGATACTTCATCTTAAAAAAAAAGATATTCTCTTAATTCTTACATACTTGAGAATACATTGATATTAAATTTACTGTAGGAAATAGAAATAACATTTTATTATTATGTGAAGAGTTGGATGTGGGACTACCCCAGGTTGGATGTGGGATTACCCCAGGTTGGATGTGGGATTACCCCAGGTTGGATGTGGGATTACCCCAGGTTGGATGGATGTCAAAATACATTTTTTCTATTACCTAAACACAATATAACTATTTATTGAAAAACAAAATAGTTGTTTATAGACTCTCTAACGAAAAGTAAAACCTATTATAACAAAATTTATTTCTAACAAATTGGAAAGGATGCTGATGATTAGGGCAAAAAATGATTAGCAGTTTCTAGATTGAACAACACTGTTTATAGCTTACTTTCGACTTCATCTAAGTGCTAGTGAGTTGTATATTCTATGACTTGCTAGTGCCTGCCTTCTTGTCTTGTAGCATGCTGAATATTGCTCCTAGCATGTTATGATTGCCATATTTAAAGTCATCAAGCTCTGCCTTAGTGAACCCAAGGAAGACAGCCAGTTGTTCCCATTCATTGCCTAGAATTGTTGCTAGCTTCATCAATTATCTTGTTCTTACATCTGCAAAAAAATATGTCTTTAATTCAGAATCATTAACAACTGTGCTCAGCCCCTGTAATCATTCATTACTCTGCTATTACAGACCTCATGACCAATCACTCATTAACAACTGTGCTCAGCCCCTGTAATCATTCATTACTCTGCTATTACAGACCTCATGACCAATCACTCATTAAAAACTGTGCTCAGCCTCTGTAATCATTCATTACTCTGCTATTACATACCTCATGACCAATCACTCATTAACAACTGTGCTCTGCCTCTGAAATCATTCATTACTCTGCTATTACAGACCTCATGACCAATCACTCATTAACAACTGTGCTCAGCCTCTGAAATCATTCATTACTCTGCTATTACAGACCTCATGACCAATCACTCATTAAAAACTGTGCTCAGCCTCTGTAATCATTCATTACTCTGCTATTACAGACCTCATGACCAATCACTCATTAACAACTGTGCTCAGCCTCTGAAATCATTCATTACTCTGCTATTACAGACATCATGACCAATCACTCATTAAAAACTGTGCTCTGCCTCTGAAATCATTCATTACTCTGCTATTACAGACCTCATGACCAATCACTCATTAAAAACTGTGCTCAGCCTCTGAAATCATTCATTACTCTGCTATTACAGACCTCATGACCAATCACTCATTAAAAACTGTGCTCAGCCCCTGTAATCATTCATTACTCTGCTATTACAGACCTCATGACCAATCACTCATTAACAACTGTGCTCAGCCTCTGAAATCATTCATTACTCTGCTATTACAGACCTCATGACATGACCAAACACTCATTAAAAACTGTGCTCAGCCTCTGAAATCATTCATTACTCTGCTATTACAGACCTCATGACATGACCAATCACTCATTAAAAACTGTGCTCAGCCTCTGAAATCATTCATTACTCTGCTATTACAGACCTCATGACCAATCACTCATTAAAAACTGTGCTCAGCCTCTGAAATCATTCATTACTCTGCTATTACAGACCTCATGACCAATCACTCATTAACAACTGTGTTCAGTCTCTGAAATCATTCATTACTCTGCTATTACAGACCTCAGGACCAATCACTCATTAACAACTGTGTTCAGCCTCTGAAATCATTCATTACTCTGCTATTACAGACCTTATGACCAATCACTCATTAACAACTGTGCTCAGCCCCTGTAATTATTCATTACTCTGCTATTACATACCTCATGACCAATCATTCATTACTCTGCTATTACAGACCTCATAACCAATCACTCATTAACAACTGTGCTCAGCCTCTGTAATCATTCATTACTCTGCTATTACAGACCTCATGACCAATCACTCATTACTCTGCTATTACAGACCTCATGACCAATCACTCATTACTCTGTTATTACATACCTCATGACCAATCATTCATTACTCTGCTATTACATACCTCATGACCAATCATTCATTACTCTGCTATTACAGACCTCATAACCAATCACTCATTAACAACTGTGCTCAGCCTCTGTAATCATTCATTACTCTGCTATTACAGACCTCATGACCAATCACTCATTACTCTGCTATTACAGACCTCATGACCAATCACTCATTACTCTGCTATTACATACCTCATGACCAATCATTCATTACTCTGCTATTACAGACCTCATGACCAATCATTCATTACTCTGCTATTACAGACATCATGACCAATCACTCATTAAAAACTGTGCTCAGCCTCTGAAATCATTCATTACTCTGCTATTACATACCTCATAACCAATCACTCATTAAAAACTGTGCTCAGCCTCTGAAATCATTCATTACTCTGCTATTACAAACCTCATAACCAATCACTCATTAAAAACTGTGCTCAGCCTCTGTAATCATTCATTACTCTGCTATTACAGACCTCATGACCAATCACTCATTAACAACTGTGTTCAGCCTCTGTAATCATTCATTACTCTGCTATTACAGACCTCATGACCAATCACTCATTAACAACTGTGCTCAGCCTCTGTAATCATTCATTACTCTGCTATTACATACCTCATGACCAATCACTCATTACTCTGCTATTACATACCTCATGACCTATCACTCATTACTCTGCTATTACATACCTCATGACCAATCACTCATTACTCTGCTATTACATACCTCATGACCAATCACTCATTACTCTGCTATTACATACCTCATGACCAATCACTCATTACTCTGCTATTACATACCTCATGACCAATCACTCATTACTCTGCTATTACATACCTCATGACCAATCACTGATTACTCTGCTATTACATACCTCATGACCAATCACTCATTACTCTGCTATTACATACCTCATGACCAATCACTCATTACTCTGCTATTACATACCTCATGACCAATCACTCATTACTCTGCTATTACATACCTCATGACCAATCACTCATTACTCTGCTATTACATACCTCATGACCAATCACTCATTACTCTGCTATTACATACCTCATGACCAATCACTCATTACTCTGCTATTACATACCTCATGACCAATCACTCATTACTCTGCTATTACCTACCTCATGACCTATCACTCATTACTCTGCTATTACATACCTCATGACCAATCACTCATTACTCTGCTATTACATACCTCATGACCAATCACTCATTACTCTGCTATTACATACCTCATGACCAATCACTCATTACTCTGCTATTACATACCTCATGACCAATCACTCATTACTCTGCTATTACATACCTCATGACCAATCACTCATTACTCTGCTATTACATACCTCATGACCAATCACTCATTACTCTGCTATTACATACCTCATGACCAATCACTCATTACTCTGCTATTACATACCTCATGACCAATCACTCATTACTCTGCTATTACATACCTCATGACCAATCACTCATTACTCTGTTATTACATACCTCATGACCTATCACTCATTACTCTGCTATTACATACCTCATGACCAATCACTCATTACTCTGCTATTACATACCTCATGACCAATCACTCATTACTCTGCTATTACATACCTCATGACCAATCACTCATTACTCTGCTATTACATACCTCATGACCAATCACTCATTACTCTGCTATTACATACCTCATGACCAAACACTCATCTCCCAAAATGGAAATATTTTGGATAACTCTGGTGCAATGATAAATCAGAAGCTCTGAATGTTTAAAGTGCAAAATGCTTGTGTAATCACAAGTTACTTTGTATTTTCTTCATTTTTATTTATGATTACTTGAAAACCAATTTCTACCTTTGTAATTAATCTTGTCTCCAATCTATATGTTAAAGCAGAAGCTGATTATCACTGCTATCATTATTGAAATCAAAATTAACACAAGGTATTTGACTGTTGGGTTCCAAATGGAAGCTAATAAAAACAAAAAAGATATGCTAGTTATAGTAAAAGTATATGTTATATATCACATCATACTGACTATCTTATATATTATAATAGAAACAAAAAAGATTAAAGTGGTAGAATATATTTTGTTCAAAATACATTATTACCTTTGCCAAGGAGGTTATGCGATCACATTGGTTTATTTGTCTGCGTGTTTGTTTTTAACACAGTAAAAACTTGCATGATAAGTATTTCTTTGTGGATATCTACTTGACTGATATTTAGGTAATCCTGCTTAATCATTTATTTACTTTTTTTCTGTTTTCATATTTGTATTTGTTTATGGTGAAATAAATGATAAATGATATGATATCTTTATTAATTTTTTCCTAGCTGGCGACAGTAGTTTAATTATAGATAGGTACTACATTAGCAACACTGTCCTCTCTAATGATAAAGATAAACATGTAGGCCTATTGGTTATTTCTAAGAATTTCTATATTTAGATGTTGCTAATATTTTCTACATTAGTGGTTGTAACATTGCCCCCTGTAATGATCTAATGTAACTGACCTGTCGCTAATGAGTTTGTAGAGAGAGGAGTAGCAGTGGGTGTATCTATGCAAAATATATTAATCAATAAATTAGTCATAATCAAGAATACAATTCATTAAATACACATTTTTAAACTAGTCTAGTGGGTAGATAAAGAGGCTACAAAAACATAGAGATTTAAAATGGTCTATGTCAGTTGTTTGTTGCCTTCCATATCTATATGATGCATCAGATGCTATATATTGTACATTAAAGAGTCTACTCTAGTGGGTAGATAAAGAGGCTACAAAAACATAAAGATTTAAAATGGTCTATGTCAGTTATTTGTTGCCTTCCATATCTACATGATCCATCATATGCTATCTATTGTACATTAATGAGTCTACTCTAGTGGGTAGATAAAGAGGCTACAAAAACATAGAGATTTAAAATGGTCTATGTGAGATGTGTGTTGCCTTCCATATCTATATGATGCATCAGATGCTATATATTGTACAATAATGAGTCTACTCTAGTGGTTAGATAAAGAGGCTACAAAAACATAAAGATTTAAAATAGTCTATGTCAGTTGTTTGTTGCCTTCCATATCTACATGATCCATCACATGCTATCTATTGTACAATGAGTCTAGTCTAGTGGGTAGATAAAGAAGCTACAAAAACATAGAGATTTAAAATGGTCTATGTCAGTTGTTTGTTGCCTTCCATATCTACATGATCCATCATATGCTATCTATTGTACATTAATGAGTCTAGTCTAGTGGATAGATAAAGAGGCTACAAAAACATAGAGATTTAAAATGGTCTATGTCAGTTGTTTGTTGCCTTCCATATCTATATGATCCATCATATGCTATATATTGTACATTAATGAGTCTAGACTAGTGGGTAGATAAAGAGGCTACAAAAACATAGAGATTTAAAATGGTCTATGTCAGTTGTTTTTTGCCTTCCATATCTATATGATCTATCAGATGCTATCTATTGTACATTAATGAGTCTAGTCTAGTGGATAGATAAAGAGGTTACAAAAACATAGAGATTTAAAATGGTCTATGTCAGTTGTTTGTTGCCTTCCATATCTATATAATCTATCAGATGCTATATATTGTACATTAATGAGTCTAGTCTAGTGGATAGATAAAGAGGTTACAAAAACATAGAGATTTAAAATGGTCTATGTCAGTTGTTTGTTGCCTTCCATATCTATATGATCCATCGTATGCTATCTATTGTACATTAATGAGTCTAGTCTAGTGGGTAGATAAAGAGGCTACAAAAACACAGAGATTTAAAATGGTCTATGTCAGTTGTTTGTTGCCTTCCATATCTATATGATCCATCGTATGCTATATATTGTACATTAATGAGTCTAGTCTAGCGGGTAGATAAAGAGGCTACAAAAACATAGAGATATGGTTTGCAAAAAATGGTTAAGACTTATGAAAGTTATACTTTTTGTCATGATATTCATTTTATAATCGGACAGAAAACTTTGATGTGAAAAACCATTCATTAAATGAGTGGCTTTAAAGCTCATAAGCTGTATTAGGACAGGTAAGTAAAGTATTCCCCAATAGTTTCATTATTATTTGTATTATTACAGTTCATTGTTTATATATCATTTGCACCAATGGTGAAATTTAAACGTCACCTCCATTTGATCTTTTTAACACCTTCTTAACCTCTTCTATTTTGTCCTCATTCAGCAACCCACGGGTTTCAAAGTCCAAAATCAAACTCCAGCTGTCTGTATACTTCTTAAGGACAGGGAAGTTGTATCGTCCATCAAGATTTTTTATCTCTGAATCACTAAGACTTTTTCCAAGATTAAAAATCTCTCTTGTGCGTGGTGAAAATGATGCTACCTTACGCTTCTTGATATTTTTTAAAGCAGGTAGCTTTTCATTAATTACTGACTGAAAGCCGAATTGTTCTGTTACTTTTATTGCATCATACAGGACAGAAAGATTTGTTAGACTCAATTGTCCATTTGCAGTTAAAAGAGCTAACAGGTTGATTGTACTGGCAACCCTTTTCAACTCTTCGATGTCATCTACTATTTCTATGCACAGAACTTGTAGCCTTTTAAGGAGACCACGATCATCAAACCATTTTGCAAAGTCTGCAATCAACTGATTGAAATTATCCTCTGACAAATCTAAATGGTTGAAGACAAGTTTCCAAAATTATGATATAAATTTAGGATAATTAGCATAATTATAATAGTTGTTGAAAATCATTGTTTGAATATGTCTGTATGTATGAATTCCTAAAACACCATAACTTTCCAGAAATGAGATCAAAATTTATATTGCTGCATAGGGAATAATTAATATCCCCAAAACACAGACATGGTAGTTGAAAGTGATTAATACAGAATCTCCTTAGTTTTTATACTTATGTATTACCAACTTTATATTACATTTAACTTTACATAATGTATCTATCCTTCAGGTTTCTTGATGTAGTTCCCAACAGTAGTTTAATCATAGTTGTGAAGCATTTTCTCACCTTAGCTGGTACTAATTACATATGAGCAATTTGTTATTTCTACATTTAGCTATTGCCATTTCAACATTAGCTAATATTTTCTACATTAGTGGTTGTAACACTACCCTATCCAATGATCTAATGATAATCAACTAACCTGTTCGTAATGAGCTTGTAGCCAGAGGAGCAGCAGTCTGTTTATCTATACAAAAAACAGATATATATTAGTCATAATCAAGAGTACAGTATCACAATTGATTCAATACACTGTTCAGATGCTATATATTGTACATTGAAATCCTCCAACAAATCTAAATGACAAGACAAGTTTCCAAAATTATGATATAAATTTAGCATAATTAGCATAATTATCATAGTTGTTGATAATCATTGTTTGAATATGTCTATGAATATAAATTTCTAAAACACCATAACTTTCCAGCAATCAGATCAAAATGCATAGTGCTGCATAGGGAATAATTATTATTCCAAAAACCACAGACAAGGTAATTATATTACAGAATCTCCTTACAGCTAAATATACTCTGAAGCTCGAAAAAAAAAAATTGGGTTAGCTTGTCAAAAGTTCAAAATGAAATGACATTATAAATGAAACATGTAGAGAAGATATCATAATAGTAGACAATTATCTGACAACATTAAATAGGTGGCACTAAAACACATTTCACAGCCTTTCCTTCAATTTTGGTTCAAGTTATAAACAAAACAAATTTCAAAAACAAACTGGGCCACTTACAAAAATAGAATGCTTCAAATAATTCAGTTGACCCTGTCTCATTGATATCCAATGCAATTTAAACTTAATGAGAATTTAGCAATTAACTAACCTGACATTGATGAGCTTGTGGCCAGAGGAGCAGCAGCAGTGGATGTATCTATTCAAGATAAACATATATTGCTTATTTCCAAGAATTAGCAGTTTGATCCTCATGTATTAATACCTACTTCACCTTTTTTTCCAAGACTGTTTCAGTATGTAGATTTAACTTCATGCAATTTATCTATCCTTAAGGTTTCTTTCTTTACTTCCCAACAGTAGTTTCATTATAATTTTGAAGCATTTTCTCACCTTAGCTGGTACTAAATTACATAATGTGAATTTTTACTTTCTAAATTTATTTAAAATTTGTAATTAGCGGTTATAAGACTGTCGTTAGTGTATCTATGCAAAATATACATACATTAGTCATAATCAAAAATACAATATCATTTATCGTTTATTCGTAGGAGGCGTTTATTTTTTTTAGTGTAACATGGTAACATGAATAATCAAATAAATTAACTCCTAGATTAAAAAAAAAACTAATACAATCTATATCAAGAAGTTATAAAATACAGTAAAAATTGTATGAAAATGCTTTGGATTTTTCTGTATATAAAAAAATGTAAATGTTTTAATTACATTAAAATTCACAGTATTCCAACATTTTATACCTTTGACAGGGACTAGTAATTATATACAAGACATTTAAATCGCGTACATTTAGCTGTTCTTTTTACATTATCTATTGGCATTTTTAATTTCAACACTTTTTTTGCTTTTTAAAAATCATAAACATAAATGCTATTTGCTACTTTTTAAAATGCTAAACAAATTAAATGCAACATACCTGTTCCAAGTGCCCCTAAAAAAAGAATTTCATAATCAAGTTACAAAAGAGTTTTTAGATTCACTGTATCAAAACTTCTAAAAGTTGAAATGTTCGCCAGACCACTTGATACAAGACACAATGAAATTACTAGCATCTTGATGTTATAAATTAATACATTTTCCCACAATAACACAATAAAATGCAAATACGTATACATTTTGTTAAAAACCCCATAATTTTTAATGCTGACCTTTTAATTTTAGTCGACTGTAAACTATTTTTTTTTTAGTTTCTCATTTAATTATTATATGGATCCAGGATGATTCATTCATTTATACAATATGTTCATGTATACAATACTTTTAATAGTCATTGTTGCTGTAGTTGAATAATACTTACAGATAAATGGTAATGTGTAACTTTGGTTTGGCTTTTGTAGTGTTACTACCTCTGCACTAAATTCATCTTTCAGTGGATTTTTTGATACATAAAACAGACTCCATGTTGTAGGCATCCATATTTCATTAGCAGATTTTGGCTGTAAAAACAATTTATTTCTTTTACAAAATTAAAAGTAAGATAGTACATTTAGTGACAAGCCAGACATCACTCTTGTCTCATCATCCCTTCTTTTTCTTAGCCAAATAAATCAAATAATTACTTCACATTCATTTAAATGATATGTCTAATGGAATAACTTAAAAATTATATCATGCGATGTAATCAGATTCTATACTGTGATGCTGTTTCTAACCATGTACCTAATTCAACTATTTTTCTGAAAATGTAGTCCTACAGTTGACATGTTATGATCAATAAATTTGGTCAAAAGAACAACACTTACATGTCTCATATAAAGTGTGTTCATATTTGGATTAATATCTGCCAATTTGTTCGGTAAAAAAAATTGCCACTAGTCTTACAAATTAGATGCTACGTATGATCGTCTAATTTGGTCATAAGATGTTCAGATGTGGGTCTAAGGTCATGTATGCAGAAATAACTGCCATTTAAAAAATGTCTAGTTCCTACAAATTACATACTATGACCACCTAATTTGCTTACAAAAACCACTAGATATTGATGTGTTCCAGTCTTTCTAAATGTTTCTTCTTTTTTTTAACTATTACTTTTTTAATGATATTAAAATGATCATACCTTGACTGTTGTTACTTTCCATTCTTCTTTACTTTCTACTGTAATTTCCATATCCTTGTATGACACATCTATATACATGGGAGTCTGTATAGATTTCTCATCATAAGTATTATTCTCTTCGAATACTTTCTGAAAAAGACAGTCAAATTAGCATTTGTAGGACCTGCAAGGCTTAACTGATTGGGAAATAAAATTATAAATATCTGACCATAAATAGTAAACTTTTCAACTACAGAAAAAGAAAACATTTTCAAAATGATTCAGTGAATGAATGTTAAATACATTTGTGAATACTTGTAACAAAAACCCAGATTATTTAGTAACAATTATTACAGTCTTGTTTATTTTTAATTCATTTATATGTAATCTTAATTTCTATGAACCAGAGATTCCTAAATAAAAGATTGAATGAATGAATGAATTACCTGCACAACTTCAGTTCAGTTGAATTTAATCTAAATCCTAAAAAAAAATGGAAAGTTACACCAAAATTACCTCTTCTCTGTCAATGTCCCAGGTGCTTACTCGAAGTTGATATTTGTTACTCAGTGCCTTTCCAAACACACCTAACCTTGCTCTTTTTCTTCCTAGGAGAACATTTGTTATGCGACCAATAATACCAAGTTCAGTAAAATGATTTAAATGTATACAACATTGACCATTTTGTAAAGAAAAGTTTATGTCATCTTCTTTACTGCTCAGTTTTATTGTTCGCCACTCTCCTTGATGAGTATTTCTAACAAGTAAAGTGAATTCCCAACACTTTTCATTTATTGCATTATGCGGAAATGACAGCAAACAATGATTTTTAAAGACTGTGCCTGGTGGTCCACATCTAACAACAGGTGAAAGTATTGTTTCAAGAGGATCAGAAAACAAATCCTTAGGGAATGAAGTGTTTTCTAGTGATACTTCAACATTATTTCCTTCTTCAATTGCTCCAGGATATATCATCAACTTTGTTTCTTTATTTGTCAGAGTTCCGCCTTTAGAATCCACAATTAACTCCATAATTTGACCTGTAAGATGAAAATGTTTTAAGGTTATACTATTATAAATTACTGAGGACTCTAGCTGGGATATAAATTCTCTGTGAGTCGAATTAATTCTAAGCATGAACCATTCAAACAAACGCATTCAAACAAAACTTACCTGTGTATACTACATTTGAAATTCAAAGTGATTTTTTTTATATCAATACTTTATCATTAACCTAAATTTCAAGTCTTCTGATGTGTCTATAATTATGATCAAGGTATACAATTTATTTGATTTGAAGAGAAAATTGCTATTACTCTAGTGCTAGATCAACTTTCTTATGCACCTTGAGGTCCATTTTTTTTAATTTTTTTTTTTTTTATGTCTTTAGGAAATGTGGCCAAGGATTACCAATAGTGAATTAATCACTGTCCTATCAGACAGGTGGTAATCCCCTGATACAGGGGCTATTTTGTAAACCAGTTCACCGGGGTAACCCCCTACTCTTTTCGAATAATGAACTGGGTTCTTTAAAGTGCACACAGGTTATAACTGTGTACACTGGACCTACGGTTTATAGTCCTTATCCGAGAAGACTTGTTCCACCACCAGAACTAGGAGCGAGTCGGCCTCGAACCCTTGCCGATGTTGTTGGCTCTTTAGGTACGGTAAACGGCGCCCCTGCCTTAACCGCTCGGCCATTTGACTCGCTCGTCCAGAGAATTTTACTTCAGAAATTGGTGTAGGGTGGTCACAAAATCACCAATAGGTCCTTAAATCTCGACAACTACTGGTCACAGAGAGGTCATTGACACTTTAAATTGGTCTTAAATTGTTCAAATATCAATTTTATTGTTAAGTGAAAATAATCAAAAATGTTATTTCTGACCTTTGACCCACATACTAGGCCATGTTCATATCTCCCTAAGTACCTGTCGTAAGGAACTTGAAATTATTCTTGAATTGTTTGAAATATACATATTTACATTTAATCTAATAAAAACTTTGGTTACAAAGATGACTAGAAATACCATTACAGAACAACCTCCACAAAAACTTGTCATAGACACAAAGTTTATACAATATTAGGTAAAACGTAATTGAGTTTGAAAATGTAATTGTAATCCTATAGTAATCAAGCAATACCTTATTTGTACTTAAGCATATAATGGTAGAATTGTAAACTTACTTTAAGATTTTTTTTACTGATTTTTGCATTTTGACACAAATTTAAATGGGTAGTTTACTTGACACAAGATTTGTCACTGCTACGTCACAGGTCATAGACTTAGTGGCGGAGGCAACTAGTCTAGTATCTAATACACTTTTACACCAAAACTCTGTGGTGATCTCCGGAGACACCCCAGGGTGTGTGACCATTCAAAACATTGAAAACCCTGGATATACCCCATTCACACCAACCTAGCAACACCAGGGTTTAAAAAATTAAGTTATCGCTTAATGCTAATAAAACTAATTATATGATTTTTAAGAACAGATATAGTAACCGTGTTTACAATGACCTTAACATTTTCATTGATAATAATAACATCTCTCGTGTAACTAGTTGTAAATTTCTTGGTGTAATAATGGACGAATGCTTAACATGGAATCAACATACAATCCATATTGCAAACTTAGTTTCAAAATATTTTGGTATCCTTTTTAGGCTAAAACCAATTTTACATGCCAATGTTCTATCATCATTATACAAGACTCTAGTCCTTCCTCATATCCAATACTGTATCATGATTTGGGCTGACCACAATAACTGTCGCATTGAAACTGTATATCGCAAACAAAAGCGCATAATGCGTTTATGCACAAATTCACAATTCCTTGAGCATTCACCACCATTATTTGCTAGTCTTAACAACTTAATTGTGTATGACATTCATAAGTTATCAAAAGGTGTTTTCATATACAAATATAAGAATAATTTATTACCAGCTAACTTTTCAAATTATTTTATAAGAGTAAACTCAGTTCATAATTATGGCATCAGGTCCTCTGATACTTATCGTCCTTATAATTTTGTTACCGATATGGGTAGAAACACTATCAGAGGACATGGTCCGATTTTATGGAACAGTATTGATGCTTCTATTCGTAATTCATCATCTGCCAAAATATTAAAAAAGTTTACATTGTTCTTTTCCTTTTTTTGTTCTTATCGCATTATCTTTGAGTTCATATGCCAACATGTTTAGCTAGTATTTGTCTCGTCCTGTGCTTTAATTATGTTTGTACCATGTATTTTTTGTTTAGGTGGCCAAATACTGTACGAGCTTTTTTTTTGTTCATCCTTCCATTTTTTATGCATATATTTATTTACACTATGTATCATATTGGAAAATAAAAACTGAAACTGAAAATAAAATTCTAGATACCGCCCTCTATTTTGTTTGTTTACATAGCGACAATTATTAGAATTATTATAAAATTGATAATTTCAATTTAATAATTATTTTCAAAATTCTCAGAGACCAAAATTACCTTGCTGTGGCAAGTGGTTGACAAGATTTAAGGACCTATTTGTGTTTGGTTACCATGACCTTTTGCCACGTTTTCTAAATGTGTAACCAAGCCAAAAATAATTGTTTGATCACCCTAAACCAATTTTCTGGACCTCAAAGTGCATACAAAAGTTGATCTGGCTACTAGAGTAATAGCAATTAGATTTACATAAAATATCGTATATTCAAATATTTAATAAATAGGAAAAAAAAAGAGATTTATAGGGAGACTTCATGGTAAAACAAAGCAGTATTAAAAAAGTTGTTAAACAGCTACTTTAATGTTTCTGTAATTATAGCAATAGTTATTTTACATTTAAAAAAAAATCTATAATTTTGTTTGTATGCAAAATTATTAGAAAATTCAGCTTTAAAAGTCTAAACTTACTGCATTATTACTTATCACATATTATCAAAGTCTACAACAGCATTGCAGATTGAAGCAAACAAATTATTCACAAACTTGACACACTTAATTATTTTTGCTCTTCACTTTGCATGTGTGCTATATAATTTTTAACACATAAAACAATACATTTGGATCTTAATACTTATTTGCTCTTGGTAAAAAATCATGTGATGGTGTTGGTTTAACTATTCTATGGGTTTTTTAACCTTTATTAACCAGTTGATTTGTTGTGAAGAACCTATTTAAAAAAATATGGATAATAACAGTAAATCTGAATAAAGACCATCTAAACATTTTACTGCCCTAATTCTTTCAAATATGTTGACCTACGAATATAAAAGTATTAACTGACAATTTGGATGTTGAATGCGTATTATTAGCATTTATTGAGTTTGCTGATGGGTCAAGAGCAAGCTTGAGAGAAGATAGAT
The DNA here is from genome assembly GCF_963402885.1 of Antedon bifida. Lineage (NCBI taxonomy): Eukaryota > Metazoa > Echinodermata > Crinoidea > Comatulida > Antedonidae > Antedon > Antedon bifida. The sequence goes on from NC_136227.1 coordinate 13,759,033, forward strand.
GAGCGAAGCTGTACACATCTAGCCTATGAGTTATTCATGGTGAAAGCGATTAGAAGAAGATAAATGAGCTGTACGCATCTAGCCTACGAGTTATTCATGGTGAAAGCAATTAGTAGAAGATAAATGAGCGGAGCTGTACGCATCTAGCCTACAGTACGAGTTATTCATGGTGAAAGCGATTAGTAGAAGATAAATGAGCGGAGCTGTACGCATCTAGCCTATGAGTTATTTATGGTAAAAGCGATTAGAAGAAGATAAATGAGCTAAGCTGTACGCATCTAGTCTATGAGTTATTCATGGTGAAAGCGATTAGTAGAAGATGAATGAGCGGAGCTGTACGCATCTAGCCTATGAGTTATTTATGGTAAAAGCGATTAGAAGAAGATAAATGAGCTAAGCTGTACGCATCTAGTCTATGAGTTATTCATGGTGAAAGCAATTAGTAGAAGATAAATGAGCGGAGCTGTACGCATCTAGCCTATGAGTTATTTATGGTAAAAGCGATTAGAAGAAGATAAATGAGCTAAGCTGTACGCATCTAGCCTATGAGTTATTCATGGTGAAAGCGATTAGTAGAAGATAAATGAGCTAAGCTGTACGCATCTAGTCTATGAGTTATTCATGGTGAAAGCGATTAGTAGAAGATGAATGAGCTGAGCTGTACGCATCTAGCCTATGAGTTATTCATGGTGAAAGCAATTAGTAGAAGATAAATGAGCTGAGCTGTACGCATCTATCCTATGAGTTATTTATAGTAAAAGCGATTAGAAGAAGATAAATGAGCTGAGCTGTACGCATCTAGCCTATGAGTTATTCATGGTGAAAGCGATTAGTAGAAGATAAATGTGCTGAGCTGTAGCATCTAGCCTATGAGTTATTCATGGTGAAAGCAATTAGTAGAAGATAAATGAGCGGAGCTGTACGCATCTATCCTATGAGTTATTTATAGTAAAAGCGATTAGAAGAAGATAAATGAGCTAAGCTGTACGCATCTAGCCTATGAGTTATTCATGGTGAAAGCGATTAGTAGAAGATGAATGAGCTGAGCTGTACGCATCTATCCTATGAGTTATTTATAGTAAAAGCGATTAGTAGAAGATAAATGAGCTAAGCTGTACGCATCTAGCCTATGACTTATTTATGGTGAAAGCAATTAGTAGAAGATGAATGAGCTGAGCTGTACGCATCTAGCCTATGAGTTATTCATGGTGAAAGCGATTAGTAGAAGATGAATGCTATCTATTGTACATTAATGAGTCTAGTCTAGTGGATAGATAAAGAGGTTACAAAAACATAGACATTTAAAATGGTCTATGTCAGTTGTTTGTTGCCTTCCATATCTATATGATGCATCAGATTCTATATATTGTACATTAATGAGTCTAGTCTAGTGGGTAGATAAAGAGGTTACAAAAACATAGACATTTAAAATGGTCTATGTCAGTTGTTTGTTGCCTTCCATATCTATATGATGCATCAGATTCTATATATTGTACATTAATGAGTCTAGTCTAGTGGGTAGATAAAGAGGCTACAAAAACATAGACATTTAAAATGGTCTATGTCAGTTGTTTGTTGCCTTCCATATCTATATGATGCATCAGATTCTATATATTGTACATTAATGAGTCTAGTCTAGTGGATAGATAAAGAGGCTACAAAAACATAGAGATATGGTTTTTAAAAAATGACTTGATACAGTTATACTTCTTGTCATGATAAGCGTTATTAGAGCAGGTATATAATGTATTTCCTAATCATACGGATCTCTTGAACTCCCAAATGCTTAAACTGGTCTTAGCGACTCATTCGCAGTGGGGCTCACGCTGCTTGCGCACCGCCATTTGTTTAAAAAAACAGCTATTTTTAGCCGATTAAAAATTGCCTCACACTACTACACTAAAGCTTAAATAATAGTGCATATTATGATATATAATTTAAGAGAAAAGACAGAAAAAAAACCCAGTTAAATTATGTTTTAAAACATTTACTAGTCAACTGCTTACAGCATAGTGGCCATATTCTGGTCGTATTTTTGGTGAGGCCTTGCTTTAAATTCATCATTATCGTTAAACTCAACGGGTACATACAAAAGATGAATTTTCAAAGATTCTGGTATGTAATTTTTGTTTTGATTGGTTGAAAAAAACCCTTACAAAATTATAATTTGCATAACACTAAAAATCCAACATAGTGCGGACATTCAGATGATTTGGAATCCACCATTATCGTGAAGGGCTGAATTGTGTTCGCAGAAATGATATTTGATATTTTGTAGTGCGCAATAACTTTTCAAATTATTTGAACACCAACTGCTTTGATAAATGTTATGTTGACAACATTCTACCCATGTTATAATGGACGATTCAAGGCCCATTCCCAGTGATGACTCATTTTATGAGGGATTAGCAAATTTAGTGATAACGGTGGGTTAAAGGCTAAATTAAATTGCACTGTTTGGTTGAAAATAAAGGGAACAGAGATCCTTATGGTTTCATTATTGTTTGTATTACATAATTATCTCTAAAAATCTAAAAATAATCAACTAACCTGTCCCTAATGAGCTTGTAGCCTGAGGAGCAGCATTCTGGGTATCTATAAAAAATAAACATATGCATTAGTAAATAATCAAGAATACAGTATCACAATTGATTCAATACACTATTCTGCTAATGAAACTAAGATGAACTGTTTTATGCTATTCCACATCCTATTCATGTATTTCCAAACAAACTATCCATATGATACCCAATACACTTTAAATATAATCAACTAACCTGTCCCTAATGAGCTTGTAGCCAGAGGAGTAACAGTCTCTGTATCTACACAAAAAAAGATACATATTAGTAATAATCAAGAATACAGTATCACAATTGATTCAATACACTATTAAGGATAACAAACTAACATTAATGAGTCTAGTCTAGTGGGTAGATAAAGAGGTTACAAAAACATAGACATTTAAAATGGTCTATGTCAGTTGTTTGTTGCCTTCCATATCTACATGATCCATCATATGCTATCTATTGTACATTAATGAGTCTAGTCTAGTGGGTAGATAAAGAGGTTACAAAAACATAGACATTTAAAATGGTCTATGTCAGTTGTTTGTTGCCTTCCATATCTACATGATCCATCATATGCTATCTATTGTACATTAATGAGTCTAGTCTAGTGGATAGATAAAGAGGTTACAAAAACATAGACATTTAAAATGGTCTATGTCAGTTGTTTGTTGCCTTCCATATCTATATGATGCATCAGATTCTATATATTGTACATTAATGAGTCTAGTCTAGTGGGTAGATAAAGAGGCTACAAAAACATAGACATTTAAAATGGTCTATGTCAGTTGTTTGTTGCCTTCCATATCTATATGATGCATCAGATTCTATATATTGTACATTAATGAGTCTAGTCTAGTGGATAGATAAAGAGGCTACAAAACCATAGAGATATGGTTTTCAAAAAATGACTTGTGACAGTTATACTTCTTGTCATGATAAGCGCTATTAGAGCAGGTATATAATGTATTTCTTAATCATACAGATCTCTTGAACTCCCAAATGCTTAAACTGGTCTTAGCGACTCATTCACAGTGGGGCGCATGCTGCTTTCGCATCGCCATTTGTTTAAAAAAAAACAGCTATTTTTAGCCGATTAAAAATTGCCTCACACTACTACACTAAAGCTTAAATAATAGTGGATATTATGATATATAATTTAAGAGAAAAAAGAGAAAAAAAATCCAGTCAAATTATGTTTCAAAACATTTACTAGTCAACTTCTTACAGCGTAGTGGCCATATTCTGGTCGTATTTTTGGTGAGGCCTTGCTTTCAATTCATCATTATCGTTACGCAAAGGGTACATACAAAATATGAATATTCAAAGATTCTGGTATGTAATTTTTGTTCTGATTGGTTGAAAAAAACCCTTACAAAATTATAATTTGCATAACACTAAAAATCCAACATAGTGCGAACATTCAGAATCCACCATTATCGTGAAGGGCTGAATTGTGTTCGCAGAAATGATATTTGATATTTTGTAGTGCGCAATAACTTTTCAAATGATTGGAACACCAACTGCTTTGATAAATGTTATGTTGAAACATTCTACCCATGTTATAATGGACGATTCAAGGCCCATTCCCAGTGATGACTCATTTTATGAGGGATTAGCAAATTTAGTGATAACGATGGGTTAAAGGCTAAATTAAATTGCACTGTTTGGTTGAAAATAAAGGGAACAGAGATTCGTATGGTTTCATTATTGTTTGTATTACATAATTATCTCTAATAATCTAAAAATAATCAACTAACCTGTCCCTAATGAGCTTGTAGCCTGAGGAGCAGCAGTCTGTGTATCTATAAAAAATAAACATATGCATTAGTAAATAATCAAGAATACAGTATCACAATTGATTCAATACACTATTCTGCTAATGAAACTAAGATGAACTGTTTTATGCTATTCCATATCCTATTCATGTATTTTCAGACAAACTATCCATATGATACCCAATACACATTAAATATAATCAACTAACCTGTCCCTAATGAGCTTGTAGTCAGAGGAGTAGCAGTCTCTGTATCTACACAAAAAAGATATATATTAGTAATAATCAAGAATACAGTATCACGATTGATTCAATACACTATTAAGGATAACAAACTAACATTAATGAGTCTAGTCTAGTGGGTAGATAAAGAGGCTACAAAAACATAGAGATTTAAAATGGTCTATGTCAGTTGTTTGTTGCCTTCCATATCTACATAATGAATCAGATGCTATATCTACTGTACATTAATGAGTCTAGTCTAGTGGGGAGATAAAGAGGCTTCAAAAACATATATATAATAGAGATATGGTTTGCAAAAAATGGTTAAGACTTGTGACAGTTATGCTTTTTGTCATGATATTTATTTTATAATCGGACAAAAACCTTTGAGAAAAAACATTCATTGCCACAAATGAGTGGCTTTATAAAGCTCATAAGCTGTATTAGGACAGGTATGTAAAGTATTCCCTAATAGTTTCATCAAAGCTCATAAGCTGTATTATGACAGGTATGTAAAGTATTCCCCAATAGTTTCATCAAAGCTCACAAGCTGTATTATGACAGGTATGTAAAGTATTCCCTAATAGTTTCATCAAAGCTCACAAGCTGTATTATGACAGGTATGTAAAGTATTCCCTAATAGTTTCATCAAAGCTCACAAGCTGTATTAGGACAGGTATGTAAAGTATTCCCTAATAGTTTCATCAAAGCTCACAAGCTGTATTATGACAGGTATGTAAAGTATTCCCTAATAGTTTCATCAAAGCTCACAAGCTGTATTATGACAGGTATGTAAAGTATTCCCTAATAGTTTCATCAAAGCTCATAAGCTGTATTATGACAGGTATGTAAAGTATTCCCCAATAGTTTCATCTAAGCTCACAAGCTGTATTAGGACAGGTATGTAAAGTATTCCCTAATAGTTTCATCAAAGCTCATAAGCTGTATTATGACAGGTATGTAAAGTATTCCCCAATAGTTTCATCTAAGCTCACAAGCTGTATTATGACAGGTATGTAAAGTATTCCCCAATAGTTTCATCTAAGCTCACAAGCTGTATTAGGACAGGTATGTAAAGTATTCCCCAATAGTTTCATCTAAGCTCACAAGCTGTATTAGGACAGGTATGTAAAGTATTCCCCAATAGTTTCATCAAAGCTCATAAGCTGTATTATGACAGGTATGTAAAGTATTCCCCAATAGTTTCATCAAAGCTCACAAGCTGTATTATGACAGGTATGTAAAGTATTCTCCAATAGTTTCATCAAAGCTCACAAGCTGTATTAGGACAGGTATGTAAAGTATTCCCTAATAGTTTCATCAAAGCTCATAAGCTGTATTAGGACAGGTATGGAAAGTATTCCCCAATAGTTTCATCAAAGCTCACAAGCTGTATTATGACAGGTATGTAAAGTATTCTCCAATAGTTTCATCAAAGCTCATAAGCTGTATTATGACAGGTATGTAAAGTATTCCCTAATAGTTTCATCAAAGCTCATAAGCTGTATTATGACAGGTATGGAAAGTATTCCCCAATAGTTTCATCAAAGCTCATAAGCTGTATTATGACAGGTATGTAAAGTATTCCCTAATAGTTTCATCAAAGCTCACAAGCTGTATTATGACAGGTATGTAAAGTATTCCCTAATAGTTTCATCAAAGCTCATAAGCTGTATTATGACAGGTATGGAAAGTATTCCCCAATAGTTTCATCAAAGCTCATAAGCTATATTATGACAGGTATGTAAAGTATTCCCCAATAGTTTCATCAAAGGTCATAAGCTGTATTAGGACAGGTATGTAAAGTATTCCCCAATAGTTTCATCAAAGCTCATAAGCTGTATTAGGACAGGTATGTAAAGTATTCCCCAATAGTTTCATCAAAGCTCATAAGCTGTATTATGACAGGTATGTAAAGTATTCCCTAATAGTTTCATCAAAGCTCATAAGCTGTATTATGACAGGTATGGAAAGTATTCCCCAATAGTTTCATCAAAGCTCATAAGCTGTATTATGACAGGTATGTAAAGTATTCCCTAATAGTTTCATCAAAGCTCATAAGCTGTATTATGACAGGTATGTAAAGTATTCCCTAATAGTTTCATCAAAGCTCATAAGCTGTATTAGGACAGGTATGTAAAGTATTCCCCAATAGTTTCATCAAAGCTCACAAGCTGTATTATGACAGGTATGTAAAGTATTCCCTAATAGTTTCATCATTGTTTGTATTATTACAGTTCATTGTTTATATATCATTTGCACCAATGGTGAAATTTAAACGTCACCTCTATTTGATCTTTTTAACACCTCTTCTATTTTGCAACTTTTCAGCAACCCACAGCTTTCAAAGTCCAAAATCAAACTCCAGCTGTCTGTATATTTCTTAAGGTTAGGGAAGTTGTATCGTCCATCAAGAGTTTTTACCTCTGAATCTCTAAGACCTTTTCCAAGATTAAAAATCTCTATTGTGCGTGGTGAAAATGATGCTACCTTAAGCTTCGTCATATTTTTTAAAGCAGGAAGCTTTTCTTTAATGACTGACTGAAAGCCAAATTGTTCAGTTACTTTTATTGCTTCATACAGGACAGAAAGATTTGTTCGACTCAATTGTCCATTTGCAGATAAAAGAGTTAACAGTTCGATTGTACTGGTAACCCTTTTCACCTCTTCGATGTCATCTACTATTTCTATGAATAGAACTTGTAGCCTTTTAAGGAGACCACGATCATCAAACCATTCTGCAAAGTCAGCAATCAACTGTTTGAAATTATCCTCTGACAAATCTATACCGTTAAAAAAAAACAAGTTTCCAATATAAATGATATAAATTCAGTATAATTAGCATAATTGTTGTTAAATCATAATCATTTGAAATGACTAAGTATAATATCACTTTTCCATAGAAATAATACTGAATGGGACAGTTTACATAATTAAACAATCAAAAGACAAAGACACTGAGGCGTGTATAATTGCAAATAAAATAAATTGTGTGCATAGTTTTTATAATAGAAATATCTTTCTTAAATAAAACAAAATAATGTTGTTTACCAATGCTATCTACTTCGTTGTCTTCATTGGCTTCCTCTGAAAAGCAAAAATAAGAATGAAGTTTGTTATGCTAACCAACAAAAACAATTACATACTTTATATTCATAAAACATCTTACCAGCAGTTCTTTGAACTTTTGATAAAGAAGATTTTCCATTGCTGCCACTCGCATTTAAGCATTTTCTGATGTGTTTTTTTCTCTTTATAAAACATATATATAATATATATAACTTTATTCACAATCTCAGATTAATACAAAGTACATACAAAATTAATTGAAGTTGTGTAATGGGGTTAAGCTGTAAGCTAATGCTTTAGACGCAAAGCCCCTTAAAATGAAAAAAAAATTGAAATAAATAAATAATTAAATAAATAAAAACAGTATAATTTACCATATTAATTGTAACAATAAAAATACTAACAATATAAATGATGCAGTGATAATAACAAATCAAATGCCGAGAGAAAATGAATTAACCACTAGCTTAAAATTAAAGATAACTGGTAACAAACATATCATGAATTTTATGTTTGAACATACCAATACTGGTTAACATTTTAATGTCATTGGGTAGTGCGTTCCACACGTTAGTGCCTCTGTATGTAACTACAGATAAAGGTTAAAGTGCATCAACTGAAAATTTAAGTTTGTGAAATTGTATGTCACAAGTATCATTAGTTAAAGAACAAAAATAAGAATGTTTGCATGTTTTGTTTTATGTCATATGTATTATGGATTATTAGGCCTATACCTTGTTCTACTTCTATTTTGTTAAACAGTTTACGGTAACGTTTCACGTCCATTGCTTTGCTTCTACATGGCAACACATCTTGGTCAAATTTGCGAACAACCTGCATATGAGTATGTTCACTATTTAAACATGCACAACGGATGTACATCTTTACTTCAACACCACGTGCACCATTCTGACTTAAAACTTGCAATTCTTTTTCAAGGAAATTAAGGACCTAGAAAAAATAAAAAATATTTAAAATAATCTCAATAAAATGACTTTACTACATTTAAAATGATTTAAAGAGAAAAATAATAATACTTATATCTTGTCTTATCTTATATCTTATATTACATATTTACACAGACATTTATAATCATTCAAAAACAACCCAGGAGCTTATAAATTTACACTGACAAAACAAGCAAAATTATACTATTAACATTAGTTTATTTGGTACTTATAGTTTATAAAGTTACACTGACAAATATCATCAAGCAAGTAAATTATACTAGGCATAGATAACATTGTAAAATTCACACCCTAATGAAATTCAAAGTTTGTGCTAATTAAATGTAGCATAAAGTATTATAGTTTATTTGGTACTTATAGTTTACCTTCTTACAGATGCTAGGTTGTGGATCATCATCTTCAGGAGAGCTGCTTCCTGATTCTGTTTTCATGATGGTCGTTCTGACAATTGTTGTCTGCAATATAAAAAACAAATCAATTCCAAAGTGATTACCACTGATATCATTCCAGAAATGGCAATAAACCAAGTAAATTTAAAGTTACTGACAGTGTATATTTTAATTTCTGTTATATCCAGAAGATGGTGACCAACAAATACAGAGAATGGTTTAATAAACATATATAAACAACACAAGAACAATCCCCCAATATAATACTTGTGATTTTACTGGCATTCAAGGCATGATTGCATTATCAAGTTTACCTGGAACAAACGGCAATTGTTGATGGTAGCTACATTTAGAATGACAAGATGATGGCCATCAATGTTCAGTTCTACATGCTCGTAAGATAATCTAGGCTCATCATCTTCCATTTGAAATTCCTCGATAAATTTAGTTGCAACACGTTGAAAGAGATCATCTGGAAGGTAGCCATCAAAGTTATGAAAGAGAGAAACAGCACGCTTCTCTTCATATTTAGCAGCCTTTGTATCATCACGTTGGGGCTTTAGGCGTGAAAGAACATAGAACATTCGTCCAACATTCTATAGAAAAAAAAATAGAACATGAGTAGTAGATGGAATATATTAAAAAATAATTGAATTAAATATTTCAAATAAAATATAATACCTCTTTACTCCTTTTTTCACACATTAACCCAAAGGTTTGCATTAGAGACACAAAGAAGTCAATCATCTCATCTGACTCATCCTCCCAAATATGCCGCAACAGTTTTTCATCTAGTTTACCTTCGTTTAAATTTCTCCAAAGCTGTTTCAGAGATGGCTAAAAAAAGAAAAGCACAAAAGTGTAATTTGTCAATGCAACAAAGTAATTACTATTCTTCTGGTCACTAAAACCTCTCCAAAATTAGAAAAATATCTATTAGATAAGTGTATTACCATATACTTCAAGCCTAAAATTCAGCTACAATTCACTACCACTTGAAGGTAGAAAAGATGCATGGTCACCTCAAAATTCAGGTATATGTTTATTATGTAATTGTAATGAAAAGGAAACTGTATATCATTTCGTATTTGAATGCAAACGACTTTATGCATTTAAGACAACCAATACCCATGAACCTTAAAGATGAACTAAACAATAATAATCTATCCATGTTCTATAATAATAATAATAATAATAATAATAACAACTTTATTTAAAAACGGATGCAACACTTGAATCACCATATTGGTGTTTTTCACAAGGCCGTTACTTACTATAAAACTATTTATACTATTACACAAGTTATCATTTACAGTACAAAAAAAAAAAAAAAAAAAAGATTTCATGAAAAATATAGAGTTTCAAGTATATTTTATCTTTTGTCATTTATAATTTTTTTAAATATATGTATATTATTAGGAGCTTTAATTGCATTTGAGTTTATAGCATTTAAACTATTCCATAGCTTTGCGCCAGAATACGAGAAACTTTTCTTTTTATACTCAGTGTTTGCCTTATGTAAACTTAGAATATCTTTTGATCTAGTATTATATGTGACTGCTTCGTTGTAATATTGTTTTTCTTCTAAATTAGGCCAATTTAAATCTTTGAGCGTCTGTGAGCTAGAGTCATAGTGTACCTCCCGCTCTATTTTGGAGTACTTGGAGTTTATAATTGAGGGTTTGATTACAACGACCCCATACTACATTGCAGTAGTCAAAATGGTGGGCAATGATAGATTTGTACACTAATGATTGAATATTTTGAGGGAAAATATTGCTGCATTTTTTTTAGATAGTACAGACCTGATATTACTTTATTTTTCACCTGATCTATTTGTTTATGTTTTAAATTTTCATCGATAATGACACCTAAATGTTTACAGCTATTTACTTTTTCAAGTTTTGTACCGTCTATATTAATATTAATATCCATGTTAATCAATTTATTTATTTGATGTGTTCCTAAAATCATATATTCAGTCTTTTTAACGTTTAGACTTAATTTGTTACTTGCTAACCATAGTTGTACATGTTTTAGATCAGTATTTACTTTGCTTATTATATCGTGTATGTCTTTAGATGCATAATATAACGCAGTGTCATCTGCGTACATGCTTACATTTACATGGGAAACTGAGTTAGGTAGATCATTAATATACATGATAAATAGAAGGGGCCCTAATATTGATCCCTGAGGGATTCCACAAACACTATTAGACTTTACCGAATCAACATTATTAATATTAGTAATATGTGTACGATTTGTTAAATAATTTTCAAACCATTTGATAACATGATTAGCAAAATTAAAATTGTGTAGTTTTTTATTAGTATCTGGTGATTAACAGTGTCGAAAGCTTTTTTGAGATCAAGCATTATTAGTCCTATGTATTTACCATTTTCAATACTGTCAATCCAATCTTCATTTATATTTATTAATGCCGATGATGTCAAGTAATTTGGCCTAAATCCAGATTGTTGATTGTATAATTTAGGGTTGATTTGTGGATAGAGTTGGGAATTGTTTTCTACTAGCTCTCTAGATCTTAAATCCTTGATGATCTTAAAATCCATAATGAATTCAAAACCACACCAATTCAATTAACCCATGATAAATATGATTTAGCAAGTAATATTTTTGAAAAACATTTTAAAATATTTCTGACAATGGCAGAACACACGAATGCTATATATAATGCAATTCCTTCTCAAACTTAATTTTTAGGCCATAAGCAGTAGCTGTAAAAAGGCCTAGAAAATGAATTTCGTTCCGACATTCAGGGTCTACATTTTGAAAGTTAATATTGTGAAATAAATATGTTATCCACACTATATCAAAAGTTCTCCACAAAATATCCAGTTAATTTCGAGCAATAGCCCTTCAATTATAGCCTTTTTTTATGTCTTTACAAATAATACTTGACCAAGTGTTATTATATTTACCATGTGGGTAGTCAAGTGGATTGTAAACACGTATGTTTCTATTTCCTGTATGACTTCTTGAGATTTCTCATCGTATACAGCGAGTACTACAAAACGCCGACATAAAAGTATTTCATAGTGCAGTCAACAAGTTGTCACACAAGGAAAAACCAGCTAAACACAGTCAACCTGGTGTATACTGCATCCCATGTGAATGTGGAAAGGTATACATTGGGGAACCTGGACACGACCTTCAAACCAGGCTCAAAGAACATCAAGGCCATGCCAGAAGAGGAGAGCAAGACAAATCATCAGTAGTTATGCATTCTCACAAACAACAACACCGAGTTAATTGGAAAGATGCTGAACTAATTGCTACCGTTCCTTCTTGGCATTCCAGACTAACCAGGGAAGCTATTGAAATCTACAAACACAACACTGTTCATCAAGATATTGGATTTGTTATTAGTGACATTTGGCTATCTTTATTCAACAAGAATCTTCATCGACAGTAAACAATGCCATAGTTTCTGGCCAGTTTACATTTCACAACCCAGTCAGGACACATGGTCTTGTTTGGCCAGTCCACACCCAACTTTGAGACAATGCTATTGTTTTTTAGCTTGTCTCACCCTGCTTTTTACACCTATCAGAAACAATGCTCTTCTATATCAAGTTTCAATCCTTCCCACTTTGTGAACTTGCCATTCTTTCTGGCTTTCACACCAGTCCCACCCTTTCCACTTATATTCCAAGTTTCCTGGACTTTCTGCATTCTCACTCCTGAGGACGATCAAAGTATATTGATCGAAACATTGAGAAACTCACAGTTCTTTTCAGAACTAATACACATGGTGTACCGCAAACTTGATATCAACATTTGATTTCGCCATGCTAACCTTCAAACAATAAACTGATTTGTTTTATTATGTAATTTTGTGACTTATATATGTTATCCTTTGTTACAATTCTCTTCACCTGATAATGGGCTATGCCCGAAACATGTCGTAAAAATAAACTTATATTGAGGCAGTTTTAACTTATTTGATCTTGATTTTTTTCTATATCCTGCCTATGCATGCTCTTTGATTTATATTTATATATATACAGTTACAGTATACACGTACAAAGTACAAATCAGTAAAATCATATAAAATAATGGGAAAACAACTGTAATAAATTATCCTTTAATTACATATTTTAAGTATTAATTTCTAAGAAGAAAAAATAGGCTGAAATGTGTTATATTTTGTATGTTCATCTACTTTTTAATACTAAAAGCTTGTTGTGATATAATAAAAGCTGATTGAAATCGAATTGAAAAATAGTGTGGTAAACATATATAGGCCCTAGACACCAAGGACTCAGACCATGCCTGGTTTTGTTTAGCCTAACTAGGTTTTCAACATGGGCCTAAGCACTATTACGAAGAGTTTTGTATGGTTTTCTTGCAAATATTAATCATCTGTTTATAATTGTCGGTTTGACTGCCGTTATTAGACATTCAGCATTATTAGCCTAGCGTAGTATGTTGCTACCCCTCTCAGTCCTAACCTAGCTAGGAAGTATATTGAAAGTCAGTAGCTAACTACACTCTAGCTAAGCTAGAGCCTAGATAGGACGTTGGCTAGGCTAGCTATCTTTTAGCCTCTCTTCTCTAAACTGTGTTTCTAACAAACTATAATCATACACCATGTTGAGCAGGAAACAATTTTCAAACAAACATATAATTATCATCTTCTTTCGCTAAAATGTCTGTTTACAACGTTTGTTTAAGTAGCAAAATAAACCAAACTTCCTCGACTCGCGAAGAATACATGTGTTGATTTTTTACACACTTCTGCACTCCGTGCGTTATGGGGATTCCCTAATCTGTAATCATACTATGATTGGTGAAATACAATCACGTGGTACAGATTTTTGGATGTTGCGGATAATTTTGAACATGTTTCCTTCACGGGACCAAATCACCGATACATCCCGATGTATATCAAAATAGAGTACCAAAATCAATCGATAATTTCTCAAAATTGACACACATGATTGTGGAGAACTTTTGATATGTTGTTAAAAAATATTATATAAAATTAACATTGTAAATATGTTAAGAAATTCTAGACCCCTAACACTGGAACAAGATGAAACAATACGATTTACTGCTTATGGCCTATTTGTACATTTCTTAGTTTTTAATCTTTCTCAGTTTACTTCAATCATTTGTTTTTTTCTATATAAGCTTTATAGTTTTTTTTAGCGGTTTATCATGTAAATATTTTGTAATTTTTTAAATGTTTATTCAGACTGTGCCTCGGATATAAAAGAGATACAATCAAGTTCAGTTCAAGTTACGGATGAGAAAATAAGCAGAACAAGATAGACCAGGTGGTGATTATGTCAAATGTCACAATTGCAACTAGTAGGTATTCTAGCGATCGGTGGAAAGAAAGATTCGTTTGTAAAACAGAAACCATAGTTCGAAGAATTACTAATTTGTTGATATCTTCTCCCGAAATAAACAATTATACCATTTACAACTACGACTATTAAAGGGATCACACTTTGTTGGGTCCACATTATGTGGTGTCCTCTTTAATAGGGGTTCTACAACTAAGCTCTATTAAAGGGATCACAATTTGTTGGGTCCACATTATGTGATGTCCTCTTTAATAGGGGTTCTACAACTAACCTCTATTAAAGGGATCACACTTTGTTGGGTCCACATTATGTGGTGTCCTCTTTAATAGGGGTTCTACAACTAAGCTCTATTAAAGGGATCACACTTTGTTGGGTCCACATTATGTGGTGTCCTCTTTAATAGGGGTTCTACAACTAACCTCTATTAAAGGGATCACACTTTGTTGGGTCCACATTATGTGATGTCCTCTTTAATAGGGGTTCTACAACTAAGCTCTATTAAAGGGATCACACTTTGTTGGGTCCACATTATGTGGTGTCCTCTTTAATAGGGGTTCTACAACTAAGCTCTATTAAAGGGATCCCACTTTGTTGGGTCCACATTATGTGATGTCCTCTTTAATAGGGGTTCTACAACTAACCTCTATTAAAGGGATCACACTTTGTTGGGTCCACATTATGTGATGTCCTCTTTAATAGGGGTTCTACAACTAAGCTCTATTAAAGGGATCACACTTTGTTGGGTCCACATTATGTGGTGTCCTCTTTAATAGGGGTTCTACAACTAAGCTCTATTAAAGGGATCACACTTTGTTGGGTCCACATTATGTGATGTCCTCTTTAATAGGGGTTCTACAACTAAGCTCTATTAAAGGGATCACACTTTGTTGGGTCCACATTATGTGGTGTCCTCTTTAATAGGGGTTCTACAACTAAGCTCTATTAAAGGGATCACACTTTGTTGGGTCCACATTATGTGGTGTCCTCTTTAATAGGGGTTCTACAACTAAGCTCTATTAAAGGGATCACACTTTGTTGGGTCCACATTATGTGATGCCCTCTTTAATAGGGGTTCTACAACTAAGCTCTATTAAAGGGATCACACTTTGTTGGGTCCACATTATGTGATGTCCTCTTTAATAGGGGTTCTACAACTAAGCTCTATTAAAGGGATCACACTTTGTTGGGTCCACATTATGTGGTGTCCTCTTTAATAGGGGTTCTACAACTAACCTCTATTAAAGGGATCCCACTTTGTTGGGTCCACATTATGTGATGTCCTCTTTAATAGGGGTTCTACAACTAAGCTCTATTAAAGGGATCACACTTTGTTGGGTCCACATTATGTGATGTCCTCTTTAATAGGGGTTCTACAACTAACCTCTATTAAAGGGATCACACTTTGTTGGGTCCACATTATGTGATGTCCTCTTTAATAGGGGTTCTACAACTAAGCTCTATTAAAGGGATCACACTTTGTTGGGTCCACATTATGTGGTGTCCTCTTTAATAGGGGTTCTACAACTAACCTCTATTAAAGGGATCACACTTTGTTGGGTCCACATTATGTGATGTCCTCTTTAATAGGGGTTCTACAACTAAGCTCTATTAAAGGGATCACACTTTGTTGGGTCCACATTATGTGATGTCCTCTTTAATAGGGGTTCTACAACTAAACTCTATTAAAGGGATCCCACTTTGTTGGGTCCACATTATGTGATGTCCTCTTTAATAGGGGTTCTACAACTAAGCTCTATTAAAGGGATCACACTTTGTTGGGTCCACATTATGTGGTGTCCTCTTTAATAGGGGTTCTACAACTAAGCTCTATTAAAGGGATCACACTTTGTTGGGTCCACATTATGTGGTGTCCTCTTTAATAGGGGTTCTACAACTAACCTCTATTAAAGGGATCACACTTTGTTGGGTCCACATTATGTGATGTCCTCTTTAATAGGGGTTCTACTGTAATGCACAAGCATATTTGCTTTTATGTATTAGAATATACAGTAGTAAAATTTAAATGGTGTAAATTTGAATAAATTTGATTCTATTTTAAAATTCATTAACTTTCATTATGGTGACAGTATATATATTAGGCTCCAGGACAAAAAGTTTTCTTTGTGGTAGACATTACATTTTTAAGCTAAATTCATCACATAAAAACATTATCACAATGTTTAGGTCAGATTATTCACAAAAGTATAGTGCATAATATTACTAACCTGAAGCTTGGGATCAATAACTGTGATGATTGTTTTAAACTTGTCAACTACTCCCATCAAATCTATAACAATTTTTTCTTTGAGGATCTTGTCATCTGGGTAGAACAGAATCTCGCCAATGTCATGTAAGTACTCCAGAAGCACTTGGTTATTGATGATCTTACAACGGACAAGTAAATCATTTATCTAGAAGGCAAATAAACATAACAATTAAATAAAATTAAATTCTAAAAGTTGAGAGTTTAACCAACATTGTAATTTGTGCTACTGTGTTTGTTAAACAGCATATTGGAAATAATACTAAAAGTTACTACAAGGACATTTTTTTCATAATCATGAAAGGGTTAAAATTGAAATTTGCAACTTATTAAATCATTTTGTATTTCTGAACAATGTTACAATGGCATTTTGGTATGTTGTCTACCATAAGTCTATCATAAGTTGGTTAGATAATTTTAAATAATTTGAAATTTGAAATTATTTTATTAATGTTTAAATATGATTCTAATTGTTATATAGTTCTTATATATATATATATGTATATTTCATCCTGTAATTGGTGTACAATAAATACAATTTAAAAAAAAATAAAAAAAAAATAAAAAAAAATAAAATTACACCGTTCTGTTACCGATGACATTCGTCATAAACAGTCGATTAACACTGACAAAAAAAGCAAGTTTAACATTATACCCTCATGGGGAAAATTACAATAAACCAACATGTTTCCAATACACTTTTAAATGCAGGTGACCATGATGGTTACAATGATAGTTGTTTTAAACAATCAACTATGTATTATCCTCAACTAAAATTGACAGAAAAACAGGGTTTAATGTATTTATTCTAAACAAATGTAACTGGTTATTGTTTTCAAACAATTTTTACCTACACTAAACTGTAAAGATATATAATTGAGATCAAGCTGAAAGAAAGAAAAATATATTTCTAACCTCAGACGTTGGTAGATACAGTTCTTTCCTTAGCTGTTGTATTTCTTGCATTACTTGCAGCCATTTGATTGGCAAAGTGCGAATCATCATCTGGACAAATTTTTGTATTTGTAGAATGATTTTAGAAGCACCGCTCTTATCAAATGAGAAACTGTTTTCTATTGTAAATACCTCTCCTTGATACACCATGTCCTCAAATGGTTTTCCTTCCAGGGCTTTCCAAAGTATATTCTCTATTTCCTTTACCTAAAATAAATAACATCATATTGGAATTATACTTACGTCAGGGGAAGATTTACAGTGTGCCTAGCCAACCCCAACCCCTTTTGTAAAGTGCAAAAAGTGTTTCATTTAAGTTATGTTACACATTTACGTACCCAGTGTACATTGTATAATTATACCAATATATGAAAACAAATTCAAAATGTGTGCTAAATCATAGATATTTGTATACCCTTTTATTTGTTTTATTATATCCAAATGAAAAAAAAATTAAGTTAAGTTAATCAGTTAATCATAAGCCAGCACAGTACAGTAGTATGCTCATGACATGACGTATAAAACAATCATACATGATTGCCAATGTTAGAGATGAAACTACATATTGTTTCCAATGAATTAATGACAATATACAATTTTGTAATGTTTAAAAGGAAATGTGATGACATATGTACCCTTTGTTGTCTTTCTTGTTCAGTTTCACCAAGGCTCTCATAATGTGTACCAATCAGCATTATTTTGTTTTTCTGTCCTTTTCTTACGTTTACAAAAACTGAACGAATCCAAAACAGAATGGATTCAAGATTTGTCATTCTATGTTCATACATTTTTCTCTATATCATAAAAAAAAAGACAAACACCATGGAATATTAAATCCATCTAGGTTTTTAAAAGAATATAGCAAATTATCCTAATATTGTAGTATTTATAGTATCACAAATCTATAGAATTAAGGTGTTATGTTCATTATATTAGTTTTGTAAACAGTTATTTCAGGTACCTGAAGAAAACAAAAACTTAATTTAGTAATTATATAACATATATGAAATTTGAAAGCCGTAATAACATTTTTAGAAACTACTTACACTTGTTGGATCCAGAACTTTAGCTGGGGCATTAAGATCTTCATTCAGGTTAAATACCACACATACAACAGCATAAGATACCATAAATATCTAGGAGAAATCAACAAAACTCTTTGTCAATACTTAAACATAGTTTTACAGTGTTGTGTTTACAGTATATAGAAAGCTCTACTAAAGTTTTCTACACACTTGTTTCAAATTCTTATTTAAAAAAAATACTGGCATTGGAGAATATTGATCATCTTCAATTAATGCTGTAGACTTAAATACTCTTTAGTACAAATACTATTGTAGTACTAAATGACGATATATGTTATCTGTACAGTATAATGTAGTATAATATATCTGATACTGACAAAAAGTTAACTTAAATTTAAGATGATAACATTTTCTTGGAGTTGTTTTTTTAAAAAACTATATTATATAGGGCTAAGATTGACATTGCACACTAAGAGTTGAAAACTAAATTCTAACAAAATATATTTACCCGTTGTATCACATGGTAAATTGGCTGACCTCCAAAGTCCCAGATATTCATAATATTCAATTTAGACTCGTTGCTATTCCCTTTAGACTCTTTGCTAAGTTTCTTTTCAACTTTGTTCAAGATACTGTCAGGTGGTTCTGGTTTTCCTTGGTCTGTTTTGTGATAAAAATCAAATATTGGTTTCAATTGATAGAAGTTGATAGAATTTTCAGGAGTAAGATTTTTACTTTCAAATGTTAAAAATGTTTTCATTAATAATAAGATTTCTTTAATTTAATTTTAAATATTGGTGTAATTTTTTCACTGTGTGTATTTTACACACTCAAATGTATTTATTTATTTATAATATACCATAATATACTATACATGATGTTCATCAGGTTTTCAGTAGAAAGTGAAGAAGCTGTTCATGTAAATAACAATGAAAATGTCATAGTAACTTTTTACTATGTACTGCAATTTTATAAAATTCTAAATTCTGATTCTATATTCTTATACTATAATATATTTTTATATATTGTTATTATTTTCCTTAGAGTATTCTGGAGACCATAGAAAAAAAACCAAAAATAACTATTTCACTTGCAAAAAATTTAACCAAAACCCACTCAAAATTTGAATACTTTTTGCTTTGTTTTACAGTTTTTTCAGGTAAATAATTTTTTAGGTTATCCAATTTTTGGTCAAAGTGAATAACTGTTATGTGACAGTAATAGCATTCAACAAAACAATTTTTAGGTGGACAATATATCAATCTATATATAAATTTATGGTAAGGGCAAAATTCAGTAAATCGCGCGTTACTTCTAGAATGTTATTCGATGGATATAAAGTTGGTTTGTACTTTGGGTACTGATTTTAACCACCTGATATAACCCTTTTTTTACTAATTAAATTGAGTTAGATAATTAGTTATTGACAATTGAAATGAATCTAGGTTCAACGATTTGCCCAAAATAGGGGTGTTTAAAACGAGGATGCTTCGCATTTACCTATCCCCTTCTACGATAATTGATTTTAATAACTGAAAATCGGTTGAACAGCTCGAGTACAGCATCATAATCTTAAAGACAGGCCGATTATCGTGTATTGATTTGCGATAAATGGAATATTCCAATATAATTATTTGGTTTAAGCTAACACTAACATTTATGGGCCATTTGGGAACAAACCTAAAACCTTTAGATATAGTATTGCAATACCGTAAATCTTCTAATAGTAACCCCCACTCTAATAGTAACCCCTTTCTATAGTAACCCACCTTATAAGTCAATCTATAATAATAACCCATTACTCTAATAGTAACCTATGGGGTTAATATTGGAGTCACAAAAACTATTGACAAAATGACATTATGAATACTGGTCGTTTATGATGCAGCTGTATTTTGAAAATAAAGAGATAATGCATGTTGATCTCGGGAGTGGGGGAGGATTGAGTGTTTTTGAGTTTATAAAATAAAGTTAGAGTTCAAACAAATTTGTTTATTCGTACTGTTATTTTGCTATGATTTGCTGACCGCAAAGGTTGGGGTGGGTTACTACAGTATATTCAAGTGCCTGATTTAAGATTAGTAATAGTAACCCACTACTCTAATAGTAACCCCCCTTCTAATAGTAACCCACCCTAAAAAACAATCAAAGAATAATAACCCAGGGTTACAATTAGAAGATTTACGGTACTTGGGCAATACTGTAAACACGTATTAACCATTTTTGGTCGCAATCTGAATTTCTTACTATGAGTGTGGGTACTGTTAGATATATATACCCATGTACAAAAAAGTGATATAGAACGCACAATAAACAAATAAACGTTATTATTGACAGTTGCTTTTCGTTTGTTTGTATTAATTAAAAATTAGGCCTACAACAAATATAAACGTCATAGTGGTGTATCGTTACTTTTGACTATGACACTGACAGTTTTAACAAAGTATTAAATCTCAAATGTTTTACTGTATTTAGTGGTATATTATTTATAGGCCTATAAAACATGAATAAAACTGAGTGGATAAAGAATATATGTAACAAGGCCATATACATGGCTGCAGTAGCGTGCTCAAATTTGAGTAGTAGTAGTAAGCTGTAGAGTTGCATTGCATGCGACTACAAATTGTTCCTCTTTTACCCATCCTTTTCCCCATGTTACATACAAAACATAAATTTAAAAAAGTTTAAAACAAATTTGGTTTGTTTAAATCAAAAATTTTTCGGAAGTAGGCCTATATCCCAAGGTGCTAATTTTAGTTGACTACATAAATCATCGTTTAATTTATTTAATAAATCATCGTGTCTATTTATTCGTTTATGTAAACGACAATGTATTATAGTCCTGCGGTACGTACATTTGAAATCGCCAGTTTTTTTACGTGGAAATTATTGTGTATTCGAGAACCATCTAGTATATATAAAATATACAAATGCAGCAATTATTGAAATGTTTAAAACACAAACATTTTTATCATCTACAAGTATGCTGACTACTGAAGTGAAACTGAAAAAAAATAAATCCAGTACGGCATAGAAATGACTGTGACCAAACACAAAAGTAACTTTTCTTGGTTAAAAAAAGGAATAAAAAAGAAGTTTACCATTTTTCGTTTCATGCTTTCTTGCTGATGCTTCTGTATCTTCACTCTGGCTTCCATTTTCTTCTGCAATTACTACAAAAAAATAAATTGCACAAAATGATTAAATTATTTGCACACATTTTTTTTTTGTAAACTTTGTTTTCAACCACCTTTTTTTAACTTTTCGTTTAAAAACTCTGAACTTTCAAGAAGTATGTAGTTGCAAAAGTGTAGATTCGACATAAATTATTGTTATGTAATTAACTGGATTAACAAATACTGGATGAAATTATTTTCATTACTGTTTTTTATTTATTATTATTATTATTATTATGCTTATGTGTTTAAATGGCGTATATTTCCAGAAAATACATTTTATGAGAAAAAGTCAAGGTGCTTAATGGTAAAATTATTTTTTCTTATTTGCAAATTTCTGGTCACTATTAATGTTCTCTGGGCCAGGGTCTACTTTAATGTTCTTTTTCATAGTCAAAATTAACCATTAGATGTATAGAATTTGACTTGAGACAGTTTTATCATCGATCAGCGACTAAAAATAAAACATTTCCTTTTTTTTGTTTTACCACATTCAATTTCCTGCTTGTTGATGATTTGATTGTATCCTTCATTTGTTACAGTACAATGTTTTTAAAATGTAATTTAATAAATATACAAACATTCTGTTCATTTTAATATTGTATCAAAACTAAGAATAATAAACTCAATACTGCGTATAAATCATGTGACTGATAAGTGCAAAAGGTAATCTTTCTTGGTTTATAAATTGGACAAGTTTTACCAGGTTCTGTTTCCTGCTTCATTGTTGCTGATTCTCCTGTGTTTTCTCCCTTGCCTTCACTCTGGCTTCCATCTTCCCCTAGAACAATAATTTGGTTTTTTAATGTCAATATGTTTTGTTTTTGTCTATTATATAATTTGTTGCTGTAATTAATTAAAGTGTTTTATGCAATCTTACAGTATCCCTTGTTTATTTATACAGTACAATGTTAAATATATTTAATATATTACTTAAAAATCAAAATATTAAACCCAATACTGCATAGAAATCATGTGACAGACCAAGTGCAAAAGATAATCTTTCTTAGTTAAAAAATTGAAAAAAACAAAACAAGAAGATGTTATACCAGGTATTGTTTCTTGCTTCATTGCTGATTCACGTGTGTCTTCCTTATGGCTTCTATTTTCCTCTAAAACAATTGTTAACAAAAATTTAAAAATGTTTTTTTTTTCAATATCATTGTTAGCCTTTTACATTATATAACTTAAAATTTAGAATATTGAGTTTCCTTTATGCTTGTATCAAATTTCTTACTATCTTTTGCTGTAATTACCTGCTCCAGGGAGTTAGTTAGTTCTCAAAGTTTTTATCCAGGAATCTCACCAAATTTGGACGTAGTGATCTACTGTATGTCTCAAAATATTGCTAGAGTTGGATTATGATATTGACAGTGTAGGGTCAAAATTCAAGGTCGCAATTCACAAAATACAGTACTATTTATCATAATTTACTGTCTACAGGCCACACTTTTTATCCAAATCTTTCGAAAAACTGACACAATTATCTATGATCTATCATCTAAAGGTAGATTAGTTTTGAAGAGCAATTAAGGTCAAATATTTGTTTATTATATTTCATTGTGGCCAACAGTTTCCATAATAACCTTGAGAAGAACTTGACCATAAGTTTCAGAATAAAATGTCACATCACAAAACAATTAAAATTAAATGTGATTAAAAAAAATATTTCTTGGTGTAAAAATTGGAAAAAAAATGTTTTACCAGGTTGTGTTTCCTGTTTCATTGCTGATTCTCCTGTTTCTTTACTCTCGCTTCTAATTTCCCCTAAAAACAATTGTTAAAAAATGTCAAAATTGTTTTTTTTTGTCTATATTTATAATTTTTAGTCCTTTAAAATTTACAAAGTTGAGTTTCATTCATTCTTGTATCCAATTTATTATTTATACAGTACATACACAATGTTTTAAAACATTTAACTACACAAATTTATAACATTCTGTTCATTTTGAATTGTATCAAAACTGATAATAATAAACCCAATATTGTATAGAAATCATGTGACTATGACTAATTCCAAAAGGTAACCTTTCTTGGTTCACAAATTGAAATAAAAAACAAGAAGATGTATACCAGATTCTGTTTTCAGCTTCATTGCTGAAGCTCCTGTAGAATTTTCTTCTCTTTGGCGTATTTCCTCTAAAACAATTGATTAAAAACATTTTGTTTATTAAAAAAGGTAATGTTCTAAAAAAAAATGTTAAATTGATATTTGTTACACTTTTTAAAATATCGTATTGTAGGAATTATTGTCTTGTTGGCAATAAGTGAAACTGACAATAATAAACCCAATAGCATAGAAATCATGTGACAGACACAAAAGGTAACCTGTCTTGATTTGAAACTGAATTTGTTCTATTTCATTTTTTACCAGGTTCCGTTTCCTCCTTTGTTGCTGGTAGCCCTCCGGAGTCTTCTTTTTTCTGGCTTCTATTTTCCTCTAAAAAAAAATTCAGCATTTTTAGTCTTTTACATGGTATAACTTACAATTTGAAAAGTTGATAAACAATCATAAATTAGGGCAATGCCTGAAGTATTAACTTTGTTAAAATTCACATTTAAGATTATTACAATTCTGTGTTACTATCAATTTTAGTTTTCTAAACAATTTTTTTTTTCTAAAAATAAAACTTTAGGTATACTATTTTGTTTACTAAATCTTCCATTCGATTTTAGAAGGAATAATTTTATTTCAAATTTACTAGGTTCAGTTTTCGGCTTTTTTGATTCTTTTCTTTGGTTTACTTCTTTCAATTTTTCCACCATGACATCAGCAACAGCATCTTCATATTTTTCTAAAGCTTAAAAAAAATGTAATTAACTTTTAAGTAACTTTCTTATTCTCTTCTTTCTAGCATTCATAGTGGTTTAAAAACCACACTGTTTATTCACCTGTTTAATTAAGAAAAAAATTAATCAAAATAATAGATTTGCTTGAAATATGATATAAAACAGTGTTTGTTGATACACTGCATTTTTACTACATATTTGATTAATATTTACTAGTTGTTTTCGTAGTTTCATAGTTTATTTATTTTGGGATGTAATTACAAAGTCAGGGTAGGAAGTATTTTTGAGATATAAGTGGCGAAGGTCTAAACAATTGCAAAATAAAGTTCTGAACTTAACTTTATGTCCTATCTTTTGAATTGTAATTTTAAACATTTAGGAGAAGGTGGGGCTTGAATCTGTCTATCAATGAAAGAGATCAATGTTTTGAAACCTAAATTTGTAACAGGAAATATAGCTAATTCAATAATAGCTTCTACTACATTCGATAATCCATTTTATGTTTAACATTGAATTTAGTAGGGAATTGTGCAGAGAAAAAAACATGCAGAAACTATTTCTGCTCATAAACAAACATGTACTGTATTACAAAAGTTAATTACAAGGTCAATTTTGTGAAGTAAAATAAAATTTATATCCACTATTGATAAATACTAAAAATATATTAATTTGATTTTAAATTATTACATTTACTACATATTATACTACTTCAAAATCAAATATTAAACATTTCATAAATGTATTTATTTCATAAATCTGAATAAAGTGTACTTACAAATATCTTGCAACGTTTCTTTCAATAATTTATTAGTTGCATCTTGCATGCACACCATTGTTTTAACCATTGCATCAGTTATTTCATACACTGGATTAAATCTATGACAAAATGACATTATCTGAATAAAGTGAATACTTACAAATATCCTGCTTTGTTTCTTTCAACATTTCTTTATTAGTTGCATCTTGCATGCACACCGTTGTTTTAACCATTGCATCAGTTATTTTATACACTGGATTAAATCTATGAATGAAATAATAATCCATACTGAAATATATGAATGTTGATAAATTTCATTCAAATCACTTCCAAATACAGTAAATCGGTAGGACTTATGTACAGTTGGTGTTTATGTGCATTCACAAAAAATATAACGTTCCTTCATTTTTTGAATATTGGAGGAACTCCATTCATAGTTTAAAGAACAGAATTCATGAGTTTTAATAGTTCAATTAAAACCACAGTCAATGTACTTTCACAATCCAACCTGCATTAGTGTTGGTGCAAATTGATATTTTAGGTTGTTTTTGTGGAAGATAATTTCCTGGTGACATTTTTTAATTTTTGTTTTGTATTTTTTTAAAATTTGGATATACTATCCGAAATAAAAGAAATTAATGAATATATAACATTTTGTAACCCTGTTTAAGCAGAAATGTAGGTTTGCTTACGGTTTTCTTAATAAGGAATCTATTGTGGAGGTTTTTCCAACCTTTTCAAGTCCTACAAAAATAATTCTTCCTTGATCAAACTCTGTTTTCCCTTCTTCAAGTGCATTGTGAAATGCTTTCACTGTTTCAGGTCCTCGTGCCAATATCTCCAATGGAACATTTATATCTAAAAAACAAATTAAAGTAATATTTTCTGCTTTTCACTACTGTAATTAGCACCCTGTGTGATAACCACATTATCCTGTGTACAATTAAAACTAGATTTGAACTCGTCACTTATGGACAAGAAAGGTTATCCGCCGCGCAAACACCACGTCATACGTTAGAATATTGTGCACAGAAAAACGATTATGCCATTGTGACCTGAAGAAAAGTTGGTGTGCCCTTTATGTTGTGTCACGTCTAAGTATCTACAGTATACACTATATATTGTATACGTGAAAATAACGGGACCCGCCTTTTATTTCAATTTTTAACATGATGACGTAGATAGCAATTTTGGAAGGGAATTATCTGAGCAACAACATATTAACGTGTTGAAGAAATTTGGATACGTAGAACATGGATGTGCGCTCTTTTAAATGTCATGAACTATGACGCAAAATATGAAAATACGACTTTTATAATTCAACTGGCCATCTGCTGACGTCACAACATCCGATGCGCAACATTTTTACATGAATTCGTATCTACAATTCAACAGCTTCCAGAAAATGTTTTAATCATGAATATCACTATTGAAATTTACTGTAATGATGAAAATAAGTGTTTCAGGCTTTTGTTCATGATGACGTCATTACAAATTTTAAAAATGGTAAATCATGCGAAAGATAATTGATTGACCTAGACAACATTAAAATATGGGGCAAAATGGAATACGGATAAGTGGAGATGCGCTCTATTAAACGTGATGAGCTATGACAAATGATAAAATCCTACATTTTATATTTGAGTGGCCATACGATGTCACAATGTCTGGTTAGCCATACTGATGCACGATTCGATATCTACAACTCATCTACTTCCAGAATATAACAATAAACTTCACCATGTTGTTTAGAAACTATGACTGTATAAAAAAGGCATAATTTTGACGAATTTTTGAACTTTTTCATCAAAAACGTGCGCGAATTGTCCAATTCGAAGTGCTCGTATGACGTGATTTGAAGTCAAAATTGTTCAAAAATTGGTAAAATTACTACAAAAGGCTGGAAAAACATAATTCATGCGCTACGTGCGCACCGCGCGCGTAAAATTTTGCGCTCGCGTTGAAATTTTTACATGCTTAAAATGACATGAAACGATTAGAAATTGATTTTTCGCATCTTGAAATTTTAAACTTTCTGTGAAACATGCCATTTTGTTTCCACAGAAAGTTAGCGCATGATATAAATTACACTTTGTCAAGTTTCAATTTAAATTGTTGTATTGTTTTCGATCTATGTGAAATACGCGAAATTCATAAAATTGCACGTAACTTACGCTGCGCGACTCTAACGTCATGTTATGAATGGGGTAACCAGCCATCCTGAGGATAAAAAAGGTATATTTTTGCACAAATTTGCATTAAATTACCCATTCTTTTTGTTGGCAGCCGTCTTTCTCGAGAGACAATAGGTATGCGCCCTCTATCCATCATTCGGTGCAGGGTCACAGCGCCTGCTGTGACTAAGAAGTCCGATTTTTGAGCGGCATGATTTGTCACATTTTGGGCAGATGTACGTCGGCTCCTGGTCGGTTGGAGCAGAGGATGCTCTCTCCTTTCTACGTTTCTTAAGTAGCGTCCATTTCTCGTCGCGTCCACTCTCGCTTGTTTGGACACACATCTTGATAGTGGATCTCTCCACATACTGCGATCGGAGGCAACAGCCTCCCAGTTTGTGACGTTTGTGTTTCCCGACTTCAGATCACGCTTGCATACGTCTTTAAAGCGTAACATGGGCCTTCCTTTGGGTCTAGTTCCAGTGACAAGCTCACCATAGAGTAAGTCCTTGGGTATTCTTCCGTCATCCATGCGCCTCACATGGCCCAGCCATCGAAGGCGTCTCTGGGTAAGCAGTGAGTACATACCGAGTTAGAACGGTCTTGCTTGAGACATGATCCTGCCATTTGATGCCGAGTATCCTTCTCAGACAGCGCAGATGAAATGAATTTAATCTGCGCTCTTGGCAGATGTAAAGCGACCATGATTCACTGCTGTACAATAGGGTGCTTAGGACACAAGCCTGGTAGATCTTCATCTTGGTGTTAATGGTCAGCATGCGGTTTTTCCAAACCTTATCTGTTAGGCGAGCCATGGCTGATGTCGCTTTTCCGATCCTGATGTTGAGTTCGGCGTCCAATGAGAGGTTACTGGAAACAGTGGAACCAAGGTAAGTCAACTTGTCCACCACCTCAAGGGTATAATCGCCAATTTTGATCATTGGCTGCATCGTGACTTAGAACGTTCGTTTTCTTAAGGCTGATGGTAAGGCCAAACTCCTCGCATGCATGTGAGAAGCAGTCAATGAGGCGCTGGAGTGCTTCTACACTGTGGGCTGTGATGGCAGCGTCATCAGCGAAGAGCAACTCTCTAATAAGTAGAGTAGGTGGATTGTCGAGCTCTTCCATTATGGGGAGAGAATCTATGCACTCAATGGCTGAGTCGGTGACAATGTTTTCTCTCAAGTAGAGTTGTTGGTAATGCTCTACCCATCTCTCCATCTGCTTTCCACGATCAGTTATGATGGTACCAGAGGCGGTCTTTAATGGTGTGATCTTCGTTGCACTAGGTCCAAAGGCCTTTTTTATACCAGCGTACATGGCGCCAGTGTTGCCGTGGTCAGCAGAGAGTTGAATATCTTGACAGAGGTTCAACCAGTATTGGTTGGCACACTGTCGAGCTATCCTTTGAGAGTTATTTCTAGCTTTACGAAGAGCCTCTAGTGTTCTTTCTGAAGGGTCTCTTTTGTAGTCAATTAGCGCTGCACGCTTTGCCTCAATAGCTGGCTCCATCACAGAAATTCCTGATTCAAACCAATCGGTATAGATGGCATCACGAATATGAGCCCATCTCGTTTCAGAGTTGACTGTTGGACAGTCTTTCAGCATTTCGTCGATGGTTTGGGCAAAACGAGTGCACAGATCTGGCAGATTGGTCTTAGCTATGTTGATGCATGGGCATCCTATGTGCCTGGAGCGATGAATTTGTTTTGGTTGGAAACACACTGTGCTGCGCACCATAGAGTGATCAGTATCGCAGTCTGCACTATGGTAACTGCGAGTGATGTTTACATCATTTAAGTAAGATCTACGAGTGATGACGAGATCGAGTTGGTGCCAGTGGTGAGATCTTGGATGTCGCCAGGACACTTTGTGCTGAGGCTTGGTGGAAAAGAATGTGTTGGTAATGCAGAGGTCATGATAACTGAAGAGCTCCAGAAGCCTCTGGCCATTCTCATTTAGTTTTCCTCCACCAAAATGACCAATGCTCCTGGACCAAGAGTGATGGTCAGATCCCACACGGGCGTTGAAGTCGCCAAGCAAATACAGATGTTCTGTGGCTGAGATTCCTCTGATGGCAGAGTCCAGCTCTTCATAAAACTCATCTTTAGACTCGGGTGTTGAGCAAAGATTTGGTGCATAGATGCTCAAGATGTTTACTGTGCCCGAAGATGTTGATAGGCGTAGTGAGAGGATTCGGGCGGTGCCATTGGATGGTGGTTCGACTGATGCCACAAAAGAGTTACTATAACAGCGAACCCACTCCATGGAGTCGGTTGGTTAGGTTCCAACCCCTGCCAAAAGAACGTGTAGTCCCTTTCTCTTATGCTGCCATCCGAGGGGAGTCTTGTCTCTTGTAATGCAGCGATATCGATGTTGAACCTCTTGAGCTCACGGTTGATGATAGCCGTTTTTATTGAGTCGTTGGTCGTTCGTGGGTCGTTTGAAAAGCCAGGACACATGGTCCTGACGTTAGTATTCTTTAATCTTTTCTTTAATTTTTTGCCTGGTGCAGTAGTTACAGTGTGCTTGTCGGAAGAATCCTAAGCTCCAAGCACCCATTGAAGCAGGCAGACTGTGGCGGGTCAGCATCTTACTGGCCGAGGGCTGTTCGGCTTGAGGCGGGCGATAGCTGACCAGTGGGACTGCGATGGTCCCTCCCACCGTCGGAGGCAACCCGTAGCGCCTTGACCTACGTCAATTGGTCTTGGCTTATCACTCATGAACTGCTGTCTCCCGTGTTGATTTTAGCTGTTTTTTACAACAGCACTGAAGTGACCTCTCCAGGGCGCACGCCTGGGCGAAGAAAAATATGGGAACACTGGATGCCCAGTCAGCAGAATCCCCCTCTCGGCCTTTATCGATGAAGTCCATAGGAGAGCAGAGCAACACGTATGGTACCAGTTTGGCTGCAGAAGCTGCCGGAAGGAGATCGAGTCGATGTTCAAAACTGCCTTAGGGGCTTCACTCCGGATTTATCCTTGAGGTTTACTCCTGAAGCCTTTTCTAGGATGGATATAGCCTTAAGGCAGCGGAGTTTTGAAATCAGAGTTTTCCTTCTCCTAGGTGAACTGCCTATCACGGCTGACGAACTTCACCTGTCCAAGTAAGCTTCTGGTTTTGAGGCGCCAGGGGCTCGCCTTCGTCCCTTCTCCTGTCAGTAGAAAGCAGGTTTCGCCAGGCTTAAAGAAAGAACTAAGCCATTCGTGCAGGCCAGGAGTTGGACAGCCTGGGGTGGTATTGGGGTTAAGCTCCCACTACCTATAAAATGCTCCCATACGGTGTGCGTCTCAAATAGCCTCTGACAACTGAAAGACCCATTCTTTAGCACACGATTATTAAAGTTTAACATGCATGTGCGTCATTTTTTTTTTTTCAAAATGAATGAAATCTACTACAGGTGGTATGAAAAACAAAAATCAATTGCAAACACCATTTTTCTACGCTTTATACGAGCTGTACGCACAAGTGCGCAAAACGCAAATAATTTATCAAAATTTGAAATGCTCAAATGACATGAAATGTACGCAAAATTGAAAATTAATTTTTACATATTTTGAAATTTCAAATAAGCGTACTCGCGTAATTGTTTGCGTAGCACGCCATTTTTATCATGTCAAATGTTGTTCCATATTATGAAATACACTTTCATTAAGTTTCATTGAAAATAAATGTTTGTTCAGAATTTATGAGCAACCATAAAATTTCATAAAATCGCGCGTAACTTGCGCTGCGCGACCCTGACGTCATATAACGAAGTTTCTTGAACATCTACAGCTACAGGTCAATCTTATGACAAAGTTATATGATGTTATGTCCACAAAAATTAGATACACACGTGCAACAAAATTCTGGGAAAAAAAAGATCCTGACAATAACAAGGGGTTATCCGCCAAGTGCGGATAACCAAAAAGATCCTGACAATAACAAGCGGATAACCAACTAGATTTGAACTCGTCACTATAAACGAGTTAGGTTATCCACAGCGCAAACGCCACGTGCACGTCATACGTTAGAATATTGCGCACAGAAAAAGACTATGCCATTGAACATATTTTTTAGTGTGCTCTCTATTTTGTGTCACATCTAAGTATATACAGTATACACTTATAAATTTATACTGTATACGTACTACATACAGTGCAGCATAGGTGAAAATAACGGGACCCGCCTTTTCATCCAATTTTTACAATGATGATGTCATCAAAATGAAACACGTAGATAGCAATTTTGGAAGGAAATTACCTGAGCAACAACATATCAACATGTTGAATAAATTTGGATACGTAGACTATGAAAGTGCACTCTTTTAAATGTCATGAACTATGACGCAAAATATAAAATTACGACTTTTATAATTGAACTGGCCATATGATGACGTCATACCATCCGATGTGCAAAATTTGTACATGAATTCGTATCTACAATTCAACAGCTTCCAGAAAACGTTTTAGTCATGAGTATTACTTTTCATTCTGAGGAGCTACAACATATTGAAATTTATTGGAATGATGAAAATAAGTGACCAAAGTTATTCACCCTTTGTACATGATGACATCATAAGCGAAAGCTAATTGATTGACCTAGATAATATAAAAATATGGTGGAAAATGGAGAGATGCGCTCTATTAAATGTGATGAGCTATGATGAAAGAGACAAAAATCTTATATTTTATATTCGAGTGGCCATACGATGACGTCACAATGTCCGGTTAGCCATATTGATGCATTATCTGATATTTACAACTCATCAACTTCCATAATATGTTTAAAAAAAATAATGTTCACTATGTGGTTTACAATCTATGACTGTTTAAAAAAAGGAATAATTTTGACGAATTTTTTAGTTTTTTCATAAAAACGAGCGCAAATTGTCCAATCGAGGTAGAAATTGTTTAAAAGTTGGTAAAATTACTAGAAAAGGCTAGAAAAACATAATTCACACGAAAAAAAAATGTTTTTAGCGCTACGTGCGCATCGCGCATGTAAAAATTTGTACATGCTTAAAATGACATGAAACGCGTAGAAAAAGTGATTAGAAATTGATTTTTCGCACCTCCAAAATTTTACACGCGCGTAACTTTCTGTAAAACATTCCATTTTTTTTTCACAGAAAGTTAACACATGATATAAATTACACTTTTGCCAAGTTTCATTTTAAATTATTTTATGGTTTTCGATCTGCAGTAATAACATAGTTGAAACAGGCCATTTAAAGTGATCATAGGTAAAATTCAATTCAAATTTATTTTTCCTTTTTTACATAGTAACAAAGGAACATAGGAAGGAACTAGGAGTAGGTATGCCAACAAATTAAAAAATATATATATATTTTTGCTTTTGTAATGTTAGCAAAAGTGTTGAGGGTGTGTGTGACCTTCCTTTACTGTTTGTAAAGGGTAGTAATTTTTCTACAAAAACAGATAAAATTGTGTCAAACAAGACATTTTGTACAGTGCAAATGGTCTTACATGTATGCTAAGTCTTACAGTATAATTAAGATATTTCTTTAGGTAATACTAATTATATATAGATTGATTTTTACTATTTTAACAATTCTGGTGTAATTACGCAGGTTGCGGTATCAATATTTAAATATGACTTATAGTTGAATATACACTTACATGACTTACATTATTTATAATCATTGTTAATGTTAAAAATGTTAAATGTATTATTACTGGTCCTCAAGTTTAACTGGACACTGAGGAAATTCGGATTAGGCCCTCTACGAACCCACGGCAGCCAGCAGTGCAGCGCCTACCATATCAGCACACCGGGAGACGATCCCCTACTATTTTCGAATAGTGTACCAAGTTCTTTAATGTGCACTGGTAAGTACACAGGACCAACAGCTTTACTTCACATCCGAAGGATGAGGCAATGAGAGTAAAGCATCTGTCTAAGGATACAATTAGTATGGTACAGATAACCTCGAACCCATGCCTATCACATGCTAGTCCGATATTATCATTACACCATCTCTGGTGTATATACAGCAACCGTCGCTATTTCTAGACGGTCTTCCATCCAGAATGCAACCGGGCCCAACATTGCTTAACTTCGGTGATCTGACGAGAACCGGTGTTTCAACGCAGTATGGCCGTAATCATACTGTGTATGTAAGAAATATGTATGTATAAATTATGTTTACACAATATACAACATACATACCATTGAATAGTATGTTCTTAGCGATTGGTCCAAGAAGCTCAGCAAACCTCTTTCTTTCTGATTCTTCTAGTAATTTTCTATTGCTTTCAAGATGAAACACTAATTCCCAAATTGTTGATAAACTTAATAAGTTCAATCCATAGTAAGCAATTACATCATTTAACTTATGTGGGTCAAATTGCTGCAATGCCATGCACAGTCGTTTCCTATACGGTGAAACTGACTTTGTTTCTTCGTCAGTGTTTGGAACTTTGTTGTTTACAACATACTGATTTATGAGATCTTCAGCATCTTTCAACTGTGAAATCTCAGCCACCTCTAGCAACAGACGGACATTAGTAGGTGTGATATAACGACGCTCATGTAGTTTGTTTAATAGGTAATTTGCTGTGCAACTTGACTTGCCAAGGTGCTGTAAGTCTACGTGTTCTAAGAGACAGCATCTCAAGAACAGCAGTCGCTCACCAATATAGAGTGAACCAAGATCATACTTCAACTTGTTGAATTGTTCTTGTGATGTATTCACTACAAAAACAAGTGTTTGAGAATTATTATGCTATGATTGACACTAGTCACCACTCTAAAACAAATCTTATTATTATACTATGATTGCCACTAGTCACCACAAATCATAAAATGTTTCACCTCAAAATAAGCATATTTATATTTTAGTAATATAAAATACTTTTCTTGCAATGCATTTCTGCAAAACAAATGATGGATAATTATTGAATTTTTATCCCCATAAAAGTTTATATATATATATATATATGTGTGAATCAATATCTTAACAAATTGCTGTTTTGTTTTCAAGGATTTTTTGGTTATTATTTTGACCACCTTTCCTACGTAGAAAAGTTTTGCCTACTATTTGAAAATTGTTAATATAGTATTCAAATTAATAATATCAAAGAAAATAATGTTGATAATTTGATGTTTCTGAAATTTAGAAGAAACATGAGCACGATTCCATTCTGATTTGTTTGGCTTTGATTATTTTAAAGAATTAGCTAACCTGTGGTGGATTTTGCTGTAATACATTTAACTTCATACAATTTAAACTATCTTGTCATTCATATACAGCAATTTTAACTTTCTTCAAAAAAATGTATTTTAATTATGTTTTAAATATGTTTGAATGTCTTATTTTGGCTTCTCGACTGTTATTTTAGGTAATCCTGTTATTTTAGGTAATCCTGCCTCATTGATTTACATTTGTTATGTTTTCATGTTTGTATTTGTTCAAATGAAATAAATGATATGATATCTTTAGTGTTTCTCTCTTAGCAGTAGTTTTTATTATAGCTGGTACTACATAAGTGGTTGTAACAATGCCCTAATGATCTAATGTTACTCACCTATACCTGTCCCTAATGATCTAATGTTACTCACCTATACCTGTCCCTAATGAGCTTGCAGCCAAAGGAGCAGCAGTAGGTGCATCTATGCAAAATAAACATATACATTAGTCATAATCAAGAATACCAGTATTAAATCAACTATTCTGCTAATGACACCAAGATGTTATGCTATTATATATATTCATGTATTTTCAGACAAACTGTCCATATGATACATAATGATCTAATGATAACCACTAACCTGTCTCTAATGAGCTTGTAGCCAGAGGAGCAGCAGTCTGTGTATCTATACAAAAAACAGATATATATTAGTCATAATCAAGAGTACAGTATCACAATTGATTCAATACACTGTTCTGCTATGGTCTATGTCAGTTGTGTGTTGCTTTCTATATCTATATGATGCATCAGATGCTATCTATTGTACAATGAGTCTAGTATAGTGGGTAGATAAAGAGGCTACAAATACATAGACATTTAAAATGGTGTATGTCAGTTGTTTGTTGCCTTCCATATCTACATGATCCATCAGATGCTATCTATTGTACATTAATGAGTCTAGTCTAGTGGATAGATAAAGAGGCTACAAAAACAGAGATTTAAAATGGTCTATGTCAGTTGTTTGTTGCCTTCCATATCTTCATGATCCATCAGATGCTATCTATTGTACATTATTGAGTCTAGTCTAGTGGGAAGAGAAAGAGGCTTCAAAAACATAGAGATTTAAAATGGTCTATGTCAGTTGTTTGTTGCCTTCCATATCTACATGGTGTATCAGAAGCTATCTATTGTACATTAATGAGTCTAGTCTAGTGGGTAGATAAAGAGGCTACAAAAACAGAGAGACATTTAAAATGGTGTATGTCAGTTGTTTTTTGCCTTCCATATCTACATGATCCATCAGATGCTATATATTGTACATTAATGAGTCTAGTCTAGTGGATAGATAAAGAGGCTACAAAAACATAGAGATTTAAAATGGTCTATGTCAGTTGTTTTTTGCCTTCCATATCTATATGATGCATCATATGCTATCTATTGTACATTAATGAGTCAAGTGGGTAGATAAAGAGGCTTAAA
Organism: Antedon bifida; assembly: GCF_963402885.1. Lineage (NCBI taxonomy): Eukaryota > Metazoa > Echinodermata > Crinoidea > Comatulida > Antedonidae > Antedon > Antedon bifida. The sequence goes on from NC_136227.1 coordinate 13,795,115, forward strand.
AACATAGAGATATGGTTTGCAAAAAAGGTTAAGACTTATGACAGTTATACTTTTTGTCATGATATTCATTTTATAATCAGACAGTAAACTTTGATGGGAAAAACCATTCATTAAATGAGTGGCTTCAAATAATTAGCATAATTATCATAGTTGTTGATAATCATTGTTTGAATATGTCTGTATGTATGAATATAAATTCCTAAAACACCATAACTTTCCAGAAATCAGATCAAAATTTATATTGCTGCATAGGGAATAATTAATATCCCCAAAACACAGATATGGTAGTTGAAAGTGATTAATACAGAATCTCCTTAGTTTTTATCCTTATGCATTACCAACTTTATATTACATTTAACTTCACACAATGTATCTATCCTTCAGGTTTCTTGATGTAGTTCCCAACAGTAGTTTAATCATAGTTGTGAAGCATTTTCTCACCTTAGCTGGTACTAATTACATATGAGCAATTTGTTATTTCTACATTTAGCTATTGCCATTTCAACATTAGCTAATATTTTCTACATTAGTGGTTGTAACACTACCCTATCCAATGATCTAATGATAATCAACTAACCTGTCCGTAATGAGCTTGTAGCCAGAGTAGTAGTAGTAGTTAGTGTATCTATACAAAATAAACATATTAGTATCTGTAATGATCTAATGATAATCAACTAACCTGTCCGTAATGAGCTTGTAGCCAGAGGAGTAGTAGTTAGTGTATCTATACAAAATAAAAGATATACACAGTCATAACAACATACAAACATAATAACAAAAACAGTATCACAATTTATTCAATACACATTTTAAAGTTAGTTTTTATTAAATAAACTATTTTGTTAACAACACAAGGATACACTGTTTTATGCAATTCAAATTAGACCTTATTCATGTATTTTGAAATCATGAGATTTGTCAGAAACCACCATCTTTGACATGTTCCTTATCAAAAATTGTTTAAAATACTAACATTTTCCAAACTTTACATATCAAGTACCATATAACATATTTTTAACTGTTAATGTTTCTACATTAGCTGATGTTTTCTGAATTAGCTATTGCCATTTCTAAATTGTATGTAATTTATAATGTAATTTAGAATTAACAAATGTTATCAATCAACTGACCTGATGATAATGATGAGCTTATAGCCAGAGGAGTAGTAGTAGCATCTGGTGTATCTATGCAAACAAAAGATATCTATCAGTACATGTATTAGTGAACAAAAAATTATTAAATTAAATATTTAATTTAAAGTTATGCAGGCCTTCCAGAATAAATACTGCAGATAGATAAATCCTTATTATGAAAAAAAAAAGATTTCTGCAGGGAAAACAATAGATTTACATGACGCCTCTAGTTATTTGGGATAAATGTTTAGCTTAGCCTAAATCTGTTATTTTTTTAAAAGTTGTTAAAAAACTAATTCCCAAATGCCAATTAATTAGTCAACTGGTTTTCATTAGATTGTAAATAATAAGAATAAATGTTATCTATCATTCAAAGCGCCTTTGCAGATGTCTCTAGACACATCTTTGTATATTGTATTGATGTGGCATGAAAAAAACCAAAAACAAACACACACATGTTCCTATGTCATTAAAACAAACTAATAATATTGCTATTGAAGAAAATGTTGATGATAATTCCAAATTTTAATTACCTTCCGAAAATATGTTCTTTAAACGAGTGGTATCCATGAGCTTATCGCCACATTTAACACCATCGAAATCTTGTTCCAAGCATCGTTTGAGACCATGTAAATGAGGCTTCTCTGCTATATTACAAACATTACACAACACACATAGATTGTAGCCAACTCCTTCACTTGTGATAAGCACATTTTCTAGTTGATGCTTCAAATATCCTAACACCTACAACAAAATGAAGAACTTAAGTTAAAAATATTCTTTTATTACATTCTAGTACTGTTTTGTTGAAAATGTTAATAATAACACATATTATCCTTACCTCTATGCAGAAGCTTCGCTGCGGTTCATTAATTGGGCCTGTAGTATTGCCATCAACTTTAATTAGATGAAATATTTCAAGCTGATAAGAAAAGTTTACTAAAAAAAGTTAATAAATGTAAAAAGGTATCATTGGATTATTATAATTACCTTTTGTAATTTCATGTTCAACATTCATTTATAAACATTTTAATTCAGTAAAAGTGGCAAAATTAGTTCAAAATGTTATGTTTGATTTTCTGTTCAAATATATTTATTTGAAACTAAATACATAAATAATTTCTGTACCTTTAATGCATGCCGGTTTTCAATTTTCACTGTGCCTAAATTAACCCCATGATCCTTAAAGTCAAATTCACTGCGATTTTGAAACACAACTGGTTCACCAGGTCTACCTTTGACCTCCATCAAGTCAAGAAATGCAACAACCAATGTATTGTATACAGCATTGGGAAGAAAGTCCGTAGGTGTAAGATAGATCGATACCATATTTTTCTCGTCCGCTTTAACTTTAAGACTCTCTTTCTTGGTTTGCATACGAGATGGAACCAAGAATACCCGGTTACCTTCAGGTACCTGCAGATGTAAGCAAAGTGTTTTTAACTAACATTTAAGCTAATTTAAGTGACAGCCAATTTAAAATAAGATTTTGAACTTACCTTCAATTTCTCAAAGAGCAAACCAAATGTTTTCATCACTTCAGTAAAGATTTCAAAGCGATGTGGATCTTCCTCTAATTCCTGTTCCCATAAATACCGTAGCAGTCTTTCCTCCAGTATTCCTTCCTCATCAAGCCTTTTCCACAGCACCCTCATTTGCTTCTATATTTAAAAAAACCCAGTTTATTCTTACCTTACACAGTACAGTCACATGATCAATACAATTATACTGTTTCACATCAAGTTACTAAGAACAGATTATTAACATCACCTATACATCCACATTTTTGACAATTTAATATCATAATAAAATACATTATCTACCTACCTCTTTAATAGACGGTTTAACTACCGTGATCACTTTTGTCACCATTTGAATCATCATTTGAAGATCTGTTATCACAGTGTTTTTCAGTTTTTTGTTAGAACTTGAATGCAAAATGATCCCAATGTCATTCATATACTCTATGGCAGTGGCGAGCCCCTCTTTGGATATTTCACATTTCGTGCCAATCCTGGAAACCTAATACAGAATTTAATTTAAATAAATAACTTAACTTAGTACATTACTTGTAGAGCCTGGAGAAAATCTAATGGAAAATTCAATGATAGGCCAGGACGCGTAATTTTTTTTCCAGGATGAACGTGGGCAATTTACATAAATGGGCATGGCTTAACCCCCCACCCCAACTACTCTCGCGCATGCGCGTATTGTCTACTTTCAGCAGAGAGAGTATGCAGAGATTAAATAATTTGTGTAAACAGCGTTTGCCAACCGAAATGGTGTTAGCATATTACACTGGAGCCCTCGGTTCGAGGTCTTTCAAGTACATGTTTTTTTAATAGTTGATAGAGATTATTTAGAGGGTTAGGTTTAGTATATTTAGGAAGTAGATCAGCTATCTTGCAATTCTTTATAGAATTATTATTAGTATATGAATTATTCATGATTTCTGCCCACGTTCGTCCTGAAAAAAAAAATACGCCGCCAGGACTATAAATATCACTAGTATCTGTAGGAATAAAAACAAAGTAACAATAAATAATAATATTATATAATTACATTAGAATCCACCATCAAAACTTTACCTCCTCAAGTGTAATACACAATTCTGTTTCACCAATTCTTTGCAAACTTTCCTGTAAATTAACCCACTTTACTGGAACTTCTCTCACCATTTCCTTCATGTATCTACCAACGTTTCGCTTAAGTTTTGTAATACCTTCAGGTGATTTCATGGTGTTATCAACCATGTACATTTCACGATCTACATGGTGAGCATATGGCATTCCTTCCATTTTATCAAACATTTTCTTGTACATCTTCATAACCTTCAATTAATAAATGCATTCATATTGCTACTATCGCTGATAACTCATCACAATGATTACTGATCACGCTGATATACTTTATTATCTATATAGTATATTTCATTTAATATTTTTACTTTGTATTCAATGAGTGGTAAATTAAAAAAACAAATGAGTTTAAAATGGACATTTTTTATAAATACAATTTAGATCAATTTGAAGCGATTTTGAATTTTGACGGCCATCTTGGAGTCATATGTTAAATTTCAAAATACATTCTGAAGATGATATACCCAATCAAAAATTTTCTGAAAGAGCATTTAATAGGCATTATAAATACAATTTAAATCAAATGGTCATTTTGGATTTTTGTCGCCATCTTGGATTTTGTTTGCGCCTCCAGGCATATTTTCAAGCCAAGTGTTGACAATGATATAGCCACTGAGAATACTCACATGATCAGCGAGATCAATCTGCGTGATCTCAGTGATCATCATGATCAGTGGTTTACAAGACAATTTGTCACAACCTAATGTACACAATCTTCCATAACTGTTACAGGCTGTTTTATTTGATTCATACTGTAATTCAAAATGACAAAATCTCAAACAATGTTTCTACTTTAATGTGCTTTCTTTAATGAATTCTTTTGTAATGCATGTAATGTGTAGCTTAAATGTTCCATTTTCATGTTATATTATTTGATTGTATAAACATGTACATTAGACCTCAAACTGCTTTTTTGTTCTAATTGTACTGATGGGTTGTTAAATACAGTCAACCTTTTTGTAGGCAAAATATTAATTCTAAAGAGCCTATTAATTTACCTTACTACACGCACAACGCAATTAATAATTGTATACAAACAGTATATACAAACCAATCGCGACTGGTCGCCGTTACCCATACCACACGTGTGACACGTTTAAAACTTTTCAGTTTCACTCAGTTACAGTAAAAATAGAACATGGGCAACTATACATGTAACTAAGCTTATGTCTACATTTTTGTGCGCCTGTCAGTTGCAGTCAGTTGAGGTTTATAGTTGCATTCAGTTGTGTTCAGTTGCTAGGAGCGCTTATGTTGACATAGTTAAGAAAAAGACAAGATATAAATATCTAATATTTATATACTATTTACCTCCTCCTCTTTTTCTGATGCTGTCCCTGACAATTTGTCCACATGAGTTGCAACCAAACAGATGGGAGGTGACCCTATGTTCTTGCCATCAATTGAAATAGTGTTTCCTGAACCATGTTGTACAGTGTGTTCATAAATGGACCTTATCCAGAACAAATTCATGTCCAAATTAGTCATTCCTAGCTGACCCTAAAATGACAATGACAATATATTTTTTAACTAATATTGAAATTAAATTACATTATTAAATCATAGCATTTGTAGTTTACAAGATTGTCTAAAGTACTAAAGTTTAACTTACTATTTTTGAACCCCGTGGTTTAGCTGGCTCATCCAAGTTGTCCATGACATTGAAAGCAACACAGTATGATACTGTATTTGTCAGGAAAAACTGGAAATTAACAAGGATTATGTTTTTATGGTTAATTATAATATAATATTACAATATTTTATATAGATAAAGTTTAATGACTCCAGTAAAAACTTCAACATTCTATTTGCACACTACACACTGTACTGTTTCATCAAGGTGATAAAATAGCTCTTCTTTTTATCACTTTTATGAAACAATCTAGTGTGCAAATAAATACTCATTTATTTATCTATTTTGCTCTGCTTTTGTTACGAGCACTTTTGTTCATGCCTCATCAAGTCAAACATGCAGATTAATGCAGACTGTAAAATCAACTTTCACCATTTTTACATTGTGATACCAGAACCCTACCAGGACTGTGGTTCCTATGTTGTGGGAACTAACTTGACATGATGTGTATTACTATGTATGTTTATGTTATGTTGTCATGATCATTTCAAAACCATTGGCTAGGTCTAACCTACTTGTTTAGACGTTTAAAAACAAGCTACATGCTGTCACCCAGACAGTGAGCAAATCCTGTCAATGTCTAAATATAGCGCAATTTCATTGTTGATATATACATGAGTCTGTCGTATTGTCGTCATTGTCTAGGCCATAGTGATACATAACAATAAATTGGAACAGATACCATCAATGCAGGCAGGAACACATAATGATTTATTGTAAGAGGGATGTATGTATGTCAAATTAAATTGTTTTTCCACCATCGTTCAGCTCGCATTGATACACGTGGTAATTTCTTACAAGAGGGGTGTGTGTACTACGTCAAATGGCATTTCCACAACCATTGTTCAGCTCGCATTGATACACGTGGTAATTTCTTACCATCAAAGTCATACAATTGTTGATATTATTTCAAAAGTGATACCTCTCTGTTTACTTTTTCATTTGGATAGTGATTTGCATTTATTATGAGTCTTAATACGACCTTCTTTCATTTTAGATCAGGAATATTATTTGTTGTAATTAGATTGTGAATAGTATGTGTAAAATATTTATTTTAGCATTGTTTATTGTAGATCATCTTTATTTAACATCGCATTATTGCATGAAATAAGAACAAAAGAGAAAGAAAGAAAGGCCTGGTATAATTGGTGGAGGTATGGTATTCTGATGTTTTGAGGTTGTTTAATGTTTACTGACGATGCTTAAATAATATACGAAACCTTCTCATTCCCACATCTACTCCACTCCGCCCCTCCACCCTCTCTTTTTACTGTTGACAATATTGACAGGTACAAATGCCCTGTGGTCCCCTCCCCTGTATCAGCCCCTGGTGATGTTTCATATGAAAACTTGTGATAAAAAAAATCAGTAATTGAAACATGTAAGATCAATAGAACTAGAAAAACCAACAAAAACATAGTCTAAAAAAAAGTTGCACATTGATAAAATAACCCTGTTAAAAATGTTCTTGGAAAAATACTGTAAGAACACATCATGTAAAAAGAAAGTAAAGCTCTATTAGTATTTAAAAGCTTCCAATTGATTTATTTCTGAACCTAATAAAAATAATATTTGTTTTAAATATGACTCTTAGAATACAATTGATATTCATAATACAATAATGAAAACATACCCTGTGCGTTATATAGTAGTCTAGTTGACCAGCGTAGTCCCATATACTAGTTATGTCACTCACATTTTCTTTTCTTCTTACCATCTTATACATACCATTCTTAAATTTAGCCCAGGTTCCAACATTGCCTTCTACAAAAAATTACAGAAACAAAACCAATATAACAGTGTTACTGATCGATGATATCATTATACATCTTGTATGCAGATTTAAATGTTATAAAAGCTTTATTAGTCTGTGCCTACCTTCTTTTAACCTTTTATCAACCTTTTCTCCTAAAGCATGTGAACGAATTTGCTCTGATAGCTCAATATCTATACAATGCAAGAAATGGACAATTAGATAAGGAAACCAAGGTGTTGTATGGGATGAGAGTAATACAATGATAAGCAATATTTTGAACATTGACAGTAATTTTCCAATTCCTGGTATCTCAGGTGATTTCAATCACCTCATTGAAAATGTAACACCAAGACGTAATGGTTGCATAGCCAAATGAATTGTTATTTGTTGTATAGCCAATGTGTAAATGGCATTATATTATACATTTAAGAATGTTTTTATTTAAATATTAGTATTATTTTACCAAAAATAAATTAATGTTAAAATTATAGCAAAATTATGAATAAGTAAAATTTAACATTTTCAGTTGCTTTTCTCACCATTTACACCTTTTATCTTTTTCCATTGACTACAATCCTTCTTTGCTTGAAACACTGTGGTTGTAACGATTCCATCTGTGGATTGTTCTGCAGAATTGAATCTATTATAACATTGTATAGTAAAGTTAAACATTTATTGTACGTTTTAGACACATACATAGTATGTATAAATGACTAAATCATAAAAGGAGACTGCATTTAAATATACATTCCAATCATAAAACAACTGATAAATTTTAAATAAATAGAACATTTATAGTAAGTTAATTAAAAGTAAATTAAAGTGAATAAAATTAATGTTTTTATTATTTAATAAGAATCATAATTTAAAATACTGCAATGTTACCCTTAGTGTATAGTAATTCAAATTAAACATTCCCTTACCAAAGCTGAATGCCTTCACTTACCATTCACAAAGCATTTCTTAGCATTCTGATTAAGAGGCTTAAACTATGAATGCCTAAAATCTTAAAATGATCACTAAAATGGTTGATGGTTAATACACAGCATGATACCGTAATATAAACAATATACCAATTTTACTTGTTACCTTTCTCCAACCATAGCCTTTACACAGCTAGTCTTGCCAGCACCTTCTTTTCCTAGAAACATACATCTTGAATTCACAACAGACATGCTACCAGTTTTAAGTTCTTCTTTATATATTTTAATAGCATGTTTACCCCTGGCACGTATCTCTGCAGGAACTAACAATTCTATTATGACAAAAAATAAATTGTTATCTCATTCTGCCTCTGTAAGCCTTAAAAATGCTTGATATTATCAGTATTTTGTTATTAAACAGTAAAATAAATGTCATCCCATATACAGTACAATATATTAGTTCTCGTCAACTTTAATAATACCTTTGGTAAACTTGAACCATGGGAAATAAGAATATTAAATTATGTTCGAGTGCAATACAATAATATTAAAGATGTATTGTTGTATACATTGTATGTATAAAACATGAAAAATGAAGATTAATTAAATCAGACTTTGAATATGTTATTTTGTAGTTTTAATAAAGATAATCACTTCCGTAGAAAAAAAAATGAAAAAAATAATGTTTCCACTTATAAATTGACAAAATAAATGGTTAAATTCAACCAAAAACCCATTGGCTGGCAGCCAATTTGAATATTTTTTGCTTTAAATTACAGTTTTTTTTTTCGATCCAATTTTTGGTCAAAGTGGATAACTATTATGTTACATTAAAATGGCATATTCAACAAACATTTTGTTAAGAATTATTTTTTCAGGGGGACACATCTTTAATACAAATATATTAAACCAACTCTCAATTAATATAATAAAATAGTGGCAACCATGTACATACATATCAATTATGCTATTGATTGGGCTGGATCCAGAGAATTTAGTTTCATTCATTTGTAATGAACCAGAAAAATAAGGCCTGCCAGCTTATAAAAAAAAAATTCACCTTACAGTTTGTTTCTGTAGCACAATTTTGTAAAATTTATAATAGTAGCATTGATAATTTCAAATGACCACCTGTACCACAGTTTTTGCACTGTGTTTACCTATCTTAGATTAATGCATAATTTATATTTATAAACTTTACTTACTGTCAAAATAGTTTAAAATCACAGTTTTTTCTTTTTTCGTTATGTACGTATTTGTTTCTACAACAGATTCAGGCGTCTTTCCTTCCTAAAAACAAAAATATTTACTTAAACAAGCTATATACAAAGGCATATTAATTGATAGACACCCAGATCCAAAACACTACCTCTGTTCTGTAGTAGGCAAGATCTATAAATCCAAACGTAAATAGTAATACTATACTGATAATTAGAAAAACTGCTGGCAGATAAACCAACTTTGATCTATTTATTATGTAGAACCAAGAATAGCATTCTCTCCTGTGTTTAATTTTCACCACATACTACACTAACCCCATAATGGGAAGTGGGTCTCTTTATCCCATAATATGAGGAGCTTTTAATGTTTGGATTTGATAAATAAATATAAGTGCACAGTTGTTTTGACAGAAACCCCTACAATTGTTTATTTGGCTACCACCATGGACCTAACTTTTGTGGTGGTCCCTTAAGAGAGAGGTTGTGGTCCCTTGAAAGAGGTGGTCACTTTTAAGAGAGGTGTGGTCCTTAAGAGAGGTGGTCGCTTACAAGAGGTGTGGTCCTTAAGAGAGGTGGTCACTTAAGAGAGGTGTGTTCTTTAAGAGAGGTGGTCGCTTACAAGAGGTGGTCACTTAAGAGAGGGGTGTGTTCTTTAAGAGAGGTGGTCACTTAAGAGAGGTGTGTTCTTTAAGAGGTGTGGTCCTTAAGAGAGGTGGTCACTTAAGAGAGGGGTGTGTTCTTTAAGAGAGGTGGTCACTTAAGAGAGGTGTGTTCTTTAAGAGAGGTGGTCACTTACAAGAGGTGTTCGATTATAAGAAGTAGTCCTTTATGAGAGGAGGTGATCCCTTACAAGAGGTAGTCAATTATGAAAAGCGCTCTCTTAAGAGAAATGTTTGCTTAAAATGTCGTTTTAGAAAATTGGTCGCTTACGAGAAGTGGATAGACTGATAGCTAAGTAAAGAGATGCATTTGCACAATTTTACTAACGGTTGTATAAACAAGTATTCTTGTAAGCCCCTTTAAGGTTTTGATTCTGTGTTTTTAGTTCATCCTCTTTAATTTGCTACCTAAAGACCTAGACTTTCTAATGCAGATTTCTCAAACATGCCCACTAAGCTTGCATGCACAGGGTCTATGTCAGTAATGCACTATCTTTTTTAATGAGAAATTTTACAATTTCTGAAGTAGGCTTGGGGCTTTGAATCAGGTATTCATGTAGTGGAGGGTTTCCATTGTGGAAAAAAAGTCATCATCATGAAGTTTAAATTTTTTTTTGTGAAAGAAGAATGTGAAGTGTGACGCTGTATTTATCTTATACTTAAAAATAATTCCATAATTCACATGTGATAAAATAATTTGTAACTATCTCAAAATGGTAACGATGTTAATCTCTTTCCAACACAATCACTTTAATGCAAATAAAATATAAAACCCATGTTTTCACAATACTGTATATCCTAAACTAATAGTACATTCATTAAAATTGTTTAGGCAAACCCTATGTTTTAATACCCAAATGGCAACATTTAAAGCATTTTAGTGATCAAATTTCATGTATTACTAAGTGAAAAACACAAGTCACGCTTGAGTGATTTTTGTCCAAAAATTCACCCTTTTTTCTGGAAATGTTGGGTGCGGCAAAGACGCCGATAACAACAACAATAATATTCATGATTCGAAATATCTTTATGAAATAAGCGTTGCCGACTGACAATACACTAGCAGTAAAGTAAAATACATTGTTATTCAGTTTATATTAATCGGCTGTAATTGTCTTTCACCTCTCAACAAATCAAATGATACATTGGGAGGTTTTATGAAATCATGTCCAAACTATACAGGGCGCTATAATTTTTGGAAAAATACATTAGACCATAAAGGGTGCTACTAAAAATTTGAAGGTATTGGTATTTATAATAGTAAATATGGGTATGCCAAATGGCGGAAAATACAATATTTCAATTATTAAACAATACATAACGTTGTGTGAATATTTAGCATATTTTCTTTTTATTCTTATCTAGAGTCTTAATAGAGATTAGAAATATCAGAATATTTTCTGTATATTCAAAATTGCTTTCGCCATTACCAGCATAGTTGGGAGGTCTGCTCTTTATAAGTTATTTAACTGAATGATTCAGATTTCAATGTCAATTTCTAGATTGAATTACAAATTGAGAATAATCCTGACATCTTTAAAAAAAAATAATATTTACTTTGAAACAGATTCAATTGGGACAAAAATCAAGCGAAGTTCGAACATGATATGGTTCATTGGATAACAAATTATGAAAATCGCTGTGATAGTAGATATTGTCGTCTTTGAAGGAATGGTTTTTTAAATGGTCTATAAAAAATCACAAAATTTAATATTAATTATATGATGAACCAGATATAAAAAAAAAAGAAAAAAAAAAAAGAATAGAATAATTTACTAGAGTAGGTGAAAGATTGTTGCCATACAGTATTTCTGAAAATTGTCTGTATATTACCTTATTTTGTGATGTCACTGACACCCCCTTATTTATGAAATAGGTCACCATTTCTAATGTAGGATTCCATTGAGCCAGATGTTCATGTAGTGGTGTGTTTCCGTCCTGGAAAGAGGTCATAATCATCAGGTTTTAAAATACTAATTAAAGAAAAAATGTTGCATTGGTATTCCGTCACATGACAATTTTATTCCTAACTCATTTATAGCAGAAAAAAAATATAACAGAGTTACACTGACAAGGCTAGTGCCACTCACTTACCTCTGTATAAAAATAAATATGTAAATTCATTTTTATTTTGTAAATGTACGACCTCGGACGCATTTTACAAATTATAATATACCATGTGCATATTTATACTATGTTCGGACATAAATGTTGTCTTTTTTTTTAATGATAATTTTTATGAAATGTTCATTTTTTTTAAATACAATAGTGGACGTTGCAGTGATATGTTATATCATTAATTGATAAAAAGTGTTAATGTAATAGTAGACCAAAATAATAAATATTTTGTCATCACTGGCAATTAAGCCCAATAAACTATACTGTCATGTGACCATTAACAAGTCAGAACTATATTTGATCTTGATCTACCTAAAAAAATTATTGATTTTGGATGAAGGTTGGCGGGTAGTAGACATTAGGATAACACAATTCAACAACATTTGTATTTATTAATAAATATTTCAGTGATACTCATTAATATCCGGAGAATTCTAATTCTGAGTTCTAACTTATGCATATTTGATCTTGATGAAAACAGTTTCTATAATATTGAACTGAAAAGAGTTTGTCTTCACTGCACAACATAGAAACATAGTAAGATGTTTTATTCTTTTATCCGTTCATCTTGTTTAGTTTCACAAATATAAACCACAACGGCGACAACAACAAAATTACAACTAAAATTATAAATCAAATGATAATAGGGAAATAATGTGATCACATAAAATCAAACTGTACTTTAAAGCAGCAGATATCAAATGATCTGATCATATAAATGACTAGCACCTGTACCCGTCTTTGCTGGGTGTGAGACCCACTGACAAACAGATTTCAACCTCACCGACGTTGACGTAGTTAAACTTATATGCAAGAGTTGCAATTGAAGTCTCATTTTCTATGTTTTAAATCCATTGATATACAAAGGATTGAAAGAAAGTTCAACATATACGTCTGGTAGGCTAAATGCTTATTATAAGTAGGCTATGTATGAATGTTTGCGGTCAGTAACATTCATTGTAACAAAAATAAATACAGAATATTTTACACTACTGTATATTTTAAATACACTTGTAAGTTTTAGGTATCGTCCTTAATCTGAAGTTCAAAAAGCAAGTACACTTTATTTATGAATTCAAAAGTATTGATAGAACATATTGAATTGAAAAGAATTTTGAAAATGATGGTACGTCCGTAGATATGCAAATAATAAATATTATTATTTAAATTAATAATTACCGTACAGTACAAAAAAATGTTTCCTACAGTAGTAGCCGTTTATAACTGAAATATACAAAACAAATAAGATACAAAATGTGACGCTTTTATTATCTTTACATGTAATTAAGAAGCTTACGGAAGAATCATAAATTACTCCATGGGCTTATACTATATATACATTAAGAATAATATAATAGGCAAAGTATGTTTGTGCGTATAGAGTACAAGGGGAAAAACGTAAACATACATAAAACAGTGATGAAAAACAAGATGAACCAGGAGGTAAATTTATAGTGAAATTTGTCAAGGTGGTTATTGATTAAGGTTGTGGGAAGTGAATTAAGTAAACTAAAACATTTAGTAACTTGTACAATAACAAGAATAGTCAATGTGAAAGAGGGTTAAGAAGGCAATCAGCATGTATGAGTAGCCATAATGCATTTAAAATAATAAGAATAGTCTATGTGAAAGAGGGTTAAGAAGGCAATCAGCATGTATGAGTAGCCATAATGCATTTAAAATCAAAATCAGTAAGTCATTAAAATAAAAGTTGATATGGTTTAATTGACTTTTCAATTCTTTTAAGGCTTAAATAATGAAAAATTCAAGAGAATTAAGTTCACAAACTGAGAATACGCATTAAGTTACAGCAAGTGCAGGTGTTGGTTGTAAGAAATCTTGTGCGCGTAACTTTGTGAAATATGCCATTTTTAATCCATAGAAAGTTGACTCTTGATATGACTTAAATTAAAAAAGTGTCAATACAAAATGACGTTTGGTTTTTTGATCTATGATCAATCATTTAAATTCATAAAATCGCGCGAAAGTCATGTTGCGCAACTCTGACGTTTAAAAAAAATAGTAGGTGCACAACTTTACGAAGTTATGAAATGTGGAATGAAAGAAGAATAATACAGATAAAAAAAGTTGATGATGATTTTATACAATCACAAGGAGTTATCCGCCAAGGTGTGGATAACTAATTATGCAGCCATTTTACAAAAAAAATAATTATGCTAAAAAATGTTATCTTTTGAAATAAAGTGTGGTAGTTGATTAACTTGGATTAATGTAAAAAAAAAAAATCCAGATTATTCTGTCCTAGCGACGGATAGTGAATAGGTCGAATAGAAAAATGATTTGACCCCATGTGTATCATCACATACAGGGTTATTTTTGGGGGGTTTTTTTTGGTGTATTAAAATCTTTTTCAAAAGAAAACAAAGAGATGAATCTATTAAAATAAAGAAGATTAAATTTTATGACTATTTATTTGATGTTAAATTATGGTTTTATGGAACGAAACTACAAAACAGTATTCGCTGTATAAATGCTGTATTCAGGTTGGATAAGGTATTCAGATTAAGGTGTAGTATAATTATTCAGATGGGTATTGTAAATACTATCTATACATGTTGGTAGTGTATTACTACAAAATGTGAACATATATTGTTATAGTAGTATAAATAATCAAAATACAACTGATATGACCATTCTAAAACTTCTGGTGAAGTTTTATTAATTTCTCTAAATAAATCAATGATTAAAAATGTCTAATAATGGCATTTCAACTAAGTATTAAATAGGCTGTGTACATCATAAGTTAACAGTTTTTCAGTCTCATTGAGCTTCATGATTTGGTAGACTGCAATTGTATTTTAAGAACAGCACTTAAAATTGATAAAATATAATAGAAATACAATTAAAAGTTTTTAATGTAAATGATTTTAATTAAGATAATTTACATTGTCAGATCTCACTCTGAATACATTTAACCATTTCACATTAAACATTAGTGTGGTAAAAGACCTACTTAACAAACAATAAATTATATGGACACATTTAATATTAAAAACTCATTATAATCCAGCATTTGAGCAGAGAAATATTATTGAGAAAGGTTTTCAATTAATTTTCTTCCTGTCACCTTATTTAAGATGTGACAATTGTATTTATCATGGCTCTGCACAACCATTAACAAACATCAGAATGGTTGTCAATATTATAATTATTAATAAAGGACAATTATATAAAAACAATCTGATCCCATCATAATGCACTTTTTTATGATGATCTAGCAAACTCAAGTAGAACTAGATTTGAACTCGTCACTTTGACGAATTCGGGTTATCCGCCAAGCGCAAACTGCACGTGCACGTCATACATTAGAATTTTGCGCACAGAAAAACTATTATGCTATTGTAAAAATGTTAGTGTGCTCTGTATTTTGTGTCACGTCTAAGTAATACAGTATATACTATATACTGTATACGTACTACATACAGTGCAGAATAGGTGAAAATAAGTGACCAAAGTTATTGACGCTTTTGCCCATGATGACGTCTTAAAAATGATAAATCATGCTAAAGATAATTGATTGACCTAGACAATATAAAAAATGGGGGGAAATGGAATACGGATAAGTGGAGATGCGCTCTATTAAATGTGATGAGCTATGACAAAAGAGAAAAAAAATCCAATATTTTATATTCGAGTGGCCATACGATGACGTCACAATGTCCGGTTAGCCATATTGATTCATGATCTGATATCTACAACTCATCAACTTCCAGAATATGTAAAAAAAATAAAAGTTCATCATGTAGTTTAGAATCTATGACTGTTTAAAAAAAGGCATAATTTTGACTAATTTGTTAACTTTTTCATCAAAAACGCAGGCAAATTATCCAATTCGATGTGCTCGTATGACGTGATTTTAAGTAGAAATTGTTTAAAAAGTTGGTAAAATTACTAGAAAAGGCTGGAAAAACATAAATCATGCAAAAAAATATATTTTTAGTGTTACGTGCGCACCATGCGCGTAAAAATGCGAACGCGCATGGAAATTTTTGACATGCTCAAAATGTCATGATCAGTGTAGAAAGTTGATTAGAAATTATTTGTGCGCATTTTGAAATATTAAATGCGCGTGCGCGCGTAACTTTTTGTGAAACATGCCATTTTTAATCCATAGAAAGTTTGCCCTTGGTATGACTTAAATTTTCACAAAGTGTCAATACAAAATGACTTTTGGTTTATAATCTATGATCAATCATTGAAATTCATAAATCGCGCGTAACTTACGCTGCGCGACTCTAACGTCATATAACGACATTTCTTGCACATTTACAGCTACAGGTCACTCTTATGACAAAGTTATGCAATCTTATGTTGACCAGAATTAGAGATACGCAGCCAACAAAATTCCGGGAAAGAACGAAGAATAACATAGAAGAAAAAAAAAAGATTGTGACAATAACAAGGGGTTATCCGCCAAGTGCGGATAACCAATAATGTAGGTGGTGTCTGAGCAGCATTGTGTTGGAATGCATTGGATAATAAGACACAAAGGTGTACAACTGGTGTCTTTAGCTGTGATTGACACGCTGCACTATCATAGACAGGTAGATGTTATTGTGTATTAAATAGTTAAAGAGATGATAGCATTCGGTTTATTCTATTAAAAAAAGTGGTAGGTTATATAGGTTATACGATAATGTTACTATTGTAGTTTTAATGGAATGATACTATGTTATGGAATGAATCTACAAGGCATAGTATTATGCGCTGTTTAAACACTGTATTCATGTTGGATAAGGTATTCAGATTAAGGTGTATGTATATTCAGATGAGTAGTGTAAATCCCATATTATTTTTTTTAAGCAATTTAATAATTATAGAAACTACTAATTTATTTTGTTCAGTTTTGTTTAGAAATATATGTTTGATGTTCTTCTGAATTCAGTTTTGTGAGCATAAAATAATATCATGACTTGTTTTTGTATGCAATGTGTGACAATGCTCTATTAACACATGTACCCAATTAATGAAAAGGGCGTTGCAAACTACAGAAAGCCACTAATCTCTTTTCTGTATTGACATCATGCTCTTATACTCTTTCATTGTTTTATACACGATGTTAAATGCACTAGGGTTCTAGCAATGTCTTTTTTTTTCTCTTTTGTGGCTTGAACCAGCACTTTTGTTCATTCATTCAATGACATGATTAATACAAGTTAATCAGTAATATGTAATACAGTAGTTGTTATAAATCTACAATCTTCATAATCTATTTGATCATTGTTGTCAAATATAATCCTCTTGTCATTGTTGTATATCGTTATCCATATAATATTCAAAATAAAGACCAAAAATCATTCATTCACAACAAGACACAATTCAATCCGCAATGTTTGTTGTTGTTCTAAATATTGCATCTTTATAATCTGTTTAAATTGTTATTATCCAATATAATTCTCCCTTTTCTTTCTTTTTTTGTGTATTCTTTAACCTTTTTATCCATGTATAATAATGTGTATATAAACATTAAAAACAGCTGTAATTATTAAAAAAAAGCATTATATAATATAAACATTAAAAAGGCGTTAGCATTATAGGAATGCTAAATTTTGTAAGTCATTGATAATCAACTTAAATAGTATCCAGAAGTTTTTGCACACTGGCTGAATATTTAATTCAGATGGTATCGTAATATCAGGTATAGTATAGAGTCGGGGCCTATCATCACAATCACCATGGATATGTGACTTAGTAACACATATTATTTTAACTTTGAAAGAATCAAATGGAGCTCAGGAGGCCATGCTTTATTTATAATACAAAAAAAAGGATTTTATCTCTGTCCACAGCTTTACAGACTGACACGTCTCAAACTTTTGGGATTCATTAAAAAATAAAAGATAGAACCTTGATAATATAAGTTATAATATAATAATAATAATAAATCATTTTTGTAATAGAGCTTGTTCATAAACATAATGTGTGCATAAAACATATGCAAAATAAAATCTAAAAATGACCACAAAAGATTACAACAGGAAAAATTGATTAATAGATTATTACAATTTAAAGAAGTTAATAATAACACATACATGTAAATATTTGTTTTCATACTCTATAAAGAGTTGTAAATAAATTTTGAAATATCGTTGATATGAATAAACTATTTGATTTGTTTTCTTAATAGTTAATAGTAATTTATAAATTCATTTCATTTCAAGTAACATTTATTACTTCTTCTTTCAAATAAAACGTTAACATTTGACAAAAATAAATAATTAAAATAAATAATAAATATACTTCTGCTTAAAAAAAAAAAACTTTATCAAATTTTAAAAAAATGCTAAAAAGAAGAGGCTAAAGCCCTAGAAGTTATACATCAATTGGATTACTCCAAATTGACACTTGTGGTAGGCAAGCCAGGTACAATAAATGTAAAAAATTGTGTGTAATGAAAAAAAAAAGAACAAAACACACACAAACAAAAAAACAAACAGGAAGCATAAAGACAATAAATGGTAATTATTGTAATTTAGTATAGCCATGGGGCAGAGGAGATGAAAAACGGCCAACAATTTAATCATTTAATAAAATATACAGTAACTAGAAATTGCGAGATGCCGTTAGCACCCGTTGAAAAATACAATAACAAAGATATAAAACCTACACTAATAAGAGCCATGTCTGTAAGAATCAAAGAAATATCAAAAATAGTGGCAGACTAAAAAAAATGGATTTCTTTCAAATTTTGCACATGTGTTAAGAGAAATCAAATATGAAGTTTTTTTTTTCACACATGTATTTCCATGGCAACGGCCAAATTTGAGTTTATGCAGTTTGTTAGTTTGTTTTTTTACGAAAGAGGCAGAATATTATATTTTTACAAATTTATATCTATTTTTTATAATGGAAAAAAGGGATTTTATATATTTAAACACATTACAGCCTCTAATATACCTATTATCATGATGGATTATTTATACTTTATAGTGCATTATATCGGACGCTTAATGATCTCCTAGTTTTTTTTCACAGCATTACTTGCGTGGATATCACAATACATTGCATATTTTGAACTATCATTTGCGATTATAATCTTAATTAGAGAAAGAACCAATCATTTAATGATAATCCATTTCGAGTATATGAAAGATGATACCTGTAGTACTTTCACTTTCCAAAAATTAAGAGCGTATCAAAAGGGATGGTTTGGGATTCATCTGAATCTTTTTTTTTTTTTTTGGTCTTTTGTGAGTTCGTCCCACTTTTATTATCATACTCTGTTATGAATATTATATTTTTTAAGCATATTTTTTCCTTTCGTTTAAAGTTACAATGTTAAAAGTAATAAAAACATTGCATTCGTTATTTTACATTTAAAAAAAAAGTAATTTAAATATATAAAACAATTAACAAAATGCCAATAAAAGACGATAAAAATTGATTAAAAACGTACTTTTGACAGTTGTCATTATTCTATAAAGCTCGTGTTCGTGTTCGGGTAGAGAGGCTATAAACTCAGGGGAGGAATATAAAATACCCTCCCTTTTCACCAAGACAAAAATGAATGAGATGAGTAAGAAGAATGCAAAAGTTTGAAAATAAGATATTTAGAATGGATAGCATGGAATGATCTATTTAATGAAAACCGTAAGGTTAGAGTCCATACACTGTGCAAGTCCAAAATAGTATTTTGGCTCTGTGTGTATGTGAGACGCTTTATACCTGGATGTAAAACTTCGAAATCGGAACAGTTTGCTTGATATGCAGATTTTTCTTAACCTTTAGACCACTGGGGTTTTTATGGTATTTTTCAACTTCGATTGGATAGCGAATCTTTTTCATCCTCGTCGTATTACAGAGGAGCATAGATATATGTTTATAACTATCAAAACGTACTAAAAAAGTCTAACAGTTTTTCTGTTACGTTAGCTCATTTTTGTTCAGCTTTGATAAAGTTACATGCGTTTTCATATTTGATTAAATTGGAAAGTTCCGTTTTGTATACGTTCCATATTGTTTGTGAAACATTTTCTTCCTTTAATAAATTATTATAGGTAAAACATGACTTATTAATACAAAAATAGAAAATAGTTCATTTATGAGTTTGCAGTTAGTATTTAATGTAACAATGTTTTATATCCAACTGGAAAATTGATGGCATGTTTCGTTTGCAGGGAAACACGTTACAATCATTAAATCAAACTTTCTCCAGACTGGTTGGATTGTTTTACAAAGAAATATCATATGTTTTTCATTTTCTATTTCAGTTTTACCTTTTTTGCATAGGTCAGTTTCCACTATCTTCCATAATTTCAGCTTCCACTATCTTCCATAATTTCAGCTTTACACTACATGCTAGAATTCTGTGCACCAGCTTGAAATTAAATCATTATTTAATTCATCTGAATTTTATCAACATTTTTCATTTTTCCCTTTCATCCGCCGCCACCCACCGCTTCCCCCACTGCCAATGGGGAGGAGGAGCCGTTTTGATCCCCTCTGAATCCATCTGGCCTCCACATCGTACCGATGTGTGAAGTTTATGAGCCAATAAACGTCATCCATGAAGATTCTTTAAATTCGAAGTCATCTTCCAAAATTTTGGGTATTCTAAAGTTAAAGTATTTTCCCGTTTTTCCATTCACATTTCACTAAATAAAAGTGTGATGTAAGATTCGCGACAACACAACATATTACCCAATTCTCCTTTTTATAAGACGTGACATATTAAATACATTCTAATATAAAGTTTTTTGGTGGAGAGTAGTCCTACAATCATAATTATCATTGGACATTTTATACACAAAAGCATCTCATAAATGATCGGTTCACCTCCACGGCCTGAAAGTTCTCATTTGGGACGAGAAAGTAAAGCCCAGAACAAAAGTTTTATATGCATTTTCAAATATTTTTCGTTATTCGAGTACGACTGTTTATTTTGGTCAGAAGAAAAGATTGATGCATTTAAACAATATTTAACAAGGCCATATACATGGCTGCAGTTGCGTGCTAAAATTTGAGTTAGTGTTTACCAACCGACCGACTGACCATCTGACCGACCGACATAGTTAGCTGTAGAGTCGCGTTGCACACGCCTACTAAAAAAGTTTGGGAGAATTAACACATTAGTTTAATTCAACCTAAACCCCATTGACTGGCAGCCAATTTGACTATTTTTTTCTTTAAATTACTTTAAAATGACTTACTCAACAAAGAACTGTTTAAGAATTATTTATTCAGGAAGACAATATATCTTTCAGAGAAAATCAGTTTTGTGTCCCGATAGTCATCATCGGTCGGTGGGTTACGATAGCTGTGTAAAATAATAACACAGTGTTCTCTCGAAAATTAGAATACTATATCCGTCAGACGTCTTCTAACTTTATATAGAAAATCTTCGGGGGAGGATTACATTTTCTAAAACACGAAATTGTCTCACACATTATACGATATGGATGTTAATAGACAATTCAAAGAAAATTTAACAAAAATGAGAAAATATTTCAGACGACTTTATTCATTTCATCTTTATATATCGTATACGCGAAATGGATTGTCATTTAAATGATTCTTACTCTATAATTAACATTGATTATAATGGCGAATGACAGTTCAAAATATGCAATGCAATGTGATATTCACGCAAGTAATGCAGTTAAAAAAAAGAGAATGTCCCGAATAAAACCAGATAACTAGGAGATCATTACGTGTTAGCAGATATTCAATATGCAGATAATCCATCATGATGGAATACTGGAGGTTGTAATGGGTTTAAATATATAAAATCCTTATTTTCCATGATAAAAATTAGACATAAATTAGAAAAGTATATTCTGCCACTTGCATTTAAAAAAAAGAGGCAATAAACTAACAAACCGCATCAGGTTTTGTATTATAATCTTATATTTAATTCATTGAGGTACAGTTAAAATTGTTCGATAAAAATATGACGGGTGAGGGCGCACTTTATTATATGGAATATTGTATTTGAACATTTTTAAACATATATCTGTAAATATTTTAGTTTATACTTTGGTTTTCTTTATATGTTATGTATTTTATTATATAATTTATTGTAAACTATACTTAAATTATTGTATAAACTGTTAATGTCGTAGGTTTTATAGCTTTGTTATTGTATTATTCAACTGGCGGTAACGGCATCTCCTAATTTCAGTCACGCTTCGTACGCATTTGCTGTACACAATAATACAACATGAGGCGGTTATAAATTGGGTATAAAAGTCTAATTTTCTGAAGACGTAACATCAAGAAATGTTATTACCAATATACACAGGACCTACGGATGAAATTTTGTTAGGGTAAGTTCTTATACCATGGTGAGGGTGATTTTTGACCAGACTAATATCCCAAATAAAAATTTGAAGTTGCATAAAAACACAAGAAACGTTTTATTACATATATGTAGTCATAAATATATATTTATTTAGTCATAATAAATATAATATAGAAAATAGAATATTACAAATGAATAATCAACAATTGTAATTAATCATTCAATATATCTGAAGAAAGAACAATGATTAATTTTAAAATGTCGAGCGGCGTTTTTTGTAAGAAATATTTCTTGTTTAATGTAACTTAAAATATGAAATCAAAAGAGCAATGGATTAGAATGTTACAAACTGTGTAGATCTACTCTCCTTGAATTGTACAATAGAAATGAGTTCTGTATTTTAGCAGTAAGTAGCTGAATGAACTTAATGATCCACACGGTGAATACAGGCATACTGCAATTATACTGATTTTACATGTGTGACAATCATGATTACAATGTTGATGTGATGACTAACCTATCTAGAAGAACCTTGTGAATTCATTTTGAGAAGAGTTTTAACTAACTATAGACAAGATAGATGGAGGTTAAGATACTTCAGTTCAGTAGAATAAATAATACACCCACCCTGGAAATTAAAAATCAAGAACATTTAACTGATACATTCAATCAACTGCAGGTGGTACCAACTTTACCACCATTCACCTGATACTAAGCACCAAAAGGGCAAAATGTATGTAAGCTAAAAAGGAAGAAGAGCAACATTTTAGGTTCAAGTAGTAATTAGTGGTTCAGTCTATAATACTACACTATATTATTTAGTAGCAACTTCAATAGCAATGCCTCTATTAAAACAAAACCATCTCCAACGACCCAAATAGTTCGATGTAGCCTGCCATACAGTATTGCCTTAAATTTAGTATAATCGCTTTTTTAAATTGCCAGTTTGACTGTCCGATGCACTCAGTCTGAAGTAGGCTCAAACAGTCACAGGTTGTCTAATTAATAAGTAGTTTATTGCACTTGTTTATCAAAAAAGAGAAACAGAAATATTGCTTATTAAATTAAATAAATTCAAGAATCAATATAAAACAATGTTAAATCATTAAGGCACAATTTATATTGTAAAACGACAGAAACACATCCAAACGTGTTATGGCAATCCGCTGAAACGCATTTGAGAAAGGCTGGTTGGAAGCTGGCCATTTGAGACTGTATATTCCGTTTGGTAGTTGACTGTATGACTGCAGTACATACATTATGATCGCGATATAAATAAAATTAATTTTATTTATTTATTTAAAAATTGGTATCAAATATACAAATATTTTGTTCACGTAATCCTGGGGATTCTCCACCACAACAACATCCCCGGATTACATGAACAATGCTTTGTATTTTGATATCAATTTTTACAGTTTGTGATTAATTAAATTTATTTTATTCAAATCGCGAAATCAAATTCCATGTGTTCAATACTGGCCATTACTCAAGCTTCCAAGAGACGGTACTGTGTCAAGCGCATGTTTTCTCGCTCAACTCATTTTTTTAAAATGGTGGGAAATTCCAAGAATTTACGTGAACAAAATGTTTGTATATTTTGATATCGAATTTTAAATAAATTCAAATCGCGAACATGATGTGCATACTGTAAAAAAGAAAGCCAAATGAAGGTAAGTTATTATGATACAAGATGCATTTTTGGATTAAGAAACAGTTATATAGGACAAGCCAATTGTCTGCAGATAACAACAAGCAAAAGCAAAGCTGTGATACTATTGTGTTAGTTAGTGATTAGGGGACCTATTTGGCTGTATAATTGTGCCATTTCTTATAAAGTATCATGCATCATGTTAATAAGTTACAATACAAATCCGAGTGAATATTCCACTTGTTATGTACATGAATGATGCTTTATTGTCTGAAAGAATTACTAAAAAGAAAGTCCAAATGTTTACCAATTCTATTTGCGAATAAGGACCATGGGTTACTCTTCAGGCCAGCTGCTTCAAACACATGATTCATACGTCAATGTTTATTAAGCAAAGGGAAACTGTCTGAATACTTCCACTATCGTAATAAGGTTAACTGTATAGGCTAAATCTCTTTGCAATTTCTACCCCAGAAATGTTGATCAGCTTTTCCAAAGTGACAAGTGTTCCATGGTGAGGTCGTACCAAACACCTATCAACCTTGATGGTGCTCACTCATCGTTTACAAATATCGGCAATAACTTCTGCAAAGGTGACAAGCAGGAATTGAATGTATGAGTGTATAAACCTGTGTCTGTGTTTGAAGATCTCAACCCTGTGTGTCACTATGGTCATGAAAGCCATGTTACAGATTCATTCATTATTTCACCTACTCTAAAGTAGAACCAAAATAAAACCGAAAGCAATTCGGATGCACCAAAGGTGTATTAACAATTGATGCTCTTAAGTTTCATTATTGAACAAATGGTTTGAAGACACTGCTAATAATATGGAGAGCCGTGTCATGCTGCTTGATTATAAAAAGATTTTCAACCTAATTGATCACAACGTCTTAGTCGAAAAACTTCGCACATTTATAGATGTAGATGAAATATTTAGTCAAAATTGACCATCATCTATTGTCCTTGGCATCACTTAATGGAGGGGTTTATCGTCTATTTTAAATTAATGATTTACCAGTGTATATTCCACTTGTTATGTACATGCATGATGCTTTATTGACCAAATGTTTACCGATTTTATTTGCAAATGCGAACAATAAAATGATCTTTAACAAAAAGAAAATAGTCGAGATATACTGGTCAGTTGTAAGCATAAAAAAAATGATTAGGTCATTAGGACCTGTCATGGCAATCCCATGTGAATAATTGTAGTCAGCAAAATATGAAAATCGGATTATTGCAAAGGTTCAAAATTTGATGTTAACAAAGATGGCAGCCATTTTTTTTAAATACTTGTAACTGCTTGTCGTAGACAGCTGTATCTGGTGTCAAATTATTCAAAATATATATGTTTGCTAAGTATCAGGTGCTGCTTTTACAGATTTTTTCGAGATCTTTTTCAACTTTCGTAAGTCCTTGATTGTGTGTCGATAATTTTGACATTTTCTTTGCTGCATTGATCTAGGCAATTCCTATTGTTGATAATATGTTTGTATTTATGTGAATTTTTATCCCTACCCATATGTTCTTGAATCCTTGTCTTTAGATAGACGATCAAAAGGAATGAATAAATTAGATAATATTGGTGCTAGTGGCGAACCCATACTTACACCATAGATTTGTTGATAATATGCATTATCATTGTAAACGAAATGAGTGGTTGAATTAATTTGCTTAAATGCTTTGTTATTATAGTTATTTGTTCCTATTCAAGAGATGATTGGTCTTGTTTTTGGTGATCCATCACTGTCAAAGTCCATGTGAGTTTTGGTAAACCATAATAATCTTGCGGGTGCGAACATTTTGGGTAGATATCTTTTTAGGTCGCTTCATCTAACTCGCCTGTTTTGTACTAGTTTCGTAAGAATTGTTGTAAAGATCCCTCTCTTTTGATTCTAGAGTCTAATACATGGAGTTTTGTAAATTTTGTTGGGTCGTCAATAATTCTGTACATTGCTCGATAATCATAATGTTAACTTTGGCGCCTTTATTCGTTCTAATTATAATAATATCTTTGTTTTTCTTTAAACCAATTGAGGCCTTAATCGTGTCCATGTCCTTTCTTGATGGTTTGTAGGTATTATTAAACATGTGTGTGCAATCTTCTGCCTTGTTGTTATCAATAATTTCTTGTAGCATTTATAACCGATCAATTTAAAGCAAGCAAATTACTGTTTTGTTTTAAGATAGGAGGCCTATTGTACATTGTATTGTATATTGTATGGACAAAAAAATGCATTTTGAAAAACAATTGTTTTTTTCCTGCCAAATTGCAGGCCATATTGGATTCTGTCATGACGATGTCATTGTATTGACTTGATTCATCAACTACTATGAGATGTAAAAAGTAAACCTCTGCTAATTTTAATCATCATAACACAACTCCAAGTAACAAACCGTGAATTGGTTTTCCATATCTCCTATATATAGGAGTGAGTGAGTGGACATTTGTATATTGTAAACAATGTACTACTACAGTAATGGATTTAATATTTCATATGAAAGAAACAAAAAACATGCAGTGCAACCTACTACTACAAGAAATACTTTGCCTCATCAACGACCAAATAACCTACAATTCAAATACTAAATAGAAATGTTATAGTTGATATCATGTAAAAAGTCAAGAAAAATATGCATTATGCCTGCAGAAATGCAGTGCAACCTACTACATAAGACCAAAAAATGTGTACAATTCAAATACTAAAATGGTGCTATCCTGTACATAAATGCACAAGTCAGATTTAATAATTTAACAAATTTATAAAAAAAGAGACAGCAGGTACCAATCCTCTGGTCATGTTGATATCTTTACCCCAACCCCATCATTCATAGACACAGTATCATGAATGCTGATAATACTATCGATTGACAGTAAGTAAATTTATGTGAACCAAAAGGTTATTTCTTAATAGGTGTTACTGCCGAAAATAAGAAAAAATATGAAGGTATTAACAAGTAGCGTCTATACCGTAATAAAATAATTACATTCTTTAGGAATGCATTTTGTGCAATTCTGTTTCAGGAACAAGCATTTTAATCTAAAATTAATAAGTACAAAATTTAGGATTCTGATCATGAATGCGATTACAAAAATTAATTTATGACTTACATTATTTTGTTGGTCCACTGCTGCTGCCATGTCTACCAATGTTTGGCAGACATCGACGTGACCAAAGTGTGCACCTACATGCAATGCTGTATCGCCATCCTATTTAACATTTAAAAAATATATATATGTTAGAAAAATGCACATATTTTTGTTAATAAAAAAAAACAAAACAACAAGAATCTTTTTACAATAATATATCACAGTTGAATAAAAGTATATCTCAAACTAGTAAGTGTACTTGCCCAAGGGCAAGTTTCAATTATAGTTTAAAACGCAGTACAATTGCAATCAAGTAAAGTTTGATACCTCATTAATACCCCATGCTCTCCCTAATTGTGGCCATTTTTATTCACCATATGTATGGATGCATGCGAAAACAAAAAACAGACAAACATACAAAAAGTGGTGAATTTCCACCCCTGTCATAATATTATGTTTCTCGGTTCCTGTGGTTAGATAAAGAATGTCTTAGACTAGGTCTGCTAAATTTATTAGCCAATCAAAAATCGTATAATTTTGGTGGGAAACTTTGGAGGGAAAATGTTATCCTCCTCTGAAGCCCCTAATTTGCATGTTCAGTATAAGTAGTAAAATGTTATAGATATTAGGGGAGAAGAGAAAATAAGATCATAGTAGACAGACGTATAGAGTATAGAGAAGAAAGGTTTAGACTGGTAGAAAGTTGTATTTAATACTGAGTTACAAGAAATAAAAGTTTTAGTTGAATACGGTATACTTTTTGTATGAGAAATCATTCAGTGTCAGTGTCAGTGTACGTCGCATGGATTTAAATACGCCAGAGAACGCATACGCTCGGAACCGACTCTATATATTCACTACAACCCCATTGACCACAATATTGGATCAAAGATGTTGGATAATGTTGAAACTACATATAACATTCCTAGTACAATTGGGTCATTTTGATACCCTGTATGTATAGATGCATGCAATGGGAAAAATGTATAATTATAAACAAACTCTCTATTAGGCCTATAATAAAGATGTTATGGTTAGATTGTATTAAAGTCTCCTTTGAACATGATGCATTTGAGGAATGTGAACAATTCAGATAAAATTAAAAAGGAACTAGAAGAGCAATGTTAAAATTAGTTGTATCAAGTTAGAAAATGAAATTGAAAAAGTTGCCAAACAATTATATATAGGGTACAAACCATCAGATAGAAGGCCTAACATTTAGAAAAATCAGCATCTTTTCATTTGCAATACAATTATTGTTTTAAGAAATCTTTAGTATTAATTCAAATATTTAAATGTTAACATAATGAAGAATCAAGTTCAATAACTTTGTCACCAGACTAAAAGCAGGTCACATATACTACCATACTATTAATTTTCAGCCCTATGTGAGTATGATCATACTGATGCAGCCATACTACTGTACCCACTGCACCACAAAATATAAACAGTGTGTATATTTGAATGATTTCCAGCCCTATAAGTGATTATGACCATACTGCTGTAGTATAGGAACCCCTACCACTGTACCTACTACACCACATAAAATATAAACAGTGATTATGACCTACTGCTGTAGCTATAGGCCTACCCCTGTACGTACTACACCACACAAAATATAAACAGTGAGTATGATCATACTGCTGTAGCTATAGACCTACCCCTGTACCTACTACACCACATAAAATATAAACAGTGATTATGACCTACTGCTGTAGCTATAGGCCTACCCCTGTACTCGTTGCACCACACAAAATATAAACAGTGAGTATGATCATACTGCTGTTACGCAAACTCTAATAATCTTAAATCCCCCTTCCCTACGTTTTTTAGATCTAATTTAAGGTCACAAACTATATTAAATGTAAAAATAATACTATATGGTCCTATTGCGATAACTTTTTTCGTCTTTAAACGGTTAAAAATGTGAAAAATAAGTCGATTCTAATAATTATAGCGGCCCGCTATACATCCCAAAATGCATTGCGCGCGGATTGATATTTTTGTTTTTTACCTGTAATTCGCCCACTTTTCGATCGATCGTGAGGCCAAAACAAATGGAAGACTCCTAACTTTTCAGCGAAAATACCGGGTTTTCCCCAATTTGTATCAACGGAGTCTGGCAAAAATAGAAAGACAATTAATTAAGAGCTACTTAGGTAGTGCATTGTTTCTCACTTTTTATCATAATTTACCATAAAACGTACATTTAAGACAAGGAATGACATGGTTTAATGTTTTTAAAGTGATATATATGTATTATTTTCCAAAAAACGTCCAAAATTGCAGGGAAGGGGTCTTTAAGATAATGAAGCCTAGTGTATAGCTACAAATGAATATCAATATATTATCTACAATTGTAACTCAAAGTATTGATATGGATTGGTATGGTAAGGTCCTGGTCAAATTAATTTACAAAATTATTATTTAAAGAATATTTTAAGGCACTGTAATCAATAACTATTTAAAAGAGTACCCATGGGACTACAGAGGTGATTACTGAGTAATAATTGCATGTAATAAGTTTGTTTGTCCCAACATTTAGTCTGTACATTTGTCTGTAGTCTATCCAATTTTTTTGTAAATTAAATCAAGCAAATTGACCAATCAATGAATCACAATGTGATGGATTATCGGAACTGTTGCTTGTTATTGGTCAACTCACTTGAGTAGCGCCTACATTGCGTTGGCAACCAAAGCTTTAGTAAACCAAGTTTTATTTTTGGTTGACTATTATTTACTTTTAAAGGGGGGTTCCGGGTTTAAAATAAATAGTAAAAAATGTAAAATATATTTGTTTGTCTCTTGAACGGTAAAAGTTTCAATTTATATAAGCGCCCAGTGAAGCAGAACGAAGGCTGTGAAATGAGGCCAGATTACAAGTGCAGCTACGGCGATATGACACTGTGTTACAGAATAGGAAATTTGTGAAATGGTCAATCTTCCAACGACTCGTTACCATTAACCATATCAATTACTTTTGTAAAATTATACTTATCTGATGTAATTTTAGTCAGTCTTCCCATTTATCAATTTTCTATGAAAATTCATCAAAACAGTGAAAAATTAGATATGTTTGCACTTTACGTTTGCCGATTTTCGCACTGACTTAGGGAAAACCTTCAAAATCATTGAAGCGTAACGTATACATTCCTGCTGAGCGAGGAGAGCGAGACGACGATACACATGCTCTCTCTGCCTATGCCTGGCACCGTCACGTGATAAGCAGATACAGTATACAATACCAAACTGGTCGGGTCGAGTATACCCCGTCTATAATCACAACATGAACGATGTACAGTATTTGATGGAAGGTCGACTCGACCTACCGGAATGGTATAGATAATATAGCTCGAATGAGAGAGTTAGAATATTTGTAAACATAAGTACAGTATCGCTAATTTTAACAAGTGTAGCTTATAGTAAAAGGCCTGGTAGTATCAATTCGCATAGGGTCTACTACACTAGCTAGCTCAATTTTCGGCTAGGTCTCCTTCCTACTACCTGGTCTACTTGCTTGATGCAGTATCCGCTTTTTTGGAGAGTAAACTAGGCCTATTTTAGGCCTACTTAGACCTTGTTTTGCCTCAATATTTACAGCCGATTTTGTAGAATGTATGTTTTAGGTTTAGATTGTTTAGGAGTTTGGTTGATAGGATGGGCTTCGATTGGAATCCACTGATTTATGGGCCAATCGTTTAGCAGTAGGCTAGCTAGGCCCATGATGAGCCCCAATGTTTTAACGTAGCCATCGTGGCATGGAATCCCTAGTCAGAATGGCTCTCACCCATGAAAAAAAAATGATTTTAGGCTAGGCCTAGCCTAGTACGTGAAGCCAATAATACGATCTGTACTATTCGAGGTATAAAAATAGTATATAATTTATGACTCCGTAATCTGTACTAAATTTTGTATTTCATTAAATGTCAAATAAATATATGCTACTACTGTTATTACGGGTGTTATTATTACACTTTAGGCCTAGCTTAGAAAATCTACAAAAAATGTATTTCACAATGATCGAGAGATGTAAATTAGTTGACAAACACAACGTACATGACTTTCCATGAATTTACCCTAAAATGTATATGAAATTTAATTTTTTTAATTTCTCGTTATTACTTCTTCATTCTGACATGTCTATATTGTTATAATATTTTTTATTTAATAAATAAACGATATTTAAAAGCAATTTTAAACCCAGAATCCCCCTTTAACAAAAAGCAAATAATCACCCTCAACTAGCACTGTATGTTTGATAGGCTTTATAACAGTTTTATTATCATCATCTACATCAAAGCAAAGAACTTATAACACAAGAATTATCTCCTGTTCTTCAATTTGCATTTAAAACACAGTATCGGAAATACAGGGTTAAAAGGTCAAACTGGGCGACGCCATTTCACAGCATGGAGCAGCGCCCCCTCCAAACTAGGAAGTCAAAACTATTAATTCCTATAGAGGGCTCAGTCAATTACTCTATCCCCCCTATAGTATCCCCTCTATGATTTTGACTTTCTAATTTGATGAGGGCGCGCTACTCCATGGCTTACAATGGCGTCACCCATTAGCTCTATTCTATCTCACAATGCCTTTCAAAATTGTTACGCGCTTCGGACGAACAGGAGATTCTTGTGTTATAAGGTACAATAGTATAGAAATATACCAATTTATTACCTCCGCCAAGGAGGTAATATTTTCACCCCTGTATGTTTGTGTGTGTGTGTGTGTGTGTGTCTGTGAACAGCCTGGAAGCCACAGTTTTTATCCGATTCTCACCAAATTTGGCCACAATGATCTATGCCCCAAAAGCTCGGACGAGTTCGAATTTGAGGGGAAAAGGTCATAGGTCAAGGTCACAACTAACAAAAAACTATTTTACTGCCTGGAGACCACAGTTTTTATCCGATTCTTACCAAACTTAGCCACAATGATCAATGACTCATCATATAATTGTGGTTAAATTTGGAAGGGTCAGGGTCAAAGATCAAGGTCCACAAAAAAAAAAAAGAAATACAAAAATAATAATAATAAAAAAAAAAATCTCAACGGGACTTGAACCAGCGATCTCAACTGTGAGAGGCTGGATACATAACCATTACACCACACTGTCATCCACAACTTTGTAGTGTGCAGTTATCTTATTTACACTTAATACTAATAAAAAAAATATTCAGGGGCATTTTATGTAGGGGAATTTTAGACCAGAAGCCCAGAGGGGTCAACCTAGCTGGAAAGTTAACCAATGTCTATGCATGTGGCAATTATCTACGTACATATCAATGTATGGAAATGACAGTCTGGGGCGTTTCTTTTGGTGGGTGTGGCTAGGAGGGACATTGTAAAGGGTAAAAAAAATGAGCTAGATCAGCTGAAAAGTTAACCCCATGAAATATTTTGCAAATTGTTTGACATAGAGTGAAATATAAGGAATGGCTATTGCCAGACGATTTTAGTACCTGCCAGACCCCCATTTCTGGAGGGCCAAAAATGAGCTAGATCAGCTTAAAAGTTAACCCTCTGAAACTGGTGGGAAAATGTTCAATAAACTCTACTCTAACTACCATGAATGACCATTGCCAGACATTTTCAGTGGTGGATTGTGCCCGCCAGACCCCGTCAAACACCCAACCCGCAAAAAATTGAGCTAGATCAGCTGAAAAGTAACCCCATGAAATATTTTGCAAATTGTTTGACATAGAGTGAAATATAATGAATGGACATTGCCAGACGATTTTAGTGGTGGGGGTGCCTGCCAGACCCCCATTTCTGGAGGGCCAAAAATGAGCTAGATCAGCTTAAAAGTTAACCCTCTAAAACTGGTGGGAAAATGTTCAATGTACTCATAACTATTATGAATGACCATTGCCAGACATTTTCAGTGGTGGATTGTGCCCGCCAGACCCCGTCAAACACCTCCACTCCCAAAAATGAGCTAGATCAGCTGAAAAGCTAACCTTTTAAAACATGCTGTAGAATGTTCAGCATGATCCCTAGTATAATAAATGACCATTGCCAGACATTTTAAGTGGTGGGTTGTGTCCACCAGGCCCCCTCAAACACCCCACCCCCAAAAATGACCCAGATTAGGCCAAAGGTTAACCACTGTAAAACTGGTGGGAAAATGTGTAGTATACTGTCAAGGATATGAATTGTCATTACCAGACATTTTTATTTGCTCATTATAGAACCACCCCATCCATCCAACCCCTTACCTAATTCACAAATGTGCCACTATGGTATATAAGTTCAACATAGTGTAAAATAGGTATTCAGAACAGGACTTCTTTGTCTTTTTGTGGTGTGGAAAAAAGTAAATCAATTAGTCAATTGGTTTATGCAGTTAAAGGACATATTTAGAAATTGACTTATCTTCTATAATGGTTCCCTAGAGAATAATGTTGTTGATTATCATCAACATTTCAAAACAAAGGCTGATTTTATTAAATGCATTTTGATTATGATAGAGAGTGGTACATCTTTAAATCAAGGTAAGTGTCCAGCTATGATTTTTTTAAATTGTGTATCTTAACAGTAATACTAAACAAATACAATTAGGCCTAGGCTATGTATGGCTCATTGATAGATATTCCACAGCGTTCAGTGGCGTAACAGCATGAGCGCTCACTGGCCTATTGCTTAATATAAGGGGCCCAGTGAACAGCCTAATTCAACTATGAACCCAGGCGTTGACACATTTATGTTAATATTCATGTTTTACTTGTTAGAAGTGTACGATTTATTGCCATTAGGAATGTTGTTTCCTAATTTCTAATATTGTGGTTTAGGAAGTCAGTGCCATGTCATTAATTAAGCTTTAGGCAAGTCGAAGTATTATTTATATGTGTTGGTTTAATTATATTGTTTGAGATTAGGATACAGTGTAATTAAGAAAGACCTGGACAATGCTTGATTAGGTTGTAAGCACTAGTAAGGGGTATGGTGTTTATATAGTTACAGTTAATTAAAGTAGTGCAATAATATAATATTAATTCACTAATTGTAGAGTTGTGTTTTGTTCAATGTTTATGACAGCCATAATGAATCTAAAAGAAAAGCAAACAGTACCAAAAGAGCGAGACAAAGTATCTGTAAGGATAAATCAAGAGGAAACACATTCAGAAGAAACATCAATAACCTTGGAAAAGTCACAAAGTTGTGCAGAAAAAACGCATCTATGTACAGTACAACTACAGAAGAGCAAGGAGATAAAGAATTACAACATAGTAAAACTCAAGAAAAAACCTCTGAAACTACAGAAGAACAGGATATAAGTGAAGCAGTTGGACCAGCAGCACCAAGTATTTTACCTGTATCTGTTAGTAAAGAGGTATAATGTGATCATTAATTTTAAATAGCCTATGTTTTTTCTCTTTGAAAATGTATTCTACATTCCATATTACTTTTATTTGTAGTTTAATTTAAAGATGCTTGACTTGGGACATTGCATTTCTTTCAGAACACTGACCATGTTTCAAAGTGCTACATCTGCCAAACGGTAACGGCGGACAACGATTGTAAATTAAGAGCGTTCAGTGAAATGAAATGGTCAACTGTAAAGAATGCTGCTGCATTACGTAAGAAAATGAAGTCTGAAAAATATGCTGATACAACAAACAAGGTTTTTCTTATGAAACAACCTGAAAATTCAATCAGCTATCACCCTTTATGTCATAGGTATTACACTGCCGTGAAACAAGACAAAGTAGTGTCCTTCAGAAATCATATGAATGTGGCATGTTAAAGGGAACTTGCATATTTTGTGGAAAAGGCCGAAAAAATGGGAAAGAAGAGAAAAGGCTTAAGATAGCAACTGTTTCTGGGTGCAAGTCACTTTCCCAGCGAGTAAAATTTTCAAAAAACCAACGTATCAATAGTCTAATTCGGTGTGGCGTTGATCTGCCGAGTTCAGTTTCTTCTAGAAACTGATAAACATGATGGTTCAACAGAAGAGCATTCATCTTATTGAAGTAACACATCTTATGGGAGTCACAAAAGGGCATTTTCATCCCTACTGAAACATATTGAATTATTATTAAGTATTGGGAAAACAACGAGCTATACTTGTCTCTGATTTGCTAAGCTTTTACAAAATCGAATTTGTCAATAATGGAGGAAATCAAACTGATATCAACTCATATTCGTCCCAAAATCTTACAAGGAAAATTCAATAAAAATTTAAAGATGAAATCAAAGTAAAACCTGCAGACAGACGAAGAGGTAACTTCATTTATAGTTCAGTTCTTCTAGGAGAAGAAGCCACTGCTCGACTTTATGATAATTCTGAACAATATGTACAGGATAATAAAATAAAATGGGCTGCTCTTCATCTTAGATCTATAATCATGCAGCTCCCAAAGACAAAGACCCCAAATCCTGCTACAGTTCATAACTTAAAAGAGTGTGCTGCCAAGATACCATCACAGTTAGAATTATTCTTTAGGAGTCTTCTTGGTGGCATCGACCAAAATGCCAATGATGCAAACAAAGACAAGTTTGATAGAAAGGTTATTTCCATTGCATCTGATGCCATCTATAATGTATCTCGTGGAACTGTGAAACCATGGAAACACACTGTCGTTGGTTTAGGTTTTACATCTCTGACAGGATCAAAACTGGCTATGCAAATTTTGGACAGGACATTGTAATAGCTATAGTGAAAGCAAAGGCCTTGAGACTGCCTATTCAGTTCAAGATGATGAACGCAAAGCCCCAGATGGTATCTGGCTTGACCCAACCTTGGCCACTGCAAGTGTATGGGATAATAATGATGCAAATGTAGAAACACTTGATGGTAAAGAAACTCTACACGCTACAGTTGGACATACATATCAGAATATATTGCATGACGACCAACTGCTCAATAGGAATACTATTGGATTTCGGGTGGTAGAAACAGGCGGAAATTTGTTGGAGTTGAAAGAGAAATACCACCTTTTGGGATAGGTATAAATAAAGCTTTGTTTATAAGTTCCAATGCCACATCAACTACAAATGTTAGAGAATGTAGTACAATCACTGACAAACCAATGGATTACCAAATACCACTGAAGGCATTGGATATGTATTGGTTTTGGAAACTGAATGATGGAGATACACCCCTACATGCCGGATTCATGAGCAAGTATATCAATGATCATTTACCAGTTCAGCGCATTTGCTACATGGATCCTATATCAAAATCCCCAACAAACAATGATGTGGTTAGAGAGACAATGATCCGGACTATGGCTATTGCCAAGGAAGCTGGCCAAGACTATGCAGACAAGACTATGTATGCAGTTGTGACATATGATTTGGCAGTAGCATTAAAAGCTTACTCCATACAAACAATACAATCCCCCCTATTTGATAAGCTTTTAGTATTACAGGGCAATTTTCACACAGAGTTGGCGTTCTACGAAGCAGTTGGAATGTACATTAACGACAGCGGTATCGAATATATTCTCCAAGAAGCAGATATCTTGGCTGAGGGGTCAATGATGACTAGAATTCACCAATTGCTTGCCAATGTCTTGGAGCAAAAGTTGTATAAACGCTTTCTTCAAGAAATAAATGCAGAAGATCATCACACATTTCAAGAAATAATGTCAACTGCACCTTTGGACCCATCATTGATTGAGAGCATATATCGGATCCTGTTGTAATTAATCACCTGCAGAAGTACGAGAATTACTTCCAGTCAGTGCTTACTGGAAATATAGGTTCAACAGCACAATTCTGGGCTATTTACATTTTTCTTATTAATCGACTCCATAGAGAACTTCAGAGATGTGTGAAAACAAATGATGTCACTGGCTACATTAATGTATTTCCAACCATATTATCTGTTTACTTTGCCCTGAACCGACCTAACTACGCCAGATGGGGAACTCTATTCATACAGAAACTGAAAAACGCTGACCCAAAGTTGCTTGAAGTACTGGAAAAAGGAGCATTTTCCATCAGACGTACAAATAAGCACTACAGTAGATCAGCTGTTGACCTTTCCTTAGAACAGATGGTCAATCGTGATTCTTCTTCAAGTATGAGAGGGATTGTTGCCTTTCCTAATTCGGAAAATGGTCACCGACTATGACTCAACGAGCCATAGGCAGTCACGGAGCTGAGAACATTTGCTGGTCTTGAATTGGGGGCAACTGCAACAGATCAATGCCGTCCATCAAGAATAAAAAAGGACAAATTGACAGTGAAACGGAAGAAACAGAGATCGAAGAATCAAGTGATTCTTATGGCGATGATGCATGGAGTGAAGACTCTGATTCAGAAGAGGAATATATGGATTAATTTAAAATAATTTGTGCAAAAAAGTCATAGCTTATTAAATAAGACTGTTTTTTGTTGTAACTAGTGAAAACTACTGTAGATAGAATAAGGTACTATATAAAGTATCATGCTAAAATGTCGGGTGTTGGGATATTTGATGTAGTTCTCATTTTAGTCATTCATGCTGTTTTTTAGTGTACTTAATTGCTCCATATATTTTGTTTTATAAGTTTAGGTTTTGAGTTGATCTAGTTCATGTTTTTTTGGGGGGAGGGGGGTGGGTGTTTAATGGGTGTCTGGCGGACACAACCCACCACTTTAAATGTCTAGTAATGGTCATTTATTATACTAGGGATCATGCTGAACATTTTACAGCATGTTTTAAAAGGTTAGCTTTTCAGCTGATATAGCTCATTTTTGGGAGTGGGGGTGTTTGACGGGGTCTGGCGGGCACAATCCACAACTGAAAATGTCTGGCAATGGTCATTCATAATAGTTATGAGTACATTGAACATTTTCCCACCAGTTTTAGAGGGTTAACTTTTAAGCTGATCTAGCTCATTTTTGGCCCCCCAGAAATGGGGGTCTGGCAGGCACCCCCCACCACTAAAATTGTCTGGCAATGTCCATTCATTATATTTCACTCTATGTCAAACAATTTGCAAAATATTTCATGGGGTTAACTTTTCAGCTGATCTAGCTCAATTTTTGGGAGGTTGGGTGTTTGACGGGGTCTGGCGGGCGCAATCCACCACTGAAAATGTCTGGCAATGGTCATTCATGATAATTATGAGTTTATTGAACATTTTCCCACCAGTTTCAGAGGGTTAACTTTTAAGCTGATCTAGCTCATTTTTGGCCCCCCAGAAATGGGGGTCTGGCAGGCACCCCCCACCACTAAAATCGTCTGGCAATGGCCATTCCTTATATTTCACTCTATGTCAAACAATTTGCAAAATATTTCATGGGGTTAACTTTTCAGCTGATCTAGCTCATTTTTTTACCCTTTACAATGTCCCTCATAGCCACACCCACCAAAAGAAACGCGCCAGACTGTCATTTCCATACATTGATATGTACGTAGATAATTGCCACATGCATAGAAATTGGTTAACTTTCCAGCTAGGTTGACCCCTCTGGGCTCCTGCTCTTGTACCCTCTAGTTTGTATTTTAGTTATTCTGGTTTTTGTTTTTTTAGGCTTCATCATTCAAATGTATTTATTCTGAATTAATTTGAATGTTAATGTAAGAGGCTGAATGTAATGACAAAGAGAGTATTATTGTTTTACAGTAGAATGAAACTATAAGTATAAAATTGTCAGTCATAAATGAATAATATATGATGGAAAGAAAAACATTTTAAAAATCCAAAATTTTTGTTAAAGGGTGGATGAGTAGAATGTATGACTGACTGATTCTAAGAGGTATCTGTTGACTATTAATTTACAATAGAAATAAAAATACTGACAATGATTAGTACTACTATTTAGTATAGCTGTTGCTGTTAATTTACAATAAAACCTACTAGTGACTTTATGACAGGACGGTAGACGAAGGGGGACGGTAGATGAAAAGATACGGTAGTCTACACAAAATATTAATCTGCGCATGCTTATCCCTTTGCAAAAAAGCCGTATACGATTCGTATACGCTGAAAACGTATACGACGTATACGGATCGTATACGATTTCACTGTTTACATTATTTCCACTCTGTTGCTCCACAAAGAGTTGGCGTCGTATACGTTTAGCATACGTAACGTATACGTTGTTTATTCATGATAAGAATATCGTATACGGGACGTATACGAATCATATACGAACAAACTAGGCCATTTTATAAATTATAACAGTAGTAATGAGTAGAATAGAGCTAAATAAAACATTTAAATTGTCATTACAACAAATACGTACGTAGGCTGGCTCTCTGGCCTAGCTAGCACCATGCAGCCACTAGTCTAGTACTAGTAGTATTATTATTAGTATAGTAGGAGCTAGGACATAAGACCATATTTATTTCTATTATAGATAGCCTAGGCTACCGATAACATTCAAACAACGTTTTTCGCAAGTCAATAAAATACGCTAAACAGGTATAATACTAGGTAGGCCTAGAAAGGACAAGACAAGGGGCCATTTTCACGATGTTGTTTGCAGTTTTCCTTTATAAAATATGACAGAGGTCAGTAAGTTCAGCCGCCGACGACGACCGAGCGTCGCTCGGTTGCCTACAGTTGCAACTCGTGGTCGACTCGGCTCTCTGGTGGCCAATCATGCATATCATCGGTCGGGTACGTCGTTCGATTTTCTCAATTCGTCACACCACGTGCGAGCTTTGGGTGGTCAAATTACATCGTTTATGTTAAGCGATATTATTCCGCGACATGTGTTGTAGTATAGCATGGAGATGGAGTAACAATAATTTGGCAAATAATGCCGAAGAGGAAAACCATGATCCAAAACAGAAGTGGGATGTGTTGATATGTACATTAACATTATATAATAATAATTATTATTTAACGATGAATACAATCGGATTTTGAATATGAAGTTGATCACTTCCGTAGAAAAAAAAATTAAAAAACAAAATTAGTGGTTATAGTAAATACAATTATATCGAATTTCAATTTTTTCCCGGTTAAGCGAACAGATGGAATTGCTTTCATTTATCTCAGCGGTATTTCTGCTTGGTGATTAAGAAATCATAAAACATGTCTTTCTTTATTTTTATGGTATTCCAATATGTTTAAAAAATAACCACCCTCAACTGTAAATAACAAATTAAATAAGTCTACTATTACATTGTTGATTTCCCATGGACCCAACAATACCCCAACTATTTCATTCATAATTGTTTATTTGTAACAGTTTATTTGAAATCCTTGTCCTTTGTTAATTCAATTGTGTGACAATTAAATTAGATTGTACATGCTGATGCTGTATATTATGTAAAAAGATGAGTCATGTTTATCAGATTCTTGAAAAAGATCAAAACTTTGAATTCTCAAAATGTGTTCTATATCTTTATTTGGAGTTAGACTCGTACTACATTCATTAAAATGATAAACAAATATCCAGCTGCAGCCGTGTGTACAGAGGGGGCACAAAAAAACTATTAGCTACTAATATTGTACACAATTTATTACATCCTTTTTTAAGTAACACATATTCAATATTATAGTAAAACGTCTATACGTCAATACGTGGTTACGAGGCGGTATGCTCGCAACAGGCTCATAGTTGTTTACCACTTCATCACATATGATATGAATAAAGCCTATAATCTTATTAAATAGTATCTCGCGCCCGCGCATATACAACAAAAAGTTACAAAGGTTCACATATTTATATTAACGTTTTTTTTTAAATTTACGAATTAAATAAAAATATAATTAAATACCGCTTGGCCTGTCAATGATGGAGGCATAATAATGGGGGCGTGGGGTAGGCCTACCTTTTTAGTTTACCAGGGAGATGTAAAATAAGTATTTATTAACATTTACCTGGTTTTACTACGTTCGCGTACAATTTATCATTTGGATTTTACATATAGGTTATGTTAAATTGTATTCATCAGTGACAACTCTAGGAAATTTACAGCAATATTAGTTCTGATGCCTAAAATAGTAAAATGCTTTAAAACGTCGGAGCTTCTTTTTTTGTATTTTTGGCTGTTGAATGTTTTGTTGGCACCCCCTAACTCTGCAACGATGATATCCATAATGCATCGTATTTCCATTTCACCGTTGTTGATTTACTAGCTAGAGTAGGTTATTAAAATAATACAATATAACCAAATCTAATATATAGGGGAAAGCTAGCTAGCTTATTTTCACAATGAGTGTACCACAGACTCTTTTCCTTGGCGTATTTTTCCCAGGCCTAGTTACTCTTTAGTTTACTAGAGCTGCTGCAGTATACTGCATGTTCGATCTATACAATTACAGTACAATATGCCTATAGCCTAGCTAGCTAGAAGTCATCGGATTTACTATCTACTTTGGCCTACTGTAACTAGGCCTACATCCCATTTTTTTATGGCGAGTTAAAACCCGTAGCAAAAAAAATCCTGTTGGACAACAACAATGATGATTGAAAATGAATGAAATGTGATCCATCCATGTGATGCATGCATGCAGCACACACAACACAGGCACGTTTTAAGCGAATTTATTTGGATCATTCCATATATATAATAGGGAGCCACATGTATTCTACATTTTTATTACATCGTAATTTATGGATTTTACTTACTCGTTTTAAATTTAATATACTGCGGGCCCAATTAAATATTTATTTATATATTTCCAAGTACATTAATATTAATTAAAGCACTTTCAAATTAATAACAGCACATTTTGTATGATTCACTTATTAATGGAACGTACCGAAGGTAAAGAAATAGCAGAGGGGATAAACAAGGCGGAACAGCCTGGGTGGGTTTTTATGCTTGATAGAAAAATAACGTCTCGTAAAATACAGCACCAATTTTTTTCATTACCGAAAACTATGAACTAAATCATCATAGGGAATTTAATGTACATATGAAAGACTGAAAAAAAAAACAAATTATACACACTAATTATTGAAGTCAAGATGCTCCTGCCATCGTAAACGTATGCTATCGTCGTCTTGTAAAAAGAGGGACAGTCCCTTTTCGCTTGGTAATATGATGCAGTTTGTATACACGCGTCGTATCGTATACGGATCGTATACGGATCGTATAATTAGGAAATTGTTTATAAATGATCGTATACGGTTCGTATATGTTTATTATGCGGGCAGGAACTTCCGAATTGACGTATACGTTTCGTATACGAAGTGGACTTCCTATACGAAACATATACGAAACGTATGTAAATCGTATACGTTCGTATACGGCTTTTTTGCAAAGGGATGCACAGTATACTGAGCATACTCTGTTCTGTTCATTATCGGGACTTATATTTGGTCGATTTAACATTCAATCCAATGGACGGAGTAAAGTTCATTGCATCATTTTGAAACTTTGCAACAATAAAAAATGGCTGATCAGTACGCAAAGGGAATACACATTGTAGTTTTTCATTTTTAGTTAAACTTAATTAAAACATCATATTTTGTCATTGTATATTATAATATGTGGTGGCTGTGAATTCAATTCAATTTAATTTCAATTCAATAACATTTATTCAATAATGGTAAGACAAGAAAAACAAGCATCCTCGTAGCCTCTTTTTAAGGTTTTTATTAGGTGTTTTAATTCATCCTTTTGAACTTTGATAACTTAACTTTAAATTTTAGTTAGTGTCAATGACCAACTTAAGGAACGATCAATGTTTTAAATTTTTTTCATTTTTGAAACAAGTTTATTTTTAATCTTTGATATTTTGTGGATAACTAAAGTTTGAATTTAAAAGAATGATCAGTCTGTTAACAAATATTAAGCTTTACAAAATGATTAAAGTTGATCTTTTTATCTTGTGATTTTCAAATAGTATACTGTTGACATTATTGCTTATACTTGAATGAATGCTGTAAAGTAAGCATTGATAATCTGTCATTGTTCTAAAATATTAAAAACTGTAACACCAACATTACAGTGGGTAGATTAATATTTAAACGAGTTTGTTTGTTATTGTCTTATAATGATGAAGAAGATGAATAAATAAAACAATGATAGAATATGAAATCACTTTTAACTTATACTACAGACTGTGCAAAGCACTGGTGCTCACTGCTGTTACCTATTTAATAAAGCATTCCATAATGATAACAATAATGCTTACATTTTATCATCATTCCTGATGATGATCAAATAAAGTTTGAAACGTTGAATCATTCTTATTTGGATTCAGTTTTATACTATGTTGTATTTATTATTATTTAAATAGATGATTAACAAGGCCGTATACATGGCTTTAGTCACATGTGCAAATTTGAGTTAGTGTTTACTGACCTACCGCCGACATAGTGAGCTTAGAGTCTCAGTGATTAAGTTCACTTAGGTTGACCCTGGTCTTCCCAATTTCATTTTTTTTTGTATATACTGAAATAGACCGAATAATGAAATGAAATCATCATCTAGTTTAATGCTGGTAATTGTTTTTCTTTTATTTAAATGCTATTTCAGGTGTTTTGTAAAAAAGGTCTAAAAAAATTAAATAAAATAAAATTTTGTACAGATTTTTTGGTTTTTATTGAACAGTAAGCTGGTACTGAAAGTGCTAACAATATAAACAGAATTTTAAAAAATAAAATAAATGATGAGTGAGGGCACTGTGTAATATAAAATGTATAGGCCCTTGTAATGTATTATGGAAAAAATAATTACAAACTAAAAATGGGCCTAATATGGGTCTATATTACATCCTTTAATACCATTGCTCTTCACTATTTAATGATGATGAGGTGGTGGACGAAGTTGGTAGTGTGTTGAAAATAAAAGAGAGTATGGTAAAATGCATTACTAAAAATGATGAATAAAACATCATACTAAAATATTCAGTACAACTAGCCTCTTTGATCATTATAATACACAGGGATCATGAAGGCATTTTTTAAGTGACTTGTCTAAAAAACAAATTTGTGAAAATTGCACTTTTAAAATACAAAAACACTATTTAATTTTTTTTTCTACAGAAGTGATTACAGTCATTTTATTAAAACCCTACAAAAAAACATATTCAAAATCTGATTTAATTAATCTTCATTTTTCATGATTTTGGGGACAATATAACTTTTTAATTAAATACTGTTTCAAAAATATAATGTTATTTAATAAAATGGTCAAGGCACTATTGTTTTGAATGTTTTATAAAGTGTTTCAAATGGAAATTATA
Source organism: Antedon bifida (assembly GCF_963402885.1). Lineage (NCBI taxonomy): Eukaryota > Metazoa > Echinodermata > Crinoidea > Comatulida > Antedonidae > Antedon > Antedon bifida. The sequence continues at coordinate 13,839,289 of NC_136227.1, forward strand.
TTTATCAACTTTGCACTGATTACTAGTTGCATTATGGGAGTATTTTTCTATAAGTGTTAATAATAATAATAATAGATAGATTTAAATAGCGCAAATAAATGATGTCTCTATGCGCTCGACAATAAAGAGAAAGAGTGGAAACCAAAAGGAAGAGAACAAAAAGACAAAGCTAAGCACCCAAACCGGAGTATGGGAATACACCATCACCGCTAACTAGGGATCAGTGTGTAAGGGATTCCCTGTGTAAGTACCCCAGTTAGCATCAGTTAAGTCTTTTCAGGAATCCGGTGCTAGTCAGAAAACAACAATAGGCAAGAAAGGTGAACAAGAGCAAAAATCCAAAAAAATGACTGGGGTAATAATGCAAAGAGAATAGAAGCATTGTGCAATAATTTCTTTAGTATTTTTGTATTTAATACTTTTAAAATTATATAATTAGAATAGAAAATTATTACAGTAGGCCTACTGTATAATTAGGTATGAAACTAAAAAATTACTGGCCTAATAATAGATGTTCATAACCACCAAGCTAATTGAATTCAGCTATCAAAACTAATTTCCATTATGTAATTGAATAATAATAATACTCTATACTATGTTAATAATAAATATTCAGTTTAATATCTTTTAATTTGTTTTAACTTTAAAAGCTAGCATACCAAGATACAGAAGCCAGTACAAGACAGAAAAACCAACAAAGTGATTTATCACTGTGAATGTATCATCCATGTGATTTTTTTGTAAATTATCAACTTTCAAATAATCAATAATCAGTATTTTGTTTCACATGCTTAGAATTATTTACAGGGGCAGTAGCAGGACTATCTTTAAGGGGATTGTCCAAATGTCCAGGGCTTTAGCCAGGATCTGAAAAGGGAACGAGATTTAAACAAATTTTGTTAAATGACACCTCTAGATGGCTGGAAATGCTCTCGCACATAAAATTCATAATAAATGGCACCTCTAGTTCGCCGAAAAAGACACTCCAAAGCATGCTAGTAAACAGAAATATGATCATAGCCTATTTTTTCCACCAGTACAACACATGCAACTAACATTGAAACAATAGGATAACATTTTTTGCATTTTCAATGTGAACGTCAGGGGGAAGTTCCAATGAAGGTGCTTTAGGTAAGGTAATAAATTCTAATAATTATAATCAATTAAAGCAAATCAATTAATGCAAATCAATTAATATTATCAATCAATCAACAACAACATTTATTTAGAAAACAGTTCATGAAATAAAAACAGCATATATTAAAAACAATAATAATAATTGAAACAAGTTTAACAAAAAAATATGAAGCTGCTGCTATAAATATTGAGCAAAACGTTTAAATTGTAATATTTTGAAATAAATGCTAAATATGTCATGAAACCACAAAATTCATTTTTATTATAAACTGTACAACTGTCAAATTGAAAAAAAAAGATAGGAATATAAGGAAGCAAAAAGTTTGGAAAGTCCGTAATTACTACGAAAATTTAATCTACTCCCAAAACAAATGTTTAAATCAGATTTGAACTTGCTACGGTCTTAATTGCCTTTAATATTAATATCGTTTCTTAGTCTATTTAAAAGTGTAGTATATGATCTATAGTGTGGAACATTGCTGACATGTCTAATGACTGTATTTTGAATGCTTCAAATTTAAATGATTATCTATTTGTGAAATACTCCAGGAATATTAAGTATTTTAAATTGTATTGAACAGTTTTATTGCGGTACAGAAAAAGTTTAATTTTTCTTTTTCTGATGATTATGATTTCTTATTAAATGCCTCTTATGTATCGCTATTACATACTGTCTTATGTGAATAATAACCTTTAGAGTAGAGAACTCAAATTCTTATTTACAGCCAAATTGAAGTACTAGTAGTAGAAGAGTATGGACATAGAGAATAGCTCTGCATAATATTTATTTGATTCAGAAATCCTTACAAACAAATCACCATCTTTGTCATACACATAATGTATTTAAATAAAAATGTTATGAACATTCTAGAACACAATTATTGTTTTTTTTATTACAATATATGATCAGAGTTATTATTGAAAAAAGAACTATGTGATTCGCTTTTTATAAATCAATAAAACAAACTATAATTACAGTACAGTAATCTAATTAATAATTATTTTATATCATCTTATCAATTATTGTTCTTTTTTCCCTACGATTTCTAAACCAACGAGAACTTAAAAAAAAAAAATTAATGCAAAACTTATTTTTACAGACATCTCTGATCATTTACCTATTTAAAAAATAATTGATTATGATTAACTTTAAAATAGGTTGACGTTCCTGACAATTCATACTGAATTAGAGATATAGGTGCATTTTGCAACTGATTGGTCTAAACTATACAGTTAATTCTAATGTTGGATACATTTTTTTTATAAACTTTTTGCAGTTCAAGGAAAAAAAAAACACTAAAACAACTATGGATGACACCCCTCTACTCACCCCACCTAAATAAATTTAGTAAACATAAACTTTAACAAATTCATAAATGTTCCGATATCTCAAGATATAAAAAGTATAGCAACATTATTACTACTGAAAAAAATGCTACGAGACTAAATTCAATCAGATTAAATGTAACATTTTAAAAAAAATGAGAAGTAAAAAATTCTGTAATTAATCCCGGTAAAGAAAGTAAAAATACATATGAATGATGAATATGTTTATGATACAAACCTAATTAGCCAGAATTCAGTGATTATTTTTCAAAAATGTTTAGAACTAACTGTAATTCTATATTCCTAAAAATACCAAAGACCTAATCTCTTAACTACCACCTGCCATATACAATATTGTAGCCACTCATTTATATCTGAACAGAAGTGCTTAATATAATTAATAATTTGAATTCTAGTAAAGGTTGAGGGCATGATTCTTAAAAAGGTTGCGCCATTAATTATAAGCCATCATTCATGATGGGTTCTGTACCTAATCATATTAAAAGTTAATTCTGTACTTAAAAACGGATACTTTTATACCAATCTTAATTTTACACATTTTTTTCAAAAAATAATAAAAAATGTATGCATACAATACCACTTGTCAGGCTTTTCTTGAACTCACTAATTCCGTTAATACTGCATTTGAAAACAATTAATTTTATGAAGTACTTTTCTAGATTTATCAAAAAATGTTGATGTTGTTAACCTTGATATTTTCAAGTTGTTTCACAATGGTATTTTGGGGCCTTTCTTAGATTAGTTTAAAAGCTATTTTACAGATCAAAATCATTATTTCAAATTAATAATTGGTGAATCTTCCAGACCTTTTTTTTTTTCAGATGATACAACTGTATTATATTTTAATAACAATATTGATGTCTTTGTTGAAATTTTTAAATTTAGAGTTAAATAAGCTAGTGAATGGTTTACTACAAACCAATTATTAATTAATACGGCTAAAACTAATTCTATTAGATATATAAACTTACACACAACAATTGTTATGTTTTTTAATAGAAACTAATTTAAAGAAAAAGTGAAGTATCATTCCTTGGTCTTTTAGATTATTGGCTGCCAACAATTTTTATCAAATAAAATATCTAAATATATTGGTATTCTAAAAGAAATTAAAATAAAATGTTTTACTTATACAGTACTGTAACATTGTTTGGGCTGGTGATTACGCCCCCTATAATCCGAGAGTGAAGGTTAAGCATCATTTGTTGGTTTATAATTGCTAAACCTTCACTCTCGGATTAGAGGGGGCGTAATCACCAGCATCTAAGTATTTAACAAAAATATATTTAAATTTTTTAATTGACAAACCAAGTGAGTTGTACACTACTTATTCAATCACTTTTATGTTGGTAAAATGAGGTTTGCTATGTTTTTGGAGGATTGCAGAGTTTGACAATTATTTTAAACGAAAAACTGATGTTTTACCCCAAATATAAGTGGAATAGTCTTGATTTAACCATTGTCTAATTGTAAAAACTTTTAAATAATATTTGAAAAATCATTATCTGTCCAACTACTTTTCTGATGAAATAATACGCTATTGTCTATATTTCTTTTGATTTTATTTATTTATTTTAAGTTCTGGTTCCTGTATAGTTATTACCTTTATTCATGTATTTTATTTTATATATTTTCTACTTTTTAAACAAATTGTGTAATCTAAACATATTTTCTGTTTTGTATTCATTTGACCAATACGGAAAAAATTGTATTGAACTTATCACAAGTCCTCAAATGAGTGCTTATGTTTTTCATATGTACATTTGGATAAAAGAAAAAGCCAGTATACAATCTAAATTAATAGTTGTGCATTGAATCAGGGCAATTATTAAATACATTCCTACGTCAATGTTCATTTTATTTTGATTCCAAATCTGAGGGAATAATTAATTTATGTGTGAAATTATAGGACAATTCTCAATAAAAAAAACTTTACTGCTAGAACATTAGATGAAGGAGAAACCTCAATCATTGAATGTCAGTAACAGAATAAATACATTCTTATATAATTGACAGAAGGTGAAAAGGTGTTGTTTATAAAACTAATCAAAGACTTGGTTCCATAGTTTTATATCACAATACTGTAAATGAAATTCTGTATTATCTAAAATAAAACAAGGTTTGGGTAAAAGGAAATTAACATTAAGTGCATATTTTATTAATTTTTTACAAAAATACTAGATAGTGTAAATTGATATTGGTTATATAAAATATAAATAATTCAGTGCTTAAGAACTTTTGGTGGTTGGACATTATTGTTGGACACAGATACCTGGGTCTTTATACATGCTGATAGAGAGTAGAAGGCATGGGATCATATTAGCACTATTTAGTCAATGAAATCAACTAGTAGCCACATGCTAGAAAGATGTCCTATTCACGCTGCCGTGCTGTTTAAGGATATTTTACGAAGATGTGGGTACAATGAGTATCTATTTGGACTGCATAGCATTCGCTGGGTTGGTATTACCGCAGCCGCTAACGCAGGGTTGAAGGAGGTTGTTAAAAAGCAAGACCGATGAAAGGTAAGCCACATGTTAAAGGTTTCCCAGTCGTTGGGCTTATAGTAATGTTGTTATATGCATTCAGCCATATGTATACTGTGAATAAAGTGTATGTAGACAAGCAATTTTACGTCTCTTGTCTGTTATTTAACATTCTTGATACGGTGCTCTACTACAGGGGAAGCGAAGTAGGACCATTCTCTCTTAAAGGGTGGAATCGGGAAGTTTACTGTACTACTAAACTATAGCACAAAAATAAAAATTTGAAGTTGCATAAAAACACCAGAAACATAAACATTATATTACATATATTTAGCCATCTGATAATATTTTTTACCACACTGTTTATTTTTCCTTTATTATAGCACAATAAAATCCAAAAAATTATTAAACATAGGGAAAATTATGGATCGATAATTATTAGAATGTATGATCAAAAGAAATTTGTTGCCTATTAAGACTAATATATTGGTCCCATGACAGAATTCAGCCTGTTAAAGCTATAAAAAAGTTAATAAATGAATTACTTAATGAGGTATTGTAGTAGTAAAATAAACATTTTCTACGCATATTATTAGTCAAAAAATGAAAAAATTAAAAATATTGCTAAATGTGTATGAAATTGGTCTGAATCAAATCAATAAAGTAAGATTAATTCTATCTTTTTATCCATTGTTATGGGATATAGTTTTATTGAATTTAATCTTTTAATAGATAAATCTTAATTTACTTCGTGAACATGAATGTAAATTGAAAAGATAGGACCATATTCAACTGAAACAAGAATGAACCAAGGTCAATATCAGTTTAATAAAAAAGATTGTTCTGAAATAGAATCTACAAAAATTAAGAGTTTATAAACAATTGTAATACACTTATATAATGCAAAGTCATTTACATCCCTTGATTAAAATATAAAGTGATGCTACAATAACTTGGCATATATATATTTGTAAAATTGTTAAATAGCTAATTGTACTGAAATTTGAAATTTGTCTATATAAGTATATAATCTTTTAACATGAATGTTAGAAAATGTTAAACTTTTTAAAATTATTAAAGTTGAACCTTATACATATAGGTATATTTATCCTCAAAGGCTCAAAACAGTTTTGTTTGATAATGTTGGATGATGGAGATAATTATGAATGAACACAACATGATAAAAGTGGAAAATAATTACAGCAACTGCAGACTTTGCAAAGCACTAGTGATCATCATTGTCAGTGGTCTAAAATATTTCATAATGTTAAATTTTGGATACACTCTGAACTTGTTACAGTTGTGTACAACATTTAAGTCTAGTTCAGCTTTCTTGTGTTTCTTAGTTGTTTAGTGTTAAACAATTTACTATAATACTATGTGTGTATGTATATTTAAATAAATGTTTAAGAAATAAAGATTTTTTTCAATAGACTAAAAATATTGAAATGGATCAATCATCACCTAGTTATGCTAATGATGATTTTTATTTTTACAAATTTTGTATGACATTTTGTAATGGTGGTTTGATACTGTAATTATTATGTAAGGTGATTTGTTAAAACGGTAAATGAACAAATTATATTTGTGCCACTATTTCTGTTTTATTGTTGTTTTTAGATGTGTCACTTTGAAAAACAGTACACTAATTCTGAGTATAAAGAAAGAATAAATAAAGATAGATAAAAGATAAGTGGCAGATATAATATCTGTAAAAGTACAGGTCTAGATGGCATACCCGCACGTTTTTTAAGGGATGCGTCCGAAATTATTGCAACTCCCATAACACGGATTATCAATTTCTCATTTGAAACGGAATGTTTTCCAAATGAGATGAAATTGGCTCGTGTTCAACCAATTTACAAGAAAAAAAGTAATCTTGAAACGGCTAACTATAGGCCTGTCAGTATACTGTCAGTGGTGTCAAAAATTGTAGAAAAGATTGTTCATTCACAATTAAATGAGTTTTTGGAAAGGAACAAACTTTTATATCGTTTTCAGTCTGGTTTCAGACAGTCCTTTTCAACAGATCATTGTTTAATTCACTTGACAGACTTCATTAAAACTCAAACAGCGAAAGGGAAATTTACTGGTATCTTACTTATTGACATCCAAAAAGCTTTTGACTGCGTTAGTCATGAATTACTTTGTAAGAAACTCAGAAACATTGGAATCAAATCTGTCGGCTGGTTTAAATCATATCTGGAATGTAGACATCAAACAGTCAATATTGGTAGGGCTGTTTCAGAGCCTTCAGAAATTGTATGTGGAGTGCCACAAGGGAGCATCCTGGGACCACTCCTGTTCCTCATCTTCGTCAATGACATGCCTATGTCTGTCTCATCATTGTTAATGCAATATGCTGACGATAGTGCAATTGTCAACTCTCATCATGATCCTGATATTATCAGTAAAAATCTTGCAAGGGATCTGTCTAATTGTAATAAATGGTTAATTGACAATAATCTATCACTTCACATGGGAAAAACCGAACTAATGTTGTTTGGTCCCAGGATGTCTCTCAAGAACTACACAAATTTTTGCGTCCTTTACAATGGCTATACAATTTCTTTGAATAGCTCTATAAAATACCTTGGTGTCGAACTAAGCAATAGGCTTAATAGTGAATTAATTGTCGCAACAATTATTAAGAAATTAATGGTCGTATTAAATTTGCGTATAGGAATTGTCGTAACTTTGATCGCTGTATTCGTAAACTCGTAATGGAAGCCCTGGCTCTAAGCCACATAAATTATGCTATATCATCCTGGTACTGGGGTACAACTGCAGATTCCCGTACTAAACTTCAAAGAACACAAAATAAAGTAATTAGATTCATCTTAGGGAAACATAATAGATACCATATCACCAAAGACGATTATACTTTTCTTGGTTTATTAGATGTTAAAACCAGGGCCGAACAAATGACACTACAACACGTACAGACAATATATACAAAAAGTTGTCCAGACTTTATGTTAAATAATTTTAATAGGATAAATCATAACCATGGTACTAGAGGTAAAGATTGTAATTTTATTGTTCCAATGAATAACTATACTGTTAGTTAATGCAATCACACTGTGGAACAAATTACCAATAGAAATAAAAAATATTTTTACACACAATAGTTTCAAAAGGACTCTTAAGAAATTTTTATTAACAAATATGCAAATTATATAGACCTAAAATTATGATTGACTTTTCTTGTAAATAATAGTAGATATTTTTATAATAATAATGATTATCAGAATTCGGCATAAATCAAACATGTAATTAAATTAATTTGTAATTCTGTATAAAATAATAATAGATCCATATTTTTGTATAATTATTGTAATTTTGTTTTTCATGTTGGGGACCCTTTGGAAACAAGCCTCTGGGCTTAAAGGGCCATCCCCTGCTTTCCATGCTTTTTTTCTTGTTTAGTCTTGTTTTTTTATATTTAATGTTTCTCTTTTATTTTCATTTACATTATACTGTTTTATAAATTTTTACTGTATTTGGAAAGCAATAAATATTACTTACTTACTTACTTACTTGTATCTTATATTGTATACGGAAAAATAATAAATTACAACCTAATAACAAAGAACTACAATTTGGGTGTGTATTAAGAGATCACTTTTATAGCTCTCAACCAAATTCTGCATCATCATCCCTTGGTGGTGGTGACTACCAGGAGGTGGTTGGAGTTGGTGGTGATGTTGTTGAAAGGAATAAAGGAGAGTATGGCAAATGAGTATGATGATAATTATAAAATAAATGAATACAGTCTATATGTCTATCAAAAAGCATCTTTTGTACCTCTATGTGATATACAGGTAGAATCATACTGTTTCGAAAGTTATTGAAAAGTTTTGGTAAAAATGAAGTCATCATAAATGATCATAATCATAATGATCTAAAGAAAAATTGAAATTTTGTGAAATTGTAGTGTTCATAATACTGTTTAAATTACTGTATATCTAACACTTTGAGATAAGGATGATATGTTTCAATTGTGCATTAGCATGTTGCTATAGTTTAGTTAAGTAAAATTGGCACTATCATTTTCATTGTTTTAATTGTTCAAAGGAAATACATGACCAAATGTTAATTTAGTCTCATAGCAATTTTTATGACTAAATATCAGAGAAAAAATATATTGAATATCTTCAAATTATGCAAATTTCAGCATCAATAAAGTTTTATACATTAAATATTATTACACAAAAGACCATTATATTTAAAATATAAAATGTTAGATATTTTAAAATGAAACTGAATAATAATGAAGATGACTTACTTTGTTTGATACATTGACACCTGCTCCTGCATCCAACAGCAGGCTGCAGCAGGCTGTGTGTCCATAGGCTGCTGTCTCATGCAAAGCTGTCCAACCATTCTATAATATGAAATACATACAATATTGGTTAATCTTACAGTACACTGTATATTAATTTGTTATGTAATTTATACTTACAAAAATCAATTTGCAACTATTTACTGCATGATCATACGCAATGTAACCAAGTCAAATTAGTTTTCTGAATTTGATTTCTACTTTTGTATACATTTTTTTAAAAACATGATAATTATGTTATATACTTTTATACAATTTTGCATTATTTCAATTTTAATGTCAAAATGTTGTTGCTGGTATTTAAATTATCGATCACTTTTTAGTTTTACTTAGTTTTTTTTAAAGTTAAATTACTGGAGGTTTAACATACAAACTTTTACTTTCAGGAGCATGTTTAACTAACTTCATTATGTTAATTATCCTTTATGTGATGATAGAGCAAAGAAATATTTCATTGCTCTATGGTGTGGTTGTGGAGTTTAGCTAGTACAAGTTCTTGCAAGTGTAGCATATTAGTCTAAATATTGATTGTAACAATGTTAATCTTGAGTTTAATCTGATAAAAATAAAAGATGGACAATTTAATTGTAGACACCTCTTTGAACCACACAACGCATATTTGTTTTCATTTTTGAAAGTCAAGATAAGATCAAATGGACAGTTTTTAGAAATACCATGACCAATTTTATACCTCCCTGGATAGCTGAAGCCTGTCCGAGAATTAAAATGGGTAAGGTTTGGCTGATACCAGAATACCAAGAACCTAACAAATCATATCAATTTGAAAAATATTGAATCTGAATATAAATGCAAAAAAGACATTTATACAGTTGAATAGATTTATAACATTTTTATTATTTGTGTTATATACTTATTGAATTGACTTATTAAAAATTAATACAATTTACATTAAAACAAATTCATAAAAAATGTTATTCTTTTTAATTCAAAGATATAAAAACATTCACTGGAAATAAGTCATTATACAGTAATTATAGCAAAAAAATAAACATTATTTATTCACATTACATTATATACATACCAACATTTAAAACAAATTGAACTAAAAATTATCTATATAAATCCTATAACTAATAATTTTATAACAAGCTAATAAATATTAATATATTATTTTGATGAACATTGAAGACAAACAGTAAAATGATATACATTGTGTATAGGATGTGAATAATATTCACTGAGGCTAAAACTTTCATAGTAGACCATGCTCACCAGGAGTATACCAATAAACAAATAAAGTGCTGTATGTTCCATAATCATTGCTTATCATATTGAAATGTTTTATACTTCAGTAAATAAAATGAATGAAAAAGTAAATTTTCAAAAAGTAAACAACAATTTTCGCGCCAGTCCTTTAGACAGTTACATTCAAGAGAACGGAAGCATTAGGAAACATTTACCATGCAGAAGCTTATAATAGCCCTTTGAAAAACGTAGATCACTGTAAAACAACACTTTTTACTGGTTATTACCGTCGTAAACTATGGTAAACACCGTTGCAAACTATGGTAAACAACGTTGCTATAAATGTCATAAAATACATCGCCAAGGTAATCCCTTGTCACCACTAATTATAACCAGGGTCATATCAATAAACATGCCGGTGATTTATGGAAGGCTACTACTACTAAGCCCCTCCCTCTACTAGAGTCTAGGCTAGATAGGCTTCCTTACCTACTACAGTGTATATTACATTACGTTTCTTAAATTGGTATTTTAACCAATTCTAAAAACGCTTTTATTTCAAACTGTATAATAAGCCTATACAGTACTAGCCTAGGCCTAGTACCAAAAACTGTTTGTGCACACATATCCAATTACACGGCGGCCAAACCATCATCATCTCTGCAGCTCATCGCGCTCGACTCTTTCATACACGTTACCGCCGGCGGCAACACCACCATATATCCACCTATCAGATGTGCGCCCTCTACATTTACTTTATTAAAGCACGCAAACATCTTTGATTAAAGTTAATGAACGACAACGACAGTACAGTTACAAATAGCGATGTAGTCCTAGTTTTAATTTATATAAATATCGTTGATATAAAGTTTGCGATACACCACTCTGAAAAGAACTGTTGTGTTTCTCTATAAATATCGTATCACTTTGTAACAATTACATATTATGTGTTTGACCATGGAGGAAATGTATATACATGGTTGAACTCGATCTGTATGTATTATGATACATTTTTGTATATAGTACTTTACTTTTTAATACTAAGGCCTACAGTTTGTTGTGTTGGCTTTCAATCACGCGAGTTTGTTGGACTCAAATAGGCCTACAACTTGCTATTATTTGTTATTATACAAATTAACGGCGAATCAACGCGCATTCATATTTTTTACGTATTTCTTAACGATAGTAAATAGCGATACCGTAATGTTAATTTAACGACAACGGTATTGAATATCGTTCAGTTGTTTTTTTAGTAACACCCAATAACTATCAGAACTCAATCCGCCGTATTAAATTATTAAATGATACATTTAGGCCTAAATTGATATAGTAATTTACTTTTTGATACGCGTATGTTAAAAATTGAGCATTAGGCATAGGCCTACACTAATCTGGTTGTTGCCATAACATTTTTTTTCTATATGTCGTCATTTAAACCGTTTAAATGACGACACCACTGTCCATTAATCACTCTATGTTTTCAATGAATTGTCGGCGAATGTTTACCCTGCCTCGTTTCAAATCCACAACGACGTTGAGCAACGTTGTGTTATATAAAATTCAATATTCCCTTAGAATGACATGTGTTTAAAAATATAGACATTTATAATTAGGCCTACCTATGAACCAAAACATGAAATTTCCTCTAATTGTGTTATAATATCACTCTATGTTTCCAATGAATTACGGTCGGCGACAACTAATTACCGATATAAATATGTTACACATAATAAAAAGGAGAGTATTTGGTATAACATGCATGTATGTATGTGCTACCCATTATAAATATTGGGTATCACAACTAATTACCGATATAATGTTACTCATTAATAAAAAGGATAGTATTTTGGTATGAAATGCACATAAAGTGTGCCACCCATTATAAATATTGGGTAGCACAAATAATTACCGATATAAATATGTTACACATTAACAAAAAGGATAGTATTTTGGTATAAAATGCACATTAAGTCTGTGCTACCCATTATTAGGTAGATTGTTAGCGAAAATGTTTTCACTGTCCCGTTTACACAACAACGTTGAGCAACGTTGTGTAATATAGCCTATTGTAAAATGGCTATTCCTGCCTTAAAATTGGCACTGGTATAAAATATAAACATTAATAATTACTTAAGTATCAGAAAACTGAATTGCTTCGAACTGTGTTGTAATGATATCGGTAGGTCTTCTGTTACTAAGGAATGTTAACGAATGTTTCCCTGTCCCGTTTACACAACAACGTTGAGCAACGTTGTGTTATTTTATAACATTCTATCCTTGTCTTAAAATTGGCACTGATATAAAAATATAAACATTAGTAATTACTTAAATATCAGAAAATGAAATGCCTCTAATGGTGTTGTAATATCGGTAGGTCCAGCGTTGCCAAAGGGATTATTAGCGAATGTTTTCCCTGTCCCGTTTACACAACAACGTTGAGCAACGTTGTGTTACATTATAAATACCCTATTGGCCATAAAATTGGCACGGGTATAAAATATAAACATTTATAAGTAATTTTGAACCAGAAAATGAAATGCCTCTAATTGTGTTGTAATATCGGTAGGTCCAGCGTTGTTGCCACATGGATTATTAGCGAATGTTTTCCCTGTCCCGTTTTTTACACAACAACGTTGAGCAACGTTGTGTTATATTATAAAATGCCCTATGGGTCATAAAAGTGGAACGGGTATAAAATATAAACAGTTATAAGTAATTTTGAACCAGAAAATGAAATGCCTCTAATTGTGTTGTAATATCGGTAGGTCCAGCGTTGCCACAGGGATTTTTAGCGAATGTTTTCCCTCTCCCGTTTACACAACAACGTTGAGCAACGTTGTGTTACATTATAAAATTCCCTATTCATAAAAGTGACACGGGTATAAAATATAAACATTTATAAGTAAGTTTGAACCAGAAATGAAATGCCTCTAATTGTGTTGTAATATCGGTAGATAGCCAACGTTGCCAAAAGGATTATTAGCGAATGTTTTCCCTGTCCCGTTTACACAACAACGTTGAGCAACGTTGTGTTATATTATAAAATGCCCTATGGGCCATAAAAGTGGCACGGGTATAAAATATAAACATTTATAAGTAATTTTGAACCAGAAAATGAAATGCCTCTAATTGTGTTGTAATATCGGTAGGTCCAGCGTTGTTGCCACATGGATTATTAGCGAATGTTTTCCTGTCCCGTTTTTTACACAACAACGTTGAGCAACGTTGTGTTATATTATAAAATGCCCTATGGGTCATAAAAGTGGAACGGGTATAAAATATAAACATTTATAAGTAATTTTGAACCAGAAAATGAAATGCCTCTAATTGTGTTGTAATATCGGTAGGTCCAGCGTTGCCACAGGGATTTTTAGCGAATGTTTTCCCTGTCCCGTTTACACAACAACGTTGAGCAACGTTGTGTTATATTATAAAATTCCCTATTCATAAAAGTGACACGGGTATAAAATATAAACATTTATAAGTAAGTTTGAACCAGAAATGAAATGCCTCTAATTGTGTTGTAATATCGGTAGATAGCCAACGTTGCCAAAAGGATTATTAGCGAATGTTTTCCCTGTCCTGTTTACACAACAACGTTGAGCAATGTTGTGTTATATTATAAAATGCCCTATGGGCCATAAAAGTGGCACGGGTATAAAATATAAGCATTTATAAGTAATTTTGAACACTAATTGTGTTGTAATATCGGTAGGTCCAGCGTTGCCACAGGGATTATTAGCGAATGTTTTCCCTGTCCTGTTTACACAACAACGTTGAGCAACGTTGTGTTATATTATAAAATGCCCTATGGGCCATAAAAGTGGCACGGGTATAAAATATAAACATTTATAAGTAATTTTGAACCAGAAAATGAAATGCCTCTAATTGTGTTGTAATATCGGTAGGTCCAGCGTTGCCGAAGGGATTATTAGCGAATGTTTTCACTGTCCCGTTTACACAACAACGTTGAGCAAAGTTGTGTTATATTATAAAATGCCCTATGGGCCATAAAAGTGGCACGGGTATAAAATATAAACATTTATAAGTAATTTTGAACCAGAAAATGAAATGCCTCTAATTGTGTTGTAATATCGGTAGGTCCAGCGTTGCCGAAGGGATTATTAGCGAATGTTTTCCCTGTCCCGTTTACACAACAACGTTGAGCAACGTTGTGTTATATTATAAAATTCCCTATTCATAAAAGTGACACGGGTATAAAATATAAACATTTATAAGTAAGTTTGAACCAGAAATGAAATGCCTCTAATTGTGTTGTAATATCGGTAGATAGCCAACGTTGCCAAAGGGATTATTAGCCAATGTTTTTTCTGTCCCGTTTACACACCAACGTTGAGCAACGTTGTGTTATATTATAAAATGCCACATCCCTGCTTTAAAATTGGCACTGATATAAAAATATAAACATTAATAACTACTAAAGTATCAGAACATAAAATTGTCTCGAATTGTGTTGTAATATAGGTATCCAACGTTGCCAAAGGAATTAATAGCGAATGTTTTCCCTGTCCCGTTTCAAATACACACAGCAACGTTGAGCAACATTATACAATTCTATCCTTGCCTTAAAATTGGCACTGATAAAAAATATTAACATTAATAATTATTAATTACTTAAATATCAGAAAATGAAATTGTCTCTAATTATGTTTTAACATTGGTATGTCGCATTATGTTGCCAAGGAATTATTAGCGAATGTTTTCCCTGTCTCGTTTGAAATACACAATATGCAACAACGTTGAACAATGATGTGTTATAATTATACAAGGCCTATCCTTGCCTTAAATTGGCACAATATAAACAGTTTTAATTAATGTTGAACAAGAAAATGAAATTGTCTCTAATCGTGTTATAATATATCGGTAGGTCGCCTTTGTTGCCACTAATTGTTTTCTCTGTCCCGTTTCAAATACACAAGGTTGAGCAACATTATAAAATGCCTATCTCTGCCTTAATTGGCACTGATAAAAAAAAATATAAACATTAATACAGTAATTACTTAATTATCAGAAAATGAAATTGCCTCTAGTTGTGTTGAAATGATATCGGTAGGTCGCCTATGTTGCCAAGGGATTAGCGAATGTTTTGCCTGTCTCGTTTCAAATCCACAACAACGTTGAGCAACGTTGTGTTATATAAGATTTAACTATAATTCCCTTATATAGACTGAAATGTGTCTAAGAATATAGACATTTATAATTACCTATGAACTAAAACATGGCATTTGTAAAATCACTCTATGTTGCCAATGAATTGTTGGCGAATGTTTACCCTGCTTTTCAAATCCACAACAACGTTGAGCAACGTTGTGTTATATAACATTTAAGTATCACTCCCTTATATTATAGACTAACATGTGTCTAAGAATATAGACATTTATAATTAGGCCTACCTATGAACCAACAAAAATAAAATTTCATTTAATTGTGTTATAATTATAACTCTATGTTTCCAATGAATTGTCGGCGAATGTTTACCTGCCTCGTTTCAAATCCACAACAACGTTGAGCAACGTTGTGTTATATAAGATTTAACTATAATTCCTAATTTGTGTTTAGGTAGCCTATATGTTGTTTATGAATTGACAGCGAATGTTGTCATATTCCGTTTCAACGTTGAGCAACGTTGTGTTATATATAGGCCTACAAGTCATATTTAATATTACCTTAAACTGATATGGGTATAAAAATATAAACATTTAAAATATAATTGTCTATACAAGGGACATCGAATGTATATAATTTATTTTTAAACCAGAAAATAAATTTCCTCTAATTTGTGTTTAGGTAGCCTATACGTTGTTTAGGAATTGACAGCGAATGTTGTCATATTCCGTTTCAACGTTGAGCAACGTTGTGTTATATAAAGGCCTACAAGTCATATTTAATATTACCATAAACTGATATGGGTATAAAAATATAAACATTTTAAATATAATTGTCTATAAAAGGGACATCGAATGTATATAATTTATTTTGAAACCAGAAAATAAATTTCCTCTAATTTGTGTTTAGGTAGGCTATACGTTGTTCAGGAATTGACAGCGAATGTTGTCATATTCCGTTTCAACGTTGAGCAACGTTGTTTTATAATATATAGGCCTACAAGTCATATTTAATATTACCATAAACTGATATGGGTATAAAAATATAAACATTTTAAATATAATTGTCTATAAAAGGGACATCGAATGTATATAATTTATTTTTAAACCAGAAAATAAATTTCCTCTAATTTGTGTTTAGGTAGCCTATACGTTGTTCAGGAATTGACAGCGAATGTTGTCATATTCCGTTTCAACGTTGAGCAACGTTGTTTTATAATATATAGGCCTACAAGTCATATTTAATATTACCATAAACTGATATGGGTATAAAAATATAAACATTTTAAATATAATTGTCTATAAAAGGGACATCGAATGTATATAATTTATTTTTAAACCAGAAAATAAATTTCCTCTAATTTGTGTTTAGGTAGCCCATGGGTAGCCTATACGTTGTTTAGGAATTGACAGCGAATGTTGTCATATTCCGTTTCAACGTTGAGCAACGTTGTTTTATAATATAGCCTATAGGCCTACAAGTCATATTTAATATTATCATAAACTGATATGGGTATAAAAATATAAACATTTTAAATATAATTGTCTATAAAAGGGACATCGAATGTATATAATTTATTTTGAAACCAGAAAATAAATTTCCTCTAATTTGTGTTTAGGTAGCCTACGTTGTTTAGGAATTGACAGCGAATGTTATCATATTCCGTTTCAACGTTGAGCAACGTTGTTTTATAATATATAGGCCTACAAGTCATATTTAATATTACCATAAACTGATATGGGTATAAAAATATAAACATTTTAAATATAATTGTCTATAAAAGGGACATCGAATGTATATAATTTATTTTTAAACCAGAAAATAAATTTCCTCTAATTTGTGTTTAGGTAGCCTATACGTTGTTTATGAATTGACAGCGAATGTTGTCATATTCCGTTTCAACGTTGAGCAACGTTGTGTTATATATAGGCCTACAAGTCATATTTAATATTACCATAAACTGATATGGGTATAAAAATATAAACATTTTAAATATAATTGTCTATAAAAGGGACATCGAATGTATATAATTTATTTTGAAACCAGAAAATAAATTTCCTCTAATTTGTGTTTAGGTAGCCTATACGTTGTTTAGGAATTGACAGCGAATGTTGTCATATTCCGTTTCAACGTTGAGCAACGTTGTGTTATATATAGGCCTACAAGTCATATTTAATATTACCATAAACTGATATGGGTATAAAAATATAAACATTTTAAATATAATTGTCTATAAAAGGGACATCGAATGTATATAATTTATTTTGAAACCAGAAAATAAATTTCCTCTAATTTGTGTTTAGGTAGCCGACGTTGTTCAGGAATTGACAGCGAATGTTGTCATATTCCGTTTCAACGTTGAGCAACGTTGTTTTATAATATATAGGCCTACAAGTCATATTTAATATTACCATAAACTGATATGGGTATAAAAATATAAACATGAACAAAAGGCGAATTGTCATGAAATTGTCAGAAAATGTTTCCCATGCCCCCTTTTAAATACACATCACGACATTTCCCTCATTAAACTATACTTTATGTGTATCCGACATCACAATACACTTATGCACATTATTCCAATATTTGACACATTTATATCGGTAATCAATAATTTTGCTACCTATATTTATAATGCATTTCATACCAAAATACTATCCTTTTTATTAATGTGTAACATATTTATATCGGTTCTTAGTGCCCACTAATTTCGCGCAGTGCCTTTGGGAGGACGGAGGAGAATGTATCACGCGGAAGCGTACTAATTAACGGATGATTTTGAAACTCGGACTGGGCATGCGCAAACCCCAAAGCAAGGAAAGAAAAGAGAGTGTACGAGATATATAATGTATGCCTACAGTAGTCTGTGAGACCTGTTCAATAAAAATGTTTTGGCGATAGGTGTATATAGATGAATAAGTGGTTTATTATAGTGAGTCAGCGGCTGGGAAAATAAAATTGGATAAATCTAAAAGTGATACTTCTAATTATGTATGGTTAAAATTGGAATCACATTTTATACGACTGCATTTATTGAGAATATAAAAATTTACAGTGAATGAAAATTAAAGTTTTAAAACTCTTTTAGTTAATTATAAACTTTTAAATATTGATTGTAACTAAATATACAGTATACAACGTAACAAGGATTCATCATTAACTGCTATGTTTAATCCATGCGTTACCTTGATATCTGAAACCCAACAATGTTAAAACAATAAATTTAGCATGTTCCATTATAAACTTAGGTAAATTATCAAACACCATTGACGAAATCAGAGCTTCTAAACTGTAAGCTTCTGATTGGTGTATTACCTGTCATTTAATTAGCAAATGTTACGATCAACCTGAAGGCCTAAGTCATTATAAACACATTTGGGTAATTGGGATGACCGATGACCAGCCTAGGTCAGGTCAATCGATGTGTCGTTAAGTCTAAAAAGTTCAACAACCATGGAGAAACTTATTTCTCCATGGTTAAACCTATAATGAAAAATATATGAATATTGTTTGCGTTCAATGGTTCAATGCAAACCCATGCAAACGTCAGGGTAACTTCCGGTACGGTAATACATTTTCTAATAAATATAATCAATTAATGCACATTAAGTATTAGCCTACCAATTAACTATAAAAAAATTGACAAAAAATGAAGCTGCTTTAATAAATATTGAACACAAAGTTAATTTGCAGAACTGTTACTTCAAAGTTCGGAACGTCCGATAGGGTAGGCCTACTACACGGAAATACAAAAAAAACTATGATGAACAAAAATATTCTCTTCTCAGCCCTCTACTTCTATAACGTTATGGACGTCAGTAGTGGGTACTGTATAATAAAAATAATTTAGTTTTATACATTTTAATATAGTGGCAGAAAAAACATTTACTATAAAAATCCAAAGGGTAAATAAAATATCCGCGAACAAAGTGCAATGTACCCGGCCACGCATGAAAGGGCCAAGTGGCGTATTCGTAAATAAAAAAAAATCGTTTGCGTAAACCTTTTTTTTTGTATGAGTGGGCGAAATGTTATCAATAGTATACGACAGGCTTTATTCTAGTCGTTGGAGTTGTAAACACAACGAAAGTGACGGTGGGCAGAATTTTAAAAGTAACTATGATATGGTATGGTCCCTGGATGTATGTGCAGTAGCATGACCCAGATCGACGCTTGTGAACTGGGCGAACTTCTAAATATAGTTCTAAAATTCGTACAAAAGGGCACCGCCAGACAAACGCGCTGTACGCTACTGGTCTACTCTACTATAAAAGCTTTTAGACCGCGTTTCTGCTCAATTTGTGCTCCGAAATAACCGGTTAAATCTATGGGTGGTCGTCGAGCAAAACGTCATCATTACCCAAAATGCAATACACTCAGACGGAAGTAGTAGTAAGTTGGCTGTTTGTTTACATCGACATCAGTACACACGTGTGTGATATCATGTTGTCTCCAGGTCTACAATTTTGTTTTTTGTAAAGCCTACTTAACATCGCTAATAAAATTAATTCTCATGGCACCTTCAATAACATGGGGAGGGTTGTGCAGCGCCCGATCGCCTAGGATAATTATTATCTAGCCTAATTCCTAAAAAAAGGCGATGTCACACGGCCCTTCCCACGTGAACGACTGTTGTCTTTCGCGAGCGCGGTCCTACTAAACACCAAACGGAAACAAAAACGAGACTCAGAATGTTGCAATACCTACCAAACGAGAGTAGATAGTTGTTAATTATATGAAAACCCAACTTATATATCAAAAAATCGTCCGAATTTATGTTAAAAACGATGAGTTTAGCCACAAAAACTTAAATCAAACGAGAGTATCCAAGTCATAGAATATCGCACGCACATAGTGCCTTTAATAGAATAATGAGTATTGAACATTATTTCGTATATTTATGTACTAACATAAATAATAACACATTTCAAAGTCATATTTAATATATTATCAAAGGCTCTGATAACCTTTGTTTTCGGTCGATGTGATGTTTTTCTAAAAAATTATATTATGTAAAACGACCAAAGTAAGATTGTTCATTGTTCTCATATTAAAGGCACTAAGGGCGTGCCATAAATACGCTCGTTTGGTTTCAGTTTTTGTTGCTAAATTCATCGTTTTTAACATAAATTCGGACGATTTTTGCTATCAAATTTGGGTTTTCATAATTAATTAACCATTATCTATTCTCGTTTGGTAGGTATTTGCAACATTCTGAGTCCCTTTTGTTTCCGTTTTGGTGTTTCTTATAGGACCATACCCTTCGCGAGCGTGTATTAACGCCTCAAATTGTTTAGCTTGGGTAGTTCGGAACTCCACCCCGAATTCCTCTTTTACTTTCGCAAAAATGCTCTTATATATCTGTGAATCTTTTCTATTGCCTGCCATCCTTCCCCGTACTTTCTCTTCCCCCCATAACTGAATAACATATCTTGTGATTTCATTCATCCACATGCATGTTCACTTCTTCGTTCGACTGTCAAAACCACGAGGAAAACACACATGGTTAGCGACGGTATCTGACCCGGGGTCACAACTGTCAATCAAATAACCGTTATTTCGTGTTGCAGCTAAGAATTGCTCAGCGATAACCGGTTAAACGGCGTTCTAACACCGATTTAAATGGGTGTTTTTAACCGGTTATTTTGCGCTGCCTTTTAACCGGTTACCACAAATTTGTCCTGTTTCTGCTGCCAAGAAAATGGAGTTAATTTATTCACACCGATTTTAATTTATTCACACCGATTTTAACCGGTTATTTTGTATGCAGCAGAAACAGGCCCTTAGTCACTGTAACTTGATACATCTCATCAGCATTTTAATATTGAAAACGAGGCTAGTATTATTACTCTATATTCCACTATCTTACTGTAGTTTGATCAATTCTGTTTGTCTGTACAGTCATCGAATAATTCTATTCAGCTGAATTAACCTAATCTATGCTTTCCTGTTTATTGATGTCCCATAATTTGGGTTCCTATTGTTCCTTATTTTTTTTTGCAGGTAGACACTGTGTATCAAAAGTGTGTATATATTAACATAGTTTCTAAGTACTGTATATTCCTTTGTTCATTATACTAATTAATATGCTAATTTAGTGTCCAAGGTTATGTATGTGGGTTGCATTTAATTGGTATTAGTATTACAGTTTATTTTTGACTTGGTTTTATCGAACTTCCGTTATTATATTTTTATACTCATATATTTTTATATTGTTTATTTATTTTTTATTTTTATTTTAACCATATTTAATGAGGGTGATCCATCCAGCATTTGCTGATCATTTGGGACCCTCAGAACAGATACAATATACAAAAAACAACAAGAAAAGAAAAGTAAAAAAAAAACCAAAAAAATAAAATTAATTACATAAAACTAAAAATCCTTGACAAATAGAAAATAACAGATATGTTAAATTAAGCAAAATATAAAATATATATATATCGTTTTCCAAATAAATTATTATTATTATTATTATTATTATTATGCCAAGCTAGCCAAGTCCGAGAGATTTAATATACAGTATTAATGTTATTTAATACAGTAGGAGGCCATGATTTCAGACCGTGATATTTACTGTATATAGGTACTGTATCATGTACAGGATTTGTACAATAAATAATCCTACATACAATAACATTGAAAACTGTGTAGAGCATGTCCTTGGTCAACTCTACAAATAGCTCTCAGGCTAAACTCGTTGTATGTAAATTAGCTATGAATTACATGCATACAGTAGACCAGACTGAGTTCACCGCGTTACGGTAAATATTCGGCTTACCGCGTTAAGGTCTGTCAAACTTTATGTGACAAAAAAATGTGATGTGCCCATATATGGACATAATGATGTCATATCACCATATTTGGGCACATCACATTTTTTTTGTCAAACTAGTTTGATAGTGTAGACAGAGTATTAAAGTACCTAACAGTAATATGAACAATGTTTGACCGTCGTCGCGTCGCGACTGGGCCGACGGTCGAGTAAAAAATCTTAACTTTAGTTCCTCGCATTAATAACAAAAAGTGTATGATGTAATCCGGCGGCCGGATCTACAAACGCAAGGGAAATATAAAAATTTAAAAAAACATTAATTAAAAAAGCCGTTTTATATCAAAAATTAAATTGGATGATTTTGAACTATGCCGTAGAAAAATGAAAAGGCAAATTACACTTAGAAAAAATGGCAATGCTGATGACTGGATCTCAAAGGAGATACAAATAAAACTAGACATGAACTCGACGAGTTAGTTATCCGCACGATAAACGCCATGTGCACGTCATACGTTGGAGTTTGGCACACAGAGAAAGATTATGGCATTATGACCTGAACTGAAGAATATAATATGTTGTTACAAGTATATTCTGAATACATATTATTACATACAGTGCGGAATAGGTAAAATTACGGGACCCGTCATTTATTCCTATTTTTAACATGGCGACGGTATCAAAATGAAACACAAAGATAGGAATTTTCGGAAGGAAATTATCTCAGCAACAATATATTAACGTAGAAGAAATTTGAATACGTTAAATATAGATGCGCGCTCTTTTAAATGTGATGAACTATAACGCAAAAGATGAAAATATGACTGTTTTCATCATCTAAGAAAAGAGCCAAAATATGAAAAAGGTGACATCCTTTAAACAGGGCCCTGCTTTAAAGTTGTTAAACATGATGTATAGATATTTCTTGTGAGCAGCAGGCACAAGTGGAAGTGAGGTATAATCATCATCAAAATGAAGATAATCACCTTAGTTGCCTAGCAACTGGCAAGAACACATTCCTGACTTCCCAATTCCCAACAGTGGTCACTTTGACCCATTTGGAATAAGCTGCATTCTTCTCTACTGACCTATAAACTATATTATTATTATACATTGTAAAAACAGATACATTCAAATGAATAAAACCAAACAGAAAGATATAAATGGAAAAAATGTATTCATAAAAAATCATAGGGTTAAATTTTATATGAACACTCAACACTTATTCAGACATTACTTTCTATAGCTTAAGTTTTACTTAAACTTGTTCTGAGTGTAATTTTACAAACGAACATCTCTTCGTTCCCAATAGTAAATACTGTTTTGAGAACTTCGTTCATGGATAAATTCGGAAATCTTACTCATCCAAACCATGTGATCGGCAGTAAATATCACCGTTGTTTTTATAGTTAGGCCTAACACTCAATAACACCGTAGTTTACCGTCGTTTACTCTCGTGAACAAGAACAGCTAACTGGTCCGAATAAAAAATACCGGACACGCTATTTTCACTTTACAATCATTTATACCACCGTTTTATATACATTATGTAAATATATTTTACGGTGATTGCAAATCACGTTGTGATAAAATCAAGTTCATTTTTCTAACTCGATTGTTTTCAAAACATATTTTAGATGTTTCTTTGATCTTTGAAAGAAAATCTTATAAAGAGTATTTAGTGGACAGAATTAATATTTCTTGTGTATCTCCATCATTTGTATTTTTACCTATCGTATTTAATATCAGCGAATGATTAAACTGCACTCCTGATTTGGCCAAGTTTAAATTAATATTAGTAGGCCTCTGTAGTCTACTACAATTTGTAAGCGTAATTGGCTGTAGGCCTTGACCGTCGTCGCGTCGCGACTGGGCCGAGTGAAAAATCTTTATTAGTTCCTCGAAATTATAACAAAAATAACCCTTAACAGTTTATGATGTAATCCGGCGACCGGATCTACAAGCGCAACGGAAAGATGAACATTTAAAAAAACATTAATTAAAAAGCCGTTTTAAATCATCACGATTGATTGATTTTGAACTATGCCGTAGAAAAATGAAAAGGCAAATTACACTGAGAAAAAATGGCAATGCTTATGACTGGATCTCAAAGTAAGGAGATAAAATAAGCAAATGTGTTAAATCAAATTGCCAGAAAGAATTGTGCTGAAATGGGGGTTGACTTGTTCTAAACTATCTGTCTACAATTCACGTTTGCAATTAAACACGCTACTGTATGTTTGCATGATAGTTATTTCCCCATTATCAGCCGCCTTTGGAATTGCTTTATTAGGCGTATAGCATTGTTTATTTCTAAATACAATCTGTTATTACTCTATGGTTATTGCAGATTGTGTTGCCATTGATGATCAAATAAAATAACTACAGTCGTAAGTTCTCTCATTATTCTCTTAATGTTAACTTAATATCAGTGTTTCATTTCATTTATTTATTTTGACCAACAAACCATAATATAAAAAAGAGATGAATTGGTCAGGGACTGCAATAAAGTAAATAAACATGAATTAAGAGTCCTATGATCTAAACTGAAATAAATTAAAAAAATATATATATTTAAACGTGAATATTAAATAAAAATTATTATATACGAAATAAATATAATAAATCGGCCCTCGGACGATTTGGTCCGGAACGCATGAAATACATATCACCGAATTGTTTGGTTAATTGTAAAATTCGGTTTACCCAGGGAAGAGTGCACACTCTTCCCTGGTTAAACCGCATTTTTATAGCGGTAGGCCTATCTTTTATGAGCCTGAAAATGAAAGGAACAAAATATTATTTATTTATTATAATTATTTCATTAGCATTTTACTTCAACTTGTAAATGCGTTGCTCAGGAGAAGTATATGAACACTCAACACTTGTTCAGGCATTATACTTTAGCTTAACTTTAAGTTCTACTAAACGAAGGGATTTTGAGTAACTTCGTTCATAGATAAATTTGGAAATTTCACTCATCTAAACCAAGTGATAAGACTGTAAATATCATCGTTGTTTTTTTATAGTTAACTATCAATAACACCGTAGTTTACCGTTGTTTACCCTCATGACAACCATGGACCTAAGGTATATAACAATCTGGTCATTTCCGGATAAAAAATATGAACACGCTATTTTCACCTCATTTATACCACATCATTTATATACCACCGTTTTTATATATTTTATGGTAATTGCAAATGTAATAAAACATATTTTTTCAATGACTTCAAATTTCTTTGAAAATCAAATAGAATAGTTATGTATAAAGAATAAAATGTATTTTAAATTGAAGAGGTAAGGATTGTATGATAGGCAATACTCTTAAACCACCTACACACACACCCGTCAATTCCGCTTTGATCACACAATCGACCCATATTATGTCATTCATTACCTAATTTGATAAATTCGACAATTTCATTCATCTAAACCAAATGTGATACGACATTAACTATCACTGTTGTTTTTTTTTTGTAGTTTACCGTCATTAGGCCTACAATGGAGCCTTAAAGAAGTACAAAACAATTGTCGCATTACTAGCATACAGTTTTTTTAGTTTAATTTTACAAACGAACATCTCTTCGTTCCCAATAGTAAATACTGTTTTGAGAACTTCGTTCATATAGATAAATTCGGAAATTTCACCCATCTAAACCATGTGATACGGCAGTAAATATCACCGTTGTTTTTTTAGTTAGGCCTAACACTCAATAACACCGTAGTTTACCCTCGTGAACAAAAACAGCTAACGGGTCCGAATAAAAAATACCGGACACGCTATTTTCACTTTACAATCATTTAAACCACCGTTTTATATACATACATTATGTAAATATATTTATATCGTTTTGAGAACTTTGTTCATAGATAAATTCGGAAATTTCACCCATCTAAACCATGTGATACGGCAGTAAATATCACCGTTGTTTTTATAGTTAGGCCTAACATTCAATAATACCGTAGTTTACCGTCGTTTACCCTCGTGAACAAGAACAGCTAACGGGTCCGAATAAAAAATACTGGACACGCTATTTTCACTTTACAATCATTTAAACCACCGTTTTATATACATACATTATGTAAATATATTTACATCGTTTTGAGAACTTCGTTCATAGATAAATTCGGAAATTTCACCCATCTAAACCATTGTGATACGGCAGTAAATATCACCGTTGTTTTTATAGTTAGGCCTAACATTCAATAACACCGTAGTTTACCGTCGTTTACCCTCGTGAACAAGAACAGCTAACGGGTCCGAATAAAAAATACCGGACACGCTATTTTCACTTTACAATTATTTATACCACTGTTTTATATGCATTATGTAAATATATTTACATCGTTTTGAGAACTTCGTTTATAGATAAATTCGGAAATTTCACCCATCTAAACCATGTGATATGGCAGTAAATATCACCGAATAAAAAATCTTATACACTAGAATAGTATTTAGTGTACATAATTAAAATTTTTTGTGTAGGCCTATCTCCATCATTTGTATTTTTACCTATCGTATTATATCAGCGAATGATTAAATAAACTGCACTCCTGATTTGGCCAAGTTCAAATAGGCTTACCTTTTGCGTTATTCTATTTTTTTATATATTTTTATTATACCATCAACTGGGCTATAGAGGGCTTTGTTGTCTTCAAGAAAACTATCTGATAAAAACTAGGAGGAAGAGGACACGTGTCACGTCACTAAATACACTTGTCTTCAACCCTCAATTAAAACTGGACTTTGCCATTGGTCTATATATTTGAAGGGTGGAGCTATTCAGTAAGTTGGTGATTGTTAAACAAGCCAACTAATAGATTGCCTTCAGCAACCAATTAAAAGTCCGTCATGAGACCCATTAAAACATGTAAGTAGGTGATTAACCTTGGTGATTAGTACGACGTTGTTTACCGTTGTTCAACACTGGTAAACGACGGTAAATTTTTTTTCAAAGGGTAGGTAAACGATCTTCGTCGCGTTTTTCAGGCCTGCCATAATATGGAAAAAAAAAAAAAAATTCTAGGTCTGTGCGCGATCAACGTTGATACTGATACTATATTTAGAATGTTAATGATCGTTTGTTGTCGGCATCATTTCTGGTTCGACTGGACGTTTTATTTTTAGAAGTTGGCCTAAGCCTATTTACTACTATTAGTTCATTGTGGTTCGTGTGGTGCCATCATACCTCTACTGTGGGAAATTTCAATTTATTTATTTCTTCGCCATCAGTCGAGTAGATAAAAAACACCACGAAGAAAACGATTACGATTAATAATATTTATTAATAAATGCTTCCGAGTAATTTACAACTTGGTCCTCCGTCAGTCAAAATTAATTTTGCACACCTTGTTACCTCACAAAAAACATTGTAGGGTTGTCTACGAAATGCATTTTTTCTGACCTTATTATGAAATGCGTGGGTTTGGCAGAGTAGCAGGCTCATGACATGCTTGAGCTAATAGGGTTTGATTTCAGCCTTAAGAAGCAGTGGGTAGTGCACCAACATGTTGATAACTACTACAAGTAGTTTGTGTCAATATCTATATTAATTTGCATGATTGGTTCATGACGTATATTTTAAACTAGCAATTATACCCGCCCCAGGCCGGTTTCAAAATTAGTTTAAAGCCTCCTCAGTACATAACACCCAATGCCAGTATCTCCCTATTCACCAACCTCCATGCCTTTTCAATAAAACCACACACTCTTTTTAAAAAACAAATTTTTCCGAGTGCAGGACAAATTCAATTCAACTTTAGCTTCAAAATGAGAGGGCTATACATAGCTATGCTAGACCTATAGTTTAAGTACGTTGTCAACTGTGTAAATGAATAGGTGTCATATTGGCTGATATCTAATTTTGATACTGCGGTCCCCCAGCCTTCTTTCTCCTCTTACCATCCCAGCCACAATCAACAAACCTTAACTCCTCCCCTGGACAGTTCAAATGTAGTAAATTTTTCTAGTACAATTCCAATCATATAGGCTACTTCATTACACCAATATTACCTCCTCCTCCAAACACATCCGAAATACCGGGTGATGTGTTTAAGACGGTTCCAGTACAAATTATGTTAGCCATCACTCCCAACCCATAATCCCTCAGTGGCAGTTTTCAAATGTAGTTTAAAACATTCCCAGTACAGTTTCGGTCATGGTGATAGGCTACATCCCCACCCCAAACTCCCAGCCCCTTCCCAGGGATAATTAAAATAGGCCTACACAATTCTGGTCAATTTGATAGCCTACTACTCCTAGAAAATCCTCTGAACCCCAACTCCCACACCCTATCTCCCAACCCCCCACAATTGCGATCATTTTGATACCCCATATGTATGGTTACATGCAGAAACAGAAATTTGTGAAACGAACAAACATCGAAAGTGGGCCATTTTGACCATGCATTGTAGCCCCTAACTTGGATCCTAGATGGCGGATGATGTTCAAATATAGTTTAGAACACAGTCACAGTAAAGAACGTGTATATGTTCAGACAGGAATGGATGTCTGTAATGAGACAATCCAAGAGACCGATACATAGCTGGATATGGTTAAAGTACTTTGCTAAATGTGTAAATGAATAGGTGTCATATTGGATAATGATTAAAATATGTATATCTATATCTATATTTCCCCAAACGCCTTCCTGAGGATAATTCAAATACTGTAAAACATTTGTAGTATAATTTTACAATTCGATAGCCTACAACCCCGAGCCCAAGCAAAAATGACATCACAATGACCGGCCTTCTTTTTCCTCTTACCATCCCTTACAATCAACAAACCTTAACTCCTCCCCTGGACAGTTCAAATGTAGTAAATTTTCTTAGTACAATTCCAATCATATAGGCTACTTCATTACGCCAGTATTTCCGCTCCCCCTCCTCCCTCCCAACACACCCCAGATACTGGGTGATGTGTTTAAGACTGTTCCAGCACAAATAATGTTAGCCAACACTCCCAACCCATAATCTCTCAGTGGAAGTTTTCAAATGTAGTTTAAAACATTCCCCGTACAGTTTCAGTCATGGTGATAGGCCTGCTACTTCCCCAACCCAAACTCCCAGCCCCATCCCAGTGATAATTAAAATACTTTAACAATTTCTTACCCCAATTCTAGTCAATTTAATAGTTTACTACCCCTAGCCTAAGCAAAATCCCCACTATCCCCTGAACCCCAACTATCACACCCTATCTCCCAACCCCTCCTCTTCCAAAAAATCCCCGGACATTTTGAAATGTAGTTTAAAACCTTCCCGGTACAATTGCGATCATTTTGATACCCCATAATTTGTATAACGAACAAACATCGAAAGTGGAGAAAAGTGGGCCATTTTGACAACATTAACTTGGATCCTAGATGGCGGATGATGTTCAAATATAGTTTAGAACATTCCCAGTACAATTGCGGTCATTTTGATACCCCATATGTAAGGTTACGTGCAGTAACAACAATTTGTATAACGAACAAACAGACAGACAGACAGACAAACGTACAAACTCTCTCACTTATAATATAGATAGGGAAAATGTTACAAGTCAATCATTAACATTGTTGACTGTCATTTGCCTCAGATGGACATTGATGTTCTTATTCAATGGAGTAACATGGGAAATTAATTTTCAAATTATTTCTATATCACATTCTAAACATCTCATCACATATTTTTATCAGAAGAATGGTTGTATCTTTGAGAGAACACAAACTGATCAAAATTGTTAATAAATCCCAGAGGCGGATGCAGCCTTGAAAAATAGGGAGGGGGAAAAGGGTTTGTGACAAAGTTTGAACAATCGGCCTCAGGAACTGGTGGGGGGGAGGGGGTAGCAAAAGGCCTCCAGTGTTCTACCATGTTTTAGGCTGTTTTATTTAAAAGTGGTTAGGTTTTGTCAGTTTGTTAAAGATGTATTGTCCCTTTGACTAATTCAACAACAACTTTTTTTTTTTTAATTCCGAAAAAAGTGGGTCATTTTGAAGTATCATAATAGTTATTAACTTTCACCAAAAATTAGTCGAAAAAAAAAATAATTTAACCGAAATACAGACGTTTTTTTATTCAAAAAATAACTTTGACTTCCAGTCAAAGTTTTCGATCAAAACATATTTCATAATGCAACGCGCTTGTGTGGCTACTCTGTATGTACAATCATAAAACTTCTTCGTGATCTGTGTGAAAACACCTTCCCAACCGCGACGAGTTGCAAACAATCCTAATTAGCATCATGCATAATGCATACTAATGGTTTGAAATCTTTGTTTACTTTCGCTTGTGACGATTTTCCAGACGAAATGTAATCAAATTAATTTACCTGTTAATTACGTAAACTTGTTGTTTTTGCCTCGAATTTTCGACTTAAAGTGAATAAATTTAATATTACTTTGATATGGCCAATTTATATTTAGAATATTTTTTTTTTCATTTTTTGTGTTTCAAGGGACAATACATCTTTAATGTTATGGTACATTTTATAAGTGGACAATTGAATTGTTTGTTATGGGCCCACCGTTTCAAACTGCTGTGTGAAATCCATTCTTTCATATAACAAAAATACAAAAGCCGATGAGTTATATTATGTATTAAGTAATCTATTTTCAAAAGAGAGAGAGAAAAATAGGCATTATTTATTATTATAAGCATGTAGGACTTTTTTATATATTATATTTAAAATCAATTTAGTATAGAGCTGAATAATAGTGTGTGTTGTACTATTTCACATAAACCATCATACCTATTTTCATGTTACAATCAGTGGCTGATTTTAGGGAGAATTATTAATGGCCATCTACGATATTCATCTTGATAATTTTGTATAATTTAACTTTTCTACTGAAGGCTACAGGGTTACCAGAACTGAATCTGTTTGTTCTTATGTCTCTTTATAAGTTTCATTCAACATTTATTTAGAAATATTTATATTTATCAAGAAATAAAAGAAGCATACATTTACAATAACTTAAATGGTAACACTAAATAAGAAGTCTGTGAAGTGTAAATAATCCCCTAAATTAATCATATTTTTCAAAGGATTATTCCCATTTGGAATCTACTAACGTTTTGTATCAGAGCGAATAATATTCCACAATTCATTAAACTATATGTAAACTTTACAAGAGAAAAATTGTTAAATAACTTTGACCCTGACATTACATGCATATGGGTATTATCTTTTCCAATTGTAGGTATTATATTATTTATTATTATTTATTCAAGCAAAAGATACATTTTACAAAATATAATACAAATCAACAAATTAAACAAACATGATGCAAGAAGAAAATATAAAATCATAGTCACTAGCTACCAGGAAAGCACAAAAGCAGGGGTATTGCTAAACTGCGCAAACCAAGCGCAAACAGCGCAAACCAAGCGCAAACCTAAAAAAAACCTGCGCAAACCTCCTCCAAATCACATATTATTGGTTCTATCATGACTTGGACTATCATAGCAAGTAATTTATGAAAACAAAATTATGAAATTGCTTTAAGTTGGCTTTTTTTTGGGCGAAAAACATCATTTTTTGGGTAAAATGTCAGATTTTACAGTGTAAATCGCGCAAACCTAAAAAAAAACCTGCGCAAACCTCCTCCAAATCACTTATTATTGGTTCTATCATGACTTGGGCTATTATAGCAAGTAATTTATGAAAACAAAATTATGAAATTGCTTTAAGTTGGCTTTTTTTGGGGCGAAAAACATCATTTTTTGGGTAAAATGTCAGATTTTACAGTGTAAATCGCGCAAACCTAAAAAAAACCTGCGCAAACCTCCTCCAAATCACTTATTATTGGTTCTATCATGACTAGGACTATCATAGCAAGTAATTTATAAAAAAAAAATAATGAAATTGCTGTAAGTTGGCGCTTTTTTTTGGAAGAAAAACATCATTTTTGGGTAAAATGTCATATTTTACAGTGTAAATCGCGCAAACCTAAAAAAAACCTGCGCAAACCTCCTCCAAATCACTTATTATTGGTTCTATCATGACTAGGACTATCATAGCAAGTAATTTATGAAAAAAAAATTATGAAATTGCTGTAAGTTGGCTTTTTTTTTGGGCGAAAAACAACAATTTCATAATTTTGTTTTCATAAATTACATTGTTAAATATATATTGGATCATATAGAAGTAACTTTTTATCACATCATAAATTACATGTTATGATAGTCCTAGTGATGATAGAACCAGTAATAAGTGATTTGGAGGAGGTTTGCGCAGGGTTTTTTTTAGGTTTTCGCGATTTACACTGTAAAATCTGACATTATACCCAAAAAATGATGTTTTTCGCCCCAAAAAAAAAGCCAACTTACAGCAATTTCATAATTTTTTTTTTCATAAATTACTTGCTAGGATAGTCCTAGCCATGATAGAAACAATAATAAGTGATTTGGAGGAGGTTTGCGCAGGTTTTTTTTAGGTTTGCGCAATTTACACTGTAAAATCTGACATTTTACCAAAAAAATGATGTTTTTCGCCCAAAAAAAAGCCAACTTACAGCAATTTCATATTTTTTTCCCCATAAATTACTTGCTATGATAGTCCAAGTCATGATAGAACCAATAAAAAGTGATTTGGAGAAGGTTTGCGCAGGTTTTTTTTAGGTTTGCGCAATTTACACTGTAAAATCTGACATTTTACCAAAAAAATGATGTTTTTCGCCCAAAAAAAAGCCAACTTACAGCAATTTCATATTTTTTTTCCCATAAATTACTTGCTATGATAGTCCAAGTCATGATAGAACCAATAATAAGTGATTTGGAGAAGGTTTGCGCAGATTTTTTTTAGGTTTGCGCGATTTACACTGTAAAATCTGACATTTTACCCAAAAAATGATGTTTTTCGTCCAACTTACAGCAATTTCATAATTTTTTTTTCATAAATTACCTGCTATGACAGTCCTGGTCATGATAGAACCAATAATAAGCCATTTGGAGGAGGTTTGCGCAGGTTTTTTTGAGGTTTGCGCTTGGTTTGCGCTGTTTGCGCTTGGTTTGCGCAGTTTGCGCAGTTTAGCAATACCCCAAAAGCAGCCTAAGCCACTGTCACCAATTAGATGTGTACCTACATTATGGTTGTTGTGGCCAGGTCTTAAATGTTGCGCTTTATATATGAAACTGAAAATAGTATAATTTCAGCTATTTTTATATCTTAAATGTTTGTGTTTTTATGTTTTGTTATTTGTACAAGGGGTCCAATGTGGATAGAAGTGCTTGCCACCTGTTCATAACTTTTTTTCACTGTCTTGTGCCTTGTATTTTTCTTTCAGTGATAAAGTTTAATAAATGAAAAGTATATATTTCTACTACTCTAGTATGATGTTAATAAAAGTTTGTTTAGTTATCAGATTATTATTATATTATTAACAGATGAATAATTATATCATCGTTCAGATTCTGAAATTAATTACAATTACAGGGGATTGGGTTACCAAGCCATTATTCAAATCCGGTATTAGCCAATCAAATTGTCTAAGCAAATTGTACTGAAAGACTAATGTACTCAATTATATTGACAAACCATCTAACAGACAGCTAAGATAAGATATAAACACACAATATACTTTTTAACACTAAAAACTGCTTAAGAGATGAAACAATTATGTTGAAAAAAAATATGATGCTTTTAACAATCAGTGTGAATGTTAACTGCAAATATGCAACCAGAAAACACTTATAAAAGATCTTAAAAACAAATTAGTATTGATGTACTTTAATTAGTGTCAAGTAATTTAGATTAGATTCATTACAAAGGAAAACAAATTGATGTATACCTGTGCCTGGATGTTGACAGCATTGTTGCTAACAATGAAATGGCAAATTTCTTCAGAAGTTTTTTCCTCTGCAATCTATGAAATAAAACATATAGATCAATATGCATTCAGTTACATTTTTCATTAAAATACATATACTATAGTAAACATAGACAACAACATACATTTCATGTTGTATTAAATTACAGCCATTATATTATAATATTATCATTATAATAATAATATTAGATTGCCCAAATAAATAAGTTTTTTTTCTTCTTGTCTTAAATTTTGTATTTACATTAATTTTAATGAAATTTGTATTTAATTTTTTTTTTTTATTTATTTTTGTATGAGGGGTAGCTGACTCATTTGATTTACAGCGAAGTATTTTACTTAAGCTGCCCCTGCCCAGCATTTTTCCTCTCTATGTTGTATTGTATGTTAATGTGTTGATATGCTGGTCAAATAATTAAAGCAAAACAATCACATCAAATGAGCCAACAGCATAGAAGCACTACAGTGATTATTTTGATCCATTGTAATACTGTAATTTTTTGTCACTATTTAATTTATTTAGTTACTTGTTTTAGTTCTCTTTTGTTTCCAGATCATAAGCTAATAGAACAATTTATTAAGTTGTTAATGTGATAGTGTTGCTATAATTGTTGCTGGTTAAATGCTATTATCCTAAAACAGTGTAAACTTGCCTACCTGAATGCCATTGAATGTACAAAGATTAACCAGCCTTCTATGGAGAGCCATTGTATTGCTAAACTGAAAGAAAATGCAAAAACAATGTATGCTTGTTTAAGTTATAAAAAAAAACAAATTTTCAATTCAAATAAAAATATTTTTATATTAAAGTAAACTGCATTTATAAATACTCAGCTTCTATTCACAGACATTAAAACATGATGATAATATTATGAGTTATTTGAATACTAGTAGTAGATACTTAATGATAACTAGAATTTAATTCGTCACTTTGACGAATTATAGGTGATCATTTTTATCATTTTAATGAAATTAACATTTTTTAAACATGCACGTACGTTAACATACGATCGTAAAAAGCTGATGTACGCCATCCTATGACATGATGCATATACACTTATAGTGCCGAGTTGTACCTATTATGTACAGTATATACTGTATCTATATACAGTGTAGCATAGGTGAAATTACTGGACCCACATCATGTTCAAATTTGTTGGTATGATGGAATTATCAAAATAAACTCGAAGATGACAATCGAAAGATAATGAATTGAGCAAATAAATATAAGGATTGGAAGAGAATTTGATACGTAGAAGCGCAATGCGCGCTCATTGAAATTTGTATAACTTCGACTAAAGAAATATAAAAACTACGTTTTAACTTCAACTGGCCATATGATAACATCACAACATCCGATAGGCTTAATTTTTATATGAATTCATATCTACATTTCAACAGCTTTCATAATAAGTTATAATCTTCTAGGTCACCTTTAATTCTGAAGAGCTATTAGATATTCAAATGTATGGTGTAGCTAAAATTACACGAACTAGGTTATTCAAATTTTTACGCGTGATGACGTCATCGAAATAAAAATGTTGACAACTCAGGAGAAAGATAATTAAATGAGCAATCATATACAAAAAATTGAGCGAAAATCGGGCACAAAATAACCGAGATGCGCTCAGTTGAATGTGATAATCTATGACAAAAGAGAAAAAAACCTAATTTTTTAATTCAAGTGGCCATGTGATGACGTAATACCATTTTGTACGTCTAATGTGTATATACATTTATATCTACAACTCAATGGCTTCCCGAATAAGTTAAAAAATTTAGGGGTCATCGTCCATTCTGAAGAGTTATTTTCATTTAAAAAAAGACATATTTTTCACCATTTTCAGAACTTTTGTGAAATTAATGTGCGCATTTTGTCATTTTTAACATGCTCGTATAGCGTTATTTTAAGTCGGAACGAACTCAAATTCGGTGAATGTACTAAGGATGGTGAGTAGAATGCGATTTCTACAAAAAAATCGTATTTTTACGCTTTTTAAGAATCGCGCGCTCAAAAACGCATTTTTGCGCAGTAATTTTTTGAAACACGCAAATGGCCTAATTCATGCTCTAAATTGATTAAAACTTAATTTTGAGCTTTTTAAATTTTGAACGCGCGATTTTACACGCATGACTCTACGTGCGCGTGCGTTTTTACTTGCTAATATTTTTACCCTTGACCTGAAGTTTACGTGTAATAAATTTCATTAATATGTGATAATGAATTATGGAGATATGATTGATAATGTGATTTCACAAAATGGCGTATAAATGACGTCACGGATGAGTGATCACGCTGAAAAGCTTATTAGGACTAAGTTAAAGTATTTGAAAGACATTGTGAAATTTTGGTAATCATTGACATTAAACTTTTTTAGATATTTGTTACACAAAATAGTGCCCAGAAACAATAATAACAACTAGACATGAAACTCGTCACTTTGACGAGTTAGTTATCCGCACGACAAACGCCACGTGCACGTCATACGTTGGAATTTTGCACACAGAAAAAGATTATGGCATTATGACCTGATCTGAAGAATATGATATGTTGTTAGTGCTGAATTCTGTCAATTTTGTGTCATATAGTATATACAGTATAAACAGTATAATCTGTATACATATTACATACAGTGTAGAATAGGTGAAATTACGGGACCCGCCATTTATTCCATTTTTTAACATGGCGACGGTATCAAAATGAAACACTAAAATAACAATTTCGGAAGGATATTATCTCAGCAACAACATATTAGCGTGTAGAAGAAATTTGGATACGTAAAATATAGATGCGCGCTCTTTTAAATGTGATGAACTATGACGCAAAATATGAAAATACGACTTTTTTTATTCAACTGGCCATATGATGACGTCACTACATCTGATTGGCAAAATGTTCACATGAATTCGTATCTACAATCCAATAGCTTCCAGAAAACGTTTTAATCGTGATTATCACATTTTATTCTTATGAGCTATAACAGAGTAAAATTTACTGTAAAGATAAAATTAATGACCCACGTAATTTAAATTTTTAGGCATGATGACGTTATAAAAATAAAAATATTTTTAACTCATGCGAAAGATAGTTGATTGACCTAGATAATATTAAAATCTCGGAGAAAATGGAAGACGGATAAGCGTAATGCGCTCCATTGAATGTGATGAGCAATAACGAAAGAGACAAAAATCCTATTTTTTGCATTTGTGTGGCCATACGATGACGTCACAACATCCGTAAGGAAAAAATTCTGCATGAATTCATATCTACAACATATCTGCTTACATATTAAGTTAAAAAACTCGGGGGTAACGGTTGATCCTGAGGAGCTATAATAGATTCAAAATAGGCATAATTTTGACAATATTTTGTAACTTTTGCAACTAAAACGCATGCAAATGGTCTAAATCAACGTGTACGTATGACGTCATTTTAATTTGAAATGATGTCAATCTTTTTAAAAATGACTAGGAAAGGCTGGAAAATCACAATTTAATAGAAAAAAACATGATTTTCATGCTGCGTGCGCACTGCACGCGTAAAATTGTTCGCGCGCGTGGGAAATTTTGACATGCGCAAAATGTCATGAATGGCGTAAAAAGTTGATTAGAAATTAATTTTGCGCATTTGAAAATTTTAAATGCGCGTGCGCGCGTAACTTCTTGTAAAACATGCCATTTTTAGTTAACTAAAAGTTTGCCCTTGATATGACTTAAATTTTCATAAAGGGTAAAAAAAAAATTACGCTTGGTTTTTAAGCTATGATCAATCATTAAAAATCATAAAATCGCGCGTAAGTCACGTTGCGCAACTCTGACGTCACTCAAAATAGGAGGTGCACAACTTCACGTAAATGCCCACATGTTGTAAAAGTTATGAAATGTTATGTTTACACATTTTAGAGATACGTGAGCCACAAAAAAACGGGAAAGAAATAAGAATAATACAGAAAAAAACTAGATTTGAACTCGTCACTTTGACGAGTTCGGGTTATCCGCGCAAACGCAACATGCACATACTTAATTATATGAACCTCGACAATTATTATGCCATCCTATGACATGAAATAAATATGTTTATAGTGCTGAATTGTACCTATTATGTAGCATACACCATTACAGTATTTTACAGAATAAACTGTATATTTTGCCAATCAGATGCTGTGACGTCATCATATGGCCAGTTGAATTAAAAAAGTCATATTTTCATCTCTTGCGTAAAAGTTCATTGCGTTTAAATGAGAGTGCATCTCACTTTTTCACAAAGTATGTGCATGTTGTGTCTACAATCCAATAGCTTCCAGAAAACGTTTTAATCATGATTATCACTTTTTATTCTGACGAGCTATAACAGATTGAACTTTACTGTAAAGATGAAAATAAGTGACCACCGTTATTTACGTTTTTAGACATGATGACGTTATAAAAATTAAAATATTTTTAATTCATGCGAAAGATAGTTGATTGACATAGACAATTTTAAAATTTCGGGAGAAATGGAATACGTATAAGCGAGATGCGCTTTGTTGAATGTGATGAGCAATAACGAAAGAGTAAAAAATCCTATATTTTACATTCGTGTGGCCATACGATGACGTCATAACATCCGAGTGGTAAAGGTTCTGCATGAATTCATATCTACAACATATCTGCTTACATATTAAATTAAAAAAATTGGGGGTCGTGGATGATCCTGAGGAGCTATAATAGATTAAAAATAGGCTTAATTATGACAATATGTTGTCACTTTTGCAACTAAAGCGCGCGCAAATGGTCTAAATCAACGTGTTCGTATGACGTTATTTTAATTTGAAATGATGTAAATCTTTTTTAAAATGACTAAGAAAGGCTGTAAAATCATAATTCAAGAAAAAAACACATGATTTTCATGCTCCGTGCGCACCTTACGCGTAAATTTTTTCGCGCGCGTGGGAATTTTTTACATGCTCAAAACGTCATGATCAGCGTAGAAAGTTGATTAGAAATTAATTTTGCGCATTTTTAAATTTTAAATGCGCGTGCGCGCATAACTTCTTGTGAAACATGTCATTTTTAATCCATAGAAAGTTTGCCCTTGATATGACTTAAATTTTTACCAAGTGTCAATACAAAATGACTTTCGGTTTATAATCTATGACCTATCATTGAAATTCATAAAATTGCGCGTAACTTACGCTGCGCGACTCTAACGTCATTAAAAATATGGAGGTGCACAACTTCAGGTAAATGTCCATATAATGACAAAGTTATACAAAGTTATGTCTACAAAAATTTGAGATATAGCTGCAACAAAAATCCGGGAAAGAAAGAAGAATAAAGATGAAGAAAAAGAAACGTGACAATAACAAGGGTTATCCGCAACTAAGTTGCGGATAACCAAAAAATATTGATCCACTACAATAACAAGGAGTTATCCGCTACTAAGCGGATAACTAACTAGACATGTAACTCGTCACTTTGACGAGTTTGGTTTTCCGCCGCGCAAGTGGTGCAACATTAACATTAAGGGGATAGGTTGAGGACAAAAGGAAGTGTTCACGTTGGCATTATGACCTGAACTGAAGAATATGATATGTTGTTATTGCTGAATTTTATTATTTAAATTCATATATAGTATACACAGTATAATCTGTATCCATATCACATACAGTGTAGAATAGGTGAAATTACGGGACCCGATATTTATTGCAATTTTTAACATGTTGACGGTTTTAAAATGAAACGCGAAGGTAGCATTTCCGAAAGGAAATTATCTCAGCAACAACGTATTAGCGTGTAGAAGAAATTTGAATACGTGAAATATTGATGCGCGCTCTTTTAAATGTAATGAATTATGACGCAAAAGATGAAAATACGACCTTTTTTATTTAACTGGCCATATGATGACGTCACAACATCCGATTGGCAACATTTTTACATAGTTTCGTATCTACAATCCAATAGCTTCCAGAAAAAGTTTTAATCGTGATTATCACATTTTATTCTTACGAGCTATAACAGATTAAAATTTACTGTAAAGATGAAATTAATGCCACACGTGATTTAAATTTTTAGGCATGATGACGTCAAAAAAATTAAAATATTTTTAACTCCTGCGAAAGATAGTTGATTGACCTAGACAATATCAAAATCGGGGTGAAAATGGAAAACGGATAAGTGGAGATGCGCTCTATTCAATGTGGTAAGCTATGACGAAAGATACAAAAATCCTAAATTTTATATTCGCGTGGCCATACGATGACGTCACAATGTCCGGTTAGCCATATTAATACCTGATACGATATCTACAACTCATCTACTTCCAGAATATGCCATCCACAAAAAGTTGACCGTCTAGTTTAGAAATTACGACTGTTTAAAAAAAGGCATATTTTAAACGAATTTTTTAACCGTTTCATAAAAAACGCGCGCAAATTGTCCAATTCGACGTGCTCGTATGACGTATCTTTAAGTCGAAATTGTTTAAAATTTGGTAAAATTACTAGAAAAGGCTGGAAAAACATAAATTACGCGAAAAAAATACGTTTTCAATGCTACGTGCGCACCGCACACGTAAAAATGTGCGCACGCGTGGAAATTTTTGACATGCTTAAAACGACATGAAACGCGTAGAAAGTTGATTACAAATTAAGTTTGCGCATTTTGAAATTTTAAATGCGCGTGCGCGCGTAACTTTGTGTAAAACACGAAATTTTTTTTCCACAGAAAGTTAGCGCATAATATAAATTAAACTTTTGCAAAGTTTCAAGTTGAAATGTTATTTGGTTGTCGAGCTATGTTAAATACGAGAAAATCGTTAAATCGCGCGTACGTCACGTTGCGCAATTGTAAGCATCATGAAAAGCTTCGCTTGACGACGTTACATAAATGTCAAAATGTCAACGTAGTTAAAAAAATGTTATGTTTGCAAGTTTTAGAGAAAAGCGTTACACAAAAATCATACAGAAAGAAAGAAGATGAAAAAAAAGAAGATGATGATGATGATGATGATGATTTCGTACAATCACAAGAGGTTTTCCTGCAACTTCGTTGCGGAAAACCAATAAAGATTTGATACAATAACAATAGGTGATCATTTTATTCTAAATGATCACCTAAAAAGAAACTTGTGTGACAACTCAACACAGAATGAAGCAATCATTGGGATCATCTGCAGATTGTGGCTTTAAACTCAACCTAAATACTATCCCTTCCTCTAATTTGACAGCTCATCACATCATTAGAGGATCATTTGCAGATTGTGGCTTTAAACTCAACCTAAATACTACCCATTCCTCTAATTTGACAGCTCATCACATCATTAGAGGATCATTTGTAGATTGTGGCTTTAAACTCAACCTAAATACTATCCCTTCCTCTAATTTTGACAATAATCAATATAAATACAGTACTAAGACTAAAAGTACTGAACATGATGTTGAAATAGAGTAAATATATAATACAATGTCTCTTCTATCAACAATTTCCTCAATCAATGCCTCCTCTATCAAATAATATTATAATATTTTTAGACCTACAACACTTACAGTGGTATAATGCTAAAATAAAAGAAATCCAAAATATGCAACGTTTCCTCTTCAAAAGTTGAATGCAAGTGGTTGTTGTACAGAAGACCAAACACTTTTATATCATTATTTATATAGTGATAACCAGTGCAATTCAATGGATTCTATACAAATTACAACATAGCGTGACTTAGTGTTTGCTTTGTTTTTATCATTTAGTTGATTAGAACTACAAATCAACATGAATTACCATTTTAGGTAAAGCAAACAAAGTGTATCAAGGTACCCCAGGTAAACCCTAATAATGACTGATTAAGGTATTGTAAAAATAAAATATATTTTTACTTGGAATTAGACAAAATACTATAATACAATCACTAAATGAGATGAGGTTCATACAAGGAATCATTAAAATAAACATTATTAATGATATTAGTAATAACAGGAACTGAGTGTTTCCATCGTACATTTAACAGATTATTGTTTCTTAAACTAAGATAATGGTTACAACATGGAGGCAGAAGCACAACAATCTAACTACTCTGGCTTACTCAGAAGAAAAGCACAACAATCTAACTACTCTGGCTTCAGCAATAGTGGTCAGACATAATAATAAATTAGCTTGTTTAAAAACTGCTAAT
Source organism: Antedon bifida (assembly GCF_963402885.1). NCBI lineage: Eukaryota > Metazoa > Echinodermata > Crinoidea > Comatulida > Antedonidae > Antedon > Antedon bifida. The sequence continues at coordinate 13,881,668 of NC_136227.1, forward strand.
AAGACATTCTGACAAAAGACCTAATATATTTAAACGACTTTGGATTTAAATAATAAGTATTTTGTAATTACAAAATTGTATAAAGACAGAAGACAAACTGAAAAAAGTGTACTGTGAATTTCAGAGTGTTTAAAAAAGTATAAATAAACTACTATATTATGCCACAATAGTGCAACAAAGCCTGGTTTAATATTTAAGTTTATCAGATGATATTACTAAGGGGAATAACAGGGTGACAAACAAACAGTAAACTAAGGCAAAGGTTATTAGATTAATGTAGTCCAAGTTTAAACAACAGCCAGGGCAAACAGATAAACCAAACAAAAATTTACTTTACATCATGTTTCACACAGTTTATTAAAATAGATAGACTAACCAACATAATATAAGAGTTAAAAACAATACTGTATTTGATACACTTTATTAATTAGAAAGCCACAGATAAACCAACATGATATAACAGGTATAAAACAATACTGTAGAATGTATTTGATACTTTATTAATTAGAAAGGAACAAATAAACCAACATGATATAACAGGTATAAAACAATACTGTAGAATGTATTTGATACTTTATTAATTAGAAAGCAACAAATAAATTCACTTTAAAATGTATAAGAACGTTTATAAGTTTAAAAGTTTAATGTACATTTAATGTTCAATTTGTTCATTTAATTAGGTGATCATTTAGAATAAAATGATCACCTATTGTTATTGTATGAAATCTTTATTTATTTTTTGGTTATCCGCCTCAAGCGGATAACCTTTGTTATTGTAGTGTTACTTTTTTTTTTTATTATTCTTCTTTCTTTCTCAGATTTTGTGCACGCGTTTTCTCTTCAACGTGTTAACGTAACATGTTGTAACTTGGTCAACATTTAGACATTTAACTGAAGATGTTCAGCCAAGATTTTGGACGCTGTCAGATCCGCGTAGCGTAAGTCACGCGCGATTTTCTGAAAATCTTAAATCGGTCATAACTTCGAAACCGATAAATATTTTTTAACGAAATTTTCAACCACGTTTTCTTCACATCAATGGCTAACTTTTGGAATGTTTAACAAATTTGTGGAGACTAGAAAGTTTTCGCGTAAATTGCGTTTGAAATATTTTACTCTTCTTATTTTGTGCACGCTGTTTCTCTTCAACGTGTAAATATAATATGTTGTAACTTGTTCAGCATTTAGACATTTTACTGAAGTTGTCCAGCCAAGCTTTTTGACGATGTCAGAGCCGCGTAGCGTAAGTTACGCGTGATTTTCTGAAAATCTTAAATTGGTTTTAACTTCGAAACAAACGAATATTTTTTAACGTCATTTTCAGCCACGTTTGCTTCACATCAATAGTTAACTTTTTTAACGCTACCGCAATTTGTAACGTTAGAAAGTGCGCGCGTAAATGGCGTTTGAAATTTTAAAATGCTTCAAATCAATTTCTGATTAAATTAGAGCACGATTCAGGTCATTTTAAGCGTTTAAAAAATTGCCACTGGTGCGCACATTTTTACGCGCGCACGGCGCAGGGAACACGTATGAGCATTTCTTTTACACGATTTGTGTTTTTAAATCTTCGGTTAACAATTTTACGTTATTTTATTCACTTTTCAACTTGAAATGGCGTTCTACGAGCACGTTAAACATGACAGGTTGCGCACGAAAACGTCAAAAAATTGTGAAAATGTTCCAAAATATGTCTACTTTTAAAAATGAAACAGTTCACCAGAATGCAAGGTTACCCCAATTTTTTATTTTATTTTCTTGCAGTGTATGAATCATAGGTCTAATTTATAATAGTCTTGAATGTTAAAAAGTGTTTGATGGCTACATTATTTGCATATTAAATGTAATTTTTGAAATAATTATCATCAAACAAACATAAACATATTCAAAGAGCAAAACAATAAACATAACGTTTATCTTTTTTCTTTACATGTTAATATATAAAACTTGAAAGTATGCACTTTCATAATATGTCACTGTTTAAAATGTGTGAAGATTTCATCATAGTAAACATTATGATTAAATTCGATATGTAATAATCAACTTGCATCGAGGGGGTTCACGACATACCGAATGAACGAGGATTCTTTCTTCGGATTTTCTTCACCAGGTGCTCATATGGCTCGATGTGTAGTGCAACCGACTTTGGTATCACAGGTACCGGGTTCGAATCCCATCACGGGAAAACAATCAATTAAAAGGATTTATTTGGTTATTACACTTACAGGGCAGTTTTAATTTTGAATAGGCTACTTTTTTGGAAAAGTCATAACTGAGAAGTACTTTAATACGCAAGATACGTTTTGTTGCGGGCGGATAACCAAACTCGTCCTCAAGTGACGAGTTTAAGATCTAGTTTTTTTATTTTTTTTTTTATTCTTTCTGTACACTTTTTGTGTAACAAATATCTCAAAAAGTTGAATGGCAATGATCACAAAAATTACACAATGTCTTTCAAATACTTTAACTTAGACATAATAAGCTTTTCAGTGTGATCACTCATCCGTGACGTCATTTATACGCCATTTTGTGAAATCACAATATCAATCATATCTTTACTATTCATTATCACTTATTAATGAAATTCACTACAAGTAAACTTCAGGTCAAGGTAAAAATATTAGAAAATAAAAACTTGCGCGTTTCAAGGTCATGCGCGTGAAATCGTGCGTTAAAAATTTTAAAAGCCCAAAATTAAGTTTTGATTTATTTAGAGCATGAATCAGGCCATTTGCGTGTTTCAAAAAATTACTGCGCAAAAAAAATATTTTGCGCACGCAATACTTAAAAAGCGTAAAAAATGCGAATTTTTTTTACAAATCGCATTCTACTCACCATCCTTAGTACATTCACCAAATTTGAGTGAGTTCCGACTTAAAATAACGCTATACAAGCAGGATAAAAATGACAAAATGCGCAAATTAATTGCATCAAAGTGCTGAAAATGGTGAAAAATAATGCATTTTTAAAATGAAAATAATTCTTTAGAATGCAAGATGACCCCCAATTTTTTTAACTTATTCTGGAAGCCATTAAGTTGTAGATATGAATTCATGTACACATTTTACGTACAAAATGTTTTGACGTCATCAAATGGCCACTTGAATTTAAAAATTAGGATTTTTTTATCTTTTTGTGTAGAATATCACATTCAACAGAGCGCATCTTGTTTATGTATGCTCGAATTTCGCACAAATTTCAGTATGTGCTTGCTTAATTAATTATCTTTATCATGAGTTGACACTATTTTCTTTTTGATGACGGCATCATGCGTAAAAACTTGAATAACGTAGGCCGTGTAATTTCACCTTCGCAGTAAATTTGAATATCTTATAGCTCTTCAGAATTGAAGGTTACCTTGATGATTATAATTTGTTATGAAAGCTGATGAAATGTAGATATGAATTCATATAAAAATCAAGCCTATCGGATGTTGTGACGTTAACATATGGCCAGTTTATGTGAAAAAGTAGTTTTTTCATATTTTTCGTCAAAGTAATACACATTTCATAGAGCGCGCACAGCGCTTCTACGTGCCAAATTTTTTTCCAAATCTTATATTTTTTTGCTCAATTAATTATCTTTCGAAATTGTCATCTTAAAGTTTTGTTTGATAACGCCATCATTCGAAAAAATTAGAACATGATGTGTGTCCCGTAATTTCACCTATGCTACACTGTATATAGATATACAGTATATACTGTACATATTGTATATGGCATATAGGCACAACTCAGCACTATAAGCGTATAATAGGATGGCATACATCAACATTTTCCGATCGTATGTTAACGTACGTGCATGTTTAAAAAAAATTAATTTCAGTAAAATGATAAAAATGATCACCTATAATTCGTCAAAGTGACGAATTAAATTCTAGTTACTTTTGTTGTTGTTTATTCTTTTTGGATGCACTGTGTGACACCAGTACCAATGATATTAAGGTATCATTTTCAATAAAGACAAGAAACAACTGGGTAAAATGTAAAACTTAACTCTTTGCTGTACAAAATGTTTAACATACTAATAGATTGTAAAGACAAGCAGGTAAACTAACATGACAAACAGATACAACACAAATACTCTATAATGAACATTTTACTTTTAAAGATATGAAATGAAGACCAATACTGGACAAGAATTGTTATAAATTGTCTGCGTCAATCAAGTATTCAAAGTCGCATGATTTAATGTTTGCTTTGATTTTATCATTGCCCTACAATTTCAAATGTAATATTGGTTAAAGACAAGGTAAAATAAATAGAAAATCCAAAGGTCATAATATCAGATAATGTCAATGTCAAATAAATTGTTCTCTTATTTGTATCATGTTTGTTTCTTGTTATCCTGATTTGTTAATTTTGTATAGATTTTTCATTTTGTATGATTTACCATTTCAACTATTTTTTACTATTGTGAAACTTTACTTCCAATTCTGCCGTGTGCTATAATGACATTTTAATAAAAGCATCTTATACTACAGATGCATATTGATTTTTCTTTTTGATCATGTCACATGGTGAATAAATTAATCAAATAAAATGTTTAAAAATGAATTTAATGATTTTATTGAAAATTGATTGAGTGATTGTATAGTCACATGACAGCAAAGCTCCAAATGTGCAAATTACATAATAGTCAATTGTTTACAAGTCTGTATTGAAGGAAGTTCAATAACATTGGACTTTGTGTCATACAGTAGCTACACTCACTCACACCCTGCAAAATAAATATGAACAGTACAAAGTAATCTTTTAAAACGTTTGACCAATTAACAACACAATTCTTAATAACGCCCTCTAGGCCAAAAAACAAAATAATGAAATGTTTTTGTCTGTAATACTTTATCAATAAAAGAAGAGATTTACCCACTTTCTGTATCCCTTTTGTCCATTGTAACTCTCTTAAATATTCTTTTTTAATGTCATTCCAGCCATTTGGAACAATCTCTCAATTCACATTCGTAACTTTGTTAAATCAATTTAAATTTGCAACCTATCAATTTCTTTCAGCAAAACTGTAAATAACAATTGAATTGAAAAACTTCCGTCTAATTTAGACATGTGAATAAGCTTTAAGAATCCTTTGTATAATTTAAGTAAAACAGTATTAGATTAGGCTCAACACTGTAGGCAGAGAATCCATAAAAAGGTAATATTTACACTTTAACCTTTGTATTGATTACAAATATAGAACAGCAAAGATAACAAATAAGCTTACATTGGTGGCAGTATTTATAAGAAAGAAGTGATCTCAAATGTTGGGACACTGGTGGCAGTATTTGTAATCTGAGTTTAAATTTATTGATTTAAAGACCCCTTACCTGCAATTTTGGACGTTTTTTGGAAAATAATACATATATATCACTTTAAAAACATTAAACCATGTCATTCCTTGTCTTAAATGTACGTTTTATGGTAAATTATGATAAAAAGTGAGAAACAATGCACTACCTAAGTAGCTCGCGGTGATCGATCTCTCGTGGACGGTCTTTAGGCCTAGCCTAGCTAGGCTTAGTTTTGTAGGCCTAGCTGGTAAACATCGGTAACGTACGAACATCGTACGCTAGCTATATACCTAGCCTGACGTTGTATAGTTGCTGCATTAATTGTCTTTCTATTTTTGCCAGACTCCGTTGATACAAATTGGGGAAAACCCGGTATTTTCGCTGAAAAGTTAGGAGTCTTCCATTTGTTTTGGCCTCACGATCGATCGAAAAGGGGGCGAATTACAGGTGAAAAACAAAAATATCAATCCGCGCGCAATGCATTTTGGGATTTATAGCGGGCCGCTATAATTATTAGAATCGACTTATTTTTCACATTTTTAACCGTTTAAAGACGAAAAAAGTTATCGCAATAGGACCATATAGTATTATTTTTACATTAAATATAGTTTGTGATCTTAAATTAGATCTAAAAAACGTAGGGAAGGGGGCTTTAATTTATTTCATTAAGTGAATTTTGTTTCACTCCACAAAGTGCATTTTATCATTTCATTTACAGTGAAGGTGGCAAAATCTATATGATAAAGTTACAAATTTAAACTGTTATGATCATTAATGATGTATAAGAAAAAAAGTAATGTATACAAATATTTATTATGGTTGGATAACAAACCATCAAAACAAATATAACACAATTACTGTATTGACTTATTTACTATGTTAATAAATATTTATATAAAATTTGACAAATTCTATATATGAGTGTTTATAATAATGTAACCTTATTTTTAGGGATTTAAAAGTTAAAAGTTAAAAAGGTAAAAGAGAAAAACAAATATTATTAAAATCAATCCAGATGACATGATCAAACCCCAATAAGCTGACAAAGGCTATGAAATGATGATGATGTACACATTGTGACTTAATTTTTTATGTTGTTTTTCTTGATTTACAGTTTTTAATATTTTTTTAAACCATATTTAATGAGTGTGATCCATCCAGCAATTGCTGATCATTAGGGACCCTCAGAGGTTCACAAGACAAACATATACACAAGATGCTCTACATAAGGCCGCTGGAAATACATTACATGGTTCTTGTCACCGCCCGCTCGCGATTTTAGGCCCCGCACCAAAAAAGTTCATCTTTCATCTTTGTGTATTTGTTAAGAAAAAACAGGGGAAAAAATTTGGGAAAAGTACAAATTTTGTTATATTTTCTTTCATGAAAATCCGACTCACCTCCCGTCGATTGTGAACGCTCAAACCATTGTGTGATCGCACGATTTCGCAACATAAAGTGTGTATATGAATCGTTGCGGACCGACATAAATCCGTATTTTGAGCCTATTTTTGTCCGGGCGCGCTTGCGTTGAGTGTGTGTTTGTCGTATCCACACGCGATATCAATACCTTGCATATCATCAGAACGAGGTCTACCGCGTTTTTTTTGGTCTGCTGCTCTCGTACATTTCGCGATCGATCGTTGTGCCTAGCTACCTCTCTGCCTACGGCATTATTGCATTCAAGGTTTATTTCACTTAATTAAAATACTGTGATGAAAGATGAACGTTGAAAAAAATCCCTCACCAATTTTTTGATAAGTGCTGATGAGAACCATGTAATGTATTTCCAGCGGCCTAAACAAAGTCTTATTACAAGTCTTTGGGAGTGGAGTTGTAATTGTGTCCTTAGAAAAATAGAAATGTGAGTGTGTGTGTTTACCTGGTATGCTTTGTCATTCTGCCTGTGATGTTGATTTGAGTTAATAGCTAATTTGGACAGAGAGTACAGTATTACAATTAGCTTTCTTAACAACAGAGCTAACTATTCTGTGCCACCATTCATTAACGCTGTGAATTTAATCAATTTTGATACAAAGATGTTTAACAAATTTACTTCCTTTATTTATAATATAAATATTATATTGTTTGGCCCCAGTCCTAAAACCATCTTGAAACCTTTTTTTTAAAGTTTTTCCGTAATTCCAGTCATGAAAACTGATGATCTATAGTAAGCAAGACAGGCCTAGCTAGGCTATGCCTAAACAGTACCTAGCTCGCTATAGTATATATAAGCCTAGTACTAGGCCTGGGCCAGCCTTACCTGTTCCTCCTCCTACTATCTATTACTCTAGCACCCTTTTTGTCTAGTATAGCCTTAGGCCTACATCACCCTACATAAGTAGGCATATAGACAGACACTTAGGCCTAGGCCTAGGCCTAGGCTAGTTAGTAGTATTTAGGCCTAGGCCTAGCCTAGAGCAGTTAGTAGTTTTAGTAGAGTGTACCTACATTTATTTCGCCATTTTTTCCTATCAACATTCACTGTACTATAAATTATTAATTACCATAAAATATTACCGGTAACAAACGTAACAACTTGTTTACCACATAATATAAATACAGGTTTCACTTTGAGAACTTTTTTTGATGAGCCATCATGCCACACGTGTGCTGGCTGTTGAAGAAGGGTGACTCTACATACTATGACCAAAGAACTTATAAGTTCTTTGCTATGACCTGGATCTTAAGAAGTACGTACCTGGAAAATGACTTATATTAATTAATCCAAATTTTTAAAAATGTTTGCTTTTTTATTGTAGGCCTACATTTTAATCTTTTCATTAATATTGCCTTTTGCCATTTTTATCCCTTTCTTGAGTTTTATTTTATTATTATTACTTGTATAGCGCACATTTATACAACATTTAATTATAATCAGCGGCGCTTCACATCAATTAGTATCGTAACATTGTTTGAAATATAGTGCTTTTAAATGTTTTTTAAACTGATTATAGTCGTCCAAGGGTTTAATGTGACTTGGTAATCTGTTCCAAATTTTGGGTCCTGCTACGGCGAACGAACGGTCAGCAAATTTTAACTGTATAAACTTATTCATTCTTTATGTTTTGTTGTCGTTTTGAGCCCCCCCCCCCCCCCCCCATATAAACAATAGTCTAGACAAACATAAAAATCAACAATTTTAAAAAAAACCTTAACAACTAATATATTTTATATTATTTTTTACACAGACTACCTATTTGTATATAAAAATTAATTGTGTGTATTTTTACCTAAATTGCATGCTTAGAAAAATATGTTGTATGCCTATTTTACTTACTTCTTACTACTGATAGGCCTATTGTTATCGATTTATAGAAAATAGTATATGTTAGTTGTGGGGTTCACGTTTTATTATTTACCATGCTAATTTTGACCAATGACAAGCGACAGTTTGAGTAATCCATCACTTAATGCTCATACAACCAAATTACACTTTATTGCGGCCATATAGTTAGTAGGCCTACTAAATTAATTAAATCTAAGAAATTTCGGTTAAAGGTGTATTGTCCTCCCTGAAAAATAATTTTTAACTTTTTTGTTGTTGAATATGCAATTTAATGTCACATGATAGTTATCCACTTTTGGATAAATTTGATCTAAAAAAAATGTATTTAAGCAAAAATGGTCAAATTGACTGCCAGCCAATGGATTTTTGGTTGAATTTAACCATTTATTATGTTGTTTTTTAAGTGAAAATATTATTTTTCTTTCTACGGAAGTGTTTAACTTTATTAAAACTACAAAATAACCTATTCAAAGTCTGATTTAATTAATCTTTAATTTTCATGTTATTGGGGGACAATACATCTTTTAGCAAGACAAACATTACCAATGATTTTAGTTAAAGTAGGCCTACTAATAACAGAACAGACATAAAGTTTGCATTTGTTTCCTAAAATAGCATTTACACAATCATAGAACAGGCCTACTGTAATTTTCAACTCACTATCACTTCTAAATACACTTTGCTAACAAATAGTATATCAACACTTAAATAAACGGAGAGTGTTTGAATGTCTGATAACTGTTATCACTTACGTTCCAAAATATTGGTGGCGTACTTGCCGCTTTGTTGTGTGACATGACAAGTTCAGTTTTGAAATTAAGGGCTAATGAGGCAGACCTGTTAAATGAAGTTGTTTATTAATATATTTGTAAATTGTTTTTCTTGTTTACAGGAATGTTTTTCAATTGTAGTTGCTGGTTATGATATTTTGGACTAAATTTGATTTATTGACTGGTATGTGATATCTATATCTATGTACTAAAATATAAAACGATCAGTGACTGTTGTTTTAGGTTCTTACTGTGAATGACTGCATAATGCATACTACAATCTCATTGGCCCGTATTCATGATTATCTTTTGCCGATTTTAATATTGTCCAGACTAAATCCAGAGATAGTCCAGTCATTAATACGGACCTTATGGGTCTCAGAGTAGACTTAGCAAATATTAGAATTATTATATCAAATCAAATAAACATTTATTTAAAGTTTAGTTGTCTGCGTCTCTGTATGTGCGTGATCGTACGTTAAATTATATCAAAATTAATAATATGTCAAATATATTTCTTTTTTTGATATTTTATCCAGTATAAAGTAGGCCTATACTGGATACTGTATAGGCCTAAATATTAAATATATCATCAATTGTTCATTACAAAAATAAAAATATATATAATCTGGTTTTTAAAAATTGTATTATATAAAATTGTTTAGAAATATACTATTTAAAAAATGGGTTCCGATGTGCTTTGAATGAATAAATTATCAAGCAACAATGGACTGTGGAACAAACGACATAGCGTTAGGCTAGTTATCTAACGCCACGGCCGTGGCGTAGTAAGTGCCTTCACACGCAAGGCGTAGGCTACGCAATGCGTAGATTAATGCTTACGGTATTATGAATGATTACTATAGCCTAAAATCTCATTTTGTCTGTGATTATAATTAACAAAAATTTGAATTATTATATCAAATCCATTATTTAATTCTTCTAATCAAAGTAAAAGTTTACCAATCAGTTGTCTGCGTCTTTGTATGTGCGTGTGTCAAATTATATACAAATAATTAAAATCATATTGTAAATCATATTTCTTTTTATATATTTTTTCCAATATACATAACAAATACATTATTTTCATTAATACCAAATATATAGAAAAAATATAAAACCTGGTTAAACCTTGTATTATTCAAAACTGTTTCAAAATATACTATAAGAAATAATGAAGTGATCCGGGAGTGCTCTCCATGAATAATAATATAGCAACAATGAACTGTGTATAACAAACGACTTATTAAAGATGTAGGTAACCTGTACGGATTATGGATGGAATAACGTTATCTTCTTTGTGAAGCAAATAATGCATTTTGCAGATTGCGTTTTACCAAGAGAACACATGCATCCTGTTTAAATTCAAGTGCAGACATCAATTCAAATCCTACGCCCTGCCCTTCTGTTCCAAATATAGGCCTAGTAGTATCTCGACAAAAGAAATAACACTAACAATTAGGCCTACGGGCCGATACATACAACATTGTAAGAATTTAAAAAGTAACTTTCCCGAAGCAAAATAGAGAAGCTCCTTAAATGTAAATTATGTCTACACCAACCAAGCTTTTAATGACGTTTGCAAGTGATTAATTTGCATATGTTAACATTTTTCCTGGTGTCCATCTTGTAGTTAAATATGACAACTTGAATCAGGTTCACGTTCAGGTTCATTGAGTTCATTTTAAGACAATATCATACACTAGTTTGTAAAGTGAACCACCTCATTACAATTATTGTCAAGAGATCGGTAATTTGTAGTTATAAGCTCACAAGAACTGTACAGTTGTTTTGATTTAACCGTGATCTCCATTGTATTTTAAATTACAGTTGCGTTTTATCTCTTTGTTTTGTTTCAAGCTGTACCGTTTATATTTATTTATTTGTCTGTATTGTACAGGTCACATACAGCGAACATGGGACATCAAAGGACTACCCTAGTAGTTCTATTAATATCTGTAATTTGTAAAAGGGGGAAGGCAGAATACTTCAATACTACAAGACAACCGATACTGTGGAATCAACACAAATAATGACACACTTCCCAAGACTTGCCAGCCTATACATAGATTCTTTATTCGTTCGTCATTCCGAAGTTTAAAATAAACCATACTAGCATATACTGATCTTGCATTTGTTTCGCTTTTGATTCTCGTACTGAGTGGTGATATAGCATGTAACCCCTCTTGTACTAACAGTGTGTCAGATCGAATCAACGCGGTATTCAATGCGACGATTGTAACTATTGATTCCATCTGAATTGTACCAACTTTTTAGAGGATGAGTCCATCGCTTAATGCTCATACAATCAAATTACACTTTATTGGACGGCCATATAGTTAGTAGGCATACTAAATTAATTAAATCTAGGAAATTTCGTTTAAAGGTGTATTGTTCTCCCTGAAAAATAATTTTTAACTTTTTTGTTGTTGAATATGCCATTTAATGTCACATGATAGTTATCCACTTTTCGATAAATTTGATCTAAAAAAAGTATTTAAGCAAAAATGATCAAATTGACTGCCAGCCAATGGATTTTTGGTTGAATTTAACCATTTACTGTATTATGTTATTTTTTAAGTGAAAATATTTTTTTTTTCTACGGCCAGAAGTGATTAACTTAATTAAAACTACAAAATAATCTATTCAAAGTCTGATTTAATTAATCTTTATTTTTCATGTTATTGGGGGACAATACATCTTTTAGCAAGACAAACATTACCAATGATTTTAGTTAAAGTAGGCCTACTAGTATAACAGAACAGACATAAAGTTTGCATTTGTTTCCTAAAATAGCATTTACACAATCATAGGCCATCTTTACAGGCCTACTGTAATTTTCAACTCACTATCACTTCTAAATACACTTTGCTAACAAATAGTATATCAACACTTAAATAAACGGAGAGTGTTTGAATGTCTGATAACTGTTATCACTTACGTTCCAAAATATTGGTGGCGTACTTGCCGCTTTGTTGTGTGACATGACAAGTTCAGTTTTGAAATTAAGGGCTAATGAGGCAGACCTGTTAAATGAAGTTGTTTATTAATATATTTGTAAATTGTTTTTCTTGTTTACAGGAATGTTTTTTCAATTGTAGTTGCTGGTTATGATATTTTGGACTAAATGTGATTTATTGACTGGTATGTGATATCTATATCTATATGTACTAAAATATAAAACGATCAGTGACTGTTGTTGAGGTTAATGCTTACTGTGAATGACTGCGTAGTGTAGGCCACAATCTCATTGGCCCGTATTCATGACTATCTTTTGCCGATTTTGATACTGGTTTAGTCCAGGACTAAATATTGTCCAAACTAAATCCAGAGATAGTCCAGTCATTAATACGAACCTTAAGGGTCTCAGAGTAGACGTAGCAAATATTAGAATTATTATATCAAATCAAATAAACATTTATTTCTTCTAATCAAAGTAAAGTTTACCCGTTAGTTGTCTGCGTCTTTGTATGTGCGTACGTCAAATATATATCTTTTTTTATTTTGTCCAATATACATATTAAATATATCATCAATTGGTCATTACAAAATTTAAAAAAAATATATAAAATCTGGTTATTAAAAATTGTACTATTGAAAAATTGAATAAAGTGTTCCGGTGTGCTCTGAATCAATAAATTATCAAGCAACAATGGACTGTGGAACAAACGACACAGCGTTAGGCTCGTTATCTAACGCCACGGCCGTGGCGTAGTAAATGCCTAGTTCACACGCAAGGCGTATGCTACGCAATGCTTATGGCATGGCTTACGCCCATACGTGTAAACAGGCTCTAACCTACGGTAACTCCGTAGCGAGTCAAGGACCGACATTCCAATGTTGTATGGCCTACATTTATGACAAATGTGCTTGTAGATTAATGGATGCTTACAGATTAATATAGCCTAAAATCTCATTTTGTCTGTGATTATAATTAACAAAAATTAGAATTATTATATCAAATCCAATATTTAATCCTTCTAATCAAAGTAAAAGTTTACCCATCAGTTGTCTGCGTCTTTGTATGTGCGTGTGTCAAATTATATACAAATAATTAAAATCATATTAGTAAATATATTATAATATAATATATTTGTTTTATATATTTTTTCCAATATACATAAAAAATACATTATTTTCATTAATACCAAATATATAGAAACAAATATAAAACCTGGTTAAACATTGTATTATTTAAAATTGTTTCAAAATATACTATAAGAAATAATGAAGTGATCCGGGAGTGCTCTCTATGAATAATAATATAGCAAAAATGAACTGTGTATAACAAACGACTTACTAAAGATGTAGGTAACCTGTACTAATTATGGATGGAATAACAGTATCTTCTTTGTGACGCACATGATACATTTTGTAGATTGCGTTTTACCAAGAGAACACAAACATCCTGTTTAAATTCAAGTACAGACATCAATTCAAATCCTCCTATGCACTGCCCTTCTTGTGATTTTCCAAATATAGGCCTAGTTGTTTCTCGACAAAAGAAATAACACTAACATTTAGGCCTACAGGCCGATACATACAACATTGTTAGAATTTAAAAAGTAAATTTTCCGAAGAAAAAATAGAGAAGCTTCTCAAATTTAAATTATGTCTACAACAACCAAGCTTTTAATCAACTTTGCAAGTGATTAATTTGCATATTTTAACATTGTTCCTTTTTTTTTCTTAATAATTATATACATTTATTTTTTACAATTGCTTTGCATGAATGATCAGTACATAATTGAAATAGTATAACACTAATCATAATTATACAATTTTGTAGAGAAATCGTCTACTTGAAAAAGTTAGCATTACGTAATCAAGGTAATCAACCAAAGAATTATTTTAAATCCGGTGGTTTCAGTAGAGTAGGCAGGCTGTACAGACTATACGTAAACGTATTAATCTAATTCCCACATTGCGCCCCGTACATTTAAAACTTTTTACAATGGTCTGTTAGAAAGAATTTAAACTGGACGACTTTAATTTTTATATACAAGATCATTATATATGACGTATGTACAAGTATAAATGTCATTATTCATTAGTTCAGTTTCAAGTTCAAGGTGCTACTAGTTACGTATTGCTGCGCATGCCTTAATGTACATCACAAGTCAAGAGACCAAGTCTTCGAGTCAAATACTATCACCTCTAAATATCTCTCGTTCTTTTATTACCGGTATTGCCGTCTGTAGCTCTGGCTTTGCCGAGTTGATCGGCTCTCACAGTAAGCGCCAGTGCGTCCATGTCGACATGCGCACTTGTCTGGTTCAACACACCGTCCGCCATACAAACATGGACGTTCGCAAATGGGTTTTTGGCAAGAAGTCCCACTGTATCCTTGAGGGCATGCGCACACATCTGGTTTGATACATACACCATTGTTACGACATCTATTACTGCAAACGGCTTTCTGACAATGTCTGCCTCGCCAGCCAGAAGCACATGAGCACAAATCAGGGGCTACACAGCGTCCACCATTAAGACACCGCGGTTCACAGAGGGGAATTTCGCATCGTCTACCAATGAACCCATGTGGGCATGAACACGTATTCTTGCGTACACATCTTCCACCGTTCAAGCACGTCTCATCACATACACCTGTCTCACAATATCTTCCATGATATCCACGTGAGCAAAGACATTGCGAAGGATTGGCACAAACACCACCATTCATACAATTTGTTTGACAGAGTGCTTGTGAGCAAGTAGGTCCTGAATACCCAGCAGGACATACACACGTATCAGGGTCCGAGCAATAACCTCCGTTTTGGCAGTTTAAACGACAAGTCACTTTATCACAGAATTTTCCCGTGTATCCTTCGTAGCAACTGCACTCGCCCGGTGCAACACACACTCCATTTTGACAGTAAGGTCTACAAACAGCTATTCTACAACCATATCCTGTCCAACCTTCTTCGCATATACATTTATTTCCCCCAGTGCACCGCATGTTCTTTGGACATGTCACAGAGCAGCGATTTACTTCAACGCATGATACGCCATCACCAGAATATCCAGGAGAACAAGGTCCACACCTGAAGCTAAGAGATTCGTCGGTTATTGTTTCGGAGCAGACGACACGATCAAAGCACGGGTTAGGATCACACGGAGTGACAGACTGCTCACACAGTATGCCTGTATAACCAGCGTCTCATCTGCAGAAGAAGATGGAATCAATTGACACAGAACACGAGCCATGATGACAAGGATTCGGTGTGCAGACGTCACCAGATAGATCGTACGGTGGTATACTTTCACAATGATCACCTTTGAAATCATCTGGACAGATACAGACGACATCAGTTTCTTTATATTCTTTGTCTTCTTTGCATTTCCCGCCGTTTTGACAAGGGCACTCTATAACTGTCACATCAATAGTGGCGGCCTCTGTAGCACCGCACCTGTCAGTCGCCCTCACGGGTATAACTACATAATTCGCTTTTAACGGTTGCCACAGTAACTTGCCATCTTCTGACAAACTGATACCATAGTCATCTTCTTTCCAAATAAGGTCGTAAACTAAGACGTCACCGTCTGGGTCATTGTACATTGTTCCTGGTGTGCATCTTGTAGTAAAATATGACAACTTGAATCAGGTTCACGTTCAGGTTCTTTGAGTTCATTTTAAGACAATATCATACACTAGTTTGTAAAGTGAACCACCTCATTACAATTATTGTCAAGAGATCGATTTTGTTTCCGATAATTTGTAATTATAAGCTCACAAGAACTGTACAGTTAATTGTCATCTGCGTACTTGATTGCCACACAGTCCCACACGTACACAGGGGAATGGCGGTCGTTTACGTACATGATGTATAGGAATGGTAAGCCCAGTGCGTACTCGATTGCCACACAGCCCCACACGTACACAGGGGAATGGCGGTCGTTTACGTACATGATGTATAGGAATGGTAAGCCCAGTGCGTACTCGATTGCCACACAGCCCCACACGTACACAGGGGAATGGCGGTCGTTTACGTACATGATGTACAGGAATGGTAAGGCCAGTGTGTACTTGATTGCCACACAGTCCCACACGTACACAGGGGCATGGCAGTCGTTTACGTACATGATGTACAGGAATGGTAAGGCCAGTGCGTACTTGATTGCCACACAGCCCCACACGTACACAGGGGAATGGCGGTCGTTTACGTACATGATGTACAGGAATGGTAAAGCCAGTGTGTACTTGATTGCCACAGTCCCACACGTACACAGGGGAATGGCGGTCGTTTACGTACATGATGTACAGGAATGGTAAGGCCAGTGCGTACTTGATTGCCACACAGTTCCACACGTACACAGGGGAATGGCGGTCGTTTATGTACATGATGTACAGGAATGGTAAGGCCAGTGCGTACTTGATTGCCACACAGTCCCACACGTACACATGGGAATGGCGGTCGTTTACGTACATGATGTACAGGAATGGTAAGGCCAGTGCGTACTTGATTGCCACACAGTCCCACACATACACAGGGGAATGGCGGTCGTTTATGTACATGATGTACAGGAATGGTAAGGCCAGTGCGTACTTGATTGCCACACAGTCCCACACGTACACAGGGGAATGGCGGTCGTTTACGTACATGATGTACAGGAGTGGTAAGGCCAGTGCGTACTTGAGTGCCACACAGTCCCACACGTACACAGGGGAATGGCGGTCGTTTACGTACATGATGTACAGGAATGGTAAGGCCAGTGCGTATTAGATTGTCACACAGTCCCACACGTACACACGGGAATGGCGGTCGTTTACGTACATGATGTACATGAATGGTAAGGCCAGTGTGTACTTGATTACCACACAGTCCCACACGTACACACGGGAATGGCGGTCGTTTATGTACATGATGTACAGGAATGGTAAGGCCAGTGTGTACTTGATTGCCACACAGTCCCACACGTACACAGGGGAATGGCGGTCGTTTACGTACATGATGTGCAGGAATGGTAAGGCCAGTGCGTACTTGATTGCCACACAGTCCGACACGTACACAGGGGAATGGCGGTCGTTTACGTACATGATGTGCAGGAATGGTAAGGCCAGTGCGTACTTGATTGCCACACAGTCCCACACGTACACAGGGGCATGGCGGTCGTTTACGTACATGATGTGCAGGAATGGTAGACCAGTGCGTACTTGATTGCCACACAGTCCCACACGTACACAGGGGAATGACAGTCGTTTATGTACATGATGTACAGGAATGGTAAGGCCAGTGCGTACTTGATTGCCACACAGTCCCACACGTACACACGGGAATGGCGGTCGTTTACGTACATGATGTGCAGGAATGGTAAGGCCAGTGCGTACTTGATTGCCACACAGTCCCACACGTACACATGAGAATGGCGGTTGTTTATGTACATGATGTACAGGAATGGTAAGGCCAGTGCGTACTAGATTGCCACAGTGCCACACGTACACAGGGGAATGGCGGTCGTTTACGTACATGATGTACAGGAATGGTAAGGCCAGTGCGTACTAGATTGCCACACAGTCCCACACGTACACAGGGGAATGGCAGTCGTTTACGTACATGATGTACAGGAATGGTAAGGCCAGTGCGTACTTGATTGCCACACAGTCCCACACGTACACAGGGGAATGGCGGTCGTTTACGTACATAATGTACAGGAATGGTAAGGCCAGTGTGTACTTGATTGCCACACAGTCCCACACGTACACAGGGGAATGGCGGTCGTTTACGTACATGATGTACAGGAATGGTAAGGCCAGTGCGTACTTGATTGCCACACAGCCCCACACGTACACAGGGGAATGGCGGTCGTTTATGTACATGATGTACAGGAATGGTAAGAACAGTGCGTACTTGAGTGCCACACAGTCCCACACGTACACACGGGAATGGCGGTCGTTTACGTACATGATGTACAGGAATGGTAAGGCCAGTGCGTACTTGAGTGCCACACAGTCCCACACGTACACAGGGGAATGGCAGTCGTTTACGTACATGATGTACAGGAATGGTAAGGCCAGTGCGTATTAGATTGTCACACAGTCCCACACGTACACACGGGAATGGCGGTAGTTTACGTACATGATGTACATGAATGGTAAGGCCAGTGTGTACTTGATTACCACACAGTCCCACACGTACACACGGGAATGGCGGTCGTTTATGTACATGATGTACAGGAATGGTAAGGCCAGTGCGTACTTGATTGCCACACAGTCCCACACGTACACAGGGGAATGGCGGTCGTTTACGTACATGATGTGCAGGAATGGTAAGGCCAGTGCGTACTTGATTGCCACACAGTCCCACACGTACACAGGGGCATGGCGGTCGTTTACGTACATGATGTGCAGGAATGGTAAGGCCAGTGCGTACTTGATTGCCACACAGTCCGACACGTACACAGGGGAATGGCGGTCGTTTACGTACATGATGTACAGGAATGGTAAGGCCAGTGCGTACTTGATTGCCACAGTGCCACACGTACACAGGGGAATGGCGGTCGTTTACGTACATGATGTACAGGAATGGTAAGGCCAGTGCGTACTAGATTGCCACACAGTCCCACACGTACACAGGGGAATGGCAGTCGTTTACGTACATGATGTACAGGAATGGTAAGGCCAGTGTGTACTTGATTGCCACACAGTCCCACACGTACACAGGGGAATGGCAGTCGTTTACGTACATGATGTACAGGAATGGTAAGGCCAGTGCGTACTTGATTGCCACACAGTCCCACACGTACACAGGGGAATGGCGGTCGTTTACGTACATGATGTACAGGAATGGTAAGGCCAGTGCGTACTTGATTGCCACACAGTCCCACACGTACACAGGGGAATGGCGGTCGTTTATGTACATGATGTACAGGAATGGTAAGGCCAGTGCGTACTTGAGTGCCACACAGTCCCACACGTACACACGGGAATGGCGGTCGTTTATGTACATGATGTACAGGAATGGTAAGGCCAGTGCGTACTTGATTGCCACACAGTCCCACGCGTACACAGGGGAATGGCGGTCGTTTATGTACATGATGTACAGGAATGGTAAGGCCAGTGCGTACTTGATTGCCACACAGTCCCACACGTACACAGGGGAATGGCGGTCGTTTACGTACATGATGTACAGGAATGGTAAGGCCAGTGCGTACTTGATTGCCACACAGTCCCACACGTACACAGGGGAATGGCGGTCGTTTATGTACATTTGTGATTTCTTTCTTTATTCATCCAAAAAATACATAAACATAACATTATAATATAAAACATTAAAATAATTGGATAAAAAGGAAGAAGAGAAAAGGCAACTTCATGCCTATCTAGCTCTACTCCCTGTATAACTAAAACATTTCAATTTTATTGAAATCAAACAAATCATATTATGATAGCATTTAATTACTAATAAATAATAGTATAATAGTAATAATAATAATAGATGTATATAATTATATATATATATATAAATCATACTGTATATTACATATATATATACATACATACACACATACATCATACATACAAACATACACCATTTCAATTGTATAAACATACACATACACACATGTATATATTAATGCCATACATTTACTCATAAATGTTATGACTCCAACAGGAGTTCTATGACTTTGGTTTTAAAATGTTTCCTATATTTAATTTCCCGGACTAGTATTGGTATTTCGTTCCATATTTTCGTTCCTATACAGGTAATGGAAAATTGGCCGGATGTACTATTTGCCTTAGGTTGGTATAGATTTCCCTTACATTTTTGTCTAGTTTCATGTGAATGGGTGATAAGTGTTACATATTCGTTTAGATCATGAGGCAATTTATCGTGATACAAATCAAACATGAATAAGGAAATACATAATTTGTGTAACTTAAATACATCTAGCAAATTAAATTGTTTAAATAAAGGTTGAGAATGGGAGGTAAAGTCACTAAAAGAAATTGCTCTCACTGCCATTTTCTGAAGTAAAAAGATAATCTCAAGGCCATACATGATAAGTGGTTGTATAAATTATTTGTAAATTAATAAAAGAATATTCTGTGGAAGAAAATGTCTTAAAAAATGATTCCAATTTTTCTTTTAATAGTAGTTCTAATTTTCTGGTTTTAATTCTAACATTCGGACATTAACTAATGTTTCAAATATTTTGGCTAAAATTGGTAGAACAGAAATAGGCCTGTAATTGTTTATAACATCTTTTTCTTCCTTCTTAAAAATAGGATACACCTTTGTTATTTTCAGAGCATCTGGGAAGATCCCATTATTAAATGATAAATTAAATACATGCTCAAGTTGTCTACTAATATGGGAAGCAGAGTCTTTGACTAGACGCCCAGACATGTAATCATAACCAGATGACTTTTTTATATCTATATTTTAAATTAGATTTTCAATTTCATAATGTGTAATTGGTTTCAAGAAAAAAGAAGGCGTTATGGGATTTTGTAAAAATCAGAAGGTGGTGTCGAGTTTTCATTAATATTGCTGGCTAAATTGGCCCTATATTAACAAAATAATTATTGAAAGTTGAAGCACAATTTTCTGGACCGTTACTTATTTGTTCATCCATGTCATTGACCACTCTGAGTGTATCGAGAGGATTTCCGTGATCATTAGAGTTAGATCCTTTAATTAGCATGTTTATATTGTTCCATATTTTTCCACTATCGTTTTTACAATTTCTGAACAGTTTACCGTAATATATTTTTTTAGCCTTTCTGATTACACTTGTTAATATATTTCTGTACTTCTTATAGCGTGAAAATATCTGTGGATTAAAATTCCTTTTTATACACTTTGAGTACATTTTGTTCTTCTTGTTTATGCTTGTCTTGATTGCTTTGGAAAGCCAAGGTTTATCCACATGCTGTTTCTTTGGATTTTGCGTTGTAATTGGGGCATGTTTATCACAAACATTCAGAAATATATCATTAAAATTATTGTAGGCTGTATTTGTATAATTGGTATCATACACTTCACGCCAATAAGCCAGTTCAGAAATAAAATGTTCAACTTTATAATTTTTAAAGTTTCTGTTTGTTATAGTTATTGGCTTATCTTTTATTCTTAGGCCTAATGTAAAATATTCAAAAACAGCAAAAATAGGAAAATGGTCAGATATGTCTGTATAAATTGTACCGGAATGTATTTTAAATTTATGAATATTTGTATAAATATGATCAATTATTGTACTAGTAGTAATCGTTTTTCTTGTTGGACTGTTTATAAGTTGAGTCATGCAAATGCAATCCATTATTGAGAAAAAGTTATTATTAAGTGTGTTGTTGTCATTTGCATCCAAATTAAAATCCCCTAAGAGAATATAGTCCGTTTTATCAATGTTATTTTCCTTTAATGTATGAATAAGACTGTCTTGAAATTCTTTAATATTAGTATTTGGTTTTCGGTAGATAACACCTACAAGGATTTCAGAATTATTACTATTTGCAACTTTTAACCACAAGGACTCAGTATGGGTAACATTGGCTTTTACAAGTTTATAATTTAAAGAAGAATGAATGTAGGCACCTACGCCGCTCCCACGAGAATCCTCTCGACATACAACTTCTAAATTATAATTCTGTAGCCGGTAAAGCTCAGGTTGGGAAATATTCCATACCTCTGAAATACCAATAATATTAAATTTATATTTTAATATTTGAATTATTTTATATTATACAGGTTTCATAAAATAAATCGAGATTGTCGTAATTTTTACTTAAGGAGCGAATATTAACGTGTGAAGCGGAAAAGGCTTTATCTTGATAATTCATAAAGTTTTGATCAAAGTTATATGCATTTTGAACTGAATGCTTGACATTAAAGATATTAATTTCATTTTCTATGTTATTCATTTGTTTTGTTAAGAATGAAGAAAAAAAAAATAAAAAGAAACAAAAAATTATCGAAAAGTGATGCTAACGGTATAATAATCGAGGTCACATTAGTTTCAATTTCAAAATCGTGCTTAGTGAATATACCTAACGATAATACATTTCTTTTCAAAATTAAATTACAAACAGTTATAAATGGTATTGTAAAATTCCGTGCATAACCATCGTATATCTATCTTTGGATTTAATAACATAATTATAGATTGTTTAGTTCAGCCAATGTAAGAATGGTTAATTTTACTTCCCTGTTATTTCTGACTACTGTCGCCATCACCTTTCCATTGATTGACCATACGCTCTTTGTGCTTGGGTGCTTCTTGGCTTCAGCAAGTAGATTCCTTCTGTTCCATGTCAGGTCCTCTTGGATTGAAATACCACAATACAGGATGGTAAGGCCAGTGTATTACGTGTGTTACGTGGTATACAAGTGTAATGTATTGTATGGAAAAGAAGTTTACTTGTTAGGATCTGAAATATGGACATTTTTAAATCAATAAATAACAGAATGACTGATACAAAATTTCAAAAGTTTAGCAAGCTCATGGCTTTGTAATGGGATAAATGCAGAAGAAAGGTAAATAAAAAGGAGCCATGTAAGAATGTTCATATTCTGTGTGGTAAATGAAAAGGAAAGAAAGCCTTGCATAGGAAGTTGATGTTTCCAAACGCCTCTTAAACAAAATAGCATTTATTGCATGGAAGCATCTAATACTACTTTTGTACCGGTAGGTAACGTCATCAGAGAGATTAAACTTGGCATAATAATAATGTTGATTGGAAATCACACCTTTATATCGTTAGCACTCATGTCAAACAATGTGTCCAAGAATAATGAACAAAACAAAATCTTTAAAATGACAATAAGTCAAAAGCAATTAAAAATAAATAAAAGATTATTTAATAACAATATATAAGAACACAACAACACAAACATTACTTATGGCATTGAATTATGTTCAATATCATCAATAAATAAAGATGATCGTTTTTTCCATAACGTTTTACATAATGATTTACAAATGTCCACCACCAATCACCACCACCATCACACAGAATGCTGTCGTAGTGGTGCTTTAGGTGACAGGCTGTCACATCTGCCATTCGATTGGCTCCAAACAACGAATGAGAAAAAAAACAACAATGGACGTTCCAACGACGTTCAACATCACCACCAGACCGTCTGAACCACTCCATTTCGTTGTTGGAACACGTTGGTGCATTCTTGCTGACCGACCGCGTAACGTTTGTGACAGCCATACAACTGATTCCGTTCGACAAGATCACAAACGAAGAAGAAGTATGTGGAGTCTGGTTTGGCTGGTTGGGAATGCCAATAAAACAGATATTAACAGAACAATGAAGGTGGAGCGGATAGTTGGTTGTTGCCAGGAGTCGGTGTCCGAGGCTTAGTAAAATATCTAAAATGACCCAGAAATGTATGTTGTAGCCAACATTTTGACATTGTATCGATTGGAACGCCTTAGAATACGAAACAGTATATATCTGAGCCAAAAAGTGAATTTTATGATTTTATTTAAAAGGCCTATGAAGTCACAAAAAACGTCATCTTCGGCATGTCTTCGCAAGCAACGTCTTCGGAAGCATTGGAATGCTTGGTAATGTCACCCAAACAAAGTTCAAAGCTCAAAATGATCATGAAGATGATGGATTGGTAAGTGAACATGTGATATTTTCTCTTCAAGAAATTGATACCAAATTTGACCGTTTTGGAGTAACTGTTTAGATTTTACAGTCGAATTATTATTCGCTACGCAAAAGTGTAAATTTACAAATCGTGAACTTGACCATGCGATCCGAACGATTATATAGTGAAAAGGAATGTGTTTTGAAACTCGTGACATTGTCAATGTTCATGTGCCTCAAAAACCCATGGTTACGACAGTGCCATGATTCGGACACCTGGGGATTTCAAAGTTCATAGTTGGTAAAACTAAGCCGTCAGACAGATAGATGCACTATAAGACTAAACGACGATGTTGTTCAATCAATGGCATACACTCAACGCTCAAGATCCCCTTCCTAACACTCGCACCATCTACAGTACACGAATGGCTTAATTGTCATGCTGCTGCATGCGTCATGCGGCATTGGACACTTTCACCCATGAACATCTCCAGCCAATGTGAGTACGTCAATTAATGTGCAACATCAAAACAGTTCAAGACATGTGCCAGTACATTGAAATTACTTCAGCATGCCTTCAACAAACACTGCATGCAGCCAAAGTAATTGTACCTGTTCATTTTGCAATTATTGTCCAACACTAGCATTAACCTGTAACTCATACCCCCAAACCTTCATTTCAGAAAGATGTTTTATATAAATGTCATTCTTTCTTATTCCAGATATCACCATGCTAGCACAATAGCCCTTCCATCTGTCCAGACGAAACACATGACATCTATCTCCACATCCGAAAAACTCTGGATGATGCGTCTAAAGTCAGATACCACGGTGTGTAGATGACGTCAGTATATGGGTTCTGGATGATGCGTCTAAAGTCAGATACCACGGTGTGTAGATGACGTCAGTATATGGGTTCTGGATGATGCGTCTAAACGCAGATACCACGTTGTGTAGATGACGTCAGTATATGAGTTCTTGATGATGCGTCTAAAGTCAGATATCACGGTGTGTAGATGACGTCAGTATATGGGTTCTGGATGATGCGTCTAAAGGCAGATACCACGGTGTGTAGATGACGTCAGTGGTTCGATAAAAAGACAACGTACATAATGTACTTGTTTTTATTTTATTTTTGTAAATACACATAATGGAGGTTATATACATAAGTATCCTCAACACGAGTCTCGAGCTATTTTTCAAAAAAACTCAATACATACACGGTCTGATATATCTTTGTGTTATTCCAAAAATACGATCAATTTCTGGTATATCGGAAGCTGGTTTTCAGAACACCGTCACATAGGCATAATGTATAATCTATTCGATAAGTTCGAAGATGACAACAGTGAACCTCAACCGAACAGAAATTGGTGTCGGGAAGCGTCACTATTTTCAGTTCATAGGCAGTATCCGTACAAAGGAACACATAGCTCGTATACGGCATATAATGTCTCACGCGCTTGTTTGTTGTATTTTCTTTGTGTCTCCAAATGAAAACATTTTTATGGTACACTACTATTGCGTAGACAAGTTTTCCAGTTGCATCTTCTGTCCACAAATTCTCCACCAAAGCAGGCAGCCTTCAACGTCTCGGTTTGGTAGCATTTTGCAAGCAAATATTTGCTTGTCGTTTACGCGAGCGATTATCTTTTGCCGTTTTATGGTCAATTTTATAGATGAACGTTCGGCTATATACTGTCCAAACAACATCGGCTTACAGATTTCGTTGCCGTAAATCACTCCCTGGCATGATGACAGGTGTTTAGCACACGCGTTGACTTAACTTCAAATTTTCTTTCTACGTTTCACCTGTTTGTAAAGTGCTCTGTAAAGTCGTCTGTAAAGTTACAACTTGGTGACGTCTCTGAACGTCAATATCAGTCTACCATCACTCTCGGCAAACATGAAAATCCGTTAGGCTTCATGAATCGAAACTGGTACTTGGATACTCATTACACGATCTTTTAAGATTAAAAGATTAAAATTGTCGGGACGAAACTCTTAAAATCTGTTCCAACTCTTTACCATCCCGCATTGCTTAGTACATTGAAAAAGACTCTTTTCTGTTAAAAACTATCGACAATCATCTTCTGTCATTATGTTGATGTTGAAAGCCATTAATGACAAAAATTATAAAAAACTATTATTATATTTTGTTTATTATATAATGTGAGGAAAGCACGCAAGCTATGTTTAGACAATGCTGAAGTACAAATTTAAAAAAAAACGGAAAACGCTGGCTGCTCCTCAAGTCGGTTATGTTCCCCATCCCGGCATATAAATGGATTTTCACGTTCTATCGAATGCTAGAGTCGGCCGAATAACAAGCAAAGAATGGCAGGAGGACGAAGGAAACGGTGGCGAAAAAAGAACGAAATGACGACGAGCGTTGCCATTTGTTTGAACTGTCAACCGAAATGCTGCTGCACATTTTCTCGTTCTTGGATTACGTCGATGGTACAGTTGGCCAATTCAAGTCCCTTCATAACCACATGCCTCTATAGTTATTTCTGCCTTAACCTAATAGGAACAAAAATAATGAATCCGGCTACCATTGGCACGGCCACCAGTCAGGCGCATTGATAGTCTAGGTTCCAGAAATTAATATTAGTAAAAAGATAAATATTTTGGCACATATCCATACTGCCTACTTGTAGTTTTTAGACAAAAACATCGAAACATAAAGACATTAACTACAAGTCTAGAATTCCATTAATTTATGTTTTTAATTATCAATAGTGGTGAGACTTAATAATGTTAATAAGAAATATACGAATAAACTGGTCTACGGAATTGTGTTTACTACTGGTTTTATTTGGTACTTTTATGCAAATCTATACAGCAAACGATGAAACATTAGCTATTAATATAACTAATATAATAATAAATAATATCTACCCTTTGTAATGATATTATCAAGAGTTTCTCATAATATTCCAACGCCATCATCGGAACAATACGTTGATTATATTAAAATCAATAAATGCAAATGAAAGAGTTAACATTGTTGATTGTGCATGTTAATGCTAAATGTTACAAATGTCTCCATTACGTCCGTTTTTTGATAGCTTTATATTTGCTCTTTAGACAGAACCTTTCAGAAATGTGTATGTCGTTCAGAATGTCCGATGGAGTGAATGTAGCATATTCTTGTATGACTCATGAGCTCTGGTGTCGAGTGGGGATGTAATTTGTTCATAGTAGATTTAAATTCCTTTTGCATAGCCATCTGTGTGGCTGCTATGACCTAAGACGTTGGTAGACACAAGAGTCCCTGTGGAACATAAATGTTCTCTATGACATCGAACAGAGTGTTTGGTAGGAAACTGTGTTTTCTATTTATTTCAGGTTCAATACCACCCAGTACGTTATGATACATAATGGTTAAGACGTCACTGTTTGCGTTTTCTATAAATTCGCCAAAATCAACCTTAAGGCCTACGCTCTTGATGCACTGCCAAGTGGTCCTTTTCAGTTTCAATGTCGGTTTTCTCAACAAATCTGCTGGATGTGCTATCGTTGGATGAAACTCCATACTTTTCAAAATCCGTAAATCTGCTCTGGGAACTTCGTTCCATTGTGTTATCATACAATAAATATTCGTAAAACGATGAGTGCCTAGCTCTATGCAAATCATAGCCTCTGGTCAACACAACTCTTTTGCAAATCTCTTCAAAGTAATCTATGCTTTTCTGCTTTTCCTTTTCAGATCTTCGCAACATTATTCCTGTTTGGGAGCAATGCTATGCCTGTTCTAATACTGTTTTACTACCGTTTCCATATCGCTTCCCCAGGCATAACGAGAAAGAGCATCGATGTGTTCATAGTTTAGCTGTGTTAATTTAATGTTTGTTTCATTATCAAGAACAGTATTGCACGCACCATTGTCAATAATATTATTATGACCGATTTCTAATACCTCTGCATGCTTGCATCAATCAAGGTGCTTTATGAATTTCAATTTAACATCGTCACCATCTTTGTAAGAGATCAAAAAAAGAAAACAAATAAATTAAAAAATTAAAATACGATTTATAGTTTGTTGTTACAGAAATATTAAAACATTGTAAACATACGATAAGAGAAGAGATGCACACATCTGCATACGACAAGATTTCTACCGACATACCGAGAAAGTATGTCGAGAAAGTATGTGCGTTGAAAGCACTCATCCGATACGGGAATTGTTTCTGGATAACCAAACAGAGCGGGAACCCACCTTCCTAACCCTAACCCTAACCAAACAGGCTGCATCCATCATTGTCAGGTACAAGAGGCCATGTTACAACCGCTAATGTAGAAAACGCCAGCTAATGTCGAAACAACCGTTAATGTAGAACAATCCACCGCTAATGTAGTAAAACCTCCAGCTAATGTAGAAACACCAACAGCTTATGTAGTAAATAAAAATCAACACCAGCTAATGTAGAAACGGCCAACAGCTTATGTAGTAACGAAAATTGCCTCCCAGCTTATGTAGTTACTATCGCCAGCTAATGTAGAAAATGTTATATATTTTACAAAAATGTCTAAATCATGTGCAAATGCATCGATCTTTACTTAACTATCAGTCTTTCCACCTCGCTTATGCAACAATATAATACATATATTATATAAGTAAATTATATAATTATACTTATATTATATTTTATTTGTTTATATGAGTGACTACATTGTTATCAGTATTGTAACTGTGCATTATTATTGCTGTTATCACTATTGTTATCTGTTAACACACTTCCACCTAAAAATCTCACATCATACAAACACACAATATTAAAAGTGTTCATTTTCACCATTTTCTATATACAAAAATAAATCATCTTATTCACATTTTATTTCATAAACGTATATAATATAATGTACAAAGCTTAACACTTGCAATAATATGGAAGTAATTAAAATAAACTCACAATGATTGATTGTAAAAAAAACATACACAAATATAAATTGGAAAAAAAGACAAAGCAACTAACTAAAAAGCACCTGAAATAAACTACATTGAAACAATTATTGCTATCACATGCTATCTATTGTACATTAATGAGTCAAGTGGGTAGATAAGGAGGCAGTTATACTTTTAGTCATGATATTCATTTTATAATCAGACAGAAACTTTGATGAGAAAAATGTAACATACATTCATGGATGCTGCTTACTATTTTCATTCTGGAATATTAAGAGAACTAGGGCTGTATATTAATATATGACATGTCAAAATTCATTGCCAACAAATGAGCTCACAAGCTGTATTAGGACAGGTATGTAAAGTATTCCCCAATAGTTTCATCATTGTTTGTATTATTACAGTTCATTGTTATATCAATTGCACCAATGGTGAAATATTAATGTAAGCTACATTTCATCTTCAAACTTCAGCTGTCTGTATACTCCTTTAAGCCCGGCGCACACTAGAGCTTTCGGCCGAGCCAACTGGCACGAGTAACACTTGGCTCACTAAAAAATTTGCTGCAAACTATGATCGCGTTCTATCGGACGCACACTAAACGCGATTTTCTGATTGGATAATTACTTACTACGCTATACGGCACGCGCTGAAATATCATAATAAATCAGAACATGTCATGCGCAGTGGAATTTTTTAGTGAGCAGGAAGCTCACGTTCGGCGCACACGACGCAAAAATATTAAACACGATAGATATTTTCCTCAGCGGCACGCGTGGCCGATTCCTCACGAAATCCCCGGCGCACACTGTGAGGCAAGTGTTACTCGTGCCAGTTGGCTCAGCCGGAAGCTCTAGTGTGCGCCGGGCTTAAGGACAGAGAAGCTGTATCGTCCATCAAGAGCATTTAAATCTGAATCACTACTGTATGAATTTTTCCAAGATTAAATATTTGTCTTGTGTTTGAAACATTATTACAATAACCGATAAATAATTTAATAATACAGTCAACTCTCCAAAACAGGACAGCCTTGGGCTGAGCTAATATGTCTGGTATTCTGAATAATGGTAAAAAATGGGACATAAAGGTATGGTTTTGGATGAGCTGACTGTATTTAATAAAACTTAAATACAATCAAATTCAGATTTTGATTTGTTGTAATTAGTTTATTTAACAAAAATCCAAACAACTGTTATTCAATTTTAGTCACTTTTTAAATCAGGTTGTCTTTAAATTACTTATGATATAGAGTGCTAATTCTGATTCTAATAGTTATGTTGTCACATTTAAATTTTATCTATTTCAATAATGTAGCAAGGCTATCCATGTCATTGTCCTTAAGTAGTAGAATGTTAATTCAGTGTTATGTTGTCACATGTTATGTATTGTTATCTTGTATTCTATCTATTCCAATAATGTAACAAGGCTATCCATGTCATTGTCTTTAAGTAGTAGAATGTTAATTCAGTGTTATGTTGTCACATGTTATGTATTGTTATCTTGTATTCTATCTATTCCAATAATGTAGCAAGGCTATCCATGTCATTGTCCTTAAGTAGTCGAACAAATTCTGTGCTCTTTTTAGTGAATGTATCTTTCATTACTAACTTAAATATTAAAATCCAAACATCATCCGATTCCTTAACCTTCAGGCCACGCAACTGTCCAATTTTTACTTTATCTGCGTTACTTATCTTAAGACCAAATCTGATCACCTTTCGTACATCATTCCAGCGTTCAGAGATGATTAATTTCTCAAATCCAGCAAAGGTTGGTATCAAGTGCTTGATGCTTTCGTACACACCCTCCATTCCTCCTATTGCAATGATTTCAATGAGAACATCGATATTTGATTGGCTAATGATTCCAGGACCTTCAAGTAACTTAAACAGCTCAAATGGATTATTCCTTCTTTCTATTTCTACAACAGAAATATGTTCACACCTGCAAAGTATAACTTTCAATAGATTGACTTTCTCTGATTCTTTGAACCACGATGACACTTTGCTAAGCAGTTCCCGATAGTTATCTTTAGATATTTCACCTAAAATAAAAAACAACAGTGTAAATTTATGTTACTAAATCTTTTTTCATGGACTTAAAACCCACAATAAAAAAAGGCTGATGTAACAGATTGGAAATAAGTTCAGCACCAACATTTTGAACACTCTTTTATACTACCAAACAACAGGATGACTGAAAAATGATTAAAATAAAGCTAGTAGAGCAATTAATATAGATAATAAGAAACTGAATGGAAAACAAGAAAAATAAAGCAAGCGATACATATAAGATTACACCCTAATAATATCAATAGAGATGAAGGAGCATATGAACTATGGCACATTTACGATAACATTCTAAAACGTAAAGAGACCGACCCCCGCACATCCCACTTGGATAACACCAAGCGGTAAACTTCACAATGGCTCCTTTCAACAGTGTCATCGTCACGTCACCGCTACGTCACCAGAACGTATTCACTTATGATTATGCCTTGCTGTTAGTAGGCGAAACGTCAAGTTCTCTGGAAATGTAAGTACCGATATCATCTTACAAACTTGACATTATTTTGGATCATATAGAAGTAACTTTTTATCATAAAAGAAGATGACGAGAACAGACTACTCACTTTTGAGATGATCTGTCTCAGAAAGATCTTGGGCATACCCAGACTTGAAAAGATCAGAAACACCAAAATCAGAGAAACCCTTGGGCTGAACGACACCATAATTGACAGGATAGCCATAAAGAGGCTCCGGTATTTTGGACATGTCAATTGGATGCCCTCCACAAGATATCCAAATCTACTCTTGGGCGCAATTGTCCAAGGAACTAGACCACGAGGGAGACTAGCCAAGAAATGGTTAGACTGTGTGAAGGCAGACTGCACATAAAAAAACCAAGGATCCCTAACGAATGCAACTACAACATCACAAGATAGGAGGATCTGGCAAGAGGTCATGAAACAGGAGCCATCACAAGTCTCCCAGATGGTGTGGACGGCTTAGGTCAAGGTAGGTCAAATTATAAAAAATTAACTCTGGATCAAAAGGCTATCAAATGTGGAATTTCAAGAGGGCGTCATTCAAGATTATAAAAGCTGAAACCGTCGATTTTCACAATTTTCAAGTAAAAGAAAAGCCACATGGTCGTGGATTGCTTCAGTTCACTTCCATTTGTAATAATACACATTTATAGGATGATATGTAGGCTTTATAACTCTATTTCTAAATTTGAAGTGTGCCCTACGTTTCATCGTTTTCTTTAATCTTTAGCGTGTGTAAAAAAGCGTACATCAGCGATTTTCAAGGTGATCTTTACTATAACCTTATGCTACGTTTTTATTCTAGGCATATTCCACGTTGTAACTGAGGTCTTGAACATAAGTATTCTTCATTATTCTACTAATTTACCAAATAATTACCAGCTTATCGGTAAAGAATCGTAATTATAATTACATCTTCCCTTTGGTGCCTATCATAATTTCCTAGTCTGGATTGCCTCCAAAATCTAATGGAGTGGTTCTTGACCACATATCTATCTGTATTTTCATGTTGGTAAAGATAAATAAATATAATAAATAAATAATGTTTTGAGTAATTCTGCTAACAAACAAAAAGACACACGCACGCAATCGACTACATATACCTTTTTGGCGGAGGTAAATAAATATTAATGAAACATTGTTTTAATTTTACTTTTGTAGTGTTTACATCAGTTTACATAAGGGAGACTATACCTACAAGTCCCATTGTATCATCGTATTAACGTAATTGATATAAAATGTTACACGCCTTATAATTTTGTCCCTATATGTTAGTTTTCAATTTTTGTCTATCCAATCCAAGTAAGCTTTTGAAATGAAAGTGTTAATCTATATAAGCCCATGGAGTAATTTATAATTCTTCCATAATCCTTATTACATGTACAGTACATGAATTATTTCCTCCATGCATGAATACAGTATTGATAAAAGTGTTGAATTTTTAGTCTTATTTGTTTTGTGCATCAAAGTTATACGCATTGTAATTCAGCGGCTACTACTCTAAGGAAACATTTGTTTGTACTGTATAATCATTAATTAAAATAATAATATTTAATTACGGACATACCACTATTTACTACTCTAATCTGCGGGAATAATTAACTCTTTTATCACCTATAATTTGTTTCATTGTTTAGGTATCAACCGTCAATCTTAAATACACTAAGATTATTAAGTGTTTTTTTTGCAGTATCTTTTGTATGCTATGATTGCGATAATTATTACTTCTTTTTTATAATTTGTTATCATTCATATATTTATTGAGAAGGAGAACCAGTAATATTGTTTTTACTATTACCATGGGCTTTGCGTTTAAAGCTATTCGCTTACAGTACTGCCCCTTCACATGTTTTATTTCATATTTTACTTTCATTTATAAATTTTAATTTTCTTTTTCAAGATGCATGTTATGTTAAAGATATATTGTCCCCTAAAAAAAAAATTGTTTTCACATTTTTTGTTGAATATACCATTTTAATTTCATGTAATAGTTATTCACTTTTGGACAAAAACTGGATTGAAAAAAAAAATTATTTACCTGAAAAAATGGAATTTCACAGAAGTGAATAACTTTATTAAAACTGCAAAATGGTCTATTTAGTTTTAAGACATTTATAAACTGGTATAAATGTGAGACAATTTATATTTTCTACATTAGTTTATAGCATTTCTGCATATGCTGGTATTTCCTACATTACTGTAGCTGTTAACACTGTACTCTGTTAATCCTATATAATTTTACCAATCAACTAACCTGACAATTTGCTTGTAACCACAGCTGCGGCAGTTGGTCTATCTACATTTGATGTACCTGTATCTATGCAGAAGAAATATTTATATTAGTTATAATCAAGAATTTCAATACATTTTGAGCAGGCATCACTAAAAAGATTGTCTTATTTATAGAGACACTGGGCCATCCTAGTTATACAGTACATATAGAAATACTTTTATTGTGAACAAGTTACTTACACAAAAGTGAAGACTATAAGGCTAAGATTTTGGAACCAATGTTAATACATTCATTTAAAGAAATGTGTAGTGTCAATTTAAAGGTCTGAAATGGCACTTCTGGTCTTAATTTTATAAGATTTTTATTAGGACAAATATTTAAATTTCAAGCGTTTAGGACGTAAAATGGTCAGAAAGTTGGTAAAATTAGTGGTCAGATAGTAAGGATATACTCATGTTTGTTATACTACTAAATACTGAACAACATGTTTTACAATTAATGAAATGGCAAAGATACACTCAGGTTATAAATATAAAAATATTTTCCTTATGGTAATTGGTGAATAACAAAATCTATAATACAATCTTGGCTTAACTTACTTCCAAATAGCTGCTTGTATCGTTTAACATTCATGTTACTTCCATGACATGGCAACATCTCATCCTGGAAATCTCCAAGAATTTGCATATGTTTCTTCTCAGATGTCTTACTACAATCACAGGGAATGCATCGATGGAATTTAATGCCCCTTCTACCACCATCTTTAGAATGTTTAAAAGACATCTCAATAGTTGATACAACCTGTAAAAATACAAAACATCTTCAACTAATCTTTTTTTTCATCATCTAGCTTATTCATCATTTTAACATTTATTTTTAAAAAAGGGATAATGCACAAACAAATAATAATCAAGATTAAAATTTGAAAATACAGAGGGCATTTAGAGTTGGAGGAATTGAAGTCCCTCTTGCCTTACATTTTTCCATGGGTCAAATTTGAAAATGTAATCTTGATTGGGGCTGAGGTGGAGAGATGTAGGTTAACAAAAAATGTTGTACACTCCCCAAACACGTTCTGTGAGATTGCCATTTCAAGATATCTAGATGTCCAGATTCCTAAAAAATTCACACACCTCAGCCCTAACCATGGTGCCACTGAGGTGGGAGCAGGTTTATTAATATTTATCAATTTTATGCCGACAAGCCGGAATATTTTTAATGAGTACGATTTAGGCCATAACATGTCCATTATTCCTAAAATATTCTCATTTCAGTTAATTTAACATTACACACTCCAAAAAAATATTTATGAGAGTGCCATATCCGGGAATTTGGAGAGGCCATACGTTACAATTCGCTTAATGGGGCTAAGGTGGGGTGGGTTTGAACACTTCAGCTGGTTAGGTCAGTCGTAAAGTTTAAACTCAGCAAGATTTTAAAGGTACATCCTTTGTTGCCTATTTCCTGTTATAGCAAGTGTAGCAATTATTATGCTATTATGCTAGAACCAATCATGTGACTTGTGGAAATAACCTGTTAAAATTAATTTATCGTATTTAGTATTAAAAAAGAAAGAAGAAAGTCATAACATACCTGTTTACATGTTGAAGGAGAAGGTTCACATTCTGTGGTAGTAATTGTTTCGCCAAGAGCCTTTCTAACTTTAATTGTAGCCTGAAGATAAACATTTGAAGGTTACATTGAAAGTTTTGGCCTAAACATTTTATCTATGCAAATATAATAGGTTATGTTGCGAAATAGTTGAAAAAAAGTGGTGTTTATTCTAAAATTGATGTATATGCTTTAACCAATTGCATAATAGTAACATTTAACTGCATTTTATTATTTGCATAAAATAACTATATTATCACATATTTCAATGGAACAGAAATAAAATACTGAAGTCATTTAGACATTGTAAGTTACCTTTAACAAGAACTTGTGGTCATCTTGCTTTGTTACCAATTTGACAAGAGACAAGATAACATTATGATATTGGTCGACGTAGAGCTCTGCATAGTCATTTGATAGTTTGGGGTCATCTCCTGTCTCCTTCTGATATTTTTTAATGAAATCAATCACTAAATATGGAAACAGTATGTCAGGCAGATGTCCACAAAGGTCGTAATATATACTGATAGAGAGCCCATCATGCACAGATTTCACTTCACTGGA
Source organism: Antedon bifida (assembly GCF_963402885.1). Taxonomy (NCBI): domain Eukaryota; kingdom Metazoa; phylum Echinodermata; class Crinoidea; order Comatulida; family Antedonidae; genus Antedon; species Antedon bifida. The sequence continues at coordinate 13,917,424 of NC_136227.1, forward strand.
TGGTGACGTCTCAAAAGCAAGTCGCAGAGGCACAAAAAAGGATCGTTCCTGCAATAAGAATGTTCAAATGTGTTAGAATGTGTGAAGATCTCACCTAATTCTAATCAAATAAAACTTTTTTAAAAATTATTCAGTGTAAAGATTCATATTCAAGACATTTTATTGGTCCACTTAAAACGGAAATTCATTTTGCTTGGCATAATTAAGAAAACAATACAAGAAAAATACATCAAATTGCACAAATGCTATAGGTCAATGATAAAATACGGTTAATAGGCCAATGTTAAAATTCAAAACAAAAACTAGATTTGAACTCGTCAAAGTGACGAGATCGGGTTATCCGCGAAAATGCAACATGCACATACGTTAAAATATATGAACATTGACAATTATTATGCCATCCTATGACATGAATTAAATATGTTTACAGTGCTGAATTGTACCTATTTTGTATCATACAGCATATTACAGTGTACCCATCTTTTAATCCAATTTTTAACACGATGACGTCATCAAATTGACATATAAAGATAACTATTTTAGAAGATAATTATCTAAATAATTACATTAATACAAATTTGAAGAATTTTGGGCACGTAAAAGTAAGATGCGCTTTCTTTTCAACGCGACAAGCATTTACGAAACAGATGAAAATCCAACTTTTTTTAATTCAACTGGCCATATGATGATGTCATCACATCAGATAGACAAAATTTGTATATGAATTCATATCTACCCTTTATGTAAAGGGTACATAACAAATCCAATGAAAGCCATTTCCATTTTACAGAACGAAGTGACCTTCCTATGAATCAATACCGTAAAAATTCAATACCGTAAAATGTTTAATCAGAACATCCAAATCGAAAACGAAAAATCAATCCAATGGTTGTATTAAAATAGTATCCAAGCTCTGTTGGTACATAATCAAGCAAAACGGCTCATATAGAAACACGATACGGTTACAATCCATACAAAATTTCAGCTTGAAATAGCATATAATAAATATAAAATATCATCAATATACAGACAGCTATACAAACAACATGATATAAAAATACTTGTTAAGTTGCTTTAAAATTGCTAAGTTGAAAAACGCTTGTACTAGGCCCAAGGAGTGCCCTTGTGCCTATACTGTGTCGGCTGGACTCGTTCAAAATTCCCGGACTATATACTCTAGATTGTGCAGAGAGATTTCATGCCTAGAGAGGTTGAGTGAAACACAACCGCTCCAGTTGACGTAGTTCGCACAATAACAAGGGGTTATCCACCAAATGCGGATAACCAATTACAGTATAGAGTTATCGTCGAACATTTGAATTATACATAATGAATGCTAATTACAACAAAAGACTTCCTAGTTTGGCTTTTAATGGATCTATTAAAATTGATAGTAATGTACGGTAGAAAATATTGTTTGAAGGTTTTCATGGTGAAATCAATATGTTGATATAAAGATTGCAGTACACCAAATATAAACGATCAAAGTATATTGAGCGAAACGTTCTTTTCTTTTCAGAACTTTATACTGTATATGTGGTGTACCACAAACTTTATATCAATCAGTGTAAACATGTTTGCAATCTATTCGGTATTATTGTTACAATAATAGCTTTAATTTCGTACCAAAACCAGGTCAATACAGAGTTCCCTTTCAGTAAAAACAAATCTTGTCCAACTTAAAACAGTTGTCAGAGGTCAGGACGAGTCATTAAAAGGGTTAATTCTTAATTGACATACAGCATTGGTGTTGATGTGGAGAACTTGGTTTCATAAGTCACAAAAAAAAACAAAAAAACTGGCAATTTAATGTATAAAGTGTAAAAAGATTAAGAAGAAAACCTACTATAGATGTACTTTCCATGCTGGCTTGGCTGGTGGAGGTTGTTCTCTCACAAATGAAACCAAATCGAATCATCAGGTCAACAAGGTATTTGAATTTCTTGTCATCAATACCCTTCTTCTCCCACAATTTCTTTAACAACTTTTCACCCAGTATGCCTTTGTCAAGGTTTCTAAAAGCTTCACGGAACATGGCTGTCTAAAAAAGTGGCAAGGAAATTGACAATAAAATTACATTTGTAATTGAAACATCCAGTAATAAAATAGATAATGTTATCATTTTTTTCTATTCACTTCTTTTGAAGATGAACGAATATTTTTGTTCATTATAGAGTATCACAGTGTGACGTCACAACGATAGAGGGCGCTACATGGTTGCGTTCAACGCTACTATGTTGATAAACTGTATAGATCTGTATTTCTATCAAATTATGTATCTTAGCTTGATTTTTTTTAACTATAGTTGAAGAATAAATAGATTATTAAAAACAAATATTTAGTGATCTTTTGAAATTTTAGTTTGTTTTTATTGAAAATTATTAAGTTTTAAAACGACTACTTCAAAAAGCCTATTCCAAACCATTGGTGACCTGAGAATCACTCAGGCAGGTTGAACGCATTTTTTGGTTGGCTAGCAACTACGCAGCGTCACCTACCGTCGTAAAGTCAGCACCGTGTTACTCTATATGTGCCCACTTACTTTAAACTCATCAGGTGTAACCACTGTCACAAATGCTGTAACAAACTGAACAACACTCATTGGGTCCAACACCACTTGATTCTGTAATAATTCATTATCAGGCAAGTAGATGATGTCACCAAGGTCGTACAGAAAGTTAAGCATAATTAACTGTTGGCTTTCATCACCAATTCCGTTTTGTCTGGCCATTTCTTTAACCTAAAATCAATAAAAATGCATGCTTTTTAATTAAATTTTTAATTAAGAAAAATATACATGTTTTTGTAACCAACACACTAATTATGTGTTTCTTCAAAATAACTATCTGCACTCAACCTCTAAATACCTTACCACAAGCATCTGGCTGGAATTTTGTATTAGGAAATGTTTGTGAATGGTATTCTATTGTGCGTGCCATACATACCTTGAAGTGAGAGGTAAGTTTTTAAAAGCATTTTTGATTGATTTCTATTGACAGTGCATGTTACAAAAAAAGTTTAAAAAAGCAAAATCAATTATGCTTAAACATGATCACCCACTGAAAGTTTGACAGACAAGTGTCTAACAAGTACGAAATGAAAACAATTTGTTATTTAATGCAATCCATCTCTTACTCTATGCATGCATATAATGAAAAATAAATAGATATCTATTTAAACCTTTTGATTGTTTTAAACTTTGCAGCTCTTTGATAAAGGTTTTTTCTTTAAACAGTTATGTTTCATTTCTTTTATATTTACTTTTAATTTTTGTTTGAGCAAGGAGAGTCTTACATGAATTTCTGAAAAGACTAATAAATCTAAATCTGAATTAAAAGTTGCTGATGCCTTCATAATATTTATTGAAAAATGAATGAATGAATGAAATTAAGATTTACCTCTTCTGCTGAACATATCAATTTTTCCTTCCTCAGATTATACATTTCACATCTAAAACGCATCCACTTTAATGGAATAGACTTTTTTAAATGGTTCATAAGATCCTGAATTACTTTTTTCAGATCACTAAAGCTTTTGTCTGTAGTCTCCCTACTGTTTTCAACAGCATAGTATCCAAGTACATGTTTTTCATATGGTTTTCCTTTCAGGGAATCTTTAACTTTCTGTAAAACCACCTCTGCCTAAATTAAACAAAAATTAAACACTACTACATAATATATACAAACAAAAGACAATAAAAACAGCACCGTATTTAAACGTACAAAAAGAATTGTTAATTTTTCTCCCCACCCCAAAACTTTATTTTAAAACCTTAAAATGTTAACATGTAGTAATATTAATAAAGTTCAAATTTCCTCTTCTATGTTTCATTTTCATCAAGTATATTCTTTATATATTTCATACTTGACAATCACTTGTTTTATTTCTTTTCAACTTAATTTGCACAAAAAGCTAAATTACATTTGGTGGATTTAAAACTGTGTACATTGATTGATTATTACAGTTTAAATGTACTATACCCACTGTGGTACATGTGCCCAAGACAAGTATTTTAAGCTTTGTATTAACTGTAAACACAAACCTATTCTAGCTTATTACTAACCTCTTTATTTTGTTCTACTTCTGTATCTCCCAGACTTGCCTTGTGTGTGCCAACAACAAGGATAGCAGGTAAATTTACTTCCTTCTCAATATTCTCTCCCAATATACGACTATGGGAATAAACTGACAGGATCGAAGACAGTACAAACTGACGATTTGTCCAATGATGTTTACGTTGTTGCTGTAAAAAATATTTTTATTAATTTTAAATAATAATTTTCTATTAAAAATCTATAAAAAATTGTATATTATTTTAGTACCAAACAAACTTTAGGTTATTATATGTATATATATATATATATATAAAACTATGTATGACTTTCTTTGACACAGCGACATTTCAATGCAAGCATTTTACTTTAACTAATGAATGAGATTGTCTACAACATATAATACCCTTGAAATACTTACCCCATTGGGATCAATTACTATTGCAGGATCATCGAGGTCTTTACTCAAATCAAAGACAACAACATAAACTGCCTCTGATGTCACAAAGATCTGCATACAAAATAAAAACAATTATTTATAAAATATTTGACAAGGATAGTAAAGCCTACTGATGTAATGTTTTCTAAAAATCAATATATCCAGAAGAGTAATAGACTACATATCATCAAAAAAATACTTATCTCTTAAAACAGCAATATAGAAATAATGTGAATAGAATACAAATATATTAGAATAAAGAAAAGTAAACTTTAGAAATAGTTAAGAGTGCTAAATAGAGAAAAAGCTCTTCAAATTCCCTTCACATGTAGTGAGAGAAGTCTATGGATAGCTTGCAAACCTTTATAGATTGGGTGTGTGAAGAGATACACAGAGGTTTGTTGGGTGCTCTGTTAACATTAGGATAGGTGGAATGCCCAAACAACAATCTGTATAGTGGGCATGTTCCCACCTACCTACACACAGCAGAATCCTATCCATGTGATACAGATAAGATACTACCATAATTAGGCATTAAAACTGTTAATACACAAATAATAGACCATACAAACATACAAAATGTCCTAAACTTACCTGATGTATTCCTTGATAGATTAACTGTCCCCCGTGATCCCAAATGTTAAAGGTTTCCAAAGGAGACTGTTTTACTTCTTGTTTTGAAAAAATTTCCTGAATAATATCTTTATCCAACGATTGTTGTGCATTCAATGATGCATCTTCAGTTCCTTTATTAATCAACAGGAAAAAATGTTTAAAAAATAAATTAAATAGACTATATATATGTAAAAAGATAATAGACATTAAATATATCATCATTATCATCTCTATACTTGTTTATATTTATTTTATACTTATATATATTTTTATTTTAATTTTATGTGAGAGATTGTTTTTTTTCATGGGCTTGTCCCACATTTATTGTTGTTACTTTAATAATTATTATACTTAAATGATAATTTGAATAATATATAGAATAAAAAATAAATTCATAATACACTTATATACTGTAGCAACAATATTTCAGTAAATCACTTTTCCTACAATTAAAATGTTTAAAAAGATAAAACTTATTAAACAAAAAATGACAAGAAAAGATGTAAAAAGTGATTAAAATGGTTCTTCTTTGGGTAGAAAGGCTATCTTGATCATTGTAGTAAACACTCACCAAACTATGCATTTCACTGTGAATTTTATCAACTTTATCATTGTCATTATTAATTTTCTTCATCACCGTTGTCAATCATCATTTTTATCATTCACTAATTCTATTATTATTCACTCAGCATGTTCCATTATTTTATACTTGCACAATTAAAGTATTAAGAATTTAAAAATTAATTACACACTTACCTTCTGCAGTTGACTTCTTGCTAACCTGATAAACAAAAATAAAAATAACAAATATTATATAAATAACATAGAAGTAAATGTGGTACTTTATGAACCATTCATATCAGTATAATGTTATATACCATGTCAAAAGTAAGTATATAAATTCAAAGGCAAATTACTGACAATGCTGGATGGCTGGATCTTAATAGAAAAAAGAAAAGCTAAATCAAAATGATAAAGTAAAATAGTTGATAAACTGCCAACACTACTCTAGGGCTAATGTTAAAACAGATTTAATTCCTTATTGTTCAGTATACAAGTAATGAATTTAAAAGTTGAAAGAAAGATGGATTGTTCTTTTCAAGGAGGCAGAGTTGAGTTAAATAGAACAGTCAACAAATGCTATATTGTAGTACTCACATCTTTAGCTTTTGCAGGTGTTTCAGTATTCACATCTAAAATATGATTAAATAAAAAATAAAGTAGAAGAAAATGATAATTTATCTACCGTATTAGATGAACTGAGTTAACTAGACATTGTATAGCTGTTAGAAAAATAAAATTAACTTACCACTGTTTGTGGTGGTTTTGCTGTTTGTGGTAGTTTTGAACTAAAAAACATACATTTAGTTTATCAAAATGTACATGAATATCTATTTCTAAATCAATTCGTAAATTACCAAACTCAATAAACTGATTAAAGAAAAACTTACCTTTTGACGAAACATTTTTTTTCCCCAATTTATACCAGGAAATTGTATTCCTTTGTACTTTCTGTCTCTCTTACTTGGGCGTGACTTTTCCTGGCAAGAAATAAAAAAGTGAATCTGTGAAGTAATTAAGATTTAAAGCAATTTCACTGGTAAAGGCTTCTATACAATATAAAATGCTATGCTCTAATTATTAATATAATTTAGAAGATAACCATATACTTAGAAATATTGGAAGATTTTATAAAAGCATGTCCACACTATAGAGGGGTGCTATAATATTGACTTACAAAAAAAATACATCCAATCCAAGAACACTTATTATTTATAATAGTAAACATGGGAAACTCATTACTTCACTTATTAAACAATCCATGAATATCTTATGTTCAGTTTATTTGTAGAGTATTAACATTTTTGGATATTTTGTTGGTTAATCCAAAATAAATTGTGTTTTAGGTGAGAGTTGGGAGGTCTGATGTCTTTTGAAAGCAACTTTATATTAACAACAATTTCATTAAAGATGTATTTTCCCACAAAAAAACATGAAAGATGAAAAAAAAAATGAAAAAATAAATCAATTGGTCACTTATAAAATGACAAAATAAATGGTTACATTCAAGCAAAAACCCACTGGCTAGCAGCCAATTTTACTATTTTTTGCTTTAAATTACTTCAATCTAACCCCCTCGTCGGGGAGCATAGAACATACGCTAAAGAAAAAACGAAGTATGTTAATTTTTCGTATGTTCACCAATTTTTTAATTTACAAGTAACTCTCTGTACCGTGGGGCACCTAAAATAAATATTTCATACATTACTAAACAAAAAAACATGCCATTTTCGCTTAGCCAACATCTTATTATAGCTAACTTTTGTACTGTAAGTTATTAAATTTTCAATGTCCTGTATGTCATGAACTTCTCACCACTAGGAAGTCCAGGTGGTACGCACGCATACACTTGGGAGGTATAAACTGATTTCCCCGACTGAAAAGGGTCTACACTTGCGACCACTTTTTTTAAGCCTCTAGGCCTGATGTTTCCAAAGTATAAGATGCAATTTTTAAAGACCTGCAGCTCTAGTTATAAAAGTTTTCTTAGCTCAGCCCCAACCATAAAGCTGGTCATATTTCGAAGTACAATAAGTGCATTTTCCGGGACCTAACAGCTCTATTTTTCAAAGATTTCATAGCTCAGTCACAACCATGATAGGGACTTATATATTTTGTTTCATGTTTTGAAGTATAATAAGTGCAATTTCCGGGATCTCCAACTCTATTTTTCTAAATTTTCTTAGCTCCATCCCAACCACGGTTGTCTTGTTCTGTAGACTTGTAATTTCGTTTCATAGTAGGCCTATCAATATTATGTATAATTGCAACTTCGAGGGACCTAGCAGCTCTATTTTTCAAAATATTCTTACAGATCAGCCCAAGGCACCCATTTACTATTTTTGCACCCCCAGACAGCAACCAGCCTACGCCTCTGCGATAAACAATATAGACCTACCTCTTGGTCGGTGGGTACGTTTTACGTTCGCGTATATTTTTTATGCTACAATTTACCCGATAAATATAGGCATATTTTGAACTTTTATTTTTTAAATTGAAAAATATAGATTTAAACAGTCATCGCGCATCGTTTTTTTGCAAGCAGTACTTTATTTATGCATTATAAAAAATGGAAAAAAGTGATATGACTACCCTAAATCTGATTAAAGTGGTCTCAAATGACGCTAAACATGTTGATTCCGGGGGCTTCGCCCCCTGGCTCCCAGCCTAGTGAAGCTCGCTTCGCTCGCATAGCCCCCTCGTATGGGAATGTTGTTATTGTGTACATACCTTTTGTTATAGTGTGTACATACCTTTTGTTATAGTGTGTACATACCTTTTGTTATAGTGTGTACATACCTTTTGTTATAGTGTGTACATACCTTTTGTTATAGTGTGTACATACCTTTTGTTATAGTGTGTACATACCCTTTGTTATAGTGTGTACATACCTTTTGTTATAGTGTGTACATACCTTTTGTTATAGTGTGTACATACCTTTTGTTATAGTGTGTACATACCTTTTGTTATAGTGTGTACACATCTTTTGTTATAGTGTGTACATACCTTTTGTTATGGTGTGTACATACCTTTTCTTATAGTGTGTACATACCTTTTCTTATAGTGTGTACATACCTTTTCTTATAGTGTGTACATACCTTTTGTTATAGTGTGTACACACCTTTTGTTATGGTGTGTACATACCTTTTGTTATAGTGTGTACATACCTTTTCTTATAGTGTGTACATACCTTTTGTTATAGTGTGTACATACCTTTTGTTATAGTGTGTACACACCTTTTGTTATAGTGTGTACACACCTTTTGTTATAGTGTGTACATACCTTTTCTTATAGTGTGTACATACCTTTTGTTATAGTGTGTACATACCTTTTGTTATAGTGTGTACATACCTTTTGTTATAGTGTGTACATACCTTTTGTTATAGTGTGTACATACCTTTTGTTATAGTGTGTACATACCTTTTGTTATAGTGTGTACATACCTTTTGTTATAGTGTGTACATACCTTTTGTTATAGTGTGTACATACCTTTTGTTATAGTGTGTACATACCTTTTGTTATAGTGTGTACATACCCTTTGTTATAGTGTGTACATACCTTTTGTTATAGTGTGTACATACCTTTTGTTATAGTGTGTACATACCTTTTGTTATAGTGTGTACATACCTTTTCTTATAGTGTGTACATACCTTTTGTTATAGTGTGTACACACCTTTTGTTATGGTGTGTACATACCTTTTGTTATAGTGTGTACATACCTTTTGTTATAGTGTGTACATACCTTTTCTTATAGTGTGTACATACCTTTTCTTATAGTGTGTACATACCTTTTGTTATAGTGTGTACACACCTTTTGTTATGGTGTGTACATACCTTTTCTTATGGTGTGTACATACCTTTTCTTATAGTGTGTACATACCTTTTGTTATAGTGTGTACATACCTTTTGTTATAGTGTGTACACACCTTTTGTTATAGTGTGTACACACCTTTTGTTATAGTGTGTACATACCTTTTGTTATGGTGTGTACATACCTTTTGTTATAGTGTGTACATACCTTTTCTTATAGTGTGTACATACCTTTTGTTATAGTGTGTACATACCTTTTGTTATAGTGTGTACACACCTTTTGTTATAGTGTGTACATACCTTTTGTTATAGTGTGTACATACCTTTTCTTATAGTGTGTACATACCTTTTGTTATAGTGTGTACATACCTTTTGTTATAGTGTGTACATACCTTTTGTTATAGTGTGTACATACCTTTTGTTATAGTGTGTACATACCTTTTGTTATAGTGTGTACATACCTTTTGTTATAGTGTGTACATACCTTTTGTTATAGTGTGTACATACCTTTTGTTATAGTGTGTACATACCTTTTGTTATAGTGTGTACATACCTTTTGTTATAGTGTGTACATACCCTTTGTTATAGTGTGTACATACCTTTTGTTATAGTGTGTACATACCTTTTGTTATAGTGTGTACATACCTTTTGTTATAGTGTGTACATACCTTTTGTTATAGTGTGTACACATCTTTTGTTATAGTGTGTACATACCTTTTGTTATGGTGTGTACATACCTTTTCTTATAGTGTGTACATACCTTTTCTTATAGTGTGTACATACCTTTTCTTATAGTGTGTACATACCTTTTGTTATAGTGTGTACACACCTTTTGTTATGGTGTGTACATACCTTTTGTTATAGTGTGTACATACCTTTTCTTATAGTGTGTACATACCTTTTGTTATAGTGTGTACACACCTTTTGTTATAGTGTGTACACACCTTTTGTTATAGTGTGTACATACCTTTTGTTATAGTGTGTACATACCTTTTGTTATAGTGTGTACATACCTTTTGTTATAGTGTGTACATACCTTTTGTTATAGTGTGTACATACCTTTTGTTATAGTGTGTACATACCTTTTGTTATAGTGTGTACATACCTTTTGTTATAGTGTGTACATACCTTTTGTTATAGTGTGTACATACCTTTTCTTATAGTGTGTACATACCTTTTCTTATAGTGTGTACATACCTTTTCTTATAGTGTGTACATACCTTTTCTTATAGTGTGTACATACCTTTTGTTATAGTGTGTACATACCTTTTGTTATAGTGTGTACATACCTTTTGTTATAGTGTGTACATACCTTTTCTTATAGTGTGTACATACCTTTTGTTATAGTGTGTACATACCTTTTGTTATAGTGTGTACACACCTTTTGTTATAGTGTGTACATACCTTTTGTTATAGTGTGTACATACCTTTTGTTATAGTGTGTACACACCTTTTGTTATAGTGTGTACATACCTTTTCTTATAGTGTGTACATACCTTTTCTTATAGTGTGTACATACCTTTTCTTATAGTGTGTACATACCTTTTCTTATAGTGTGTACATACCTTTTGTTATAGTGTGTACATACCTTTTCCTATAGTGTGTACATACCTTTTGTTATAGTGTGTACATACCTTTTGTTATAGTGTGTACATACCTTTTGTTATAGTGTGTACATACCTTCTGTTATAGTGTGTACATACCTTCTGTTATAGTGTGTACATACCTTCTGTTATAGTGTGTACATACCTTTTGTTATAGTGTGTACATACCTTTTGTTATAGTGTGTACATACCTTTTCTTATAGTGTGTACATACCTTTTGTTATAGTGTGTACACACCTTTTGTTATGGTGTGTACATACCTTTGTTATAGTGTGTACATACCTTTTCTTATAGTGTGTACATACCTTTTCTTATAGTGTGTACATACCTTTTCTTATAGTGTGTACACACCTTTTGTTATAGTGTGTACATACCTTTTGTTATAGTGTGTACATACATTTTGTTATAGTGTGTACATACCTTTTGTTATAGTGTGTACATACCTTTTGTTATAGTGTGTACATACCTTTTGTTATAGTGTGTACATACCTTTTGTTATAGTGTGTACATACCTTTTGTTATAGTGTGTACATACCTTTTGTTATAGTGTGTACATACCTTTTGTTATAGTGTGTACACCTTTTGTTATAGTGTGTACATACCTTTTGTTATAGTGTGTACATACCTTTTGTTATAGTGTGTACATACCTTTTGTTATAGTGTGTACACACCTTTTGTTATAGTGTGTACATACCTTTTGTTATAGTGTGTACATACCTTTTGTTATAGTGTGTACACACCTTTTGTTATAGTGTGTACATACCTTTTGTTATAGTGTGTACATACCTTTTGTTATAGTGTGTACATACCTTTTGTTATAGTGTGTACATACCTTTTGTTATAGTGTGTACATACCTTTTGTTATAGTGTGTACATACCTTTTGTTATAGTGTGTACATACCTTTTGTTATAGTGTGTACATACCTTTTCAGTTGAGCTATGAGGCTTACTTGCTGTTGCTACACCTTCTTTATTATCTTCTATTGTTTTACTGATATTTTCTTCAGCAAGTCTTCTATACAATTCAATTGGATTTCCTGAAAATGAATAGCAGTTTCTATTATGTAATTTTCTATTAATAACATTTTATTTTGGGGCTGTACAATATAGCAAGTTGTGGAACTCTTTAAAAAGTAAAAAATATTCAACTTTATTTTCTCAAAAACATGAAACAAGCTTACTCCTCATTTTGAAAAGACTGTATTATCATTATTATTTTAACACTTAAGTGTGGTTGTATCAAATTAATAGTTATTTTAATCACGTTTTAAATTCCTTGTTGAAATTGAAAATAAAAGTGACCTAAAAACAATTCATGTTATATTATAATGGTTTCCTAAAACCTCTATATTCCAATTACAAATACACAAATTGTTCCGCCTTTAATAACAATATGTGCTATCATTTAGTTTTCAGTTTCTCACTAATAACTATATTTTACTGGAGATATTTAAGTGATGGATTTGTTACAATGTTGCTTAATTAATTTTTGTTTTTTAGGAAAAGTTTGTTAGAGCCATTGTTAATTAAATTAATTAGATTTATTAGGAAATGATATGATTTATTCCTGAAAATTGAACTTGGTGAATTACAGTATATGAACACTAATATTAAACACAATGCCACACTTGACTAAATGGACTGACTTTATGATCTATCCCTCTTCATTTTGCTTGTCTACTTTGATGAGGATAATGATGATGATACTTTATTTATTCATTTTTACCACTATCATCTGTAAGATCCTCTGTCCAGTTGTTTTGTTCTTTAGCCTTTGTTTCTACTGTTTTAATCACAGCAATACCGTCTGTTATTAAATGCTCTTTGTTAAATCTGAAATATAATAAAAACATTATTGATCATCCAAGTATGAATTTAGATAAAGTTGTTTTACATTTTAAATTGAATAATATCAATACATTTTAAATAAAATTATCAAAATCGTAATTTGCTTGTTGGTATGTTTGTTTGAATATTTCAGATAAAGAATATGTTAAACAAACAAATACATAAAGTAGTTTTATATCTAATATATATATATATATATATATAAACACATCAGGCAAAGAAAATTAATTCTAATTCCCCCTAGTGATATACCGAAATTTAATTAATTAATTTGAAACGATATAGCTTTCCTAATATTATGAAAAATGTGGTCAAGCTATTAATTAGATCCAAAAACATTTTAATGATTAGATATAAAGGTAAAAGCATTGTATATATTAAAACATTTATTATTAGATACACTGAAGTTTTTCGGAAGTTTATACTGTAGCGAATTTAGTACCGCTATGTAAAGGCCCATTTACACTAGGATGATAACGATCAATGATAGAAAAATATGACAAAAAAACAAAATTATATAAAATGTAAAACTAAAGGATAACCATGTTTGCTTCCTTTGATGACAATGATATTTTCACACAAATGACGTCATGATTAGTAAGAGCAATACTATTGAGACAATACAATGATTTTTTGTTTTTATTATTCATGTCATTTGATTGGATTTAAAAAAATATTATTTTTATCAAAAACAGCATAAATCCGATTGTTTTAGAACAAAAACTTTTCTAATTTCTAATTTTCTTTTCTTTTATGTAAAAAACATTCATGCTTATCTATTTATCGATCGTTATCGTCCTAGTGTAAAATGAGCCTTAAGACTTTATTGAACAGTCCTGTTGTGAAACTGCTAATAATAGTAATAAGCTTTATTTATTCATGGATACTTAACTCTACTGAAAGTTTTTCTTCAGTAAGGCCATGCTCAAAAGAAAACACCAACAAAAACAAATGTAAAAAGATCTTATTTTCTATCAAGCAGATAATAAACCAATTACAACAAAATGAAACAATGCTAAACTTACTAACTACAAAATTGAATAATACACTATATTGAATACATTTAAATATAAAGCTACATGAAATTAGCAGTTTCTTAACAAGATAAGGAGAAATAAGGAGAAGACCATGAACCGGGACACTGGAGCCCATGAACTCTCGCATTTGTACAATGATTTGATAGACACATCACCTGGCCGAGCCCCGCACAACCTCCAACCGGAGGCATACGACGTCATCAACAGATGCATCAAGCATGACCAAGCTGCATTAACACTCCGCAGTCAGTTGAGAATGATCTCTGATAGAGATCGAAACGTCCGAGTAAGTACTCCGTTAACTTGTAGCTTTTACAAAAACGAAATTTGTCATCTAAGAGAGACAGTGTTCACATTTTTAATATCTTTATTTAGCTCATTCCAAACCTTGGCACCTCTAGCTACGTTTTTGTAGTTTGTTTTTGGATTTGTTACTATTAAATTTGCCTTAGTTCTATCTGTATTATGGTAATTGTTTTTGATATTGAACTTATTTATTAAATATGGAGGTGCAAGGTTGTTCATAATTTTAAACATAACAATAGCTTCATTAGCTAAGTTCATCCAATTTAGACTTGTAGAGCTTGAGTACTAGAGTCGGTTTGAGATTTGTTTGTTTTTTGCTGTGCAATTTTAAAGATACCAGACTGTTACCAGATAACATAGTTATAGCTCAAACTTGAACATACCTCATCCAGGCAGATAAAATGTTACAATACTATCATACTATTATCATTATTTCTAAGCTTAACTTATACTTACTCCTTTCCAAGACAGGCATTGATTAGGCAAGTTTTACCTACACCTTCCTGACCAATCACTTTGAGCATTCCAAGATTCACTTCAACTTGACCTTCTTTCAATGCTTCAATGTAAGCTTTTTCAACTTTTTTACCACGAGCAGATATGGCATAAGGAATGTTTATTTCTACTCATAAATAAAATAAGTATTAGTTATAAAGCACATACAGTTCTACATTTTATTATTTAAACAATAAAATAACTAATACATTAAAGCTAGATCTGAAATTAATCAAAAATGTTGTATACATATTGTATTCAGTATTTGTGCAAGACATTAATAAGAAACACAGGTAATAATGTAATTGCATTTCACAGCCAGTGTAGTCTTTATTTATAATCTAAAGTTAAAATAGGCTCCTATAGTTCTAAAATGAAAAGAACGTATATATGTTAATCCATTGTTGATGTTGATAATCCCCTTCCTTCATGAGACAGGAGAAATGAACTTATATGGTATACTATATTAATTTGTTCTCATATTGTTAGTTAGCTTAAAGGGGGGTTCCGGGTTTAAAATGAATAGTAAAAAATGTCTCTTGAACGGTAAAAGTTTCAATTTATATAAGCGTCCAGTGAAGCAGAACGAAGGCTGTGAAATGAGGCCAGATTACAAGTGCAGCTACGGCAAAATCACACTGTGGTTACAGAATAGGAAATTTGTGAAATGGTCAATCTTCCGACGACTCGTTATCATTAACCATATCAATTACTTTTGTAAAATTATACTTATCTGATGTAATTTTAGTCGGTCTTCCATTTATAATCGGACCTTGTTTTGCCTCAATATTTACAGCCGATTTTGTCGGAACGTTTTATGTTTAGATTGTTTAGGAGTTTGGTTGATAGGATGGGTTTGGAATCCACTGAGTTTTGTTATTTATGGGCCAATCGTCTAGTAGTAGGCTAGCTAGGCCCGTGGATCCAATGTTTTAACGTAGCCATCGTGGCATGGAATCCCTAGTCAGAATGGCTCTCACCCATGAAAAAAAATGATTTAGGCTAGGCCTAGCCTAGTACGTGAAGCCGATAATACGATCTGTGTACTATAGAGGTATAAAAAAATAGTATAATTTATGACTCCGTAATCTGTACTAACTAAATTTTGTATTTCATTAAATGTCAAATAAATATATGCTACTACTGTTATTATTACACTTTAGGCCTAGCTTAGAAAATCTACAAAAAATGTATTTCACAATGATCGGGTGGTCGTCGTTTGACAGGGGAGAGAGATGTAAATTAGTTGACAAACACAACGTACATGACGTCGCGAGTTTGAAATCCACTGATGACGTGATTTTGTGAATATCTCATGAATATTAATGAGCTTCCCTAAGCTGCTGAAAAACAGACTTTCCATGAATTTACCCTAAAATGTATATGAAATTAAATTTTTTTAATTTCTCGTTATTACTTTTTCATTCTGACATGTCTATATTGTTATAATAATTTTTATTTAATAAATAAACGATATTTAAAAACAATTTTAAACCCAGAATCCCCCTTTAATTTGTTTATGTTTAATTTTAAAATCAAGGATAATATTGTGTTGTTTTTTAAAACTTTTACTGCAGCTGTTTCTTAACAAATCTTCCCCTTAAAGTTATGGAATGGTAATGCATTAGGATAGTCAGTTTGAAGGTTAGAGGGAAATAACCCAACCTGTAATGTCTCACTTACTTTCAAGTTCATCAGCCAAATCATGTCGGCCTGCTTTCCTGACAGCTTCACAAAGTTGTGAACGCCTGGACTTAGTAACTTGTACTGTCTTGTACCAGGCGTTCAGCATCTTATACATTGATTCTGCTTTGTGATTTGAATTGACCTGGAAGGATTCAATATCTTCCTGGTTGAATCCAAGACATTCTGCTAGTTCTTCAAACTGATTGTACATGTTGTTAGCTACATGTATAAAATCTTTATTTGTTATATCTACCAAAAAAAAAGATATTCTAATAATTCTCAACAGATAATATATTATAGTAATTTTAAATATGAGAGTACATATATGGTTTAAACAGATTTCATCCCAGCTTCCCAAGTAACATGTTTGCCTTTGAATCCTGGAGTCCTGGGTTAAATTGCAACTCTGGGCTGAAATATTCCTCATAAAGGATTGTAAACTGAATAATGAAAATTATAGTTTAAAGCATCAATTTTTGTGTAAAAAATGTAAATAATTCTACATTCTTTATTACACACTAAAGTTTCAGTTAAATCATGTCACAGAGTATGACATGGTATGGGTGAATACTCATACCTGACGATGTGAAATATATTTCTGGTAAAGGTCCACCTAAAAGAAAGTAGAAATATGATATAAAGTTGATCAAGCTCTTTCACAATAAAAAAAGACATACCATATTGGAAATAAGATAAGGAGCAACATTTTATTTTGCAAGGTCAATTTTAGGCAGCCAATTATTTATTAATTCCTTCAATAAACAATAAAGGAATTATATTTTAATTTTTGTATTATAATATGCTATAGATTAGAATTGAAATATAATACAAATAAGAATAATAAAGAAGGCTACAAGAAACAGTTTAAGAATGAGTATTGTCTAATGCAAATGACGAAAACAATCTATGTAATCAGAAATTGGATCGGTTTCTATTTGAGATGGTGTTCTTTGAAAATAATTGATCTATTTTACTCTTTGTAAAATCAACGATGTATATATAAATGCATGAAAGAAATTATTATTATAACTGTAATAAATTCAGATCACACACAAAATTATTTTAAAAGGACTATGACTATAAGTTGGATATAGGTGACCTTAAATTATTTCAATTTGGAATGGGCAATCACAGAATTGCTTTCAAGATTACTTATCAAAGCTTTTTGTGGAACAAACTTGTTTTGTACTGTATTTAAACTTTCAAACCTTTTAACAATTTCATTACTTCTTCCTTTTGGGCTTTGACATCTTCATATTTTCCACATACATTTGTAATGTACAAATCAATAACAGATTTGCCATTCTGACAAAGAAATAAAATGTAAGAATCCAGGAATGAAATTAGTGATTACAAAATTCATAATAACATACAATAATAGGCATGATTGTGACAATCCTCAAGTTTCTACTTTTCATAAACAAAACTGTAAATAAAACAATGATTGATATACGGTAGATTTATAATTAATATTATTATTTGTATTTCATTCAAATTAGACATATTTAATAAAATAATAAATATGTAAAAGCAAATAAATAAAAATGAATGTTAATTTTTATATTATAAATTTCAATGCATTCAAATTAGATGGTCAGTTTATGCTATGAACAACAATATTGAGATGGAAACAAAGTATTTTTGGTACAGATACAACATTTATCAGGAACATTTCATTCTAAAAATATTAATTATAATCATTGCAAAAGCATACACTATCACATATTTAATCATTAAGGTAATACCTTTGATCATAAAATGTAAATTAATATATCTGATTTAATCTAATTATTAATTAATATTTATTATTTACAAAAAGAGCTCTTATGAAAAATGAAAATGAATATCATTTATTATTTAATATATTATTTTATAAAATTATTGTTATTATTCTAATTGTTTTAACTCAAATAATTTACCTTATTTTTATTTGAAATAATACCTCTACCATGAGCCTTTATGAAACACACCATAGTGTTTCTGTGCTCATCGTAAGTAAGGTCACTCAGAGCACAGGAATGCAGGGCTGTGTCACCATCCTAGAAAAAAAAGATGACAATAATGTGCACAAACCATACTGAATATTTTGAATGGAAAAAAGTAATCAAGGAAACCACCACTCAAACAACAATACGGGCATCCAATAATTTTTTTCCACGGGTACAATTTTCTGTAATCGAAAACTGTATTTTCCTAACATAACTGTAATCTATCAAATCCCTTGTGGTATTAACAAAGGCAATCTTTTTATTATTGTAATTAGGTGATCATTTAGAATAAAATGATCACCTATTGTTATTGTATGAAATCTTTATTCTTTATTTCTCTCTGTACAGATTTTGTGTAACAATTATCTCAAAAAGTTGAATGTTGAAGATGACAACATTTTCACAATATCTTTCAAATACTGTAACTTAATCCTAATAAGCTTTTCAGCGTGATCACTCAACCGTGACGTCATTTATACGCCATTTTGTTAAATCACATTATCAATCATATCGCCATAACTCTTTATCACATATCAATAAAATTCACAATACGTAAACTTCAGGTAAAAGGTAAATATATTAACCAATAAAAGGCACGCGCACGTAGGGTCATACGCGTGAAATCGCGCGTAAAAAATTTAAAAAGCTCAAAATTAAGTTTTGATCAATTTAGAGCATGAATTAGGCTATTTGCGTGTTTCAAAAAATTACTGCACAAAAATGCGTTTTGCGCGCGCAATTCTTAAAAAGCGTAAAAATACGAATTTTTTGTAGAAATCGCATTCTACTCACCATCCTTAGTACATTCACCAAATTTGAGTCCGTTCCGACTTAAAATAACGCTATACGAGCATGTTAAAAATGACAAAATGCGCACATTAATTGCATAAAAGTGCTGAAAATGATGAAAAATAAGGCATTTTTAAAATGAAAATAATTCTTCAGAATGCACGATGACCCCTAAGTTTTTTAACTTATTCGGGAAGCCATTGAGTTGTAGATATAAATGTATATACACATTAGACGTACAAAATGGTATTATGTCATCAAATGGCCACTTGAATTAAAAAATTAGGATTTTTTTCCGTTTTGTGTAGGTTATCACATTCAATAGAGCGCATCTCCGCTATTTGAGCTCGATTTTTCGCATTCTACTCACCATCCTTAGTACATTCACCAAATTTGAGTCCGTTCCGACTTAAAATAACGCTATACGAGCATGTTAAAAATGACAAAATGCGCACATTAATTGCATAAAAGTGCTGAAAATGATGAAAAATAAGGCATTTTTAAAATGAAAATAATTCTTCAGAATGCATGATGACCCCTAAGTTTTTTAACTTATTCGGGAAGCCATTGAGTTGTAGATATAAATGTATATACACATTAGACGTACAAAATGGTATTACGTCATCAAATGGCCACTTGAATTAAAAAATTAGGATTTTTTTCCGTTTTGTGTAGGTTATCACATTCAATAGAGCGCATCTCCGCTATTTGAGCTCGATTTTCGCACAAATTTCAGTGTGTGCTTGCTTAATTATTTATCTTTATCATAAGTTGTCAGTGTTTTCATTTTGATGACGTCATCACGCGTAAAAACTTGAATAACATAGGTCGTGTAATTTCACCTTTGCCGTAAATTTGAATATCTTACAGCTCTTCAGAATTGAAGGTTACCTTGATGATTATAATTTATTATGAAAGCTGATGAAATGTAGATATGAATTCATATAAAAACTAAGCCTATCGGATGTTGTGACGTTAACATATGGCCAGATGAAGTTAAAAAGTAGTTTTTTCATCTTTTTCGTCAAAGTTATACAAATTTCAAACAGCGCGCACAGCGCTTCTACATGCCAGATTCTCTTGCAATTCTTATATTTATTTGCTCAATTCATTATCTTTCGAAATTGTCATCTTTGAGTTTATTTTGATAATTCCATCATACCAAAAAATTAGAACATGATGTGTGTCCCGTAATTTCACCTATGCTACACTGTATATAGATATACAGTATATACTGTACATATTGTATATGGCATGCACAACTCAGTACTATAAGCGTATGCATCATGTCATAGGATGGCATACATCAACTTTTTACGATCGTATGTTAACGTACGTGCATGTTTAAAAAGTTTTAATTTCATTAAAATGATAAAAATGATCACCTATAATTCGTCAAAGTGACGAATTAAATTCTAGTTTTTAACTCTTTCTCTATTCTTCTAGACATTACTGCAATAGTGCAAATTCCAATTTCAAATAAACAAAAATAATCATGAATGATTTAGACATATCAGTGTTATTGTGCATCATCATGCAAACATAATTAACATGATAATAATAGTTATTTTATTTTGACATTTAAGCATGTTTAAAACAAATGTAATTAACTTATGAAATGTTTAAATACTCTGTGAACTGGAAATGGAACCTTTTTATAGTGGTTATTGCACAATTTTCTAAACAACCAAGGAGTTTATAATTAAATCTGCAACTTACTTTCTAATATAAAAGAACATCAATATAGATACGTTAAAGTAAAATATGGCAGTAACAACATTGTTAAATGTTAGTTTGCTCTAGCCACATTGTGAAAATAAATAGTATACAATAGCAAAATATATTTATTATTTGACCCTTGACCTATTAAGAGTTGCATTAATAACATAACATATATTACATCAGTGGTGAATAAAAGATGCAAAGAAAATGATTTGAATTATATGAAATTAGTTAAAATATTAACCAAAAGCATTTAAATTACACTGTATTTACATACAGCACTATTTTATACTTTCATGCTTCAATCACTAAATTAAACCAAAAATTAAAATTTGCTTTTTTCAATATTACAAATGAATTGATGGTTGAACAAAATATTGATAACAAAATTATAAGAATAATGGGATGTTTACGAGACATTCAACTACAAGGTTTATTAAGGAAACTAGATCGTACTTAATATTATGTTATTTTACAAAAAATCAATTCATATCAAAAATTATATAATTAAAATCAAAATATTTAAACAGACAATGAAGTCAATTTTGTTTAAGAACTGTTGACAATGAGTTTGAAAAAAATATGAGATAAAAGTAGGTGCAATGTACCTGGTCTGATGATAAGAGCCATGCAACATTTGCACATTGATATGTGTATACAATATAATAGGAAGTATTACAATAAATTGTATAACTTTATGAGTGATTGTATTTGCATCTTGATGAGTTTCAAGGATGTATACGGTAAGGAGAAACCAGGTGATACATACAAGTTCAATTTCTCTTTCAACAATAAAAAAAATAATAGTTTATGAGTTGTTAACTCAAAGTCATGTTTGGAGTAAGGAACCTAGAAGTTTTACATGAGACAGTAGGCGGTAGACCATTATAAAAAACAAACAATTACTCTGTGCATTTGTATAAGTCCAGTATATGCACAGTTCTAATAATTATCAGAATTGTTGATTGCAAGATTATTTTTAAAATGAGATTGAACAAAGCTTGTGAAGTAATTTTGAAACTTAGACCAATACAATGGCCAATCATCAAAGTGAATGTATCAGGCCTAACTCAATTTTTAGAGCTAGTTTTTTACAGTTAGTTAATACGTGTGTACAACAGGAACTATACGTTTTTTTTTAATGTGAACATATTCATTCTTTGTGTAAGATATTTTTATATAAATTTTTGTTTGTTGCTTCATATCCAGTTTTTGCTGCATGTCCTCAAAACACGGAATAAAACATATCATCATCTGTTAAAATTGCTTTAATTTTGCAACCCCAAAAACATTTTGTGAGTCAGTGTGAATTGACATGTAGTGACAACAACTGCTTCTGAATATAAAATACCAGGAAAATGTTATTACTGTGAAACGCGTCAGCATAAAACTCCAATTAAATCAAGTAAACACGGCAATTTGTTAATATTATGGCTGAAACAGACAGGGGGTCATTGTTAAATATTTCCATAAGGGGAGGTGCAGAATTTATGAGGTATATTACCGAGGACTTGGTAACACAAGTATGGGAAATGATGGGGTGAAATTAGTAGCTATGTCCAGCATCAAAATGTCACGATTTATCGCACAGTTTTAGCGGGGATTTTAGCTACACTGGATACTAAGCCCATTGCTAAAAGGGGTCCTACCTTTGAGAAACCTAGCCTAGCCGCCAGTGTTATTATGAACCCATTCGCAAACGGTTCCAATTCACTGGGAACCAGTAAAAATATTGCGCCCTCTCTGGCGTGGCCTTTTACCTGTCATGTAGCACAAAAGTGCCTCATGTCTGGACGTGGCTGCTGGTTTGTATGCAAATAATATTGTCTACATAAAAACTAAAAGGACATGGCTATGTATTATTATTTTTGTCACCATATAGTATATTGCCATCCAGACTGACAGGAATATATTACACCCCTCACTAACTTGATGATCAAGATCAATAACACAGGGGTATTGCTAAATTGCACAAACCCCAAAAACCTGCGCAAACCTCCATGAATTAACTCAACCTAACAAGCTACATGCTATTCTGACCAAGAAAAACTACATGGCCTATTTAAAATTAATTTCATTTTTGTTTTTTGATGTTAAACATACATTAATTAATTAAATAGCAGATATTTATTATCAAATCATTTTTAAAAACTGATTCTTAAATTATAACATAAATAAGAAAGCATTGTGGTAATCCATGCATGAAATGCCTCCAAAATAATAACAATAATTGTGCCCTCATTTATTCACATTTAACTACACAATGATTTTCACCTTTTTTTTGGTAATTAGTCTTTCCAGGTAAAAGTAAAGTCATCGGGAAATATAGGTAAGTATAGAGACAATGTACGTTTTTGGTGTTAAATAATATTTATTGAGTGACAAGACATAGTAGAATCTGTCACAAACAATAGAAAAGAAGAATTGTTTTTTTTAAATTGAGTTTTAAAATGTGTTATGGTCAAGGGGGAAAAATATACAGTACAGTAAGGCATTAGAAATGGCACATGAAATGCAATGTACTGAATTCAAACCACTGTGAGGAAATATGACAGAATAAGGTGAGCTTCAGTTCTGCTACCAAGAAATATGTAAATAAACATACTGCATATATAAATAATGTAAACTTTTAATGATAAGGCTCTGATTAATTTCTTTACAAAATAGAGAAACAAAGCAAAATAAACAAACTATTTGTTGTGCACATGTCAAAAAATATTTGTGGTATACATTTTCAAACAAATTTAAATATACTAATAGTCTAGATTTTGAACTAGTACTAATTTTGAATTATCCTACAATCCCAGTATCAATGACAAAACATAAATTATTAATTTAATTGTACTGGCCACCTATGTATTTAAAAATGTTTGAAATACAATGTGTGAAAGTACCTTGTCTTGTTGATTTACATCAGCTCCCTTATTGAGAAGGACCAAGCAGACTTCTTGAAAACCATAATATGCAGCTTCAATCAGAGGTGTGTTTCCATTCTAAAAATAATAAATGCATATGATAATTCAAATTTTTCATACAAATACTTTCATATAAACTCTTTTAAGTGGTATTTACCATCAATTTGCCAATTTATTTTGTATTTTAAAAGAATGACAGGTTATTATTACTTACAGTAGGCCTACATCTTGTATTGAAAATTCACCCTGCTGAGTTCTCATTTTAATCATCAAACCTCATTAGGCAAATTGCAATCAATATCATCAATATCAGCTTTATTTATATTTGTATTATTTTTAATATTTGATTAATTTTTATTTACTTTTTTAATTTTCAAGATGAGATGAAAGGTACAGTAAAACCATATCAGTCAACATTAACTGTTAATATGAATGCTCTATAATTGTTGACACTTGACACCTGATTCATGTATTATTGTATCAATGATAATAACAAAGTTCAAGATACAATAAAGAAGTGTTAAAGTATCATTACATCGTATAATGAATTATTAATATTAAAAAGTGCACAATGATCTCATTATTTTGTGATTAAGCTGTTCCTAAATTGGAATACAGTATTGACTAACAAAACACCTATTTTATTCAAATTCGAAAATTATACAAATACGAGAAAATATTATGCATTATCTCTGTATGATTTATGATTGAAGAGTTAATTGTACTGAAAAAAATGAAGGATATTTCCTAGTTTATTCAAATTGATAGAAAATTATTAAATGCATTATCTAATCTGTATGATTTATGATTGTTAAAGGAATATATAATGGCAAGGTATTATATATACTTAAAGCAAACTTATACTGGAGAACTGAAGGATATTTCTTGAACCTTTGAAATACACCATCCGTCGTAAATAATGCACTCGAATTGCACACTATATCATTTTCAGTGTTTATTATTATAGCATCACTTTTTAAATTGTTTATGGCATCTTGATCTATACTTATTATTTGTATTTTATTGTTACTTATTCTTGATGCTGTATTGTTTTATGTTTCAAACCTGTAAGTGGTGGTAATTATCGCTGTTGGTTTTGATTGAATAAAATAAAATACCTAACAATATACTGTACACATAGATTTAAGAGATCGTCAACTCCAATGCATTTGAAACATGTCCATCTGTTGGAGAGCTTCCCTCCAATATGGCAGACACAAATCAACCAATCAGACAATATCACCACAATGCCCATTAATTCTTCGCCGCGGACTTAAGAGCCAAGAAAGTGTAATCACCATGAGTGACGTATTCTAAAACGATCTTTGTATACAAATTACTTTGTTTCAATTGTCATTCTCGATATAGTTAATCTAAAAAATATATCTACATTTAAACTAAATATTTGTGTTATTTTCTTATATATTAAATTTGTTGAATAAGCCCGACTTGTACAGGACTTCCATAAGATTCACCTTCACTGCCACGTTCGGCTTTATATTATCTCCTATAGGCCACCGAGATTAAAGGAGAATTAATAGTGTATGGTTCAGAACAGATAATAATAAAAACAAGGCCAATATATACATGGCTGCAGTCGCGTGTTCAAATTTGAGTTAGTGTTTACCGACCAATCGACATAGTGAGCTGTTAGAGTCGCGTTGCACGCGACTAAAATATAGACACTTTAAATAATCACCATGAATTGAATGTATGTAAGGCCTAAAAAAGTTTTGAATATGTAGGCCTAGTTGTTGTACAGTTAACCAAGAAGAAGTATGCATGTACTTTATTTTGTAATCTTACAAATGCCTACAAAAAATAAGCATCTTAGAAAGCTAATTATTTTAGGTTTGCTAAGATAAGCCCCAGTCTTGATATGAACAAACTCACAGGTACCTATTGGCCTATTGGAAGTTAGTGTTTGCTTGTGAAAGCAACCCAAAATACCTTTCATAAGAGTTAGAGATGACATGTGTTAAATGTATGACACAAATAACACTACTTTTCAATAAACAATTTTTCTTTTAATAGAATTGTATTATATTGGTTTTATTTTTGTTAAAATAATTGAAAATGGTCTGCCTACTAAGATAAGAAAATCTTCCTCACCCCCATCTAAAAAACACATGGAAAAATAGTGAAGTAACACCATTTACCAAAATTATTTCAAAATAAATTTACATAAATGGACAAGACAATTTGTTTAATTAACTGGTCATTAGGACCGAATAGACAAGGACAAAGTCACTGGCAGCTATTAGAATTGTTGATTTCACATTTGGTTTAAAAAATGAGATGTGATGAAACTTGCCAATATAAATGTGCAATCACCATGAATTGACTGTTTTGGTATGGATAAGTTTTGAATTTGTAGTTTTATTACAGTTATAACTATCAATTTTATAAGTTAATCAGTAATACAGTAGTTGTCATAAATCTACAATCTTCATAATATATTTGATCATTGTTGTCAAATATAATCTTCCTTTTTTCGTAATTGTTGTATATCTTTATCAATATAATATTAAAAATAACCATGGGTATAGAAAAAAAAGATAAAAAAAATCATTCATTAAACAACAAGACACAATTCAATCCGCAATATGTGTTGTTGTTCTAAATATTGCATCTTTATAATCTGTTTAAATTGTTATTATCCAATGTAATTCTCCCTTTTTCTTTCTTTTTTCGTGTATTCTTTAACCTTTTTATTCATGTATAATAATGTGTATATAAAACATTAAAAACAGCTATAATTATATAAAAAAGATAAAATATACAAATTAAAAAGTCCTTAGCATTATAGGAATGCTAAATTGATAATATAATAAGTTACTTAATTGTTACTTCTTTTCATAGCTATCCCCATTATTGGGGACATTTCGCCGTCATTGACATTATGTTGACATAGCACAACAATGAGAGACGTTAATTTTGATGAGAAGGTCATGGAACACTAATTAATTTTAAAAACAACTAAAAACCTGGAACCTGTAACCCTTGGTAGGGACCCTGCAAAAACAGCAATAGAATATACTATTCTTATATACTGTAGACAATCTGAGCCTGCATTAAAGAGGTTCTTTAAATGAACTTCTGCTATTGTCTATTCCTATAAAAATGTTATCAATATTTGTCCATAATTTGTTATGTATACAATATAAGAAAATATGCTTTTCATTTCAATAACAATATCATATTCATTTTTATTTTTCAATTTCCACATACAGCTGTAAGTTAGTTGGAACAATTTATGTAACGGTTTATAATTTAGTATATTTTTTCATTTTTCACCTTCTTTATCAGATTTATGTTTTGGGCGTTGAGAGCAACATTCCATTTGTCTAAAACCCGAGTAGTAATAGCTTTTGAATTAAATTATTAGGGAGGTTTCGCAATCTTACGAATACGATAACGAAAACGGATACGTCACGCACACGTATTCGTTTTCGTAAGCCAGTAAAAATCTGTTTCGCATGGCAACGAAATATTGAGGGCGCCGTCCAAAATATGACTGCGGTAAATTTGAGCGAAGCGCAGGTACGTGTTGCTTTGGCTGCCTAGGCCTAGCGTAACATCAAAGCGAGTGAGGACTAAAACTGCTATTTATCAAAATTGACCTGACATTTTAGTAAATTACTTTAGTAAATTACTTTCAATAAATCTATAATTATATTATAATCATGAATCATTCCTGATTCAAATGCAAAATGTGCAAAACAGATCAAAAACTATACTCGTTTTGTAGTTACGAATATGACTGGTGATATTCGTCAACACGAATACGCTTTACAAATATGAAATGGGGATCAGCTCAAAAGTTTCACAAATGTGTGACGTATCCCTTTTCGTTATCATATTCGTAAGGTTGCGAAACCTCCCTACTGTTGTTATGATTCTTAATTAAACTTATCCAATCCTTTGGAATGGCATCAACTAATATTAAAGCATATTCCAAGAGTCAGTTAGCTCTTCTACATTTCAATAGACGTTTCCAGCCAGTTAAAATTGATTATGTCAAAAATTTTGTAAAACTCTGAATTATAGCCTTGTTTCTACATAAGTAATAATTTCATGGTAACTGTTTTCATCATCAGATTTTGGTGGGATGAACAGGACATAAATAATTAAGATAAATATGATTACTTCCGCACGAAATTACAGAAATTTTCAAAATGAATGCTTACGTAAACAACAACTAGATATTAAGAATAATATAATAGGCAAAGCGTTTGTGCAAATAGAGTACAAGGAGGAAAACAGTGATGAAAAACAGGATGAACCAGGAGGTAAATTTATATTGTAATTTGTCATGGTGATTATTGATTAAGGTTGTGGGAAGTGAATTAAGTAAACTAAAACATTTAGTAACTTGTACAATTTAAAGAATAGTCAATGTGAAAGAGGGTTAACAATGCAATCAGCATGTATGAGTAGCCATAATGCATTTAAAATCAAAATCAGTAAGTCATTAAAATAAAATTTGATATGGTTTAATTGACTCTTCAATTCTTCTAAGGCTTATAATGAAAAATTCAAGAGAATTAAGTTCACAAACTGAGAATACGCATTACTAGTTACAGCAAGTGCAGGTGTTGGTTGTAAGAAAAAATCTTGTGCGCGTAAGTTTGTGTGAAACATGGCATTTTTAATCCACAGAAAGTTGACTCTTGATATGACTTAAATTAAAAAAGTGTCAATACAAAATGACGTTTGGTTTTTAATCTATGATAAATCATTTAAATTCATAAAATCGCTCGCAAGTCATGTTGCGCAACTCTGACGTTTAAAAAAAATACTTTACGAAGTTATGAAATGTGGAATGAAAGAAGAATAATACAGATAAAAAAAGTTGATGATGATTTTATACAATCACATGGAGTTATCCGCCAAGGTGTGGATAACTAATTATGCAGCCATTTAACAAAAAAAATAATTATGCTAATAAATGTTATCTTTTGAAATAAAGTGTGGTAGACTAGGCTATGAATGAGGTAGGTGCCACCCGGAGAGGTAGAAATTCTCATATGACTTTTCTAGACCAGTTTTTTCTGGGGAATCCAAATATATTGGGTAAACAGGCTGTAACCTGAGAACTTTCGCGTGAGGGCGCTTTTTTCAAAATGGCTGCCAGTTACAGTAAACTATGATATCTTGGCAACCACTGGTCATAGAGAGTTGATTTTGGTGTCAAATTGTGCGGAATATACATGTTCCTATTTGATGTAATAGAACATTTTGTCCGAAAATGGCCGGAAATACCTCTATTGACCTTTGACCCAATATCTAACAGATATCATATCTCCGTAACTACTCGACACAGAAAGTTGTAATTGGTGTCAAACAATCTTAGTTCTGGAGCGCCAGTGAACAAAAATACTGCTCAATTATTGACAATGCTCTATTAACACACATACCCAATTAATGAAAAGGGCGTTGCAAACTACAGAAAGCCACTAATCTCTTCTCTGTATTGACATCATGCTCTTATACTCTTTCATGGTTTTATACTTTATGCACTTTGTCATTCTCTTATACATGATGTTAAATGCACCAGGGTTCTAGCACTGTCTTTTTTTCTCTTTTCTGGCTTGAACCAGCACTTTTGTTCATTCATTCAATGACATGATTAATACAAGTTAATCAGTAATATGTAATACAGTAGTTGTCATAAATCTACAATCTTCATAATCTATTTGATCATTGTTGTCAAATATAATCTTCCCTTTTTTGTCATTGTTGTATATCTTTATCCATATAATATTCAAAATAAAGACCAAAAATCATTCATTCACAACAAGACACAATTCAATCCGCAATATTTGTTGTTGTTCTAAATATTACATCTTTATAATCTGTTTACATTGTTATTATCCAATATAATTCTCCCTTTTTCTTTCTTTTATCGTTTATTCTTTAACCTTTTTATCCATGTATAATAATGTCTATATAAAAAAAAAGCATTATATAATATAAACATTAAAAAGGTGTTAGCATTATAGGAATGCTAAATTGTTTAAGTCATTGATAATCAACTTAAATAGTATTCAGAATGTTTTGCACACTGGCTGAATATTTAATTCAGATGGTATCGTAATATCATGTATAGTATAGAGTCGGGGCCTGTCATCACAATCACCATGGATATGTGACTTAGTAACACATATTATTTTCCTTTTAGTATATATATTATTTTAACTTTGAAAGAATAAAATGGAGCTCAGGAGGCTATGCTTTATTTATACTACAAAAAAAAGGATTTTATCTCTGTCCACAGCTTTTACACTATTACAGACTGACACGTCTCAAACTTTTGGGATTCATTTAAAAATAAAAGATAGAACCTTGATAATATAAGTTATAATATAAAAATAATAATAAAATCATTTTTGTAATAGAGCTTGTTCATAAACATAATGTGTGCATAAAACATATGCAAAATAAAATCTAAAAATGACCACAAAAGATTACAACAGGAAAAATGTATTAATAGATTAATACAATTTAAAGAAGTTAATAATAACACATACATGTAAATATTTTTTTTCATACTCTATAAAGAGTTGTAAAATAATTCTGCAATATCGTTGATATGAATAAACTATTTGATTTGTTTTCTTAATAGTTTATAGTAATTTATAAATTCATTTCATTTCAAGTAACATTTATTACTTCTTCTTTAAAATAAAACGTTAACATTTGACAAAAATAAATAATTGAAATAAATAATAAATATACTTCTGCTTAAAAAAAAAAATTTTTATCAAATTTAAAAAAAATGCTAAAAAGAAGAGGCTAAAGCCCTAGAAGTTATACATCAATTGGATTACTCCAAATTGACACTTGTGGTAGGCAAGCCAAGTACAATAAATGTAAAAAATTGTGTGTAATGAAAACAAAAAGAACAAAAAGACAGAACAAAACACACACAAACAAAAAAACAAACAAACAGGAAGCATAAAGACAATAAATGGTAATTATTGTAATTTAGTATAGCCAAAAACGGCCAACAATAATCATTTAAAATATACAGTAACTAGAAATTGCGAGACGCCATTAGCGCCCGTTGAAAAATACAATAACAAAGCTATAAAACCTACACTAATTAAGAGCCATTGTCTGTAAGAATCAAAGAAATATCAAAAATAGTGGCAGACTCAAAAAATGGATTTCTTTCAAATTTTGCACATGGTTATATATGTGTTGAGAGAAATCAAATATGAAGTATTTTTTATTTCACACATGTATTTCCATGGCAATGGCCAAATTTGAGTTTATGCGGTTTGTTATTTTGTTTTTTTACGAAAGAGGCAGAATATTATATTTTTACAAATTTATATCTATTTTTTATAATGGAAAAAAGGGATTTTATATATTTAAACACATTACAGCCTCTAATATACCTATTATCATGATGGATTATTTATACTTTATAGTGCACTATATCGGATGCTTAATGATCTCCTAGTTTTTTTTCACAGCATTACTTGCGTGGATATCACAATACATTGCATATTTTGAACTATCATTCGCGATTATAATCTTAATTAGAGTAAGAACCAATCATTTAATGATAATCCATTTCGCGTATATGAAAGATGATACCTGTAGTACTTTCACTTTCCAAAAATTAAGAGCGTATCAAAAGGGCTGGTTTGGGATTCATCTGAATCTTTTTTTTTTTTTTGGTCTTTTGTGAGTTCGTCCCACTTTTATTATCATACTCTGTTATAAATATTATATTTTTTAAGCATATTTTTTCCTTTCGTTTAAATGTAACAATGTTAAAAGTAATAAAAACATTGCATTCGTTATTTTACATTTTAAAAAAAGTAATTTAAATATATAAAATAATTAACAAAATGCCAATAAAAGACGATAAAATTTGATTAAAAACGTTTGACAGTTGTCATTATTCTATAAAGCTCGTGTTTGTGTTCGGGTAGAGAGGCTATAAACTCAGGGGAGGAATATAAAATACCCTCCCTTTTCACCAAGACAAAAATGAATGAGATGAGTAAGAAGAATGCAAAAGTTTGAAAAATAAGGTATTTAGAATGGATAGCATGGAATGATCTATTTAATGAAAACCCTAAGGTTAGAGTCCATACACTGTGCAAGTCCAAAATAGTATTTTGGCTCTGTGTGTATGTGAGACGCTTCATACCCGGATGTAAAACTTCGAAACCGCAACAGTTTGCTTGATATGCAGATTTTTCTTAACCTTTAGACCACTGGGGTTTTTATGGTATTTTTCAACTTCAATTGGATAGCAAATCTTTTTCATCCTCGTCGTATTACGGAGGAGCATAGATATATGTTTATAACTATCAAAAGTCTAACAGTTTTTCTTTTACGTTAGCCCATTTTTGTTCAGCTTTGACAAAGTTACATGCGTTTTCATATTTGATTAAATTGGAAAGTTCCGTTTTGTATACGTTGCATATTGTTTGTGAAACATTTTCTTCCTTTAATAAATTATTATAGGTAAAACATGACTTATTAATACAAAAATAGAAAATAGAAATAAGTTCATTTATGAGTTTGCTGTTAGTATTCCCTGTAACAATGTTTTATATCCAACTGGAAAATTGACGGCATGTTTCGTTTGCAGGAAACACGTTACAATCATTAAATCAAACTTTCTCCAGACTGGTTGGATTGTTTTACAAAGAAATATCATATTTTTTTCATTTTCTATTTCAGTTTTACCTTTTTTGCATAGGTCAGTTTCCACTATCTTCCGTAATTTCAGCTTTACACTACATGCTAGAATTCTGTGCAACAGCTTGAAATTAAATCATCATTTAATTCATCTGAATCTTATCAACATTTTTCATTTTTCCCTTTCATCCACCACCACCCACCGCTTCCCCCACTGCCAATGGGGAGGAGGAGCCGGTTTGATCCTCTCTGAATCCATCTGGCCTCCACATCGTACCGATGTGTGAAGTTTATGAGCCAATAAACGTCATCCATGAAGATTCTTTAAATTCGAAGTCATCTCCCAAAATGTTGGGTATTCTAAAGTTTTTTCCCGTTTTTCCATTCACATAAAAGTGTGATGTAAGATTCGCGACAACACGACCTATTACCCAATTCTCCTTTTTATAAGACGTGACGTGACATTCTAATATAAAGTTTTTTGGTGGAGAGTAGTCCTACAATGATAATTATCATTAGACATTTTATACAAAAAAGCATCTCATAAATGATCGGTTCACCTCCACGACCTGAAAGTTCTCATTTGGGACGAGAAAGTAAAGCCCAGAACAAAAGTTTTATATGCATTTTCAAATATTTTTCGTTATTCGAGTACGACTGTTTATTTTGGTCAGAAGAAAAGATTGATTTAAACAATATTTAACAAGGCCATATACATGGCTGCAGTTGCGTGCTAAAATTTGAGTTAGTGTTTACCAACCGACCGACTGACCATCTGACCGACCGACATAGTTAGCTGTAGAGTCACGTTGCACACGCCTACTAAACCCCATTGACTGGCAGCCAATTTGACTATTTTTTGCTTCAAATTACTTTAAAATGACTTACTCAACAAAGAACTGTTTAAGAATTATTTATTCAGGAAGACAATATATCTTTCAGAGAAAATCAGTTTTGTGTCCCGATAGTCATCATCTAACTTTATATAAAAAATCTTCGGAGGAGGATTACATTTTCTAAAACACGAAATTGTCTCACACATTATACGATATGGATGTCAATAGACAATTCAAAGAAAATTTAACAAAAATGAGAAAATATTTCAGACGACTTTATTCATTTCATCTTTATATATCGTATACGCGAAATGGATTGTCATTTAAATGATTCTTACTCTAATTAACATTGATTATAATTGTGAATGACAGTTCAAAATATGCGATGCATTGTGATATTCACGCAAGTAATGCAGTAAAAAAAAAGAGAATGTCCCGAATAAAACCAGATAACTAGGAGATCATTACGTGTTAGCAGATATTCAATATGCAGATAATCCATCATGATGGTATACTAGAGGTTGTAATGTGTTTAAATATATAAAATCCCTATTTTCCATGATAAAAATTAGAAATAAATTAGAAAAGTATATTCTGCCACTTGCGTTTAAAAAAAAGAGGCAATAAACTAACAAACCGCATCAGGTTTCGTATTATAATCTTATATTTAATTCATTGAGGTACAGTTAAAATTGTTCGATAAAAATATGACGGGTGAGGGCGCACTTTATTATATGGAATATTGTATTTGAACATTTTTAAACATATCTGTAAATATTTTAGTTTATACTTTGGTTTTCTTTATATGTTATGTATTTTATTATATAATTTATTGTAAACTATACTTAAATTATTGTATAAACTGTTAATGTCGTAGGTTTTATAGCTTTGTTATTGTATTATTCAACTGGCGGTAACGGCATCTCGTAATTTCAGTCACGCTTCGTATGCATTTGCTGTACACAATAATATGACATGAGGCGGTTATAAATTGGGTATAAAAGTCTAATTTTCTCAAGACGCAATGGATTAGAATGTTACAAACTGTGTAGATCTACTTTCCTTGAATTGTACAATAGAAATGAGTTCTGTATTTTAGCAGTAAGTAGCTGAATGAACTTAATGATCCACACGGTGAATACAGGCATACTGCAATTATACTAATTTTACATGTGTGACAATCATGATTACAATGTTGTTGTGATGACTAACCTATCTAGAAGAACCTTGTGAATTCATTTTGAGAGGAGTTTTAACAAACTAGACAAGATAGATGGGGGTTAAGATACTTCAGTTCAGTAGAATAAATAATACACCTATAAGGTTTTATCAAAGATTATAGGTCTATGCCCCTGGAAATTAAAAATCAAGAACATTTAACTGATACATTTAATCAACTGCAGGTGGTGCCATCATTCACCTGATATTAAGCACCAAAATGGCAAAATGTATGTAAGCTAAAAAGGAAGAAGAGCAACATTTTAGGTTCAAGTAGTAATTAGTCGTTCAGTCTATAATACTACACTATATTATTTAGTAGCAACTTCAATAGCAATGCCTCTATTAAAACAAAAACCATCTCCGACGACCCAAATAGTTCGATGTAGCCTGCCATACAGTATTGCCTTAAATTTAGTAATCGCTTTTTTAAATTGCCAGTTTGACTGTCCGATGCACTCAGTCTGTAGGCTCAAACAGTCACAGGTTGTCTAATTAATAAGTAGTTTATTGCACTTGTTTATCAAAAAAGAGAAACATAGATATTGCTTACTAAATTAAATAAATTCAAGAATCAATATGAAACAACGTTAAATGATTAAGGCACAATTTATAAATTATTCAAAACGACAGAAACACATCCAAACGTGTTATATGGCAATCCGCTGAAACGCACTTGAGAAAGGCTGGTTGGAAGCTGGCCGTTTGAGACTGTATATTCTGTTTGGTAGTTGACTGTATGACTGCAGTACATACATTATGATCGCGATATAAATAAAACTAATTTTATTTATTTATTTAAAAATTGGTATCAAATATACAAATATTTTGTTCACGTAATCCTGGGGATTCTCCACCACAACAACATCCCCGGCTTACATGAACAATGCTTTGTATTTTGATATCAATTTTTACAGTTTGTGATTAATTAAATTTATTTTATTCAAATCGCGAAATCAAATTCCATGTGTTCAATACTGGCCATTACTCAAGCTTCCAAGAGACGGTACTGTGTCGAGCGCATGTTTTCTCGCTCAACTTCAGCCATTTTTTTAAAATGGTGAGAAATTCCAAGAATTACGTGAACAAAATGTTTGTTTATTTTGATATCGAATTTTAAATAAATTCAAATGTGCATACTGTAAAAAAGAAGGCCAAATGAAGGTAAGTTATTATGATACAAGATGCATTTTTGGATTAAAAAACAGTTATAGGACAAGCCAATTGTCTGCAGATAACAACAAGCAAAAGCAAAGCTGTGATATTATTGTGTTAGTGATTAGGGGACCTATTTGGCTGTATAATTGTGCCATTTCTTATAAAGTATCATGCATCATGCTAATAAGTTACAATACAAATCCGAGTGAATATTCCACTTGTTATGTACATGGATGATGCTTTATTGTCTGATAGAATTACTAAAAAGAAAGTCCAAATGTTTACCAATTCTATTTGCGAATAAGGACCATGGGTTATTCCTTAGGCCAGCTACTTCAAACACATGATTCATACGTTAATGTTTATTAAGCAAAGGGAAACTGTCTGAATACTTCCACTATCGTAATAAAGTTAACTGTATAGGCTAAATCTCTTTGCAATTTCTACCCCAGAAATGTTGATCAGCTTTTCCAAAGTGACAAGTGTTCCATAGTGACGTCGTACCAAACACCTATCAACCTTGATGGTGCTCACTCATCGTTTACAAATATCGGCAATAACTTCTGCAAAGGTGACAAGCAGGAATTGAATGTATGAGTGTATAAACCTGTGTCTGTGTTTGAAGATCTCAATCCTGTGTGTCACTATGGTCATGAAAGCCATGTTACAGATTCATTCATTATTTCACCTACTGTAAAGTAGAACCAAAATAAAACCGAAAGCAATTCGGATGCACCAAAGGTGTATTAACAATCAATGCTCTTAAGTTTCATTATTGAACAAATGGTTTGAAGACACTGCTAATAATATGGAGAGCCGTGTCATGCTGCTTGATTATAAAAAGATTTTCAACCTAATTGATCACAACGTCTTAGTCGACATGTCATGGCAAT
Source organism: Antedon bifida (assembly GCF_963402885.1). Taxonomy (NCBI): domain Eukaryota; kingdom Metazoa; phylum Echinodermata; class Crinoidea; order Comatulida; family Antedonidae; genus Antedon; species Antedon bifida. The sequence goes on from NC_136227.1 coordinate 13,954,063, forward strand.
CCCATGTGAATAATTGTAGTCAGCAAAATATGAAAATATTTTTTAAAATACACAAATCGGACTATCGCAAAGGTTAAAAATTTGATGTTTTTTTTAAATACTAGTAACCGCTTGTCGTAGACAGCTGTATTTGGTGTCAAATTATTCAAAATATATATGTTTGTTAAGTATCAGCTGCTGCTTTTACGGATTTTTTCGAGATCTTTTTCAACTTTCGTAAGTCCTTGATTGTGTGTCGATAATTTTGAAATTTTCTTTGCTGCATTGATCTAGGCAATTCCTATTGTTGATAATATGTTTGTATTTATGTGAATTTTTATCCCTACCCATATGTTCTTGAATCCTTGTCTTTAGATAGACGATCAAAAGGAATGAATAAATTAGATAATATTAGTGCTAGTGGCGAACCCATACTTATACCATAGATTTGTTGATAATATGCATTATCATTGTAAACGAAATGAGTGGTTGAATTAATTTGCTTAAATGCTTTGTTATTATAGTTAAATGTTCCTATTCAAGAGATGATTGGTCTTGTTTTTGGTGATCCATCACTGTCAAAGTCCACTTGTGAGTTTTGGTAAACCATAATAATCTTGCGGGTGCGAACATTTTGGGTAGATATCTTTTTAGGTCGCTTCATCTAACTCGCCTGTTTTGTACTAGTTTCGTAAGAATTGTTGTAAAGATCCCTCTCTTTTGATTCTAGAGTCTAATACATGGAGTTTTGTAAATTTTGTTGAGTCGTCAATAATTCTGTACATTGCTCGATAATCATAATGTTAACTTTGGCGCCTTTATTCGTTCTAATTATAATAATATCTTTGTTTTTCTTTAAACCAATTGAGGTCTTAATCGTTTCCATGTCCTTTCTTGATGGTTTGTAGGTATTATTAAACATGTGTGTGCAATCTTCTGCCTTGTTGTTATCAATAATTTCTTGTAGCATTTTATAACCGATCAATTTAAAGCAAGCAAATTACTGTTTTGTTTTAAGATAGTAGGCCTATTGTACATTGTATTGTACATTGTATTGTATATTGTATGGACAAAAAAATGCATTTTGAAAAACAATTGTTTTTTTCCTGCCAAATTGCAGGCCATATTGGATTCTGTCATGACGATGTCATTGTATTGACTTGATTCATCAACTACTATGAGATGTAAAAAGTAAACCTCTGCTAATTTTAATCATCATAACACAACTCCAAGTAACAAACCGTGAATTGGTTTTCCATATCTCCTATATATAGGAGTGAGTGAGTGGACATTTGTATATTGTAAACAATGTACTACTACAGTAATGGATTTAATATTTCATATGAAAGAAACAAAAAACATGCAGTGCAACCTACTACTACAAGAAATACTTTGCCTTATCAATGACCAAATAACCTACAATTCAAATACTAAATAGAAATGTTATAGTTGATATCATGTAAAAAGTCAAGAAAAATATGCATTATGCCTGCAGAAATGCAGTGCAACCTACTACATAAGACCAAAAAATGTGTACAATTCAAATACTAAAATGGTGCTATCCTGTACATAAATGCACAAGTCAGATTTAATAATTTAACAAATTTATAAAAAAAGTCATGTTGATATCTTTACCCCAACCCCATCATTCATAGACACAGTATCATGAATGCTGATAATACTATCGATTGACAGTAAGTAAATTTATGTGAACCAAAAGATTATTTCTTAATAGGTGTTACTGCCGAAAATAAGAAAAAATATGAAGGTATTATTCAAGTAGCCTCTATACCGTAATAAAATAATTACATTCTTTAGGAATGCATTTTGTGCAATTCTGTTTCAGGAACAAGCATTTTAATCTAAAATTAATAAGTACAAAATTTAGGATTCTGATCATGAATGCGATTACAAAAATTAATTTATGACTTACATTATTTTGTTGGTCCACTGCTGCTGCCATGTCTACCAATGTTTGGCAGACATCGACGTGACCAATTTCTGCAGCCAAATGCAATGCTGTCTCGCCATCCTATTTAACATTTAAAAAATATATATGTTAGAAAAATGCACATATTTTTGTTAATAAAAACAAAACAAAACAACAAGAATCTTTTAACAATAATATATCACAGTTGAATAAAAGTATATCTCAAACTAGTAAGTGTACTTGCCCAAGGGCAAGTTTCAATTATAGTTTAAAACACAGTACAATTGCAATCAAGTAAAGTTTGATACCTCATTAATACCCCATGCTCTCCCTAATTGTGGCCATTTTTATTCACCATATGTATGGATGCATGCAATAACAAAAAACAGACAAACATACAAAAAGTGGTGAATTTCCACCCCTGTCATAATATTATGTTTCTCAGTTCCTGTGGTTAGATAAAGAATGTCTTAGACTAGGTCTGCTAAATTTATTAGCCAATCAAAAATCATATAATTTTGGTGGGAAACTTTGGAGGGAAAAGGTAATTTGCATGTTCAGTATAAGTAGTAAAATGTTATAGATATTAGGGGAGAAGAGAAAATAAGATCATAGTAGATAGACGTATAGAGTATAGAGAAGAAAGATCTAGACTGGTAGAAAGTTGTATTAATACTGAGTTACAAGAAATAAAAGTTTTAGTTGAATACGGTATACTTTTTGTATGAGAAATCATTCAGTGTCAGTGTACGTCGCATGGATTTAAATACGCCAGAGAACGCATACGCTCGGAACCGACTCTATATATTCACTACAACCCCATTGACCACAATATTGGATCAAAGATGTTGGATAATGTTGAAACTACATATAACATTCCTAGTACAATTGGGTCATTTTGATACCCTGTATGTATAGATGCATGCAATGGGAAAAATGTATAATTATAAACAAACTCTCTATTAGGCCTATAATAAAGATGTTATGGTTAGATTGTATTAAAGTCTCCTTTGAACATGATGCATTTGAGGAATGTGAACAATTCAGATAAAATTAAAAAGGAACTAGAAGAGCAATGTTAAAATTAGTTGTATCAAGAAAATGAAATTGAAAAAGTTGCCAAACCATTATATATAGGGTACAAACCATCAGATAGAAGGCCTGACATTTAGAAAAATCAGCATCTTTTCATTTGCAATACAATTATTGTTTTAAGAAATCTTTAGTATTAATTCAAATATTTAAATGTTACCATAATGAAGAATCAAGTTCAATAACTTTGTCACCAGACTAAAAGCAGGTCACATATACTACCATACTTTTAATTTTCAGCTCTATGTGAGTATGATCATACTGATGCAGCCATACTACTGTACCCACTGCACCACAAAATATAAACAGTGTGTATATTTGAATGATTTCCAGCCCTATAAGTGATTATGACCATACTGCTGTAGTATAGGAACCCCTACCACTGTACCTACTACACCACATAAAATATAAACAGTGATTATGACCTACTGCTGTAGCTATAGGCCTACTCTTGTACGTACTACACCACACAAAATATAAACAGTGAGTATGATCATACGAATACAGGTCAACCCGTACCCATGCCAACTCGTACCCAAATTTTGGCTTACTCGTACCCAAAATTTTGGCTGACCCGTACCCAGCATTGGCTGACCCGTACCCATCATTGGCTGGCCCGTACCCAAGTTTAATGCTATTTAAAGTATATTTATATTACATTTAAACCCAGTTTTATTAAATTTTTAGATACCAATCATAAGTTCGATATTATAATGGCAAAAACTATTGACCTAAAAAGTATAATATGTACAGACTCGTACGAAAAAAGCACAGCTTTCATCGTATTTGCGTACGTCGTATTTGGTCAAGTTAATACTTGAGGGCGCTGTTTTATATGGCTCTGTGGAAGATGTCAGTGGTCGGCTGTGCTGCATTCTATTTTTTTTTTCATTTATGAGTTATTAATCTATTATTTTCTACGAATAGTAGTACACGGACATTGAAATACCCACTGTGATGATGAAAACGTAAACATGAATATCTTTGATACATAATTTGTATTTTCATTTTATTTTACAGATAATGAAGTAATGTGCTTTTTGAAAATCGTTTTAAAACGAATGGTTTTTGTTGTTTTGTTTTGCAAGTTTTGGAAAATATTAAACTGTTTTAACATTTCGAAAATATTTAATACATTTTTAAGTAGTCACTAGTATTTTAAAATCACGAAACTATTTAAGTGGATACCAGCCTCATTGCTGCTATGAGCATCTTAGTAGTAGATTGGATTATTGCCGTTTATCTAGTATACAATGACGGATGTGAGAGTAATAATAAAAGGTAACCTCCCAATAATTTAACATTTAATTACAAACGACGATATTTGCTGTTATTACGTTTTCATTTTATAATGATTATTACTGTATTATTATGACTAAAAACCAAAATAAATACTATAAACTTAAAAAAAATCATCTTATCGCTGACAGATACGTAAGTACTCAGACACGTGTAGGTAGGCCTTCAGAACGTTTATATTATTTTAGTAAATAAGACGACATCCGTTGCCATGGAAAAACGATCGTAGTTCATTCATTTGTCTTATTTGACACATTATAGAATGCGTATTTTTTTTTAAAAAAGGGAATCCCTCGTCAGCTGTAAGTTATTGAGGAAACATCTACCAAAAATGTTTAATTACCGTAAACAAACAGATAATTTTACTGAATTATTTAAGAAAAAAAATAAATAGAAAACGATCATACGCCACATTGCGTTGTCTATTTTTGGACACACTACGAAATGGACCCGTACAAATGCGTTTTTTTTTTACTATTAAAGAGGAATCCCCATTCAGCAAAAACACGTACGTAGCTGTTATAGAAGAAAATCTGCCAAAATGTTTAATAATTGCCTTATACAGTACGACAGTACGTGTATAATATGATCATTTCACTGAATTATTAATAAATAAAATATATGGAAAACGATCATACGTCATTACTGAGTCGTCTCTTTGACGCCGGCCCTATAAATGCGTGTTTTTTATAATAAAGGGTTAATCCCGGTCAGCAAAAACACGTAACACGAAATCTACGAGTAATTCGACCCCATAGCCCTGCAGGCTTTTTGCTTAAAACAGGGCGTTGTTAATTCAACCAATTTTAAATATACCAATACAATAGAAATAATAATTACTTGATCGAATGTAATCAGGGAAGATAATTAGAATAAAATAAAAGAATAAAAATTGATAAGTATAAAATTATACGTTGTTGGTACTTTACCTGGGCTTGAATTGTAATACTAACTATACAATAGTTAAAATACTTTTTTTATTAATTAATGTTCTCTTACGTAAATAAAAAAGACACATAAAACATACGTTTATAAAACTATAATACTACATTTAAATAAATGTTAACAAATATATGTCTAATTAAACGAAGTCTACAATCAAATCAATGGTCATTAATTTTTTTATTAGCACACATTTCACCGAGACCTGTAAAATAAAAAAACAATTTAAATATAAAAATATTCATACGGGAAAAGCATACCACTAGTTTTGCGCCGATCAAATCATTACAAGTAATTATTCAAATTGGGTACGAGTAGGCCAAATAATCGGTATGTTTAAGCCAAAAATGGGTACGTGTAAGCCAAATAATGGGTTCGAGTAAGCCAAATAATGGGTACGAGTAAGCCAAACACTTGGGTACGAGTAAGCCAAATATTTAGATACGAGTTGGCATGGGTACGGGTTGGTTTGGGTACGGGTTAGCCAAAGTGGGTACGAGTTGACCAATTATTTGGGTACGGGTTAGCCAAGTTGGGTACGAGTTGGCATGGGTACGGGTTGGTTTGGGTACGGGTTGACCAGCACCCTGATCATACTGCTGTAGCTATAGACCTACCCCTGTACCTACTACACCACATAAAATATAAACAGTGATTATGACCTACTGCTGTAGCTATAGGCCTACCCCTGTACCTACTACACCACATAAAATATAAACAGTGATTATGATCATACTGCTGTAGCTATAGGCCTACCCCTGTACCTACTACACCACATAAAATATAAACAGTGATTATGATCATACTGATGTAGTATAGGAACCCCTACCACTGTACCTACTACACCACATAAAATATAAACAGTGATTATGACCTACTGCTGTAGCTATAGGCCTACCCCTGTACTCGTTACACCACACAAAATATAAACAGTGAGTATGATCATACTGCTACTCTAATAATCTTAAGATAATGAAGCCTAGTGTATAGCTATAACAAATGAATATCAATATATTATCTACAATTGTAACTCAAAGTATTGATATGGATTGGCATGGTAAGGTCCTGGTCAAATTAATTTACAAAATTATTATTTAAAGAATATTTTAAGGCACTGTAATCAATAACTATTTAAAAGAGTACCCATGTAGTCCGGTGGCAGGAGGGGGGGATATCACCACCCGAAAGGGGACAAATTGCCATCCAACTTTTCTAGACCAGAATTTTCCGTAGATTACGAATATGGAAGGTAATCGATCAGGATAGGAAGCGTTTTCGAGATATAAGGGGTCAAAGTTCAAAATTGACCAATATAAAAACATGCTATATCTCTGGAAATTCTGGACCTAGTGAGATAATTTTGGTGTCAAATTGTTCACAATGTATATGTATATATTAGCTCTAACAGAACTTTCTTTGTAAAATTGACCGGAAACCCCATTTTTAGCAATTTTGACCTTTGACCTCTTTTTGCTATATCTAAGTAACGGCAGGTCGGAGAGAATTAAAAATAGAAGCATATTGTTCCCAAGATATACATTTATATTCAGTGTAACCGATGATATTGCTTGAAAATGACCGGAAGTGTGGTTATTAACCTTTGACATAATTGAATAAGGTTATAAAAACATAAATTAATAAATATTTGTCGTAAGGAGCCAATTTTGGTATCAAATTGTTCACAATATATATGTTTATACTTGCCATAATGCAACATTTTTTTCAAAAAGTGACTGAAACACTATTTTTCTGTAATTTTAACCTTTGACCTGTTTTTCTCATCTAAATAACGACATGGCATAGAGATTTCTAACGGCAAATTGTTTATAATAGATATTTTTATTCAATCTAATAGATTATACTGCTTGAAAAATACAAGTGTGATTATTGCTTTGAAATCCTGTACATAAGAGCCTATCGGGCGGATTTAATGCAAAGAGGTGTGGAAGGGGAATACTACTACTATACAGTACAATGTCTTTCAGAAACATTTGAGCAATTTCAATCAGGTATCCATGTATCTCCAACGGAATGTACGGTTCATAGAGAATTCAGAAGTTACCCTTGGTTCATTTTGGCAAATCCATATGGGTTCCTTTTAAAAGGATTGAGGGTGCACAGACAGGCTTTTCCCATGGCTTAATATTGGAACCTACAGTTTTAGTTACCTGATATATTTCTTACACAGTAACTTATGTAGCCAAGTGCATTGATCCGATACAGGGGCCAAATGTAGAACTGAACATACAGTAGAGAAACACAGAAGGGTCTAAATAGATGACCTGCTGTTGTTTCATTTTAGGCAAAATCCAAATCGGTTCCTTAAGGATCGAGAGTGCACAGGCAGCTTTATTCCATGGTGCCTGTCTATATAAACCCACATTGTCACCCCTTATATTTCCATTATGGGGCTTAATGTCCATCCCTGGAGGACCGGCCTTTGGGGGGTTAATTTTGGCAAATCCATAAGTGTTCCTTAAGGATCGAGAGTGCACAGGCAGCTTTATTCCATGGGCCCCGCCTGTCTATATGAACCCACAGTGTCACCCATTATATTTCCATTATGGGACTTAATGTCCATCCATGGAGGACCGGCCCTTGGGTTAATTTGGGCAAATCCGTAAGTGTTCCTTAAGGATCGAGAGTGCACAGGCAGCTTTATTCCATGGGCCGCGCCTGTCTATATGAAATCACAGTGTCACCTCTTATATTTCCATTATGGGGCTTAATGTCCATCCATGGAGAACGACCGGCCCTTGGGTTAATTTGGGCAAATCCATAAAATGTTCCTTATGGATGATCGAGGGTGCACAGGGATATTTATTATATCTCTATGAACCCACATTTTCACCACACATACATTATTTCCAATATAGGGTCTCTTGTAGACCCACATAGAGAACCCCGAAAGGTCCATGAAGGATCGGCCCTTGGGTTCATTTGGGCAAATCCATAAATGTTATTTAAAGATTGAGGGTGAACATTTTAGTTTTATTTCATAATTCATCTATGAACTATTTACCCCATATTAATTTCTAATACAGGGCCTTATGTAGCACACCACATAGATATCCCAAAAGGGTCCTTAGAGGGTTCATTCAGGCAAATCCATATGGGTTATTTTAGAATCTTTTGTGTACCGGAAACTCTTTCCTGTATGGGCCAAACTATCTGTGGCTATATAAAAATTGTGGTCTGTCTGTGTATTGAGTTGTGGATTGAGTTTGGCCACCTGGATCTGCCTATGCCCTATCCTGTACGAATTGGTATTCTCTGGTTCTGATGAATAGTAGTTTATTTTCCAAAAACGAATATTGTAGCTCTAATAAATGCAACTGTATAGTGGCAGATCATTGAAGGTCAGCGTAACATTTTAACATCATAACATTTTAACCGTCATAATATTAATAATATTAATAATTTTATTATTTATTTTACAGTATTATTTTAATACATTTAAAATAATGCGCACTAGAAAAAATATAAAAATACCATAACTTCACTGATCAAATAATGTGATTACATTTATGAACATCAATCTCATAACTTTGCATTATTTAGTATATCACTTGTTCAAATGTTGACCTTTGACCTATATCAACTTGTGTAATGATAAATGTGCTCTTTTGATTGTGTATGATTGATAGATGTCTTAACAGAATGATAAAACATAACATTTTGTCCTAAATGTTAGTTTTTATTTGGGTTTATATGCAAATTGTGTGATTGGTCAATATTGACATTTGACCTTTAATTGAAAAGTATTTGTTTTATAAGGCGACTGAATAGATACCTATAACCATACAAATGTATTAAAAGACCAAATTGAACTTCAATAAATTGGTTATAATACATATGTATATAATACATTGTTATAATTGGTCAATTTTGAACTTTGACCCCTTATCTCTTCCTATTCGCTTCCTATCCTGATCGAAGTCTGATTTGATTAAAAACAGTATTATAATTATATTAATCAAAATTATAATGAAATAACATAACTTTACTAATCAAATAATTTGATTAATTGTAAAACCATCAATATCATAGTTTGGACAACTTTGCATTTATTTGTTAACTAATACGTGTATTAAAATGTTGACCTTTGACCTTATGTCAACTGATGAAATTGACCTTATGTCAACTGATGAAATGATGTATTCGCTCTTTTACATTGCGTATGATTGATTAACAGGATAAGAAAACATCCAATTTTTATTAATATAAGTTTTTATTTGGTTTTAGAGGTACGTTCTATGATTGGTCAATATTGACATTTGACCCTTAATTACAAAGGATTTTTTTTTCACAAGGTGATTGAATAGACACTTATAATCATAAAAATGTAATAAAAGACCAAATTGTGCTTCAATAAATTTGTTATAACACATATACATAATACATTGTTGTAATTGGTCAATTTTGAACTTTGACCTCTTATATCTCGAAAACGCTTCCTATCCTGATCGATTACCTTCCATATTCGTAATCTACGGAAAATTCTGGTCTAGAAAAGTTGGATGGCAATTTGTCCCCTTTCGGGTGGTGATTCCCCCCTCCTGCCACTGGACTAATGGGACTACAGAGGTGATTACTGAGTAATAATTGCATGTAATAAGTTTGTTTGTCCCAACATTTAGTCTGTCCATTTGTCTGTAGTCTATCTAATTTTTTTGTAAATTAAATCAAGCAAATTGACCAATCACAATGTGATGGATTATCCGAACTGTTGCTTGTTATTGGTCAACTCACTTGCGTAGCGCCTAGATTGTGTTGACAACCAAAGCTTTAGTAAACCAAGTTTTATTTCTGGTTGACTTACTACTGTATGTTTGATAGGCATTCCCTTTGCAAAAAAGCCGTATACGATTTACATACGTTTCGTATATGTTTCGTATAGGAAGTCCATTTCGTATACGAAACGTATACGCCAATTCGGAAGTTCCTGCCCGCATAATAAACATATACGAACAGTATACGATCATTTATAAACAATTTCCTAATTATACGATCCGTATACGATCCGTATACGATACGACGCGTGTATACAAACTGCATCATATTACCAAGCGAAAAGGGACTGTCCCTCTTTTTACAAGACGACGATAGCATACGTTACGATGGCAAGAGCATCTTGACTTCAGTAATTAGTGTACAATTTGTTTGGTTTTTTTTCAGTCGGTATATGTACATTAAATTCCCTATGATGATTTAGTTTATTTTTCGCTAATGAAAAAAATTGGTGCTGTATTTTACAAGACATTATTTTTCTATCAAGCATAAAAACCCACCCAGGCTTTTCCGTCTTGTTTATCCCCTCTGCTATTTCTTTTCCTTTGGTACGTTCCATTAATAAGTGAATCATACAAAATGTGCTGTTATTAATTTGAAAGTGCTTTAATTAATAATAATGTACTTGGAAATAAATATTAAATTGTGGCCGCAGTATATTAAATTTAAAACGAGTAAGTAAAATCCATAAATTACGATGTAATAAAAATGTAGAATACATGTGGCTCCCTATTATATATATGGAATGATCCAAATAAATTCGCCCAAAACGTGCCTGTGTTGTGTGTGCTGCATGCATGCATCACATGGATGGATTAGATTTCATTCATTTTCAATCATGTGTTGTTGTCCAACAGGATTTTTTTGCTACGGGTTTTAACTCGCCATAAAAAAAAATAAACAATGGGATGTAGGCCTAGTTACAGTGGGCCAAAGTAGATAGTAAATTCGACGACTTCTAGCTAGCTAGGCTATAGGCATATTGTAATTGTATAGATCGAACATGCAGTAACTAGCTACTGCAGCAGCTCTAGTAAACTAAGAGTAACTAGGCCTGGGAAAAATACGCCAAGGAAAAGAGTCTGTGGTACACTCATTGTGAAAATAAGCTAGCTAGCTTTCCCCTATATATTAGATTTGGTTATATTGTATTATTTTAATAACCTACTCTAGCTAGTAGTAAATCAACAACGGTGAAATGGAAATACGATGCATTATGGATATCATCGTTGCAAAGTTAGGGGGTGCCAACAAAACATTCAACAGCCAAAAATACAAAAAAAGAAGCTCCGACGTTTTAAAGCATTTTACTATTTTAGGCATCAGAACTAGTTGCTGTAAATTTCCTAGAGTTGTCACTGATGAATATAATTTAACATAACCTACATGTAACTTAAAAAATCCAAATGATAAATTGTACGCGAACGTAGTAAAACCAGGTAAATGTTAAATACTCTCCCTGGTAAACGCTGACAGGCCAAGCGGTATTTAATTATATTTTTATTTATTTAATTCGTAAATTAAAAAAAAATCGTTAATATAAATATGTGAACCTTTGTAACTTTTTGTTGTATATGCGCGGGCGCGAGATACTTAATAAGATAGGCTTTATTCATATCATATGTTGGAGTGGTAAACAACTATGAGCCTAGTTGCGAGGATACCGCCTCGTAACTACATATTGACGTTTTACTATAATATTGAATATGTGTTACATGTAATAAATTGTGTACAATATTAGTAGCTAATAGTTTTTTTGTGCCCCTCTGTACACACGGCTGCTGGATATTTGTTTATCATTTTAATGAATGTAGTACGAGTCTAACTCCAAATAAAGATATACAGTAACTAGAACACATTTTGAGAATTCAAAGTTTTGATCTTTTTCAAGAATCTGATAAACATGACTCATCTTTTTACATAATATACAGCATCAGCATGTACAATCTAATTTAATTGTCACACAATTGAATTAACAAAGGACAAGGATTTCAAATAAACTGCTACAAATAAACAATTATGAAATAGTTGGGGTATTGTTGGGTCCATGGAAAATCAACAATGTTTAGTAGACTTATTTAATTTGTTATTTACAGTTGAGGGTGGTTATTTTTTAAAGACATGTTTTATGATTTCTTAATCACCAAGCAGAAATACCGCTGAGATAAATGAAAGCAATTCAATCTGTTCGCTTAACCGGGAAAAAATTGAAATTCGATATAATTGTATTTACTATAACCACTAATTTTGTTTTTTAATTTTTTTCTACGGAAGTGATCAACTTCATATTCAAAATCCGATTGTATTCATTGTTAAATAATAATAATTATTATTATATAATGTTAATGTACATATCAACACATCCCACTTCTGTTTTGGATCATGGTTTTCCTCTTCGGCATTATTTGCCAAATTATTGTTACTCCATCTCCATGCTATACTACAACACATGTCGCGGAATAATATCGCTTAACATAAACGATGTAATTTGACCACCCAAAGCTCGCACGTGGTGTGACGAATTGAGAAGATCGAACGACGCGACGTACCCGATGATATGCATGATTGGCCACCAGAGAGCTGAGTCGACCACGAGTTGCAACTGTAGGCAACCGAGCGACGCTCGGTCGTCGTCGGCGGCTGACCTTACTGACCTCTGTCATATTTTATAAAGGAAAACTGCAAACAACATCGTGAAAATGGCCCCTTGTCTTGTCCTTTCTAGGCCTACCTAGTAGTAGTATACCTGTTTAGCATATTTTATTGACTTGCGAAAAACGTTGTTTGAATTTTATCGGTAGCCTAGGCTATCTAATAAATAGAAATAAATATGGTCTTATGTCCTAGCTCCTACTACTAGTAGACTACTAATACTATACTAATAATACTACTAACTAGACTAGTGGCTGGTGCTAGCTAGGCCAGAGAGCCAGCCTACGTACGTATTTGTTGTAATGACAATTTAAATGTTTTATTTAGCTCTATTCTACTAATTACTACTATTATAATTTATAAAATGGCCTAGTTTGTTCGTATATGATTCGTATACGTCCCGTATACGATATTCTTATCATGAATAAACAACGTATACGTTACGTATGCTAAACGTATACGACGGGTGTCACGAAACCTAAGACCACGAAAGCTAAGACCCAAGACCTAAGATTACAAATATTTATCTTTCGCACCTGCCTTGTATTTTAACTCCAACATTTATTCTGAATACCACACCTTACAATTAGCACTTTTATGAAAAAGAATCACATAAAAAGTAAAAAATACATTTTTAAATTGATGATTTTACAGACGTTTTTCTTGCACACATACTGTTTGCGAATTTCGCATGACTAGCCTAAGGCCTAACCCATGTTCAATATTTTTTGTGTTTTTTTATGGAACGTCAAAAGAGCAAAAATCATATAGAGGGCTGAAAACTCAGTGGAGTCCATCTATTTTAACGCATTTTTAGTGAAAATCAGTACGAAGGAATAAATACTCGAAAATAAATTTTATTTTAAAAATCATGATAATAAATTTTTTGTTTCGTTTTCTTTCTGTTTTTATACTTCTACTTTTATTGTTGCTCTTTTGGCGCTCCATAGAAACAAAAATATTGAGCATGGAGAGGAGTTACAGTATACAAAGAAACACGTCTGTAAAATCATCAATTTAAAGGATTTATTTATTTGTTTTTATGTGTTTCTCCTTCTTAAAGTCCTAATTCTAAAGTGTGGTATTCAGGATAAAGTTAGTTGACAAATTTGGAGTTAAAATACAAGGCAGGTGCGAAAGAACAAAATCCTCCAAACCAACACAATGGAGTAAATATATACCAACAAACAACTCGTCAAGTTTGTTTGTTGTAAAGAAAAAATATACATTTACTCAACGGGCGAAAATAATATGAGTTTATCTATGTTTTGCGGTAGTATTTAATTATATTTATTGTAATAAATGAAACCTACTATGTTTAAAATTATGTATGGGTAAACAAGTAATGTTTTTAAGCTGTAGTATATCTTAGAATTTGTAATCTTAGGTCAAGGGTCTTAGCTTTCGTGATCTTAGGTCTTAGGGGGTCTTAGCTTTCGTGGTCTTAGGTTTCGTGACACCCCGTATACGACGCCAACGCTTTGTGGAGCAACAGAGTGGAAATAATGTAAACAGTGAAATCGTATACGATCCGTATACGTCGTATACGTTTTCAGCGTATACGGATCGTATACGGCTTTTTTGCAAAGGGTTATAACAGTTTTATGTATCATCATCTACATCAAAGCAAAGAACTGATAACACAAGAATCTAGAAAGTACAGGGTTAAAAGGTCAAACTGGGTGACGCCATTTCACAGCATGGAGCAGCGCCCCCTCCAAACTAGGAAGTCAAAACTATTAATTCCTATAGAGGGCTCAGTCAATTACTCTATCCTCCCCTATAGTATTAGCAGATCCCCTCTATGATTTTGACTTTCTAATTTGATGAGGGCGCGCTACTCCATGGCTCACAATGGCGCCACCCATTAGCTTCTATCCCACAATGCCTTTCGAAATTGTTACGCGCTTCGGACGAACAGGAGATTCTTGTGTTATAAGTTCTTTGATCAAATGTACAATAGTATAGAAATATACCAATTTATTTGTATTTTAGTTATTCTGGTTTTTTTTAGGCTTCATCATTCAAATGTATTTATTCTGAATTAATTTGAATGTTAATGTAAGAGGCTGAATGTAATGACAAAGAGAGTATTATTGTTTTACAGTAGAATGAAACTATAAGTATAAAATTGTCAGTCATAAATGAATATATATGATGGAAAGAAAGACATTTTAAAAATCCTAAATTTTTGGTAAAGGGTGGATGAGTAGAATGTATGACTGACCGATTCTAAGAGGTCTCTGTTGACTATTAATTTACAATAGAAATGAAAATACTGACAATGATTAGTACTACTACTTAGTATAGCTGTTGCTGTTAATTTACAATAAAACCTACTAGTGACTTTATGACAGGACGGTAGACGAAGGGGGACGGTAGATGAAAGGATACAGTAATCTACACAAAATATTAATCTGCGCATGCTTATGCACAGTATACTGAGCATACTCTGTTCTGTTCATTATCGGGACTTATATTTGGTCGATTTAACATTCAATCCAATGGACGGAGTAAAGTTCATTGCGTCATTTTGAAACCTTGCAACAATAAAAAAATGGCTGATCAGTACGCAAAGGGAATACACATTGTAGTTTTTCATTTTTAGTTAAACTCCCTTCCCTGCGTTTTTTAGATCTAATTTAAGATCACAAACTATATTTAATGTAAAAATAATACTATATGGTCCTATTGCGATAAGTTTTTTCGTCTTTAAACGGTTAAAAATGTGAAAAGTAAGTCGATTCTAATAATTATAGCGGCCCGCTATAAATCCCAAAATGCATTGCGCGCGGATTGATATTTTTGTTTTTCACCTGTAATTCGCCCACTTTTCGATCGATCGTGAGGCCAAAACAAATGGAAGACTCCTAACTTTTCAGCGAAAATACCGGGTTTTCCCCAATTTGTATCAACGGAGTCTGGCAAAAATAGAAAGACAATTAATGCAGCAACTATACAACGTCAGGTTAGGTATATAGCTAGCGTACGATGTTTGTACGTTACCGATGTTTACCAGCTAGGCCTACAAAACTAAGCCTAGCTAGCCTAGGCCTAAGACCGTCCACGAGAGGTCGATCGCCGCAAGCTACTTAGGTAGTGCATTTTTTCTCACTTTTTATCATAATTTACCATAAAACGTACATTTAAGACAAGGAATGACATGGTTTAATGTTTTTAAAGTGATATATTGTATTATTTTCCAAAAAACGTCCAAAATTGCAGGGAAGGGGTCTTTAATTAAAACATCATATTTTGTCATTAATGTATATTATAATATGTGGTGGCTGTGAATTCAATTCAATTTAATTTCAATTCAATAACATTTATTCAATAATGGTAAGACAAGAAAAACAAGCATCCTCGTAGCCTCTTTTTAAGGTTTTTATTAGGTGTTTTAATTCATCCTTTTGAACTTTGCTAACTTAACTTTAAATTTTAGTTAGTGTCAATGACCAACTTAAGGAACGATCAATGTTTTAAATTTTTTTCATTTTTGAAACAAGTTTATTTTTAATCTTTGATATTTTGTGGATAACTAAAGTTTGAATTTAAAAGAATGATCAGTCTGTTAACAAATATTAAGCTTTACAAAATGATTAAAGTTGATCTTTTTATCTTGTGATTTTCAAATGGTATACTGTTGACATTATTGCTTATACTTGAATGAATGCTGTAAAGTAAGCATTGATAATCTGTCATTGTTCTAAAATATTAAAAACTGTAGCAACACCAACATTACAGTGGGTAGATTAATATTTAAACGAGTTTGTTTGTTATTGTCTTATAATGATGAAGAAGATGAATAAATAAAACAATGATAGAATATGAAATCACTTTTAACTTATACTACAGACTGTGCAAAGCACTGGTGCTCACTGCTGTTACCTATTTAATAAAGCATTCCATAATGATAACAATAATGCTTACATTTTATCATCATTCCTGATGATGATCAAATAAAGTTTGAAACGTTGAATCATTCTTATTTGGATTCAGTTTTATACTATGTTGTATTTATTATTATTTAAATAGATGATTAACAAGGCCGTATACATGGCTTTAGTCACGTGTGCAAATTTGAGTTAGTGTTTACCGACCTACCGACCGACATAGTGAGCTTAGATTCTCAGTGATTAAGTTCACTTAGGTTGACCCTGGTCTTCCCAATTTCATTTTTTTTTTGTATATACTAAAATAGACCGAATAATGAAATGAAATCATCATCTAGTTTAATGCTGGTAATTGTTTTTCTTTTATTTAAATGCTATTTCAATTAAAGGTGTTTTGTAAAAAAGGTCTAAAAAAATTAAATAAAATAAAATTTTGTACAGATTTTTTGGTTTTTATTGAACAGTAAGCTGGTACTGAAAGTGCTAACAATATAAACAGAATTTTAAAAAATAAAATAAATGATGAGTGAGGGCACTGTGTAATATAAAATGTATAGGCCCTTGTAATGTATTATGGAAAAAATTATTACAAACTAAAAATGGGTCTAATATGGGTCTATATTACATCCTTTAATATCATTGCTCTTCACTATTTAATGATGATGAGGTGGTGGACGAAGTTGGTAGTGTGTTGAAAATAAAAGAGAGTATGGTAAAATGCATTACCGTATATTTCGGTGTATAAGTCGCACTTTTGACACGCAAATTTGACCTCTAAATTAAGGGTGCGTCTTATACACCGAAAATAAATGCCTCACCACACAGATTGTACATATAGGCCCTATCGTCACTTCGTTGAGTAGGCTAGGCCTGAGTAGGCTAGGCCTAGCTACAGTGTACTAACGTAACGGCAACCTGCTTCTGCCTAGTTTTCAATGCATTTTACCGTGATGTTATACTAAATATGAAAAGATTTGTTCATTATGGAGCTGTTTTAGGTGCTCAGTTAAAATTTCATTTGTAAACGTTTACGATTGGAATAGTATTTATTTATAGTTATACGCACGATCGCCGACCGCCGTACCCCCAGCGCAAGCCCTTCTTGGCGGCCACATGGTGTACGGTATTCGACTAGTATATTCTCCAGTTGATTATAGCATGGACCTAGCGTACACACTTCTCGGATACATAGATACTAATCGAATACGATTGTCCGTGAAAACGTGCGCCCTCTCGAAATGATTGAGCGAGGCTAGCCCACACACGTGCGTGTGGTACACACACGGTCATGCACTCGATGTTGCGTGTGCGAAACTCGGGAATAACAAGTTAGAAAGAACTTGTTGAGGCTTGGTGCGGCCGAGCCTAGTAGGTAAGAAAAAACCTAACTAAAGGACGCCGTTGTAGATATAACAAAATATATTACAATAATATTGATTAAAATTTAAAAAACATTGTTTTGATGTAATATAGCCTCTTTGATCATTATAATACACAGGGATCATGAAGGCATTTTTTAAGTGACTTGTCTAAAAAACAAATTTGTGAAAATTGCACTTTTAAAATACAAAAACACTATTTAATTTTTTTTCTACGGAAGTGATTACAGTAATTTTATTAAAACCCTACAAAATAACATATTCAAAATCTGATTTAATTAATCTTCATTTTTCATGATTTTGGGGACAATAGACTTTTTAATTAAATACTGTTTAAAAAATATAATGTTATTTAATAAAATGGTCAAGGCACTATTGTTTTCAATGTTTTATAAAGTGTTTCAAATGGAAATTATATTTGTCAACTTTGCACTGATTACTAGTTGCATTATGGGAGTATTTTTCCATAAGTGTTAATAATAATAATAATAATAGATAGATTTAAATAGCGCAAATAAATGATGTCTCTATGCGCTCGACAATAAAGAGAAAAAGTGGAAACCAAAAGGAAGAGAACAAAAAGACAAAGCTAAGCACCCAAACCGGAGTATGGGAATACACCATCACCGCTAATTAGGGATCGGTGTGTAAGGGATTCCCTGTGTAAGTACCCCAGTTAGCATCAGTTAAGTCTTTTCAGGAATCCGGTGCTAGTCAGAAAACAACAATAGGCAAGAAAGGTGAACAAGAGCAAAAATCCAAAAAAAATTACTGGGGTAATAATGCAAAGAGAATAGAAGCATTGTGCAATAATTTCTTTAGTATTTTTGTATTTAATACTTTTAAAATTATATAATTTGAATAGAAAATTATTACAGTAGGCCTACTGTATAATTAGGTATGAAACTAAAAAATTACCGGCCTAATAATAGATGTTCATAACCACCAAGCTAATTGAATTCAGCTATCAAAACTAATTTCCATTATGTAATTGAATAATAATAATACTCTATACTATGTTAATAATAAATATTCAGTTTAATATCTTTTAATTTGTTTTAACTTTAAAAGCTAGCATACCAAGATACAGAAGCCAGTACAAGACAGAAAAACCAACAAAGTGATTTATCACTGTGAATGTATCATCCATGTGATTTTTTTGTAAATTATCAACTTTCAAATAATCAATAATCAGTATTTTGTTTCACATGCTTAGAATTATTTACAGGGGCAGTAGCAATTCATAATAAATGGCACCTCTAGTTCGCCGGAAAAGACACTCCAAAGCATGCTAGTAAACAGAAATATGATCATAGCCTATTTTTTCCACCAGTACAACACATGCAACTAACATTGAAACAATAGGATAACATTTTTTGCATTTTCAATGTGAACGTCAGGGGGAAGTTCCAATGAAGGTGCTTTAGGTAAGGTAATAAATTCTAATAATTATAATCAATTAAAGCAAATCAATTAATGCAAATCAATTAATATTATCAATCAATCAACAACAACATTTATTTAGAAAACAGTTCATGAAATAAAAACAGCATATATTAAAAACAATTATAATAATTGAAACAAGTTTAACAAAAAAATATGAAGCTGCTGCTATAAAAAACGTTTAAATTGTATTATTTTGAAATAAATGCTAAATATGACATAAAACCACAAAATTCATTTTTATTATAAACTGTACAACTGTCAAATTGAAAAAAAAAGATAGGAATATAAGGAAGCAAAAAGTTTGGAAAGTCCATAATTACTACGAAAATTTAATCTACTCCAAAACAAATGTTTAAATCAGATTTGAACTTGCTACGGTCTTAATTGCCTTTAATATTAATATCGTTTCTTAGTCTATTTAAAAGTGTAGTATATGATCTATAGTGTGGAACATTGCTGACATGTCTAATGACTGTATTTTGAATGCTTCAAATTTAAATGATTATCTATTTGTGAAATACTCCAGGAATATTAAGTATTTTAAATTGTATTGAACAGTTTTTATTGCGGTACAGAAAAAGTTTAATTTTTCTTTTTCTGATGATTATGATTTCTTATTAAATGCCTCTTATGTATCGCTATTACATACTGTCTTATGTGAATAATAACCTTTAGAGTAGAGAACTCAAATTCTTATTTACAGCCAAATTGAAGTACTAGTAGTAGAAGAGTATGGACATCTCCGAGTGAAGACATACTTGAATAGCTCTGCATAATATTTATTTGATTCAGAAATCCTTACAAACAAATCACCATCTTTGTCATACACATAATGTATTTAAATAAAAATGTTATGAACATTCTAAAACACAATTATTGTTTTTTTTATTACAAAATATGATCAGAGTTATTATTGAAAAAAGAACTATGTGATTCGCTTTTTATAAATCAATAAAACAAACTATAATTACAGTACAGTAATCTAATTAATAATTATTTTATATCATCTTATCAATTATTGTTCTTTTTTCCCTACAATTTCTAAACCAACGAGAACTTAAAAAAAAAAAATTAATGCAGAACTTATTTTTACACACATTTTTACAGACATCTCTGATCATTTACCTATTTAAAAAATAATTGATTATGATTAACTTTAAAATAGGTTGACGTTCCTGACCATTCATACTGAATTAGAGATATAGGTGCATTTTGCAACTGATTGGTCTAAACTATACAGTTAATTCTAATGTTGGATACATTTTTTTTATAAACTTTTTGCAGTTCAAGGAAAAAAACAACACTAAAACAACTATGGATGACACCCCTCTACCCACCCTACCTAAATAAATTTAGTAAACATAAGCATAAACTTTAACAAATTCATAAATGTTCCGATATCTCAAGATATAAAAAGTATAGCAACATTATTACTGCACTTCAAATGAAAAAAATGCTACGAGACTAAATTCAATCAGATTAAATGTAACATTTTAAAAAAAATGAGAAGTAAAAAATTCTGTAATTAATCCCGGTAAAGAAAGTAAAAATACATATGAATGATGAATATGTTTATGATACAAACCTAATTAGCCAGAATTCAGTGATTATTTTTCAAAAATGTTTAGAACTACCTGTAATTCTATATTCCTAAAAATACCAAAGACCTAATCTCTTAACTACCACCTGCCATATACAGTATTGTAGCCTCTCATTTATATCTGAAACAGAAGTGCTTAATATAATTAATAATTTGAATTCTAGTAAAGGTTGAGGGCATGATTCTTAAAAAGGTTGCGCCATTAATTATAAGCCATCATTCATGATGGGTTCTGTACCTAATCATATTAAAAGTTAATCCTGTACTTAAAAACGGATACTTTTATACCAATCTTAATTTTACACATTTTTTTCAAAAAATAATAAAAAATGTATGCATACAATACCACTTGTCATGCTTTTCTTGAACTCACTAATTCCGTTAATACTGCATTTGAAAACAATTAATTTTATGAAGTACTTTTCTAGATTTATCAAAAAATGTTGATGTTGTTAACCTTGATATTTTCAAGTTGTTTCACAATGGTATTTTGGGGCCTTTCATAGGGCCAGTTTATACAACACGCTAAATTTACACGCATCGACGTTGGCGTGTTGTATAAACAGAAATGGATTCCGTGTAATTACTATACCATCTGGAAAGGCTACTTGAAAAAGCTACTTGACGACCGGCCAAATTTGGCTGGTTGGAGTAGCTGAAGTAGCCTTTTTAAGTAGCCTCAGGGGACAAGTTGACCTCTCCAATGTAATAAATTATTACTAACCAGCTTTCGTCGGATATTATGTCATCTCCATGGTAATAATCAACAGCCTAGCCTATGCCTACAGTATTCAGGAAGGACTGATACCAAAATAAGTATTCAAAAGATGCCGCTTGTGTATTATCTTGTCGTTTTTTAAGTAATTCCCCACCAGGAGAGACATCGATCGATCGCGAGGAGTAAGCCTAGGCTAGAGGCCTAACGTGCATGCCGGAACGGGTGGATTATATCGCTATATAAATAACAAGTTTGAACAAAAGAGCTTACGACAATCTTAGGTAAATTTTTATTAAATGTATAGGCCTACTTGCTTGGCGACTCATTTAACAAGTTCGTATTCGGATCGTAGTACTCTGTACAGTAAAACCAAAGAATATATATTATTCTTTGGTAAAACCAAAAAACACCGCCTCAGCCCTCAACAACCTCGTGCGATGTACGATCTTTGCAGATCAACATTGGTAGAGTCCATTAATTATGAGGGTGTTTAAAAATGTGATAACTATTAAAAACCTGTCTCAACCACTATGTAATCAAAGCGTTTATTTAGTTAAAACTTTGATCCCCCCAAAATTAATAATCGCGTATTCCGGTTATCACATGATTGAGTCACGGTTGGTTGCACACTTCTTTTTTACACGTCCGGCAGAGGTGAAATATATTCACCAATTTGGCGAATAAGACAATATATTTTCACTATTTGGTTTTCACGATTGCCGTTTGGCTCACAAAAAAAAAAGCCGACCTTCATTTTCGTCACTTTAGGGTCGGTCGGGCGTGGCCAACAAAATTATTTATTTTTTTTTGGCCTAATACTATTGTATCTGACGAAACTTCCTGTTCACAAAGCACACACGAACGTTCAACACGGTAGTTCATTTTTTATGTATGAACGATGCAGATTAGGGGATTGACCTTGATCTGTGATAACACGCATCCTACGAACATGCGTGTAAATAAGAAGCGTGTTGTATAAACACAGCCTTAGATTGGTTTAAAAGCTATTTTACAGATCAAAATCATTATTTCAAATTAATAATTGGTGAATCTTCCAGACCTTTTTTTTTTACAGATGATACAACTTTATTATATTTTAATAACAATATTGATGTCTGTTGAAATTTTTAAATTTAGAGTTAAATAAGCTAGTGAATGGTTTACTACAAACCAATTATTAATTAATACGGCTAAAACTAATTCTATTAGATATATAAACTTACACACAACAATTGTTATGTTTTTTAATAGAAATTAATTTAAAGAAAAAGTGAAGTATCATTCCTTGGTCTTTTAGATTATTGGCTGCCAACAATTTTTATCAAATAAAATATCTAAATATATTGGTATTCTAAAACAAATTAAAATAAAATGTTTTACTTATACAGTACTGTAACATTGTTTGGGCTGGTGATTACGCCCCCTATAATCCGAGAGTGAAGGTTAAGCATCATTTGTTGGTTTATAATTGCTAAACCTTCACTCTCGGATTAGAGGGGGCGTAATCACCAGCATCTAAGTATTTAACAAAAATATATTTAAATTTTTTAATTGACAAACCAAGTGAGTTGTACACTACTTATTCAATCACTTTTATGTTGGTAAAATGAGGTTTGCTATGTTTTTGGAGGATTGCAGAGTTTGAAAATTATTTTAAACAAAAAACTGATGTTTTACCCCAAATATAAGTGGAATAGTCTTGATTTAACCATTGTTTCTAATTGTAAAAACTTTTAAATGATATTTGAAAAATCATTATCTGTCCAACTACTTTCTGATGAAATAATACGCTATTGTCTATATTTCTGTTGATTTTATTTATTTATTTTAAGTTCTGGTTCCTGTATGGTTATTACCTTTATTCATGTATTTTATTTTATATATTTTCATGCTACTTTTTAAAAAAATTGTGTAACCTAAACATATTTTCTGTTTTGTATTCATTTGACCATTACAGAAAAAATTGTATTGAACTTTAACTAGATAATATTTGTTATTTGATTTTTAACTCATCACAAGTCCTCAAAATGAGTGCTTATGTTTTTCATATGTACATTTGGATAAAAGAAAAAGCCAGTATACAATCTAAATTAATAGTTGTGCATTGAATCAGGGAAATTATTAAATACATTCCTAAGTCAATGTTCATTTTATTTTGATTCCAAATCTGAGGGAATAATTAATCTATGTGTGAAATTATAGGACAATTCTCAATAAAAAAAATTATAACAATACTGCTAGAACATTAGATGAAGGAGAAACCTCAATCATTGAATGTCAGTAACAGAATAAATACATTCTTTAAGCTTTAACATCTACAAGAAATAATTCAGAAACAGAAAGACTTGATTGTTCCATAGTTTTGTACCACAATACTGTAAATGAAATTCTGTGTTTACCTAAAATAATACAAGGTTTGGGTAAAAGGAAAATTAACATTAAGTGCATATTTTATTAATTTTTTACAAAAATACTAGATAGTGTAAATTGATATTGGTTATTTAAAATATAAATAATTCAGTGTTTAAGAACTTTTGGTGGTTGGACATTATTGTTGAACACAGATACCTGGGTCTTTATACATGCTGATAGAGAGTAGAAGGCATGGGATCACATTAGCACTATTTAGTCAATGAAATCAACTAGTAGCCACATGCTAGAAAGATGTCCTATTCACGCTGCCGTGCTGTTTAAGGATATTTTACGAAGATGTGGGTACAATGAGTATCTATTTGGACTGCATAGCATTCGCTGGGTTGGTGTTACCGCAGTCTCTAACGCAGGGGTTAAAGGAGGTTATTAAAAAGCAAGACCGGTAAAAGGTAAGCCACATGTTAAAGGTTTCCAAGTCGTTGGGCTTATAGTAATGTTATGTTATATGCATTCAGCCATATGTATACTGTGAATAAAGTGTCTGTAGACCATCAATTTTACGTCTCTTGTCTGTTATTTAACATTCTTGATATGGTGCTCTACTACAGGGGAAGTGAAGTAGGACCATTCTCTCTTAAAGGGTGGAATCGGGAAGATAAATTTACTGTACTACTAAACTATAGCACAAAAATAAAAATTTGAAGTTGCATAAAAACACCAGAAACGTAAACATTATATTACATATATTTAGCCATCTGATAATATTTTTTACCACACTGTTATTTTTCCTTTATTATAGCACAATAAAATCCAAAAAATTATTAAACATAGGGGAAATTATGGATCGATAATTATTAGAACTAGAGGGTGAGCTCGCTTCGCTCGCTCCCCCTCTAGGAAGTGTAGACGATGGTTCTCGGAATAATAATGTTCTTCTTTTTTTTCTGTCGGTTACCATTATTGAAAATGCTTGACATTCGTAAAACTAAACTATTCTGTTTCACAGTGTCTTAGATGATTAATAACATTTTAAAGTATAGTCTTTATTGTTTGGTAGGGCCCTTATAGGGCGGAGGTGGGGAGGCGGAGTTCATTTGAGGGAGGTGCTTATTCGAGGGATATATGTTACATTTTTTAGTTTTAATAATATGGTAACATTTATAATCAAATGAAATCCTCTAATAGATATGAAAAGTGATAAAAAAGAATAACAAATGCTTGGTAAATTGTAGATAACAGTGCGATGAATTCTACTACAAATAGTATAATTGTGTTATTATAAATGTGGATGGGATGGACGTTTATTAGATAGTTGGGTTGGGGGGTGGGGGATTATTATTCAAAGTGATGTTTTTTTGGAGAGGCGTTTATTCAAATAAATATCATCCTAATAAGTATTAATACATTATTTAATTTAAAAATCTTTTGAAACTAACTGCCGTGCCAGAGTGGGCCGTTTCGGCCCAAGAAAGAAGACATTACGGCTTGCAACATGGGCAGACATCTCGGTCCTAACGGGACACAGATAGCCTACAGTTATTCCTGCCAGCTTACTTAATAAAACTCAGCTATCGGGAATTCGCTCGATTAATGTCTTATCATCAAATCTTCCTATGTAATTTTATAATACTATTCCCCACAATATATTCCAATTCTTTATGGCGTATATTTAATTTGATCTTTATTAATTTGCAGTATAATTGTTATTTTTTAACTACTGTACCTTTCACATGCGCGGCCTGTTCCTAAAATAAACAAAAAACTAAAATGGCTATGACTAATGGCCAACTTAAGCTACTATCTGTTTTTTTCTTCCGTCTTCCAAAGGGACACTGTATTGAT
This sequence comes from Antedon bifida, assembly GCF_963402885.1. Taxonomy (NCBI): domain Eukaryota; kingdom Metazoa; phylum Echinodermata; class Crinoidea; order Comatulida; family Antedonidae; genus Antedon; species Antedon bifida. The sequence continues at coordinate 13,979,999 of NC_136227.1, forward strand.
TGATGGAAAGTGCCTGTTTCCAGTCACCTTTAGGGTCAAAATCAAACTGCTCCCTTGTGTATAAAAGAGAGAAAATAGTTGCTGCAAGGTGAACTTATCGTAAACCCGGAAATTACTTGACCGCGGAGAATTGAAATTGAGTAGAAAATCTACTGTTGAAATCATAAATGTTGTTAAAAAACTCTTTATAATATCTTCCTAAGATAGAAATATGAAAAAATAGCGTCGAACTGAACACTAATGTTATCAAATCTACGTTTCGCGGTACATCTGAGATAGATAAGTTAGGTATCCAAGGCGGAGATTTGTACCGAAGTTTTTGTATTGTGCTCGCCAATGTCTGAATTAACCATAATTTATATATAGATGTATGATCAAAAGAAATTTGTTGCCTATTAAGACTAATATATTGGTCCCATGACAGAATTCAGCCGGTTAAAGCCATAAAAAAGTTAATAAATGAATTACTTAATGAGGTATTGTAGTAGTAAAAAAAACATTTTCTATGCATATTATTAGTCAAAAAATGAAAAAATTAAAAATATTGCTAAATGTGTATGAAATTGGTCTGAATCAAATCAATAAAGTAAGAATAATTCTATCTTTTTATCCATTGTTATGGGATATAGTTTTATTGAATTTAATCTTGTAATAGATAAATCTTAATTTACTTCGTGAACATGAATGTAAATTGAAAATATAGGACCATATTCAACTGAAACAAGGATGAACCAAGGTCAATATTAGTTTTAAAAAAAGGTTGTACTTAAATAGAATCTACAAAAATTAAGAGTTTATAAACAATTGTACGGTGGCCTATAAGTGTCACGGCAACTTTCAAAAAATATCACGGCAATTTTTTTCATAAAAAGCCACGGCAATTTGAAAAAAGCCACAGCAATTTGAAAAAAGCGACGGCAAATTAAAAATAAAACATCACGGCAAATTAAAAATAAAACATCGCGGCAATTTAACAAAAATACCATGGCAACTTAAAAATGAAACACCACGGCAAATTAGTATTGAAACACCACGGCAAATTACAGAATGCCACGGCGGAAGTGAGTTACCACGGCGGAAGTGAAACCTTTGGAATCTTCGATTTTTTCTGAGGTAAGTAATTATTTGTGCATTGATGTAAATATTATATTAATTTATTTAACTGCAGCAGTTTACGTGTTTATTGCACTCTTCTTGAACTTTCTAGACCGGGCTAGACCATAGGCCTTATTACAAGGTAGGTGTTAAAATGGTAAATAAACAAATTATATTTGTACCACTATTTCTGTTTTATTGTCGTTTTTAGATGTGTCACTAATTCTGAGTATAAAGAAAGAATAAATAAAGATAGATAAAAGATAAGTGGCAGATATAATATCTGTATCTTATATTGTATACGGAAAAATAATAAATTACAACCTAATAACAAAGAACTACAATTTGGGTGTGTATTAAGAGATCACTTTAGCTCTCAACCAAATTCTGCATCATCATCCCTTGGTGGTGGTGACTACCAGGAGGTGGTTGGAGTTGGTGGTGATGTTGTTGAAAGAAATAAAGGAGAGTATGGCAAATGAGTATGATGATAATTATAAAATAAATGTATATATATGTATATATGTCTATCAACTAGCATCTTTTGTACCTCTATGTGATATACAGGTAGAATCATACTGTTTCGAAAGTTATTGAAAAGTTTGGTAAAAATGAAGTCATATCATAAATGATCATAATCATAATGATCTAAAGAAAAATTGAAATTTTGTGAAATTGTAGTGTTCATAATACTGTTTAAATTACTGTATCTAACACTTTGAGATAAGGATGATATATTTCAATTGTGCATATAGCATGTTGCTGTAGTTTAGTTAAGTAAAATTGGCACTATCATTTTCATTGTTTTAATTGTTCAATGGAAATACATGACAACATTTTAATGTAGTGTCATATCAATTTTTATGACTAAATATCATAGAAAAAATATATTGAATATCTTCAAATTATGCAAATTTCAGCATCAATGAAGTTTTATACATTAAATATTATTACACAAAAGACCATTATATTTAAAATATAAAATGTTATATTTAAAAATGACAATGAATAATGACTTACATTCTCTGATAGATTGACAGCTGCTCCTGCATCCAACAGCAGGCTGCAGCAGGCTGTGTATCCATAGAATGCTGCATAATGCAAAGCTGTCCAACCAACCTATAATATGAAATACATACAATATTGGTTATATCTTACAGTACACACATTAATTTGTTATGTAGTTTTATACTGAGTGTTACTTTACAAAATTCAATTTGCAACTATTTACTGCATGATCATATGCAATGCAACCAAGTCAAATTAGTTTTCTGAATTTGATTTCTACTTTTGTATACATTTTTTTAAAAACATGATAATTATGTTATATACTTTTATACAATTTTGCATTATTTCAATTTTAATGTCAAAATGTTGTTGCTGGTATTTAAATTATCGATCACTTTTTAGTTTTACTTAGTTTTTTTAAATATTAAATTACTGGAGGTTTAACATACAAACTTTTACTTTCAGGAGCATGTTTAAATAACTTCATTATGTTAATTATCCTTTATGTGATCATAGAGCAAAGAAATAGTTCATTGTTCTATGGTGTGGTTGTGGAGTTTAGCTAGTACAAGTTCTTGCAAGTGTAGCATATTAGTCTAAATATTGATTGTAACAATGTTAATTTTGAGTTTAATCTGATAAAAATAAAAGATGGACAATTTAATTGTAGACGTAGTGTGTATGTATATTTAAATAAATGTTTAAGAAATAAAGATTTTTTTCAATAGACTAAAAATATTGCAATGGATCAATCATCACCTAGTTATGCTAATGATGATTTTTATTTTTACAAATTTTGTATGACATTGTAATGGTGGTTTGATACTGTAATTATTATGTAAGGTGATTTGTTAAAATGGTAAATAAACAAATTATATTTGTACCACTATTTCTGTTTTATTGTCGTTTTTAGATGTGTCACTAATTCTGAGTATAAAGAAAGAATAAATAAAGATAGATAAAAGATAAGTGGCAGATATAATATCTGTATCTTATATTGTATACGGAAAAATAATAAATTACAACCTAATAACAAAGAACTACAATTTGGGTGTGTATTAAGAGATCACTTTAGCTCTCAACCAAATAACTGCATCATCATCCCTTGGTGGTGGTGACTACCAGGAGGTGGTTGGAGTTGGTGGTGATGTTGTTGAAAGAAATAAAGGAGAGTATGGCAAATGAGTATGATGATAATTATAAAATAAATGTATATATATATGTATATATGTCTATCAACTAGCATCTTTTGTACCTCTATGTGATATACAGGTAGAATCATACTGTTTCAAAAGTTATTGAAAAGTTTTGGTAAAAATGAAGTCATATCATAAATGATCATAATCATAATGATCTAAAGAAAAATTGAAATTTTGTGAAATTGTAGTGTTCATAATACTGTTTAAATTACTGTATATCAACACTGGAATAAGGATGATATATTTCAATTGTGCATATAGCATGTTGCTGTAGTTTAGTTAAGTAAAATTGGCACTTTTCATTTTCATTGTTTTAATTGTTCAATGGAAATACATGACAACATTTTAATGTAGTGTCATATCAATTTTTATGACTAAATATCATAGAAAAAATATATTGAATATCTTCAAATTATGCAAATTTCAGCATCAATAAAGTTTTATACATTAAATAAAATAAAAGGCCATTATATTTAAAATATAAAATGTTATATATTTAAAAATGACAATGAATAATAATGAAGATGACTTACTTTGTCTGATACATTGACAGCTGCTCCTGCATCCAACAGCAGGCTGCAGCAGGCTGTGTCTCCAGAAGCTGCTGCTGAATGCAAAGCTGTCCAACCATCCTATAATATGAAATACATACAATATTGGTTAATCTTACAGTACACTGTATATTAATTTGTTATGTAATTTATACTTATACCGAGTATTATTTTACAAAAATCAATTTGCAACTATTTACTGCATGATCATACGCAATGTAACCAAGTCAAATTAGTTTTCTGAATTTGATTTCTACTTTTGTATACATTTTTTTAAAAACATGATAATTATGTTATATACTTTTATACAATTTTGCATTATTTCAATTTTAATGTCAAAATGTTGTTGCTGGTATTTAAATTATCGATCACTTTTTAGTTTTACTTAGTTTTTTTAAATATTAAATTACTGGAGGTTTAACATACAAACTTTTACTTTCAGGAGCATGTTTAACTAACTTCATTATGTTAATTATCCTTTATGTGATCATAGAGCAAAGAAATAGTTCATTGTTCTATGGTGTGGTTGTGGAGTTTAGCTAGTACAAGTTCTTGCAAGTGTAGCATATTAGTCTAAATATTGATTGTAACAATGTTAATTTTGAGTTTAATCTGATAAAAATAAAAGATGGACAATTTAATTGTAGACACCTCTTTGAACCACACAACGTATATTTGTTTTCATTTTTGAAAGTCAAGATAAGATCAAATGGACAGTTTTTAGAAATACCATGACCAATTTTATACCTCCCTGGATAGCTGAAGCCTGTCCGAGAATTAAAATGGGTAAGGTTTGGCTGATACCAGAATACCAAGAACCTAACAAATCATATCAATGTGAAAAATATTGAATCTGAATATAAATGCAAAAAAGACATTTATACAGTTGAATAGATTTATAACATTTTTATTATTTGTGTTATATACTTATTGAATTGACTTATTAAAAATTAATACAATTTACATTAAAACAAATTCATAAAAAATGTTATTCTTTTTAATTTAAAGATATAAAAACATTCACTGGAAATAAGTCATTATACAGTAATTATAGCAAAAAAATAAACATTATTTATTCACATTACATTATATACATACCAACATTTAAAACAAATTGAACTAAAAATTATCTATATAAATCTTATAACTAATAATTTTATAACAAGCTAATAAATATTAATATATTATTTTGATGAACATTGAAGACAAACAGTAAAATGATATACATTGTGTATAGGATGTGAATAATATTCACTGAGGCTAAAACTTTCATAGTAGACCATGCTCACCAGGAGTATACCAATAAACAAATAAAGTGCTGTATGTTCCATAATCATTGCTTATCATATTGAAATGTTTTATACTTCAGTAAATAAAATGAATGAAAAAGTAAATTTTCAAAAAGTAAACAACAATTTTCGCGCCAGTCCTTTAGACAGTTACATTCAAGAGAACGGAAGCATTAGGAAACATTTACCATGCAGAAGCTTATAATAGATTACTAAGGCTGAAAAAATGGGTATTTAGAAACACAAACTGGGCATGAGCACACCCCAAAGCACGTCTGGTAAGAAAGTCTAAATGGGAATTTGTAAACTCAAACTGATATGTATGCCAGACATTAGTTTGCAAGACCTATGTTCAATAAACAATGACTTTGTTTTGGCTGTCAACATAGAGGCCAAGTACAATTACCGTCATATATATCATTGAATAATGGTCAAAACAATCCTTCCTCTATTGTAAATATTTTTGGCGAATGGGGTGTATATAGATGACAATTGTTTGATTAGTGTGTGTGTTTGTCGGCTCATGGAAAATTAGAAATTTTTTGTTTGGGTATGAGTGGGTCACTCCAACCTTAGGGAGTAATGCCACTGAGAATGCATAGTACTATTGTCTATTAGTAATTCAAACTATATTTATGTTACACAAAATGTTTACTACTGATTTTTTAAACAAAAATAATTGATAATAAATCTTTATTTCTTAAATTATTAAATAGAATATCAATTTATAAAATTTAATGAAGAAAGAACAATAATTAAAACTGTTATCTCAGAAAGTCTTTTTTATGGTAAAAAATTGTTTTTTGTTGTATTCATTGTTGTCTGAATTATTGGAATTGATAAAGTTATTAGCAGCAGCAGTTACTGGCAGTACCAGTATAATGTAGTGAAACAGTATGTGTACCAATTTGTCTGGCCAATTTATCTATATTTTATTTTATTGTGGTTATCAACCACATGTGTATTTATACTTTATAGGGTATTTAGATACGCAAAGAAAAAATAATGTAAAGTTTATTAATGCTTACTGTACATTATACAAATGGAACATATTTTTGTTGAGTAGATAATATTTAAACATTACATTCAATCAACTGCTGGTGTGAATGATGAATTAAAGTATGACATCTCAACTTCAACAAATGAAATATTGAGAGGTTTTATGATAGTATGTCCACACTAATAGCGTGCACTATAACATTTTGGAAAATATCAAAACATAGAGGGCACTATTAAAAAAGAAAAGATATTAATGTATATAACAGTATAAACATGGGTATTTCAAAGAACGAAAATGCGGTGGCAATGGTATAAAAAAGCAATGATGTACAAAATGTGTACAAAGAGTCTTAATTTCTTAAATTTTAGTATATACTTTTTAAACTATAAGATAATATTGAACAATTTGTGATATTATTACAGTAATTAGGCATACAACTTAAATTATTCACAGCCTACTGTGTTAATTAAATCATTAAAAATACTACATATTAAACTAATATTTTTTAGTACATATACAGTACAGATAATTAATACTGCAACCTTTGGACGCGTACACTACGTTTCGTACCAACTTCATATGTTTCGCGTGGCGTAATCTACGCAAGCTAACATGCTACGCGTAGGCTACGCGTAGACTACAAAGCGATAGCTAGGAGGGGAAATCCCAATGTTCAGATTATTGTGTACTGTGCTGCATGCACCAAACACGGAATTTGGATACTAGTTTTCATCAAATTTAAAATGCGAGTTAATTCTGTGAAGTAATAATAAATGTATTAATATTAGTATTAATTACTGTGTGTTGTGTTAAAATGGGACATTTATTTTTATGAAAGAAGAACAAGTGTACGTCTACAGTATCGGCCAACGTACGCTAAGGACGGCGGTCGTTGTCTGTTTGTGTGAAATGGCCTCCGACTAGGCCTAGCTAGCTAGCTAAAAAGGTAGGGTTACCTACCGACAGTTTAATTTTAAAATAAGTGGTACGCCTAGCAGTACTTATAGGCCTAGTTAGTATAGTACTGTATGATAATACATACTGTGTACAAGCGTTAAATACGATGTACATGGCGTGAAAATGTGAAATAATGTGGTATAGCCTATAGTAAAAGAAGGATATTTCCTCAATAATGAGTGAGTGAGTGGCCGAGCGGTTAAGACAGTGGAACCGTAATCACGTAGCCATAACATCGGCAGGGGTTCGAGGCTCACTCACTCCATGGTTCTGGTTCTCGGATAAGGACTATAAACCGTAGGTCCAGTGTACACAACTTGCTCGTGTGCACTTTAAAGAACCTAGTACATCTTTCGAGACGAGTAGGGGGTTACCCCGGTGTATTAGTACATCACAGCCACTGATCACCAACTGGGCCCTCTGGGAGATCAGTCTTTGACTGAAGAGGTCACCCAGTATAAAGATAAAACAAACAAACAAAATATGTCAGTTTTCGCCGTGTAGCTGCTGTTTACCCACGTGTGTGTATCGTGCAGTACTACTCTACTGTCTGAACTATGTTTGTTTACTAGGCTATATAATGAACGATGTTTCGTTTTAAAATTGCATTTAAATGAAATATTACGCTTATTTAGTACTATGGGATAATATGCATTGTTTAAATACTGTAAATGTCAAAATAATAGAATACAAGTAGGTACGATATTTTTGTTCCAACGGAAATCAAGACGGATCACTCCATTCGTAATTCATTCGCCCAGTGTGTTTATATCCACGTGTTTATGATCCGCGGATGGATACTCTCTCTGAGCTGTACTTGTTATGTTTTGTTTAACCTTCAATTTAGTGAAGTTGAACTTTTAAATAAAGTCTTGCATATTTTAAAATTTTAATTATAATTTATTTTTATTTATAATTTAAATACTATCTAATTTATTATCTTGCATGACTAAAAATCAAAACAACAAGATCAAGCAAGCACATGTTATGTGTCCTCCGATCCTCCTCCTCTCTGCTGAGGACGATGTTAAACGACCTGTAACTTGACCCTCTACCGATCCTCTGCTGCAGGTTGTTGTTACAATAGCTGCTAACAATGGAGTTTGATGTACAGTTACGACAGTTTCAAGCCTGAATATTTTTTTTTTTAAATGAAATATACTGATGTACTGTATTACTATTAATTACTTATAAAAAATTAACTTGTAATTTGAGGCCTACTACTAATACTATTACTAGTAATAATGGAAGGTAGCCGTCATAACGGTCCGTCATCAATGAATCTTGTACAATACTGGCCGGCGATTATTTTATTTAAAAAAATATGAATTTCAAGTATGTTTAATGATGATGATATTATTGTATTTGCAAAACAATCGTATCATTTCTATTTATTCGAACTTGTCATAGCCTGCTTAGTCGTCGACGATGTACGTGTACACAGTTACACGGTGACAGTTGAGTTTGGGGAATTCCCACACACAGTTGATCACAACGTAGGCTACGAATGCTGCGCGTAGCCTACGCACTACGAATGCTACGCCACGCGACCGCCACGCGTAGACTACGTTACCTACGCGTGGCAAAAGTTGCAGTAGTTTTTATCTGTACTGTACTTTTAAAACAATATAAACAAGAAATAACTATTATTACAAAGAAACTAAAATATTCACAGACTAATAATAAGCAAAACTAATTTCTGTTGTGTATTGGTATAATAAAAACTTAAAATAATAAATTCATTACTTTTTGGTATAAAAAGCAAAATAATCACCGTCAAGCACTTTGGTTTTTGTTGAACAGTACACTTGTACTGAAAGTGCGAACAAAAAATTAAAAAAATAAATAAATGATGAGTGAGGGCACTGTGTAATATAAAATGTATAGGCCCTTGTAATGTATTATGGAAAAAATAATTACAAACTAAAAATGGGCCTAATGGGTCTATATTACATCCTTTAATATAATTGCTCTTCACTATTTAATGATGAGGAGGTCGTGGACGGAGTTGGTACTGGTAGTGTGTTGACAATAAAAAGAGTGTATAAAAAAAAATATAAAAAATGAATAAAACATCATACTAAAATATTCAGTACAACTAGCATCTTTGATTATTATAAAACATAGGGATTATAGGGCATAAGCGACTTGTCTAAAAAACAATTTGTGAAAATTGCACTTTTAAAATACAAAATCATATGTAAGAACAATTGAAGGTTGTGAAGTGTTTTTGTTAAAGATGTGTTGTCCTGAAAAAAAAATGTTGTTGAATGTGCCATTTTAATGTAACATAATACTAATAGTTATCCATTTTGACCAAAAATTTGATCCTAAAAAATGTATTTACCAGAAAAAATTTTCAAATTAAATATTTTAATGAAAAAATTGGGCTGCCAGCCAATGGGTTTTTGGTTGAATTTAACCATTTATTTTGTCATAAGTGAAAACAATTTTTTTTCCCTTTTTTTTTTAGGAAGTGATTAACTTTATTCAAACCTACAAAATAACATATTCAAAATCTGATTTAATTAATCTTCATTTTTCATGATTTTGGGGACAATACACCTTTTGATTAAATACTGTTTAAAAAAATAATATTAATTTAATAAAATGGTCAAGGCACTATTGTAAATGTTTTATAAAGTGTTTCAAATGGAAATTTATGACCATAGCGTGAAAAAACATAATGTATAGCATTATGTATTGATAATAATACACATTAAAGATTATATTTTAAATTAGAGCATATAACTGTACACTGTTGCTACAAAAAAACTGATATTGTTTGGCACACAGTAACAACTATATTTAAGCCTAATTGTTAAAGACACCAACAATCTTAAAACATAGCAAACTTCATTTTATTGTGCACAATAGATGAACTTGAATGGCGCCCTCCATAAATTTTACATTTGTGGAATTTAATTAACCAGAAATATTTTTGATCGATTAATTTGGAGGAACATTGGGTACAATTGGATTGGTACAATTGGATTGGTACACAGAAAGAGTTGGACAATCATTTTGTGGTTTATATATTATTGTAACCACTAAACACTAATGCAAAAGAAGAGTTGATAACTTGTAAAACAGCTTAAAAGGTGTATCATCATCACTACCAGATTTTATATTGAGAGTCTAAATCACTGATAATCAGTTGGACTTTTATTTAAAACTAAAAAATTTAACATATATCCCTCGAATAAGCCCCTCCCTCAAATGAACTCCGCTTCCCCACCCCACCGCCCTATAAGGGCCCTACCAAATAATAAAGACTATACTTTAAAATGTTATTAATCATCTAAGACACAGTGAAACAGAATAGTTTAGTTTTACAAATGTCAAGCATTTTCAATAATGGTAACCGACAGAAAACTTAAAAGAAGAACATTATCATTCCGAGAACTATCGTCTACACTTCCTAGAGGGGGAGCGAGCGAAGCGAGCTCACCCTCTAGTTAAAATAATCAACTTTAAAATTATATTCTAGAGTATCAGATTAATTATTATTATAATATTTCTTATTTATAAAAAAAAATAAAGCAGTCTCCATTTTATATATTTTTATATTTTATGTTTGTATTTAATACTTTGAAAACTATATAATTAGAATAAAACAATTTGAATTCTGTGATATTATTACAGTCTGTCCTAATTAGGTATAAAACTAAACAAATTACCGGCCTATTATTCATTTATTCACAGTCAAACACAGTAAAATATGTACATTATTTTTGTTTGTTCAAAGTTAAAAATTCACATAAAAATATAAAAATGAGTTAAAAAGGTTAAAATTTGCTAAAATACAGATAAAACACATAATTTAAAATACAGATAAAATAAATTATTTAAAATACAAAATACAAGCAAGATTGGTGTGTGTAAGGGTATAACATAAAATGATCAATGTATGTAAGTTTCATTGAATTGACTCATTGCAGTAGTGAGAAACGAGTTTCTCATCCTATTGGTTTTTCATCTTGGGTAAACACTAAACACCCTGACTTACTAAAGACAAGGTAATGGTGAGGAAGGGTGATACTCATCAGACATAATTACTTTTTACTTATGGCACTGTTAACAATATCTTTAGCGTTCTCTTTAGTTCCTATTATTCTTTAAGCTGTTTTACTGATTTCATTAAAATATTTGATTGTATAGTATTAAAAGAGGATGAAAAATCTAGAAATAAAACCCTATCACAATCAAGATGAGCAAACAAGTTATGTATTAATGTAGTAATAGATGTTCATAAACACCAAGCTAATTAAATTCAGCTATCAAAACTAATTTTTTATTATGTATTTGAATAATAAGTACTCATTTCAATAATAAATATTCAATTCATTTTATCTTAATTTTTTAAAACTTTAAAGCTACAGTACAAATAATTAATACTGCAACCTTTGGACGCGTACACTACGTTTTGTACGCGTGGCAACTTCGTAGGTTTCGTGTGGCGTAGTCTACGCAAGCTAACATGCTACGCGTAGGTTACGCGTAGACTACGAAGCGATAGCTAGGAGGGGAAATCCCAATGTTCAGATCATTGTGTACTGTGCTGCATGCACCAAACACGGAATTTGAATACTAGTTTTCATCAAATTTAAAATGCGAGTTAATTACTGTGAAGTAATAATAAATGTACTAATATTAGTATTAATTACTGTGTGTTGTGTTACAATGGGACATTTATTTTTATGAAAGAAGAACAAGTGTACATCTACAGTATCGGCCAACGTACGCTAAGGACGGCGGTCGTTGTCTGTTTGTGTGAAATGGCCTCCGACTAGGCCTAGCTAGCTAGCTAAAAAGGTAGTGTTACCTACCGACAGTTTAATTTTAAAATAAGTGGTACGCCTAGCTAGTACTTATAGGCCTAGTTAGTAGTAGTACTGTATGATAATACATACTGTGTACAAGCGTTAAATACGATGTACATGGCGTGAAAATGTGAAATAATGTGGTATAGCCTATAGTAACAGAAGGATATTTCCTCAATAACTTATATTTTTTTGTGCAATTATGTGTGTGTAGATAATATATTTTATTGTATATCTATTTATTATTTTACTAATAATTGTCAATCTTCAAGAAGAATTTTTGTTGTTATTTTATGATGATGATGGACAAATAAAGCATTTCAGTATTCAGTATTCAGTATTAAATATGTAAGTTTTCGCCGTGTAGCTGCTGTTTACCCACGTGTGTGTATCGTGCAGTACTACTCTACTGTCTGAACTATGTTTGTTTACTAGGCTATATAATGAACGATGTTTCGTTTTAAAATTGCGTTTAAATGAAATATTACGCTTATTTAGTACTATGGGATAATATGCATTGTTTAAATACTGTAAATGTCAAAATAATAGAATACAAGTAGGTACAATATTTTTGTTCCAACGGAAATCAAGACGGATCACTCCATTCGTAATTCATTCGCCCAGTGTGTTTATATCCACGTGTTTATGATCCGCGGAGGGATACTCTCTCTGAACTGTACTTGTTATGTTTTGTTTAACCTTCAATTTAGTGAAGTTGAACTTTTAAATAAAGTCTTGCATATTTTACAATTTTAATTATAATTTATTTTTATTTATAACTAAAATAACATTTATTTAAATACTATCTAATTTATTATCTCGCATGACTAAAAAACAAAACAACAAGATCCGGCAAGCACATGTTAATTGTTATGTGTCCTCCGATCCTCCTCCTCTCTGCTGATGACATGTTTTAAACGACCTGTAACTTGACCCTCTACCGATCCTCTGCTGCAGGTTGTTGTTACAATAGCTAACAATGAAGTTTGATGTACAGTTACGACAGTTTTAAGCCTGGATATTTTTTGTTTAAATGAAATATACTTCGACGTACTGTATTACTATTAATTACTTATAAAAAATTAACTTGTAATTTTAGGCCTACTACTAATACTATTACTAGTAATAATGGAAGGTAGTCATAACGGTCCGTCATCAATAAATTTTGTACAATACTGGCTGGCGATGAATGTGAATGTACAGTCAGCAGAAGGCCTAGTTAATAAGACTTTTCGCGTCTAGCCTGGCTATGAGCAGTTTTTAATTGCTATTTTCTTTAGAAAAATTTTTTTTTCAAGTATGTTTAATGATGATGATATTATTGTATTGGCAAAACAATCGTTTCATTTTTATTTATTCGAACTTGTCATAGCCTGCTTAGCCGTCGACGATGTACGTGTACACAGTTACACGGTGACAGTTGAGTTTGGGGAATTCACACACACAGTTGATTTCAACGTAGGCTACGAATGCTGCGCTACGCCACGCACTACGAATGCTACGCCATGCAACCACCACGCGACCGCCACGTGTAGACTACGTTACCTACGCGTGGCAAAAGTTGCAGTAGTTTTTATCTGTACTGTAGCATACCAAGATACAGACACCAGCACAAGACAGAAAAACAAACAAAGTGATCACTGTGTGTGTATCATCCATGTGATACCAACATATTTTATGTTTTTATCCACTTTCAAATAATCAATAATCAGTATTTTGTTTCACATGCTTAGAATTATTTACAGGGGTGGCAGCAAGACTATCGTAAGGGGATTGCTCAAATGTCCAGGGTTGGCATTTATCAATATTTGCTTAAATCTTTGCTTAAGCTGAAATATTTAAGAAGTGCTTAAGCAAATAACTTAATCTTATTTATCAAACCGTCTTAGCAATGTCTTAGCAGAAAAATTGTCTTAGGTAAATTTTAATTTGCACATGCGCAAAATTAAACTCTAGAGGGCAGCAAATTATGTCTTAAGACGAAAAATTCTTGCTTACGCATGCGTATTAGCTTTTTTCTCTTAGCGATGGCGGCGCTATAACATTTTATCTCCGTATTTTCACTCCCAACAAGAGAGGGCGCATTCTGGCTACTATTGTTTTTATTACTTGAAATAGAGAAAGAGCAGTCGGAAATACATACGAAAATCTTTCTAAACTTAAATCAAATCAACATTTATTTATTTTTATCAATGACAGCGACCCTTGGCAGCCGATACAGTTTTCTAAAAGTTTGTCAAATGGGTCGTACCTATCCCGAAAATATTAGTTTTGCTCGTCCAATTTCTAGGCCATCGTTATGAAGATCGATATCATTATTTTAGCGTCCGTAGTACAGCGGAAAACGCACTAGCGTAGCCTTTCCGAATGTTCAATGTTCCGGCCTAGCGCGCTCGCGTTGTCAAAAAAGAATGTTTCTGTTCTGATAAGACGAAATTTTTCATCTTAAGGCAGGGTGTTGTTCGTCTTAGATTTAAGACAAAATTAAGCAAATTTTTTTGCTTAGATATATTGATAAATCTGACTTAGGCAAAATCAAGGATTTAAGGCAAAGTTAAGACGATTTTTTTGCTAAGCAAGTTTGATAAATCCGGCCCCAGGGCCTTAGCCAGGATCTGAAAAGGGAACAGGATTTAAAGCAAATTTTGTTAAATGACACATCTAGATGGCCGGAAATTCATAATAAATTGCACCTCTAGTATGCCGGAAAAGATACTTCAAAGCATGCTAGGAAACAGAAATATGATCATAGCCTATTTTTTCCACCGGTACAACACATGCAACTAACATTGAAACAATAGGATAACATTTTTTTTGCATTTTCAATTAACGTCAGGGGAAAGTTCCAATGAAGATAATTCCGATACGGTAATAAATTCTAATCATTAAAATCAATTAATGCAAATCAATTAATATTATCAATTAATAATTGAAACAAGTTTTTAAAAATATGAAGCTGCTGCTATAAATATTGAGCAAAATATTAAATTTTATTATTTTGAAATAAATGCTAAATCTATATTATAAGTGAGAGAGTTTGTACGTCTGTTTGTTTGTTTGTTTGTTCGTTATACGTTTGTGATGTCATTTTTGCTAGGGCTCGGGTTTGTAGGCTATCGAATTGTAAAATTATACTACAAAAGTTTTACAGTATTTGAATTATCCTCACCAAGGCGTTTGGGGAAATATCGATATAGATATACATATTTTAATCATTAACCAATATGACACCTTATATTCATTTACACATTTAGCAAAGTACTTTAAAGCCCCCTTCCCTACGTTTTTTAGATCTAATTTAAGATCACAAACTATATTTAATGTAAAAATAATACTATATGGTCCTATTGCGATAACTTTTTTCGTCTTTAAACGGTTAAAAATGTGAAAAATAAGTCGATTCTAATAATTATAGCGGCCCGCTATAAATCCCAAAATGCATTGCGTGCGGATTGATATTTTTGTTTTTCACCTGTAATTCGCCCACTTTTCAATCGATCGTGAGGCCAAAACAAATGGAAGACTCCTAACTTTTCAGCGAAAAATACCGGGTTTTCCCCAATTTGTATCAACGGAGTCTGGCAAAAATAGAAAGACAATTAATGCAGCAACTATACAACGTCAGGCTAGGTATATAGCTAGCGTACGATGTTCGTACGTTACCGATAGACCTACAAAACTAAGCCTAGCTAGGCTAGGCCTAAGACCGTCCACGAGAGGTCGATCGCCGCGAGCTACTTAGGTAGTGCATTGTTTCACACTTTTTATCATAATTTACCATAAAACGTACATTTAAGACAAGGAATGACATGGGTTAATGTTTTTAAAGTGATATATATGTATTATTTTCCAAAATTGCAGGGAAGGGGTCTTTAACCATATCCAGCTATGTATCGGTCTCTTGGATTGTCTTATTACAGACATCCATTCCTGTGTGAACATATACACGTTCTTTACTGTTACTGTGGGAGAGGGGCGTTGGGAGATACGGTTTGGGAGTTGGGGTTCAGCGGATAGTGGGGATTTTGCTTAGGCTAGGAGTAGTGGAGATAGGGTGTTGGGGTTCAGGGGATAGTGGGGATTTTGGGGATTTTGCTTAGCCTAGGAATAGTAGGCTATCAAACTGACCAGAATTGTGTATGGAAAATGTTACAGTATTTAATTATTTCTGGGAAACGGCTGGGATTTTGGGGTGGGGATGTAGGCCTATCACCATGACCGAAACTGGGAATGTTTTAAACTACATTTGAAAACTGCCACTGAGGGATTATGGGTTGGGAGTGATGGCTAACATAATTTGTACTGGTACCGTCTTCAAAATATCACCCGGTTTCTGGGGTGTGTTGGGAGGAGGAGCGAAAATACTGGCGTAATGAAGTAGCCTAGGCCTATATGATTGAATTGTACAACGAAAATTTACTAGGCCTACATTTGAACTGTCCAGGGGAGGAGGTAAGGTTTGTTGATTGTGGCTGCGATGGTGAGAGGAGAAAGAAGGCCGGGGGACCGCAGTATCAACATTACGTATTTTAATTATCAGCCAATATGACACCTACTCATTTACACAGTTTACAACGTACTTAAGACATAGGCCTATCATAGCTATGTATGCCCTCTCAATTTGAAGCTAAAGTTTAATTGAATTTGTCCTATGTGGTCAAAATGGCCCACTTTTCCCCACTTTCGATGTTTGTTTGTTATACAAATTTCTGTTTCTGCACATAACCATACATATGGGGTATCAAAATGATCGCAATTGTACCAGGAAGGTTTTAAACTACATTTGAAAACTGCCACTGAGGGATTATGGGTTGTGAATGATGGCTAAAATAATTTGTACTGGAACCGTCTTAAACACATCACCCAGTATCTGGGGTGTGTTGGGAGGGAGGAGGAGCGGAAATACTGGCCGAATGAAGTAGCCTATATGATTGGAATTGTACTAGGGAGCCCCGGCGAAAATTTGTTCATGAATTCATGCACTTTATTGAACCATTCATAAAAGTTCATGAACAATTGGGCCATTTGTACTTCATGGAACATGCATGAATAGTTCATGTGCACGTATTTTGATGAATAAGTCATGAATTTGTAATGAATTATTAATGAACAATTTCATGAACCCATACATTTCATGAAATGTTCATCATTTTATTGGAAAAAGTTCATGATATGATTCATGTACAAATGATGAATTATTTATGAACAATTTGATGGCCAACAATTCATAAAATATTCATTATTTATAAACAATGAACATTTCATGAATTTTCAAGAACAAATTAATATTCATAAAAAGTTCATGATATGATTCATGAACAAAAGATGAATTATTGATGAACAATTTGATGGCCAACAATTCATGAAATATTCATTATTTATAAACAATGAACATATCATGAATTTTCATGATCAAATCAATATTCATACAAAGTTCATGATATGATTCATGAACAAACAATGAATTATTTATGAACAATTTGATGGCCAACAATTCATAAAATATTCATTATTTATAAACAATGAACATATCATGAATTTTCAAGAACAAATTAATATTCATAAAAAGTTCATGATATAATTCATGAACAAATGATGAATTATTTATGAACAATTTGATGGCCAACAATTCATTAAATATTCATTATTTATAAACAATGAACATATCATGAATTTTCATGATCAAATCAATATTCATACAAAGTTCATGATATGATTCATGAACAAACGATGAATTATTTATGAACAATTTGATGGCCAACAATTCATAAAATATTCATTATTTATAAACAATGAACATATCATGAATTTTCAAGAACAAATTAATATTCATAAAAAGTTCATGATATAATTCATGAACAAATTTATGAATTATTTATGAACAATTTGATGGCCAACAATTCATGAAATATTCATTATTTATAAACAATGAACATATCATGAATTTTCATGATCAAATCAATATTCATACAAAGTTCATGATATGATTCATGAACAAATGATGAATTATTGATGGCAACAATTCATGAAATATTCATTATTTATAAACAATGAACATATCATGAATTTTCAAGATAAAATATATATTCATAAAAAGTTCATGATATAATTCATGAACAAATGATGAATTGTTTATGAACAATTTGATGGCCAACAATTCATAAAATATTCATTATTTATAAACAATGAACATATCATGAAATTTCATGATCAAATCAATATTCATAAAAAGTTCATGATATAATTCATAATCAAATGATGAATTATTTATGAACAATTTGATGGCCAACAATTCATGAAATATTCATTATTTATAAACAATGAACATATCATGAATTTTCATGATCAAATCAATATTCATAAAAAGTTCATGATATCATTCATGAACAAATGATGAATTATTTATGAACAATTTGATGGCAACAATTCATAAAATATTCATTATTTATAAACAATGAACATATCATGAATTTTCAAGATAAAATAAATATTCATAAAAAGTTCATGATATGATTCATGAACAATTTATGAATTATTTATGAACAATTTGATGGCCAACAATTCATGAAAATTGTGCACTACAAGTTTGAATTTGAACACGAAAAGAAAACAATGTACAATACAGTACTGCCATTTAAATAAAGAGTATTCAAACATAAATATATACCATAGTTTAAAGCAAAGATATTTTATTTACAAAAACAAATTTTTTTAGCAATCTTTTCAATAGAAGAAATAATTTACCATAATAATATAATTAACAATAGAAGATATATGGAACGTATTTATAATTTATTCAAACAATTTCTGCTACAGTGCACCTTTCTGGCACTGTGTTAAACTATTTAAAAACTGAGCGTCCATGAAAGTGTGGCGCTCTAGAAATGTACATTTTATCACTAGTAATCTTCATACAAAACATACTTTCTTGTATTCTTTGAACGTCAAAAACCTTCTTCACATCTAAAAGTACTTTTACTGCTTGTATATGTGCTCCAGCCACTAAATCGTTTAAAAATGAAGGTACCATCTCTATTGGACTTCCTACACCAAAAACAATATTTGATTCCTGGTCCAAAACGAAACTGTCCGTTAATATAAGTGAATTGTCTTCTAGAAGAACAGCATAACATAATCTTCGTTGCATTCTGCTGTAGGCCGCAGAATGAAAAATTTCTCCACCCTTAACAATTCGCTTGGCCTGTTTCAAAGAGTTTTTATTACAATGTTTAAATAGATGGACATAATTGAGAGGGAGAGGAGATAGTGCACCAGCAATTTTACAGTTGATGGCCTCTATAAATTTGTTTTCTTTAGATATCTTTGAGTTACGTAAAATGCCTTGTGCTGCCTTTACCCTAACTATTTGTTTCATGACATTGCCTGTACCATGAGAGGCATCAAGAATAAATGCATTGGCATCTTCAAAGGAAAAACAGCTCCAAGCCCATATTGGACCCCATTGTCTTGCATACTCTGTCAAATGGGCACATAGATTGTGAACATTGAGACCACATGTTCCCTTGTCGTAGAGTTTTGCAAAATCATTGTAAAACTGTTCCAAAAGTAGCTCTGCTCTACAAAACATTGATGGACTAATATTGTCCCCAAGCAGAATATGGGTCGCTTCAGACATTAGAGCAAAGTGATCAAGATATTTAGATGGTAGAATGCCATCTAGACATGGCAGGCTATAAAACAGTAACCAGGCTTGATACTCTGTTGCCTTTAGGTTTGCATAGTGTTTTTCCAGATTACGAGGCAATCTTTCAATAAACGATGGAGGTTTAATTTGTAACAGTCGTTGTGAAACGGTTTTAATACGTTTCCCAATAAAGTATTCTTTCTTGCTGTTCTTGCTATCAAACCACTTTTTCATAAGTACCTTTGTCACTCTCAGTAGTGTACAGTGCATGTAATCAGGAACTACACCCATCACAATATCGAAGCCTTTAAGATCGTAAATCGAGTTGAACCCTTTAAATCCCTTGACTTGATTTGTTTTCGTTCCATTACTCATTGCAGACAGCACTTCATCAGTACTTCTTATAGCTGGCTTTTCCGACTTCTTTCTGTAAGGATAAGACATTGCAGTGCCTTTTCCTTGTTTGACTCTTTGGCCTTCTTCATTACATGTAATGCATGCATTACGGCCGTTATATTGCGCCATTTTTAAAACAGCAGCCTTAGCAGGCAGATCCATTGTACCGCAAATAGCAGCAACCTTTACTGTTAGGAAGTTGTCATTATGAATAACACTTAAGCCATCCTGATACAGTTTATTCATTTGTTCTTTAAATGTATCCATGAAAATATCATAAGGAACATGTCCTTTTCCCTGCCAAATAGCTGCTAATATTATGTTGTCTCTGGCAAACCGCAAGCAAGGGCGCAATTCATTTACCACCAAAAATATTGGCCATAGATGAATTTTACTGGAGTTGAACAGATTTACGCCATCAGTATTAAATACAACTGTAATGTTGGTATTATTTTCACCCGCTAAAAAATTTCCATCTTGAAGCAACTGTCTATATCCTGCTCCATCAGTTATATCGCTGATGTTAGATTTGTCTCTTAGGTTCGATTTTGTTTCCAAAATATCCTCCATTATACCTAAATAGAAACATTTTTGATTAATGATAAACTTTTTACTATTATCAGTACAGGAATATGAAAGTATATTTGAAACTAGCATTTTTTTACATATAGATTTACTAAACATTTACATTTTCATACATGCTTATTTATTTTTATGAGATTAAAATAAAAGGAAAAACATGTACAAACCTGGTGTTTCAAGTAGTTGCTTAAGTTGCATGCTGACATCTGCTAAAAGAAAATAACGCAATGGTCTGCGGCCTTTCTTTCGTTGGTCTAAATCCCCACCCTCGTAACGATTAGATTGGCAGGAAGCACAACTGACAATATTCTTATCTGAAGGAAAGCGTGATTCACACACCATACAATAATGTATTTCTTCAACGTTTCCACAATCAACATCCTTCCACACAGCTTCATAAGTAAGATTTGTAATGGTATTTTGGTCCAGTTCCTTAAATGTATTTATAATTGCTTTACTTGCACTGGCAGACAACTTATGCTGAATAAAACATGACAGAAGTGGGTGCAAATCGGATGTACTGCCAATTTCTTGATTGAAGTCTGCAAAATTAAATACATTTTTAAGGGTGTTAAAAAGTTGCTATCCAAACTAGTTGAGTATTAGTAAGTAAGTGAGTAAGCTTTAGTTGTATTATGGTTAGGACATCTGCAAATCAAGCAAATTGTTCCGAGTGTGATTCTTGGTTGGGGCGGCTTTTTCTCATCCTCACAGATTTCTTCATCTTAAACGTTTTAAAATGAATTCATATTTATATCTGGCCACTACTAACAACTAAGGTTTGACTTTGACTTACCTTCAGATTGTGCTTCAGTAACAACAGAATTATCAAAATCTATAATAAAACCAATAAATATATAAAAATGGATTAAAATATAAAAATATTGTACATTATTATTTTTTTTAATGTAGGCAGTGTGAATAAGCAGTCCTGTTAGTCCCCGAGCTAATGTGATATCTTTTTAGCTCAGCCGTAATAGGCTTCCACACACGCAACCCAGGTTTGAACCCCCGCCAGCACATTACATATACACTTTTTTTTGTGCTGTATTTTTTTTTATAGTTAGGAATACTATGCAAGTACTGTATGTTTTCTGTTATAGCTTATTTTTTAGTGAAAGGTCAAAATAATTTAACATGTTTGCATTGAAAATATATTGTGACAATGGCATTGGGTTTACAGTTTTTTCAGTGTCAATCTCTTTTCAATCTGAATTTAGTACTGTACATAGTTGAAGCTAGATGTCTCTGAAATTATTTGCCATTATAGTTTGGGCTTAATTTTGACTCACCACTGGATTGTTCATCAAATAGAGAAAACTCTTCGCTAGCAACAAACTGATCAGAGGTTGTGTCGGAACCTGGAATCAAAACACAGTGAATATGAATAATAGTACACAATATTAAAATGAAAAAGACATTGAATATTAGAATTATTTATGTTGATTTGTTTGCAAACCATCCATTTAAATTGTGCAAAAAAATTTTAATTAATGATTAACATCGGCAAGAAATAAACAAAATTATAAAGTGGAACCGCTTAAAAATCCATAGTCAGCTTATTTTATAGTTTGGGCTTAATTTTGACTCACCACTGGATTGTTCATCAACTAGAGAAAACTCCTCGCTAGAAACAGACTGATCAGAGGTTATGTCGGAACCTGGAATCAAAACAAAGTTAATATGAATAATAATTAGAGTAAAATGATCATTTATGCCAATAAGTTTACAAACCAATTTCATTAAAAATGTGCAAAAAATGTTACTTAACATTACTATAAATTAACGCACTATAAAAACTAAATTATTTAGTTGAACTATTTATGGTTTAGTCTGCTTTTTTAACAGTAATTTTTGTTTTGTATTTTTAACGTCTGACATTAAAAAAAAATAGAGTATATAAAAAAAAACTACAAATAGTTGAAGTTTGACTTACTTTTAGATTGTGCTTCACTAACGACAGAATTGTCTAAGTCTATATCATTATCAGAACCTAAAAATGAATTATGATATAATTGTAAATCAAATTTGGCCCTAGCCTAGGACAAATAAAATTTATATATTTAATATGATATGAATAGTTTTTAATAATTTTTAAATATTAATAATATACAATGAAAATACAGCAGATAAGGTGTGGCTAAAAGGTAAAATACGCATTAATAAAATGGCTTGCTCTCGTTTGCCATCGGCGTTTCGTGCGTATCGGATTAGGCCTAACTAAAATTGTAAATTTATCTTATACGCATTAATAAAATGGCTTGCTCTCGTTTGCGATCGGAGTTTCGTGCGTATCGGATTAGGCTTAACTAAAATTGTAAATTTATCTTATACACATTAATAAAATGGCTTGCTCTCGTTTGCGATCGGCGTTTCGTCCGTATCGGATTAGGCCTAACTAAAATTGTAAATTTATCTTATACGCATTAATAAAATGGCTTGCTCTCGTTTGCGATCGGCGTTTCGTGCGTATCGGATTAGGCCTAACTAAAATTGTAAATTTATCTTATACGCATTAATAAAATGGCTTGCTCTCGTTTGCGATCGGCGTTTCGTGCGTATCGGATTAGGCCTAACTAAAATTGTAAATTTATCTTATACGCATTAATAAAATGGCTTGCTCTCGTTTGCGATCGGCGTTTCGTGCGTATCGGATTAGGCCTAACTAAAATTGTAAATTTATCTTATACGCATTAATAAAATGGCTTGCTCTCGTTTGCGATCGGCGTTTCGGATTAGGCCTAACTAAAATTGTAAATTTATCTTTTATTCACTGCTTTAAAACGGATAATATAAGAAGCCCAGTGCCCTACCTGTGTTTGTAATTATTTGTCTGGGCTTTACTGATTTTGTTTTCCAACGATATGCTGTTCGACGTGGAACAACTGCAGACGGATCAGTAACATAACGACCCTTGACCTTCTTAACGGGACCTAAAAAAGTAAAGTTGTTCTGTCACGACAAATATGGTCCGGGGCAAAAATCGGTCCGACTGGACCAGTTTTGGCTCTAAATTGGTGGCTAAAAGTAGTCCGCCACTGCCAAAATCGGTCCGGTTTTTTCTTTTGTCGATTTTAATTAAATTCCTATAGGCCTACGACTAGTTTAATTGTTTTTTGGCTAGAAGAATATTTAATAATGTGTATTATTATCTCATTCAATAAATGCTTAAAATAAACATATTTTAAATAAAAACAAGGCCTAGGTTAAAGCCCCCTTCCCTACGTTTTTTAGATCTAATTTAAGATCACAAACTATATTTAATGTAAAAATAATACTATATGGTCCTATTGCGATAACTTTTTTCGTCTTTAAACGGTTAAAAATGTGAAAAATAAGTCGATTCTAATAATTATAGCGGCCCGCTATAAATCCCAAAATGCATTGCGCGCGGATTGATATTTTTGTTTTTCACCTGTAATTCGCCCACTTTTCGATCGATCGTGAGGCCAAAACAAATGGAAGACTCCTAACTTGTCGGCGAAAATACCGGGTTTTCCCCAATTTGTATCAACGGAGTCTGGCAAAAATAGAAAGACAATTAATGCAGCAACTATACAACGTCAGGCTAGGTATATAGCTAGCGTACGATGTTCGTACGTTACCGATGTTTACCAGCTAGGCCTACAAAACTAAGCCTAGCTAGGCTAGGCCTAAGACCGTCCACGAGAGGTCGATCGCCGCGAGCTACTTAGGTAGTGCATTGTTTCTCACTTTTTATCATAATTTATCATAAAACGTACATTTAAGACAAGGAATGACATGGTTTAATGTTTTTAAAGTGATATATATGTATTATTTTCCAAAAAACGTCCAAAATTGCAGGGAAGGGGTCTTTAACAACTGATTAGTCGTCCACATTTTAGCTAGTCGCGCGATTAGCGGCCAAAAGCAGTACCACAACCCGGACCGGTTTTATCCAGGCGGACCAATTTTGGCCGCATGTTTGGTGACCAAAATCGGTCCGTCGGACCAACATTGCCGGCCAAAATCGGTCCGCCGGACCACTTTTGGTCCGGACCGATATTGACGTGAGAGTTCCTTATACAGTCGGAGAGCCGCGTTGGGAAATATGACCGTTATCGCTGAATTTTCGACTTCGCATGACGTCATAAATTTTAGAAGCCCTCTCTCGGCACAGAAGCATCAACGTTTCGCGCGAAAACATTAGCATAAAGTATACGTCATTTAATAGCTGTTTAATAAACATTAGTTGGCGAAAAATTAACCATATATGGTAAGATCAGTTCCTTATATGTTTAAGATGTCGCAGGTCACCTAATTTTCTGAATAATTTGTTGGATTTGTTGTCAGCGACAATTTCTTTCCAAAGTTCGTGTGCGTCCGTCAAAACTGAAGTTTTCTAACAGGTGTTTGTTTACAAATTTTCCATTAGTGGGATTTGCATCCCATACAGTGAATTACCAAAAAACCGACGTATATGGATAGAGTAAGTATCAATAGTCTGTTTTACGTTAAAATTGGCTTGAAACCCTATTTAAGCTTCCTATAGCGAACATTTTAAAAAAGGTCCTCATGTCATATATTGTTACGTCTCGCGGCACTAGTTCCGTCGTGTGTGGTGCATGGTGTGTTGATTGTGGTTGTTGTAGGTGAGTATATGCACGACCTGGTGGATCGTTGTCGTATTATATCGGCCTAGGCCTAGTAACATGTTCTGTTAATAATTTAAATACTTTAGTTACAATTTAGTATTATTAAAGTATCGTTACAATCCTACTCTATATTGAAGATGCATTGGGAAGTTTTAAAAAGATAATTAAGCAAATCGCAGCCTGATACAGGTATAGGCCTACCTATTCTATATAGTTAAATATTTATTTATAGTAAAATTATTGACAACTGAGGGGTACAATTTATTTATAATATTAATAATTATTACAATAAACAGACATAAGGAAATTTTGTATTTGCTGCTTTTTCATGGTAGGCCTATATCTGAAAATGTTTTCAGGTTGTTGAATAATTATACTGTATTAAACGATGCAATGTTTTGTTCATATCATAGTGACAATTATTTAAATAGTTTCATTCATTACATTTCAGCTATTCATTTTCATTTTAGGTTTTTTGTTGGTATCAAGACTCGACGATTTTCTGTCTCGTTCTTCAATATGAGGTTGGACGGTGGAAGCTGTAATGGTTTTCTCGATTTCAATATCATTGCTGCAGCTGATAGTTTTTCATTTTATTCGCTAATAATAATATAACATATACATTCATACGCATTCAAGTTTTAGTAGCGTTTCAGATCAGTCAATGATAAGATATAAATTAAGTTGCAATTGATTGATTGATTTACTTTATTAACCAGAGTCACACAGATACATACAATATAAACATATAAAACAATAATAAAATCAGTACAACCGTAAGACTCACGTAAGTTAATATGATATAGGCCTAGCTAGTTTGTTATGTTTGATGAACAAGGTGCTATTTAAATAAAAGCAAGTTTTTATATACAGTAGTATAGTATTTACTATTTATATCAGTATTGTTTGAAAGATATTTGTATTAAAAACTGCTTTTTCACATTCTGTATACGTAAAAAAAAATTGGTTGCTTGTGTGAAATGCAAGTTGTATCTAATAAAGTAATATTTATATACAAGTGTGACATTTACTGCCAGATACTGAAATACTGAGTACCAACCAATCACTGTAACAATACTCAAGTAAACGATGGACTTATATTTTTATATCTTGGTTTCAGCTGGGCCCATAATTATCTTTTTTAAAAACATGACCATATAAAAATACACGTTTGAGTCTCTGAAACAAACATGCCCGATTTTATAAAACATTCCCCATATATAAATTGAAAATGGGTTATTTTTTTTTGTTTTTCCATTTATTGTTTTTTTAACAGTTTTTTATTTGTTCTGGGCCTAGTTTCTCCTTCAGGCTTCTTCTTGCTTGGTATATGAGCAGAGCTGGGATAGACCTACCACCAGCCTAGACTATAGAATACCCAGCTACTATTATTAACACTCACTAGGGTAGGCCTACCTATCTAATATTAGTATTATATCAGAATACTCAGCCTAGCTAGGCCTAGAAAATACTATTTTTAGGCCTAGCTAGGCTAGAAATCAAGTAAGTAATTATAGTAGGTAGCCTTTCCTAGCTCAGAAACCAAATAGAACAATAATCGGGGAGCAAATTGAAATCTTAGGCCTATGACGTAATACGCCTGCATGAAAACCGTATTGAACACAGACACGATTCGGTCCGGGACGATTCGTACCAGCTTCGTAAAACGTAAACAAAGTTTCAAAATGGCGATTTTTCGATCGAAACAGAACAGAAATGTAGTAGGTTTGGTTTGATTAGTGGGAGTTGCATCCCAAGAAAGCTTAAAATTAGATTTTTATTTTAATAGATAGCTTAATAGTTTATCTTGAAAGGATTTTAAATTCGCTTTGAAACCTTATCTAGAAAATATGAAATTTAATGATTTTTTACCATCATTTAAAAAAAAATTAAAGTAAAAAAGTTTATACATAAAATAATGATATTTCTTGAAACAAAAAATCTGTGGAATTTAGATCACAGTTTTTATCATTATTTACGCTTGTAGTTCAACTATTGAAATACGTTTATTGATTTCATTTAATATCAAAATTATACCATTTTCTAAGTGTACTAAAATAGCAAAAATTCCAACATTTTCCACGAAGCGCGCCCTCACAATGAATGAAATCAGTGATGCGTTACCAACGCGGCTTTCCGACTGATAATTAAAATGATAAACCTTGTAAAAAACATTAATACCCTTAATTCTACTAAAAAAACATTAATTAATAATAATATTGATTATTCGGCGGTTTTCTATTTAATTAAAAAAATGATTGTACATATTGTATAGCCTAGATGACTAAGGTGGTATAAACTTTTGAAATAAAATTATGAATTTTGGATGGGTGAAGAAAGTATTTGGTTGTATTATATTTAAGTTTCGTTTTACAACAACCAACAATCGATGTATCCAACGTTGGTGATTTATAAACAAGAGGTCAGTTTGTCTCGGAATGTTGACAGGCTACTGTAATTAATTAAGTTTACTTTCGTTAAATGGTTTTAACATTCCATTTGGTGAATCCGGCCCCGGGCTAGGCGCACAACTATGCGATGTTTTGAACGATTATACATTCAGCACAATATCAACCCAAATGTCTATAACTCTTTACAAAATTAGGTTTATCTATCCGGGGAGATGTAAAATTCTCCCTGATCTATCTAACATCTAATATACCCTTAATAACTATAAAATAAATAGTATACTCTATATTATAGGCCTACCTGACCTATTTTGTTTTATTAAATTCGTTTGTGCGATCGTCAATTTTAAAACTTTTATTTAATCGTAATACTGTGCAATTTTTAAATTTATTATAATTAATAACATATCATAAATATCAGGCATACACTGAATTAAATTTAAAATACCAATAATGTTCTGAATTTATTACCGCTAATTTATATTAAACCACAAGCGCTGTAAATTCAGTCATCAGTCAAAATGATAACAATAATAAAAGAAACTTTTAATTCGTATTATCATTTATAAATATCATTACTTTTATTTTGAAGAATGGGAAGGATATTAGGATCCCGTTAATAATATCCTTGATGTCGCACAAACTACTGGCCTATTTTAATTTATTTTATTTTAATTGATGTTTTATTAAATTATAATTAACCTACAATAAATAATAAATGGAGGCCTACTTACTGAAATTGTGTGCCCGAAATAAATGATGAAGAACACTTCGCTTAGAAGCAAACAATCTTGAGCAGACGGTACATCGGAATTTCTGTTTGCCGTTGTCAATCAATTTGGTGTAATTTTCTGCCTTACTACTAGTAGGCATAATATGCCTACTAGTAGCGCTTTTACCGCTGGATGATGCCATCGAAGTGTTATACTTTTTAAATGTGATATGATTATATACAATTTGTATATAATCATATCACGTGTGCCGCTTCTGATTTTGCAGTTGTATAATACAACTTTCTGTTTCCGCCGGTTTATGGCGATAATGGGAGGGATTATTAATCACTGACACATGCGTTATCACACTAACATTAATTTTGATATTCACCCAATCATTACTTTCTAATTGCCATTATTGACACTTTAAAATACGTGATAATCCACAACAGAATACCCTTTAATAGAATAATTATCATACATGTAAAAATACATCTAACAGTCGGATACTATCAAAGCAAAATTGTTTATCTAATTCAGTAAGAGGATTAATTACTAATTAGCCCTTAGTTAGCTACCATTTCCTGTCACCAAAATCGGTGCGTTTGATATAAATTTTCATTCGGCATGATCTTACGTTATATTTATTGTAATATTATTTTGTGATTAAATGTTTTTGAGTTTCCTAATACAGTATTAACTTACTTATCTTAATTTGTTTTTTTTTGTATTGGATGCACAGCTTAGGCAACTGACACAATTTATTTTTTACTCAACATTTATTTCACAAATGATAAATTATAATAATTATATATGATTGACTTTACTCTGCTCCCTGCAAAATAATTCATTGTCAAAATTGTAATATAAGACCATGGACCTAATTTATTGACTTCGTTGCTGTTTCAATGGGTTCATTCATGGAGAAATAAGTTAACTTATTTCTCCATGGTTCATTTAACCCCAAACGCATATTACCAAAATAAAGTTTTTATATCATTAAACGCATATCTTGAATTGTTATTAGGGCCTTATCATCATGTCGATGGTAAATTGCTCGATGGCCTTATGAGCCTGAAATTGTTTTTGTTTGTTTTTTTTTATGGTTCGGGCGAACCCCCTTCCCCAAAACTCGGAACACCACAGCCCCCACCTCGGCCTGTGGCTCATAAACTTGGTTGGTTCACATAGCGGTGGTCAAAATAAGTATAAAATACAAACTTATATTTCGTACTGTAAATGCAGTTCAGGTACAATTAACAAACATTTCAACTTGTAATTAGAAGTATTCTTATTACAGTTGAGTTGCAACTTTAGGTATACATGCCGTCGTATGTCCGACAATCTGACTCGTAGTCAAGGGATTCAAACGACCCCCACCGTATACTTACATTCTCCGCTTGGCCAAGATAATCTTTTTTTTTTAATAAAATGAAATACGAAAATGAAATTGAAGAAAGAGGCCCTATTTTTTTCTAAACTGTTTCCCATAACAATCCTTCCCACAGAGATACGTACAATTACGCGACCAAGTTAGATATTAGATAAATACTATTACTGTATTGTTACAATATTGTTGTAATCGGATGACTAAATAAATGTGGAATAAATGAAATGATTGTCTAATTAAGGATATAAAAAATTGTTTATCTAATTCAGTAAGAGGATTAATTACTAATTAGCCCTTAGTTAGCTACCATTTCCTGTCACCAAAATCGGTGCGTTTGATATAAGAGAGACGTTGTTGTGACCCAATCAACATTATATTTATTTTGGGTATTTAGTCATCATTAAACAGGAGGATAAACAGAAGTTTAACATTTCCTCTGTGGTTTTAGTGACACCGTGGAGAAAAATAATTCCAAAATCGAACCAGGATTTAATCTTTTCAACCTCTGAAATAAAGTGCTGTACAAAGTTATTACCGATAAATTATCAATATTATTCGGCAATGCATTTTTATTTCCGAAATTTCTGAGTCATTTGAATTATTATTGTTAGTTAACAGTTTTTACATTATGTACAAGCCGAAGTCATTACACAATCGAAAAAAAATTAACAATTTAGAATTCGAAATATTTAACTCGAAATTTTTAATTATTATTATAGTATTATACCTTAATATCAATCTTTAATTTCGAATTTATTATTCATGAATATTGATAATTAATTATTAATAATTATAATTTAGCCATTATGGAATGAATGAATTGGAACATAACTATATATATTCAGCAATTTGGGACCAGGATGTAACTATAATAATTATTTCAGGTTGTTCATGCGGTACTTTCCCCCATCTTTTTCGTAGCCTTATCTTTAGCCTCCCCCTCTCGCCCCCACCCAAATAATAATTATTATTAAGTACACGTCTTCAGTAGTAAAAAAATTGCGCTTACTGTAATAATAATATTTATTGATCTACGCCATTTACATCGGCGGCACTCAATTTTATGAAAGGTGCGTCAAAAACAGTAAAGAAAATATGAATCACACACGCATTACATATACAATTATGTACAGAAAATATAAAAAGTTGGAAAAAGCAAACACAAAAAAAGAAAACCGTCTTTCAGAATACACTGTACAAATTCGAAATTTCGAATAACTAATTTAAAATAACGAATTGAATCTGGAATAACAGTTCAACATTTTAAAGTATTTTTTGTTTCAGTTTGGCCCTACTAATGGTCTTTCGGAATTCGGTTTATTCTAGGATTTATTTATAAGTCTTTGATTTATTGGTGCATGGTGACAGTGTGGTAGGCCTCTCAAGGCTGCGCTGAATAAAGTACCAAAATGCATCTGTATTGTGATTGGTTATCTTTAAACGAACACCGTCCGTGATTCGTCCGAAGCAAAAAGGAGCGAACTTCATATTCCACAACCGTCTTTTAGTTAATCATTAGCGTACACCATCCTCACTTCAAACGTTCAAATAACGCGTATCAAATATTGTTTCCAGTTTTTAAGATTTCTATTTATAAGTGTGTTCTTTCGCAAGTGTTTTCGTATTTGACGTGATTTGTTGCGTTTCAAGATGTATGCAATTGTATTTTGGATAGAAGAAAATCTCTATAGCGTGATAAGTTTAAGAACTGTAGTGATTCCGAAAAAAGATATTTCACAATACAAGAAAGGTGATGTTGTCTCGTGCAGATTTCAAAGCAAGAACTACCCAGCTCGAATTGTAAAGACAGGTATGTACAGTACCATATCAATTTAATTAAACAAATTGTATTTAATTATATTTATATATCATTGATCATTGTTATAAAACCGTTTTTACGCAATGGTTCAACGTATAATTTTTTAATTGATTAGGCCTAAACTAAACATGGAGTAGCTTACTGCATGGGCCTAAATATTATTTTTTCTCCCTCTAGCTAGGGCAGGGTAGCCTTTTTATTTTGTGTGTTGGTCTTTCGAATTTCATTTTGTTTAACTGCTGTTAACTATATGACTAACTAGTTGTTTTCATCTTCTTGGTAGGCCCATATCGGGTTAATTTCTTAATAAGGTATAGCGCCATGCGGCCGTAAACCCTTAAAGTTGCATTCTCTGCAATTTTTGTCGTTTTGTAGAAATAATGCATATATATAACTTTAAAAACATTAAACCAGGTCATTTCTTGTCTTAAATGTACGTTCTACGGTTAATTATGATAAAAAGAGAAAAACAATGCACTACCTAAGTAGCTCGCGTCGAGCGTTCTATCGTAGATGTCACAGGCCTAGCTTAGCTTAATTTTGTAGGCCTAGCTAGTAAAGATCGCTATATGCTTAGCCTGACGTTGTCTCATTGCTGAAATAATTGTCTTTCCTTTTTTTTGGCAGAATCCGTTAATACAAATTGGGGAAGACCTGTTTTTTTCGCCGAAAAGTTATGGGTTCTCTTATTTGTTTTCACGATCGATCGCCCGAAACTGGACGAATCCGGGTCCGGAACGATTCGGCCCGGGTCGATTCGGCCCACGTGCACCCATAATCAACATGAAAATATCAATCCGCGCGCGATGCAATTTTATCCCGAACATCTGGAAGATTTAAACGGATTCCCCATTTAGACCTAGACCTAGAGATTTGTCATCTAGGCCTAATTAATAAGGTATTTGAAATTAAACAACATTTTCCCAAAACAAACATGTTATTTCACAATTAACACCCCTGTCACTGTTTATAGTATTTAAACAAAGGCATTTCTTAAGCTTTTGTTTCACGAATTAACAGCCATCTATCAGCAATCCAAGCAGGCATGTGACATTGTATTGTATTGTATACTTATTGTACGACATGCAACAGCAAGGTAGCTGGACGATTCGGCCCGGGACGATTCGGCCTTGAGACGGTTCGGCCCGGGACTATTCGGCCCTGAGACGATTCGGCCCACTTAAATTTATCGGCTTTGATATGCATTTTATAAGCATAAATAAGCTTATACTGTAATACTTTAGTTTATTAATGTTGTTACCCAATTTATTTTAAAAACAGAAATATAAGATTATGTACTCTAGTGTATAAAACATTAATAACATATTCTGTACTTTAACTATATTATAAATTTAAATAGGTTCAAAGATTAAGGAGCTTGAAGAAATTGTGAAGTCTGAAAAACTTGTTAAAGAAATAGATATTGGAAAAAGACCAGGTATGATATAGAAATTATATTAAACTGTTGTTATATTGTTTGTATTACTAAAACCGTCACACATTTAGTAAATACAAGCTTTAAACAAAAATTTGGGGTTCAATATCTTCTATATATATACACTGTTACTTATAGTCATCAACATATCTATGACAAAATTCACATCTTGGTAATTAACTTCCATCATAAAGACACTTTGTTTTGTTTATAATAGGGGCTTCACAGGTAGAAAACGAGGGATTGGAGAAAGCTGGAGAAAGCTGAAGATGCAGAAACTGAAGAATATGACAAAGAAGACGATGAAGATGAAGCAGAAAAAGATATTTTTGATGAAATTGAGAATGAAGAGGATGAAATTGAGAAAGAAGATGACGAAATAGAGGAAGAAGATGACGAAATTGAGGAAGAAGATGACGAAATTGAGGAAGAAGATGACGAAATTGAGGAAGAAGATGACGAAATTGAGGATAAAGATGATAAAAATGGTAAGCGACTATAATAAATACACTCTACTGCTGTAATGTAAAAGATATTTATGCAGATCATGCATTCTTAGAACCAGCGCTGTGACATAGCATTTTTTAAATGAAAATATACTGTACTGCCATTTGTATTATTATATTTAATTTTAATTTCAAGTAATTTCTACAGTAAAGTTAATTTCAAATACTATTGTTTTAGATTTAGCATGGCCAACACCTTTATTTAGCCAACACGACCATTGTGTGCCACCAAACAATGCCAGTGGGTGCTCTTCCTAATGCAAATACAATAAGGAACTTTCCTAAAACAATTTTTTATTGTCATTACAGAAAATGATAGAGGAAGAGCTGAGAAAAGTTTCTTTAGAGAAAGAGAAAGGTAAGGAAATAGCATAAATTTATGCAAGCTGCGCAATAAAAAAAAATTCACTTTTCCACGAAAATTCAACTAAATGTTTACTAGTATTTGCTACTTTTGCCACGAAAAATATATACAATTATGAATTTAAAAAATATTCTTTTGATTACACAAAGTATCGATTAGTGGCATAATGTGTACATACAGTACAATATTAAATGAAATTGTTTATATGTATATATATATTTCAGCCACTTGTATAACAATTGTATGGAAAAAAAATTCCTAATCTTGGCTTGCAAGGCAGAAATAGAATTCTCAATGAATTGTACTGGGTGAATTGACAGTACAGTATAATACTCTAGAGTTGCATCTAAATAATCTACTTGGAAATACATTGAATTCTGTTAAATTTAGTTTAGTCTACGTGTATGTACTTTTTTGTCTCTTACACAAAAAATAAATAAATAATCAAACTTTTCGGGTTTTATTGTTTTAGAATCGGTAATGACAGAAGGATTAGAAATTTGGAGAAGGAGGTTCAACATTTGAGGAAGAGGGTATACAAATTAGAAATAATTCGTGTAGTGTCTGGGTCTTCAAGGAAAGAAGTAATGGAAAAACTTCAAAATACAATGAAAAGTGGTTAGAAAAAAAAACAAGTAGCTCTAGAAGGAAAAAGTTAAAAAATAAAAGAACATTGCTGAAATTACTTTAGAATTTGTTGTCTTTTTTTAACGCTGCAAAAATATTTGTTTATTGTTAGCTACTACTATGGAGGAATTATATTTACCAATACAGTACAGTAATTTACGGACATTTTTCAATAATGATTTAAAAACATTATTGAACAATACTCGGGTTGGGTTTCAAGTTTATTTAATAATTCATAAATTTTATTCAAAAATAATTATGAATTATTATTATTGAATCAAGTTCATGATTTATTATTCATGAATTTGATTCAATACTAATTCATGAAAAGTATTCAATACTAATTCATGAAAAGTATTCAATACTAATTCATGAAAAGTATTCAATAATAATTCATGAAAACTATTCAACTAATTCATAAAAATTATTCAACAAAAATTCATAAACTTTATTCAATACTAATTCATGAAAAGTATTCAATGCTAATTCATGAAAAGTATTCAATACTAATTCATGAAAAGTATTCAATAATAATTCATGAAAAGTATTCAATACTAATTCATGAAAAGTATTCAATAATAATTCATGAAAAGTATTCAATGCTAATTCATGAAAACTATTCAATACTAATTCATGAAAAGTATTCAATAATAGTTCATGAAAAGTATTCAATATTAATTCATGAAAAGTATTCAATAATAATTCATGAAAATTATTCAATAATAATTCATGAAAAGTATTCAATAATAATTCCCGAAAAGTATTCAATAATAATTCATGAAAAGTATTCAATAATAATTCATAAAAAGTATTCAATACTAATTCATGAAAAGTATTCAATAATAATTCATGAAAAGTATTCAATACTAATTCATGAAAAGTATTCAATACTAATTCATGAAAAGTATTCAATAATAATTCATGAAAAGTATTCAATATTAATCCATGAAAAGTATTCAATAATAATTCATGAAAATTATTCAATAATAATTCATGAAAAGTATTCAATAATAATTCATGAAAATTATTCAATAATAATTCATGAAAAGTATTCAATACTAATTCATAAAAAGTATTCAATAATAATTCATGAAAAGTATTCAATGTTAATTCATGAAAAGTATTCAATACTAATTCATGAAAACTATTCAATACTAATTCATGAAAAGTATTCAATAATAATTCATGAAAAGTATTCAATACTAATTCATGAACTACATTCAGCAATACTTCATAACAATTATTCAATACTAATTCATGAACTTGATTCAATAAATAATAACTCATGAATTTGATTCAATAACAGTTCATGAAAAGTTTTCAATACTAATTCATGAAAAGTATTCAATAGCAATTCATGAATTGCATTCAATAATAATCCATGAAAGTTATTCAATAACAATTCAAGGATTTGATTCAATAATAGTTCATGAAAATTATTCAATTATAATTCATGAATTGTATTCAATATTAATTCATGAATTTTATTCAATAATAACTCATAAAAAATAATATTAATTCATAACTTTATTCATAAACAACTCAAGAACTTTATTCAATAATAATTCATAAATTTTATTCAATTTAAATTCATTAAAACTATTTAATAATTCATGAACATTAGTCATTAACAATCTATGAATTTAATTCAATAACAATTCATGAATTATTTGTAAATAAAATTCATGAAATCAAATATTTTGGGCCATTTGTACTTCATTGCACTGCAATGAATTATTCATGAACATATGGTTCATGAATAATGAATATGCATGAACTTAGTTCATACATAAGTCATGAATAATTCATCAAATTTTCACCGGGGAAAGTTACTACATTCAAACTGTCCAGGGAAGGAGTTAAGGTTTGTTGATTTTGGCTGGGATGGTGAGAGGAGAAAGAAGGGTGGGGGACTGCAGTATCAAAATTAGATATTTTAATTATCAAACAATATGACACTTATTCATTTACACACTTACAACATACTTAAACTATAGGCATATCATAGCTATGTTATACCCCTCTCATTTAGACGCTAAAGTTGAATTGAATTTGATTTGCATTGAGAAGAATAGGGAGATAAATTAATTTTGAAATCCGCCCTGGGTTAGGTTTAGGCTATCGAAGAGGTAATTCAGCGGTATCTAAATTAGATATTTTAATCATTAGCCAATATGACACCTATTCATTTACACAGTTTGTACTTAAGCCATGCCTATCAGCTGTGTATCCCCTTCCTATTATGAAGCTAAAGTTCTTGGAAGTAATATTTGTACTGGGAAGAATTTTTAACAAATCACCCGAGTGTTGGGTGTGATTGAGGTGAGTATAGGGAGTTACTGGCGTCCAGGGGGTTGTGACGGTTTTATACTAATTTTGAAAGCCGCCCTGGGGCGGGTATAATTGCTAGTAAGTCATAAAACCACAATTTCCAAAATTCATTTTCATTTATTCACTATTATAAACTGTACAACAGTGTTGCTTAAATCACACTCCAAAAATCGAAAATAAGAAGATAGGAATATAAGGAAGCAAAAAGTTTTGAACGTCCATAAATACTATGAAAACATTAATTAAATCAGATTTGAACCAGCTACGGACTTTGCCATTAATATTAATATCATTTCCTACAGTAGTCTATTTAAAAGTGTAGTATAGGATCTACAGTGTTGAACATTGCTGACATGTCTAATGACTACACAAGACTCAAACTCATTAAGGATATCTGTTTGCACAGACGTTTCAGTACAGCTATGTGCAATTTTATAGGCCGATTGTGGTTCGTTTAAATTATTATTCAGTAGTTAAACAATTTAACTACAGAACTCTCTAGAATAGAAGTAGGTACATTGAAACTGGCTTAAGTTTGTTGATATAAAAGGAAGGTTTCTTAATTAAAGGATTGATTGCTGTTATGTTAATTCAGATGGTATGAGCAACAAATATGAAAATTGGACTGTGTGGTGGACCTTTGGGCGAGTACTGCCCTTGTGCTCTGATTTTAAAGTTATAAAAATTCAATATGGTTAATCGCTTTTGTAGTTCCCTTATTTGTGATTTTATTTACCATAGAGCTATATACCTCACATAATTTTTCCATTCCTTATGAGGGACATATTGGGACCACAATTAACTGGATTGACCATTGTTTCTAGCAGTGTGATTGTATTAAAATGTCTTGATTTGACGTAATGCAGCTGACATTATTACCCCGGTCTAACTACATAATTTGCTTTAAATCAAATTATATAGTAGTATAATAATTGCAATGATATTAATGCAGGATATAATTGCAATGAATTAACTGAAAATACTGGTAAGCTATTGCACGTATTGTGCTCCTTCTCTTATAGAATTGTTTAATGGAAATTATTTCAACTGAAGTATGATCATAACTTTAATAATGATCATATACACTTAATTTAAAATTACAATTTAAAATCAATTATGAATGATTTAGCCTAAGAATATTTTTGGGTTTTTTAAAGAGAATAGCAAATCTCAATTTAACTTATTTACATTGCAGAAAGTAAGTATATCAAGTGTAAACAAACTTAGTTATGATTTTACCGGCATTTGTAAATAAGAAAGTTTGTAATTAAGAATTCCAGTGCGTAGGTGGAAAGTTTAACTGTATTATAATTATTATTTTTGACATTTATGTTTAGCTTTGATCATTTGACATTGCTGCAAAAGGGCATTTTTAAATTAAATAAAAGAAGAAAGAACACTGACAGATACATAAGGTGTAGTATATATAAATCATGAGTAATAACATATGAAAGATAAAATCAATAAAAACAAAATGTTAATTAGTTTCA
Source organism: Antedon bifida (assembly GCF_963402885.1). Lineage (NCBI taxonomy): Eukaryota > Metazoa > Echinodermata > Crinoidea > Comatulida > Antedonidae > Antedon > Antedon bifida. The sequence continues at coordinate 14,018,243 of NC_136227.1, forward strand.
CATTTCCTTTATAATCAAATTTTGGAGATGGATGACTTTTTAATCTATTAGCTAACATTGTACATTTTAATGGTAATAAAAAAAATAAAAATGAAGCATTTATTACACACTCTAAGGTATGTAAACACAACTGAACTGTAACACCATCTTTCACATATTTTGTACATTTCTCAAATAAAAAATAAAAAATTCAAATCCTGAAACATAACAAAAACAAATTTGGCCTATTGAGTCTTCTTTAAAACTGTCTTTAACCATGGTGATATAAACAAGGGTTTGCAATGACATTACCTTTGTTTTACTGTCAAATTCATCAGAAAAGCATGCAAACAATGTTTTATCTCAGAAAGATGAAGAAAACTAAGTTTTAGATTTAGCAGACAAGTTTTATTTAGCACTCAAATTTAAAATTGATTAGGAGAAATTGCTATAGTAGGACATAAGAAAATTTTAGGAACATTATTTCTTTTAAAAACTTCATGATAGTAATACACGACAAACAAATCATTATGTCAATCTTGTGTTTAGTTTTAATCAAGTTACTAAGTATGAGACTGATTAGAGGCCTCAAATTTAATGATTTTCACATAATAGCTAAAATTAGAATATTATTTACTTATTTAAAAAATATTGGATCATTTATTGACAAAGTTGGGTACATTTTGAAAAACCTGACTTTAAAATAAATTAAGAGGCCAGCCAGTTACCAATTGCAGCCATTGAAGAAATGCATAATTGTTTTCATTAATTTATTTTAAATACTGTATTAAATATTTCTTTTTTGAAACCAGTGATCATCGACTGAATTTTCTGAAAAAATTACATATAATTATATTCAATCAACTTTCTTTTTTTTTTTTAAATAGCTATAGCTGTTGTTGAAAAACACCAAGATCCTAATTTTAAATTGAAGAATATAATAACATTGCATAAAATAAGATAATAAATGTTTTCAAATAATGGCATGCTTAGAATGTTTCACAATTACATATAAATGAAAGATAATATATGAATGAAGTCAAAGAATAAAACAAACTAGATTTAATTCGTCACTATGACGAATTATAGGTTATATGCATTGATTTAAATGAAGATAATTGATTTTTAAAAGATATTTTGATTGATTGATTTTCTCAGAATCTTTAATTATTTATAATATATGATAGGACCTTGCTAACGCGAATACAATAGCCGGTATCACAATCCGATCAAAGATCCCTCTGCGTATAATGTCATAAACCACATTTGTTATAATATATTATATTACATAATAATAAAGACATGTGTATAATCTATACACTAAGAAATAAATTTGAACAAACAATACGGATAATAAAAAAAATCTTATTTCGTTTCCCAAGGTTAGACTCGATCTCGGTACCTTGAATGCCATAGACACGAGCACAGACCACCGAGCCATATACAACTGACTAAAAGTTGTAGAAAAATTCCTCCGTGTATTTACTATGCAGTAACCACTTTGGTGCAGATAGATTATTACATACCGCAATGAATTATAATTTTTTACTATGATGACATCTCTAAAAATGTTTAAAAATGATGCACTGTCAAACTATATACTTTTAACTTTAATATATGAACTTTTGAAGGAAGAAAGTTAATGTTAAGTTTGTTATTTTGGCCTAAGAAAATGTCATAATTTGTTTGATTGTCGAAATTAATTTTTTTAAATTTAATATGCAATTAATTATGACTTAATCAACTTTTGTTCCCTTATTTTAATAATAAATCATACATAAGATACATACCGTATTTTCCGGAGTATAGGTCGAGACTTTGTGGGAAAATTTTAATTGCAAAATCGGGGGTCGACTTATACTTCGACCATGCGATTTTTGAAAAAAACTCACAGAAGTTTTCAATTTAATACCTACATTGTACAACTCCAACAAGTACTCTGGTCAATAAAATATTAATATATCACAAAGACTCATTTTGATGTTAATATTACGCTTTTAAGATAATTAAGAAACCGTTATTCCCACAGCTTTCTTCCGTCAGCACACCGCTGTCATTTTGTGTTGTGATAAACAAGTTGGGCGCGGAGTGGGATAGGGCGAGCGTACAGCTGCGATGCGGTCATATGACAGCACATGTTTTGCATGATGTTGCACCTCTGCTGCATCTGAACTCTTAAAAAAAAGAGTGCAAATACAAATAAAGGAAGCACCTCTACTGTACATTAATTAAACAGTATTATTGTTTGTTATATTTATTACAGTTGTTTCGTTCAATGTAAAATTAGTAATTGGGTAGAAATATAGCCCTTGTTGATAATCATCGCTTGGTTAATGCTGGCTGACACAGGTCGCTTGACACAGCATTGGAGGCCACGAGGTAGAAGAATGCGCAATATCACCGCATCACACAACAGCAGAGTAAAGCTAAAGGGGATTTCCTGTGCGTAGCCTCGACTCTCCGATGTGATTTTTTCCTTCTGTTGTTTTTTTAATGATAAGTATTTTTTATGTTCTGTTTTGTTAAATTGTTGATAAATGCTGATAAAATAAAGTCGTAAATAAATGAAATGTACAATAATTTGAAAGTCGAACATTTTATTATATTGGCTGACAATGTTGCACATTCAAGAATTAAAAAAATCATAATTTAGGTACTGGAGACTCATTAAAAACTGATAATTAATTATAATACAAAACCCGCCCGACATACAAAATCTGCCTGACATAATCATAAATACAAAAGATTAAAAAAAAGATGTAAATATAATTATAAATGATAATCCGTCAAAAAAACCTTCAAAGTCCTCGTCATCGTCTGAATCGCCAAATAACGCATACCAGTCCGCTTCAGTTACCCCATCGTCGTATGGATCAACAATATCGTCATCGTCAGAAATGTCGGCTTCAATTTCATTATCGTCATCGTCCCAAAGTATGTCATCTTCCGTCCCGTCCAATGCATTACTTATACTACATTTTTTTAAAGAGTTGATTATAATGTCTGGCTTTAAATCATTCCAGGCATCCACTATCCAAGAACACACAGTCGGCAATGATGCTGCACGCATGTTACCGGCGGCTGTGTATGACTTTTCCCCATTCACCATCCAGTCGTTCCACATCCTCCTCATGGCATCTTTAAATGGTTTGTTAAGTGAAACGTCTAGTGGCTGTAAAATTGACGCGAGTCCACCAGGTATTACGGCAATATCTGTGTCTTCGTCTTCTTTCAGTTTCATTTTAATACTGTCCATCAAGTGGGTCTTAAACATATCCCACACCAATAAAGATCGGTCTCCAATAGCGCGATTCGGCCTCCGTCCCCACACCAAACTTATCCACTTTTTGCAGCCTTCCTCGTCCATCCATCCCTTTTCCTGAACATGAACAATTATTCCTCAGGGAAAAACTAGTTTGGGCATTGTTTTACGCTTGAAAATCACCATTGGCTTTAGTTTTGTGCCATGAGCCATACAGCACAATACCACGGTAAAATGTTGTTTTTCGTGGCCAGTTGTCTTCACCAACACAGTCTTTTCCCCTTTCTCGTTGACTGTGGTATTTCCGACCAAAACATCGGTGTCTCGTCAATGTTTATGATCTGGGATAATGCATAATCATGGCGTTTTCGTTGCTTGATTATAAATGACTGAAAGGAGGTTATTTTCTCATCTAGTTCTCCGGGCAATTTTTGCGCGATTTTCGTTTTTTGTCAGATGACCAAATTTTGTCTTTTCATGAACCGGGTACACCAACTATTTGTTGCCTTAAAGTTTTCACTGACGTTCCGATTTCTGCCTGCCCAGCTAAGTGCCTGCAAATGGACCATTGTCCTGGTCACGATGTGTCCACTCACTCGCTTGTCCGTCACCCATTGATATAATTCATCCTCCAATTGAGGCCACTTGCAGCTCAATCCCCTCAAAGCACATTTCTTTTTCGGCATCTTTCTTAGCGTGTCTTCTGCTTTTCTCCAGTCTCTCACCAACTTTTCCGATACATCAAACTGACGTGCTGCTGCACAGTTGTTAGAAGTCTTGGCTGCCTCCACTACTTTCAACTTGAAAGTGGCTTCATTATCGGTTCCTCTTAACCATAATGATCAAGTAAATTATTATTATGGTATTTCAAAAGTGTATACAATAATGATAATAGATTTTAACGAAGTAAGAGCATGAATGCAAGTGATGACTAAACCCCAAACTATTCAGTACAATTGATATATTACACTGAAGATAGGCCTAGGCATAAATCAATTTTATCGTATTATTTTTAGTGCAATTTAATTCGGTGCAAACTGCAGAGCGTGCAGCAGTCACGCTCTAATGATTACGTACAAACAGACTTGTGTACGTGTATGGTTGCATTTTCATCTATACACATGCGCAGTTTGTTTGTTTGTTCGTAATTATTCTCCTTAGTCGGGCGCGTGTACATTTACAGATAACGCGATTTACAACTACTCGCCTGTACAATATTAATAAGCCTCCTAACGGAAAACTCGTTTTAATTTATTCGAGTGACGCGAAAAACATCGCTGATGGCAAGTACCGCTACATCACTGTCATTTATTATAGGCTGGCGAAGACGGCGGCGAAGTCGTTGTGATTTACATAAATAATAATAATAATAGATTGTCTAAATATTGATTACACTTTAATAATATAAACAAACAACCACATTTCATACATTTCTAGCCATCTATGAACTTTAAAGTAAGTTGTGTTATTAGCCGATTTTGGGGGTCAACTTATATTCAGGTCATACCAAAATCAACGATATTCTAGGCCAAAGTTGGGGGTCGACTTATACTTGGGGTCGACCTATACTCTACAATACGGTACACTTCAAGAAAATGAAATAAAAAGTAGGTGTTCCCCAGCATTCTGACGATATATATTAATTTTAAAATTTAGCATATTTTCACTATTTTGTTAACTTATACGTGCGTAGCCTGTCACTTTTGACGTGCTTGTATAACGCAATTTCAAGTTGAAAAGTGAATCAAATATGATGATATTATTAAAGAAAGGTTGTAAAACAGAAATCGGCCAAAAATAGTGCGCAATAACGTTTAACGCGCAGTGCGCGTGCAAAATTCTGCTTAAAAAGCATGCGTTATATGCGCTACGCACGTAATTATATTGCCATATGATGAAATTTATGAGTACCAAATTTTGTTTAAAAGTGATTCATGCTTGTGAAGATATGATTACAAACGTGATTTCATTAAATCTCGCGTAGACCGTGTAATTTATGATTGCGCACCGTGTTTTTTTATAATTTAATAATTTTGAAATTGGCCTTTTTTATGCTATTTTGTTTTGTTTTATATTTTTAAAAATAACAAAAAATAATTTAAAGCTGGCTTGAGATACTGTACTGTCAGCATAATATTCTTTAGCTAAACATACTAGGCCTACTGTAATTTGTAAAATAAGATTTTGGACCTGATGAAATGTAAAAATAAATCTAGTGATTATCCTTCTGTAATGTATCATAAAATGGCTTCAATTCTACTGTTTATGACAAGGCTTCATCATTTAATGAACTTTTTCACTCTTTAACGTTTCGCTTGAATGTCCGCATCTGCCAGAATACAACTTAGATAGTCTTCAATTATAATATCTATCCATTAATTGTTTTAAATTTACTTGAAAGCATCAATGTTTAAAAAAGTTATAGGATACGATGAAATAAGTTTGTACTCTTAAAAACGCGTAACACAGGACCCTTAGATTGGTATCCAAGCGTCTTAATAACCAAGCTACAACTTTATTCTTAATTGTCTCAATGTTGAGAAATGCCAATTCATGTCAATTGCTCTTTAACCCTTTAGCACCTAAAGCGATGAAACCGCCCTGCGTATTACTACCTAAACTTCCCGCAACTCCCTGGATTTTAAACACGGTATAGCTCTCGTTCTGCGAAGCCTAGCAACAAATGAAAAACATTGACGTAAAGCTTGGAAAATCCCCTTTTAGATAAGACATTATCTTTTGTCAAAGATAGTGTAGTAGGAAGATGTCAAACTTTGCTAAAAAATTAGAGAACCGCTCGAGATAGGGCGCCTCTCATGATGAGTAGGGATAGACGAATCTGAAACATGAGGAGCGCAATGGCAAAGCCCAACAAAAATGGTGTTTTCGGCAATAAATTGTAAAAATAAGCCACAAAAAACATCAAACTTCTTTTTGTCTTTATTATACAAAGTTAAAAAATAATATGATGTTTTCATACTGTTTTTGGATCTTTTTAGTTGTTAATACATTTATTTTGAGTGAGTTTTGGCATGACATGACTGTAAACACTGAGCTAGGATCAGGAGGAGGCTTACGCGCGCGCCTGTAGACGCATTCATGAATGGATGCTGGTCATCTCGTACCCAAACCCATAAAAACTCTTACCCATCTTGGTAAACCCAGTGAGCTGTAAGCCGAAGGCTAGAGGGCTTACTCCAGACTGAAAAGTGATTCCAACAGGAGGGGGAACCAACAAGATGGCGGCCGTAAATGTGTTCAAAAACATTATTTAATATAAAAAATAATAATCTAATATAATACATTAAGACCACATAAATTACAACACATATTCTTGTCAAAGCACAGTGAAGTTTTTATAAAATTAAATATATTGTTAATCGCAATGGAATGAATAATTTCTTGGTAATCTAGCATTTTTTGTATAACGAGGATCATATAGAATGCGTTCGCATTTATACGCTGCATTGCCTATCGTTCTCACGCAGATAAGCTCAACACAGGCTTAGCAGTGCGTACAGTGTAGGGCATATCTGATTGGTCGATTGCAGCCGCCTTCTTGTTGGTTCCCTCTCCATGGAGAATCACTTTTGAACTGCGATAAAATTTAAATTAAATTGCCATCCAGCCTTCGGCTATTACAAATCACTGGGTAAACCCCAGTCAAGTCTGAAGTCATAATGCAAATTTTACAGTATACAGTATTGTTGTTGGCAAACAATATATGATTTATGAATAAATGATAGAAATTCTTCTGCAATTTCAATATTTTTTATAAAGCAATTTCTATAAAACTTCAGGGGTAGAATCTGTAAATTCATTTCTATAGAAATTCAATAAAACTAAAACCTTTTATATATAGATTCTATAGAACATTTTTTGTAAGGGTAGTATAATAAAAGGGGGTAAAGTAGGCCTCCCCACGGTTATTTTTTCCTTGATAAACCTTACCAATAATGAACTCATCAGCTTATAATTAATACTATCATCAATGTTAGGCATTACATAAATCATGGCATATAAAATTACAATGAATGCACGAAAGTTTGGAGTGTTACAAGTTATTATTAAATTATTAAAATTAACAATAATTGGGTTTTTTTTCAGTAAAAAAACATACTCATAGTCCTAAATTCCTATAATGTTAGGCCTATTCATTGTATATGTTTCCCCTTATAGACAGATCGACTATTTGTATAATATTATTGATTACAATAAATATTGATTGATTGATTGATTACACATGCCATACTACCTATTCTCTTTTATTACCCATTTAGAAATAAACCATACGTAATCAATTATTATATAGGCATACACATTGTAGGCCTATTATTATTACCACTAATAGGCTCCTAATATATTTATTCACTCTGATGAAGAAGTGTTTCTAAAGCTAGGTATAAAATCTCTGTCCAATGATAAACAATTAAATGTAAATAATTTTTAAAAAGTACAGTTGATTTGCAAATAAAAACATTAAAATAAAAGAAATAAAATATGGTAGATATTCCAGGTACCTAAACAATTCCAGGTAATTGGAACACAAATTTGTATTCCAAAACATAAAAATATGATTCATTTGCACTTTCTATAAAGATAACAGTACATTTTATATGTTAATTCGTATTAAATCTTAATTTTACAGTCATATTATTCATCTGTTATATAGCCTATTTCCTATACAATAACCTCCCGTACCCTTGAAATAGGCGCCCATAGTGTCTCGCGTTTATTTGCATTGATCAAATAGGAAGTGTAACATCTTCCTACTAGTACTACACTATCTTTGCTTTTGTGCCTTCTATTTGACTAAGTGACGTTCAACTGTTCAAAGTTGGATCTATTGTTTTCGTTTGGAAAAAAGCACTCGCCGGAACCGCATGAACGCGCAGCAACCTCTCGATTTAATTTTTTAAGATTTGAGTGTCATAAGGACTAAATATCAATCAATTTATTTGTAATTTAAATATTCTTATGTTTCCTCATCATTATTGTTTCAAATTAATTAATCAAATTTCAGCATATCACCGGGCGGTTTAAAAATCATGTTCTGTGCCTGTTGCGGTTTATCTTTCTGTCATGTTGCTTAATCTTAAGCTATGTCTACACTATCACTACATAAATTTGACAAAAAAAGTGTGCTCTATGCCCAAATATCGTTATCACCATATATGTGCACATCACATTTATTTCTCACATAAAGTTTGATAGTGGTAGAAAATTTTGAAAGTTATGTAATATATTTATATAATGGGTGTGGCTTAAGTAATGGCATCATTATATTGTTCAAATTATATTTTATATAGTTCCATGGTTTTGTACATGTCAGCTTTAATTTAATACCAAACATGCCATATTAATTTGATTTCTTAAATTTTCCCACAAGTTATGTAATATACAATGGGTTGGCTTTGATAACGTCATTATATTGTGAAATTATATTTTTCTCATGTTAGAGGTATTTTACATGTCATAAGTTATGATTTGATACCAAACTTGACATATTTATGTAATTTATATTTTTTAGATATTTTTACATAGTTACATAATATATTATGACGTCATTAAATTGTTCAAATTTTTGGGCACCCCTTCTAGAATTGTTAGTTAGGTCCTAAAGAAGGTTTCTGCCAAGTTTGGTGCTTTTGTCACGAAGTGCACAAAAAAAGGGCTAAGCGACCTGACTAAAGTGTCATCGCCTTTTTAGAAAACGCATGGACAATGCAAATTAACAATATACTGTTCACTAATTTAATTAAAATCGGCGCCGCCTAAAAATCCTACCTAGGCTAGGCCTAGTAGGAGACGACACATGTTAGTGGTTAGCCTAATTTAGCCGGACGAGACGACATCGTGCGCCGAATAGACATCGGAGGTGAGTCTAGTTTCGGCGGCCTAGGCTTACGCTAAATTATTTAATCCTACCTTGGCTTAGCGAATTATAAATACGCCGACGTAAACATAAAAAAATATATGAAAAATCAATATATTCCATGTTAAGATTCAACATAGGCTAAGACCCCATTTACACTTACGATTAGGTCCTAGGCCGCTCCAGGATCGGGTTCATATTTAATTCTTTGGGCCTGTTCAAGCATGTTTATACTTGAGTTCCAAATGACGGCTCTGAGGATTCATTTACTTCAATTTCTCAAGCCATTGGTCACGGTTCACTGCATAAGCTGGCTCAAACATACAAGCCGCTCCTGGACCCACCTCGAGAGGTGATCCAGGTCCGCATCCGGCCCAGGGCTGAACTAACTTTATTGCATGTTTACACCGATTGCCGACCCAGGGCCAGCCCAAATTGTTAGTGTAAATGGTGTCCTAGTCCTAGGCCCAATTATTACAACATGTCACTGTGTAAAGAAAATGGCCCTAGTATTCTGTAGCTAACCCCGACCATAATTAATTTTGAGTGAAAAAAACATGTGCTACATATGGGTACTGTTAATTTGGAGAGAGAGTATCGCGTTTCATGTCATGAGACACAAAATCTAGGTAAACGATCTTCGTCGCGTTTTCCAGGCCTGCCATAATATAAAAAAAAAAATTGTAGGTCTGTGCGCGATCGACGATAACTATATTTAGAATGTTAACAATCTTTTGTTGTCTGCATCGTTTCTGGTTCGACTGGACGTTTTATTTTTAGCCACCGTGGGAAATTTCAATTTATTTATATATTCGCCGTCAGTCGAGTAGATAAAAAACACCACGAAGAAAACGATTACGATTAATAATATTTATTAATAAATGCTTCCGAGTAATTTACAACTTGGTCCTCCGTCAGTCAAAATTGACTCATTAATTTTGCACACCTTGTTACCTTGGCGGAGTAGGCGGAGTAGCCGGACCCTCCACCCATTCTTTTTGGAGGGGGCGGGGAGGTCGCCGACCACCACTCATGACATGCTTGAGCTGATAGGGTTTGATTTCAGCCTCAAGAAGCAGTGGGTAGTGCACCAACATGTTGATAACTACTACAAGTAGTTTGTGTCAATATCTATTTTAATTTGCTTGATTGGTTCATGACGTATATTTTAAATAGGGAAAATGTTACAAGATTTTTCAAATTATTTCTATATCACATTCTAAACATCTCATCACATATTTTTTATCAGTTGAATGGTTGTATCTTTGAGAGAACACTAACTGATCTTGGTGTCAAAATAGCAAGACTTATGTTGGGATGATCATATCAACAAAATTGTTAATAAATCACAGAGGCGGATCCGGCCTTGAAAAATAGGGAGGGGGAAAAGGGGTTTGTGACAAAGTTTGAACAATCGGCCTCAGGAACTGGTGGGGGAGGGGGTAGCAAAAGGCCTCCAGTGTTCTACCATGTTTTAGGCTGTTTTATTTAAAAGTGGTTAGGTTTTGTCAGTTTGTTAATGTTATGGTACATTTATAAGTGGACAATTGAATTGTTTGTTATGGGCCCACCGTTTCAAACTGCTGTGTGAAATTCGTTCTTTCATATAACAAAAATATAAAAGCCGATGAGCTAAATTACTTGCCTTAAAAAAGTAATCTATTTTCAAAAGAGAGAGAGAAAAATAGGCAATATTTGTTAATATAACCATGAATGATAATGTAGGACTTAATCATCTGAAAGATTATATTTAAAATCAATTTAGTATAGAGCTGAATAATAGTGTGTGTCGTACTATTTCACATAAACCATCATACCTATTTTCATGTTACAATCAGTGGCTGATTTTAGGGAGAAAGCGTGCAAAGCACAGCATGTGTAATTATGGCCATCTATGATATTCATCTTGATAATTTTGTATAATTTTACTTTTCTACTGAAGGCTACAGTCTTCTTTTCTACTAAAGGCTCTTATGTCTCTTTATAAGTTTCATTCAACATTTATTTAGAAACAGTTCAAGAAATAAAAGAAGCATACATTTACAATAACTTAAATGGTAACATTAAATAAGAAGTCTGTGAAGTGTAAAGCTAAATCCCCTAAATTAATCATATTTTTCAAAGGATTATTCCCATTTGGAATCTACTAACGTTTTGTATCAGATGGAATAATATTCCACAATTCATTAAACTATATGTAAACTTTACAAGAGAAAAATTGTTAAATAACTTTGACCCTGACATTACATGCACATGGGTATTACCTTTTCCCATTGTAGGTATTACATTATTTATTATTATTTATTCAAGCAAAAGATACATTTTACAAAATATAATACAAATCAACAAATTAAACAAACACGATGCAAGAAGAAAATATAAAATCATAGTCACTAGCTACCAGGAAAGCACAAAAGCAGCCTAAGCCACTGTCACCAATTAGATGTGTACCTCCATTATGCTTGTTGTGGCCAGGTCTTAAATGTTGCGCTTTATATATGAAACTGAAAATAGTATAATTTCAGCTATTTTTATATCTTAAATGTTTGTGTTTTTATGTTTTGTTATTTGTACAAGGGGTCCAATGTAGATAGAAGTGCTTGCCACCTGTTCATAACTTTTTTTCACTGTCTTGTGCCTTGTATTTTTCTTTCAGTGATAAAGTTTAATAAATGAAAAGTATATATTTCTACTACTCTAGTATGATGTTAATAAAAGTTTGTTTAGTTATCAGATTATTATTAACAGATGAATAATTATATCATCGTTCAGATTCTGAAATTAATTACAATTACAGGGGATTGGGTTACCAAGCCATTATTCAAATCCGGTATTAGCCAATCAAATTGTCTAAGCAAATTGTACTGAAAGACTAATGTACTAAATTATATTGACAAACCATCTAACATACAGCTAAGATAAGATATAAACACACAATATACTTTTTAAAACTAAAAACTGAAGAAGAAAAAAGTGAAACAATTATGTTGAAAAAAAAAATGATGCTTTTAACAATCAGTGTGTATGTTAACTGCAAATATGCAACCACAGAACAATTATAAAAGATCTTAAAAACCAATTAGTATTGATGTACTTTAATTAGTGTCAAGTAATTTAACGTTGTATATCAAATTCATTACAAAGGAAAACAAATTGATGTATACCTGGTCCTGGATGTTGACAGCATTGTTGCTAACAATGAAATGGCAAATTTCTTCAGCAGTTTTTTCTCTTGCAATCTATGAAATAAAACATATAGATCAATATGCATTCAGTTACATTTTTCATCAAAATACATATACTATAGTAAACATAGACAACAACATACATTCCATGTTGTAATAAATTACAGCCATTATTTACCTCCGCCAAGGAGGTATTAATCGGTCGCGTGGGTTTGTTTGTCTGTCTGTTTGTTTGTTTGTTAGCAGGATTACTCAAAAAGTAATTACAAGACCTTTACCAAAATGAATATACAGATAGATATATGGTCAAGGACCATTCCATTAAATTTTGGGACCATTTGGGACCATGGTCCCAATTCTGGACCACTTTTTAGTATACTTTTCAGACCTGCTAGTGTTAAAAGATAGGACAGAATTTTTCAAAAGCCGGCGAGCAGTCTTAAAGTTAACAAGTAAACTGAAATTGCATTTTCTCAAGAACTACTTGTCCAAAAAACTTCATTTTTGTACAAGAGGCAAATTTGTGATTTGTAATATTAAAACATAATTTGATTTAATGTGCACTTTTTTTGATGCGAGTAGTTTAAAAAACCTATTTCTTTTCAAATTCACTCGTTTGGTTTTCGCGTTGCTGTTCTATTGTTAGTCAACTGAAGCTATTGTTAATTGAAATAGTCCGGTGGCAGGAGGGGGGATATCACCACCCGAAAGGGGACAAATTGCCATCCAACTTTTCTAGACCAGAATTTTCCGTAGATTACGAATATGGAAGGTAATCGATCAGGATAGGAAGCGTTTTCAAGATATAAGGGGTCAAAGTTCAAAATTGTCCAATATAAAAACATGCTATATCTCTGGAAATTCTGGACCTAGTGAGATAATTTTGGTGTCAAATTGTTCACAATGTATATGTTTATATTAGCTCTAACAGAACTTTCTTTGTAAAATTAACCGGAAACCCCATTTTTAGCAATTTTGACCTTTGACCTCTTTTTGCTATATCTAAGTAACGGCAGGTCGGAGAGAATTAAAAATAGGAGCAAATTGTTCCCAAGATATACATTTATATTCAGTGTAACAGATGATATTGCTTGAAAATGACCGGAAGTGTGGTTATTAACCTTTGACATAATTGAATAAGGTTATAAAAACATAAATTAATAAATATTTGTCGTAAGGAGCCAATTTTGGTATCAAATTGTTCACAATATATATGTTTATACTTGCCATAATGCAACATTTTTTTCAAAAAGTGACTGAAACACTATTTTTCTGTAATTTTAACCTTTGACCTGTTTTTCTCATCTAAATAACGACATGGCATAGAGATTTCTAACGGCAAATTGTTTATAATAGATATTTTTATTCAATCTAATAGATTATACTGCTTGAAAAATACAAGTGTGATTATTGCTTTGAAATCCTGTACATAAGAGCCTATCGGGGGGATTTAATTCAAAGAGGTGTGGAAGGGGAATACTACTACTATACAGTACAATGTCTTTCAGAAACATTTGAGCAATTTCAATCCGGTATCCATGTATCTCCAATAAACGGAATGTACGGTTCATAGAGAATTCAGAAGTTACCCTTGGTTCATTTTGGCAAATCCATATGGGTTCCTTTTAAAAGGATTGAGGGTGCACAGACAGGCTTTTCCCATGGCTTAATATTGGAACCTACAGTTTTAGTTACCCAATATATTTCTAACACAGTAACTTATGTAGCCAAATGCATTGATCCGATACAGGGGCCAAATGTAGAACTGAACATACAGTAGAGAATGGTCTAAATAGATGACCTGCTGTTGTTTCATTTTAGGCAAAATCCAAATCGGTTACTTAAGGATCGAGAGTGCACAGGCAGCTTTATTCCATGTGCCTGTCTATATAAACCCACATTGTCACTCCTTATATTTCCATTATGGGGCTTAATGTCCATCCATGGAGGACCGGCCTTTGGGGGGTTAATTTTGGCAAATCCATAAGTGTTCCTTAAGGATCGAGAGTGCACAGGCAGCTTTATTCCATGGGCCGCGCCTGTCTATATGAACTCACAGTGTCACCCCTTATATTTCCATTATGGGGCTTAATGTCCATCCATGGAGAACGACCGGCCCTTGGGTTAATTTGGGCAAATCCATAAATGTTATTTAAAGATTGAGGGTGAACATTTTAGTTTTATTCCATAGTTCATCTATGAAATATTTATCCCATATTAATTTCTAATACAGGGCCTTATGTAGCACACCACATAGAGATCCCAAAAGGGTCCTTAGATGGTTCATTCGGGCAAATCCATATGGGTTATTTTAGAATCTTTTGTGTACAGGAAACTCTTTCCTGTATGGGCCAAACTATCTGTGGCTATATAAAAATTGTGGTCTGTCTGTGTAGTGAGTTGTGGATTGAGTTTGGCCACCTGGACCTGCCTATGCCCTATCCTGTACGAATTGGTATTCTCTGGTTCTGATGAATAGTAGTTTATTTTCCAAAAACGAATATTGTAGCCCTAATAAATTCAACTGTATAGTGGCAAATCATTGAAGGTCAGCGTAACATTTTAACATCATAACATTTTAACCGTCATAATATTAATAATTTTATTATTTATTTTACAGTATTATATTAATACATTTAAAATAATGCGCACTAGAAAAATATAAAAATACCATAACTTCACTGATCAAATACATTTATGAACATTGATCTCATAGTTTGAATAACTTTGCATTATTTAGTATATCACTTGTTCAAATGTTGACCTTTGACCTATGTCAACTTGTGTAATGATAAATGTGCTCTTTTGATTGTGTATGATTAATAGATGTCTTAACAGAATGATAAAACATAACATTTTTCTTAAATGTTAGTTTTTATTTGGGTTTATATGCAAATTGTGTGATTGGTCAATATTGACATTTGACCTTTAATTGAAAAGTATTTGTTTTATAAGGCGACTGAATAGATACCTATAACCATACAAATGTATTAAAAGACCAAATTGAGCTTCAATAAATTGGTTATAATACATATGTATATAATACATTGTTATAATTGGTCAATTTTGAACTTTGACCCCTTATCTCTTCCTATTTGCTTCCTATCCTGATCAAAGTCTGATTTGATTAAATACAGTATCAATTATAATTATATTAATCAAAATTATAATGAAATAACATAACTTTACTAATCAAATAATTTGATTACTTGTAAAACCATCAATATCATAGTTTGGACAACTTTGCAATACGTGTATTAAAATGTTGACCTTTGACCTTAGGTCAACTGATGAAATTGACCTTATGTCAACTGATGAAATGATGTATTCGCTCTTTTACATTGCGTATGATTGATTAACAGGATGAGAAAACATCCAATTTTTATTAAATATAAGTTTTTATTTGGTTTTATAGGTACGTTCTATGATTGGTCAATATTGACATTTGACCCTTAATTACAAAGGATTTTTTTTTCATAAGGTGATTGAATAGACACTTATAATCATAAAAATGTAATAAAAGACCAAATTGTGCTTCAATAAATTTGTTATAATACATATACATAATACATTGTTGTAATTGGTCAATTTTGAACTTTGACCCCTTATATCTCGAAAACGCTTCCTATCCTGATCGATTACCTTCCATATTCGTAATCTACGGAAAATTCTGGTCTAGAAAAGTTGGATGGCAATTTGTCCCCTTTCGGGTGGTGATTCCCCCCTCCTGCCACCGGACTAAAAGGCTTGTTACATAAACCATTACGCCAAACTCGCATATACATGCTTGTAGTGAAATTAGCCTAAATCACAAACAGCAGACACACACAAATATATATTTTTTTTTTTCCCGGAGAAATCTTATGTAGGAGAATTTTACAGTAGGCGGAGGTATGCACTCTCTGAGTGGCTTTCTAGTATTATAATATTATCATTATAATAATATTAGATTGCCCAAATAAATAAGTTTTTTTTCTTCTTGTCTTAAATTTTGTATTTACATTAATTTTGTAGACATATTTTTATAGAAAAATTCTAATGAAATTTGTATTTAATTATTTTTTTAATATTTATTTTTGTATGAGGGGTAGCTGGCTCAATTGATTTACAGTAATGTATTTTACTTAAGCTGCCCCTGCCCAGCATTTTTCATCTGTTGTATTGTATGTTAATGTGTTGATATATTATGCTGGTCAAATAATTAAAGCAAAACAATCACATCAAATGAGCCAACAGCATATAAGCACTACAGTGATTATTTTGATCCATTGTAATACTGTAATTTGTTGTCACTATTTAATTTATTTAGTTACTTGTTTTAGTTCTCTTTTGTTTCCATATCATAAGCTAATAGAACAATTTATTAAGTTGCTAATGTGATAGCATTGCTTAAATTGTTGCTGGTTAAATGCTATTATCCTAAAACAGTGTAAAATTGGCTACCTCAAGATCATTTTCTTCACAAAGATCAACCAGCCATCCATGGAGAGCCATTGTATTGCTAAACTGAAAGAAAACGCAAAAACAACGTATAATGTTATATTATAAAAAAAAAAATTAAAATAAAAATATTTTTATATTAAAGTAAACTGCATTAATAAATACACAGCTTCTTTTCACAGGCCCTGTTTCTGCTGCCAACTAAATACCGTATATTATACGGTATTTTTTGAATACCGTATATATACGGTATATTTTTGGCAGCAGAAACTGCGCTCATAAAAAATATACAGTATTTTCCCCACAAAATTTGTGGATAAAATATGGTATTTACAAATTTATACCGTATTTTTTGTACCCGTTTCTGCTGCCAATAAAAAATACCGTATTTTTTTTTTTCATGACAAAAGGTCAACATTCGTGTTTTTATTTTCTGTCGCTGTCAGCTGCTTTACACACGTGTATAGATATATTCGGCGAAAATGTGGAGCGAAGACGTCACAGTTTTACTAAATAAATGTGTGTGGGGAAGCTAAATATAATGTCTGGCCAACTAAAAGGTAATAAAAGGGACAACCACATTTATAAAGACATTTCTAAAAAAATAAAGCAGGAGTATGGAATAGACTTGTCTCCAAAGCAAGTAAACTCAAAGCTGAAGAGCCTGCGAAAGCAGTACAACATTGCAAAATACAATAACTCGGGGAGGGAACGAATTAATTGTCCCCATTACGATGTTTTCTGTGCTCTCACAACATCTCTATCACTAGGGCTAGGCTGTTGAAAGTGAGACGTAAAACTTCCTTTATTGCGACTTTTAATTATCGATCAAATAAATTAATGGCAATTTGGGTAAAAAAGATGAAATTTAACACGACCACCCAAGAAGTATTGTTAGCAGAAACGGGGTACTAAAAAATATGGTATAAAAAATACCGTATTTTATACCGTATTTTGAGCAGTTGCAGCAGAAACAGGCCCACAGACATAAAAACATGATGATAATATTATGAGTTATTTGAATACTAGTGGTAGATACTTAATGATAAAAAGAAACTTGTTTGACAGCTCATCACAATGGCAAAGAATGAAGCAATCATTGGGATCATCTGTAGATTGTGGCTTTAAACTCAAGCTAAATACTATCCCTTCCTCTAATTTGACAGCTCATCACAATGGTAAAGAATGAAGCAATCATTGGGATCATCTGCAGATTGTGGCTTTAAACTCAACCTAAATACTATCCCTTCCTCTAATTTGACAGCTCATCACAATGGTAAAGAATGAAGCAATCATTGGGATCATCTGCAGATTGTGGCTTTAAACTCAACCTAAATACTATCCCTTCCTCTAATTTGACAGCTCATCACAATGGCAAAGAATGAAGCAATCATTGGTATCATTTGCAGATTATGGCTTTAAACTAAGGGTATGTTCAGATCTATGGAGTTATGCTTTCATATCGCAAGCAATGTCATATTATAATTAGCGTCGTAACAGAAAAGTGTTCAGATTTGCCTAACTAACGCTTTCGTTTCAAACTGAAGTGTCACCGATTTGGGTGAACATGGTATGCAGGAGTAAATTTGATTGGTTACAGGTCAAAATCGTTGATGCATGACTTTCGTATTGTAAGCGGCGTCCACTAATCTTGTACCTTGAGCTGTCATAACGAATGAAAGAGTAGTTTCGTACGAGGTAGCTTCCACTAATCTTTTCCTGGTTCAGACCTATGGAGTTGTACGCCGCGTACAATACGAAAGCATAACTCCGTAAGTCTGAACAGGCCCTAAACCTAAATACTATCCCTTCCTCTAATTTGACAGCTCATCACAATGGCAAAGAATGAAGCAATCATTGGGATCATCTGCAGATTGTGGCTTTAAACTCAACCTAAATACTATCCCTTCCTTTAATTTGACAGCTCATCACAATGGCAAAGAATGAAGCAATCATTGGGATCATCTGCAGATTGTGGCTTTAAACTCAACCTAAATACTATCCTTCCCTCTAATTTGACAGCTCATCACAATGGCAAAGAATGAAGCAATCATTGGGATCATCAGCAGATTATGGCTTTAAACTCAACCTAAATACTATCCCTTCCTCTAATTTTGACAGCTCATCACAATGGCAAAGAAAAGCAATCACATACTGAAAAGTTTCGGCTGATTTTATCAGTCTGTTGATCCAGTTTCTGTTTGAAGGTTACATCATGGCTGCTCACTGGAGCATTCAGCGTGTACCATTTGAAAAGAGGGTAATCTTATTCACAAACACTTGGAAATAAATACAGTAGATCCACAGGCTGCAGTTATAAACTTTATTATAAACTAAACATTATATATAGGTATCAATATAGGTGTCAATGAGTATATAACTTCATTTTATTAAATTAAATACACAAATGTTTTGTTTGAAGCTCAAACTAAGAACATCTGCTATCAATCAAAAAACAATTACTTAATTATAATCATTTATTTCACATTTACCAAAAATACAAGGCAACCATATTATTAACAAAATGATTATTATAAAGTGTATTTTTGCGATACATTATTTTTTTTCTTCTTTAATTTCATTACTCTCTTATTTTTGAGAGAGTATTATATCGTTTTAATAGTTACGTTACCTTTATATATTAATTTTGTATTATGTATGTGTTGAAATGAAATAAAAAAAAAACATCTGCTATATTATTTTGACCCATGTCAAAGTTGTTGTCCAACCATTGTACTACTAAATAATCAAGTCTCCCAATTCAAAAATCCAAAATCTGTAAAACAAAAAAATAAACAGTAAAATATTTTGTTTTGAAATTGTCATGTAATTATATCTATTTTATAAACACTTTAACTTCAAAATTGACAACCGATGAACCACCACTAAAAAGCGAATGGTACATTCCAAATCTACCGCTAAACCGCTACAGAAACAGTAGGCCTAGGCAATATACCACTTTTTAAAACTGCTCTTACTAAATATTTATTAAGTTTTACAAATTATAAATAATATCTAACTAGTACCTTATAATAGTAGAATCAGAAAATCAACACTTTAACTAGCTTTTTAAGTTATAAAACAGCAATTTTACGTGATATTATAAAGCTACTTTGTAGACTTCTACGTCGACTCAGCTATAGATTTCGGGTGACGCTATCTTCTTAGTGCTTAAAAAAAACTTGCTGTGATTGGCTTCTTTCATACAAAAGGTACCAGTCCGACGGCGATAGTTGACCAATGAAAATAAGTTTTGGATTATTGTTTGGCAAACATTACAAGCTTGCTAAAAGTTTTTGGACAAAGAAAATCGCTCCAGGAACAGCGGAGTTGTGATGCAAAATGTTAAAGCTTGATCGGTCAAATCCGGGATTTTCGCGTAATTTACGCTGCAAATAAAGCTAAATTAGCTACATAAAACCTTAGTCCGACGCTAGTATTTATAACATTTATTTTTAATTACAATATAAAAATAGGATTTGTTTTGATCTTATTAAATCTTTTTGGACAAAAAAAATCGACCCACTAGTTCAAAAGTTATGATACAAAAACTGCCAAAATTCGTGGTTTTCCACCACATCCGAGCTTCCGCTAAGGAAATGTGTGCCGTAAAACTTTTCAATATGTTGGAATCATTTGCAGATTGTGGCTTTAAACGCAACCTAAATAGTACTATCCATTCCTCTAATTTTGACAGCTCATCACAATGGCAAAGAATGAAGCAATTATTGGGATCATTTGCAGATTGTGGCTTTAAACTCAACCTAAATACTATCCCTTCCTCTAATTTTGACAGCTCATCACAATGGCAAAGAAAAGCAATCATTGGGATCATCTGTAGATTGTGGCTTTAAACTCAACCTAAATAGTACTATCCCTTCCTCTAATTTTGACAGCTCATCACAATGGCAAAGAATGAAGCAATCATTGGGATCATTTGCAGATTGTGGCTTTAAACGCAACCTAAATAGTACTATCCATTCCTCTAATTTTGACAGCTCATCACAATGGCAAAGAATGAAGCAATTATTGGGATCATTTGCAGATTGTGGCTTTAAACTCAACCTAAATACTATCCCTTCCTCTAATTTTGACAGCTCATCACAATGGCAAAGAAAAGCAATCATTGGGATCATCTGTAGATTGTGGCTTTAAACTCAACCTAAATAGTACTATCCCTTCCTCTAATTTTGACAGCTCATCACAATGGCAAAGAATGAAGCAATCATTGGGATCATTTGCAGATTGTGGCTTTAAACGCAACCTAAATACTATCCCTTCCTCTAATTTTGACAGCTCATCACAATGGCAAAGAATGAAGCAATCATTGGGATCATTTGCAGATTGTGGCTTTAAACTCAACCTAAATAGTACTATCCATTCCTCTAATTTTGACAGCTCATCACAATGGCAAAGAATGAAGCAATCATTGGGATCATTTGCAGATTGTGGCTTTAAACTCAGCCTAAATACTATCCCTTCCTTTAATTTTCACAGCTCATCACAATGGCAAAGAATGAAGCAATCATTGGGATCATCTGCAGATTGTGGCTTTAAACTCAACCTAAATACTATCCCTCCCTCTAATTTGACAGCTCATCACAATGGCAAAGAATGAAGCAATCATTGGGATCATCTGTAGATTGTGGCTTTAAACTCAACCTAAATACTACCCCTCCCTCTAATTTGACAGCTCATCACGATGGCAAAGAATGAAGCAATCATTGGGATCATCTGTAGATTGCGGCTTTAAACTCAACCTAAATACTATCCCTCCCTCTAATTTGACAGCTCATCACAATGGCAAAGAATGAAGCAATCATTGGGATCATCTGTAGATTGTGACTTTAAACTCAACCTATATACTATCCCTCCCTCTAATTTGACAGCTCATCACAATGGCAAAGAATGAAGCAATCATTGGGATCATCTGTAGATTGTGACTTTAAACTCAACCTATATACTATCCCTTCCTCTAATTTTGACAATAATCAATATTAATACAGTACTAGGACTAAAAGTACTGAACATGATGCTGAAATATAGTAAATCCCATGTCTCATCTATCAACACTTTCCTCAACCAATGCCTCCTCTATCAAATAATAATATATTAATTCTACATTTACAAGTAGGTTTACGGAGTAATGCTGAAATACAAACAAATCTAAAATACATAATGCTTTTTCTATATAAATAGTTGAATGCAAATTGTTGTACAAAAGACCAACACTTTTATCTGATAACCAGGGCAATTCAATATATTCTGTAAAATTTACACCATAGGTTGTCTTTGTTTTATCATATAGTTGATTAGAACTACAAATCAACATGAATTACCATTTTAGGTAAAGCAATAAAGGTGTATCAAGGTACTTTAAGTAAAAACAATGATTGGTTAAGGTCTTGTGAAAATACAATGTATCTACTTTTACTGAATAAGATGATGTTCATACAAAGTATTAATAAAATAAAGATGTTTGATTAAAATCATGTCATTATCATACATGGCTTGGAATGTATACAATCTACAACTTAAGTCAAGAAATTCCATCATCAGTTTAACATTAGTTGAGTTTATCAGATTTGTTTTTACATTTTCAATAGATTGGTTTGAGATGATATTTTATCATTATTTATTCAGAATTTGGGAATCTCTATATATCCAGAAATTGCACTATTATTGGGGCATTCCACAGTATTTTTTTGTTACGGACGGGACATTTTTGAGAATATAACTAGACATATCTTAGAAATAAAAAAGAATACAAAATTCAAAGTAGAATAAATGTATACATATATGGCCAATGTTTATTATGAAAGTCAAAAAAAGAAAAAAGACTGTATAAAAAAACAAATGGACATGACTTTTGAGAAGGTTTACGTATTGTAATATTTCTCCTCATTTAAAAGAGATTTTAAAATTTGTTTTGTATTATTATGTTGCCAGATAGTTGTTTTAGATAACTGAATGTTAATTATAAAAATTGAACTGAAAATTTATTAATAAATATGATTTATATGTCGTTACGGACGGGACATTTCTAACGTCGCGGACAGGACAACTTTGTCCACGTTAAAAAATTGTACAATTTTGCTATTATAAAAATAAGTTTTTTACATCAATGTAATCTTTTATTTACAAATCAAAATATAATTCAACCTTTGAAACACTGTTTAAAAGTTTATGTCAAGTGAAAATATTAAAATTCATAAATATGAAATATTATTTATAAAATTAATTATTCGAAGAGTTATAACGAGAAGCAATATTGTAAAATGTTATCAAAATATTTATTTACACTAATATAAAAGTTATGCTTGGCATATTAAACAAGACTTCAAGATATTAACACATTTAAGGCGAATCTTTAAAAATTGGCGTTGGCGTTTGATGTCTTTTGTGAATTTGTTAGTGGATCCAAGTTGTATCTGAAATTTCCTTCTATCCTTGCTTGGATTTAATAACTGTAGGCCTACTTCTATTAAAATTCAATCTTAATTATTTAGTATCTGATTTATTTATAAAAGGTTCTTGGTTGCAAATTCACCAAAAAATGAAATCTACAAAGCGATGACCGCACCCAATACTCCCATTCATACTGGTCATGTTGTTTTGGATTTAGGTATTGTTCTTTTGTGGATTGTTATTTTAAATACAGACCACAATGTTTTGTGATTAATAAACAGTTAACACCTTTGTACAGTACTTTTCAGCCTACAGTACAAAAACACTTTTTAATTCTTACAATATTGTCATCACATCCATAAAAAAAATGTCCCATCCGTAACATTCAATAAATTTTGATGGTAATGTTTTTTTAATAAAAAAATACAAGTTTTAAAAAACTTGTTTAAATCTATTGCAATTTAATATCCTTAGGAGTTGAAAATTAAGATTTAAAATTAGGAATTAAATAACAATTTTAAAGCCATTACTTCAATAAACACAAGTGAGGAAAAAACCCCAATCGAAATGTCTCAGAAGTAACAATTATGAATTTTGAAATGCAAGTATGAAATTAATAAACAATTTTAATAAAATACTTTATTATGAATAATTGGAGCTTACTTTAAAAAAAAGTAACTGCAGTATATTTATGGGCAAAAATGTTAACAAGATGCATGGTTTTATTATGAAATAAAAAGGATTTAAATGATATGTGCCGTCCTTAACAAAAATGTCTGTCCCGTGCCTACGAAAAATGTCATCCATATATTTTTGAATATGATATTTTCACCAAAAGTTTCAAAATATTTGTTTATAATGTATTGCATATAGTTTTAAAAGGAGAAAACAAAATATTAAATTGTGGTATCAATACTTTTAACTGAAATGTAAAAAACACCATAAAACTACTATTAAAATTTTGCGGATGGGACAATTATGAATTTTGAAATGTACATATGAAATTTAATAAACAAAATATGTGTTATAAAATGCTTGAATATGTACAATAGGGACATAGAGTAACTATATCTGGCAAAAAAATATTTAAAAGATGCATGGTTTGTGAAATAATTAGGATTTAAATGATACGTCCCGTCCGTAACAAAAATGTCCCGTCCGTAACAATATATTTTTGAAATATGATATTTTCATCAAAATCTAAAATTTTCAAAAAATTTGTTCATAATATAATGAGATATAGTCCTCAGGAGGAGAAAATGAAATATCAAGATTTTTGCATCATTACTTTTAAAATAAATGTAAAAAAACCGCCTAAAACGTCGCGGACGGGACATTTATGAATTTAAAATGGATGTATGAAATTAATAAACAACAAAATTTAAATTAAATACTTGATTATGTATTATTGAGACATAAATTAACTATATCTGTTGAAAAAACAATATTAAGATGCATAGTTTATGAAATAAATAGGATTAAAAATGTCCCGTCCGTAACGCCAAATATGACTTTTTCATATTTAATATTGAATAACTTAAAAAATCAATATCAGAAAAATAAAAAAAATGTTATTTAATAAACTTCAACATGTCTACTTTGAGAAATGGCCAAAAGTTACATCAAAATCAGTAAATGAAATTTTTAAACCCACGGACCAAATACTGTGGAATGCCCCTATTCCAAACATTTTACTAATACTGTTTTTATTCAGCTCTAGACCACCAGCAAATATCATGTAACAATTAAAGCTGAACTCTGGGATTCCCTTCCCTTCCCTAAAACAGGTGCAAGGAAATAAAATACAATGCGATCCAACATAGGTTTCTTTAAAAAACATAACTGTTTTATGTGTTTCAAGAAATACACAAAAATTACTTAAGCATTTTTATTAAGACAATTTTACATTTCATGAATCCGAATGCATGATGAATAATGCTCTTGAAACAGGTTTGACTATAAAACCAAATATAATGCAATTTTAAAGTAATTTTCTTACTCTATGTAATTAGGTATTGAATAAATCCATTATCAAACAAGGCATTAGTAGTTAATGATCAGAGGCAAGACAAAATCTAACCAACTGAATGTTCACAGGCAAAATCAAAGCTAATGATCATTTGAATTATTAATACAAACAAACTATAACAAAGTTGTGCTGTATGTACCCATTGAAATAAATGATATACAGTATGTAAAAATGGTTATTATACCTGTAAACAATTAAGTAAAACTAAAACGTATACATTAGATAACCAGCTGCTGAATCAGACAATAAGCATTTCAAAAAACAACTTTGGCTTTTACTATTAATAAATAAATTAATGCATTCCAGGGGCGGATCCAGGATTTTGTGAAAGGGGTGGGGGTGCAACTGTAAAGAGTTCACATCAACTCAGCCCAACCTTGGTTGAGGATGAGTTGAGGTACTAGCCTACTAAAATGGTGACATTTTCCCCATAGGCCTATTAAAAGCAATTAAAAGTAAAAGCGTCACAACAGGGAGCTTCAAGGTGCTTGTCCAGGAAAAGACACTCTCATATGTACAGTAGCATGCTACCAATGAGCAAAACGATCATACTTTTTCCC
The DNA here is from genome assembly GCF_963402885.1 of Antedon bifida. Taxonomy (NCBI): domain Eukaryota; kingdom Metazoa; phylum Echinodermata; class Crinoidea; order Comatulida; family Antedonidae; genus Antedon; species Antedon bifida. Next base: position 14,043,981 of record NC_136227.1, read on the forward strand.
TCCAATAAACACACATGACTAATTGCAGGACGATATAACATTTTGTTGCCGATTTCATTCACTCAGTATTTAGTTTTTATTGCGCTGCATTCAAGTTCATTGCGAACATACATCTAGGGGAAGCCCCAAAAAAAGCGCAAAATTTAATGCTTATAGCTCAATATTTATTTACATCAATTTGTTGAAGAAATTAAATATATAAATATAAATAGATATTGATACAGTTGGGTGGATGGTCTAGAAAAAAAATAGGTTGCTATAATGTATACTACAGTACACAGTTACCACAGTTAGTGTACTATACTATTATTAACATATCCTCTATGATGATGATCTGTAGTTAACCCCAGCGTTCCATTTTTGAGTATACACTTTTATTTATGCTTACTGACTGCCAGCTAAACAATAGGTAGGCCTAGGGGCGGTTGTATGGCGGTGTCCTTTGTATGAATCGTTACGAATGGGATGCGGAGGGTGCGCCACTGCATTCTTACTTTGCTTGATAATAATAATAAATACACTAAGTCAGAAAATGATTCCGACGCTTAGGAGTTTTGGAAGGTATACAATCTACGACTTAATTGAAGAAATTACAACATCAGTTTTAATATTGGTTAAAGACACTTAGATCTGCAATTGTTGCCGTTTTGTAAAAATAATATATAACTTTAAAAACATTAAATGTGCATTTTATGGTTAATTATGATAAAAGAGAAAATTAATGCACTCCCTAAGCAACTCGCTTCGAAAGTTCTAGACGTTTGATCTAGCTTAGTTGGGCTTAGTTTTGTAGGCAAGACCAGGTATTTTAGCTGAAAAGTTACGGTTCTTTTATTTGTTTACCTTTTTATGTGACCGATCATCACCTCACAATATGAAATATCAATCTGCACGCGATGCATGTTGGGATTTAAAACAGGCCGCTAAAATTATTAGAATCAATTTTTTTTGTATAGTAATAGTATTTATTTTTACAAAAAACCTAGGTCTATATATAGTGTCTTTAAGTTTATCAGATTTGTTTATTTTGTAGTTTAATACAGAGAGGCACTGTGGGGATCAAGGGCTAGTTTTGGCAATGATTTACTGGAAAATGTAAATCAGCCCACATACATGGGCAGGCTAATGCTGGAAAATTTTAGGAATTATGGAATCTCTATGTGTCTGGGATTCATAAACAGCTCTAGACCACCAGCCAATGTCAAGTAACAAGTACAGCTAAACTCTGGGATTCCCTTTTAAAACGCATACTGACTTTATAAGTCAAGAAATTGCATTGCAAAATGAATTAAATCTCGGCATTTTTTAAATAGAATCGGTTGCCCTTCAAAAAATATGACAATTTTACATTTGACTCATACATTTTCATTCAATTATTTAGAATTTCCTTTCAAAATATAATTTCTTCGTAAATCTGTATGCATGGTGACTAGATAAAAAACAATAAAGCCTAGAGATTGCACAGATTTTAGGCTCTGACATTCCTAATTAGGGGTGAAAGCAATTGCCCCTCCTATACTCTTAAGGCCCATTTACACTAGGGCGATAACGATAAATAGATACAACAGTTTTCGTTCTAGAACTATAGGATAATCATTTATGCTGTATCTGATAAAAAAAAGAATTTTTAAAAATCTAATCAAATGACATCATGATCAATAAAAACAATAAAATCATTGTATTGTCCCGATATTATTGCTCTTACTATTAAATCATGACGTCATTTGATTGGACGTGTGTAAATATTATTTCATTAGAGGCAGCATAGATGATAATCCAGTTCTAGGATGAAAACTTTTTTAAATTCTTTTCTTTTTGAAAATGAAAAATGCATATTTATCTTTTTATTGTCAATCGTTATTGCCCTTGTGTAAATGGGCCTTTAACCCCCTTCCCACAATTGTCATTTTTACATTTACAAAAATTGTTTGCTGCACTCAGATCCAAACAGTATTTCGGTGTTTATTTTCATTCATTTTATTTATCAGATTTGTAAATAAATAGATCTGATAATAGTTAGGGTAGTATTTCTTGCTTTAATATGAACTACAATGCAAACTTACAAATTACAGACTCAACTTGAAATCTTGATAACTATACTGACTTTACCAATCAACTCAAAATTCAACCAATTTGTAGCACTAACTGCCTACCACTACTTACAGTCTATTTTCATATTTAGTGTTCATTCACATAATATGCTTATTGACTTTAGCTATGATGTCACAACAACTTTGCACGGTCTATTCACTTCTTTCTGTTGATGTACAATTCACAATACTCTGTGGAATTTCCTTTAGAATTCCGTTATTAAATTTCTATAAAACCCCTAAAAAGTACTAGAGGGAAACAGTTTTTATTAGCAAATAATTGCTATTTTAGGCAAAAAAAATAAATAGTATTTTAATTTAATTACTACACATTTTATTTATATTTCAATGTTTAGGGGCTAAACTTGATTAGTTTTAACTATTTTTTAGCCCTTCCCTTGATATAATTATTGTTATTATTTGTATGTTACAATGTTTATAATTTATATTCATGAGTAAAAATTAAATGAAATTTAAAAGACCTACAGAAATCAATTGATATATACTATCTAACCTGTTACATGTTTAAAAGACTGACAGATCTACAGAAATCAATTGGTATACAAGATCTAACCTGTTACATGTTTAAAAGACTGACAGACCTACAGAAATCAATTGGTATACAAGATCTAACCTGTTACATGTTTAAAAGACTGACAGACCTACAGAAATCAATTGGTATACAAGATCTAACCTGTTACATGTTTAAAAGACTGACAGACCTACAGAAATCAATTGGTATATAAGATCTAACCTGTTAAATGTCTAAAAGACTGACAGATCTACAGGAATCAATTGGTATACAAGATCTAACCTGTTACATGTCTAAAAGACTGACAGACCTACAGGAATCAATTGGTATATCAGATCTAACCTGTTAAATGTCTAAAAGACTGACAGACCTACAGAAATCAATTGGTATATAAGATCTAACCTGTTACATGTTTAAAAGACTGACAGATCTACAGGAATCAATTGGTATACAAGATCTAACCTGTTACATGTCTAAAAGACTGACAGACCTACAGAAATCAATTGGTATATAAGATCTAACCTGTTACATGTTTAAAAGACTGACAGACCTACAGAAATCAATTGGTATACAAGATCTAACCTGTTAAATGTCTAAAAGACTGACAGATCTACAGAAATCAATTGGTATATAAGATCTAACCTGTTACATGTTTAAAAGACTGACAGACCTACAGAAATCAATTGGTATATAAGATCTAACCTGTTACATGTTTAAAAGACTGACAGACCTACAGAAATCAATTGGTATATCAGATCTAACCTGTTACATGTCTAAAAGACTGACAGACCTACAGAAATCAATTGGTATATAAGATCTAACCTGTTACATGTTTAAAAGACTGACAGATCTACAGAAATCAATTGGTATACAAGATCTAACCTGTTACATGTCTAAAAGACTGACAGATCTACAGGAATCAATTGGTATATAAGATCTAACCTGTTACATGTTTAAAAGACTGACAGACCTACAGAAATCAATTGGTATACAAGATCTAACCTGTTACATGTCTAAAAGACTGACAGACCTACAGAAATCAATTGATATATAAGATCTAACCTGTTACATGTTTAAAAGACTGACAGACCTACAGAAATCAATTGGTATACAAGATCTAACCTGTTACATGTTTAAAAGACTGACAGACCTACAGAAATCAATTGATATATAAGATCTAACCTGTTACATGTTTAAAAGACTGACAGACCTACAGAACCAACCAAGCAGCTTAAACGATACAGTATAGGCCTAACTTTACATTGACTAAGAAGTATACAATTTTATCAGGCTATCAAACATGATATGTTAAAGGAAATAGAGTTAAACTATATTAAAGTGTTCTCCTAAATCTACATACTGGTGATCATTTTCTCTTTTAGGCTTTCTGTTGTTAATCTACATACTGGTGATCATTTTCTATTTAGGCTTTCTGTTGTTAATCTACATACTGGTGATCATTTTCTATTTAGGCTTTCTGTTGTTAATCTACATACTGGTGATCATTTTCTCTTTAGGCTTTCTGTTGTTAATCTACATACTGGTGATCATTTTCTATTTAGGCTTTCTGTTGTTAATCTACATACTGGTGATCATTTTCTCTTTAGGCTTTCTGTTGTTAATCTACATACTGGTGATCATTTTCTATTTAGGCTTTCTGTTGTTAATCTACATACTGGTGATCATTTTCTCTTTAGGCTTTCTGTTGTTAATCTACATACTGGTGATCATTTTCTCTTTAGGCTTTCTGTTGTTAATCTACATACTGGTGATCATTTTCTCTTTTAGGCTTTCTGTTGTTTTTCTATGCTGGCATTAACAACAGTTGTTTTTATTAGCTAGCACTGTCTGAATAAAATAAAATAAAACTTGTCAATCATGAGCAAAACTAACACAAAATGTAAGTTTAACGTTAAATCTTTAAACATAGACATATCCTGTTGTAACAACCCATTTAATTTTCTTCTCTTGTATCCAAACATTTCAATTCTCAACCAGCTTATTTCAGCTTCCTTCTTCCTTAAAACTCTTACTCTTAATAATCAAAATTATAAAATAATAAAATCAAATTTATAAAATGTATCTATAAAACCAGCAATATACTGTATTTCTTACTGTTTACATAACATCTACATTGCAAACTTACATATTATTGGCTAAACTGGAATAATCTGGTAATTCACAATAACTGGACTGACTTTCTAGTTGTCTGAATTCAATCAATTCATAGCACCAACTGTCTACTCTTTAAAGTGTATTTCTATTATATAGTATTCACAATGAATAGTACCTAACTTTGATATTACAAAAACGTGTCCACGGTCTATGCACTTATTAAATATAGAAGCACAATACACAAGTATTCTATTGAATTCTTTAGAATTCTATACAATTCATTTACAAAACTCCTACACATGATTTCCTTTGGAATTGTAATACAAAACACAAGAAGTTGTTAAGTGTAGTATATAGACATAATATGATTCATACAAGTATCATTAAAACAAGTTTCAATAGAAAATCATTGCTATACTGTAAGGCCTATAGCAAAAACATACCGTACTATGTTGTCTGACATTTCGGTGGTTGGCGCACTTTTATGAGAAGTCTTCTTCAATGCTTTGCTATTTCTGCTTTTGGTGGCAAGGTAACAACCACAAGAGGCACTGCTGCCCAGTTATGAACCTGCAAAATAAAATAGATTACAGTAATGGCAGCTGTCTATGGAAATTAATGTTATTATGGCTTGGCACTAATGCAATTTATTAGTATGCAAATAATGAATGTTTGAGTTGTGGTGAGAAATGAATCATGAATTGAAAGATTGACTATTGTTAAAATAAGGTTGAACTGAGTTAAATAGAACAGTCAGTATTTCAACAGGAGGTTTTTTGAAAAGTTTGTTTAATCTTGAAAAACCATGATGCGGGCGAATACAAGATCAATAGAGGGCGGATACTCTACTATCAAGACCTATTAGTTACTATGATTCAATTCTGAAAATTACTCGTATTCTGCAGTGTGTGCCTGATATATGTGTATGTGTTACATCATAGTGGATATATTTATACTTTTACATTTCTAATTTACAATATCCCTGTAGTTTTCCATAATTAATTAAATGAAGTAAGTACTCGTCTAGGCTGACAACTCTCATAAATTATATGTGTCAATCGTTCCTTTAAAATGTTGTGTGTTGGGCTTGGAACAATTTGGTAAGGTAGAGAATGTGTTCATGATAAAAAATACCTCCCTGATACGAATGTAAGAAATGATGCTCTGCTAAAGGTATTAAACCAAGCTTTACAAACTTAAAAGGATGACATTGGGTAAAATGACTGGAAGAATTTTGGAGTTAAAAATAAATCTGAGAAAAAAATATTTGCAAAACCATGTATAATCTTGTTGTATAGTGGGTTATACAATGGTTTAGCTTTTACAGCAATCTAATCAACCTGGACTGTAAGACTTTTCATGGTGTAATGGTATTTTCAATTGAGTCATTCGTTTATTCGTTTATGAATACTGGTGCACATTTACCACCACTCAGGAAATACAATCATGGAGGAAGTCTGTTTAAAGCCCCATTCCTTATGTTTTTTAGATCTAATTTAATAAGGTCACAAATTACATTCATCTTATCCTATTGCGATAACTTGTTTTGTCTTTAAACGGTTAAAAATGTGAAAAATAACCGATTCAAATCAATTTAGTACTGCATTGTTTTTCTTTTTTTATCGTATTACCATAGAACGTACATTTAAGACAAGGAATGACCTGGTTTCATGCTTTTAAACTTGTTAACATCAAAACACGTAGGCAATGGGACTTTGAGGATGGGATACCTTCCATCAGTGGTTTACATCAACACAATTGCGGCACACTAGTAATAGACTAATGTATAAAATTGCTTTTAAATATCGTTTATTTATTAAATAAAAAATATTATAACAATATAGACATGTCAGAATGAAGAAGTAATAACGAGAAATTAAAAAAATTAAATTTCATATACATTTTAGGGTAAATTCATGGAAAGTCTGTTTTTCAGCAGCTTAGGGAAGCTCATTAATATTCATGAGATACTCACAAAGTCACGTCATCAGTGGATTCCAAACTCGTATACGTTGTGTTTGTCAACTAATTTACATCTCTCTCCCCCTGTCAAACGACGACCACCCGATCATTGTGAAATACATTTTTTGTAGATTTTCTAAGCTAGGCCTAAAGTGTAATAATAACAGTAGTAGCATATATTTATTTGACATTTAATGAAATACAAAATTTAGTACAGATTACGGAGTCATAAATTATATACTATTTTTATACCTCGAATAGTACAGATCGGCTTCACGTACTAGGCTAGGCCTAGCCTAAATCATTTTTTTTTCATGGGTGAGAGCCATTCTGACTAGGGATTCTATGCCACGATGGCTACGTTAAAACATTGGGGCCCATCATGGGCCTAGCTAGCCTACTACTAAACGATTGGCCCATAAATAACAAAACTCGGTGGATTCCAAACCCATCCTATCAACCAAACTCCTATTACAATCTAAACCTAAAACATATCGGCTGTAAATATTGAGGTAAAACAAGGTCCGATCGCCGTCCGCACGTATGGTGTCCCGATCGTTTAAGTAGGCCTAAAATAAGCCTAGTTTACTCTCCAAAAAAGCGGATACTGCATCAAGCAAGTATACCAGGTAGTAGGAAGGAGACCTAGCCGATCCGGCCCAGATAAAAATTGAGCTAGCTAGTGTAGTAGACCCTATGCCAATTGATACTACCAGGCCTTTTACTATAGGCTACACTTGTTAAAATTAGCAATACTTATGTTTACAAATATTCCAACTCTCTCATTCGAGCTATATTATCTATACCATTCCGGTAGGTCGAGTCGACCTCCAATCAAATACTGTACATCGTTCTTGTTGTGATTATAGACGGGGTATACTCGACCCGACCAGTTTGGTATTGTATACGTTATCTGCTTATCACGTCACGATGCCAGGCATGGGGCGAGAGAGCACGTGTATCTTATATAAATTGAAACTTTTACCGTTCAAGAGACAAACAAATATATTTTACATTTTTTACTATTCATTTTAAACCCCCCTTTAAGTTGTAGGTATTCAATCTTAAAATTCAAAATTAAAAGTCTTCTTGCATACCTCGCCAGTCGGAAAACTGCTGTGATATACTGCTGTTACAGTAAGAAAGACAGGTAGTAGTACCTAAATCTCAGCTAGCTAGCTAGCTAGGCCCTAGTGAGGGCGGATCGGGGGCTTAACTTTAGCCTACATACTTACTACACAGCCTACTATAAGGCTAAACTCATTCTTGTCTTGCTAGCTTAATATTTATTAATAGGCTTAGGCCCCTGTATTGGAATGGCCTATTGTTATCCTGTGAACAACAGTCACTGATGCTTTACTTTACCACCATAAAATATGTAATAAATTATTACCGGTAACTAAAGTTCAAAATATGTCAACAGTCATGGCTCCTGAAAACTTTTTTGTGCCCACACGTACACGTGTCCTACGACCTCTGCCGACGACTACCAGTACTTAAAGAGATGACCTGAAATCTTAAAAATACGTACCTGGAAAATTACTGAAATGACGTAATGTTAATCAAATTAAAAAAGTAGGCGTAATACCCATAATACAAATTTATCTAATTAAAAAAAAAAATCAATCTAAAACAGGATCATGGTTGAGATCACTGCAAGTCAGGATATACTATGTAATAAATATTGCAGACCTATCGGTAGGGATGTGCCCCTATTCATATCATCAATCGATCATCAAGTGTCTTAATCATTTTAATCTATTAACTAATTACTAAAAGACGCGTAATTTGGAATGACTATGATTGATGACAAATAATTCATACATCATCAATTAAATCATCTATTTATCATCAAATAATCAGATATATCTTTTATGACCATAAGCTATAAAAGGTGTCTTCCCAAATCGTTTCATATTTAAGTTTTTTATTACGTTTTTTTTAAATTTTGTTCAATGTTACATCCTAATCATGATTTTTAATCAAATTATTATCGCAAAATTATTTTTTTCATTATTTTAGGTGTCAACATAGGCCTAATCATCGAAATGTAATTATTTTGGCCACGTTAAATACAGATGCCATTTAAATGTCACATTATAGTTATCCATTTTGACAAAAATAAATTTACCTGAAAAACTGTAAGTTTAAAAATAGTCAAATTGCTGCAAGCATTAACCATTTTATTTTGTCATTTGTAATTTTTTGACGGAAGTGATTAACTTATTAAAACTACAAAATAACCTACCGTATTTATTCGAATAAACGCCCCGCTTTGAATGACGCCCCGCGTCCTCCATAAAACATCGTTTGAAATCAACGCCCACCCTTCCACCTCATCAAATAATAAACGCCCCGGGGCATTTTTCCCTCAAATAACGCTCCGTTATTATTATTAGGCCTACTCTTCCTAAATAGATCTATCAATATACCTTTTTCAAACAAAGCTTGAAATTTAGGCTTAACGACGGTACACTCATAACATTTGAACAATAAAAACCAAATAAAAACAGCAAAGGTCATCTACAAATTACATCTTTCCCAATAAGTTAAATTGGAGGAAGAAAAGACTTTCTATTAGGTTCAATATTCCGTCGTGGATAAGTGACCAGCTCGGATTGTTTGCGATATATTTATGAAGGGGTCTGATATAACTAAATTAAATTTCATTAGTTTCCTAATTCATTCTTCATTTTCGCTATTACCTTTAATTTTCTGTACGCAATAAATTATTATTTCTATCATAATTACTCGTATCATAACTATCATTACCATTAGTCTATCATAATTACTCGTATCATAACTATCATTACAATTAGTCTATTATAATTACTCGTATCATAACTATCATTACCATTAATCTATCATATAATTACTCGTATCATAACTATCATTACCATTAGTTTATCATAATTACTCGTATCATAACTATCATTACCATTAGTCTATCATAATTACTCATTATTCATTTTCGCTATTACCTTTAATTTTCTGTACGCAATAAATTATTATTTCTATCATAATTACTCGTATCATAACTATCATTACCATTAGTCTATCATAATTACTCGTATCATAACTATCATTACAATTAGTCTATCATAATTACTCGTATCATAACTATCATTACCATTAATCTATCATATAATTACTCGTATCATAACTATCATTACCATTAGTTTATCATAATTACTCGTATCATAACTATCATTACCATTAGTCTATCATAATTACTCGTATAATAACTATCATTACCATTAGTCTATCATAATTACTCGTATCATAACTATCATTACCATTAGTCTATCATAATTACTCGTATCATAACTATCATTACAATTAGTCTATTATAATTACTCGTATTATAACTATCATTACCATTAATCTATCATATAATTACTCGTATCATAACTATCATTACCATTAGTTTATCATAATTACTCGTATCATAACTATCATTACCATTAGTCTATCATAATTACTCATTATTCATTTTCGCTATTACCTTTAATTTTCTGTACGCAATAAATTATTATTTCTATCATAATTACTCGTATCATAACTATCATTACCATTAGTCTATCATAATTACTCGTATCATAACTATCATTACAATTAGTCTATCATAATTACTCGTATCATAACTATCATTACCATTAATCTATCATATAATTACTCGTATCATAACTATCATTACCATTAGTTTATCATAATTACTCGTATCATAACTATCATTACCATTAGTCTATCATAATTACTCGTATAATAACTATCATTACCATTAGTCTATCATAATTACTCGTATCATAACTATCATTACCATTAGTCTATCATAATTACTCGTATAATAACTATCATTACCATTAGTCTATCATAATTACTCGTATCATAACTAGGCCTATCATTACCATTAATCATTATAATCATCTTCCGTTTTTATTTCAATAATTAGACAATCAGTATCGGAGCATGTCATTTATTTTCACCTTCAGATTACTATAAGTAAATGTCATACATTCACATTTTCTATTTAATATAGCAATTCCACATATTGGTTTATTTAACTTGATGGTTGTATAATTCATTTGTATAGCAGTGAATCCATCAGGATAATATATATTTAAAGTTTTCAAGTTTTATTTTCATCCTCATTCTCCATATATAATAATAACAATATATTTATTTTAATAGAGTTGTGACGCTTCGACCGATTGGTGTTAAAGAGTTTGCACATTCTTGGTAATGTAACTTTAATCAAAAGGCATTCAAAAGGGCAGTTGTTGTGGTCGGCAAGTGTCTCACATAATAGTTCCGTTGTCAATATAGACCACCTCCTTTTTTATATTTCCATTTTTTGTATTAAGTTGGTAATTATCAAATTCTGCAAACTCACTGGTCTCATCATTAAGCGGTTAACTCCAATCTAAACTTTATATTTATTTAGAGTAGCTTCATCCAGTTTATTATTTATAACATTCATGAGGAATAATCTAACTATTTAATGTTGTTGGTTACGATGATTATGACGTATTATCATATTATTGTATATGGTCTACTGAGCAATTTTGTATTACACACCAGTTATCGTGACTTTTTTTTACTCATGATGTTTGCTTACTATTTATCATGTTCACTTCACCATGATGAGTTGTTGTTTGCTTACTATTTATCATGTTCACTTCACCATGATGAGTTGTTGTTTGCTTACTATTTATCATGTTCACTTCACCATGATGAGTTGTTTTTTTTCGGCGTGCTTACAGTTCCTCAAACTATTTGGATCTCTTTCTAGAGGTATACCGATTCCTGCACGGTGCATTTAATTACGTACTTTTTAAGTCTAGAGAAAATTTAAAGACACGCATTAGTACACATTGCACTAATGAGGTGACCCACAGAATTCCGAAAGAATCCGTTACATTTTAATATACAGTTTCGAATGATGGTGACGAATAATGATTTGATAATAATGACGATAGTGACAATGATAATGAACACGAACGGCAATGATGATGAACGATGACGTGATATTTAAACGGCAACCAAAGAGACGCGGATGCAATACTTGAGGTGTTCTCTTCTTACAACGACACAGATTTAAAATGAATTAAGCTCAAAATATACAAATTATTATCACGGTATTCAAAATATTTCATGGAATTATCCCGCTTTTATTCATTTATAATTATTTTATCAAATATAAACAATTAGATACTTTAAATTCAAAATAGTGATATAAAAATATTTAAAATGTGTTTTATAACTTTCATTTCGTAATAAAACGTCCATATATATTTAACTAGGACATCACAAAATACATCTGCTTTGGAGTACAAAATAACCGACAGATAGTTAACACTACATTTAAAAAACTGATTCCTATATAATACGGTCTCATAAAATATCAGCTGCTGTACAATCATAGAATAAATGGCTTTCATTTTCAATCTAGTTTGCATGTTTTACTTTCTTTTGATTTAATAAGTTTTTGTTTCAGTTTATTTGTTCCATCTCTCTTTTTAGAATATATATATATAAGGGTTGTGAATACATAAGACACATTTCAGCTGAGACTGGGCATAATGAGAGGGTAACCAATCGATTTGTGTGATTCACTAGATGTATCACAGTTGAATACCGACATATAATTATTTAAATGGAAAGAATAGCAAAGCCCGTACAAAGTTTGGCAATCTTAAATAGAAATAAGAAAAGACGGTAACAATTAAAAACATGATATGTACTACATGTCTAAAAACATAATTAAATTCAAAGCATAAAATACTAAAACAAAAATGTTGACAGATTATATAAAAGAATGTTGTATAGTAGCATCAATACCATGCGTTAGATTGGACTATGCCTTTGAATAGTACTGTATTTGAATGTATTAACAGATAAGAATGTTGTATAGAAGCATCAATACCATCCATTAGATTGGACTATGCCTTTGAATAGTACTGTATTTGAATGTATTAACAGATAAGAATGTTGTATAGAAGCATCAATACCATGCATTAGATTGGACAATGCCTTTGAATAGTACTGTATTTGAATGTATTAACAGATAAGAATGTTGTATAGAAGCATCAATACCATCCATTAGATTGGACCATGCCTTTGAATAGTACTGTATTTGAATGTATTAACAGATAAGAATGTTGTATAGAAGCATCAATACCATCCATTAGATTGGACTATGCCTTTGAATAGTACTGTATTTGAATGTATTAACAGATAAGAATGTTGTATAGAAGCATCAATACCATCCATTAGATTGGACTATGCCTTTGAATAGTACTGTATTTGAATGTATTAACAGATAAGAATGTTGTATAGAAGCATTAATACCATCCATTAGATTGGACTATGCCTTTGAATAGTACTGTATTTGAATGTATTAACAGATAAGAATGTTGTATAGAAGCATCAATACCATCCATTAGATTGGACTATGCCTTTGAATAGTACTGTATTTGAATGTATTAACAGATAAGAATGTTGTATAGAAGCATTAATACCATCCATTAGATTGGACTATGCCTTTGAATAGTACTGTATTTGAATGTATTAACAGATAAGAATGTTGTATAGAAGCATCAATACCATCCATTAGATTGGACCATGCCTTTGAATGGTACTGTATTTGAATGTATTAACAGATAAGAATGTTGTATAGAAGCATCAATACCATCCATTAGATTGGACCATGCCTTTGAATGGTATTTCTAGCCATATATCGGTTACGAAATTGAATTGAACAGTAAATATCGGAATAACTGGTATCTTAGTTATGAAAAGTAGTTAGCTTTAACAAAATAATTTGAAAAATTGCTGATTATTAAATTTATACATAGAAAGACATTTGGTTAATTTGGTTAACACCATACACATCTAAAGACTAGCATATAAAGGTTTCTTTATTCAGAAAAAAAAAGTAAAACATCTAAAAACTAAACTTAATTATATGGCAGTAACAAAATTAAATTATAAAAAAAAGTTTACAAAGTGGCGTTGAAATTGCAGAATATTCTTATAGTAACTAACAATTATTCTTAATTATGATTAAATGATATACACTTTATAATGTATACATTATTCTGTTTCCAAGTGAATGTTAATAAGTTTGAAACTGGAAATGCACATATTCTGTATTATACTAATAATAAAGGACAACAAGGATATACACAACAAATGATATTTACAAACATACTGTTGTACAGTTTGATTGGTTGAGTTGTTCAATATTGAACAAACTGAAGGTCTGGGTAAAAGTGATCATGTGGGTGTGAAATTTAATATGAATGTAAAGTTAACTGGTTTTCGAAAACTACCAAATAGATCAAAATTTCTGTACTCAAAACTTAACCCTAACCTATTACACGAAGAATTAGAATCTGCAGATTGGAATTCGTGTCTAGTTGTAAATGATGTTGATACATCCTGGATAAATTTTAGGGATATGCTTTTGAGAGTGTTTAATAAGATCGTACCTAAAGGCAAAGGTAGTGTTAAAAAAAGACCTCCGTGGATATCCCAAGAGGTTGTCAGGTTAAGTCGAAAAAAGAAAAGAGCCTATAAAAAGGCTAAAGCAAAACCAGAAAATGTTAATCTATGGGACAGGTATAAGGTAATTAGAAATAATGTAAAATATATGTGTAAAAAGAGTTACTATGAATATGTAAAACAATTAGCAACAAACTCAAAAGACCAAAAACCTTTTTGGGCGTTCGTTAATGCTAAACGACATAAATGCTTCCCAACAAGTTTTAAGTTTGATAACATCACAACAGATGATCCTAGGTTAATTGCTAATAAATTTAATACATTTTTTCATAGTAACTTTTCTAAACCTGTACCCAATGATAACCAGATGATAGCTTCACTGGTTGATCCTCCTCTTTCTGATTTGCTGATTAATGAAGCAGATGTTAAAAGTCTGATTACTTCTTTAGATGGGAATAAATCCCCAGGGCCTGACGGTATCTCCCCTAAAATGCTTAAACTGTCATCTTACACAATCATTGGTGTTTTGACTGAGATATTTAATATCTCAATTAAAACCGGTAAAGTCCCAGCTGACTGGAAAGTAGCCCATGTAGTACCTATACATAAATCAGGCCCTAGTGACAATGTTGTAAACTATCGCCCCATCTCCCTGACGTCAGTGGTTGGGAAAATGCTTGAGCGCTTTATTGGAAAGCACATGGTTTCTCATGCTGATAAACTTGGCCTTTTGCCTTCCACACAACATGGTTTTTGTAACAAAAGATCGTGTGTAACACAGCTTGCCACAATTTACCACCAATGGGCTAAATTTTTGGATGTAAACAAACCACCAAGAGTTGATGCTGTGTTTTTAGATTGGTCAAAGGCTTTTGACAAGGTTTGTCACTCAGTTTCTCATTAATAAGCTACAAAATATGGCTTTGCCGGTAAGCTCATGAGCTGGTTGCAATCTTTTCTGATTAACCGTAGCCAAGCAGTGTTATTCAAAGGTTCACTTTCAGATTGGAAAGATGTATTATCGGGGGTACCCCAAGGTTCCGTGTTGGGACCTATTCTTTTTAATTTGTATACATGTGAGCTCCCATCAGTAGTTAATTCAAATATTGCATTATATGCAGATGATACTGTCTTGTTCAGAGTAATAAATAATCAAGATGATTGTTTGAAGCTTCAAGACGATCTAACTGCCATAGCCCTATGGGGCACTGATAATTATATGTCTCTAAATAACAGTAAATGTAAGGTTATGTCGATCTCTAGATCGAAAGTAAAACAGTATTTTCATTATAGAATTGATAATAAAATACTAGAAAGTGTAACAGAATACAAGTATCTTGGTGTTACCTTGTCTTCAGATTTGAAGTGGAATAAACACATATTTTTCATTTCGTGTTCATTGTCTGCAATCAAGGCAACATCATCAGCCCAAAACAACCCCCCCTAACCAAATATCATTAATTCTTACACCGATATCATGGGATCTCAGAAGTTTTGTAAACTCATTTATAAATATGCAGAACAACACCGGTGAAAGGACACACCCTTGTTTCACACCTTGTTCAATATTGAATGCCTCTGTATATATATCTCCAAATTTGACATGCCCTTGAATATTTTTATACAATAGATCTATGATTTTCCAAACACGTCCTCTAATGCCATTCCATACGGCTTTTAAAAGGCCGTTTCTCCATACCGTATCAAAGGCTTTTCGGAAGTCCAGGAAGGCTAAGTGCGTCGTCTTTCCTTCTTTACGACGACACGCGATAACGCTTTTTAATGTAAAGATGTGATCTTCGCATCTATGTTCTTGTCTAAAGCCTCCCTGGACTTCCGATAAGACATTATTATTCTCAAGATAACAAGAAATGTTCTGGGCAATAATTCTATTAAAAATCTTTGAAACACATGATGTCAGGGAAATTCCTCTATAATTATTAATATCTTTCCGATCACCTTTCTTAAAAATTGGTACTATAATACTAACATTCCATTCATTTGGAATAGCTTCAAGATGAATAATTTTATTAAATAACTCTAAAATAGAATGATGCAGTATTTCACCACCATTCTTTAACAATTCGTTTGTAATATAGTCGGTTCCTGGAGCTTTATTATTTTTGGCAAGTGAGATTGCCTCGGCCGCAATATCAAAATGAATTTCTATATCATATATACAGTTATCATCGTTGTTTCTTGATTGATCAAGTTTATCATGTCGAATTTGTTCAACAAACTTATTCGTTATAAAAGGGCTACTATCATTCATATTTATATTCATTTTACCTAATGTTTCCCAATATTGTTTTATAGTTTGGTTCATCATCTTCCTGTCTGATATAACCTCATTTGACCCAGGAACCCTGATACAATCAACCTTATTTTTATTATAATTTTGCTTAGATCCTCTAAGAAATTTCCAAAAATCTTTACATGAGGGACCTCCTTTTTATGCAATATCAACCGACTGTTTAACATTCTTTTCAAGAATTTTTTCTTTAATCAAAGATTTTGCATGAATACGCTTTTGTTGATAAGAAAGCCAAAGACAATTGCTTGTACCAGCATCTAGGTCTTTTGACTTTACATAATGTCTATGAAGTCTGGCAGCCTTCTTCCTTTCTTTTATAGCTTCATTTACTTGTTTATCAAACCATGGTTTTCGTTTACCTTTTATCTCTTTAACTCCTATGGCTTCAGTTGCCGCGGATATTACAATATCTTTCCAAGAATCCCAGAGGTCATTGACGTTATCAAAAGAATTGGCATTCCAATTAATAAAACTATCTCTCAATTGTTCACGGTAATTTGTGAAATCTTGTTCATTCTTAATGTTCCATAATTTTGATTTTGGTTGATACACTATGTTAGGTTTTTGAGGTTGGATATTAAGTGATAATAATAAAGTATTATGGTCGCTACCTAATCCATATTTTCTTTCTTCATCCACAAGTAATTCATTAACAGAGTTAATTATATTTTTAGAACATAACATGTAGTCTATTGTGGTTCTTTGATTTGCTCTAAACCATGTAATTTTACCGTTACAAAAAATTGTAGAATTTAAAATTGTCATGTTTGCATTATCTTTAAAATGCAGCAACCTCTCACCATTAGAGTTAAGTGTTGGGTCACCGTTAATTATGTTATTACCTATTCTTGCGTTAAAATCACCCATTATTAAAATATATGGATCATCATCAACATTAAGATTTTCAATTTGAATTATTTCGGACAGTAATTGATTATATAGTTCATCTGTAATTTCCACATTAGAACCTTCCACTGGGAAATAACAAATAGCAATATACATAGATCTATTACAATTAAAGCTAACCTTAACCCATAATCTTTCAAAGTTATCTGACATACAATCAAGAGCATTATCATCGAGAATTGTAATATTATTCGAAATATAAATACCTACACCACCCCCACCTTTACCAACTCTGTTTTTACCAATCCAACGATAATTATCAATATCAACTCCCATTTCGTTCTTAAGAAACGTTTCGGCAACCCCAAACATGTGAATATTATTGTTATTTAAAAAATTTGAAATTTCATATAATTTTGGCCTTAGTCTATTCACATTATTAAATGCGATTTTAATATCTATAACGTTATTAAAATCCGATTTACCTTTTTTACCTCCTCGACGATGGCGATGTCTTTTCCGATTTACGTTTGTCTTATTAATGTTATGTTCTTCAATTTGACGAGGAGCAACTGTGTCCGACGTATCAAGTTCATCAATTAAAACTGTATATCTGTTTAGTGAATAGTGTTCTGTATTGTGAGAATGTTCTGTATTGCAGGCAAAATCCTATGTACCCCGACTAGTTGGTTCGAAATCGCGATTGTAATGTTGATTTCGTCGGCTGGTCTTCCTCGTATGCTGTTGGTTCCATTCAGGAGAAAAGGCATGCATGTTGTTGTCTCGGTGTTGCCTATTTCCATAATAACACTGCCATGTATTATGATTTTTCATCCCACACAGCTTACAATTATTATTCTAACATTTAATTAATAAATACCCTTGTACCAAAACAAGGGTTTAGAAAAATTGAGTTGAAACTCAATAGTTGTTCCTCTACACGGAAATCTTTAGTAAAAGGCGAAAGATTTATGCGTGATGCAGAGAAACCAGAGTGATTAGAAACCTGTACCTATAGTATATCCATAGCATCACCTATCGAAATAAATAGGTTTGAAATAATGTAGACCTAACGAAATGCATAAATCTTGGTCCAGCTGCACTAAAAAGTTTACCACTATCGGTTGAAAACATTTTGACTAATAATTTATAAAAATAATAATGTTTAATAATTTTTCTAAACTTTTATTTTTTTAAACAAATAGAAGACAAAAAAGGACATGCCACATTTGCATATTTCAAATAATTGTATTGTGAAGTTGACAATGGCCTTTCACTGTGTCACAAATGCCAAGATCAAGGGAATAAATGATAGAATAATAATTTGGTGTTGAAATTAATTTTTGATTCAATGTATTTAAACTACAGGATTAATATTTATTTTCTAGGCTTACAGTAACTGTTTCGATTGAAAATACATCATAGCCGTACATAGAAACTCAGTGTGAAAAGCTGTCGGATTGTACAATACTAATTATTATTCTAACATTTAATTAATAAATACCCTTGTACAAAAACAAGGGTTTAGACAAATTTAGTTGAAACTCAATAGTTGTTCCTCTACACGGAAATCTTTAGTAAAAGGCGAAAGATTTATGCGCGATGCAGAGAAACCAGAGTGATTAGAAACCTGTACCTATAGTATATACATAGCATCACCTATCGAAATAAATAGGTTTGAATTCATGTAGACCTACCGTACTAAATATTAACGAAATGTATAAATCTTGGTCCAGCTGCACTAGAAAGTTTACCACTATCGGTTGAAAACATTTTGACTAATAATTTATAAAAATAATAATGTTTATTAATTTTTCTAAACTTTTATTTTTTTAAACAAAATAGAAGACAAAAAAAGACATGCCATCAGTTGCATATTTCGAATAATTGTAACTTAAAGTTAACCAGTTGACTATGTAGCAAATGCCAAGATCAAGAAATCATTGAAAAAAATCATACCGTACATAGAAACTCAGTGTGAGAAGCTGTCGGATCGTACAATACTAATTGTTATTCTAACATTTAATTCATAAATACCCTTGTACAAAAACAAGGGTTGAGAAAAATTGAGTTGAAACTCAATAGTTGTTCCTCTACACGGAAATCTTTAGTAAAAGGCGAAAGATTTATGCGTGATGTAGAGAAACCAGAGTGATTAGAAACCTGTACCTATAGTATATACATAGCATCACCTATCGAAATAAATAGGTTTGAATTCATGTAGACCTACCGTACTAAATATTAACAAAATGCATAACTCTTGGTCCAGCTGCACTAGAAAGTTTACCACTATCGGTTTAAAACATTTTGACTAATAATTTATAAAAATAATAATGTTTATTAATTTTTCTAAACTTTTATTTTTTTAAACAAATAGAAGGCAAAAAAGGACATGCCACATTTGCATATTTCAAATAATTGTATTGTGAAGTTGATAATGGCCTTTCACTGTGTCACAAATGTCAAGATCAAGGGAATAAATGATAGAATATTTTGTGTTGAAATTAATTTTTGATTCAATGTATTTAAACTACAGGATTAATATTTATTTTCTAGGCTTACAGTAACTGGTATAATAAAATAAATTTTCGATTGAAAATACATCATAGCCGTACCTAGAAACTTAGTATGAGAAGCTGTCGGATCGTGCAATACTAATTATTATTTTAACATTTAATTAATAAATACCCTTGTACCAAAACAAGGGTTGAGAAAAATTGAGTTAAAACTCAATAGTTGTTCCTCTACACGGAAATCTTTAGTAAAAGGCGAAAGATTTATGCGTGATGCTGAGAAACCAGAGTGATTAGAAACCTGTACCTATAGTATATCCATAGCATCACCTATCGAAATAAATAGGTTTGAAATAATGTAGGCCTACCGTACTAAACATTAACGAAATGTATACATCTTGGTCCATCTGCACTAGAAAGTTTGACACTATCGGTTTAAAACATTTTGACTAATAATTTATTAAAATAATAATGTTTATTAATTTTTGTAAACTTTTATTTTTTTAAACAAAATAGAAGACAAAAAAGGACATGCCACATTTGCATATTTCAAATAATTGTATTGTGAAGTTGACAATGGCCTTTCACTGTGTCACAAATGCCAAGATCAGGAGAATAAATGATAGAATATTTTGTTGAAATTAATTCTTAATTCAATCTATTTAAACTACAGGATTAATATTTATTTTCTAGGCATACAGTAACTGGTATAATAAAATAAAGTTTCGATTGAAAATAGATCATAGCCGTACCTAGAAACTTAGTCTGAGAAGCTGTCGGATCGTACAATACTAATTATTATTCTAACATTTAATTCATAAATACCCTTGTACCAAAACAAGGGTTGAGAAAAATTGAAATGAAACTCAATAGTTGTTCCTCTACACGGAAATCTTTAGTAAAAGGCGAAAGATTTATGCGTGATGCAGAGAAACCAGAGTGATTAGAAACCTGTACCTATAGTATAAACATAGCATCACCTATCGAAATAAATAGGTTTCAAATAATGTAGGTCTACCGTACTAAACATTAACGAAATGTATACATCTTGGTCCATCTGCACTAGAAAGTTTTAAACTATCGGTTTAAAGCATTTTGCCTAATAATTTATAAAAATAATAATGTTTATTAATTTTTCCAAACTTTTAAAACAAATAAAAGGCAAAAAAAAGACACGCCATCATTTGCATATTTCAAATAATTGTAACTTAAAGTTGACAATGGCCTTTCACTATGTAGCAAATGCCAATATCAAGGAAATAAATGATAGAATATTTTGTTGACACTAATGTTTAATTCAATGTATTTAAACTGCAGAATTAATATTTATTTGTTAGGAATAGAGTAAGTGGTATAATAAAATAAAATTTCGATTGAAAATACATCATAGCCGTACATAGAAACTCAGTCTGAGAAGCTTCCGGATCGTAATATACTAATTATTACTCTAACATTGAATTCATAAATACCCTTGTACCAAAACAAGGGTTGTGAAAAATTGAGTTGAAACTCAATAGTTGTTCCTCTACACGGAAATCTTTAGTAAAAGGCGAAAGATTTATGCGTGATGCAGAGAAACCAGAGTGATTAGAAATCTGTACCTATAGTATATCCATTGCATCACCTATCGAAATTAATAGGTTTTAATTCATGTAGACCTACCGTACTAAATATTAACGAAATACATAACTCTTGGTCCAGCTGCACTAGAAAGTTTACCACTACCGGTTTAAAACATTTTGACTAATAATTTATAAAAATAATAATGTTTATTAATTTTTCTAAACTTTTATTTTTTTAAACAAACAGAAGACAAAAAAAGGATATGCCACATTTGCATATTTCAAATAATTGTATCGTGAAGTTGACAATGGCCTTTCACTGTGTCACAAATGCCAAGATCAAGGGAATAAATTATAGAATATTTTGTTGAAATTAATGTTTAATTCAATGTATTTAAACTACAGGATTAATATTTATTTTCTAGGCATACTTTAACTGGTATAATAAAATAAAGTTTCGATTGAAAATACACCATAGCCGTACATAGAAACTCAGTCTGAGAAGCTGTCGGATCGTACAATACTAATTATTATTCTAACATTTAATTCATAAGTACCCTTGTACCAAAACAAAGGTTGAGAACAATTGAGTTGAAACTCAATAGTTGTTCCTCTACATGGAAATCTTTAGTAAAAGGCGAAAGATTTATGCGTGATGCTGAGAAACCAGAGTGATTAGAAACCTGTACCTATAGTATATCCATAGCATCACCTATCGAAATAAATAGCTTTGAAATCATGTAGACCTAACGAAATGCATAAATCTTGGTCCAGCTGCTCTAGAAAGTTTAACACTATCGGTTTAAAGCATTTTGAATAATAATTTATAAAATAATAATGTATATTAATTTTTCCAAACTTTAAAAACAAATAAAAGACAATAATAAACATTTATTCATTCGCATATTTCAAATACTGTAATTGTGTTTTAAAGTTGACTAATGGCCTTTCAATGTGTAGCAAGTGCCACGTAAAAGGAATGAATGGTGGAAATTTGAATTGAATGTATTTTAAAACTTTTAATATTTAATTCGTTGGGCCTACTGGTTTTATAATATAAGGTTTCCATTAAAAATACATCATCGCCGTACAATATAATATGTCCCATAGAAACTCAATCTGAGAAGCTGTACAATAATAATTTTTATTATAACATTGAATTCATAGTACTCTTGTATCAAAACAATTGTAATTGTTATTTTTTTTATATTTCTCTTGGATGCACCTTCCATTTGGTCGAGTGCCACTGTTGTAAAAGTGTAATCTCTAAATAAATTATTATTATTATTATTATTAAGGGATTAAAAAATCGAGTTGACACTCAATTAGTAGGGGAACCAGAAAGGGTTTACCTGCACCCTCAAACTATAATAACCTAGTTTTTTGTTGTTGGCTGAAAAAAAATTAGATGCCGGGGCCAAAATGTCAATATGGTAAAAGTCATAACTGTGAGTAACTTGGTAACTACTGGGTGAATTGGAAAAATGTTGGTTAAAAACTACTTAGTCATATTTCTATTCACATCTAATCGACAATTTTTGCCAAAAATGGACGGAAGCCCATTTTCTTACCACTGGTGAAGAAATTGGCCAATCTTAGCAACAATTGATTAGAAAGTGGTTATTTTGGTCTGAAATTACTCACAAAGTATATGCTTATATTTGCCCTAATGTAAAAAAAATCAAAGAAGTGTCAATAAACACGTAATTTTGACCTTTGGTATACCGCCAGAACAAACATTTTTGGCTTGGAGCAAATTTTTCATATCTCAGAAGTTGTTGGTGTCAAAATACTAAGCAGATCCATATTCCTATACACTCTAATGGAGAACGTTTGCCAAAAGTTACCATGAAACTCTATTTTTGACCATTGGTCCAGAAAATGGCCATATCAAATTCTCAGCAACCATTAATCAGAAAGTTTTAAGTTTAGTCTTAAATTTCTAGCAATCAAATACAAACATTTTGAAATTTTTTCTATAGCTGCGAGAACAATTGTTTGTGTGAAGGACATTTACATTCTCAATAACTTGTCGTGATTAATATCAATTTACACTTGTAATCCATGTTGAACGCACAAATGTAAAAACGCCCCCAAATGTGAAAACAACCACAAATGTGACAAACGCACCACCCACAAATGTGAAAACGCCCACAAATGTGAAAACGATCATCGCCCACAATTGTGCTAACGCCCGCAAATGTAAAAAAAAAGACACTATCGTTCACAAATGTAAAAAAAAAGAAGAAATTTTCACCCACAAATGTAAAAAAAAAAACAAATTAATGTATATAAATAGGCCTATATTAACATTAACTCGTAAAATACTAAGCTTAAGTATCACAATCGCTTTGGTCTAGCATTAAATTTGATATAAATTGGTATTTTTTTCACATTTGTGGGCGCTATTTTCACGTTTACGAGTGATGTGTTTTCACATTTGTGGTTGTTTTCACATTTGTGGATGATGCGTTTTCATATTTGTGGTTGTTTCCCATTTGTGGGCGTTTTCTTGTGGTATCAACACATTTACCACAGGCAACGTGTTTCAATTTATCATGTGGTACCTGAAAAGTCTCCACTTTTTCATAACTTGTTATATTTCGACTTTAATTTAAAGTAATAAACGTATTAATTCCTATTAATTTGAGACCAAAACTATCACTGTGACCTGGTTGCTAAATATTCGTATGGCCATTTTCTTGATCAGTGGTCCAATATAGAGTCCTTTGTCAATATCAATCAATACGAGTGTATTTTGATATTACGCACAACAATATTCGCTAGTTATTCAAAAAATAGAGTGTGAGCTCCTCCTCCAGGAAGTGTAGACGATAGTTTATTCAATTAAATACCACACTAATTGGTATAATTAATACATTATTTAGTTTAGTACATTTATTTTAGTGTTTTAGTCTTTTGAGACTAACTTCTGCGACACATTGGGCCATTTTGGCCCAAGAAAGAAGATGTTTTAGACGGCTTGCAACATGGGCAGAAGTATCCCAGGGTTCTAACGGGAGTTAGGTTATTCCTCCTGAGCTTACTCAACAACTTGGCTATCTGGGTTTCACTCGATTTAAAAAAAAAGGTTTTATCATCAGTTCTTCGGATTTAATTTTATATACTATTTCCCACAATATACTTTGATGCTTTATGACTATATTTAATTTGATCTTTATTTGCAGTATAATTTTTATTTTTCAAACTACTGACCGCTTCACAGGCGCGGTTCGAAAATGAACAAAATCTAAAATGGCTATCGCCACCAACGGCCAACTTAGTTGAAACCAGGAAGTTGCAAGTTAAACCCGTGAACACACCGTGAACCCGGAAATTACTTCTACGGCACGGTGGAAAATCTACCGATTAAATTAGGACTTTTGTTTCAAAACCCTTTATAATATATAAATATTGAACAATTATCGTAATAGTGAGAACTGATGTTATCAAATCTACGTTTCGTGTTACATCTGAGATAGTTGATGTATGTATCCAAGGCGAAGATTTGTTTTTCCATTGTGCTCATATAGATAGGCCTAAATGTGCTCCACGCAAAAACGTTTGTGCAGGCTATAGGTTAAATGTCAAAATAGGTGTTTTTTAACATTCTGTGTATTTCTATAGTTTTGAGCAAATATAAATATATACTTTGCGAGTAATTTGAGACTAAATTTATAACTTTCTGACTAGTAGTTGATGAGATATTGATATGGCAATTTTAATTAATTTGAGACCAAAATTATCACTTTCTGATCAGTGGTTGCTCAGATATTCATAATGATTAATTTCTTGACCAGTGGTGAGAAAAGAGGTTTCCGTCCACTTGTAGTAGAAAACGCCAGCTAATGTCGAAACAACCGTTAATCTAGAACAATCCACCGCTAAAATAGTAAAACCTCCGGCTAATGTAGAAACACCAACAGCTTATGTAGTAAATAAAAATCAACACCAGCTTATGTAGTAACGAAAATTACCTCCCAGCTTATATAGTTACTATTGCTAGCTTATGTAGAAAATGTTTATATTGAATATATCCTCTACATTAGTGGTGGATTGTTCTGCATTAACGGTTGTTTCGACATTAGCTGGGGTTTTCTACATTAGCGGTTGTAACAAGTCCATTTGAACTACAGAACTAAAAATGTGTGTTTGAAATTAATGGACTAATTTCAGTCCACTGAATAAAATAGTGGTTTAATCCACTGTACTTGACTATATAAAATTGATAAACATGTTGATAAACTTTACCGTCCATCCTCCTCCATCAGTGTTCATATTACAGTACAGATGTAATGAATGTTTACCAATTTTGGCATTTTTAGAAGTTTCGAAAATGTCCTAGACATCTTTTATCTATGATTCTATTACAAAAGACTATAGTAAGAAATGATATGTAGAAAAAATAATCACAAACTATTAGTAATATTTCGATAAAGATATAACGTGACATCGACTGGATGTCTTTTTCTGAATATAAAGTTGCTCTCTTTCATTCATTGTTATTACTAGATGGTACGCTCGCTTCGCTCGCGTACCATCTAGGTCGTGCCCACAGATGGTTCTCGACTAGCAAAATGGATTCGTCTTTTAAAGTTGCAAGTGGAAAAATATGGAATGACTTGCCAGCAGATATAAAACATTCACCCACGATTATGTCCTTTAAAGCTAGATACAGATCTCATTCTTATCATAACATTCACCTTCCTGTTATTTTTTTTTTATTGACTTTTTATAAACTGTTTTTGTATTGTATTTAAAGTTGTTTCCGTTTTTGTCGACAGGACCACAATGCAAAACAGGTATATTCAACTTGATTGTGTATAATCCTGTATAAATATGTTGTTAAATAAATAAAAATAAATAAGTTTACAGAAACGAATAGACACAGTGATTTATGTACTCAACTAAAATTAGAACCCTGGTAATTACTTCCGAAAGTAATGAGGTGATGTTGTGAAAGTGTGATTTTAGGCATAGAATATGATGATTGATGAAATGATGCCACGCACATCATTTCATCATTTCCAAAAGTACGAGGCACGTGGTTTTTAGCAACGCACAGACTTCTTTCTGATATTTCGGAGCATATGCTGTGATTACCAATCGTCTGGACTCGATCGTCCGACAATCAACATATTCTAGGCCTAAAATCACACTTTAGCAAATATGCTTAGCCCTAACCTAGAGGCCTATGTAGAAAATATTTTAATCAATATTTTATAATTATGGCTGTATTCATACAATATTCCTTTAGTAGTACGAACGATGTCCACGTAAAAGACCTAGTCTACATCATCAATTTCGTTGATTTCCTCTGCATCGCATTTTTGAATTTTTTTGGTTGATTCAAAACGATGCCTCGCACTTTGTTATAACCCATCATCAACCCTACTGCAAAGCATATAATTCTTAATACATAATATTTACCACCGGCAAATATATAATATTCGTTCGTAGTTTCTATTTTTAATAAAATATGGTTTTAAAAAAGCGCACGCATCATATTAATTGTAAGAATAATAACGGCTTTTTAAAAATCAATTGGATTTGCTAGTAAAAAAAAATCAAAGTTTAATATCTATCAATCAATACGCGCATTGTTATCAATTACTTGTTCGGTTTACTGTGTTATGATTAGATAGCGTACAATATCTAATAATAACAGAAATCACACTATCTACTATGTCCATGGAGTATAAATCAATACAGCAAGGATGTTTTCCCAAACTTTAAAAAGAAGGATGTTGTGCTGATTTTATTGTATTTATCAAACGTGCTCTTTGAAAGTGTATAAATAAATCAGTTGCAATTTATTACGGAAAGTATGAACCCACTTTCTAAAGCATTGAGAAAAAAGGGTTACGCGCGATTTTACTGAAAAGTCCTTAATACGAATACGAATAAAACTCTAAATACGTCCTATAAAAACATACGTCCTTACGTAAATGTATACATACGCTCTTGAAATTGACATGGCTCTCGAATACATGAACTTTGGCGTTAATAACTGGAAACTGTAAAAATGAACACAGAGCGAATGAATAACGTCAAACGCGATTTAATTTGTAGCCAAATATAATTGCCATCAGAAATTTAAAAGGAAAAATAAACTTTAGACTTGAATTGTCTGTATTGCATGGTATCGGCCTGCCACATTCTTGTCTCATTATTTTATGATGGAGTCGTATCTTCATATTTATAAAATTCGTAGCAAACATGGATTGTTTTCTTACAACAACGTCTTGCAATTAAGGAATATTAGTCAGTTTCTTCTGATTTCTATTTAGCAAATTCCGATTTAACTCGAAAAGTATAGATCGCATAGGCCTAGGCCTCCTAATAAAATATTAGAGTAAAGGTTTAAGAAATATTTAAATTCTAGTTATAAAACACGTTTTTATTATTCACATTCCTTTAAATGAAATTAGATAATTATTTTGTCTCGATTAGACACTAAAAGTAAAGTATTGTTCCATGTACCAAGGTAGAATTTTTGGTTCTAACGTTTTTTCAGGAAACCTACTGTACGGTTTATAAAAACAAACACATCAGAGCCAAACTTATGTGGAGTTTAATAAGCTCAAAATAGAATTCAATATTGCACAATATTAAGCTATATAAAATAAGCATAACATAATATGTATTCATTATATAATTGAAAAAATTAAAAATTGAAAATACCAACACGAAAATTGACTAATATATATACAGACATATAAAATGTGCAAAGTCAAAATAGAAATATTTATAAAATTCAATATAGCTCACGATATTGTGATTTAATGAAATAAAAGAAAATTGCAATATTAAGAAATCAACAAGTTTATTTCGATATTAGATTTAGGCCTAGATATTTAATACTTTTATTGATTTCATGGTAACTATAATAGATTGGAACCTCTCTATATTTTCATTGATAATAAAAGGTCATAACAAAACAGTAACATTGTTATAGCTTATAATTTTAATAGACTAATTGAAAAAAAAAAACAAGGTAGGACATTACAGTGTGTTTCAATATACTATCGATTGTAAATCAAACGATTTTATTTTCTTGTCCTTAAGATTATAGAGACTTAACATTTTTTTTCATTCTTCATGTTTTATGTTTAAAACATGTGATAAGCCTATCACATCTCCAATACAATCACTGTATATGTTATGCGCCTACTTTTAATGGTTTTCAGATAGACCAATTGCTGCAATTCTGAGTGCTACATGATTCCTTCAAAAAGACAAGAATGAACTTACTGCCTTGCATTGCCGAGGTTTTAAGCAATAACCTTGATCATTTTGATTACTGGCTAATGCCTAATAAAGACATCGGTGAAAGAAACATTCGATTAAAATACAAGTTTCCATGCAGAGGTCGTAGGGCCGGGGCATATGACAGAACATGGACATTGTCATATTTACAAACTACAGAAAAATATCTTTGGAGACTCTTTAGACTTGCTAAATGAGAAAGGGAAATCCCCCTTTTTAATCGGTGAGGAGCAAAGATCTTATATAAGATCTTTGGTGAGGAGCTCTGCGCGTGTGTATTTAATAATAATAATAATAATATTTATTTGGAACAACACTTTTTGAACAGTGGCACACATGCGTAGATGGTGCGTCCATACCAATTACAAAATTTAATTCAAAAACAATGGAAAATAAAAACTGAAACTAAAATAAAACATATTTGAGATAATGACATAAAATTTGACTCGACGCTAATTCCAAAACTTATTTTCAAACTAAAACTACACTAATACAACTACTAATTTTGCAACATCAATGGAAAAGAAAACACTTTTTTAAAATAAAACAGTTCAAAGTTGTAATACAATTGCATTTCTTAGTTTCCAAGCACGGCTTGTGTACATTTTACAATAACTGTCAAACACAGCATAAATATCGTGAGAATTATTGTTATGAAATAACGTGCTTCCTAGGACATATTGAACATTAATAGATAGGTCACAAAAAATAAAATTAACCTAAGTATCTACAAAAGTATTCATTGCAATAAGATTACGTTAAAGTGTTTGCAATTCTTCAATTCTAATACAATGTAACTTAATACTACAAATAAACAGGAAATTTTTAACATCTTCTTCACCTGACCCACAAACCTTACACTTATCATTTAGATTATCAATGTTCCACTCATTTGTAATTTTTCCAAGTGGTAAAGTGTTTGAACGAAGTTTAAATTTATTTAATTGTTGTGATATAGGCCTAGCCTAACAGAACAGACTAACTAACTAGCGGAGTATGATTAACATCCTTAATAACTCATATTAATTCATAATGTATATGAATATACATGAGGAAATATAACTTAGCATTATGAACTACGGTATAACACGGTATTACGATTTATTGTATAGGCCTAACTGCAGTTTTTTGGTGGTTGACGTCGATCCTTACAATACGCTAAACAAATAAAGACGTGTTCAACTTCAGAGTGTTGCATAAACTGTATTAATTAAATTTTATTTTGTATTAATTAAAACAAAATTAATTAAAAAGAAGCAGAGTCAGGTGTGAAATATGTTATAATGGAATATTATATGGAAAATTATTATGTAGAAAATTATATATTAAGATGATATTATAATGAAGAAGAAAAATATTGCATGGGCTGTCAGTATTAACACATTTTTGTTGATAACCATTTTTTGTTTGTTTTTGGCATATTTAAAGTCTGATTTTATTCATCTTAATTTGTTTGTGTTTTTGTGAGTCAAAACATCTTTAAACATGATATGAGTACTAGTCACGCTTCATTTTCATTTCGGCCCAACTCAGGGCCAGAGGATTTCTAGTGTCAGTGAAACATTCAAATGAGTTTCCATACTCTCCATTTAAATGACATGAGAAACAACTTCGATACCACCAGGCGCCTTTAAATTTCTTGGCACATTCGTCGTCATCCCTGTCATCATTATCTCTGTCACGTGTCGAAAAACATTGCCCTGGACCATTCTCCAATACATCAACTAAAAAATAATAGTAAATAAATAAATCTGAATATAGTTATAATGAAATAAATATTACATACTTTCCTAAATTTGGTTAGAAACAAAGTAACGTGTTTTCTTATACAGTATATAAAATAAATGTTTTGAGTTGATGGTGAAAATATTTCACGAATTGAAATATTCTTTCCATTCAATATACTTAATATATAAACAAGAAATATTTCTTACAAAAAACGCCGCCCGACATTTTAAAATTAATCATTGTTCTTTTGATTAATTTATGATTAATTATTAAAAAGATGTCCTTTAATCGCAAAGATACATACAAATCACAGATAGTTCTTTAATTATGAATCACATGCCCATTTTTTCACTAGTTAATTGTATACACAGCATTTGAAAGAAGACATGTGTACCTTTCCAACAATGTGTTATTTGCCAACAAATATTAATCTACTAATTAAAAAATGGCATTTAAAATGGTCAATGTTGAACTTTAATGTGCTGTAGCCTGTATGTGTGTGACCTCAACTTGAACTGTTGTAGGCATGCAACTGAATACCCTCTAGAGACAACGTGTGTGGTACAAGTGCTTACATTATATAGACCCATGCTTACATTATATTTTAGATTTAACGCCTAAGACGCATGACCCCTCCAATTATGGACCAGGCCATTCCTCATTCAATCGGTGTACACACACTGTACAGCCTAAATGGACGCCGGGGATGTCCATGACTGACGGCTGCGGTTGGCTGCCAAAGTCAGCCGTAGACATCAGGAGCGAGAACTCTGAAATCCGACGGTGGTCCAAATTGGAGGAGTACACTGCATCATGGAGTTATTTTGCTTGATCTCACTTTGTATTTTTTCTTTTTCTGTCTCAAAATGTCTTTTTTTGTAATTGTAATGCGTCCGTCTATGTTTCATGTTTTATCCTTGGTGACTACAAAGACAAGCCACTTTGGCTTCTGTGTGTCTTGACCATAAACTATGTAAACTGTCTGTTGATGTTGAATAAATGTTGTTATTACTTACTTAAAAGAAGTGAAAATTCTTCCACAATCTGTTTATTCGCGTAAACCAATCAAAGGGCAAGAATCCAAAATCGTTCAACCGTGAACCCTCCTAGACTCTCTTTTCTCGGACGTTTTTTGGGTCCAGCAGCTGGGACCTATAAATTATAGTCGAGTTTGCAAATTCGCAAAACTGTCGGCCTTAGATACTAAAACTACCGCTATGAAACAACTTATTAATGAATATGTCCTCATGGGACATAGCTGACTAGAGCAGCGGCGCGAAAACATTAATTATTTTATTACTCTTGTGTATTAGTTCAAAAGCATGGGCCTAGTATAGTCTAAAACTGTATTTGTGTAGAAGGCTAGGCCACTGTCCTATGTCTTCCTTCTTGGAGAAAACAGGGACTTTTAGATTTTCACGTCCGCTATGTCGACCTCTACCCTATTACGTCATTTTTATGCGCTTGTGGTAGGCGCCTGATACGTTGATTGAGCGCTTGTTCAGTGGCATTTTTACGTTCTCTCTCCGTGTGTACCAGTGGACGTATGACGTCATAACACTGCAAAAGTTTACCAAAAATCATGGCCGAGAATCTCGCGATGATTTTCTGAGAATGTAGTAAAGTGAATTTCAGTCAAAATATATTTGCAAACTGTGAATTATTGATTTTTATTGGTTATTTTAAATAAAACATTTAATAATACAGGTTGTGGCCTGGGTCTTATCACTAGGACGCCAGCCTTCGTTCAGAAAATTAAGGATCTCGGATAGTTTCTCGTGTACTTTCAACGGCCCAGCGCGGTGGAATAGCACCACAGTGAGCGCTATTATAGAGATTACAAGGTCAGAACCGAAGGTCAATACGTCATACGTTCACTACTGATACGTCAATGTATGTCCACTTAATCTAAAAGTTCTTATATCCCGAATAAGTCCCGAATGATGTATAGACTGATACGACTATATTATTTTTCTGAACAAAAACACCAACTTGCATTTTTTTAAACCAAAAGCTGAACGTGAACCATTATTATAAATATCACTTTCCGCTAAAGGTAGATTTAGTTATGATTACCTAATTTTATTGAAGGAAGAAATAAATGTTTAGTTGAATTGAATTGAAAAAATTCAAACGGCACGTGATGCAAGATGTATAGGCATAATATAATGATATATTCTAATTTTGACTTGTAATCAATATAATGAAAATAATCCTATACTGTCAGCAAGATTATTCAATACATTATAGATTACATTAAAATGCAGCACGGGTATAAACCTAACGTCCAGCCACTTTCATGTGATGAAACAAATAAAAAGAGATAGAAAAAACGGAACTAAGTTATACACACTATTAGGCCCACATCATCTCACGCGCAAACTATTGGAAAATCGCCATACAGAGCCAAAACTTTAAAAATTGCTATTTTCTTAAGTACATAACAACACAGCAATAATAATAACATATTTTTTCTCATATTCCAGTCTACTTAACTTTTATTGAAAGTTAGTTAATAGTGAAGGCTTAATTAATAATAACAATCTGCATTTACCAGTGTTGCTATTTCTTAGATTTCCAAGTTCCAAAGTGTAGTCGTCACTTTCATTCCTGATTCTGAAGGTTTCGTATACTGTATAGTATGCTTCACCAGAAACCGTTTTCATATCCATTCGAAGGTTGTACTTTCCAGATGACGTCATCTCATGTATATTGTCATTCCCCAACCAGAACCCACCATGACAAATATTTCCAAAACCATGTTTATACTCCTCCCAATACCGATAAAAATCTATTGAATTATCTTCACGTCGTTGGAAAACCTAAAATATACAATAGCTCTTGTATCTCTGTTTGGACCACAGCACAATTGAAAGAGGTTACACTCGGTATCAATTGCGGATCGTGTTACTAGCAACTATTAATAATTAGATTCTCAAAAAATTTCATCTGGTTTCAAATGGATATTAAATAAATCAATGTTAACTTTTTGGTTAAACCAGTTGACAAGTACTTACTTGCTACGTTTCAGCTACTTTCAGTAGCCCTGAAAGAAACTAAGATCCTGGAACAAGTCCAAAGAAAATTAAACACCAATTTGAAAACGGAGGACATCGTGGAGCTGTTAAGCCTAGTTCTTAACACAACATATTTCACATTCAATGGTGATATTTACAGACAAAAAGAGGGAATGGCAATGGGCAGTCCTGTCAGCCCCATAATGACAAATATATTCATGGAAGACTTGGAACAACGTGCCACAGAAACAGCACCATCACATATCAAACCGATTTTCTGGCGCAGATATGTAGACGATGTCCTGGCAATTGTACCAATTGGATTGAAGAAGAACTCCTTCAACATCTAAACACCATTGACCAGACAGGCCAAATAAAATTCACTATGGAGAACATGAAAAACAACACCATCCCTTTTCTCGATACTCTAATCACTATTCAAGACAATGGTAACGTAAAAACATCAGTGTACAGAAAATCGACACACACAGACCAATACCTACACTTTCAATCAAATCATCCACTCGAACACAAACTCAGCGTAGTCAACACCCTAGTGGACAGATGTGAATCCATCGTATCAACAGAAGAAGGACAAAAACAAGAAATGAGCCACATAAAAGCAGCTTTATCAACATGCGGATATCCAGACTGGAGTTTTAAAAGAGTTAAAGACAAAAGGGAACATAGAAAAGCAAAGAAAGACAAAGAAATAACAACAGATAAAGAAAAATCCAGAGTCAACATTGGTTTACCGTATGTCGAAGGGATGACTCAAAGGCTAAGAAGAACATTGAAACAGCACAATATAAATACATATATCACTCCCAAAAACAAATTAAGAGAAAGTCTCGTTCATCCTAAAGACAAGATTGACAAAGATCAACAGTGTGGTATAGTCTACCAAGTAGGTTGCCACAACTGCAAGAAGGTATACATAGGGGAAACAGGCAGAGCATTAAAAACCAGAATAATAGAACACAAAACAGACGTGGAAAAAAATACGGTAGGAACAAGAACCAGGAGCGCTCGCCATTCACAATCTAAAATTCTACACAAATCAGCTATCACAGATCACGCCACCATAGAAAATCACATACTGGATTTTGAAAATACAAAAATATTAGACAAAGAACAACACTACTTATCAAGAAAAATAAAAGAAGCCATTTGGATAAGAAAAACGAATATGAACATCAACAGAGACTAAGGAGGACATGAACTGAGCCACATCTACGATGACTTAATAAAAAGGGACACCCGAGCATCCAAAGGGGGACACCAGCAGAAAGCTGAACATCAGACGGGAGATGGCGCAATTCACCGAACTATGACGAATGAAAGAACATCATGTCAACGTCATTTGCGTGATCAAGGCTACTGAAAGTAGCTGAAACGTAGCAAGTAAGTACTTGTCAACTGGTTTAACCAAAAAGTTAACATTGATTTATTTAATATTAATAATTATGTAAATAATACAAATTGTAACTTTGTTTTGTAAATAATGTTTGTCCCAACTCTGACGAAGCCCATTTGAACTACAAAACTAATATACCTGTAAATATTGCATTTCTAGGTTTGAAATTATTGGACGAATTGAATGAATAAAATAATGGTTAAATCCAATTGACTATATACAATTGATAAACATGTTGAATAACTTTACCGTCCATCCTCCTCCATCAGTGTCCATATCACAGTATACAAGCAATCCGTTTCTACCACTTTTGGCAATTGGGTATAATCCACTTTTTCTTGACGTTTTCAAAATATCCTGGCAATCTTTCACCTAAATTTAATAAAAAATACGGCAATACAAGCCTGTTGATAAGACACGTAAATTAACTCTTAATCGTATGCCTACGACAATAAACATTTTTTATTATTGTTTTTATTTTGATTTAAAAATTTGTTTCAAAATGGAAAAATATGTATTTAATTATTGCTCCATGGCTTAAATCCACAATACACAATTTGTTGACAATGTCAATATCTGAAATAGTAATTATGTGGGAGAATTTTCCTACA
Organism: Antedon bifida; assembly: GCF_963402885.1. Taxonomy (NCBI): domain Eukaryota; kingdom Metazoa; phylum Echinodermata; class Crinoidea; order Comatulida; family Antedonidae; genus Antedon; species Antedon bifida. Next base: position 14,079,463 of record NC_136227.1, read on the forward strand.
ACCCCCACTACTTTTGTGCAAACCGAGGTGCACATGAGTTCCCGTCATGACTATGTTAAATTGAAGTTTTTTTCTTTTAATGATATATTCAAATCAAAGTGTACAAAAAACATTGACTTAAGGAGTGATAGGGACGACCGAACTAACTACGTCATATACGAATTATCAAAGCTTCTTTATTAACTACTCCCTTGGAGAAAATACGTACATTTGTTCGAAGTGAGTATACACCCTTATCTCCAGTGTTTCCGAATCTCAAACTGCCAGATAATTCACATGATTTTGATGTGACGTCATAGCGAAATGATTGACAGTCAGGAGTAAGACTCAGACACAACAGAGAACATCGAGTTGCACTTCTTGTTCTAGTAGAAAACACCAAGTCAGTTCCTTCTGATTTCAGCAGATCATAATGTTTCTCGAAAATTGTAGATCGAATACAGGATTTACCTATTTTAAATAATAGTTAACGTGAAAGGAATACCCACACGAGCGAAATAATAACAAAGAGATAAACACTATTTTATTATTGAATTATACTGCTACTGCTCATTTGTTATAAAAAAAATGTATACCGTTCACAAGGCTTTACATATCAAATTTAATATCAAAACTAGAACGACACTCCGAATGTGCTTACCTCCGCCTACTGTAAAATTCTCCTACATAAGAATTCATGAGAAAAAAATATATTATATATTTTTTTATTATTGATTTGTCTGAATGCTGTGTGTGATAATTTAACTTCAACCATGTGTATGCGAATTTGGTGTAATGGTTATGTAACCAGCCTTTCAATTAACAATAGCTTCAGTCGACTAACAATAGAACAGCATCGCGAAAAACGCACGGATGAATTTGAAAAGAAATAGGTTTTTTAAACTATTCGCATCAAAAACCTTGTTACTTTAAGACTGCTCACCGGCTTGTGAAAATTCTGTCCTATCTTTTTAATACTAGCAGGTCTAAAAATAATTCTAAAAAGTGGTCCAGAATTGGGACCGTGGTCCGGATTTTAACCAAAATTGTCGTCCTTGCAGCAGGCGACATGTATTGGAGTCATTCTAATGAAAATTGTGAGCGCTAGAGTGATGACAAACAAACAATCAAACAAACAAACTAGCCTTCGCGCATAGCGTGATATTTGGCCAAAAATCAAAATTGGCCTCCTAAAGACACTTGACCATGACCGAATTTAACCCGATCAAAGTTCTAAAAAGGCCATAAACCCCCCTTGTTACCAAAACGGATAATAAAAATTAATCTGATTTCGTTTCGTTTCCCAAGGTGAGACTCGATCTCGGTAACTTGAATCTGTTGACACCAGCACAGAGCACCGTATTGTATCGTAGTAATTTGGAGTCATTCGAATCAAAATTGTGAGCGCTAGGGTGATGACAAACAAACACAAACCGAACAATAGAACAGCAACGCGAAAAACAAACGGGAGAATTTGAAAAGAAATAGGTTTATAAACTACTTGCATCAAAAAAATTATACAATAAATCTAATTATGTTTTAAAATTACAAATCACAAATTATAACTCTTGCCTCTTGTACAAAAATGAAGTTTTTTTGACAACTAGTTCTCGAGAAAATGCAATTTTAGTTTATTTGTTACTTTAAGACTGCTCGCCGGCTTTTAAAAATTCTGTCCTATCTTTTAACACTAGCAGGTCTGAAAATAATTCTAAAAAGTGGTCCAAAATTGGGACCATGGTCCAGATTTTTACAAAAACAGCAGTGTCGTCCTTGCACCAAGCGACATGTATGGTAGTAATTTTGAGTCATTCGAATTGTGAGCGCTAGAGTGATGACAAACACCAAACACCAATTTTTAATTTGGCCAGGTAATGAAAGCACTCAGAAATTTAGTGAAGTAATAATAAGTAATAATAATTTATTAGGAAATGACACCTTTGCATCGGTGGCACACACAGAAGTGGTGCATCCAATTTAACATAATACATCAAAACAATACATTATATGACGGATACAGGTTCTTAAACTATTTGCAAAAATATAAAAGAAAAATCATTATCAACATGGTAATACAGGTACTGTTTTAAATTGTCCTACAGTATCATAGGTTTGAGTTGATAATTTAAAAGGTATATAAATATAAACATAAAATATAGAAGAGTTTACATTACAAACCATTGTGTTTCAACATCAGGTACTGAAGACCTATAGTTGTTATCACAGGTGTATAATATTTACAAATCATATATAAAAGCAACAATACAAAAGAAAAACAATCTATATATTGGGAGATTTAAGTTCTGACCGTTTCTCCCATGCAGCTCTTGTGTATTGTTTACAAAACAAATCAAAAAAGGTCTCAGATTCTTTACAAATCGCGATAGAATCTCCACCTAAAATATACTGTAATTTATCATCAGCACTTGCTGTTGTGTAACGATTCCATGTGTCATAATCATTACAGAGCACAAGATTACTTTTCAGAATGGATAATTCTTTCATTCTAATATTATCAAATGCTTTACAGTTTAATAAAAAATGTTTAATGTCTTCAATTTCACCATTCCCACATAAAGTACAAAGACCGGACACATCATTGGACCATTTATAAGTTTTACAATCTAAAGGTAGAGCGTTAGATCTTAATTTAAATTTCAGACTTGTCCCATAAAAATGTGTTTTATCAAGTAAATATTTTTCTAAATTAGAAAATGTCTCGACATTGCTGACTGAGAAAGGAACAAGAGTTAAACTATCATTATCAAAAACATTGTTGTAAAAGCCTATATCTGTACATTTTTCAAATATGTCAACACAACTACTAAGAAATTTATATTTTAATCGATCAAAGTCACATTTCAATTGTAGCATAGAATTAAGTACAATATTAGGCCACCTGTGGTCATCCATAGTTATAAAACGATTAAATAATTTAACTCTGGACAGTTTGTGTAACTTGGATAATGGAACCCACCCAAGGTCACCATAAAGTGCCTCTTTTGAAGTAATTGGCAAAATATATCCTCTGACTCGGAGCATGTTGAATGATACATTTTTTTTGCTTTAGGTATTAGCTTTATATGGTTCAAATCCTGCTTGGGTTTATAATTTGTTTAAATAATTTTAACATTAAATCAAAATATGTTTTGAAAATAACAAACAAACTCCGTCATTGCAACAATGACCTTTCTAAAATCAAGATTGACCAGGATTCGAAGAGTTTCTTGAAGCTGTGCCTATTTTCCGCGTCCCTGCCTTAACCTTGGAGTAAGCTTAACCGTTTGACCAGTCGACTAATTTTTTGATCCATATCAAAGAATATTTCCATGTTAAAAGAAGACAGAATGCGTGCTATTTAAAATATCGTACGGAAGATAAGCTTTTTTGACATGACCAATATATCAATTTTCCTGAAAATCAATAGGCATGTTCTGTAAGTATATACCTATGTACATAATGAAATAAGCAAGGACACACGCTAAAAAACTAATTATCAACTAACAATAGATTAACTTGAATAATAACAATAGAACAGCAACGCGAAAAACAAACGGGTGAATTTGAAAAGAAATAGGTTTTATAAAACTGCTCTTAAACATCTTAAAGCATTTCAAATGAATCTCAAACTGGCGGTAATTACAATACTGTCGTGTTTTTATCTTGTGCACGCTGCTCCTGCCAAACATAAGATCGAGCAACATTTTTCCAACACTAGGCTAGGTTATATGTCTTACTAATTACTATTCCAAAGCTGCTATAGGTAATAGATGTATGGGATTCGGCCCAGGTGTGACGGGACGATTTGGCCCATTGTAAGGTATATTTGACTAAGAGATTCTTATAATTATATTAGCTCCCGATAGGGTATTATGACATAAAATATTGTGAAATACATTATGCTTTTTTAAGAAATTGTAATTGTTCGTTGTATGGAATTTTGTCAAGGGGTGTATGCCTACAAGAAGGTACAAACAAAGAGGATGGAGTTGAAATCATATTTACTTCTTTCTAATTAGGCCTACATCACCGGAAAAACATACATTGCTATTCCTCTTAAAAACAAAAAACCACCAAACATTTTTACTACCAAAAATCAAGACATTATTATTACATTGTTCAACTGAACAACAGAAGACTGCAAGAATATTAAACCTGATTCAATTAAGTCACTGTTCTCCAGTCGGAAATGATATTAACATACTTTGGAAGCTTTTACAAAACATAATAATTTACCAGACGACTATGAAATTCAGTATGACTGTCCTACTGTATACCAATCATGAGGACGGAAAATAACTGACATAACAATATTAATTAATAACATAAGATATATATATATAAATCATAAGATATATATAAAAATGTAATATATTTATGATATTCTGGTTATTTCAAACATTCATTTTACTGTGTGATCACTAATATGTCACTGGAATGTGAACGGTTTACAGAATAAAAAATATGATATTGTATGTCTAGTAGAAACATGGACGGGACCTGTAGAAAATTGTTATATAGAAGGATACGACTGTATTAGTAAATTGCCCATAAGACATAAAGCAGGGGGTAGAAAGAGTGGCGGTATTATTATTTATTATAAAACAAATTTAGACGTTAAAGAACTTCCCAGTAGGCCTACTTCAAATTATATATGTTGGTTATCTATCAAGCATAATTCTTAGCAGTGGTATATAGACCACCAGTTAATGCAACACATGCTATAAATAATCAAGATTTTTTTGGAACTATTTCTAATGACCTAACAAATCACAAAAAAAAGTTTGGAAATAATATATATGTATGGGAGATTTTAATGGAAGAACAGGTACAATGAATCATTTTATTACAGAAGATGAATGTCCACCCAATTGGCATAATGAAATATATATAAAGAAGATAATGAAATGGATAGTAATATAGGTGTTAGAAGTAATAAAGATCAAATAGTCAATGAATATGGAATTAATTTATTAAATCATTGTAAAGAAACAGGGATGAGAATAGTAAATGGTAGGATAAATAGAGAATTTAGCTTTACTTTTTTAGAAAATTTTGCAAAAGTGTTGCTGACTACATTATTACTTTTCCAGTTAATTTTGATAAAATAATAAGGCCAAAAGTGGATATTAGGATAGAATCCGACCATATGCCTTTACATTTTGAAATTTTATTACAGACTAAACAAAACAAAAAAGAAATTACGAACGATTTAAAAAAAGAAATCTGGAAAACACATGAAACATTTCAATGGTCCGAAAAAAAGGTGAATAAAGCCAAGGACAAATGGAATGATGAACAAATTTTCAAATTTCTTGATGATATTAATGAAAATATTGAAAAAAAGATATTGATGAAGCCCTAATTAACCTTTATAGAACTTTAGAATATGTTTACATAAATACAAAAAAATAAACACAACTACAAAAAAAATGCAAAAAAATTATTATTTGTAGCATTCTTAATAAATATATAAAATACAAAACTAACACCATATTAAATGAATATCTGTTAAAGAAAAAGTATTATAAAAAATTAATAAAATTAAAGAAAAATAAATATAAAAATTCATCACAAAAAAAATGAATCAGGTTAATAAAGGAACATAACAGTACAAAATTTGGGAAACCCTAAAAACCAAACGACAACAAAACGTGACAAACATTACACTTAAAAAATGGCATGATTACTTCAAAACAATGTTCCAAAATCAAACAAATAATATACAAGAAATCAATATAGAATACGATAACGATAACAATTGCGAACAGAACGATTGTTACAATGAAGAAATCAGCCGGGAAGAGGTAATTTATGCAATTAAAGCACAGAAAAGGGTAAAGCTCCAGGTATTGATGGATTCCCAATCGAATTTTTTACTTGTATGCCAAATGCTGCTATTAGCGCAATTACGAAAATTCGTAATAGTATTTTTACCTCTGGAAATTTTCCCCAACAATGGGCAACAAGCTTTATTATTCCTATATTTAACAAGGCCAGGTGTTTTTATACATTCTAAGCAATAGATTAAGCAAATGGACAGAAGAAAATAAATATTACATCAAGAACAGGGAGGGTTTAGAAAAGGTTGTCGTACTATTGATAAAATATTTATTTTAGAGACAATTGTTAACAAATATCTCTCAAAAAAACGAGGAACTGTGTACATGGCGTTTATAGATTTAAAACGCACTTTCGATTCTATTAGACACGATTTCCTTATAAGTAAACTAAGAAAATCTGGTATAAATGGTAAAATAATCAAAGTTATAAAAACAATGTATAGTAAACTAAAATCCGTTATTGGGTAAGACTAGTAAATATGAACGAGGACAAATATGCGAAGAAATGTTGTAAATCTCAACTTCATAAAGCGCAAAATAATAGTAATTGTTGGGTAAGCGATGTAAAACATATGTTATGCTCTATTGGTTATGGAAACATATTATGGTTTTCACAAAATAATGTCCTTCATAAATTTTTTTATAATTAATAAAATAAAAGAAAGGCTAACCGATATGGAACGCCAATCCTTTCATGAAAGCATAAATATTTCTTCAAAATTAAGATATTATAAAATGTTCAAAAACAATTTCGGAGTAGATGGATAGTTACTACAGACCCTTGAAACTAGATATAAGCGATCTTTAAGTCATCTAAGACTGGGCACACTTCAACTAGAGGTAGAAAAGGGAAGATGGAAAAGAATAGAGCCCAGCAATAGGCTATGTAAAATATGTAATATAAATGAAGTTGAAGATGAATATCGTTTTGTTACGGTTTGCTCTCGTTACAAGGGAATCAGAAAAAAATGTATACCTTCTTTATTTTTTGAAAATCCAAATACTTTTAAATTCTGCCGTTTAATGTCATCACAGGATACAATAATTATTGATAATCTATCTAAATATCATGCTTATAAGTTAAGATATATGTTTTGCTTAGAGAACGAAATTAATTACACAATTCATTTATCTTGTGACCATAAATTGCTTTATTTTTCAATGTAATTATTATTTTGTTAATAACTAGGGACCAGAGCCTAAAGTAAATAAAGTCAGGCGATAAGCCTGAATGAATGAATATTATTTGCGATTCCTCTGCAAATTTCTGTTAACAATTGCTTGCATTCTTACCTGATGTGGTTGAAATGATACAGGGCAGTATAAAGATACCGATGATAATGATCAGATTGAATCCGTAAAACATGTCGAAATGTTGTCCTCCTGATCTGATTATTACTGCTAACACATAGTTAATAATGTTACTGTAATGCAAAATGGCTTCAAATTGGTAAAGATGTAATTTATTCAGAGTTCTTATAACATCAACATGAATATTATCATCATGACTTTAAGAATGGTTTACTGCAGCAACACAAACCAATGATTTTGATGAGAACAGTTTGCAAATTTATTTTACTGACGCACATTTCGGCACGCACGCGTAATAAATATTTATTAAGTAGTGCTATCATTATCATCTTGTACAATACATCACGCTGTGTTATTATTTTCCTGTTTTTATAATTAATTTATTCTTGCAGTTTTAATTAAATTGCAATATAACAAGAACTAATAAAACAGTGCAGAATAGACACATTTTTATATGAAAATACAATAGTTAAATTGTTATTGTTGTTTTCACGTAGGACTCTAAGATAAATTAATCATGAGGTGCAGCACAAAAAGTGTGGAAAATAAATTAATACATTTTACATCAATTTACAATAAAACAAATTCATATCACGCAGGCTGTAAATAATAAATAGAATATTCTTTCATCCGGACGGAATGGTTTTCTAGCAAGTAGATTAATTAATTTCAATAACCAATTCTATCTATAATTTGTCATTGTAGCAATAACCTATTGGTAAATACATAGCTTATTGAATAAAACACATTTCTGCTTTCAGTTCATTGCATTTTTAGTCACATGATAAATTGGGTTATGAAGCGCTTATTACTGTCATGGTAAGGAAGAATAATGTTTCTAGTCTGTTCACGCTTCGTGTTGATGTGTGACGATCACAGATTGTTTTGTCTAGATTATTCAGTATAACACTGATTTTATCCTGTATGTGTTATTATATTGTGGAATTAAATTTAAAACACTGTAATGAGTTACCACACCTTCCATTTAAGTGACAATGAAAATAATCTCCAATCGCCTTCATAATATTCAGAACATTTTAATTACCTCACCTCACCTTATTTCCAAGTTCCAAAGTGTAGTCTTCACTTTCATTCCTGATTCTGAGGGATTCGTATACTGTATAGTATGCTTCACCCGAAACCGTTTTCATATCAATTCGAAGGTTGTACTTTCCAGATGACGTCATCTCATGTATATTGTCATTCCCCAACCAGAACCCACCACAAACATTTCCAAAACCATGTTTATACTCCTCTCTATACCGATAAACACTCTTTTGACAATCTGTTTGAAATAAATTTTAAGAAAACCTAAAACATACATTAGCTCTTCTTTTATATCTGTTTAAAGAATATGTACCACAACACAATTAAAAGAGGTTACACTTGGTATCAATGCGGATCGTGTTGTCAGACGAAGCCCATTTGAACTACAGAACAAAAATGTGTGTTTTACTATACTGTATACAATTGATAAAAATGTTGATAAACTTTACCGTCCATCCTCCTCCATCAGTAGTAAGAAAAGATATATAGAAAATAATCACAAACTATTAGTATCATTATTGGTACAATAATATATTGACTGATGTCTTTTGCTGAATATAAAGTTGCTCCCTATAATTCATTGTTATTATACCACCAGACAATACGTACTGTCGTAATATACACGTCCGATTACTGCCTTTTTTTCTAGTTTCTACACTATTAGATAATTGATGATCACATGATTGTGATGTGACGTCATATCGAAATGATTGACAGTCAGGAGTAAGATACAAACAGGGAACATCGAGTTGCACTTTTTTTCTGGCTGTTTACTTTATCGTTTTGATTTAGCTTTTTGCCTTTTTTCGTATCTCCGTTGAGATCCAGCCACTGATACCCACAACATTGTCATTTTGTCAGTATGTTGCCTTTGGAGTTAATCCTTTTACTAACAGTAAACAATGGGTCTGTAACGATATCTCCACCCGAATTGATCATCATCAATTTGGTGGAATTAAGGGATCCTCAACAACTCATTGTCTGGTTGAGATGTTGTCTCTCTTTATAAAGGCTCTGACAAACCTAACACAGTCGGTACGTTAGTTGCGACTGACTTCACCAAGGCTTTCGATTCCGTCAATCATACGCTTGCAATCCAAAAGCTGTTTGATCTTGGTGTTCGGAATGAAATTGCCCTGGGTAGTTGACTTTCTTACCAACAGACGCCAATGAGTTCGTTACCATTCCGAACTCTCTGGTTGGGTAACGCTCTCTTGTGGCGTCCCTCAGGGCACTAAGTGTGGACCAATTATTTTTAACGTTATTATTAACGATGCTGCCGTAAACGCCCAATCATCTAAATTTAAGTATGTTGACGATATTAGCCTCGTTGAGGTCCGTCGTGATAGTGATCCCACTTTTGTTGATTCTGACGTTTGTGATCTAGATAACTGGGCTAGTCACAACTTTCTCAAACTCAATCCATCAAAATGTAAAGCCTTGCAAGTTTGTTTTAAAAAAGACCCTCCCGATCCTCCAAACTTAGTTATAGGTGGTAAATTGCTGGATTTTGTGCATGAAATAAAAATTTTCGGTATCCCTATTAAGGCAAATTTAAGATGGGATGCTCGTGTTAGCAATATGATTTCTAATAGTAGCCGTAGATTATGCTTAATCGTCTCAAGCGTTTTGGAGTTTCTGCTTGCGATTTGGTGTCCGTTTATGTGGGGTACGTTCGTCCTATTGTCGAGTATGCCTCACCAGCGTGGCATAGTTGTATTACTATAAAACAGTCTCTCATGATTGAGCGAATTAAAAAAAGAGCGCTTCGGATTATATTGGGACCTAAGTACGACACATATCTTAACGCACTTAAAAGTTCTAATCTTCAGCCCTTGATACGAGAAGCGTCTATTTCAATTCCTTCAAAGAGTGGTTTCCTATTAATTCTCGTTCTCACAGTATGCTCCTTGGAAAATCCAACGAATGTCTCATCCCCCGTGCTCGAACTGAAAGATATGTCAAAAGTGCTATACCCTTTCTCGCCAAACTCCTTAATGACAAATGATTCTTGTTTTATTGGTCGTCATGTGCTATTTCTCCTCACGTGTTTGTGTTTTTGTAAATTTTCTATTTTTAGGCCTATATTTCTTATAGATTCTTGAATTTTGCACCTTTATATTTTTATACAGTATTTGTAAATTTTTAGATTTTTGTCCTTTTGATGAGTACATTATCATGTTAATATTGTTTTAATTCAGCCTGGTGCTGCGATTACGATATATTGAATGAATAAATAAATAAATAAATAAAACAGGGAAATGCAATAAATATTTATTCCCATTAGGCCTAATCTGGAATACAAATGCGGTAGACTAAATTATATCTACAAAATAATAATTATAATTATTTGTTCACAATTACGTAGTCACACTGAATTTATTGGCCCTATCCTATAAATGTTTTAAGAACAAAAACACAATGCGTTATGCTGTTTGATGTCATTGAGATAGTACAGTTAAATACAAAGGTACCAATGATCATGGTGGAAAAGTACAGTATGTAAACTATTTTTAAATGGCACCTCATCGACGATATGACGGAGCAACCACATTGTTCGGTTGACCTGATTATAGATAAATTAGTCTTAATTATACTGTTTTTTTTTTGTTTATTTTTAAATCTTTTCTCTGACCATTCTTTTTTTTTAAACTAAAAAATTGCATTATGATATTTAACTTAAATGACATTAACCCCAATGATAATATTAATATTGAAGAAACTAAATATTACCAGATAAACGATTTTAATCTACGTTTTAAGAACTCGATACATGCCAATCACTTCTCCATTCTAAGCCTGAACTGCCGTAGCATGGTCAACAAATTCGATGATATTTTGAATCTGATTAATTCAATAAATCACTCCTTTTCAATTATTGCCCTAGAAAAAACATGGATTTCTCCAAATTCTACAACATCACTGTACGAAATACCAACATATACATTTATCCATAAAGATAGGGTAGGACGAAGAGGAGGAGTTGCTCTCTATCTATCAGAAACCCTTAGTTACGAGATGTGAAATGACCTCTCTTCAATACTAACCGAAGGAGAATCTATATTTATTGATGTTAAAATAGAAAATAAAACAATATCTTGCGGAGTAATATATAGGCCCCCTGATACAAATGTGCAAACTTTCAACGATTAGTTGTCAATAGTCATGCAGATGATTAACAAAGAAAATAAGCTAGCATACATTACTGGCGATATGAACTTAGACATTAGCCAACACATGAGAGACAAAAACATCGAATCCCACCTTGACAATATCCAGTCCCAGTCTTTCACTTTTCTTATTAATAAGCCCACAAGAATAACAGAAAACTCTGCTTCCACAATAGATAATATTCTCTACAATTCCCATCTAACAAATAACATAAATACTGGTATCATATATTTGGATATATCCGACCACCTTCCAATATTCTGCATAAACACATCCGAAACCCACCATTATCATTACAACGTATACTGTTATAAACGCGAAAATAAACAGTACAATGTTGATCATTTTAAGCATGAACTTGCAAATCAACAGTGGCAGGATGTCCTAGAATCAAATGACGCAAACAAAGCATATCAACATTTTTCCACAACTCTGCAATCATTAGTTAATATATGCTTTCCAATAAAAAAGATTAAACTCAAAGCTAATAAACTTCAATCTCATTGGATAACGGAATCAATTGCTAAGTCAATTGTTACTAGAAACAAATTATATAGCAAATACAAACGTAGACCGACAAACATAAATAAAGTTAAATATACAAACTATAGAAACGTACTTACCAATATTATTAGAAAACCAAAAAAAGAATACTATTTTAATAAATTCGAAAAAAATAAAAACAATATGAAAGAAACGTGGAATGCTATTAATCAACTTTTAGGTAGGAAGAAAAAATCCAAACTGCCATCAAACCTAAAGCATGGGACAGAGACATACACTAACCCAGAAACAAAATCCGATGCATTCAATTCTTACTTTATTAATATCGGGAAACAATTAGCTGACAAAATTAACCATGATAACAACCCTGCCATTGATCCAACGTCATATTTGACTTAATTCTATGTATTTCAGGCCCACAACAGAATACGAAATAATGACATACATTAATAAATTAGAAACAGATAAAACACCAGATGATCTCAGTGCTCACTATATCAAGTAAAATTCCGTCTACCTTACAAAACCTGTTTCACACTTAATAAACGTTTCACTCGCCACTGGCCGATTCCCTGATGAACTAAAATGTGCCAAAACTGTACCTGTATTTGAAAGTGGCGATAGGCAAAACCTTAATAACTATCGACCCATATCAATCTTACCATGTCTTTCTAAAATATATGAAAGAGTTGTCTACGACCAAACCATTTCATACCTTAATAAATACAACATAATAAATCAATCTCAATATGGATTCCGACAAAAACATTCAACTGCACATGCTCTACTACACACACTAGAAAAAATAACATCAGCAATTGATAACAACTCATTAATTACAGGTGTTTTCCTAAATCTGTCGAAAGCTTTCGATACGATCGATCATAGAATACTAATCAATAAAATGGAATGCTATGGCATACGTGGTATTGTGTTAGACTGGTTTAGGAGTTACCTAGACCACAGAACTCAGTACTATATGTTACCTATTGAATCACACAAATAAAAAAAAAAGTAAAAGTTGGTGTTCCACAGGGATCTATCATTGGCCCATTGCTATTTTTGTTATTTATCAATGACATATTTTGTGTAAGCAAAGTTGTCGAACTTATTCTATTCGCGGACGATACAAACATATTCCTCAAACATAATGACTCCATAGTTGCATGTAATATACTAAACTGCGAATTACAACCACTAACCACTTGGTTTAGAGCTAACAAACTCTCAATCAATAGAAATAAAACTAAATATATAATCTTTAGAGGGCGCCAGAATTTAACCGACTTCACAGACATGAAACTATACGTAAATAACACCACACTCGAAGAGGTAACCCATATCAAATTCTTAGGACCTTAGACAAATCTTTGTCCTTTTGTACTCATATTGATGGCATTGCAAACAAAGTTTCAAAGATAATAGGAATTCTGAATAAATTAAAGTATTTTTTACCATATATGACTCTATTGCAAATTTATAAATCTATAATCCTTCCCCATTTGACGTATGAAATAGTAGTATGGGGCTCCTTCGGACCAAGTAAATTAAACCGACTTCACATCCTCCAGAAAAAAGCACTACGAATTATATGCAAAGTCCACTATCAACAACCAACACATTAAATATATTCGATCTTTATGAAAAAAATATGGCAATACTACTCTTCCAATTTCATAATAAACAGCTCCCAATTACGTTTGACACTTACTTTCAAACAATTGAATCAACACATAATTATGATACCAGGAATAAAAAAAAACTATACCACTGTACTTAACAGAACCAAAATAGGACAACAGAGTATATGCTATAGGGGTATCAAGACATGGAATAGCCTTGAAAACTCAGTAAGAGAAATCAAGAGTATAGGACTATTTAAAAAAACAATTCATACTTATCTCCTCAAAAAATATTCTAATACCAAAAATCACAACGTATTATGAACAAAATATTTATCATTATCGATTTTTTTTTAATGAATGATCTATTCTGGTCATATATTTGAAATTGTTATTAAATGTATAATAATATTTTTTTTTTATTCAACTGTCATTTATGATTTTTGCTTATTGTCCCTATTGTTTACATATGTATTTACTTATTGTTATTGTTTTTATTGTAATTTTATTTATTTATTTATTTTTTTCCAATTTTTAAATGTTACATAGGACATCACATTTTAAAGCTTTGCTTATAGTGATGCCCGATTCAATCAATCGATATATATTTTTTGCTTATAACCATGTTCATCTGTAGGCCGTTGCCAATATACAGTAATCTTACTAAACCACTATCTGCTACTTTTAATACTTACAATATTATATGTTTTCATCTTTTCCATTGATTGTAAACCTCTAATTAAACTTTTCAGTATTTTATTATTCAACTTCTGTTTCCAATAATAGTCAATATAAACAATTAATTTTTATTATTATCATTACTGTAAATAATCATTATATATATTTTATAATTAATATTTATATTGGTTTTGTTTTTTGTAAAAATCTACTGTAATATTATATCTTATTATGGTTACCATTATAACAAATGTATGATTGATTGAATAAAGTTCACATATATAAAGAAAAAGTGTGAGGCTGCGAAAGTGTGATTTTAGGCATAGAATATGATGATTGATGAAATGATGCCACGCACATCATTTCATCATTTCCAAAAGTACGAGGCACGTGGTTTTTAGCAACGCACAGACTTCTCTCTGCCATTTCGGAGCATATGTTGTGATTACCAATCGTCTGGACTCGATCGTCCGACAATCAACATATTCTAGGCCTAGCCCTAACCTAGAGGCCTATGTAGAAAATATATTAATCAATGTTTTATAATAATTATTGCTGTATTCATACAATATTTCTTTAGTAGAACGAGCGATTTTCATTATTGTCCACGTACTAGGCCTAGTCTACATCATCAATTTCTTTGATTTCCTCCTCTGCATCGCACTTTTGACAAAGGATAATGATGCCTCGCATTTGTTTGTGGTTGATTCAAAACGATGCCTCGCACTGTTATAACCCATCATCAACCCTACTGCAAAGCATAAAATTCATAATATTTACCACCGGAAAATATATAATATTCGTTCTATTTTTAATAAAATATGGTTTTAAAAAAGCGCACGCATCATATTAGTTGTAAGAATAATAACGGCTTTAAAAAAAAGCTTAATATCTATCAATCAATACGAGCATTGTTATCAATTACTTGTTCGGTTTACTGTGTTATGATTAGATAGCATACAATATCTAATAATAACAGAAATCACACTATCTACCATGTCCATAAATTGCGGGAGTATAAATCAATACAGCAAGGATGTTTTCCTAAAATTTAAAAAAGAAGGATGTTGTGCTGATTTTATTGTATTTATCAAACGTGCTCTTTGAAAATGTAACTTATGTCAGTTTTCTAAATAAAGTATTTGTTTATATCTGAGATAACGAAGTTCATTCATAAGATAGAAAGAACTGGTTTGATAAATAAATCAATTCTTAACAACTATCTGAATGAATGCTAGTGCTCTTTACTTGTTATCAAGCCTATAATTTATCAATTTTACCCATCGAGTTATTCATTTAAACATACAGATTTGAATGTTGAAAATAACTTCAATCGTATAGCCCATAAAGAGAAAAAACAGTATTGAATCTTTTATAATGATACGACAAGTTATGCAGAATAATGCTTACAATCATACAAAATCAATTAAAAAATATGAACACGATTAAACTGACTAATCCTAGTGTCATTGCAATTTGATAACAGAATTGATACCAATATTATTATATTATGAAAAAGAAATAATGACAAAGGTATACCTGCAGCCGGTTATAGAGAGGGAGAAAGTTATACCAATTCGAAGGTTGTACTTTCCAGATGACGTCATCTCATGTATATTGTCATTTCCCAGCCAGAACTCACCGCACACATTTCAATGTGTAGGCCTAAAGATAACCTAAAGGAAGTATGTATTTGAACCATCGAAGCACGCTTACATATAAAAGCACCTATATTCGGGGCAAATCTTTAACCTAAATTCGCTTTAGCCTAATCATCAATACATAATTATCTAACTCAACTTAATTAGTATGCCTATTTGTTTTCAATTGCTGGTACAATTTAGTATGGAAAGTATGAACCCACTTTCTAAAGCATTGAGAAAAAGATTTACTGAAAAGTCCTTAATACGAATACGAAAAAAAAACTAAACTAAAAACTTACAATAGCCTCTGTGTCGAACGGACGTGCTTTTTACCGAGCTCCGCTAGGCTTTTCATTCATTTTAAGTTTGAGGCTAATTCCGATGTTATAATTTGACTTTTATCGCTTATCTGGTCGCTAAGTAACATATTATACTGATACATATAAGTTTTGGAGCATTTAAGGTACTTTTACTACTGTTTTTTAGTCTCAACTCTGTGCCTATTCGAGCTAGCCTCATGGCTACCAACACAAAGGAAGCTCCCGCCACTAACGCAGGCAAGGCAACAAGACATTCCAAAGCATTGTCTGACGTGATAAGTAGTCCGGATCTAGCCAGATTTATTGAGGACAGCGTTAGGAAGGCATTCGAAGGTCCATTAATAGCTGATCTTATAAGCAAACAAGTATCCGTAGCCCTCGAAAGTCATAATTTCGCCGATGCAATTAATAGGTCTGTAAACAAGATCATGGCGAAAACAATGGATAGGCTCGACCACCTGGAAAGTCAAATTTTCGATTGTGAGAATAAAATGGCTGATATGTCATGCAACATTGCGTCTGAAAATTCCTTTATGGATGAAATACAGAGGCAGATAAAAAAACAAGGTGAACTTATTGACGACTTAGAACAATACTCAAGGCGAAATTGTTTGAGAGTGTTTGGAATACCTGAAACTAAACAAGAAGATACAGACCAAATCGTACTTGACCTAGCAAGCAGTAAACTGGGAGTTAATATTACCAATCTAGATATTGACAGGTCCCATAGAACCGGACCCAGGAATGGAAATGCACGCAGACCCAGACCCATCATTGTAAAATTTACATCCTACAGGAGTAGGAAGAAAGTTATATCTGCACGCAGGAAGCTCAAAGGATGTGGTATCTCAATACAAGAGGACCTGACTCTGATGAAGCGTAACCTACTTGCTAAGGCCAAACAACACCCAAAAATAAAAAATGTTTGGTCAATAGATGGGAGAATTTCGGCAACTGTGGACAAGAACGACAGGGAAGTAATTATTTCTATTTCTTCACTAACTGAACTTGACAAAATCTGAACTTCTTCAAATTAAATACTAACTTTTTTACTTTACAGACGTTTTTCATTACAGCACTGGTTCCCGTTACTGTATCCTGAACAATGTTTTATCTTGCTTGAACAATTGATTTATTTCACCTCACCATTAATGCTGGTGTACTCCATTGACACCGGTTTTTATGGTTTGTTG
Organism: Antedon bifida; assembly: GCF_963402885.1. Taxonomy (NCBI): domain Eukaryota; kingdom Metazoa; phylum Echinodermata; class Crinoidea; order Comatulida; family Antedonidae; genus Antedon; species Antedon bifida. Next base: position 14,096,774 of record NC_136227.1, read on the forward strand.
AACTTAATATAAATGTATATCTCTCTATGACTCAGTTATTATTATTACTACGAGTACTGTTTCCAATTTTTCACATTTTAAAGTGACCTTTAAAGATAATTTTTTTGTTTACATCGCTAGTCTACTCCATGTTTCGACCTTCCTGTTTAGTTTTGTGTGTGTCTGTGTAAACAAAACCAAATGAACTTACCTACTGGAAATAACAATGATAAACAAAACCGATTAGATAATCAAATTTTTAATCCTTATTCATCATATGATAAACATGAACAAAATCTCAACCCAGATTCCTATTTTTTTTCTTCCAGCCAAACAAATTGTGAATACTACCAACCTGAACAAATCGCCTGTCTAAGTGAAAGTGACAATCATAAACAAATATTTTCTTCCCTCCATATCAATGCCCGAAGCTTACTACATAATATAAATAACATTCAAATATTATTAAAATCCCTTAACCATAACTTTGATGTAATTGGTATTACAGAAACTTGGTTAAAGGATGATAATCCCCTAGCACAAATTGAACACTATTCCTTTATTCATAAGAACAGACCTGGGAGGGCTGGTGGAGGTGTTGGCTTTTATATCCGAAATGGTATTAAATTTAAAGAAAGGGTCGATCTACTATCTGATAGTTCCGTATACGAATCACTTTTTATCGAAATTGAAAGAAAATCTGGGAAAAGTATTATTGTTGGTGTCATCTACAAGGCCCCCTCTTTAGATGCAAATAACTTTATTGAATCGTTTGACGCCTTATTAAACAACTTGTCCAGTGAAAACAAACATATTTATTTATTGGGGGATTTTAATATTGACATTTTAAAACATCAGTCCAATAATCAGTCAAGACACTTTGTCAACTTACTATTTAGTAATTTCTTCCTTCCTTTAATCCACAGACCCACCCGTATTACACAAACCTCCTCAACGTTAATTGATAACATAATTACCAACAATATTGAATTCCCTAATATTAATGGACTGATCTACAGCGATATTAGTGACCACCTACCAATTTTTAATATTACATCACTTTCTACCAATTCACACGACAAATGCCCAAATTCCCCAAAATCATTTCGTAAGATCAATAACACCACCATAAATAACTTTAGAGAAGAACTTGAGAGAGTGTCTTGGACCGATATTTATTTAACTGACGATCCTACCCCTGCATTTTCCTCCTTTGAAACAAAATTTAAACAGTTATTTAATAAGCATTTTCCATTTGAAGATCGGGTTAATAAACATAAAAAACTTAAGACTTGGATGACCAATGGACTCATTACTTCCGTCAAACATAAACATAAACTGTACTCTAAATCTCTCAAATTCCCAACTAATAGAAATATAATTGAATACAAAAAATTTCGAAATAAACTAAATTCTGTAATAAAAAAAGCTAAAAAGGATTATTATGAAGATCAATTTTACCAAAAAAGAGATGACATTAAAGGTACTTGGAAAATTATAAACACCTTAATTAAAAAAAGTGTAGTGAGTGATCACGGTGAATCTGTAATTGACTGCGGGGGTAATCTTACAGATGACCCTACTACCATTTCCAACCACTTTAATAATTATTTCGTAAATATTGGGCCTAATCTCGCATCAAACATTAATACTTCTAATGTAAACTATAAAACTTATCTTCCCCCTCCTATCCTTAATTCTATATTTCTCAGTCCTGTTATCAGCGATGAGATAATCGACTTAGTTAAAAATTTCAAAAATGACAAATCCCCTGGCATTGATGATATAAGTCCATCTATTATCAAACAAGTTATTCATCAAATATCAGATCCCCTATGCTATATTTTTAACTTATGTTTATCAAACGGTTTCTTTCCCGATAGTCTCAAGTTAGCAAAAGTTACCCCGATCTTCAAATCCGGTGATAAACACGACCCTGGAAATTACCGCCCCATTTCAGTACTGCCAATCTTCTCCAAAATTCTTGAACGTCTTATTTATGACAGAACATATACATTTCTTCAGCAGAATAACATATTATACAAAAATCAATTTGGCTTCCGTAAGGATCATAACACATCTATTGCACTTCTTAAATTAACAAACGAGATTGTACAAGCATTTGAAAAAAACAAATTAGCAATTGGCCTTTTTATCGATCTTTCCAAAGCATTTGACACAATAGACCATGATATCCTAATGACAAAATTATTTAATTATGGAATCCGTGGCCCTGCGTATAATCTTTATAAAAGTTATCTGACCAACCGTTACCAATGCACTAAATTTAAACAATCCATATCCGATCTCCAACCCATTACATGTGGAGTCCCTCAAGGATCCCTGTTAGGCCCTCTACTGTTCTTGCTATATATAAATGATATTTACCGATCCTCAAATTTACTTTCATTCCTTTTATATGCAGACGATACCACCCTCCTATATACTGACACAAATTTAGACTCGCTCCTTAAAGTTACCATTGATAGCATACCCAGCATCCTTGATTACTTTTCTGCAAACAAGCTCTCCGTAAATTTTAAGAAGTGCAATTTTATGATTTTTCGGAATTCGCCCAAACCACTAGTAGGATGCCCAAACCAACTCCAGTTTGGCACTTACCAAATACCATTAGTGAATAAAACAAAATTTCTTGGGGTCTATTTAGATAGTAGATTGACCTGGAAAGCCCATATTAACGAAATCGAAAACAAAATATCTAAAAGTTCTGGTATTATTTTTAGACTTTCAGCATTTATTCCTCAAAACATCCTTCGTACTATATATTGCTCCCTTATTCTTCCTTATCTCCACTATTGCAATATTGTCTGGGGGAACACTTATCCGTCGTACCTAAACAAACTTCTTTTACTACAAAAAAAATGTATTAGAAACATTTCAAACTCGCCTCCAAGAGCCCACTCAGATCCGTTGTTTGCATCCCTTTCCCTTTTAAAAATTTACGATATAAATTGCCTTCAACAATGTATTTTTGTATACTCTTGGTTAAATTCCCTAATCCCCGCTCAATTTCAACCCCTGTTCAAATTCAATTTCAACTATCATAGTCATAACACAAGAACCTCAAATAAAATACATATTCCATTACACAAAACACTATCTTTCCAACATAACATTCAGTTTTCAGGGCCAAAATATTGGAACAACTTACCCAAACACATAACTGAATCGCCAACAAAAAAACATTTCACTTTTAAGCTAAAAAGGCATCTATTATCCACATATAATCACTGAATCCTTAATAATATTAATTCAAATTTCATTGATATTTTCAATCGGTTTTTTTTTGTTTACTTTGGTTTTTTTAATGATTTTTTGATTTTTTTTATTGTTTTGGCAGCCCACCACAAGTTTACACTTTCTGGGGTTCGCCTCTCTTATTTAAAATTGTTTTTTACAAACACTGTTAATAGAAAAGAGAAGAGAAATAAATGTTCTGAAATGAAATGAAAATGAAATGAACTCTAAATACGTCCTATAAAAACCTACGTCCTTACCGAACTGTATACATACGCTCTTGAAATTGCCCAGATGGCTCTCGATTACAGGAACTTTGGCGTTACAACTGGTAATTGTAAAAATGAACACAGAGCGAATGAATAGGCCTACAGTCAAACACGATGTAATCTGTGGCCATTATAATTGCCATCATGAGAATTGTAAAATGAAAAATCAACTTTAGACTTGAATTGTCTATTGCGTGGTATCGGCCTGCCACATTCCTGTCTCATTATTTTATGATGGAGTCGTATCTTCATATTCATAAAATTCGTATCAAACATGGATTGTTTTCTTACAACAACGTCTTGCAATGGAATATTATGTATAATATATATATTTGTTGTACACTACTCATACATCTACTGGTATTATTAGCATTTTCATCCAATCCAATCTCCCAGATATAATTCAGATGATTTTGATGTGACGTCATAGAGAAATGATTGACATTGCCTCCTACTAAAATATTAGAGTAAAGGTTTAAGAAATATGTAAATCCTAGTATTAAAACACATTCTTATTCACATTCCTTTAAATGAAATTAGATAATTATTTTGTCCCGATTAGACACTAAAAGTAAAGTATTGTTCCATGTACCAAGGTAGACTTTTTGGTTCTAACGTTTTTTTCAGCAAAGACCTACTGTACGGTATATAAAAACAAACACATCAGAGTCAAACTTATGTGGAGTTTAATAAGCTCAAAATACATATTCAACAAAAATTTCCAGATAAATAGAAATATTTATAAAATTCAAATTCAATATTGCACAATATTAAAGCCCCCTTCCCTACAATTTGTGACGTTTTGTAAAAATAATACATATATATTACTTTAAAAACATTAAACCATGTCATTCCTTGTCTTAAATGTACGGTTTTATGGTAAATTATGATAAAAAGTGAGAAACAATGCACTACCTAAGTAGCTCGCGGCGATCGACCTCTCGTGGACGGTCTTAGGCCTAGCCTAGCTAGGCTTAGTTTTGTAGGCCTAGCTGGTAAACATCGGTAACGTACGAACATCGTACGCTAGCTATATACCTAGCCTGAAGTTGTATAGTTGCTGCATTAATTGTCTTTCTATTTTTGCCAGACTCCGTTGATACAAATTGGGGAAAACCCGGTATTTTCGCTGAAAAGTTAGGAGTCTTCCATTTGTTTTGGCCTCACGATCGATCGAAAAGTGGGCGAATTACAGGTGAAAAACAAAAATATCAATCCGCGCGCAATGCATTTTGGGATTTATAGCGGGCCGCTATAATTATTAGAATCGACTTATTTTTCACATTTTTAACCGTTTAAAGACGAAAAAAGTTATCGCAATAGGACCATATAGTATTATTTTTACATTAAATATAGTTTGTGATCTTAAATTAGATCTAAAAAACGTAGGGAAGGGGGCTTTAAGCTATAAAAATAGCATAACATAATATGTAGGCCTAATCATTAATTTATTGAAAAAAAATGAAAATACCACAAAAGAAGCTAAAGATTGCAACACATAAAATATAATCATTAATTGTCAGAAACTATTATATACACGAAAATTGACTAATTGCGGAAAATATGAATAGAAGAAGATAATTAAATTATCATTAATAGGGGCCTATATATACAGACATATAAAATGTGCAAATTAAAAATAGAAATATTTATAAAATTCAATATAGCTCACGATATTGTGATTTAATGAAATAAAAGAAAATTGCAATATTAAGAAATCAACAAGTTTATTTCGATATTAGATTTAGGCCTAGATATTTAATACTTTTAATGATTTCATGGTAACTATAATAGATTGGAACCTTTCTATGTTTTCATTGATAATAAAAGGTCATAACAAAACAGTAACATTTTTATAGCTTATAATTTTAATAGACTAATTGAAAAAGAAAAACAAGGTAGGACATTACAGTGTGTTTCAATATACTATCGATTGTAAATCAAACGATTTAATTTTCTTGTCCTTAAGTTTATAGAGACGGAATATTTTTTTTCATTCTTCATGTTTTATGTTTAAAACATGTGATAAGCCTATCACATCTCCAATACAATCACTGTATATGTTATGCGCCTACTTTTAATGGTTTTCAGATAGACCAATTGCTGCAATTCTTCTGAGTGCTACATGATTCCTTCAAAAAGATAAGAATGAACTTACTGCCTTGCATTACCGAGGTTTTAAGCAATAACCTTGATCATTTTGTTTACCGGCTTATGCCTAATATAAAACATCGGTGAAAGAAACATTCGATTAAAATAAAAATTTCCATGGAGAGGTCGTAGGACCGAGGCATATGACAGAACACGGACATTGTCTATTTACAAACTACAGAAAAATATCTTTGGAGACTCTTTAGACTTGCTAAATGAGAAAGGGAAATCCTCCTTTTTAATCGGTGAGGAGCAAAGATCTTATATCTACCTTTGGTGAGGAGCTCTGCGCGTGTGTATTTAATAATAATAATAATATTTATTTGGAACAACACTTTTTGAACAGTGGCACACATGCGTAGATGGTGCGTCCATACCAATTACAAAATTTAATTCAAAAACAATGGAAAATAAAAACTGAAATTAAAATAAAACATATTTGAGATAATGACATAAAATTTGACTCGACGCTAATTCCAAAACTTATTTTCAAACTAAAACTACACTAATACAACTACTAATTTTGCAACATCAATGGAAAAGAAAACACTTTTTTAAAATAAAACAGTTCAAAGTTGTAATACAATTGCATTTCTTAGTTTCCAAGCACGGCTTGTGTACATTTTACAATAACTGTCAAACACAGCATAAATATCGTGAGAATTATTTTTATGAAATAACGTGCTTCCTAGGACATAAATAGGTCACCAAAAATAAAATTAACCCAAGTATCTACACAAGTATTCATTGCAATAAGATTACGTTAAAGTGTTTGCAATTCTTCAATTCTAATACAATGTAACTTAATACTACAAATAAACAGGACATTTTTAACATCTTCTTCACCTGACCCACAAACCTTACACTTATCATTTAGATTATCAATGTTCCACTTATTTGTAAACAAATAAAGACGTGTTCAACTTCAGAGTGTTGCATAAACTGTATTAATTAAATTTTATTTTGTATTAATTAAAACAAAATTAATTAAAACGAAGCAGAGTCAGGTGTGAAATATGTTATAATGGAATATTATATGGAAAATTATTATGTAGAAAATTATATATTAAGATGATATTATAATGAAGAAGAAAAATATTGCATGGGCTGTCAGTATTAACACATTTTTGTTGATAACCATTTTTTGTTTGTTTTTGGCATATTCAAAGTCTGATTTTAATCATCTTAATTTGTTTGTGTTTTTGTGAGTCAAAACATCTTTAAACATGATATGAGTACTAGTCACGCTTCATTTTCATTTCGGCCCAACTCAGGGCCAGAGGATTTCTAGTGTCAGTGAAACATTCAAATGAGTTTCCATACTCTCCATTTAAATGACATGAGAAACAACTTTGATACCACCAGGCGCCTTTAAATTTCTTGGCACATTCGTCGTCATCCCTGTTATCATTATCTCTGTCACGTGTCGAAAAACATTGCCCTGGACCATGCTCTAATACATCAACTAAAAAATAATAGTAAATAAATAAATCTGAATATAGTTATAATGAAATAAATATTACATACTTTCCTAAATTTGGTTAGAAACAAAGTAACGTGTTTTCTTATACAGTATATAAAATAAATGTTTTGAGTTGATGGTGAAAATATTTCACGAATTGAAAGAATTCTCTATTGAATTCTATTGAACTTTTCAACAAATGAAATATTCTTTCCATTCAATATACTTAATATATAAACAAGAAATATTTTTTACAAAAAACGCCGCCCGACATTTTAAAATTAATCATTGTTCTTTTGATTAATTTATGATTAATTATTAAAAAGATGTCCTTTAATCGCAACGATACATACAAATCACAGATAGTTCTTTAATTATTAATCACATGCCCATTTTTTCACTATTTAATTGTATACACAGCATTTGAAAGAAGACATGTGTACCTTTACAACAATGTATTATTTGCCAACAAATATTAATCTACTAATTAAAAAATGGCATTTAAACATGGTCAATGTTGAACTTTAATGTGCTGTAGCCTGTGTGTGTGTGACCCGGGTGTGTGACCTCAACTTGAACTGTTGTAGGCATGCAACTGAATACCCTCTAGAGACAACGTGTGTGCTTGTGTGCTTACACTATAATATAGACTCATGCTTACATTATATTTTAGATTTAACGCCTAAGACGCATGACCCCTCCAATTATGGACCAGGCCATTCCTCATCCAATCGGTGTACACACACTGTACAGCCTAAATGGACGCCGGGGATGTCCATGACTGACTGACGGCTGCGGCTGGCTGCCAAAGTCAGCCGTAGACATCAGGAGCGAGAACTCTGAAATCCGACGGTGGTCCAAATTGGAGGAGTACACTCACTGCATCATGGAGTTATTTTGCTCGATCTCACTTTGTATTTTTTCTTTTTCTGTCTCAAAATGTCTTTTTTTGTAATTGTAATGCGTCCGTCTATGTTTCATGTTTTATCCTTGGTGACTACAAAGACAAGCCACTTTGGCTTCTGTGTGTCTTGACCATAAACTATGTAAACTGTCTGTTGATGTTGAATAAATGTTGTTATTACTTACTTAAAAGAAGTGAAAATCTGTTTATTCGCGTCAACCAATCAAAGGGCAAGAATCCAAAATCGTTCAACCGTGAGCCCTCATAGACTCTCTTTTCCCAGACGTTTTTTGAGTCCAGCAGCTGGAACCTATAAATTATAGTCGAGTTTGCAAATTCGCAAAACTGTCGGCCTTAGATACTAAAACTACCGCTATGAAACAACTTATTAATGAATATGTCCTCATGGAACATAGCTGACTAGAGCAGCGGCGCGAAAACATTAATTATTTTATTACTCTTGTGTATTAGTTCAAAAGCATGGGCCTAGTGTAGTCTAAAACTGTATTTGTGTAGAAGGCTAGGCCACTGTCCTATGTCTTCCTTCTTGGAGAAAACAGGGACTTTTAGATTTTCACGTCCGCTATGTCGACCTCTACCCTATTACGTCATTTTTATGCGCTTGTGGTAGGCGGCTGATACGTTGACTGAGCGCTTGTTCAGTGGCATTTTTACGTTCTCTCTCCGTGTGTACCAGTGGACGTATGACGTCATAACACTGCAAAAGTTTACCAAAAATCATGGCCGAGAATCTCGCGATGATTTTCTGAGAATGTAGTAAAGTGAATTTCAGTCAAAATATATTTGCAAACTGTGAATTATTGATTTTTATTGGTTATTTTAAATAAAACATTTAATAATACAGGTTGTGGCCTGGGTCTTATCACTAGGACGCCAGCCTTCGTTCAGAAAATTAAGGATCTCGGATAGGCCTAAGTCCGTGTACTTTCAACGGCCCAGCGCGGTGGAATAGCACCACAGTGAGCGCTATTATAGAGGTTACAAGGTCAGAACCGAAGGTCAATACGTCATACGTTCACTACTGATACGTCAATGTATGTCCACTTAATCTAAAAGTTCTTATATCCCGAATAAGTCCCGAATGATGTATAGACTGATACGACTATATTATTTTTCTGAACAAAAACACCAACTTGCATTTTTTTAAACCAAAAGCTGAACGTGAACCATTATTATAAATATCACTTTCCGCTAAAGGTAGATTTCAAACGGCACGTGATGCAAGATGTATAGGCATAATATAATGATATATTCTAATTTTGACTTGTAATCAATATAATGAAAATAATCCTATACTGTCAGCAAGATTATTCAATACATTATAGATTACATTAAAATGCAGCACGGGTATAAACCTAACGTCCAGCCACTTTCATGTGATGAAACAAATAAAAAGAGATAGAAAAAACGAAACTAAGTTATACACACTATTAGGCCCACATCATCTCACGCGCAAACTAAAAATTGGAAAATCGCCATACAGCCAAAACTTTAAAAATTGCTCTTTTCTTAAGTACATAACAACACAGCAATAATAATAACATTTTTTTCTCATATTCCAGTCTACTTAACTTTTATTGAAAGTTAGTTAATAGTGCAGGCTTATTAATAATAACAATCTGCATTTACCAGTGTTGCTATTTCTTAGATTTCCAAGTTCCAAAGTGTAGTCGTCACTTTCATTCCTGATTCTGAAGGATTCGTATACTGTATAGTATGCTTCACCAGAAACCGTTTTCATATCAATTCGAAGGTTGTACTTTCCAGATGACGTCATCTCATGTATATTGTCATTCCCCAACCAGAACTCACCGCAAACATTTCCAAAACCATGTTTATACTCCTCCCAATACCGATAAAAATCTATTGAATTATCTTCACGTCGTTGGAAAACCTAAAATATACAATAGTTCTTGTATCTCTGTTTAAAGAATTTGGACCACAGCACAATTGAAAGAGGTTACACTCGGTATCAATTGCGGATCGTGTTACTAGCAACTATTAATAATTATGTAAATAATACAAATTGTAACTATGTTCAAAATCATGTTTGTCCCAACTCTGACGAAGCCCATTTGAACTACAAAACTAATATACCTGTGAATATTGCATTGTCAGGTTTGAAATTATTGGACGAATTGAATGAATAAAATAATGGTTAAATCCAATTGACTATATACAATTGATAAACATGTTGAATAACTTTACCGTCCATCCTCCTCCATCAGTGTCCATATCACAGTATACAAGCAATCCGTTTCTACCACTTTTGGCAATTGGGTATACTCCACTTTTTCTTGACGTTTTCAAAATATCCTGGCAATCCTTCACCTAAATTAAATAAAAATACGGCAATAAAAGGCGGTTGATGAGACACGTAAATTAACTCTTAATAGTATGCCTACGACAGTAAACATTTTAATTTTTCTCATTTATTTTGATTTAAAATTTTTTTTCAATATGGAAAAATAAGTATTTAATTATTGCTCGATGGCTTGACTCCACAATACACAATTTGTTGAAAATGTCAATATCTGATAGTAATTATGTGGGAGAATTTTCCTACAACCCCCACTACTTTTGTGCAAACCGAGGTGCACATGAGTTCCTGTCATGACTATGGTTAATTGAAGTTTTTTTCTTTTAATGAGATATTCAAATCAAAGTGTAAAAAAAACATTAACTTAAGGAGTGATAGGGACGACCGAACTAACTACGTCATGCGAATTATCAAAGCTTCTTTATTAACTACTCCCTTGGAGAAAATACGTACATTTGTTCGAAGTGAGTATACACCCTTATCTCCAGTGTTTCCGAATCTCAAACTGCCAGATAATTCACATGATTTTGATGTGACGTCATAGCGAAATGATTGACAGTGAGGATTAAGACTCAGACACAACACAGAACATAGAGTTACACTTCTTGTTCTAGTAGAAAACGCCAAGTCAGTTCCTTCAGATTTTTGCAGATCATAATGTTTCTTGAAAATTGTAGATCGAATACAGGATTTACCTATTTTAAATAATAGTTAACGTGAAAGGAATACCCACACGAGCGAAATAATAACAATAAAAAAATAATTACAAAGAGAAACACACTGTTTTAGTATTAGATTTTTTTACGGAAATAAAATAATTATTTTGTTCCGAAAACACCATAAATGTAAAGTATTATTCCATGTACCAAGTCGGACTAACATTTTTGAGAAGTTTAGCTCTTCATAAAAACCATCTAACAAACATTTAAGAGGCAAATTTAGGTGGAAATAAAGGCTCAAAATATTTATTCATAAAAAGTTCAATTAAGTGAGTATGGGACATGTTTGTACCATTATGTAAGCGCTATAAATCAGAAAGCAGTATTATGGCTATCTTATGGAAGTATCTTTTTCCAAGCCATTGATTAAACTAATTTATTTATTGCAGAATTTAATCCAAAATTAAAAAAGATTCTAAGCAAAATACCAACAAATGTTTTAATTTATGATTGTTTGCATTTGTTTTCATAGAATATTATTACATCAATAAATACAAATGTTTTATGTTATAATTATAATAAAATAAAAGGTGACAGACATCGTAGATATTAGTACTGGATAATGACAATGTTCAATTCAAATATAGGCCTGTATTTAGGTTAAAATATATTAAGTTAAAGTAGAATTATAAAATGAAACCGCACAGAATTTTAAACGACTACGAGGGATGTACAACACGCTTTTCAAAATTTGTAGTAAATATTTTATGTCATATTTTAAGTAATATCTATTTTTATGTAAATCAAAGTTTGATATACTGGTTTTAAGTAATACTTAATGTAGTGAATACTTCTTACCATTAATTTGTAGGCCCTAATTGTATTTCTTATGTGACCTTGATTTACTATAATTATTGTGGATTTGCTTCCTTCAATATGGTTTTGTCCAACATAGTGCACTCATAATACCAAAGCAGAAGGAAGTAAGAGACATTTTGAGCTAAAATAACACTTTTTAAATTGTTGTACTAATATACCTAGAATAGTCTCATAATTACCTGTATAAGCCCATATAAACACATTTCACCATAAACAAAAACATTGCTTGATTACTCAAAACTATCAAGTTGTCCCATACTTCCCTTTGCCTTGGTGGGGCAGAACACTATGTATTCATCTTTCTTTAAAACAACATGCCCCCACAATCGAGGGATGAGAAACAAAACCGGATAATTTTCAGATCCGTGGTTTCCCCCATAAAATGAAGGGAAAGTCTAGATATCATGTGTTAATCAGCGCATGGCACCAACATTCAAATAATAATCTTTTTCCATTAAGAATAACTAGAGGGTGAGCTCGCTTCGCTCGCTCCCCCTCTAGGAAGTGTAGACGATGGTTCTCGGATAATGTTCTTCTTGTACGTTTTCTGTCGATTACCATTATTGAAGATGCTTGACATTCGTAATAACTAAACTACTTTGTTTCACAGTGTTAGATGATTAATAACATTTTAAAGTATAGTTTTTATTGTTTGGTAGGGCCCTTTGGGGAGGCGGAGTTCATTTGAGGGAGGTGCTTATTCGAGGGATATATGTTAAATTTTTTAGTTTTAATAATATGGTAACATTTATAATCAAATGAAATCCTCTAATAGATACGAAAAGTGGTAAAAAAGAATAACAAATGCTTGGTAAATTGTAGATAACAGTGCGATGAATTCTACTACAAATAGTATAATTGTGTTATTATAAATGTGGATGGACGGTTATTAGATAGTTGGGTTGGGGGTGGGGATTATTATTCAAAGTGATGTTTTATTGGAGAGGCGTTTATTCAAATAAATACCATCCTAATACTTATTAATATATTATTTAATTTAAACATCTTTTGAAACTGCCGTGACAGAGTGGGCCCAAGAAAGAAGACATTACGGCTTGCAACATGGGCAGACATCTCGGTCCTAACGGGACACAGGAAGATAGCCTACAGTTATTCCTGCCAGCTTACTCAGAAAAAAACTCAGCTATCGGGATTTCACTCGATTTTAAACAAAATGTCTTATCATCAAATCTCCCTATGTAATTTTATAATACTATTCCCCACAATATATTCCGATTCTTTATGGCGTATATTTAATTTGATCTTTATTAATTTGCAGTATAATTTCTATTTTTTAACTACTGTACCTTCACACACGCGCGGTATGTTTTAAAATAAACAAAAAACTGAAATGGCTATGACTATGGTCAACTTAAGCTGCAGTCCTACTATCTGATTTTTTTTTCGTCTTCCAAAGGGACACTGTATTGGTTGATGGAAAGTGCCTATTTCCAGTCAAATCTATTATTTTAACTGCTCCCTTGTGTAGGCCTATAAAAGAGAGAAAATAGTTGAAACCAGGTTGTTGCAAGGTGTAGTTATCGTAAACCCGGAAATTACTTTGAGCGCGAAGAATTGAAATTGAGTTGAAAATCTACTGTTGAAATCATAAATTTTGTTAAAAAACTCTTTATAATATCTTTGTAAGATAGAAATATGGAACAATAGCGTCGAACTGAACACTAATGTTATCAAATCTACGTTTCGCGGTACATCTGAGATAGATAAGGTAGGTATCCAAGGCGGAGATTTGTACCGAAGTTTTTGCATTGTGCTCGCCTATGTCAGAATTAACCATAATTTATATATAGACTAGAGGGTGAGCTCGGTTCGCTCGCTCCTGCTCTAGGAAGTGTACACGATGGTTCTCGGAATGATAAAGACTCGGGTAAAAAGTTTTAGAAGGACATTCTGGCCTGGACGATTTCGATCGGTTACCATTATTTAAATGCTTTTGATATTCGTAAAACTAACCTACTCACTAACCTGTTTCACAGTGTCTTAGATGATTAATAGCGTTTTAAGTATAGTTTTTATTGTAGATATGAAAAGTGGTAAAAAAGAATAACAAATGCTTGGTAAATTGTAGGCCTAGATAACAGTCCGATGAAATCTACTCAAAAAATAGTATAATTGTGTTATAAATATAATACAATATTGTGTGTATAAATGTAGAAGGGTGTTAATTAGATGGTATTTGGATGGGAGGAAGGGGGGGGGGGGCGGGGAGAGAGGCGATAATTAAATTAATTGATGTTTTATTTGGGAGGTGTTCCGGGCGTTTATTCAAATAAATACCATCTTAATTGGTATAATTCATACATTATTCCGCGACACAGTGAGCCGTTTTGGCCTAAGAAGGAAGACGTTTTCGACGGCTTGCAACATGGGCAGAAGTATCCCAGGGTCCTGACGGGACACAGATAGCGCATAGTATACATAAAGTCCTGGCAGCTTACAACAACTCGACTATCGGGGTTTCATTCGATTTCAAAAGCTCTTATCATCAATTCTCTCGATGTAATTTTATATAATTATTTTCCACGATTTACTCCTATGTTTTATGAATATATTTAATTTGATCTTTATGTACTACAGTACCTTCACACGCGCGGTCCGAAAATAAACAAAAAACCAAACGGCCAATTTAGTTGAAACAGGGAGTTGTTTTACAACTCCCTGGTTGAAAACAACCATGCAGGGAACTTGCAAGGTGATTCACACACCGTGAACCCGGAAATTACTTACCGCGCGTAGAGTTAAAATTTACCGATTGAAATCAGAAAATTTCTTATAAACCCTTTATAATATCGTCCTAAGATAGAAATATGGAACAATATCGTAATAGTGGAAACTAATGTTATCAAATCTACGTTTCGCGGTACATCTGAGATAGATAGACGTAGGTATCCAAGGCGGAGATTAGTACCGACGTTTTTCCATTGTGCTCGCCTATGTCAGAATTAACCATAATTTATATATAGATACAAGATCTTTAGTAAATGTTAAAGTTTTAGTTGATAAGATGGAAATATAAATTTTAAATTACCACTATTAATTAACATTTTTTTTATCAAATCGCTTAATTAGGCCTACAGATAGAGGAAAATAACGAAAAATAGCAAGATTGATTAAATTATCTTTTAGAATGAATAAAAACAGTGGTTAACGCCACAACAGAGGGGAAAAATAATGCAAGACCTAAACATCACCTGTTTTATCTGACAATAAAAGTGTTTCGTCCTACCTGAAGTTGTGATTGGGATAATAATAATACTGTGCATTACAAAGATAGCGATTATACGAGTAAATCCGTAAACCATTTTGAACAATAATGCTTCTTCTTCTTCTTTTTCTATTATCGTACTTCAACAAACGATCATTAATCTGCTGTCAAGCGAAATTTGTTGACTATCATTGGCAAAGATTTAAAATAACAGACGTTTTATAAAATTGTTTTTACTGTATATAGTCATAAATTTTGCAAGCGCGTCATAAATCCAGCTTTTAGTATCACTAACAAAATTAATCTTAGTATCAAAACAATTATCGTGCAATGTACGTTATCATTTGCTTTTATGAGTTTATCCAAGGAAGTCACCAGTATTAAAGCAAAACGAAAGTAAATGAGAGTTATAAATGCGCCGATTGAAGAAATTAGTAGGATTTGGTAGCCACACTTTATTTTTGTTTTAGCACAATCGAAATTAATTTAGTTTTTTATTCAAGACTATTTTGGTGTTCCTTTAGAAGGACCGGCGAATAGTTTTTTCTTTCTTTCCAACAAAAAAAACTGTCACAGAAAAGAATATGTTATTTTAAGGAAATTATTTTCACTGGTTTTTTTCTACATATTTTTATAATAATAATAAAGGGATATAATAAAAAAAACAGCATTTTCAACATAATACTCAGACAATTAAAAAAACAAGATATGCTATTATACAGTCTTTTTAATAATAGGCCTATATCGATTGTAAAATAAACGATTTTACTTTCTCGTTCCTTAAGTTTATAGAAACGAATAATTTTTTCCTTATTCATGTTTACAACTGGGACAATCCGCGGTTTGTATGTCTGTGAAGTTGGTTTATTCAAATTCAAATATTTTTTTAAAAACATAGTTTAATAACAATAATTTGCGTAATAACTGTCTAATTGAGGTGTTATTTCATCAACATGTTAGCCTGGACTTCCTCTATTTCTTCCGGTCAAAGTGCAATAACATTTTATGCATTTACGCCCTCTACTGCCAATAAGTAACTAGCTTTTACGAACGTTATAACACTTGACCTACTATCATTTTCAAAATATTTTAGTATGAATCGTTGTATTGTCTCCCAAAACATGAAAAATGAAGATTAATTAAATCAAACTTTGAATAGGTTATTTTGTAGTTTTAATAAAGTGAATCACTTCTGTAGAAAAAAACCTGAAAAAATAATGTTTCACTTATAAAATAACATGATAAATGGTTAAATTCAACCAAAAATCCATTGGCTGGCAGCCAATTTGACCATTGTTTGCTTTAAATTCCAGTTTTTTCAGGAAAATAATTTTTTTTTCGATCCAATTTTTGGTCGAAGTCAATAACTATTATGTGACATTAAAATAGCATATTCAACAACAAAAATTTAAAAAAATTATTTTTCAGGGGGCAATACATCTTTAACCTACTCTACCATTTGCAATCCGAAAGCCGTTCGATTAGTTTAACTACGCCTTTTAATTACTGTTTGCAGATTGCTTTTAACTTTTCGTTAGCTTTACTGCCCGTTATTTAACGCTGTCTTTCCAGGAGCATTTTTTATGCCAACCAAGATGGGGATCAGTCAGGGGTGAATCAGAATGGTTTGTCTCCTGCGCGAGACCCACCTTCGGTTGCTTGGGGAAAAACGCCACTCCTGTTGGACATTTATTTTGTATCGGTCTTTGTTTCTTTTAAATGTTTTATGTTCATCTCACTTTTTTCATATTGTAAGTCAATACTTATACAATTAATGATAACAAGCAATACTATGTTCATACTCTTAGCTCATTTGATTTAGCAATTGTTGAATACATACAATTCTGTCAAAATTTGATCTTACCTAAAACGAATATTTAATAATAATAAGCATTGGCTCACAAAAGATGTAAGAAGGGAATTACTTAAGAACTATAATTGCATCCAAAAAAACAAAATCAACGAGATGGAAAAGAAAAAGATTCAAAAATGTGTAAATAAGAAAATCAAAGCATGTAAAAAAGAATATAGAGAAAAAATTGAGAACAAATTCAAATGTCGGGACACCCGTTAGGCCTGGAATGGAGTTAGGACAATTACTGGCAGGTATGGGTAAGAAAAATAATGAAATAGTTTCAAACCAAATGATTTTAATATTTTTTATTCTAGATTTGATGAAATAAATTTTCAATGTGAAATGACTGCATCTGCTGAAGGGTTTGAAAATGAAATGAATGATAAAAGTGCAATAAAAATTGATGTAGATGATGTTAAGAAACATATGGAAAGTGTAAATGTTAGTAAAGCAAAGGGTTCGGACGGTGTATCAGGGCGTTTGATTATATCATGTGCCTCTCAGCTTTCACCAATAATAAGCCAGCTTTTCCAGTGTTCGCTGAACACGGAGGTGGTACTTGATCTATGGAAGGTCTCTGAGATAATACCTGTGATAATAAATGTGTAACCCTAAAATCATTAACGACTTCAGACCAGTGGCATTAACATCTGTTCTAATGAAGATTCTTGAGAAGATTGTTAGAAATCAACTAATATCTTAATGTAGTGATTTTATGGATAATAAACAATTTGCATATCAATGTAATAGAGGGGTCGATGATGCTATTATAACCTTGTTAGACCTGGTGGTTTCACATTTAAATAAGAAGGGGACCTATAGCTATAGGTTGGTAAAAATAAATGGTTTATTGGCATTTTGTGGATTTTATGGAAAAATATAACAACTTTGCGAGTAATTTGCGACCAAAACTATCACCTTTTGACCAGTGGTTGATGTTATGGTCATTTTGTTAAGTTGGTCAGAAAGGGGGTTTCCGTTGACTTCTGGAAAATGTGTCCATTAGAGTGTATAGAAATATGGGTCTTCTGAGTATTTTGACACCAATTATAATATTCCAATACATGTTATGTAATGTCCTAATTTTGACCATGTTGACCATTTCGCCAAGCATCCCGAAATTTATTTATTTATTTTTTAATTTGAAAGAGAAAAGAGACTTTGATAATTTCTAAAACCACAGGCCAAAATTCCTAAAAAATTAATTGTGAACAAATTAAATCTTTACTTTAAAATTCTAACGTTATAGTTTTAAGACAAGTACATTCATAACTTTGATCTTGAACTTACGTAATGAAACGTGTTTTGAACATGCAAATGAAGAAATAGCCTACGTTTTTGTAATAATATATTTCTTTATCCAACGTTGATACCCCTTGTACATTAACATGCAAATAAAGACATTATTTATTCCAGGTTTATAATACACAAACATGGACCAATACATTTATATGACCATCGACATTGCCTTGATCTTATTGTTTCGTCTGAATGTGTGTTTGAACTTCAACAACTTTTTGAAATATCGGGTTTTTAAAAATAAATAATTGATATGAAATTATTTAAAAAGACACGTAGCAAATTGCGTGCCATACTTTTAAATTGACGTCCCATAGGTTGTGCCACAAAAAACATAATTTATCATCAGCAAAAGATAATTTAGATTTTCAGGTAATAAACAAGTCAAACCCAATTTTTGTAATTCAGTAATCTATAACTATTGCGGAATGATGTATTTTTTAAACTGTGTCGATTTGATGACGAATCATCAAATTGCTAGGCCTAGGCTAGGCCCTACCTAGCTAGCTCGAGTGTAGGCTTAGCCTAGGCCTAGCTAGGCTATTATAGAGGCCCAGTACGGTCTGTAAGTAGTGGGGAACAGACGATCGGGACCACGGACGATCGGGCCCAAGACGATCGGGCCCAGAAAACGTGGTCCCGATCGTCTTCAGCGTTGGGCCCGATCGTCATACCAGTTGGGCCCGATCGTCCAGTGTTTTCAGAACCACGTTGGGCCCGATCGTCTTACCAGTTGGTCCCGATCGTCTTAGTAGCGTTGGGCCCGATAGTCGTTTGTGTTATATAAAATAATGTGCCACATTTCATCATTTTTAATTCCTAGTGCTAGTGTCAACATGCTTTTCTTGCGTAATTAAGATTTTAATTAAAAAGGTTAATTAGATTTTGTTCTGATTTTATCATAATTTTCCGCTAATTAACACTAGGCCTAGGTACTGCTGGTTTTAAGAATTTCTTACCAATACTCTCAATTTATGAATAAATGTGATTGATTTGATTGTTATTATTGTGTTGTTTGTATTTGCGTATTTATTTTTTTTTATTTTCCGAGAATGTTTGGTGTCAGATGAAATCGGTCGCGCTTGAAATCGGTCGCGTTTGAAATCGGTCGCGATAAAACAACTTCCGGTATTTTGTATGGCGCGCCGCTAGAGCTATACTTTTGATTATATCGGTCGCGCTATTTTGTTTGGATCGAGCGGGATGCATGCTAGAGCGGGATATACATTTTTCGTTTATATATATTTAATTGATATTTTTTAGGAACTAGATTATTTATATGGATATTTTATATTTGGTTAATAAATATTTATTGTCAATCATTAAATTTTTTTTTTTTTTGTATTTCACAAGTCTCGGCCAGGACTGTGTCTGTTCAAAATGGCCATTTCTAAACACGTTTAAATATTATATTAGGCATAATATTATATAAGGCATATAATAATTTACCTCTATTTATATGTACTGTAATTAATATATTATATAGAGAATATACGTCTGTCGTGTCTTTTATTATGCAAACAATTACGTATGATTTTAGGATATTAATAAAATATATAGATAATATGCCGATATAAATCAATCTACCGGCCTACAGTAGGACTATGATGTACAATGATTGATGTGAGAATAATAATGTATGGATAATAAAGGTGGACACGATTCTCAAAGAGGTAATCTGCACTATTTAAACATTTAGGCCTATATTTACGAACGGCGTATGAATGTGAGACACTGAGTTGCACTTACTTAAATTTACATTAAATGATTACTGTATTATAAATGAAGAAATAAAAGCTATTCAAATTAAAATCTATAGTATCGCCGACGTATATAGCCTACGTAAATTATATATAAATCATACTGTCAACTGTCATCTTTACCTCGCCATGGACAACGATCGTACGTGTTTTGTCCATGAGTTGACACACTAACAAGTGCGTGTTTTTTTAAAAGGGGAAACCCCGTCAGTAAAATAACGTATTGTTAGAGGAAACAGCTGCACGATCATAGAAGGCGCATCTCCGATATGGCTTATGTGGGGGGTTATTTCAGTTACTCGCTTTTCAACCATCCGCATATAAATGATCATTTTACTAAAAACTATTTTAAACATTAGAAATAAAAATATACACGTGATTTGCCTCAACAATAATCATTATACACTTAATATTATCCTACATAACGGATAGAAATAAAATAAGGAAATAAAAATAAGGTGATCGAATAGTATGTTGTTAACGACATGGATATGATATAATCTGCCACAGTATGCATAAGTATAAAAATGGATACGCTGTCTTTACGGGCTATATTGTAAAAATTATTGTTTTTAAATAAATAATTGTTCTCTTTTACGTAATTGTTTGCATAATAAAAGACACGGCAGACGTGTATTCTCTATATAATATATTAATTACAGTAGGCCTACATATAAATAGAGGTAAATTATTATATGCCTAATATAACATTATGCCTAATATAATATTTAAACGTGTTTAGAAATGGCCATTTTGAACAGACACAGTCCTTCTCCGAAACCTGTGAAATACAAAAAAAAAAAAATTAATTTAATGATTGATAATAAATATTTATTAACCAAGTAAAAAATATCCACATAAATAATCTAGTTCCTAAAATATATCAATTAAATCTATATAAACGAAAAATGTTTATCCCGCTCTAGCATGCATCCCGCTCGATCCATACAAAATAGCGCGACCGACTTCAAACGCGACCGATTTCATCAAAAGTATAGCTCTAGCGGCGCGCCATACAAAATACCGGAAGTTGATTTTATCGCGACCGATTTCAAACGCGACCGATTTCAGACGCGACCGATTTCATCGTAAACCGAATGTTTTGGGCCCGATCGTCTTGTTTGTTGGGCCCGATCGTCTGGGCCCGATCGTCTCTGGGCCCGATCGTCTTTCACCCTTGATGGGCCCAATCGTCTCACGATTTGGGCCCGATCGTCTTGAAGTGGGCCCGATCGTCTGGGCCCGATCGTCCGTGGTCCCGATCGTCTGATAACCTAAGTAGGCTAGCTGACCATAGCTAGACCGGGTCTAGTAGGCCTAGGCCAGGCTCTAGCTAGATATAGGCTATTCCTAGTAGTAGGCCAAGGGCTAGGCTTATTAGGTAGGTGAACAGATTGTCGGATCCGATCAGAGGATGAATTTTAGGTTATTGTATATTGGGTCTTATTAACCTGTCCTAGGCTAGGATCTAGCCTATATAATAGCCGCTGCTACTGCAGTTTCGCACCTAAAACTGGGCATAAGATTTTGACATCTGATCTGATTGGTCGATTATTGCCGTTCCAAGTTACTGTACCCCGGCTGGAGTAAAATATATTGCCACTGTATTATGTATAGTAAATGGAAAGTCAGCTAAATACTTAATAACTTATTGAGAGAATTTTTTTCTTTAAAATATTATTAACAATCCTTAAAGACCCATTCCCTACAATGTGTGACATTTTGTAAAAATAATGCATATATATTACTTTAAAAACATTAAACCAGGCCATTCCTTGTCTTAAATGTATGTTATATTGTTGCTGCATTAATTTTCTTTTTGTTTTTGCCAGACTCCCTTGATACAAATTGGGGGAAACTTTGAATTACAGAAGAAAAACAAAAATATCAATCCGCGCTCAATGCATGTTGGGATTTATAGCGGGCTGTTAAAATTATTAGAATTGACCGTATAAAGACGAAAAAAGTTATCTCAATTTGACCAATGTTATATTATTTATTTTTACATTAAATTAGTTTTTGACGTTGAATTAGATCTGAAAAATGTAGGCAATGCCGGTACTTTAATTGGTATAAAGAAATTTAAACTCTATCATGTCAATAATAACTTAAATTTGACAAACTATGAATACACTATAGGCTACTTCTTGCAAGTTTCACTCCAGTCAGAAGGAGTAAGTATGTCATATTCAACCATCACCGACCAACAGCATCGGGCCACCGCCTCTCAGAACATACAATAACAAAAAAAAGAGAATAAAAGATAAAACATAAATACAAAAGCATGGGAGTTTTAAAAAAAAGTTATCAATAGCTAGCGCTACGGGAGCCTTGAAAACTCATCCATGTCATACATTTTTTGTCGCATGCAACGTGACTCTACAGCTCACTATGTGGTCGTTCGGTTGGGTGGTTTGTAGACACTAACTTGAGCACGCGACTGCAGCTTATTTGTACTGTATTGTAAAAGATATGCTAATGGCTAGGGAAACGTGATACCATATCAAAGTTTCTGTCTAGCGGCTTGGTGTGTAAAGGAAATTTGTTGTCTGGGGAATAGACCATACTGTACAACCCGTATCTCCTTTATTACATCACTTTGAGCAGCCTGCTGGTCAAAAAAAGTCAATGGTAAACTTTGTATTGATACACCACTGGAGGGAATGTTATTTACTGTGCTATTTGCAACCAGAAGATTCAGGATGGTACCATATTTTTAGATACTTTTTAAAACAAAATCTGTCCTGGTTCTTACCCAGTTGCTTAGTAATGGTACTTTAGGCCACTTGCAATGATACATGACCAAAACACACTTCACATGGGTTTCTAAACTATCTGTGTTGCTCAGACAAACTGTTACTGCTACTAAAGTATATTTGTGACCCGATCTGGCAAAACCCTACTTTTGTCGGAAATATTCATTTTGTATTTTTTTATATATTTGGATTATTTGAATCATAAGCTTTGTAGTGGTGTTTATTTCATAAAAATTGAGTAAATATTTAAAAAGTTATTACATTTTAAAAACTTACAAATCATTCAATTAGTTTACGAGAAAATCGCGTTTGAAGTTTGCAATGAAATTCTTTTTGATACGCGCTGAAAACTCACTCCGTAGCAACGCGGAATTTTGGTCTAAGGCACAATGACGTCATACCAGGAAGTGTGTGCGATATAATAGCAGCGTGCACATCATAGTCAATTTGACTGATTTCAGACGCCGTTTTAACCTATTTAGTCACTCGAATTAACTATTTTGCACTATTGAAAAACAGCATTATAACGTCAAGCTTATTTTAACTGGTTTCGGAGGTGTTTACGATATCAACAGCGAAAAACCAAGCAGGCCTAGCTAGCCTAGGCCTATTCAGATTTTCGCCGTCATCGCCTGTACCCTACTGATGGGTGTTCATCAGGCCGTGTATGGCAGCGGTGCATCGACATTGGGGCTGGCGTTAGTAGTAAACTAGCCTAGACAAGTTTGGCGCCTTGCAGAGTCACAGCTTGCTAGCTACTTACATTGTATTGACGATTTAATACATTTGTTTGTTTTTATAACTTGGAAGATTCGCTGTAATGTTTGGACTTGAATGAGTTTAAAAAACATTTAAGATGAAAGGACTGGACAATAAATTAAATAAATAATTAAGAGCCGATTGGATATATAAAATGTATAAAGAAAATTATTTATTGACAATAAAGCTAGGCCCAGTAGTAGTACTAGTAGGCCTACAACCATAATAAAATTAAGGCCTATAGCCCAAAAAATATAGAAAATACAATTGAATTTATGACGTGAATTGTTAAGTTTTGACTTGTCTATTTTACTATGGAATAAACAAATACAGGCTACAGCTATTTCAGAACACTTTACTTTGAATATTAAAATCGTTTTTATTCCAATTTACGACATGCTGTGTGTAAAATGAAAATAAACCTCACAAAAATGTAAACAACTTTTTATTTCCGCGCGTAGAGCGTATAACATCTAGCGCGTTGACCAATAACGTTTGTTATTGCGATGATGCGCCATAGCAACACACGCAGTTCGCTGTTCCAGAAACTTCGAAGAACCGAATTTTCTGAAATTATGTCATAGTAAATCAAAGTTTTCATTGGTTCATTCTTCAAACTCCGCCCTAAAACTTCCATATTTGGAATGTCAAATAGATGAGCTTTATTTTGATGTGTGACCTTTCAACATTGTGCAGCGAACTGGCGATCAAAATGTCGTCAAACTCTGCAACTTTCAACTGAATTTACGCAAAATTTTAGCGTAGATCGTGAATAAATTGTTAGGCTTGAGGAAAATACATGTTTTTAAAACTCTCTTTTTTCATAATTTTAATTAAATTTCGGAAGTTTAAATCAGGTAGACGTATTCTTAAATAGTGAAATATTTCGAAAATGCAAAAACATGTAATCTGCCAGGGTAGTCGATTTGGACGTATTTTGACTGATTACGTGAATTTTGAATTGCCGACAAAGAGAGGGTTTTGCGAGATCGGGTCACATTTAAAGGCATCTTTCTCTGTCCCAAACTGAACATGTAAACAATTTCTGACCACAATTTGGGAACATCAAACATCATTATTTATCCTAACACATCACTGTTGTTAGATGCATATTGCTTTAAAATAATGGTATTTTAAAAAGGTATAACTAAACTTGTGTCTTTTTTATTATGTTTTGCATCACAAACCTTTGAATTACAGAAGAAAAACAAAAATATCAATCCGCGCTCAATGCATGTTGGGATTTATAGCGGGCTGTTAAAATTATTAGAATTGACCGTATAAAGACGAAAAAAGTTATCTCAATTTGACCAATGTTATATTATTTATTTTTACATTAAATTAGTTTTTGACGTTGAATTAGATCTGAAAAATGTAGGCAATGCCGGTACTTTAATTGGTATAAAGCTATGGAATCAACTTATAAGAAATATAAGAGAGAGTGAAAATATATCAATATTTAAAAAACTATTACTAAATAAATGCATTAATAGTTATAAAGAAACAATATATCTTTGCGAAAACAACATTTGTAAAATATGTCTAACTTTAACTTAATTAATTACATTTTCGTATATATTCTGAGACTGTGATGTATATATATATATATATTATATTATAGTACGTTGTATTTTCCTTCATTTATTTACTACATGAAAACATTTTTGTAATATATTTGTAAATTTATACTTTAAGTTAGGGTGCCACAGATTAAAAGCTTTGCTTTCTTGTGGTTATCCTGTTTTTCACACTTTATTGTACTTAATTTTTTATTTATATTTTTATGAATGTTGTGTGAAAAATAAAAAAAGA
Organism: Antedon bifida; assembly: GCF_963402885.1. Classification (NCBI taxonomy): domain Eukaryota; kingdom Metazoa; phylum Echinodermata; class Crinoidea; order Comatulida; family Antedonidae; genus Antedon; species Antedon bifida. Next base: position 14,122,143 of record NC_136227.1, read on the forward strand.
ATCAATCAATCAATCAAACCTGAGTCGTGCCCATGAACATTGCTTTAGAGATGGCAACAATTTACAATATTTTTCAAATATTTAATCAATTGTTTTTATTTTTTAGAATAATTATAGCTAATAAATAAAGATGGCAGACGTAGAAGCAGAAATTTCTTATCCATTAGAAGTTGTATACTGTGGATGTGAGTGCTGTTCTCAATTATTTATTGTATGCTATAGTATAAAAATAATGAATGTTTAAGAGTGCATGCAATGGGCCAAATACTTTGTGAAACATTTCATCTTTCACGGAATAAAATTGCATTGCACAAATACAAAATTTTTTCATTCATTTTTTTCACACCTACTGTACTCTTAACGAACATTTTTTTTAAATGGTGGATTTTCGACTGCGCAGTTAACAACCTTGCGTCACACTCTGACGTAAGAGTTAAGTAGTATGTCTATTGAACATCATGTGACCCACAATCCTCCAAATCAAATAAGAATCTGTTCAGGTGTATTATAATCCTATCTTAATACCATTATATGCACATAGATTAACAAGTGGGGATTTTTTAGGCCTATTATAAATGCTATATTGAAATAAAGAATGAAAATGTAGATAAAAATGTACATATAATGTTTTAAAAAAAAATTATAACTTCTAAAGTTTTGTAGAGTACCTTTAAGTTTAAATGTTAAACAAGTTCAATCTGTCATGTCATAATATTAAAGCTGAATTGGATTTTTTTTGTTTGTTTAATAATCTTCTTTTTTTATTGTAATGATTATAGATTGTACCATGCAACCTGAATTGTGTGAATACGGTCCTGAATATGAAAAGTGTAAAGACTGGTTGCAGGAGAACTTCCCAGACATGTTTGAATCTATGATGTCGCTGAATGATGGAGATGCAGAGGGTGGTGAAAAGAAGAAAAAACAAAAACGAGGTCAGTCAAATATAGAAGGGACGATCATATCCCAGCATTTCAACTTTCAATCCCCTTTCCCGTCCATTGTAAGTCTTGAGTTTAAATGTATGTTTATTGAAATGTGCTTACCTTCAAATCCCAAGGTCTAGGGTTCAATCCTGGAAAATTGTAATTCACGATTTATTTACGGTACAGCTAGAAATTACTTCAAAAGTTTCTGCTCCGTTTATGTGAGGTACCCCACATTTCCGCTCTATGGATGTCAGGTACTCCACTAAGTATTTTATTTATTTTTTATTTTTCAAAGGAGGAAAAGGAGTTTTAAAAACCAAAAAGAAAGCAGAACCACAGACTATTACAATACGCCGACAACAAAGAAACAAAAAGAAAACCGTTACAATTATAAAAGGTCTTGTCACGCATGGTAAGATTTGTAGCAGCTCTTTATTGATTTTATATTTGTGAATAAAGAACACATAATGTAATGGAAAAAACATAAAGTTAGATTATTTTTTAGAAAGTTTAATTAAAGGATCCATATTAGGGCATACATTTCTGCTGTTAATATAAACTATAAATCTATTTAACTGATAATAATCAAAAAGCAGAAATGAGCATCGTCAAATTAAGCCTTTTTTTTTTAAAGTGGTGCTACAGAACTTTTTCATAAAATTATGAGATAGGAATTTTACTGATTTTCAATTATTCAAAAACCCTAACCACATAACTCTTTCTAATTAAAATAGTATATTCCTGTGTAAAATTGATTGGTCCTTCAATTTATATACTTTTTTCTATAAGGAAAGTACTTACTAATTTTCATAAATATCAGTTTCGATGAATTTGCTATCTTATAACATTACAAGAAATGTTATAATAACCAATGCATTCTATTAGTGGCAGGTTTCCTGCTGTCAAATGTGACTAGAAATAAATATATAGTGCCATTACTAAAAAACCTAAAATGAATTATTTTTCTATAGGAATTGAACTACCTGCGGCGGCAAAACGTTTCTCACAGAAGTTTTCCTGTGGCTCATCTGTAACTGGTGAGGATGAGATCATTATACAGGGTGATGTCACAGATGATCTCATAGACCTTCTAGAAGAAAAATACAAGGTAATCTTATTCAGTCTAATTCAATGTGATTTGTCAATCTTGAATGAATAATGCTGAGGTTGTGAGGCAGCCCACTAAATCAAAACCCTTTTATTTAGGTGAATTCTGTAACTGGTCACTCGCAAACAGCTCACATTTTTCTATTCCCACTGCACGCATAGACAGCGTGGAGTTTGGGGAGATAGATCTGTTGATTATCTGCACAAAACAGCCTATGCAGACAGATAAACAATCAACGCCTACTGCTTGACTAATAATGCAGAAGTTTCTTTAATATATCAGTCTGTTTAAATTTTCGTTACATGCCTGATTTAGTAATCTGGTATGATGGTACATGTGATCAAGGTAATATAGATTGGCTAGAGGGCAGACTCCAATGTTATCACAGTTAGAAAAATGATTCGATTTATAGAGAACGAACCAACAAGATGGCGGCAATTGTATACGCCCCTACGCAGTCACGCACTACTACACGTGTGTTGTACGATATGCCTCGCAGCCTGTTGAGCGTATAAACACATTCTATATGATTATGATCTTGTATACTAGAAATTATTTATTCCATGGTGATTAACAATATATTTGATTTTATAAAAAATCAAAAATATTTGTGATTTATGTGGTCTTTATTTATTATTTTAAATTTATATTTTTAAATTTCCAGTCAGGAGTCCCCGCTCTAGCCTATCTATATAAACATTTTCCATAGCCTCTGCACATTTTACCTCACTAAAATGATTAGTATTTTTGACTATTTGCATATTTATAAAAAACCACTAGTGAGTGACAATGCCTGTACCACCAGTCAAGAAAGAAACAGGAAATATAGCTCTTTCTAATGCAGTTTGACTTTAGGAACTTTCATAAGTGCAAATTCTGTAAAATGAAGGTACTATCAAAGGTTATTTCCAGCATATTGTGCACACCCTTATACCTATTTAAAAAGATATTTATTTTTATTTTTTGTTTTTAGGCCAAGGATTACCAATAGTAAACTAATCACTGTCCTATCAGATATAGGTGGTAATCCCCCTGATACAGGGGCTATTTAATGAACTACTGTAATTCACAGGGGTAAGCCCCTACTTGTTTCAAATGTTGAACTGGGTTCTTTAAAGTGCACACAGGAAAACTGTGTACACTGGACCTACAGTTATAGTCTTTATCCGAAACTTGTCTTATTTATTATGTCATTGGCATTATATATGTTTTTCATTAAGATTCAATGTTATGAATTCATTTCTTTTCTTTTAGATTAATGAGGAATTCATTGAAGATTTAGGAATGAAAAAGTGAAGTCAACATTAATTTAAATGGATGAGACGTGTTGAGTGCTGTACTGAGCCACACCCATTACCATATATGGACAAATATTCAACAAGAAACATCCATCTAAAATTGCTTAACACCGGACTGCAATATAATTCAAAATGACATCAACAACTAAACCAGAAGATGAAAAATAACACAGTGCTGTTTGTGTACTGATTTTCATATTTTGGGATCATCATTATACTGAAAATACAAAAATATCACCAGAAAGCAATAAAATTCAAAATGGCATCCATAACAACTCAATAAGAAGATGGAAAATATGAAAGATAACACAGTGTTTTACTTATTTTTATTATTTTGACTTGTCAAAAGTTAAAATATGTCTTATTGGTTTTTACAACAAATAGAATTCAGTACACTCATAATATCCTTTCATACTTTACATACTGTATGATTTAGTAAAGTTCCACTGGCCAGTAACATTAATGACGGGTATTTAAAAACTCCCAGTGACTGATTAATGGCCAGTAAAATTGAAGTCGGGGTTTAGCAAAGACAACCCATTGTTAAGCTTTGAAACCGTGTGCAAAATGTCACATTTATGCTAAAAACTCACATTTGTGCAAACTTAGGTTGTGAAAACTAGGTTTGTACAAATTTGCAAATCATTTTCTCCACAAAAAATCTAATTAAAATAAAAATAACATCTTTTCTTCTCAATAATCGATCAATACTCAAATATTCAAACCAATAATGTACTTTACCAGTTTAAATGCATCATTTTTTTAAACATAGAACTGAGTGTTGAGTTGTAAAATTAGTAAAAAGTCATGTGTTCATAATTCTCTCCCCTCCCCCACTCTCAATCCGCAGGTCCAACATGTGCATTTTTTGCCAAGTGTAAGCAAGGCAATCTAACAAGCGTGACGTAAGGCTGAGCTCCGGAGATCTGTGGCTACAACGACACGATCAGAATATGTACATTGTATTGACAGGGAGGAGTGAAATTACAATTTCACTCTACACTGATTGTATAGTACTGGTGGTATTTGTCGCAGCCAGACATAAGATCAAAGGAGTGTTACGAGTTCCTATCTTGGCAAAGCGAGCTCAGTGTCCTGTTTTTAGATTACCTTCGTGTAAAATATTGTTTTGTCCAGGTATAGACAAGGAAACTAAACAATCTACTTGCGATTAAAAACTGATTGTAATTTCCTGAATTGAATACATTTCACAATGTGTTTTCAAGAATTGCCAAGCAATGGTGCTGCTAAAAATAGAACATTTTGTAGATTGTTTCTATATACTGTAGTATGCCTACTACTATAGTACAGAAAATCACATTTATTTACGAAAAATACATAATCAACCGTTGTTTTACACTATGGTCGTTAGTGAAGAAAAAACCTAATAATGTGAATTGAAAACGAGAAACAAAAAATATAACTGAAAATGAAAATAAATACAAGAAATCTCTTGATGCCTGACTACGCGGGCACAAAATTAATTTGGAAGAATTTTGGATTTGTTGAAATATTTTCAACTAAATTTGAATAAAAATGTACTTTTCGCATCTGTAAACTGTTATCTGGTATGGAATAGAATTCTGACATATATTATTTTGTTTTTCTGTACTACTATTAAAATTAAAAACACTTTGGCAAAATGGGAACTACGCAGTTATTAGGCCTACCATATCTCTAACCTGTGCGAATAGTTCGCCAACTTACCCAGGTAAATAACTAAATATTGGTTCTCACTTAAATGCAACGACGTAGACACCACGCGTGTGAGTTGACTTGTACATGCTTTGTCCCCGCGCTACAGACTCAACAAGGACGTATAGCACAACGCAAGTGAATTGACCAATCTCAGGCGATGGATTATTCTTATACTCACTTGTCATTGGTCAACTTGCTTATTGTGCTGCGTTTTAACGTCCATGCGTTGCGTCTTTAATGCTGCAGCTTGGTTCCCACTAGGACGCATCGCAAAGACGTGAGCCGCATTGACCAAATCGCAAGCGTCAGTTCGAATAATCAATCAATTGTCCTTGACTTAAGTCTCTAGGTGGAGCTAAGTTTAGATATAACAATAAGTTGATGGAGCTGTTAAGCCAATGTAATGTATACAATAGAATAGCGGAATAATCAATAGAATACTGAGAATATTGAAAGGATGTATTTGTTCCAATGCCATTATTACTAGGCCTTGTTTAAATAAGTAGGTTTGAGATGATGACAACTATATTTGACATGTTATGAATAATAAGACTAATGAATATACATGAATACTGCATGTTATTCATATTTACACCCTCAATCAAGCAACTTATTATTGCTAGACAGGACGGCAAAAATACATATGACGTTGAATTAGCTGCAGTTGATATACAGTAGCGACACAATGAAATATCAATGTTGAAAAAAATGGTATTTATCCCATTAATATTATTATTGAAAAAAATGTGTATCGTTGACTTGTAAACCCTGATGTAGAACCCGTGAGTTTATCTATTTAATACTTCATCTTTGGTATGGTAACACATTATGGCACTAACGAACTAAAAACCTAAACTAAAACAAACTTTTAAAAAAGGGATAAGTTAATAAAACCCGAAAATGGCATAAACGTCATTAAAAACATAAGTACAACGTTGCATTTACAAAAATATATAAAAGCAACAACAACAAAATCATTAATAATATTTTGTTGTTTTATCATTTTAGTTTGTATCACTTCTATTCTATCCTTCGTGGTTCAAGTATTTGAATTAGTTTCACCATAATTTCACTATTGTTAAACACGGAAGTCATTGTACTTTTTAAAATCTATATACATATTCTGTATAAACATACATTTCTATTGTGCACCTGGTGGTACGTCTCAGTTCATGTAACAATTCAAGTTTATTCGTCATAAAAATATGTACATAGGTTAAAATACAAAAAAAACAATGTATGGATTATGTATAGGCCTAAATAACATAATAGTATAAAACAACCAATTCCATATAATGAGAGGGAAGTCATAATTAAATGTTTGAAAATTATTTGATCATAATCAAGTATTCGGAGTTTATTTATACAAATATGTTCAAAGAAAATAATAGATGAAAATGAAAAGGACCTAAAAAACAAAATGAAATGTAAACTAGGACTATGTCTTAATTTTAAAAAGTAGCGCACAACACACCAAGTTGCGAATGTATAACTTGCGTGTTTTTTTAATGTTTCTATGCAATGTCTGGTATATTTCAAGCACTTTTAACCGCCCACGTTTCCTTCGCAATTAATCGGTGTTCAGATACTGAATTCCCCACGCTGATTTTGTATACCTTTATATCCTGTTATGTTGAATTGGCCATGATACAATTGTATTGTGCGTTTCCTACTATACCTTTATTTATGATTCTATCCAGTTCATTGCACGAAGTACAATGATCTGATCTATAAATACATATACCTATTTATTCCTGCATATTGATATACACCTATCATATCTGGTAAGATTTGTTTTCACCTTTTATCAATAATTAGGCCTAAACCTACGTCTAGAAAAGGATCGGTTCTATGACTTTGTGGGAGGACTGTTTTCGGCTTCCATTACCAAAAATGCGTTTCGTTGGAAGGAGGATAGCTATTGCTCAATCCCCAAATAGGTTGGTGCTCTGTAAATAAAACTGTATACCTATTTTATGTTATCATGGAGAAATAACTAATTTCTCTATGTTTATAATCACATTATTATTCATAGTCGCTCGCTATTTTGATTACTATGATTACTGTCATTTTAATACCAGGGCAAAACATGCGCGCGCAGTAACAATCTCGGAAAAAAAAACAGGCCTCTCGTCAGTGTGTTTTCTCGGACCCCTGTGAAATCTTGGGATGAATTTTGGCAGACACAAACACATGCTGACTGACAAAAATATACCAATGTCACTGAGAAAGAAATTGTTTAACCAATGTGTGCTATCAACTATGACATATGGTTCAGAGACATGGGCAATAACAAAGGAACTTGAACAGAAACGTACAACTACTCAAAGAGCAATGGAAAGAAAGATGATGAACTTATCGCTTCGAGACAGGGTAAATCATACAATCATCAGAAAAAAAGACAGGTTTTACAGATATAATGGACAAGGTAAGACAGTCAAAATGGAGATGGGCTGGGCACGTGGCAAGATTTCAAGATAATAGATGGACATACAGATTAACAGAATGGCAACCAAGGGTAGGAAAGAGGAAAAGAGGAAGACAGAAAAGAAGGTGGAGAGATGATCTAACAACCAACATTGGAACGGCTGCAAGGACTAGGACAGCAAGAAATGTTATGAGGAGGATGATGGACTATGGATGAACTATGCCTAGATAGATAGATAGAAACTACCAATTTCGCTGAAGCAAAAAACTCAAAGATAGAGATTTTTCGCAGAAAGAGATTTGAAATACGGAATCATGCATGCGTATAAGCTGACGTTTTCGATTAGCGCTAAGTGAAAAACCGGCTTCAAACATTAGGTTTTGGTGTGTCAAATAAATTCTGGTATCTTAATCCCACCTTCATGTCTACAATATTTAATTATTGTAGAAGTGTTCCGGTTAGTCTTCTTCTGTGTTTTTGAGTTACCCTTATGTTGATTAAATACTACTAATATCATGTAAGTTATGGAATAATCATAATCTATTTTAAATATGTAATAATTCATGGTTATCATTCATTAATCCATGGCTATTATGATTATGGAAATCCTTTAAATATCCTATTCGGCTTTTCTCAGAATTGAAACTCGGCGTGCTAAATCAAACGTTATACATACACAAAGGTAATTGTGTTCTATTTGTGTTTAGTATGCTGCTATTGTTATTGTACACACACTGGAATCAGTGACTTATAATATTGGTTCTTTCTAGATTACTGAATATTAAATCGAGAGAATGACAACATTATATGGATGGGTGAATTGATTGTTAATGGTGTACGTTGTTCCTAGAGTCGGTGCATGCTCTATACCTCTGGTGAGTCTTATTTCCTCAATGGTTTTACATAGTTTTCGGAGTTACTTTATTTATGTGAGTGTTTTACTATAATTTTATTATACATCTTAAGAGGATTGATACTAATAATTGCCTAGTCGGCGCTGTATCCAAATCTCTTTGAGTAAGTATGATCATGTTATTAGTGGAGGACGCGTAGGCCTAATTAACTGAGTTAATGCGACTTAGGGCCTATCTGTATGACTGTGTTTATAAACTTAAGAGGATTGATACTAATAATTGCCCAGTCGGCGCTGTATCCAAACCTCTTTGAGTAAGTATGATCATGTTATTAGTGGAGGACGCGTAGGCCTAATTAACTGAGTTAATGCTACTTAGGGCCTATCAGTATGACTGTGTTTATAAAGTGTTGGTTAGTAGGAAGGCAAACATAATGGAAACATAGTAGGCGTTGTATTTAAATCTCTATAGTGAGATTATAATGTAGTTAGGCCTAGGTGTAAGTGCTATACCCTACATTTTAGACCTGTTAACTAAGTTATGATAATTATATAGTAGTACATGATTTATACCAATAATTAGTTTATTATTATATAGACATATTAAAGTCAATACCACTTCGTAAACATTCTTTCGCAATTTGTTTTTTAAGTGCTATCCAATTAAGTTAAGTTATGTTTATCTTGATGTTGTTTCTCCGAATAAAGATGCTTTTGATAACATGTGCTAATGACACAGTCGGCTCACATGTATAAGATGACTTTGATAACATGTGCTAATGACACAGTCGGCTCACATTTATCGGAAATATATAAAGCGTTATTGGAGTTAATACCTATAGAGACTTCTCTGTTATTGAAGGCACGTTTATAAGCCTATTTTTATTCGTTATGTATGTCACCGTACATGATCTGCAATAGTTCGGTGTAAATAGTCAAAATATATATGGATAGCCTACTGTATAACAATTTGATTAAATTAATTAAATGTGGTTTTATAAATGTGGTATTTATTATAAATGGTAATTCATAGTCGGTGTATTTTATAATACATATTTGGGACACATGGCGTTTCATACAAAAATCGTGGATTGTGTTGGATTATAACAAGACGCAGGCCACGTCTAGATACGGTACTACTCATACAGTAGCAGGTGTTAAAATGCTATATATTTTGTTCAATTTTATAATAAGGTAACGGTCTTCACGTACACGGATAACGAAATGACACAATTATCCTAATGGTACTGCCGACTTTTACAATAATTTACATCATAATTAGAAGTGTGTATACATTGGGTTAAAGTAATCTCGCTTATTACCTACATACATACATTTAAAATACGTCAGTGAAAATAAAGCTTAGTTCTCCTCTTGGACGTAACGCAAGTACGTAAGCGAAACGAAGGTAATGTGATCACTCGCATTAGATTGTCATAGTATTGGTTAGAAAGTTCAAAGAATGGGCAACTAAAAACACCTAATTAACCTTAAAGAGGCATACGATGATTCTTTATTTATATATATATATTTTACTTGTGAAGTTTCTCTTTCTGTATAGCTATGAAATTATGCAGATATTGCATGCTTGGTGTGTTATAACATATGAGATCCTCCTTCGAGGAAATCATATTTTTAGTCGCGTGGACGTGACTCTATAGTTCACTATGTCGGTCGGTCGGTCTGTCTGTCGGTCTGTCTGTCGGTCCGGTATCACTATGCGTTTTATCGCTTTCTGACTTTATCTTGATATCAGTTTAATCCAGCTAAGTCAATTTTTCACAGTATATTCCTTATGGCCAGGAATCGATGTGGTTATGTTTTCACGGTGCGCAATAACAAATTACGCGGTCTACGCACGATTTAACGAAATCACGTTTGTAATCATATCTTCACAACCATGAATCACAATTAAATAAAATTTGGTACTCATAAATTTCAGGGCATAAATCATCATATGACAATACAATTACGTGCATAGCGCATGTAACGCATGCGTACGCGCGCTTAAAATTTCAAAATTTATTTTCGATGAAATAAAAGTACGTTTCAGGCAATTTTAAGCGTTTACAAAATTGCGCGTTAAATGTTAATGCGCACTCTTTTTGCCCGATTTCTGTTTTCTTGACTTACTTTTCAACTCGAAATTACGTTATACGAGCACGTCAAAAGTGACAGGCTACGCACGTGTAAATTAAAAAAATATAAATGTTTTTAAAACATTTCAACATTTTTAAACATGTTCAGTAATTTCGGTCAGTTGGTAGGTTGGTCGGTCGGTCGGTAAACACTAATGAGCACGCGACTGCAGCCATCTATATGGCCTTGTTTCTGAAGGGATTCCTATTTCCTCGAATCGCGTAGCGCTTATGGAAATTATAGTCTGGTGAGAAAAAATATTGACTATTAGGCCTAAAGGAGGATCTCAAATGTTATAGAATATCTTTAAAATAAGGCAATATCCGTTATATTACATAAAAAAGGTTACATTTGCCTTTCAATAAGAATGTTTCCAGTCACTTAGAGTTAATGTTTTGATTTTGACACTCTCATTTTAGTTTGTGTACTTCGATGATGTCATACTGTACGATTATCATTTAGAACGATCATTCCGATCATTCATTTCAACCAATCACGTTAATACTTTGTATACTATCATTAACAACTAGCTTTTTATTGTTCCAAAGACGATGGCAGAACTCTCTTACACATTAAACATTTTATTGTGGACGTTCCAGATTTGGATTATTTTGAACACTGTCTGCGCTTTCAAAGTTACATCATGTAAGTAGACACGATCATTTTGTTTATTTTAACTATTTAAGATTAAATTCTGAGGAAACGATGGAACTTACTTCTTATAATACACCTCTGTTTCAAAATAGAAATATTTGCTTGATACGTTAATAAATCTTCTTTATAATGTTAAATAAATAACGACTTTCTTTTTTCAATTTTTTTCTTTAATAAACATTTTTTAATATTAACTATTTCACTGTCGTTGTTTTGTTCTTTACAATGTTACCATTATTTTCTTTGTTGTACAGTAATTGTTGGGTGCGGACACAACTATATGCTGTACGTACCTAAACATTTTTTTATTTTATTGCAGCACTTAAACTGACGCCCGTTGATCCATATTCGTTGGCCGGTTCCACCCTGAATTTCACATGTACGTTAGATCAAACAAAAACATCGTACAATGCCTCGGATATTGAATGGAAAGTTGACGAAGTACCTATTAATTCAGGAAAAAATACTGCCGTAATCTCAACTACAGAAGCCATTCTTACCTTAACAAACCTGATCATGACAGGTCATGAACATTGGATCGAATGCTTTTTACTTGTAGAAAAACAAAATGGAAGAGTAACGACAAATAAATCAGAATCGTCATTAACAGTTGGTAGTAAGTTAGTCAATGGCATACATAGTTTTGAAAACATGATTTGATCCCACCAAAGTTAACGATAATTGATCCATGAAGCGAACTTACGGGTAATCATGAACGGGACCGAGGTGTATCTTGAATGTTACCTTTATGAAGTCCTAGAATCTAATTAATCACCGTTAATAAAAAGAGATGTTGCGGCGGTGCATGTGGCAATTGGCGAGTATGGCCGCACCGTCCCAGATTAATGATATATTTAAAACATTTGTTTTCGTCTGTTATTGTATGTGGATGGAGACTGAGATGAGAGTTGTTATTATTGAAAGCCACTCCTTACATGTAATAAGAATCCACATAACAGATAGTTATATAACTTACTATATGTGTATCTTTTAGTCGTGCCATCGTCTCCAGCATTAAACTGCAGATCGACAAATATTGTTGATTATGTGTGTACATGGGGAACGGAATTCACCGGAGTTATAAGTGTCTATACATTTCAATTTCAGTAAGTGATTTGTATTATTGATAAATAACACAAATAATTAGAATCATTGCTTTTCTCACAAATAATAAATGTCTTATCATACCTAAAGAAATGTTTCATTTCTAATATAGAATGCATAACCTTACCTTGCCTCGGCTCCATCATAACACTGTCGGATGTAGCCCTCCTCAAGCCTTTGCCATTCGTTTCTGTTCTGTGCTGGCCTAGCCAAAGTTTTTTTTTCTGTATTAGAAATAATGTCGTCCCTCTATCTGCGTTTTTGTCTTCCCTTCATCTGTTGCCGGTTGTCGGCCGCCATTCTTACTCTTCTCTTATCACAGTGTCTCGTAATGTGACACCAACCATTTTGTCTGTTCATCGCTCCTTTATTTAAATTCAACAGCTGCAGGTGCATAATCAAATATTATGAAAAATGACAAAGTAACAAAATAATACTATTATGTTAAATGATTACAGATTATTGATTAAATATTATTGAGTTATTGAGTATTACTGATTACAGATTATTGGTTACAGATTATTGATTATAAATTACTGATTACAAATTACTGATTACCAATTAATGAATACCAATTATTTATTACTGATTAATGATTACAGATTACCGATTACAGATTATTGATTACTGTTTACAGATTACCGATTATGGATTTACGGATTATTGATTACAGATTACTGATTACTGTTTATAGAATTTTGATTACTAACAATGAATTGTTTTAATCCCCTTAGAAACAGTTCTAATGTGTGGATCAACTGTTCTAATAAGCTAAACGACAGCACGTGCAAAGTTTCAGAAAATGATGGTAATCCAATGAGAGCACATCTAGTACGAGTAGTTGTTGAAAATATGTTTGGTACTGCCAATACAACATCCACATTTGATTCTAAGAATGAAGGTCTGTAGGCCAATATTTAGCACAGGTTTGGAAAATATAGATCATTACCATCGAATTATTTCATAAAATATACAAGCACCACAGAAGATCAAATGTCTTATCCCTTTTACGTGACTTATGTGATTTATCCGGCGGGGATACGGGTTTCGTTCAATGAGCTTTTGAAGTATAACATAACGAAAATCATAATTTTTAATCTTAAATAATATCTAAATTGTTTGAAGATTAGCATGAGGAATAAACACCAGTAAAGTTAGGTTTGCTTTTGTGTCTCCTAAAAGAAATAATGTTCGGTAACCTTAGAATGTCTTAATGATTCTGTTGTTATGCTACAACCGTCTTTTGATGTACGGCAGACGTTACTTATCTAAATTAAAGATTCACTGAAGTAACTCTCATGGCTGTACGCACGTTCTAATCGTTTCATTTTGTTGTATTTTCAGCCGTACCTTTGTCACCATTAATTGATAGAGTTTCAGTGGGGGAATCAAACGTCATAGTATTCTGGAAATTACAAGAAGATTGCTATTATTGTAACTCGCTATGGTTTCAACTTCGTTACAGACGTTTAAATGAAACATGGACAGAAGAGGTATGAAGTTACAATCATTTTCACTATTTGTTTTGTCATATTTTTATCATCAGGAGACAACAAATTGTGGAATAACTATCGTATATCACGAATGTACCAACTCATTAAATTTGAATGTAGTAAAATCGGCAATAAATATATATTTATTACGTTTGTGTATAATATATATTTCAAATCGTTAAACAACATTTTTGTAGAATATTTTCGACTCACTTCCTTCAAAAAGATTACGTTGTTTGGCTTCATTAAACAAATCTTCAAAATAATAAAGCCACTTTTTAAAAGATTGTTATTCCGTTATGCAGGATTTATTTATTTTAATTTATTTATTAACCTAAAGGCAAATTACTAAAAAATGACAAGACTGTGGCTAGATCTCAAATGGAGATGAAAAATATAATAAGCAAAAATCTAAATCAAAATTTCGGGTAGTAGCCTACTTGCCCTCCATCAGCAGTGCAAGTGAAAATACTTGCACTGATTTTGTGGTAAGCTACTGTGATGACATGACAATGATAATTCAGTCATCTTCTACAACACATCTGAAACATTTGACGCTCGTGATCATACAGTTTCGTTAGAAAATTGAACGATTCTTAAACGTAACAAAATGCTTCAAAAGAAAATAAGGTCATGTAGCTCCCAATGATTGACAAGGTGACTAAAAGCGAATTGTTTTTATTAGATTGAAAAACAGCATAAAAAGCAGATCATTATTGCGGAGATTACGACAGCGGTAGCTGAATATGAATTTGAAGTGCGATCAAGGTTTTCATTAGGCCTACATCACCAGTTCAGTGATTGGAGTCCAATTGTCACACTACCCAGTGAGTTTTAAAGTCATTTGGAATACGTATACCTAGTACCTAGATCGTTTCTACAAGATTGTAAATTGCATTCAATGTTCAAATAACCATTTGTAATGATTAGGGTCATTACATCCAATTTTACAGCTGTCACTATAGTGTATTTAATCCACCTCGAGTTGTATCTAACTGTCTTACAATAGTTGGCTAGATAGTATCTGGTGACAGCTGCAAAATAGAGTTGTCTTTATGTGCTCACTAATCATATCTGCATTAATAATGACCAAATGAAATTAAATATCAAAATCCTCATAATGTATATAAAAAGAACAGTTTACCTTCTCGACCAATATATACCGTACGTGACTAGAATATTTTCTTTTTTATTGTCTAAAAATAATGAAAAATTTGTTTTTGTAGTTTCTATGATCATAGACGTGAACGTCACATCGTCAGAAAACGAAAACGTCTTGTCACTACAATGGGAAACACCAAATGAAGAAACTCAGTATTTATACCGCATTACGGGAACTTATACTGGACAATCACTAAATGAAAGTGTTGAGGAAGAATTAACATTGAATAACATTGACATAAATGTGCCGTGCAACAACATCACAGAGAACACCATTGTCTATAATCTAGAGCTAAGGAGTGTTCAGGTAGACACGTTTGAAGTCGAAGTCGAAGGTCCTCCAACCAGAATATTATATGAGTTCAAATGCTTAAAACAAGGTGTGTTGGCCTATGTCTCTTTATGATACCTAGAGGGTTCGCTTGTGCATGTATTTGGAAAACACCCATAATTCGGGGTAAATGGTTTACCCAAACTTTGTTTTCATCGTCAATAAATCCTTATATAACTAATAGTAAACATGGGTTTCATTATATGGTTAAATCAGAACCAAAAGTATGCACCAACTTTCTGTATCACTGAGTAAAGTAAGGAAATCATTTGGCTTCTTCTCAAAAGCTACGGTAATATTCTAAAAAAGTGCTCAACACTTACTTTACTTTAACGTTTGCAAATGTACATAATCTAATTTACTTTATGACATAATGTATAACTAGAGATAGACATTAGAGCCTCATATTTATCAATTTCATTTTTTTAGGTTTGGTGACCGAGAGACAACCTGTAACTTTGAATACAGTTGCAGTGCAAGATGAGCCTAGTATGTGAATAAACCTATTAACAAATATTACAATTTAGAATAGCACACGTGTCGTGTAATTGCGACAATGTTAGGCCTACTTATTGTTGTTTCTCTACTACTGAATGCTTAGAAATAGCCTCACTACTGCATATAATATTTTCTTATGGCAAATTTACCAATAGCCATGCGTTAATCTGAAAATAGCGTAATTTTACTACCTGCTTGAATAATATTTTGGGTGCATTTGTGTGATCAAATTAAAGAAGTTACCTCTATTTTTTTAGATGTGATCGTATATTGTTCACAATCCATATAGAGAAAAAAATGATTGTTTCTCTTGTTTTTCTTTTACAATGTTCAAATTTGCAAAAATTCATGATATGTTGTACTTTCAGATGAATTTATCATTCCGTTTCTTGTGGTGGGAATTATTATCTTATTTGTTATGCTGTTTTTTGGAGCTTTTAATGTGTATATACGTAAGCGAATTTTCATTGAATGGCCTGAACCAAAATTCTTCAAAGTGGTAAATATCATGTCTTTATTGCTTTCAAGTTAAAGATATATTGTCCCCCTAAAAAAATATTTTTTTAAATGTTTTTGTTGAATATGTTATGTTAATGTCACATAATAGTTATTCACTCTCACAAAAAATTGGGTCTGAAAAAATTTTATTTACCTATTTTATAGAAAAATGTAATTTAAAGCAAAAAATGGTCAAATTGTCTGGAAGACAATGAGTTTTTGGGTAATTTAACTGTTTATTTTGTCTTTTTATAGGTGAAATAATTTTTTTCCCCCGTTTTTTTCTTATGGAAGTGAACAACTTCATTAAAACTGCAAAATGGCCTATTCAAAGTCCGATTTTAAAAATCTTTATTTTTCATGATTTTGGGGGACAATACATCTTTAAAGATGTATTGTCCCCCTGAAAACATATTTTTTTAAATTTTTTTTTTAAATATGCCATTTTAATGTCACATAATAGTTATCCACTTTGACCAAAAATTGGACCGAAAAAAAAAATGTATTTACCTGAAAAATCAGTAATTTAAAGCAAACAATAGTCAAATTGGCTGCCAGCCAATGGTTTTTAGTTTAATTTAACAATTTATTTTTGTCATTTTGTCACATTTTTTTTTCTATGGAAGTGATTAACTTTAGTAAAACTACAAAATAACCTATCCAAAGTCTGATTTAATTAATCTTCATTTTTCAGGTTTTTGGGGGACAATACATCTTTAAGAGCTAGGAAGCCTAAATAATTTATTATTTATTTGTCATCTTTAATATTAAAAAATGATATTAAGGGTCCGCTAGCTAAATGACGTAGATGTGTATTTCACGAAATTCAATCCACTTTGCGTGGTAATGAAATGTTGTTTAGAACCACGCATTCACTGTATTTGTCATAACAGACGTGAAATAACATGTTTAATAAAGGAATCTCTTTTATTTAGGAAATTAGCCCCGTTCGTCCACGATCAGTAGAAAAGGAAGTTTTTGATGACTTGAAGACGAAGAAGTCGGACTTACCTACATCGTACCGCAGTTCAACAAGTTCTGATCAAGGATTTCATGAGTTTAGTCCTGATTCTCAGATAGAAGGGAAAAACATTTACATGGTTGTACCGTCTATTGACCAAGTTTCACCAGTTACGAAAAGTGGTTTTATAAACTCATCACCAGTTACCACTGACAAAATGGCAGTTAAAGAGGGAAGCACGGCATACTTTCGCCTGCAACAAACAGGTGAGGATGATGCACTGCAATTGTCTCCATTACTCGTGGAAAGCACAAGAAATGTGCAGAACTCGAATCCTTACACGCCAATGACGTCAGTTTCCTCAGATAAACCTCAGAAGTCAGAAAAATGTGGACGAGAGAACGTTACAGATCCTTACTGGAAATTAGATGAGGTTCTACGTGTAAAAGTAGACAACGCACACGCTGGTTTGACGGAGTTTATTCCAGTCTCTACATGCGATTATTACAGCAGAGAGGAAGACATAGGGGACATCATTGGAGAAGACGAAATTGATAATCTTCTGAATGGTATGCCACAGACAAATGTAGAACTTATTGAAGATGGCCATTTTATATTCTAGAATTATTAAATGTTTTAGTGTACGGTACTGACTTTATTTGTATATAAAATAATTATTGGAATTAGGCCTATATTTTGTCTCGTTAGTCACAGGCTAAATTCTAATTTCATGATGAAACATGATGAACTAAACAGGCGTCTCCTTCCAAAGAACTAAATCGTTAATGATATTTTTTCCATTGACTAGAGGTTATATCCTTATTTAACCTTTTGAAGACGTGATCCGTTTCCCATACGGGGTAATTTACTCTCCCAGGACGCGAGGCCCGTATATGTACGGGTTGACTTTTGGGGGTCACTGAAATTGCACTTTTTGAGCATTTGACTTTGACCTAGGTAAAAAAATGACATTTTTTGGAAGGCAGAAAGTAGTTGCAGAAAGTTACAGTTAAAAATGTATTTTGAATTTTTCCTAAACCTATTAAAAATACCTTATTTTAGCCTCAGTGACTTGGGGTAGAAACCTCGCGTCTTCAAAGGGTTAATCTTTATTTATAACCTACGAAGGGTGTCTATATATAAACTCAGATCTCGGATATATATCTCAGATCTCTGATATATATGAGTTTCTAGATTCATCTAGAAAACTCATAGGCCAACATCTGTGTTTTTCTAGATTTAATTTAGAATACTCAGATTTTCTGAGATTGTTTCCATTTTCTAGAATTCGAAAACACGGGATCCATATTAACCAGAGGGTATATGTCTAATCTTTATGAAACGAATTAATGGTAATGTTTTAATTAGAACAATCAATAGTTATTATTTTGTAAACGATTTCTAACTATACCATAGGTAAATTAAATTAATCTATCACTCATTTGGAGTGTGGGCCAGGTCTAGTACTGCTGCAGTAGTATTATGATACTTTCAGAATGGATTTTTTTGTTTGTTTTTGTTTTTCTATACTGTATGTATCTTTATATGGATATTTTAATCAGAATGAATTAAATGAACAATGTATATATATTATAACCTATGGCGACATAATATGTAATCATTTACATTCTCATCATTGTCACAAAACAGAAAAGAACTTGGTGAGGGTAAAACTAATGCGGTTCGTGCGGACGCATGTATACAAACACCCACTAATGTAACAATCTACCAATGTAACATTAACAAAAATTAACAACCAACGTGCGTGCGCGTAACAAACTCCATTAACCACCAACGTAACAGTAAAAAAAGGTTAAGAAATCTTAGACTTTAAAAACTGTTTCGTCATATTTTTTGTTAAGAAAGTTGACAATTTTCAAGTTCAGTTATGTTTTTCTGTTGGATGAAGGTGGGTGAAGTTTAATGATGCGTTACGAGGCCTAGTCTGTGGTTCCCATCAGTCTCTTTCATTTTTCTCATCATTTCATTCATTCTACTACAACCATTTTTTATCCTGTTACTCTCCTGTACTGGTATATGGCGGATATATTACAGTCCATTGGGAATTTATATCCTTTCTTTTTACAAGTCCTATTTCACAACCTTCTCGTCGGTACGGTACCCGCTGTAAGCAGCTACTATTGCGACTAGTGAAACTGATGTGGAAAGGGCTACAGAAGAACAGGAACCCGATAGAAGGTATCTGGCGCATGGCCCACCGGAGTGTGGACACGCCCTGGCCCACCTACTGTATGGGCAAATAGGCCTGCCTATGGGTAAAATAGGCCTGCCTATGGGTAAAATAAGCCCACATGAGTAAAAATGCACACCTATAGGTCATTAGCACCCACTACCTTGTGGATTAGGCTAGGTAAAGCTAAAAGCTAAGGGAGTTAACTGCAACAGAAAACTGAAACGGGATCGCATCATCCTTCTATTGAAGTCAACTAATGATAGCAAATCGATGCTGCAACCAACCTTGTACCAAATGTATAGCATCGGTCTTTTTTGGAATTCGCAGGAGGGGAAGGCAGAGAGAGGACTCGTGGCGCTTGGGTAACCCATGGATTCTTAACATCACCCAGACAAACACACACCGGAAAAGAAAACTCTGGCATCTGAGGATGGAAATAAATCGAGAAGTAATTGTTACGAGTTATAAGTCTAGATTGTATTGGCGTGACATTTGGACGCTACGAATTATTTCTGACGGTAGGAGAGGTTATTTAATCCCAGTGATTAGTTACCGCCTGCCTCAAGCTGAACAGCCCTTGACCAATTAGGTACTGATCCGTCATAGTCCGCCTTCTCTGATTGGGTGGTTAGAGATTAGAGCCTGCAAAATTGGCAAGTAGACCGCACTATAACACTGAATGCTGAACTGAGAAAATCATCGATAATCGATCAAGAATTACAGCGATTAAATATCGACTTAGCTGCACTCCAGGAAACCAGACTTCCTGGCCTTGGTTCAATTGCAGGAAAAAAACTATTGGCCTACCCTTTTCTGGAAAGGTGAAAATAATGGAGAGAAACGAGTAGATCTATCCTGCCATTTATAGAACTACCTACTGATGGAAATGAACGGACGATCTCAATGAAGCTTCACACCAATCTTGAAGTCGTTAGCCTAATTAATATCTATGCTCCGACTATGCAAGCTCCGACGGAAGTAATTGATGGGTTCTATACTCAATTAGATCAAGCTGTCATGAAGATCCTGAAAAATGAACAACTACTTATCTTTGGAGATTTCAATGCACGTGTTGGGGCAGATGTTCTATCCTGGTCCCCTCACAAAGGATGTTTTGGTGTTGGGAAATTAAACAGTAATGGACGTAGACTCCTTGAATTCACTGCACTTCTAACGCCGGTAACAAGGACAAACAGCATAGATTTCAGTCTGAGTTCCAGAAGAAATTACTAAACACAAAAAACACAGACAATGTTAACCATCAATGGCAAAACATCAGCAAGGCCATACACATTGCAGCAATTCTATCTTTTGGGAAACAAAACCCCAATTTTAAAGGTACGAAGATTCTGCCACTGTGCTAAATCCGCTTCGAGAAATCAAAAGACAAGCATTCCTTCGCAACAAATATCATCCTCCTACCAGAGGATAAATAATAGTGTTAATTTTAACTAAATTTATTTTTTAGTCGCGTGCAAAGCCACTCTACAGCTCACTATGTCGGTCGGTTGGTCGGTAAACACTAACTTGAGCATGCGACTGCAGCCATGTATATGGCCTCGTTTATATCATACTGACAACGTTGGTGTGTCTATCCTTCAATGTGTTGATCTTTAGACGTATGGTGTGTTGATTTACAGCTGAAAATGTAAATTTCAATCTTAAAACTTCAGCCTATTTTAAATTATCTGTCTTAGTCCGACGGGCAATAAATGTTGTATCCGTAAGACACACATTGTATTCCGTATGGAAACCTTATTGTGATGAAGCCGTTCCATTTCCATTTGTATATGTCCAAATACTTTAAACTTCAATGGCTGGACACTGTTTGATAGAGAATAGACAAACACAAACGGACGGAAACTGAAGTTTAAAAAAAAGATTTTTAACTTACATGAATTTTCTACTGTTGTTACGTTAGTCTGTTGTTTTGTTAAGCATGGTTAATGAAGTTTGTTACGTTAAGCAGGGAGATTTTTTTTTTCATTTTACATCTCTCTGCGTTAAGTTACGTTATTAAACTGTTGTTTAAAAACTGTTGTTACGTTAGTGGTTAATGAAGTTGGTTACGTTAGTGGTTAAACTGTTGTTACCTTAATGGTTGATTGTTATTATTATGGGGTGTATGTTTATAGTCTGATGGGAGTGCAACTCTCTCAACGTTGACAGGAAAGAAATGTGATGGTAATTATTTATAATCACACGTTTTTAACCGGTTGTTTTGTTTTTTTTTGTTTTTTGTTTTTTTTGTTTGTAGCGAAAACAGAACCTAATAAGAGCCCACATTTAAAAATGCATGACCTCCACTATAACGATACGGTAATAATGTATACAAAAAATATAAATAATTATGACGACAATTTTTGTTTACAATTACACAACCGTAACTGTTAATTCAAACAAACTTCTATTATTTAGGCTCTCTTATTTGTGAAAAACGGAAGGAGATTACAAGGTCAAATGTACAAAAGAAGTTGATATGGTTGAATAATCAGATCACGCTCATGAATGATATTCAATTGACTCTTTGCACGAACTTCGTTGACATTAGCATTGCAGCCGCTCCAGTCACTTGATAATACCAGAGAGTTGCAACTCCCTGATAATACTGTAGAATTAAATTGTTCTACTAAAGCTAAAGATGGCTTTAACAGTGTATTATAATCCATTATCTCAACCTAGTCGTGCCGTAGTATTGTTCTGCAAATATAACAAGATACCCTACCATGAGAAAGTCATCGACTTGGCAAAAGGTATGCTTTTTTATTTTAGTCACTATTAAAATATACTGTTGCTTTAAACGTATCCGGACAACTACCCCTAGACAATTACCACCCGAACAACTACCACCCGGACAATTACTCCCATAGTACAACCACCACCCGGACAATTACCCATAGGACAACTACCCTATAGGACAATTACCCCCTTAGGACAACTACCACCCGGACAATTACCCCCATAGGACAACTACCACCCGGACAATTACCCCCATAGGACAACTACCCTATAGGACAATTACCACATTTCAATTTAACACGAATGTAAAATATAGGATTTTTTACTCTTTCGTTATTGCTCATCACATTAAATAGAGCGCATACCACCCGAACAATTACCACCCGGACAATTACTCCCATAGTACAACCACCACCCGGACAATTACCCATAGGACAACTACCCTATAGGACAATTACCCCCTTAGGACAACTACCACCCGGACAATTACCCCCATAGGACAACTACCACCCGGACAATTACCCATAGGACAACTACCACCCGGACAATTACCCCCATAGGACAACTACCACCCGGACAATTACCCATAGGAAACCTACCCTAAAGGACAATTACCCCCTAGCACAACTACCCCCCCCCCCCACCCATGTATGCTGCCTTGGCAAGTGAAACATATTTTTTAGAAACAGCACTCTAATAGATCACATTCCAAGTTATCGTAGCATTTCTCAGCTCAAAAAGAAAAAATGAGTTGACGGCACGTATGTCCACCTTAAAAATCCTGAATCAGGGTGATGACGGAGAGGGGAAAAAATAAGAACCCCTTCACTTTGCGTCCAAGACCAAGACCTCCTCACCTCTATTATGAATACACATGTGCACATGAAATAGTTATATGGAGTTTCTAAAAAAACCCAGACAAATTTGCTTAATCATGCTTGAGTCAGTGATTTTCATTTATTCATAGGAACAAGGTTTACAATGAAAACCCTATAGTATGCCTGGTTTGATAATTAGGTCTACAAATATTATAGGTCTAATTATCGATGTTACAGGTCCCTTTGCTGTGGTTTTTAATAATAGTCAACATTTCAGAGCCACAAAATATTTGTTATCTCAAGGATAATCAAAATTGCGGAAAGAATCAGCAAAAAGAATATTGTAATTTTAAACATTCATTTCATTATATAATTATTCATACATTTACTACAATACTCCAATTATGTAGGTTGTCCAGAATATAATTCTTCGTGATTTAAGGTCCGGTTATACTACGAAAGATAACGAACGACGATAATATATAAAACAAAGATATTTATTTTAAAAATAAAATTAGAAAATTTTCGAAACTATAACACTTATGCTGCTGTCTTTGGCCTAAAATAAGATTTTTTTTTTAATCAAATGAAAATGACGTCATGATCAATAAGAACAATAAAATTGTGATATCGTCACGATAGTATTGCTATTACAAATCATGACGTCATTTAATTGAACGAAAATAGAAAAATAGCAAAATGTATATTTACCTTTGTAATCGTCCTAGTACAATGAGCCTTTATTGACTGAATGTAGTCCACTGTCTTAAAAGTTGTTTAATTATTTTCAAAAATTGTATTAGACATTTTGTATATACTGTAGAAAATAATAACGTATAATGTTGTTTGACAGGTGAGCATAGAATGCCGGAATACACTGCAATCCAGCCAGCTCAGTCAGTACCAGCAATTAAAGATGGTGATTTCACACTTGGAGAAAGGTATGCCTTACTCCCCTTGTCCAACCTTGTAGGCTACATTGTAAAGAATAAAGCAAGTGTGAAGAAGTTTTTTTTTTTAATTTTATGGATCATTTTCTCCAATATCCCCTAATTGCAGGTGATACAACACAGAAATTACAAGTTGACAACATAGTGTTTACTAACGAACACTTTCCCATATCTATAGGCCTAAACATTTTAAACTTGGTAACGACAGTCTATAAATAATAAGGCCCTTTTGAATTCTGGTTTGTTTCTTTGTAGTACTGCAATAGTGAGATATCTGGCGGCAAAATACAACGTAGCAGATCATTGGTATCCTAAAAATATTGAGACTCGGGCTGAGATTGATGCCTACTTAGCCTGGCAGCATACAGGTATTAGGAAAGCGGGAATTAACGTCATGGTGAATGAGGTAAATAACAATGTAATGTTTCATTTCAATGTTATGCTGCTAATGTGTGGTATGAAGAACTAACATTACGGTCATATGACTAAATTCGGGAAGATGACGTAATTAAAGGGAAAATGGGCTGGAATAAGGCGAAACCTAAGTCAGTGTCCTAAACGTTATTATTTTTCATAAATATTGTTACTCAAAAACTACAGTCATATCCGAGTTTTTAGATCTAGAAAAGCCAGATATCCGAGTTTTTCAGATGTATCAAAAAAGATATCCGACTTTTGTAGATCTAAAGAAGATATCTGAGTTTTTATAAGAAGAAGAAATCTCTAGAAAAGTTAGATATCCGATATCATAATTTAAAAGTAAAGTTTAAAACATACATAACTCATGCAACCATAAAAAACGCTTGTTACAAAAACGACGGCTAGATTAATGAGATATACGGGAGCAACTTAAAACTTACACAACCAGTCAAAATAAGACCACTGTTATATTTGTATACAGATATTTGTTCCAAAACGTACCGGGAAACCAAAAGATCAGGAGGCAGTCGACAAGTTTGTCAAAGAAGCTGAAGAGTCCATCGGCAAGATAAATAGGTTATTTCTCAAAGGAAAACGGTTCTTGTGTGGAGACGAGATATCTGTTGCTGACTTGTTTGCTATTTGTGAGGTAATCACTAGATTTAAAAGAAATTTAGGTTGTGGTTAATATTTTGGTTTGGCATGCGCAGAATCAGATAATGTGCATGTTACCTCAATACAAAAATAAGTAATTCGAAATTTTGATCATTTTCCTCCATAGTTGTACATAATGTACCATACATTCCACTGTCTGAATCAAGTATCGTTCATTTAATGTAGGCCACTATGTAATTTCGTGTCATTTTTTTGTTAAAAGCAAAATTCCAGCTGATTTAGTATCTTTAGGATGTAAAGTGATGAAAAAAATATGTTGCCATTTTTTTAAAAAAGCTTAAGGGTGTCAAATCCAAGATGGCCGCCAATACGTAAAATATCCAATAAATGTACCATATTGGACAAAGTAACACCCTTTATGAATAATATTTCAAGTTCATATGGGTTCTCTGCTATATAAGAATTATTATAAACCTATATTCATTAGTATTCTGACATTTTGAATTTCAAAATGGCCGCCATTTTTTTAAAATGGATTAAATTTCTTATTAAAACATGTGCAAGTTATGACGTTGATTGAAATCACATAAAATGACAGGCCTATGACAACAACATTGGTGATTAACACAAAATGGCGGCCATTTTGAATTTCAAAATGGCCGCCATTTTTTTAAAAATGGGTTAAATTTCTTATTAAAACATGTGTAAGTTAAATAAAATTAGATTGAAATACACAAAATGATATGCTTATGACAACAACATGATGATTAACACAAAATGTTGACCATCAGGAGGTCTGAACAGTACACTTCTTCATATTAAAACATCTCATAAACTTCTTCAGTTAAATGACAACTAACTCTGCCAAAGTCCTTCAATGAAATATTTCTAATCTTGAATGCGATACAGTAAATTGACCTTCCTTCGTTTTCTACTACTGTATCCATCAAACTTTCACAGACTGATCTGCGATCCCAACAAGCTTGTTCAGAAACAAATTGGAAAAAGTACTGAAATACATCATTTCACCGCCAAATAATCTCTATAGGAGTCCTCTTTTACTTTAATAAGTTTGTCACCTGTATTCACCGTCATATATATTTTTTGCCAATATTCATCTTTTTCTTAGGATCCCATATAGACAGTTTGCCTTCTACAAGACTTTTACTAATCCCTCAAACATTTTCTGTCCAATTTCATCATGCCATGGCCAACAAACACCTTTGTGCAAATTGCAGCATTCTTCATTAATCGGGATATCATCTCTCTTTAAATGTTGGCTTTCAAACTCATCAACTAGCTTTGCCAGCTCTGATGAAATCATTAATTTGTGTTATTCCAATGATACCACGCTCAATGACCCTGATCAATTGATGTAAACCCAGCAAGTCCCACACATACATGTCCTCTCATAAACTCCAATATCTGTAATTTGTTTCAGTAATCTGTTGAAATTGATACAGCGGAAGTAACCGGTCGTAGTTCAGGTGGTCATGAGCGAAGAAATATTTGATAAAAGCATGTGTACTTTTCATGTGTGCAGATATCGTTTTCTTGTGTCTCGGACATATATAGGAATATAGTTTAACCACATCATTTAGATTTCGTCGACTCTCTGTATCCAAGTTAATATCTTTATGATCAGCCTCTTTCAAACAAAATGATACTTCACTTAGAATCTCTTTCTCT
This sequence comes from Antedon bifida, assembly GCF_963402885.1. Taxonomy (NCBI): domain Eukaryota; kingdom Metazoa; phylum Echinodermata; class Crinoidea; order Comatulida; family Antedonidae; genus Antedon; species Antedon bifida. The sequence goes on from NC_136227.1 coordinate 14,148,721, forward strand.
GTCTGCATTTGTAGAAGCAAGTTGTAGAGAGAAAGCAGAATTAGTGTGCTTCTGTCCTTCCTTCGTTTTCTACTACTGTATCCATCAAACTTCCACAGACTGATCTGCGATCCCAACAAGCTTGTTCAGAAACAAATTGGCAAAAGTACTGCAATACCTCATTTCACCGCCAAATAATCTCTATAGGAGTCCTCTTTTACTTTGATAAGTTTGTCACCTGTATTCACCGTCATATATATTTTTTGCCAATATTCATCTTTTTCTTGGTATCCCATATAGACAGTTTGCCTTCTACAAGACTTTTACTAATGCCTCAAACATTTTCTGTCCAATTTCATCATGCCATGGCCAACAAACACCTTTGTGCGAATTGCAGCATTCTTCATTAATCGGGATATCATCTCTAAGATGTTTTCCATCTAAGATATTTGTGTCACTGGTTGTATAGGTAATACAAGTTCAGTTTCAACAAAAGCACTGGCCTCAACACTATTTTCACAATGCTACAGTCCAAAAGTCATGTAGTTTACCGGGTCGACATAATAATTGCTTCTTGATGTCATCTCTGTCCACCTCCACTCATCTCAGGCAAGAGTCATCACCAGGCATTTTTGTCTTTCCCTAGTACATGAGTTTTTATACCACAACCATGTGCACTCATCAAACCAGTGTATAATGGTGGTCTATCTGTAGGGGTATATATCTAATGAAATCGGTTGAGATTGTAGAAGATGAGAAGTAGGAGTTAATGCTGCCTATGAATAACCTTGTGAATGAGCTGTATCTTTATTTCCTTCAAGCTTCTGCCAAAAGTTGACAGGTTGAAAACTTACCAACCATACTGGTGACTATGGCCCTGAAGGACATTGAATTACATAGCAATAACGCATTTATTATTTAACATCATATTTATACAGGATTTCACAATAAGGTATAAATGCACTTGTTTTATATTGTGGTCCTGTCTCCTGTCAAGTTTCAGTTTCATGAAAAGAAATGAGATCTGTAATTTAGACTCTATATATAAATTATGGTTAATTCTGACATAGGCGAGCACAATGGAAAAACTTTGGAACAAATCTCTGCCTTGGATACCTACCTGAACTATCTCAGATGTACCGCGAAATGTAAATTTAATAACAGTTTTTACTATTACGATATTGTTCCATATTTCTATCTTAGGAATATATTATAAAGAGTTTTAAAACAAAAGTTCTGATTTCATCGGTAGATTTTCAACTCAATTTCAATTGTACGCGGTCAAAGTAATTTCCGGGTTCACGATGAGTTCACAGGTTCACCTTGCAACTACACAATTATACTATTTGTAATAGAATTCATCACACTGTTAACTACAATTTACCAAGCATTTGTTATTATTTTTTACCACTTTTCATATATATTAGAAGATTGCATTTGATCATAAATGTTACGATATTATTAAAACTAAAAAATCCCTCGAATAAGCATCTCCCTCAAATGAACTCTGCCTCCGCCCTATAAGGGCCCTACAAAACAATAAACACTATACTTTAAAATGTTATTAATCATCTAAGACACTGTGATACAGAGTAGGTTTAGTTTTTCGAATGTCAAGCATTTTCAATAATGGTAACCGACAGAAAACGTACAAAGAGAACGTCCTTCTAAAACCTTTTTACCCGAGTCATTATCATTCCGAGAACCATCGTTTACACTCCTAGCCCACCCTCTAGTTAGACGTAATTGTTGATGAATATTTGATATAAATTGGTAAGTTGTTCCATACTTTTGCAACTCCAAATTTGAACGATTAGTTAATTTAAGAGTCATAGTGGGTATTATATATCTGTTATATAGAGAACATTGACAACTTTAGACAGCCTTATATTTAGACAATCCTGTGAGAAGTGACAATTTTAGAACATTGTGTACCAACAACAATTTATGCACACATATTTAAAAAAAATTATTTAAAGAATTTAATTTTTAGTGGCGGCCATTTTGAAATCCAAGATGGCCGACAGATTATCGCTTTACATAGTTAAGACTGTATAATGGGTACAGTAATACCATCAAAACGGACTTGTTCCACATTCATAATTTGTATTATTGGTGATATTCTGATTTTTAATAGGGTTATTTGAATGCTGGCGGCCATCTTGAATTTGGTCCTTTAAATGTCTTTTGAAAAAATGGCAACATATTTTTTTTCATTCCTTATATTATCAAGATATGAAATAAAGTTAAAGTTTGCTTTTAACAAAAAATATACACGACATTCATATAAACGACATACCAGCCTACACTAATTAGGCTATTCATCAACCATCAATGGACAACCTTCCGACGGAGCTATAGTTCATTTTATACGATACATTCCCATTGTCCAAATCATCCTATCGCTCTTTATTCATCAACCATCAATGGACAACCTTCCGACGGAGCTATAGTTGATTTTATACGATACATTCCCATTGTCCAAATCATCCTATCGCTCTTTATCCATAACCTATCAACGGACAACCTTCCGACGGAGCTATAGTTGATTTTATACGATACATTCCCATTGTCCAAATCATCCTATCGCTCTTTATTCATTAACCATCAACGGACAACCTTCCGACGGAGCTATAGTTTATTTTATACGATATATTCCCATTGTCCAAATCATCCTATCGCTCTTTATTCATCAACCATCAACGGACAACCTTCCGACGGAGCTATAGTTGATTTTATACGATACATTCCCATTGTCCAAATCATCCTATCGCTCTTTATTCATTAACCATCAACGGACAACCTTCCGACGGAGCTAGCTGATTTTATACGATACATTCCCATTGTCCAAATCATCCTATCGCTCTTTATTCATTAACCATCAACGGACAACCTTCCGACGGAGCTATAGTTGATTTTATACGATACATTCCCATTGTCCAAATCATCTTATCGCTCTTTATTCATCAACCATCAACGGACAACCTTCCGACGGAGCTATAGTTGATTTTATACGATACATTCCCATTGTCCAAATCATCCTATTGCTCTTTATTCATTAACCATCAACGGACAACCTTCCGACGGAGCTATAGTTGATTTTATACGATACATTCCCATTGTCCAAATCATCCTATCGCTCTTTATTCAACAACGGACAACCTTCCGACGGAGCTATAGTTGATTTTATACGATACATTCCCATTGTCCAAATCATCCTATCGCTCTTTATTCAACAACGGACAACCTTCTGAAGGAGCATGGTTTGATTTTATAAGATGCATTTTTGTCATATCATTGTTTATTCATCAACCCGAAACAATATATCGATTAAAAAAACGAAATTCTTGGAAATATTTGGAGTTTATGTTACATGATTAGTGCATGCATTAGTAAGAAAAAATTTCATTCGTTCCAATTAAAATATTTCATTATAGTATTATAGTATATTCCATTATAATAGTAGTATTTTTAAAATTCTTTCAGCTTGTTCAACCGTTGGCCTGTCCATCTGGTAAAGGTTTACTGAAGAACCAGCCGGAAATTGCTGACTGGATGAAACGTGTGGAAGACAAATTGAATCCAGATTACGATGAATTGAATAAACCACTGAAAGCAGTTTGCCAACAATGAACTAAATAGGCCTCTGTAAGAGATAGCCGTTTATGTTCTTTCTATCATTTTCCAACAACTAAAGTAGTTTAAGTTTCTTTCATTGTTGTTTATTAAACATTTCCAACAATATGTTACAATTAGTTCTTCTTTCGTTTTATTAAAACATTTTTCTAACAATTTTACAATTAGTTCTTTATTTTCGTTTGTTTATTAAAACATTTTCCATCAACAATATATTAATTACTTTTTATAAATTATTAAACAATAATTAAGCTTATTTTCAAGGGGTTTTTTTGCACAAGTGTCACTAGTTTGGAACCAGCTTCCACTCCATACCCGTCAATGTAAATCTCTTAAGTAAATCAAGTAACTTCTAAAATCTCACCTTTTTAATAATTCTTGTTGGTCTTTTAGCGCTGTAAAACATCAGTAAATAGCGCTTTATAAAAGTTTATTATTCTTTTAAATATATAATATATATTTATAATAATATACTAATGTATATACAGTACTATAATAGTTCTCTTTAATGGAGACTATGTTTTCCCATATTCTATCTCCTCCTAAACCTCACAGTCGACACACTTTTTCAAACAAAAAACGCTTCAAACCAATGTCTCTGCTACATCTTTATGCCTTAACCATTCTTGACATCTTTACATATCACATAGTTAGGTCGCAGAGAGGTCATAATTACACATGTCCATTGGAAGAATCTTGTAAATATATTATTTGAGTTGTAAAATTGTTGAGCTATGCATTATAAAGTACAACAAACATCGACAGTTGTATTTTCTGGTTGAGTGAATCCATCTCCGAATCCAACAGTCTTAATAAGTTCAGGTTTATTATCACACATTGGACACACTTTATTCCTTATTTTGGAAGATCGCATCCAAATAATTAGATTGTACCGTTCACCATCTGCTACTGGAAGAGCACCGTGCATGTGTTGTCCTCGATGAATTAAACCATACGTTGGCTTGTGGCAATATTCAGTACGCTGTGGTTCTTCTATTCCTCGTTGCTGTTAAAAACAACACAAAATTAACAAACCTGCTATGTTGCTATATAAAAGACAACCATGTCAATTCAACAGAGGTATACAAAAGCCAAAATGGAAGCCTAGTGTGCAATATTTTATATGACTAATGTTAGACTGGCTTTAGACTGCCACGAGGAAATGACATTAGGAACATCTTGTCCTTATCATGTGTATGAACAGAAAAGTTCAGGTACTCAAAACAAGAATCTGAGGGTGGTTGGGAGAATATATACAATATGATTGTCACCAATATAGCTACATTTTTACTTTAAAAAATTGTATTCGGGTCATAATAACAAAATTGTATCGGTCATAATAAAAAAATCATATTGGTCATAAAGTATTACTTAAAATAGAATATAAACCATTTAATTATGGTATTCAGTGCCAAAATTATACAAATCGTTGCTTTGTTTTTTATAACCAGATACATTCAGGCATTGTTTTTACTTACATGACGCATGCCTCCAAAATACAATGAGCCCTCAGTGAAATCACTTGTAAGTGATATATTAAGAGTGACCTCTGCATTATCATAATGATAGTTAAGGTCCAAATCTTCTCCAATCTTGTACTTTACAACAAAAGCTTTGTGAGAGTCTAACAAGTCTCCACCACAGTCTGGATACAAGAGCCTAGCAAGTGGAGTTATGTAATTCTGACGTAAAGGTGTGATGAAGTAGTCATCAAATCCCAATTCATTCATTAATACCTACAACAAAATACATTTTGAGAATTTTAAGCAAGTCTATGCTTTACTAATAGTAGTGGCTTTTATTTTATTTTTATTTATTTTCAATCCTTCTACATAACAAAGAAATCAAATAAATTCTTTAAAAACAAAATCAATATCAAGAAGTGATAAAATACAGTAAAAATCACAATGCTTAGTCAATTGTAGATCATGGAAGTCAATGAATTCTACTACATATTATACAAATGTGTTATAATACAATATTGTGTGTAATGCATGTGGTGGCATTTATTTGAGGAAAAAAGTAAATGTTCCGGGCTGTTTATGAGAGGGCATTTATACCAAATGATGTTCTATGGGGTAGGGGAAGTTAATTTGAGTTTGGGGTGGGGGGTTTGAGTAGTTTATGCAAAGCAGGGCATTTACGGTAGCCACACTTACACCATAATTGTTCATTGTATTTGGTCTTCCTTTTGGTAAATCTGTGTTTTCAAAATGTTCTATTTCTTCTTTAAATGAATTACAAAACTCTTCAGTAAATATTGGAAAAGAGTAAATACGCTCTCCTACATAAAAAAAAACAGTTAAATGTGAAACATGAAACGTAATTACAGTAAATATGCAAGTTTTTGAATGCCATTTTGAGTTATAGAACATCCATGGTTCACAAAATAACAATGCAAAAACATGTAATTTTACCATTTTTTGGGTGCTTGACTTTCCTTTAATGTGTTTGAAATATGCCTTTTTGTCAAATAGTTTTAATCATATAGGAAAGCCTGCTATACTAGTGTGGAGCTTTGATTTTTATCTTTTTCGATTACTGTTCCATGGCAGAATGAGCTTCACAATGTACAGTTATTATATGGCAATCAGAGAATCCTTTACTAACTTTTTATAGAATTTGATTAGGTCAACTATCAACAAACCTTTTTCAGTACTTATGAGTTTTATCAAACTTTGCATTGATGCATTTTTCTGCTTGCTATGTTCAACCAACTCCAGAAATGTTAGGCTCAGAAATGAAATCTACAACAATTTCAATGAGAAAATATAATACCATAAAGAAGAAAAACTTTCCAACTATTTCAAATATTTTTAGTCAAGATATTTAACTAAAAATATAACTAAAGGGGGAAGTTGTCCTTGTCCGTTGTAGTGAGACAAGTATTCAAGATAAACGTTTGTTGTAATAGTTGGTCTTTACAAAATCAGACATGCATTCATAGTTGTATTCCATCAGCAAGGTGTAGTTAACAGGTAAAATATTCTTTTCATTTTTGTACTACTTAATTCCATACCTTTAGTTTGTATATCTCTTGATTGAGTGGTGTGTAATGTTTTAAAATTGTCTCTTTTCTCTTTAAATAATCTCGGCCAAGTGATTTTCTACGTTCTACTTCTGTTTTAACCTGAAATGAATTGTTAGTGAGATAACATGTGTTTAATGGTATGAAATAAAATAAAGAAAATATAGTTTTGCATTTGAAAGTCCCACTATGAGGAAAATTGTCTGCATGAGCCAAATTCTGTTTTATTCCTAGAAGAGTTTATTGACAATTCACATTTACTGATATATGTTTATAATATAATAATTATCACAACTTGTCTTCATTCATAACTTGTCTACGTTTCTTGTTTGTTACCATTATTCTGCTACACATATACAATTATTCTGCTACACATGTACAATTATTCTGCTACACATGTATAATTATTCTGCTACACATGTACAATTATTATGCTACACAGGCACTGTATTCTGCTAAACAGGTACCGTATTCTGCTACACAGGTACCGTATTCTGCTACACAGGTACCGTATTCTGCTACACAGGTACCGTATTCTGCTACACATGTACCGTATTCTGCTACACATGTACACTATTCTGCTACACAGGTACCGTATTCTGCTACACATGTACCATATTCTGCTACACAGGTACCGTATTCTGCTACACAGGTACCGTATTCTGCTACACATGTACCATATTCTGCTACACATGTACACTATTCTGCTACACAGGTACTGTATTCTGCTACACATGTACCATATTCTGCTACACAGGTACCATATTCTGCTACACAGGTACCATATTCTGCTACACAGGTACTGTATTCTGCTACACAGGTACCGTATTCTGCTACACATGTACACTATTCTGCTACACAGGTACCGTATTCTGCTACACATGTACCATATTCTGCTACACAGGTACCGTATTCTGCTACACATGAACTGTATTTTGCTACTTGTACCATTATCAGCCAGATAACTTAACATAATTACATAAATTAAAACATCAATTACTTACGACTCTCAGAACGTCTGTGAATCCTTCTTCATTGTCACACCCTTTGTTTTTAAGAATCTACAAAATAATACAAACAATTCACATTTTATTATTATTATATTAATGTACTATACAGTAGCTCCAATTTGAAGCTTGTTTCTCTCTATTTCCCATTCACATTTAAATTACATACCATATATGTACTCACTCAGTGCATGGAGGTATATTTTTATACCTCCATGCTCAGTGCTTGAACGGAGCACTTAATATCATTATGGAAGCTACTACCATCATAATGTATAATTTGTTAATTTTGTGGAAGCTACTACCATCATAATGTATAATTTGTTAATTTTGACCTGTGCATGTAAATTATGAAAATACTGCATACCCCTAGACTAAAGGCCTAGGTCTAGGGTAGGGTTAGTTTAGACAGGCCTACTAGTTTTACTTAACTAGGACCAGACCAGGCTCTGCTGTCTATGCCTAGGTGTCTGGTTAGAAAGAAGATTTGGCAGCAACAGGTTTTACCGGTTCCCAAATATCAGCAAATATTTTATCATCTATATACGTCACATGCAGTTTAAACTTAGGTAAAAATATGTTATGGGTGTAGTAACAGCTACAAACATAGAAGCTCTTTCTATCATCAAGACTCATTTTATTTTCTAGGCCTACGTAACTGTACCCTTACTGTTCTGTAGGATTTCGATCCAAGTCGGCCCTAAACCGTCTCGGCCAAAGTCAAGTCGGCCCCAAGTCAAGTCGGCCCCAAGTCAACTCGGCCCCAAGTCAACTCGGCCTCAAGTCAACTCGGCCACACGTCAACTCGGCCAAAAAATAATCGGTCAACTCGGCCCCATTAAAGTATGGAACGCAAAAAGTGCAAAGGAAGGGATTGATATTTCTTCACATTTTTTTACCTATGAATAATTCTGACTTTTAATGAATATTATTATTTAGACAATGATACATTTAGCAACAAAAATAAGAATGATAAGCAATCATACTATTACTAATGATTACAATGAACATTTGGATAATAAATAGGAACACATTGTAGGCCCAATAATGATGATGCACGTACGTCGGCGCGTATGTTCGTCTGTGCGTCAAAATTCAATGTCCGATATGCGAGGACATGAATTATTAGGTGTAGTAAGATTGTTTGGTTGAATCATTGAGGTATAAAATATTAATGTTAACTCCATGGTTGAATCACACGTAGATTTTTTTCAGTGTATGCATATCCATTTGATTAGGCGACAACATCTGAAACCAATTCGTAGCTGCGCCTCCCTGCGCCTTTGGTAGCTATTTCGATATCTACAACTGCTACATGTTTTCGCTGACCGGGGGATTCCCCTTTTTTAAAAACGCAAATCATGGACAAAAACGAGGCACGCCAAAACGATGTACGATCATTTTTTCTATGGCCAAAAGGTGGAACGTAGGCCAACGTCTTCGATTTACTAAAATGCGGTACCTGCACATGTTTTTGTAACACGCGGGTACTTCTATTCATATCGGTAATAAGATCATTTTTTTTATGAGTATTTTTCTTATTTCTTCATTTTTTTAAAGTGTGGATAGTAATAATCATAATAATATTAAGCACTTTTTGCGTTCCATACTTTAATGGGGCCGAGTTGACCGATTAGTTTTTGGCCGAGTTGACGTGAGGCCGAGTTGACTTGAGGCCGAGTTGACTTGAGGCCGAGTTGACTTGGGGCCGACTTGACGTGGGGCCGACTTGACTTTGGCCGAGACGGTTTGGGGCCGACTTGACCTGCACCCTTCTGTTTGGCTTCTATCTTGTTGATTGATTGATCGCAAAAATCATAACAAAAACATGTGTAATAGGAGCTAGCTGTTGTTTATTTTAAGGTCACCGAGTCATAACAGAGAGGGCGGTACACAGCGGTTTTTTATTTTTTTATTAGGAGTAAAGATAGGACACTCTCGGAATTTTACGTGCAATTTATGTAACACACATGGAGCTCATTTTATAGGGCGCCCTCTCGCTCAAACAAGTAGATTTATGGATCAGATATGTCTACTGTATTGTAACTGAATACTCAATTTTTTTCATCACAATAATTGCGGTAATGTGCGATTAAATTATAATAAATTATTTCCTGTACTTTGTATATCTCTATTTGTTTTAATTACTGAATATTGTTGTTATTATTGAATGTTTATCATCATCCTCAAAATCATCATTTAGGAGTAATCATCACTCACATCACTACTACTTATTTATGCGAGTCGGTCCCTCTGGTATTAACAACACTAAGCGCATCGTATTCCGTTTTTGTTCTTGATATGTTCTTCCTTTTCATCCAGCAGCAAAACAGTATAGATTAGGAAAATATAGTAGTCAAATAGTGTGTTATAAACAATTAAAAAAGAACAAGAAGTCACTTTTTGAAAATCCCTACTTCGACTATTTTATTGCAGTAATTTGTAGGAATATATTTATAAACAATCATTGGCTTAAGCCTACAGTCATGACATGAAACAGATTATGATAGTCAATTCTGAGACAATTCATACTAGGCTAGGACTACTGTATTATGTACCCATCATTCGCCATGACATTTATTTGTTATTATAATTTATTTAAAACCTGAGATAGCAATTAGTTATGTTATAGTAGTCTCAGTTTAAAATTAACTCAAAAGCTATTGCAAAATGATGCACGGGCCACCCAGAGGAAATATAAAAAATGTAGAAACATTGAAATAAAATCATCATATTTATAATTATTCAATCATCATACCAGACCGTCGTAATGATCATCATTTCTAGCCGATAATGCACAGACTGAGGCGCGTACAGACCTCCTACAACTTTATGGCATACCTCATAAATGTGATACTTTAATTAATTTTTCACTCTTCTTCTTATCACTGATTATGTCTCTGTTGAAGAATTTAACAGCATAGAATATGCGTAGGTTTACGTACGTTTCAATTAGCAATGTTTCAATTGCTGGTGAACAAACATTCAACTTCATATAGGAACTAGCTGCTTTGGGTCTTCCAGTTTTCGATTGGTTTCTCGCATCGCACTGTTTACAGATATCGCAATTGTGCATTACACTTGCTTTCTTGACGACGTATAACCGGCTACATATACTAAAGTATTTAGCTGAGTCATCTCAAAGTCTTCTAAGCAGCAGTCGTCGTCAGAGCATCGTTGTCAACATGATGCGATGATGATGATGATGATGATTGGGCCATCATTATTGCATCAATTCCATTTAGCTGTCGATCAGTGTCTTCTAGGCAATTCGAATTCCCTGACGGAATTAACATCCTGTTGCACATAACTTCCTTCAGGGAGGCTCTAAATTCATCTGCCATCGGGTAATAGCGATGACCCCCTCTCCCTCTGACAATAGAAAATAAGTTCTCAAGGCAATCTTGATTTAGTCTGCCTGTGAGTATAAACTTAAAGGCGTGATTGTTGATTAATCAGTATTTGAGATTCTTCGAAATGAATATTGCACAAGAAGTGGCAATTACGTGTAAATAGGAACTTGGTTTCCTTCTCAAATCCGCGCGTCGTGTGTTCTGGGCCCATTTTGCGCACCTGTAAATTAATAATTGTCTAGTGAGTTTTTGCTTTATCATAATTAACGTTTACGTAATTATAGGACGTCTACGTGCATGCTAATTGATTTTCAAATTGGTTAGGGCTTAAAATCAAATACTTAAGCCTAACCTAAAACCACTAACTAACTAACGGTTGAATTTCATAAATATTAAGTATAAGATTCAATTAAAAATTGTTTGTTAGGGCTACTCAACGGATAAGTAATATAACCAGGGAACAATAAAAATAGTGTAATTTCACTGATATTATAACTAATCATAATGTCCTAGCCTAATAATGAATTATTTCATGCGTTAATATACTGTAATGTAAACGGCTAGTTAAATTAAACGAAATAAAATAACCATGAGACAGAAAGCAAATATTAACCATGAGACGGAAAGCATGAAATAATCAAGATCACAATTTGTTTATATTAAGTATTATTATTATTATTTTTTGTATAATGTAAAAAGAGGGACTAGGCCTACAGCGACATGCCAATTGGGCTTCTTGTAGTCTTTCGACCAAATTTTTACTTATATGCCAACAATTGTAATGATATATATTTGGTCAATAAATGTTTCTTGAATTGAAAGTTTTAAAAATTGTTTGTTAAGGGTACTAGGCCTAGCCTAAATGTTAGAGGATAAGTAATATAACCAGGGAACAGTGAAATTAGTGTAATTTCACTGTTATATAACTAATGTACTAGCCTAGTAGGCCTAGCCTAGGCCTAGGCTAGTAGCCTAATAATGATAATAATAATCATTTCATACGTTTAATTATTAATAATAGGCCTAACTAGCCTAGTTTATTAATATAGCCTAGGCCTAGGCCTAGCCTATGTATAAATTGAATAGTAAAAAAAAGTAAAGTAAGATTAGGCTAGTCCCTATGCCTACATAGTCATAGCATATGTTAAGATGTACTAGGCTACTTAGGCCTATTTAATTACATAAATTTACCTGATCTTGTCTTTGGAAAAATTGTAAAACTTAAGTTCTGGGTTGGCCTTTCAATTGCTTTTACAATTAATTGCAGCACAGTACATCCCTCCACTTTTTCTCTTTTCATTCAGTGTTTCTTAACCATACAAACTTTGGCGCGACTTCTCAATCCCATTTTATAAAGAATATTGCGATCGTCACGCAAAAGTTCGTTACTTGTTTAAGCGAGGGGGCGCACTATAATTTGACGCTTCTAAAGTGTTACGCGTAAACGCGGGTAGTGTCACATCTTTAGATTATAAGATCTTTGATTAGGAGGCTACTTTATTATAGGTGGCGCGCGGCGGTGTTTTTGAAAAAAAAAGAAAGAAACTGTTGGTTTTGGGGAAGTGAGAGGAGGCGCGCCTATCAAAATGACAACTATTTTGATGGAAAAAAGCAATAATTACATTCCAGTAGACAAAAAAGTAAGTTACTAAATTAATGCAATTACTAGGCGGCGCCTAGCTAGGCTAGGTACAGGCAATGTAGGATAATGCAGGTCAGGTGCAATAAATCTAGGCTAGGCTACGCCTAGGCCTAGGCCTAGCCTAGCTTTGCCCCGGCCTAGGCCTAGCCGGTTCAGGGACGATTCGGCCCTGAGACGATTCGGCCCGGGACTATTCGGCCCACTTTTGGTGGGACGATTCGTATGGGCGGCCATTAGGGCCAAAATAGACAAACGTTGCCGTACGAACAATTCCGCTCCCGTAAGGCAAACTAATGGCGTTAAAGACATAATTCCTCGAGTGACAAACAAATATTGCCGTACGGACACACAAACACATTGCCATATGAACAAATTGCCGTATGGTTAAATTGGCGTAAGGACAAACATTGGCGTAAGGACAAAAATTGGCGTAAGGACAAAAATTGCCGAAAGGACAAAATTGCCGAAAGGACAAAAATTGGCGTACAGTCTAACTAAATATAAACGTTGAGGGCAGCATAGTAATTTAAAACCACGTGACTGAAACCACTCTGTGTGTCCAGTCTAGTCCTGATGGGGAATAAAAACATAATCATGGAAGGCCAACAATATAGGCCAGCCGACAATAAGCCTTCCCACTTTTATTTTTTCCAGCCACACCAATAACTATGAAACACCGTTTGTGTATTTTTTACATTTTCAGTGTTACTTATGGTTTTTATGGTATTAGAAATGTAATATTTGTGAGAAAACGGCGGATTGCTCCTGGGAGTCACTTGGTGGGATTATACTAGGGTACCCTTAGTCGTCCAGTATAAGTTAGAGTAGGACCGCTGTAGTGTTCCCGTTTACTCAGCCTTCATCTTTTAAATCTGAGTGTAACTCAATTATGATTTTTAATATTATAGTGTAATTTGATACTGTATTTGTGAGAAAACGGCGGAATGCTCATGGGAGTTACTTGGTGGGATTATACTAGGGTACCTCCTTAGTCGTCCAGTGAAAGTTAGAGTATGACCACTGGTCCCGTTTACTCAGCCCTCATCTTTTAAATCCGCCGTTTTCTCACAAATACAGTATAAAATTCAAAAGATAAATGCTGAGTAAACTTCACTATAATATTAAAAATCGTAATTGAGTTACACTCAGATTTAAAAGATAAATGCTGAGTAAACGGGACCAGCGGTCCTACTTTAACTTATACTGGACGACTAAGGAGGTACCCTAGTATAATCCCACCAAGTGACTCCCAGGAGCAATCCGCCGTTTTCTCAAAAATATTTCATTTCTAATACCATAAAAACCATAAGTAACACTGAAAATGTAAAAAATACACAAACGGTGTTTCATAGTTATTGCATGTTGGCTGGAAAAAAAAAAGTGGGCTGGCTTATTGTCGGCTGGCCTATATTGTTGGCTAGCTTAACACAAGCCTTCCATGATTATGTTTTTATTCCCCATCAGGACTGGACACGCAACAGAGTGGTTTCAGTCACGTGGTTTTAAATTACTATGCTGCCCTCAACGTTTATATTTAGTTAGACCGTACGCCAATTTTTGTCCTTACGCCAATTTTTGTCCTTTCGGCAATTTTGTCCTTTCGGCAATTTTTGTCCTTACGCCAATTTTTGTCCTTACGCCAATGTTTGTCCTTACGCCAATTTAACCATACGGCAATTTGTTCATATGGCAATGTGTTTGTGTGTCCGTACGGCAATATTTGTTTGTCACTCGAGGAATTGTGTCTTTAACGCCATTAGTTTGCCTTACGGGAGCGGAATTGTTCGTACGGCAACGTTTGTCTATTTTGGCCCTAATGGCCGCCCATAGATTCGGCCCACTTTTGGGCCGAAACATCCCACTTTGTGGGCCGAAACGTCTCACTTTAGACCAAATTCATATTCATTTTTTTTTCTTTATCAAGTTTTTAAAGGTGTTTAACAATCCGTATTTTATTGATATTGACAAAGTTGATATAATATATATAATAAATTACTAAAAAAACGTAATTTTATATTCAATTTATTACTTCGAAAACCTTGTTTATTTCGTGCATTCGCCAAGCGGCCAACAGAGGGCGTAACTTGTTTACATCGTTCGCGTGACTAAAAAATGATTATTTTCGACAATGTTTTCAAAATGTTTGCTTTATTGCATCTTTATCCCTAGTAGTGCTACCCCATAGTCTCTCTGAAAATAAAGTTTGGGGAAAAAAGCTTATTTTATGCTTATAAATGCTTATCAAAGCCGATAAATGTAAGTGTGCCGAATCGTCTCAGGGCCGAATCGTCCCGGGCCGAATAGTCCCGGGCCGAATCGTCCCAGGGCCGAATCGTCCCGGGCCGAATCGTCTCAGGGCCGAATCGTCCCGTTACCGGCCTAGCCTACTAGACCTACTAGGTAGGTAGGCCTGGGTAGGGTATTATTAGGCCTAACCTAAGTCTAGGCTATTTCTAAGTCTACGGTTATCACAGTAAAATTTTTTTATTTGCTGCCCGATCGTCTTGGTCCCAGAAAACGTGGTCCCAGAAAACGTGGTCCCGATCGTCTTCAGCGTTTGGCCCGACCCCAATCGTCTCATGCGTTGGCCCGATCGTCTCATGTGTTAGGAACCATTTTGGTCTCTATCGTCTCATTTGCTGGGCCTGATCGTATTAGCGCAGGGCCCAATGCGGTAGTTTTATGTTTGATATATGGTAAAATCGATAGCGTTTTATTTTGGTTCCGATAAAATCGGGTATTCGGTATGGAGCGTTGCTGATACGCTTTTGTGGTTGTAATTGGTTCTGGTCAATATTTGTTTGGTATAAGGGATGAATGTTTATTTAGGCCTAATAATGTATATAAATGTTTGTTTTCAATTTATTTTACAGGTGGTGGCAAAAAGTTTGTGAATATGTGCTCTTGAAAATCATTGTAAAAATGTTATTTCTGGAAAAAATATCAGAAATTTAATAATAGTTAAAATAGTTTATAATTAGTAATAGAGTATTTATTACCATAAAGACGTTCTTTCTATGCCTACAATACAAGTGAATATACTAGAGTACATGTTTTAGGGTAGGCCTATTATAAACTGATGTGTTGATTGAGGAATGAATCTACAGTACCATAGCGTATTGACAAGATATAATATTAATATGGATAGAAGAATGAGTGTTATCCATTTAAGTGTAGCATGAAAGCAAACATTTTAAATTATTATAACATATTTAATTGTTATAATAATGTTAATTAATACTTCAGGTTACTATAACTAACAGTGGGGGAAAAAATACCCGGAATGTCGAATAAGGAATAAGTAACCAACTTCACAACGCTTTAGGCCTAAGCTTTTTGGGCTATCCTGCAAAATCTTTTTTGTATTATTTGTAATGTCAGTAATTTATGTTATCACTTTCTTTTGTATGTATTTTTTATGATGATTTTCCTAATAAATTGAAATCAAATCAGGCCGACTACACTTTTCTGCAAGCCTAGCCTGAGCCTAGTACTTAGTAGGCAGGCCTGTCAAGGCTATAATAGTAGTAGGGCCAAATAACCATTTAAATTCTCCGGGTCCTAGCTAGGCTAGGTCACAGGTGGTTATATGTTTATAAAAATTTGTTTGTACAAATTTACCATTTCGCTATTTTTTTTTCAGATTATTACTAAATCTAGGCCTAGATGCATTCCACCCCAAGTTAAAAAGAAACCAGCATGTCGTTTCAAAAAGGTAAAGGAAAATGCTATTGATATTCTCTGTGTCATGCATAGTAGGCCTACTTTAGTAGACCTGAAGTGAACATTCTGACACTTGGCACAGTTATTCATTAGGGTATTAAAAACATGGAATGAAATGGTTGCCCACACATTGGCTGGTTAATTTACTAATTCCATCTGTGTAAGCCGTTCTTTAAGTCAGTAGATTGTTTAAAAATAATACGTACATGTGCAACGTTTCAACTTGTTTTCAATAAGTCTTCATCTGGCAACTGACTAGATGTTAGTGGTTACTAGGAGTACTGTAGCTTTGCTAGTTGTAGATTAGTGCACCCTAAAAAAGCAAAGAACTTCGGAAAATCACAGACTAAGGTTACAAATAGTCATTGCCAGACTTCTTAAAAACAAGTTGAAACGTCACACACGTATGTATTCATGAATGATTTATACAGAATAATTACTATTAGATCCTTCAAAATGAAACACATCCTCTTTTCAATAAATATTAATTAGGCCTCAAAGCTCCAAATGAATTCTTTAGAAAGACATGTACTGAGCGCTACAGAAAATAATTTATTCTGAAAGCTGTAAGATTTTACAACAATTACTCTTTAGCAATAATTTATATACATGTGTATTTTAAACATTTGTTTTAAATGTTTGTCTACATTTCTGTAACTGTAATTTCAGGGGTTAATGGTGTGGATACATGATGAAAAAGAGGTTTGGGTTCCAGCGTGTGTTAATTCATGTTTTAGTGATGGCAAGATTATAGTCACTAAATCTAATGGCCAGGTAAGAGGTTTGGGTTCCAGCGTGTGTTAATTCATGTTTTAGTGATGGCAAGATTATAGTCACTAAATCTAATGGCCAGGTAAGAGGTTTGGGTTCCAGCGTGTGTTAATTCATGTTTTAGTGATGACAAGATTATACTCACTAAATCTAATGGCTAGGTAAGAGGTTTGGGTTCCAGCGTGTGTTAATTCATGTTTTAGTGATGGCAAGATTATAGACACAAAATATAATTGCTACTAAGTATTCTATATAATATATTTTAAATATTGCTTGTAACTTCATTGTCTAGGAGGTTGTGATACGTGGTCATGCTGGCTATCCAGTGCTGTGTACTCAAACAGATTGGATCAATACAGATGATCTTGTTTTGCTTAATCCTCTCTCAGAACCTGCTGGTAAGTGAATTAATAGTAGACACATGTTTCAATGGTTGTTAATAATATACAGGTCTTCCTCCAATTAAAGACCCCTTTAATTAAAAGCTCAATCTAATTTAAATCTTTTACCATTAGCTGCTGCCTCCCTCTAATTAGAGATCAGAGACCACAATTTGGATGAATCCAACTGAACAATTTCCTTCAAATTTCCCTGCAATTAAAGACCACTTTAAAATAAAATGTTATAATTACAGTATTAATACATTTTTAGAGTAGAACAGCGGACAATTTGAAGAAAATTAGACAAAATACTGGCAACACACGTTTGTTACTTAACCTAATGTTTTCTGTTCATAGTGCTGAACTGTATACGTGAGCGGTAGTTAGCTGGTAGATACCACACTCAGGCTGGTAAATACCACACTCAGACTGGCAACACACTTGTTACTTAACCTAATGTTTTCTGTTCATAGTGCTGAACTGTTTATGTGAGCGGTACTTAGCTGGTAGATACCACACTCTGACTGGCAACACACTTGTTACTTAACCTAATGTTTTCTGTTCATAGTGCTGAACTGTTTACGTGAGCGGTACTTAGCTGGTAGATACCACACTCAGACTGGCAACACACTTGTTACTTTGAATCCTTTCAAAGAAACTGGACATTTTGATGTTCATATGATTCATCGTTACCATAGTAATCAAAAGGTAAACAACGATTTGCTAGTATACTATTGATTTTCAGGAAAATTGATATGTTTGTGACATCACTATTAAAATCTTGACTTCACTTTAATCTTCAAATAATATTGGGCAAAAATATTAATATGTCCTCAGTTGCACTTAGAAGTGAGAACTTAGAGATATATGCTGAGCTTCCCTGAAAAGATAATTGTTTTGCTGAATATGCCATTTTATGTCACATAATACTGTAGTTATTCACTTTTTGACCAAAAATTGGGAAAAAAAACATTATTTACCTGAAAAACTGTACTTTTTTAACAGTCACATTTTCTGTCGGAAAATGGGCTTTTGGTTAAATTTAACCAATAATTTTGTCTTTTTTTAAAGTAAACCACTATATTTGTTTTTTATTTCTTTAAAATGAATAACTTTATTAAAAGAGCAAAATGGCTTGATTTTATTAATCCTCATTTTCATGTTTTTTGGGGAATATACATCTTTATTTTATATATTTTGTCAGGCACACCCACCACATGTATTTAGAGTTGCAGAAATAGCATTGTGTAATCTTAATAGAAGACTAGACAAGATTAATCAGTCAATAATTGTCAGCGGTGAAAGTGGTTCTGGAAAGGTAATTCAACAATTTCAGTTTTACGTTTGTTTTCACCAATGTAATCAGAGTCAATTTTCTACCTTTAAAACCATTTCTTGTTTATTTTGATAATACAAAGGCCCAAACTTGAATAAAAATAGAGAGGCTAAAGCATAGACAAGTAATAGAGAGTGCTATAATTTGTTTTTACTGTTTCAAAGGACACTGTTACAAAATCAGCATGTATTGAATGTCACTAAATGCTTGCCAGACGTGCAAAGAGGGAATGTTGGCAACCCATTTTCACAAAGGCAGTTTAGTCAATATTTTTTGTGAGCATACAAAAACGTTTGTTATTCTCTGTTATTTGCTGTAATTACAAATTAATTATTGTTTTATTACAGACATGGAATGCAAGATGTTTACTAAAATATCTGACAACAGTAGCAGTATGTAACCCTGGGTATGAAAAATAAACACATTTAATTTAATATCAATAGAAAACATTGACTCATGTGTGTAAAATTACAATTTTTATTTCTTTTTTGTTACTTATTTGTGATAACTTGTTGTCTTTTTTGTTCATAGTGGTTTTACACCATCACCAGCAGATTGCATTGAACGTAGAATATTAGACTCAAATCCTATTCTTGAAGCATTTGGTAATTATTATGTTTATCTTTAATCAAGTACAGTAAGGTACACATGTCATTCTCAAAGTGTAAAAACATCTATGTACTGTTATGGTCCTAAGATCGCTAGAAATTGGACCTTTATTTTTGTTAATATACAAAATCAGCATTTTTATATCATATCAATATATCAAATTTTCTTTAATCATCATCACCACCCAGTATCCTACAACTCTCTGTTAGACAACTATTATTTCATTTTCTTAGGCAATGCTAGCACGTCCAGGAATCACAATAGTAGCCGCTTTGGAAAGTACATTCAGCTACAATTCAGTCGGTAAGTTTAAACTTTCCTTATTTTTATTTGTTAACGTTCAACCAACATACTGTATACAGGCCATGAATTTTGAGTTTCTACATATGCCATTTTGTGTGTCATAGCAGGGAAAAATGAAATTACACACAATAGGAATTCTTATTTTAACTTTCCAATTTTGTTTTCAGTGGAAATCATGTTGTTGGTGCTTCTATTCAGACATATCTTCTTGAGAAAACTAGAGTTGTTTATCAATGTGATGGTGCCAGGAATTTTCACATCTTTTACCAAGTTAGTATTAGTTATGTTTCATTTTTGTGTACCTTTAAACCGGATAACCAACTGTGTAACTTAACTGCTGGAAACTGTGATACATTTGCATATTTTCTGCAGGTTAGAGAAAACCCTTTGGTTGTAATCAGGTTGTCCAAATTCTACTGATATTCATAGGGGCCTGTTCTATTATACCCTTTGGTTGTAATCAGGTTGTTAACATTCTACTGATATTCACAGGGGCCTGTTCTATTATACCTTTTGGTTATAATCAGGTTGTTAACATTCTACTGATATTCACAGGGGCCTGTTCTATTATACCCTTTGGTTGTAATCAGGTTGTCCACATTCTACTGATAATCACAGGGGCCTGTTCTATTATACCCTTTGGTTGTAATCAGGTTGTTAAAATTCTACTGATATTCACAGGGGCCTGTTCTATTATACCCTTTGGTTGTAATCAGGTTGTTCAAATTCTACTGATATTCACAGGGGCCTGTTCTATTATACCCTTTGGTTGTAATCAGGTTGTTAAAATTCTACTGATATTCACAGGGGCCTGTTCTATTATACCCTTTGGTTGTAATCAGGTTGTCCAAATTCTACTGATATTCACAGGGGCCTGTTCTATTATACCCTTTGGTTGTAATCAGGTTGTCCAAATTCTACTGATATTCACAGGGGCCTGTTTTTTTGTTTGTTCTGTGCATGTGTGCTTTGTCCTGGTATTTAACTGACCGTACACCTGTTTGAAAGTATCGAAGCGTGACGTTTTTTTTCTCACAAACTTGAGGTTGCGCTAATGATAGCACCCACAACTGTACAATGACAATACTTCTCCCGTGATTTCACAAGGTTTGCGTGTGAATATGAAAACATGTAATAAGTCTGGAGATCAATAAAGGCAGATGTGAAAAGGATCTTTCTGGTACTGATATTAAACATCTTGGAACAAAATTGTCACTTTGTAATATTTTGTAGTATAGCGAAAGAAAGCACTCACTCTACTAATTTTATCAAAGCATGAAATATATTATTAGTTTATATTATTCTCATTACTGTATTAGTTTTTTTAATAATATCATTAACATTTCTTCTTTCAAATTATCATAGATGCTGTTTGGCGCAAATGAAAGGGAAATGAGGAACTGGTTACTAGGAAATGTATTGAGTTCAGACAACTTAAACTATGTGCCACTAAACCATTCAGAAGATGCATGTAATCAAAAAGATAAACAAGATTTTATAGTAACAAAGCAAGCAATGTCTAATGTTGGACTTAGCAGGTCACAGCAACAAGAATTATTTAAAGTAAGAAACTTTTACTTAATTAGAACTGGTTACTTAATAAACATTGTTTTACCAGGGAAGAGTGAAATTCTCTGGTAAAACATGGTTAAACTTAGTGGTGATATTATTAGTAGAACCTGAACCAAAGCAATGTGTTTAGATGCCTTGGTTGAACTAATCCAGCACATGTGGACAGTAAACATCAGTGAACTTTTACCTAGTTTTTACAATCATGATAGTATATTGATTCAAAACAACTTTTACAAATTTATGGTTTGCCTTTAATGAAAAAATAACTGGTAGGATATAAATAAGTGTTTTAATAGACTTTGATGTTTTTTATACATAAATCTAATAGTAATGTTATAATTCTATTTTTTGAATTATTGAATTGAATTTGAAATGTGTTTATTTGTAGGTTCTAAGTGGTATACTTCATCTTCGAAATGTAGAGTTTATTAGTGATGATGATGTTACTGGACCATGTGAAATTGATTCTGAAAAACAAGGTAAATGATATAAAGGTTATGCTGTTTAATTATTTTCTGTATTATACCAATAAAAAGATTGCATACAGTATTTATAGTTTAGCTTAAAGTAGTTGCGACCTTTAAGATTGCATACAGTATTTATAGTTTAGCTTAAAGTAGTTGCGACCTTTAAGATTGCATACAGTATTTATAGTTTAGCTTAAAGTAGTTGCAACCTTTAAGATTGCATACAGTATTTATAGTTTAGCTTAAAGTAGTTGCAACCTTTAAGATTGCATACAGTATTTATAGTTTAGCTTAAAGTAGTTGCGACCTTTAAGATTGCATACAGTATTTATAGTTTAGCTTAAAGTAGTTGCAACCTTTAAGATTGCATACAGTATTTATAGTTTAGCTTAAAGTAGTTGCAACCTTTAAGATTGCATACAGTATTTATAGTTTAGCTTAAAGTAGTTGCGACCTTTAAGATTGCATACAGTATTTATAGTTTAGCTTAAAGTAGTTGCGACCTTTAAGATTGCATACAGTATTTATAAATAAATAATTTTGTTTGACAAATCCAAAAGAAATTACTCACATTCTTTAGCTTTCGCCATCTTGTCTGATGGCTTGATCACAAGTGATCCGGTCGACTGCTACTTCCTGGAAATCTGTTGTTATTGTTTCTAGGTGACGTCATACTTTTTCGTAGCAATGATGTGTATACGTGATCGAGATATACAGCCCCTTCGTCGCGGTTGATTGCGTTAGCCCCCCTTCTTCTGATTTGGATTGCCTCTCTGATTCTACGCTTGAATGGGTTAGAGTCTCTGTCAAGAATTTTGGCCCCCTCCCAATCGATGATGTGGTTTTCTTGCGCTGCATGGTCTGTGATGGCGGATTTGTGGATTTCGGATGTTGATTCCTTTTTAGTTGCCCGGGTGTATTTACGATCGGTGACCGTTTCAGTGTCTTTTTGGTGTTCTTTCCGGAATCACTTGTGATCAAGCCATCAGACAAGATGGCGAAAGCTAAAGAATGTGAGTAATTTCTTTTGGATTTGTCAAACAAAATTATTTATTTATTACCTACAACAGTCCTACAAAATGCGCTTATTCACGGATACAGTATTTATAGTTTAGCTTAAAGTAGTTGTGACCTTTAAGATTGCATACAGTATTTATAGTTTAGCTTAAAGTAGTTGTGACCTTTAAGATTGCATACAGTATTTATAGTTTAGCTTAAAGTAGTTGTGACCTTTAAGATAGCATACAGTATTTATAGTTTAGCTTAAAGTAGTTGTGACCTTTAAGATTGCATACAGTATTTATAGTTTAGCTTAAAGTAGTTGTGACCTTTAAGATTGCATACAGTATTTATAGTTTATCTTAAAGTAGTTGCGACCTTTAAGTTTGCATACAGTATTTATAGTTTAGCTTAAAGTAGTTGCGACCTTTAAGATTGCATACAGTATTTATAGTTTAGCTTAAAGTAGTTGTGACCTTTAAGATTTCATACAGTATTTATAGTTTAGCTTAAAGTAGTTGCGACCTTTAAGTTTGCATACAGTATTTATAGTTTAGCTTAAAGTAGTTGCGACCTTTAAGATTGCATACAGTATTTATAGTTTAGCTTAAAGTAGTTGCGACCTTTAAGTTTGCATACAGTATTTATAGTTTAGCTTAAAGTAGTTGCGACCTTTAAGATTGCATACAGTATTTATAGTTTAGCTTAAAGTAGTTGCGACCTTTAAGATTGCATACAGTATTTATAGTTTAGCTTAAAAGTAGTTGCGACCTTTGATTGCATACAGTATTTATAGTTTGCTTAAAGTTTGATTAAGTTTTAATAGATTATATTTATAATAAATTGGCGTTTATTTATGATTCAAAATATTCTATCAACAGTTTATATATCTTTTTAGTATTTTTTAAATTGTTTTTATTTCTACCATAATATAATATATGAGAAATAACTAAAAACAGACATAAGGAATAGCTTAATATTCTGATAGGTTGGCCAAAAAATATATTAAAAAATATCATTAATAATTATGTCATTTTAAAATCTTAAATAATCTTATTAATATTCTTCTCCATCTTCAAAAAATGTTGATAAAATATTTCAACCAAAGAAAGATTTTATAATTTACTAATTATTCAATATATCATATTGTTGTACTATTGATGTTGCTTCATCAGGAGTTGACACCTCTGTTAATGCTGCTGCACAGTTACTTGGTCTTGATGTTGATGCCTTAACTAGATGTCTAGCATTCCGACAAATCACTGCATCTCACAAGCGTAGAAAGAGTGTCTTTATGAAACCTTGCTTAAAAGATGAATGTCACACAAGGAGAGATTGCCTTGCAAAGTTACTCTATGCCAGGTATTTTACAAACATTATAAGTATAATATTTGTTTTTTGTAGTGAAAGGAACCTACTTACTCTTTTTAAAATGATCTTGTTGTACAGTATTTGCCTTTTTACTGACATGTTATACATTCAAAACAAACCAACAGAAGATGTTGTACATATCCAATAACTTTTATTTGCTTCCCCATATGCATGCTGGGCTGCACCAAGGTGAATTGCCCACAGCAAATCATACATACACCTTTAAACATTCACAAAAATAAAATGAACATACATACATTACATGCAAACTCTAATACATAGTCAATTTAATTTCATTTATTTTCTGCCTAATCTCTCTTTCTGTCATGGCCTGACTTCTTTCTGCCTAATTTCTTTCTTTGTCATGTAGTTAGTATGTAACAGGAGAAAATGTTTACATGCAAACGTTTTCAACCCTGCTTTGGTTTTACAAAAAAAACTAGCTTTGAAGACTGTGACTAAATTTATGTTTTAATGTTTCAGAGTTTTTGATTGGCTTGTTGGATTCATCAATGACAGTACCATGGCCAGGAGTTGGCAGTCTTACATTGGTCTACTGGATGTCTACGGATTTGAAAGTTTTTCATTTAACAGTTTGGAGCAATTATGCATAAATTATGCAAATGAGAAGCTTCAGCAACATTTTGTGCACAACTTCCTCAAAGCAGAACAGGTATTCCAACAAACTTATTTCTATATATAGAGTATGCTAATATACAGTTGGTGCAACAGTGTTTTATTTTCACCATATAAGAGTGGTAATAACAACAGTTCTTTTATTCATTAAAAAAAGTGAAGAAAAATAATATGGCACTTCTTTTAGTTTATATCAAACGAATCTTGTAAAAACTTAATAATATCAAAATACTAGTATAATTATAATACAATATAAAATAATTAAGATAACAATAATAATTAAAGTTTATGAGAATTATCGTTCACTTTTGTTATCTAACAGTGATAATTTATAAACATAATTATACTGCTGATTAAACAGCTATGTTTATATTATTCTAGAATGACTGTCAATCTGAGGGAATTCCATGGAAATTTGAAGACTTTACTGACAATAAAAGATGTCTTGATATTATTGAAGGCAACATCAGTATATTTGCACTTATGAATCAAGTAAGTGTTGCTATTCCACAGCAAAATACAAAAAATAATTTGTCATAGTTTTTTGCCAATTATGGTTGGAAAAGACCTGTATTCTGTAGTCTTTTTATTGAAAGATAAACTTCTGTAAAAAAAGATGTATTAAGAATTCGCCTTTCTCAATCGTAGTACAGTACGTCGTAAAATAATAACTCCTTCCTATTTTGAATTTGACATTTTGAGAAACAGTGATTTTTACCAGACAGGCATAGTTTGTCTTACAAACCATAGTTTGTCTTTCAATAAAAATAAACTGTAGTTTGTAAGAAGATAAACAATGGACTTTTGAGCCTAGTTTACACTAGAAAACCTGGTGCTGATGTACTTTTGCACCTCAAGCTTAACCCCAATTTAAAAATATTCACCTGCTGCACATCAGTGATGGTGAGTGACCTTATGCCCAGTGATTTCAAGTTAGGTGTAAAAGTACAGTAGCACCACAACCAGTTGCAAACTACAAGTTGTTGTGCTTAGTGGAGACTGTCCATCTAAGATCACAATCATGTTATTATGTCATTTACTTTCTATGAACTAATTGCAAGTTTATCTTGTTTATAGCAATGCAAGTTAAACAGACATTCAGATCCAAGTTCATTTTGTGAGTTTCTTCATGACACCATCAGCAGTGCAAACTTATCTCGTGCACGCATGTCAGTGACATCACCAGCTTTTGTTGTGCATCACTATGCAGAGAAAGTTACGTACCAAGTGGATGGTCTAATTGAAAAGAATAAGGTAATATTTTTAAAACTGAAAGCCAGTTTTACAGTACATTCACAAAAATGGGGGATAGAAATAGTCATTAAATCATAAATAGTTTCTCAAAGCATTACAATTATTGGATACTGCATCTGCTTCGTTTAAACTCATTTCTCATAATCTTATAACTGAAAATAAAAGCCACAGGAAAATGTATCAATGGCTGTTTGTAGCTATAGGGAATGCTCTATCACCTGTGTAAGAAGAGAAGACTTAAGTGGGAAAAGCTTTTGCTAAACTATTTTAGCTCATTTGTTAAAAACTTGTTGTGAGATCAAGGAGGAAGGACCAGACAATTTAACTATCAACTTTAGAATACAACATAGTGTATAGAAACAAATTAAAGGTTAGCCTGTCATTAATAAAAACAATGGTCAGCAGTCAAATTGTTTATATTTGTTTTATACAAATATTATATTATATAGCCGAAGGCTAGATGTCAAACTACAATGTTATCGCAGTTCAAAAGGTGATTCTCCATGGAGAGGGAACCAACAAGATGGCGGCTGCAATCGACCAATCAGATATGCCCTACGCAGTACGCAGTGCTATATGCCTGTGTTGAGCCTATCTGCGTGAGAACAATACGCAACGCAGCGTGTTAAGCGTATAAACGCGAACGCATTCTATATGATCCTCGTATACAAAAAATGCTAGATTACCAAGAAATTATTCATTCCATTGCGATTAACAATAATTTTATAAATCTTTACTGTGACAAGAATATGTGTTGTAATTTATGTTGTCTTAATGTATTATATTAGATTATTATTTTTTATATTAAATAATGTTTTTGAACACATTTACGGCCGCCATCTTGTTGGTTCAAACTCCTGTTTGAATCACTTTTCAGTCTGGAGTACGTGCTCTAGCCTTCGGCTTATTACATCTCTCTGGTTTTATATCAAAATAAGAATTGGTTCACTAACACAATTCTATTTAGAAAACGACTAGAGTGTTTCAACCTATTTAACCACACATCCTCTGCATTATTACAATTGCATCAAGTTAAGAACAATCAATTTACCATCTTGCCCTCCTGCCCTGTTGGGGCTTTTTTTTTCTGAGCATCCCTATACTTCAAATGGAAACCTTATATTGCTATTACATTATATTTGCTCATTAGATTTAATGTGCAGTGTACACAGGTGAATGTTCATTTACTAATTAATCTATTGTGTATCATTTGTTGTTTTTAGGATGGTATTCCAGCAGAACTTGTAGATTTGCTTAGAATGAGCAGCAAGAAGTTTGTGCAACAACTAGTTGATGCTAATGTTACCAGTTTACAGGTGATTGATCTTGTCATTTGTTTTTAAACACCATAGTACTATACTAACACCATACTAACATCAAACTAACAATGTAGTGACTAACACTATACCATTGCTTTTTAAGTTCTGTCTTCATCAATGTTACATCATGAAACTTTTAAACAAAGAATAATGCCGAATAAATGTGTGATATTTATAATGCCATCTTGTCAGTTATGTCAATAGTTCTGTTTAACCTAAAATAGGTTAATTTTATGATTTTTTTTTCAGAGTCCAAGTAAAACAAAAGGCAAAAAGACTACTTTTACAGTGGTATCAAAATTTAAGGTACAGAATCCTGAAAATTGAAACTCATACAAACTTAATTTAGAATCTTGATGAATTTTAGTATGGAACATCAATTAAAAAAATACCTTCAAGACCGAGCTCTTGCTTTAGGAGTAAGATAGGTTTTTTGCTTTGTTGTTGTTTTTGCTTTCTTGACCATTTTTTTTCTTGAAAGAGGAGAAACAGGGAAACAAGGACTTTTATGGGTTTTCCTCAGCATCCCTGTTTTTGTATATTGTTGATGTTTCGATATTTTGTTTCCTGTATATTATATTAATTATAATTTATCTGTAAATTGTTTTTATGATGCTGAAATAAATCAAATAAACATCTGCAAGATCACTCAAATTATTGCTTCCCAATTTTTTTTTTACTTCTGTTGAAAATGTAACTTATAATATATGCAAGATATTTTATTTTTTGATTATCAGACATATTTCCTCAATCCATTTTGTATTTACTATACTTATTTTGGTTGATACCATTTAGTTTTTACATGTAATCTTCGGGGTAACAATCTAACAATTGTATCTTATATCTTAGAATTCATTGGACAGTCTTATGGCTACTTTACATGAAACAACACCTCACTACATCCGCTGTATCAAACCAAGTCTTGAGTGTCAACCAGACAGCTTTGATAACGTTCATGTTATAAATCAACTACGTGCTTGCGGTGTTCTTGAAACAATTCAGATTAGTGCAACAGGCTTCCCTACCAGGTCAGACAGCTATTGTTGTGTGTTCTTTTTATACTAACAATGCACCCATCTATGACTGGTTGATACCCTTGTTAGTTAAGTTCACTTGAAACAATTCAGATCAGTGCAACAGGCTTCTTCCCTACCAGGTCAGCTTACAGGGATTGTTTTGTGTTCTTTTTATACTAACAATGTACCCATCTATGACTGGTTTATACCCTTGTTAGTTAAGTTCACTTGAAACAATTCAGATTAGTGCAACAGGCTTCCCTACCAGGTCAGCTTACAGCTATTTGTTTTCGTTTGATACCTTGGCTAAACATTTTCGATATTGAATAATTAAGCAAAAACTAAAATCGTTGTGTTGTATTGTTTTATAGGTTGCACTAAACATGTTACAACCTTCTTATTTGTTGTAATTTGTATTTTCCTGTATTTTTTACTATTACAATCCCAATTAAACAGCTTGCTCTAGGACTTACAATACATATACTGAAAGATGAGGGCGTATCAATTTGATCTCTGATGAGTGTGCCTACAACTGAGGGACTAGTGCTGTACCGCCGTACCACGACGATCCAATCGAGTTTGAACAATACCATGAAAGCCCCAGTGGTCTAATGGTTAGGACATCTGCATATCAAGCAGAAGGTTCCGGGTTTGAATCTTGGTGGGGAAGACTTTTTCTCATTCTCACAGATTTCCTCATCTTCATCGTTTCAAATAAATTAATTAAATTTCAGTATATCACCAGGTGGTTTAGAATTTATTCTGTGCCTGTGATGTTTATAATATGTACTATATATATCCCTGTGCATACTGTACATGTTGAACACCTACACTTGCCAGTGTGTTGTTTGTTATACTTGATTCTCAACGATAACTACAATTTTCTTATAGAATGTTGTACAGTGATTTTCTTAAGAGGTATGAATTATTAATAAGGTCAAACTCAGAAGATGTAAAAGATTTGGATACAAAAAGTAAATGTGCTGTTATTACGAATCTGGTTTTAGCTGAAGCAGACAAAGAAAATAAAATGAAAAGCTTTTTGTTTGGAAAAACAAAGATATTCCTAAGAGAGGGACAGGTACTTAAAAGTAGTTTAATAATAATTTAATTATTTTATATTTGCAGTAGAATAAATTAAATTTTAATTAGTTTAAGTGAATATTTTATGGCAAAGGAATCATTAGCAATTATTTGACTTTATACGGTCATTTTTCGCCAAGGTAAGGTGAACTAGGCAGTCTTATTACTTAGGATAGCCGACCCAGCCAAGTTTACTTACACTTTGCTACATATTTTAATATAACAGATGTAATATAGTTCCTCGAGAAAAATATCATTCCCTCGGGGATGTCAATTTTTATATTTCACCTCTAAGCCGGCAATATCTGTATAATATAAACCTTTGCAGTAGAGCTGAATGAGTGTCGTAAAATAAACCTTTATTTTTAAAAGTAGTGCTACAGAATTATTTTTGTAGTATAAGATAGGAAATTCACCAAAATTGACTAAATAATTATGTAAAATTGAGGCATTTTTCTTTTAAAAAAAAGTATATAAATATAAAAAAGAAAAGAACAATCAATTTGACACAATTTAATAAATACCATTTTATTAAAAAATTGTTACCCAGTTAAATGTGTGTAAGTCATTGAAAATCAGTAAAATTCCTATCTTATAACATTATGAAAAAGTTGTAGCACCAAATTATAATACTTTTAGCTTTTAGTTTTTAGCTTGTCAGTGTAAAAAAGTAAGTAAGAATCTGCATCATTGTATATTTATTATATTCCGTTATTTTTCATTTAGTTGGATAAACTTGAAGTTGCAAGATTGAAGGAATTCAATTTAAGTGCTGGTGTAATACAGATATGGTGGAGGAAGATCCTGGCAACCAAAAGTAAACAAGAGGCAGCTGTGGTCATCATTCAAGCAGGTATTGATTGTAATAGTGTTTTGACAAATATCTTGCAGGCATCATGCTGTTACCAAACCAAGCCACTAATTGTCACTAATTAGAATTGATATGTTGTAGGTTTTAGAGGCTGGAAGGTGAGAGAAGATGTAAAGAGACGACATGAGGCAGCACGTGTCATATAGTATGCTATGATGCTGAGTCACTAATTAGAATTGATATGTTGTAGGTTTTAGAGGCTGGAAGGTGAGAGAAGATGTAAAGAGACGACATGAGGCAGCACATGTCATACAGTATGCTATGATGCTGAGTCACTAATTAGTAATTGATATGTTGTAGGTTTTAGAGGCTGGAAGGTGAGAGAAGATGTAAAGAGACGACATGAGGCAGCACGTGTCATACAGTATGCTATGATGCCAAGTCACTAATTAGTAATTGATATGTTGTAGGTTTTAGAGGCTGGAAGGTGAGAGAAGATGTAAAGAGACGACATGAGGCAGCACGTGTCATACAGTATGCTATGATTGGATATTCAATTCGTTTACACCAACGCAAGTTAGATGAACAATTAAATGAATTGAATTCAGACGAGGTAGGCCTTTACTTAAAACTCGCAATTTACAATCTTCGCTGCACCAACAAACTTTACAATGTGAAGTATGTTCCTTCATCACTAACACATCCTCATTTACATGTACTTACTTTAATGATGTTAAATTAACACATCATCATATGTACTGTGCTATAAAACTAATAATGTTGAATAGAGTATATTTCATTTACTGAGAGATTGCTTGTGCTTGGTTCCGCCTCATTAAATGGTCAATCAGTTAATTTTCATGAAATATTCTCCGTATTCAAATCATAAACATTCAGTTTATGATTTTTAATCTAATAATTTTTTTCTTGATACAATTTAATACAATTTAACATTTATTTTTACCAGTTTGCTGATTCTGATGTGCAAGAATGCAATGATGAACAATCACAACAAAACAATAGCATATTAACAGAAGGTATACTGTCAGCAGTATCACTGGATAATGAACCTCATGACAGTAACCTGTCAGTGATTAGTTCAAGCAATGGCACCAAAGAAGTTGAAGATCAAGACAAAAGCGATAAGTTTACCAGTAAAGGAATTGAAGATCAAGACAAGAGAGATAAGTTTACCGATAAAAGCATCAATGAAATTGAAGAACCAGAAAATGTAAATAACAATTATAGAATACAATTTCATGAAAATGGTAACCTGAAATGTAATAGTGGTAGAAGTGAGGGAAATACAATAGTAAACATTGAACAAAAAGATGGGGATGAAATATCTCAAAAGAAGAGCTCAAATGAACAATGTGGTACACATAAACCAATAGCTAGTGAGCAACAGAATGGTAGACGTGTTGAAGAGGAGCCTGTAAATCAAGGAACTACTACCATCATTAACAAGTTTGTGCAAGTTGCAACAACTCCTGCAGTTGATATAGCTTTTGGTATTGTGTTACTTGGTTTGCTGTATCATGGTCCAGTTAGGCTATAATGCAGTTTATGTCCGGATTAAGTATGTTAATCCAGGAACTACCACCAGTATCAAGGTTGTGTCAAATGCCGCAAATTGTCTACTGTATATGTTGAAAGAAAAATGAATATTGACACAATTCACAATTTACATGCGTGTGCTGTCGTACCAATTTGTATTCAAAATACAAACAATAATACAATTACAAAACTTAAGATCCATTACACTGTAAGAATTCAGGGTCTTTGTGGAGGTCTTTCAGCTGGTGTTCACGCATGAGTAAATATGAAATTATCCAAATATTAAATTTTATTATAAACAAATCATGTAAAACTAACGATTTAATTTCAGTAAATAAAAATTATTCTCAGGAATATGATTTAATTTGCGGATTTAAACTTTGTGTTACTTTTTTTCTCTTAGTTTAAAAAAACTTTCCAACCCCATTGGAAATACAGTAAGTCAAGATTGTATGTTTGTTCTGGCCGTTCTGTATTCGTCATTCCTATTTGCATGAAAACGTTACTATAGTACTAGACATTGTTATTATTAAATGGCCGCATTTTGACCATTTTATTTCTTGACATAATGGTTAAATATAACAAATAGATATAATAAAGCCAAAAAAGATATTCTATCTTTATGATTATAACACACCTAAAGGTAAGCTTATATGGAAACAACAAACTCATTGCTATACTGGTCGTGACATGATTTAAAGTTGCACTTAGTTCCTTTCAGTCCCAAAAGAATAGAACAAAACTGAAAGGAACTGAGCTTATGGCCTTTTGTGTGCCTGTCAGTTCAGGTCAGTTACTCAGATTCTTGTCATTTCATCGAGAGTGAAATGTTTGAAAACTACACATTGTCATGCCATGTCAACTAAAAATCATTTCTAATGTTCCTTTTCTTTCTCCAAATTTTCCTAGATTTAATTAGCCAAGTACTATGACAGCAGTATAGTGTAATTTTATTGTATGCCAATCAAGACAATATTAGTCCTATAGGGCTTGTTTACAAAAAATCAAATACAATTTAATATTTTTTTGATGAGTTTTAATAAATAAAAGCGTTAAGTACATCTCAAGCCTTGGAAAACAGTTATTATAGCAATATAGTATTTCAAGGCTTTATCTATGCCAATCAAGAGAATGAAGTACATAATTTGCATAATCAAGTGGTGTATCAAAGTATGAACTATGTTCTTTTGGTAAATAGGTCAGATTTATATATAAATTATTTAAAAAAAAAATTATTTCCACAAACAAAATAAAAGTAATTTCGCCATAAGTTCTCAAATACAAAATATTTAATGTTTATAGATATAGTGATACTTAGAAAAAAAGGTCCCATACCTGGGCAACCATTATTGAAAAATGACACACCGGGGGTAAAAAATAATTGCTGTTATACAGTAAATTATCCCATCTCCGCACCTTTTGTTCTGTTTAGCAAGTCTGTCAACTATCAAAAAAAGATGATATGGCCATCAATCAACATTTGTAAGTCTAATTACTACAAATTTGTAAGGCTTCTGTCGAAAAAAGTTAGTCTGTCCTAAATTAAGTGCATAAAAATCAATAGCCCAATCATTTACTAAATTCAGAAATAATGTAATAATAATCATTTATGTTTGCAAGATTGAAACCAATTTACCTTAGCATTATATGAATTTACTTGTGACTCGCATTGAGATTTAAAAGAAAATAGACAAACAAATATACAATACAAAACAAAATATATATTGTATATCATTTATTAAAATAGAATATGAAATATATATTTATGCAGTAACTAACTCAACTAATTTGGCTTTAGTAAATGTATATATTCGATGTATTTAATTGTGATTAACGCATAAACCACAAAATTGTACATTAGTTACCAGATAAGTTTAAAATTTTTGTCAAGTCAATAAAAAAGATTGAAAAAAGCTATGCCATGAAACATTTAAATCTTTGACTTTTAATGGTTTTAAATTTATGTAGCGCAATTATGAATGTTAACAGTCAAGTATATTGCTAATTAATATACAGTGTGTTATTATTTACACATATGTCCCATGTAAAACTTTGGGTACACCACAAGCGCTAACACTAACCATAGCCACCATAGCCGCACAAATTGCTAAGACTCATCTTGGACAATGTATCTCTATCATTGACATGACTGACTGTATATATATAAAAAAAAGCCAAAAAAAAGTCAATTACTTATTGCAGTTTCATCACAATATAGCATAAATGAGTCAAGCTACATGCTAATATTGAATGTGATTGGAGGCATCTGTATGGCTAGTAAAAATATCTTATTTTGGTGATGAATGGGGAGAAAGGACCATTCTGTTTTAGGTTTTCAGAAGCGTGTTGATCAGTCACACACACTAGTATAGACAGCAGCTGATAATTGTTTTGTTATAATACAGTATGTGGTATGGATTTTTGAGTACACATCTTAAATCACATGCACATTGTGGGTGATATGACAAATAAATATACTACAGTATGGCACTGTATGTGGCATCAGACAATTGAATACTGCAATTTGGTTTTGCGCATTTATTTTTGTTACAGAGATTGAGTAACCACACACTTGAGAAGAGTCTAGGCTGTTGACTGATCATGTTCAAGCAACCAGTAGTATTACACTGTCTATTAGTTCTACTCCACGTCCAAAATTGGAGCACTGCCTTTTTGAAAGGCATTATTTTTTATTTAAGATTTAAGCAGATACAAAATACCCACACATATATAAATATTTTGTCATTCACGTACTTGAAATCTCATGTCAGGTACGTGACCTATATTAGAGTACTTGTATTCCTTTGGTCTATTAAGACATAGTTAAAGACTTCTAAAAACATTGTTTCAATAGATCTTCTTTATTGTCCTTTATTAACTATGTATCTCCTATTGTTCATATAAATTGTTTAACTGAGTTACCATACAACTACAGTTCATATGGTCTACTGTAGGTTTTCAATAGACACTTTAGACTGTTTCTAGTAATTCTACAATATCCATTCTCTCAACTGTTCTCAAGGCTTTTATTACTTCCTGTCGTTGGTTCACATCTCTTCCTTGCTTACATCGCCATTGTACCAGTGATTCAATAGTTGCTTCTACAGTAAGCATTGAATATTTTCTCTCATTTTGTGTTAGCTCAACATCAGCAATACCAAGACCCCTGCAAAAACTCTTCCATTCTGTCATCTTCTCAGAAATTATCAGGAAGTCCAAGTCTGTTAAGCATCCTGTAAAAACACATTTAATTGACTTCGTTAAATAAAATACATTTGGTTGTTTTTCTTCAAACACTGAGGTGCTGAAATTGTTTTGTTTTTATATATTTAAGCAAATTTCCAAGGATATCTATCATTATTTAAGTTGGCAATCCATTCACAAGACAAACATATACACAAGATGCTCTACATAAACAAAGTCTTATTACAAATCTTTGCGAGTGGAGTTGTATTTGTCATTAGAAAAAATCCTGACATATGACAGGACTTGAACCCAGGACCCATGGATTGGTAGCCAAATTGGTAGCAAGCTTAATCATGTTTAAACATTTCTTGTTTATTAAATGATTGCTGATGACAATATAAAATAGTGATTATTGCTACAGTAGTATCAGGTATACAAATAATATTTTTTTAAAAATAATAATCATTACCCACCTTGTCCTGATTGGTCTGTAAACACTGGAACTTCTGAACTGACATCATCTTTGTATTCATGCCTTGTACACAGGCTATCAGCTAAATCAACTCGTCCTTGTTGTTTTAAAGCCTTTATCATTGTAGGTAGTTGATATGCTTCTGCATGTTGCCAGCTATTTCTCCATTGAACCAAAACTTCCATCATGGCATCTTCTACATGTTTGTTTTTGCCTGCAATTTTACCAACGTTTTCCCATTTGATTCCAAGTCGCACTGCTAGTCTTCTCCAACTTTCACCTAAGTTGTCACAGATGAATAGAAGATCTTGATCATCAAAACAAGCTGTGAAATAATAAAAATAATATCAAGAGAATGCTTTGTTAAAATTAATATATTATTGATTAATTATATCATAAGAAGGAAATTTATTAAACAATAAAACATTTAATAGACATTCTATTTTTATTGCCGGTAAGAGTGATTTTTTTCTTATCAGGTTAAGGTAGAAATCATAATAATCCATGAGCCTACAGTAATTATTAATTATTTTCTATAAAGAACTATAAGATAGCTGCCCTTCCTAAATATAATTAAGCACTCTAACCCTCTAAAAAATCAAGGATTTTGATATGTTTCAAACCCAGGGATTTCAGTTTCATAGATTGCAGAAAACCATTGCTGTATGCTTATTAGAAGCACTTAAAATGCCCCAATTAATGGCATAATCAACTTCATGAATTCATGATTTCTGAGAATTATAGGAAAAAAGTAATGATGCTGGCATTCAGGCTATACATATGAATGCAATATACCTGAATGTTTGATAATCTCTGGCAGTTCATCCTTAATGTATTTCTCAAACTGCTTAGCAAGATCATTACGACCATGTTGTCTTAGTGCAGTACATAATACTTGTTGCTGATTAAGGTCACTACCAATGCCGCTTCTCCAATGTTCTACCATGTTTGCTGTAGCTTTATCTGTCTGTTCTTTATCAAATATAGTATTCACCTTAGACCATGTAAGCCCCAAACGAACACCAAATCGTCTGCAGGAAAGATCCATCTCTCTGGACACTTTGTCAATAGTTAGGTCATCCACATAGTCTGTATCAAAAAGCAAAATTATGAATCAATTGTGTTTTTAATCCTATTAAAAAAGTAGGTTAAACATAATCATTATTTTATCCTAATTGATACCTTTGTTATCCTTGACATCTGACATCTTCCTTAGTTTACTAGATCCTTTAACTTTTAATTTTAAAGATGTTTTATGAGCCTTAGCAACGGTATCGGTATCGTCAGTATCAGATTCTGGATCTATGTTGTTCTGTCTACCAGCTTCTTTTGAGGTAGAAGCTACAATGACAATATAAAAACAAAATAGTGATAAAGTTAAACCAAGATGTACAATTGCTTGTTTTGTATTGTTATTTTATGTATTGTTACTCTTTTAGATCTAATAATCATACACTTAATTTAGCAAAGTAAATTATGAATGCATTAGTTCGGCAATTCAGGAATTTGATTTAAAAATGATGACCTTCAAAAATATACACTAATGATAATTTCTGTATCAGCTGAACAGTTTTTCATTTATAATAAATCCTTTACCATCAACTGTAGACTTGTTGGCATATATTGTGCTGTATAGTGTATAGTGAATTCAATTCAATTGCATTCAATCTATCGCATGGTTTGAACCTAGCATTGTGTATGATAATGACAAATATTCATAATAAATCTTTTACCATCAACTGCACCTTTGTTATCCTTCTTGTACTTGGAGGAAAATAATCTCTTCACTTTATGAGTGAATCTTTGAAGTCTTGAAGTGGAAGCTTGTGCACTGCTATGACCATCACTGTCAGAATCTAGAGCTATGCTTTGTTTTGTACTATCTCTCGATTCAGATGCTAAATAAAAATAAATTGAAAAGCAACATTTTAAAAACTGTATAAAACTAGATGTACATTTACAATAACATTTTTTTTAAATCTGTGGATTATCACAAATGATGATGGCACAGACTTATTATATAAATCTAAAAAAGGTTTGGTTTTTTTTACTTCAATCATTTTATGGCATTTATATAATAGAACAAATAATATTCATTTTTACATGAATGATGCAAATAAAATGTCTTATTATAATATCCATTAAGTATACTTAATTAAATAAAGAATATATATATTCTTTATTTTCAAAATTGTTAACTTGAATCCTCATACATTTTGTTTGGGTTGAGAAAAAAGTTTTTTTTTTATTTTACATCATCCTAAAATTTTAACCTATATCAGTGAAACTGATGGATAATACAAACACAAATTCTCTACCTTTTAGTACATTGTCTCCAAACAGATTACGGTAACGTTTCACTTCCATTCCTCTGCTTCCACATGGCAACACATCTTGATCAAATTTGCGTACAACATGCATATGAGTAGGTTCACCTTTTGAAGCACACACACAAGGGATGTACATCTTTACTTTAACACCATGTGCATTCTTCTCACTCAAAAAGTGTAATTCTTTTTCAAGAAAAGTTAGTACCTAGAAAATAAAATAATTTGATTTGGTTGATTATATTGCTACCCACAAAAAAAGTAGTATTTATTATTTAAAATAATTATACAAACTAAAAATTACTAAATGGAGCAGAATGACAACATGTAAGCATGCTTCAGAATGGGATCACCAAAACATATTCAAATACAACATACATTTATTAAGTGTACATTACAGTACAACAAAAAGTGTACTCTAATATTCAAAATTTGCTTTTCCATTATGTATAAGTTTTATAAATGATCAAAACAATTTTTAATTATTAATTATTATATATTGTTTAATTATCTTTAATAATAAAAAATGTTAATACTCTACATATCCAACTCATTAATATTATTTTTACATTAACTTACCTTCTTACATATGCTAGGTTTTGGATCATCATCTTCAGGAAGGCCAGCAGCATTCATGATGTCTGTTCTAACTATTGTTGTCTGCAATATCAAAATTAATGTAGTAGTTGTTTTATAATTGTTTCTCTTTAATTTTCATGAAATAAATTGCCACTAATTCTATAATCTCTATAGATAAGTGCTATATTTTTCACCGATATTCTGCCCTATGTTTTTGTCTGCCCTATGTAATGCTTAGTGTTTTCTATTTATATTTATAATAATTTTTACGAATTAATAGACGCTTACTATATAACTTTACAATAAAATTTAATGTTTTTTGTTATTAAATTTTATTGTAAAGATATTAATTTTTGTTCAGGTAAAGGTTGTACAAGCGTTTGTTCTTTATTTTAGTCTCTTTCCATTTTACTGTTAATTTGATATGTTATATCTAAAATGGAGAATTTAACTGAAAATGATAATGTTTCTATTATAATTTTATCTGAGACTGATATTTTCTGAGAGGTAATTAAACTTTTAGATTTATGTTTTGTTTTAGCAACAGTATTATAGCATCAATTTTATAATAGAAAACGAAAAAACGCAATCATTTTATTTGTCATTGACTTCTGCTATCAACACATTCTTCCCGGTTAAATCCATTAAGATACATCCAACTGATAAGCCATGGATTTCGCAACAAGCAAAGGATCTTATAATGAAACGTCAACACGCTTTTACTAATCATGGTAAATCGCTGCAATGGAAATTCTATAGGAATATGGTACAAAAAGTGATCAAGAAAGACAAAATGAACTTTTACAATGAACGCTTATTAAACTTAAAAGCCACTAATCCCCATAAATGGCACCAAGGCGTGCAGATGTTAGCTAATAAAACTAAACCCCAACCACTTATTAGTGTAGAGGATATTCCGCAGGATGACTATCATGGTATAAGTAATTTTGTAAACAACCATTTTGCTATAACTTCCCAAAGCAGACCTAGTATTGATTTATGTAAGCTTCCTACGTATTTACCTGCCAATAAACCCCCTAATGTAAAAGAATGGGAAATGTACAATCAATTAAGAAAAGTTAAAGTAAATAAGTCCCCGGGCCCTGATAATGTGCCTAACAGATTAATAAGAGATTTTGCATGCGAACTAAGCATCCCTATGACTAATATCTTAAATGCCTCCCTCAGTGAGGGTCATGTCCCAACTATGTGGAAGGATGCTATTGTTACTCCGGTTCCCAAAGAAAATGGTTGTACTAGGGTTGACAAATTTCGACCAATCTCGCTTACATGTATCCTAGCTAAGGTAGCTGAGGGCTTCATTAAAAAATGGCTCTTAACAGATATCGAGAAAAATCTTGATAACAACCAATATGGTTGCCGTAAACACTTTTCTACAACCCATAATTTGGTTGATCTACTAAATGTGTTCTATGAAGGTAGTAACATTCCCAAATCTGTTGGTCAGTTAGTTTTAACTGACTTTAGTAAAGCATTCGATTGTGTTGACCACACAATAGCAGTTTCTAAATTAGTAACACTTGGCTGTAGACCTGAAATTGTACCGTGGTTAATTAGCTTTTTGTCAAACAGAACCCAACAAGTACGCTATAAATCTACATTATCAATGAGTGTTAATCTAACATGTGGCGTCCCTCAAGGCACACTCCTTG
This sequence comes from Antedon bifida, assembly GCF_963402885.1. Taxonomy (NCBI): domain Eukaryota; kingdom Metazoa; phylum Echinodermata; class Crinoidea; order Comatulida; family Antedonidae; genus Antedon; species Antedon bifida. The sequence goes on from NC_136227.1 coordinate 14,188,810, forward strand.
GGCCTATGATCTTTCTTGCTCTAATTAATGATGCCATGCAAGACTCGCCATGTAAAACTTGGAAATATGATTTGTGCATAGGACAGATAGTAAAAAAGGATGAAATTTCCTCAATTCAGAATGATGTTGCTTTACTGAATGTATGGTCTAATGAAAACAAACTAAAACTTAACCCAACTAAATGTAAAACTATGTATTTTAACTTTCAAAGAAATCAATATGAACATGAACCCCTTTTGATTGGTAATGCTACAATTGAAATCGTTAATGAAACTAAGTTACTAGGTTTATGGATACAAGCCAACCTCAAATGGGACCGTAATGTTAAAGAAATTGTATCCAAAGCCAGCAGACGTCTGCATATATTGTGTAGATTAAGAAAGTTCAATCTTCCGAAATTTGATCTTGTAGATGTATTTAAGAGTTACATAAGACCAAGTGTTGAATATGCTGTCCCAGTATGGCATTCTAGTCTCACTAAGAAACAAAGTGATATGATAGAATCTGTCCAAAAAAGGGCTTGCAGAATAATATTGTGTAATGACTACATATGTTATGACCAAGCACTCAATGATCTTTCTTTAGACACTTTATCTGATAGAAGGCATAATCTATGCTATAAGTTTGCTCTGAATTGTTCAAAAAGTATTCATTTTGGAAAATGGTTTCCAGTGAAGAATGTAAGTAACATGAAACTAAGACGTGTAAAGTATCAACAACCCAAATGCAGAGTTGAAAGATATAGAAAAAGTGCAATACCATACCTTATCTCGCTTCTAAATGAATAATCATTATATATCACCCAGTACAGCTATGCAATTCTTATTGGTCCTTTTTGGTGTTTTTTTTTCTATTTTAATATTTTAATGCTAAACTTGTTGAATGTTCCTGTATTGTATTTCTTGTGTAAATTGCCTCCTTTTTTATATATAATTATCATTGGTTTTATACTTTTATACAAATTTTAATATTGAGAAAATGTAAATATCTTTGTAATTCAGCTAAGGCTGCGATGATGATAGTGAAATAAATGAAATGAAATGAAAATGAAAATATTATCAAGTCAAGTCTACCTGGAACAAACGGCAATTGTTGATGGTAGCTACATTTAGAACCACAAGATGATGGCCATCAACATTCAGTTCTACATGCTCATAAGACAATGTAGGCTCAACATCTTCCATTTGAAATTCCTCGATAAATTTAGTTGCAACACGTTGGAAGAGATCATCTGGTAGGTAGCCATCAAAGTCATGAAAGAGAGAAATAGCACGCTTCTCTTCATATTTAACAGCCTTTGTATTATCACGTTGGGGCTTTAGGCGTGAAAGAACATAGAACGTTCGTCCAACATTCTATAGAAACAAAAATGAAACTTAAATAGTATTAATGGAATATATGAAAAAATAATTGAACTAAATATTTTAAATAAAATAAAAATACAGTACCTCTTTACTCCTTTTTTCACACATTAACCCAAAGGTTTGCATGAGAGACACAAAGAAAATAATCATCTCATCTGACTCATCCTTCCATATTTCCTGTAACAGTTTTTCATCTAGTTTTCCCCCATTTAAATTTCTCCAAAGCTGTTTCAGAGATGGCTAAAAAAATATATAAGCACAAAAGTGTAATTTGTCAAAGCAACAAAGTAATTATTATTCTTCTGGTCAGTAGAACCTCTCCTTTGGGAAAACCTTATTGAAACTTACTTGTGAAATGAATGAGAGGCAGATTAACACCACAGCTAACCTCTATTAAGGGGACACTTTGGTGGGTCTTCCCTTAAACCTTATTCAAACTTACTGGTGAAATGAATGAGAGGCAGATTAACACCACGGCTAACCTCTATTAAGGGGACACTTTCTTGGGTCTTCTCTTAAACCTTATTAAAACTTACTTGTGAAATGAATGAGAGGCAGATTAACACCATAGCTAACCTCTATTAAGGGGACACTTTGTTGAGTCTTCCCTTAAACCTTATTAAAACTTACTTGTGAAATGAATGAGAGACAGATTAACACCATAGTTAACCTCTATTAAGGGGACACTTTGTTGAGTCTTCCCTTAAACCTTATTAAAACTTACTTGTGAAATGAATGAGAGGCAGATTAACACCATGGCTAACCTCTATTAAGGGGACACTTTGTTGGGTCTTCCCTTAAACCTTATTAAAACTTACTTGTGAAATGAATGAGAGGCAGATTAACACCACAGCTAACCTCTATTAAGGGGACACTTTGTTGGGTCTTCCCTTAAACCTTATTAAAACTTACTTGTGAAATGAATGAGAGGCAGATTAACACCACGGCTAACCTCTATTAAGGGGACACTTTGTTGGGTCTTCCCTTAAACCTTATTAAAACTTTCTTGTGAAATGAATGAGAGGCAGATTAACACCATGGCTAACCTCTATTAAGGGGACACTTTGTTGGGTCTTCTCTTAAACCTTATTAAAACTTACTTGTGAAATGAATGAGAGGCAGATTAACACCATGGCTAACCTCTATTAAGGGGACACTTTGTTGGGTCTTCCCTTAAACCTTATTAAAACTTACTTGTGAAATGAATGAGAGGCAGATTAACACCACAGCTAACCTCTATTAAGGGGACACTTTGTTGGGTCTTCCCTTAAACCTTATTAAAACTTACTTGTGAAATGAATGAGAGGCAGATTAACACCACGGCTAACCTCTATTAAGGGGACACTTTGTTGGGTCTTCCCTTAAACCTTATTAAAACTTACTTGTGAAATGAATGAGAGGCAGATTAACACCATGGCTAACCTCTATTAAGGAATTACTTTGTTGGGTCTTCTCCTAATGAGAGTGCTACAGTAATATGTTTACAAATACATATTTTAATATTAGAATATAATAGAATTAATAAGGTATAATTTCGTTCTCTGTGTGGCAGATTTTAGAGCTAAATCCATCACACTAAAAAAAAATTACCACAATGTTTACGTCTGATATTCACCAATGATTGACACCACTCAAAGGAGTGAAGTTTGCTAACCTGAATGCTGGGATCTATAACTGTGATGATTGTTTTAAACTTGTCAACTACTCCCATCAAATCTATAACAATTTTTTCTTTGAGGATCTTGTCATCTGGGTAGAACAGAATTTCGCCGATGTCGTGCAAGTACTCAAGAAACAGTTTTCTGTCAGTTATCTTACAACGAGCAAGTAAACCATTAATCTAAAACGTAAATAAATATCATAATGAAAAAAAAAATGTTGATTAATTACAAACTGGTTTTCTGTTGATGTTATCATTCGTTTCGTTGTTGAAAGGTTGTTTATATAGGACATAATACTTTATCATACAAGGGTAGATTTGAAATCTAAAATTTTCCCAACCAACAGTAAACTCAAGGTTCACCACTTATTTCAATAATTATTAAAGGACAAAAAATGTTCCTTTTGTTTTGGTACTTGGTACTCTTAAACTAAAACTGCACCGTTCCTGTTTGATAAACATTTGTTGAAGATTCACCATAAACAGTCAATTAACACAGACAAAAAAGCAGGGATTACTGTTATATTACTATCAATAACAAACTTGTATCCCACACAATTTCAAATGTAATGAAACAAGTTTGCTTTTTTAATTTAATTAACACCATTCAATGCAACACTCAGAAAACAGGGGTTATTGCTTCAAATGTAATGGATGTTAAACATTAAAAGACACATTCATCAATCAATTTGTTAAAGAAATTTATTCTAACCTCAGATGTTGGTAGATATAGTTTGTTTTTTCGTAACTGTTGTATTTCCACCAGTACTTGTAGCCATTTGATTGGCAAAGTAAGAATCATCATCTGGACTAATTTTTGTATTTGGAGGATGATTTTAGAGGCACCACTCTTTTCAAATGAGACACTGTTTTCAATGGTAAAGAGCTCTCCTTGATACACCATGTCCTCAAATGGTTTTCCTTCCAGGGCTTTCCAAAGTATATTCTCTATTTCTTTTACCTAAAATAAATAACATCATATTGGAATTATACTTACGTCAGGGGAAGATTTAGAGTGTGCCTAGCCAACCCCAACCTCTTTTGTAAAGTGCAAAAAGTGTTTCATTTAAGTTATGTTACGCATTTACTTACCCAGTGTACATTATATAATTATGCCAATATAAGAAAACAAATTCAAAATGTGTGCTAAATCATAGATATTTGTATACCCTTTTATTTGTTTTATTATATCCAAATGAAAAATAAAATTAAGTTAAGTTAATCAGTTAATCATAAGCCAGAACAGTACAGTAGTATGCGCATGACATGACGTATATAACAATCATACATGATTGCCAATGTTAGAGATGAAACTACATATTGTTTCCAATGAATTAATGACAATATACAATTTTGTACTGTTTAAAAGGAAATGTGATGACATATGTACCCTTTGTTGTCTTTCTTGTTCAGTTTTACCAAGGCTCTCATAATGTGTACCAATCAGCATTATCTTGTTATTTTGCCCTTTTCTTACGTTTACAAAAACTGAACGAATCCAAAACAGAATGAAGTCAAGATTTGTCATTCGATGTTCATACATTTTTCCCTAAATAAAAAAAAAATGAACAAAATTTACATTTTAAATTCTTAAAGTTCTATAGTTTGAAACATTGTGCTAAATTATCTATTATTATTAGCTGCAGCACAAATTTATATAGAAAAACAACACTATCATGGAAGTGGAAATAACAACAATCATATATCAGGCATCTGCTATTAACAACACTATCATGGAAGTGGAAATAACAACAATCATATATCAGGCATCTGCTATTAACAACACTATCATGGAAGTGGAAATAACAACAATCATATATCAGGCATCTGCTATTAACAACACTATCATAGAAGTGGAAATAACAACAATCATATATCAGACATCTGCTATTAATAACACTATCATGGAAGTGGAAATAACAACAATCATGTATCAGACATCTGCTATTAACAACACTATCATGGAAGTGGAAATAACAACAATCATATATCAGGCATCTGCTATTAACAACACTATCATAGAAGTGGAAATAACAACAATCATATATCAGACATATGCTATTAACAACACTATCATGGAAGTGGAAATAACAACAATCATATATCATGCATCTGCTATTAACAACACTATCATGGAAGTGGAAATAACAACAATCATATATCAGGCATCTGCTATTAACAACACTATCATGGAAGTGGAAATAACAACAATCATATATCAGGCATCTGCTATTAACAACACTATCATGGAAGTGGAAATAACAACAATCATATATCAGACATCTGCTATTTGCACAGTTTGTGTTAAGGTGAAGGATAACATGAAGGAAACATTTTATTTATGTACAATTACATAAACATTTGAAATTTGTAAAATCTACTTACAGTTGTTGGATCACAAACTTTAGCTGGGGCATTAAGACCTTCATTCAGGTTGAATACCACACATACAACAGCATAAGATACCATGAATATCTAGTAAACATAATCATAATAGTCAATATTACAAACTGTTTATACACATGTGTCAGATACTGGCACAACTGATTATTTGATACTTTTGTTTTCCTCACAAAGTGTATGTTCACCTTGGAACATTTACAATCTTAATCATTGGTTTAATAAATAATGAATGTTTAATATCACATTCTTTCTTTTCTATCCCTCTCTGCTAATAATACATTATATTACATCAATTAATACTATTTTACTTAAAGTCTCCCAAAACTGGACACCCTTTGGCTGGCAATATGTCTGGGTTTACAGAAATTCTGATATTCCAAATGTATTTTTAAAGGTAAAACAGAATTTGGAACTTTTGACCTCAATTCTGGTTTTGGTTTAAGGTAATCAGAGACTAGAGACTAAGTTGATTGTATTCAAATTAAATGAAGAATAAAATAATTTATAATATTGTAATAATAATTGTATTTTATATCTGATACTGACATATTGTACTATATTAGATCCACCTTGGAGGAAGATTATAGGTTCTTAACTTCAAATCAAGTGAGCAAGCTTTTTGATTTCAGTGCTGATATTGTAACAAGGCCAAAAGACAAAGTATACATTGAAACTAACAGAAGCTCAGAAGAAGGCATGTATATTGAATATTGACGGCAAAACTAATCTCTATTAATAAAAATTAAATACACCAATAAAATTTACCCGTTGTATCACATGGTAAATTGGTTGACCACCAAAGTCCCAGATATTCATAACAAACTTGTTGCTATCCACTTTAGAGTCACCACCTTCTCTTGCAGAGCGAAGTTTGCTTACAAATTTGTTCCTGAACCCTTTAGGAATTTCTGGTTTTTCTTCATACACTGGTTCTGTTGTGATAAAACACATACAACAACTTGCATTAGGTCTCATATGTGATTACCAACTATAACTTTTTTATTTAAAGAAAAAGTATTTCCAATGCAATATTTAAGTATTCTAAACCTTATCCTTTCCAATCAATAGTTTAGTGATGAGTTTATTTAACCACATTGTACTGCAAGTTGAATAGATTACACAGCAGTGTCATACAATATACAAATATTAATATTAACTGTCAAAGTAACTTGCAAGATAATATATGTTCATTAGCAGACACTGATGATTATGATTAAATTTCCGCTCCTTTAATCATTTCAATATTTAGCACTTTAGTCTTTATTTCTGATATCATTAATATGTATGAACAGCAAAATCAAACACATTTCAAAATAAATATTTACCCTCTTTTTGTGGGCTTGGCATTGGATTTGTTCTTTTTGATGTTTCACCAGATTTGGCTTCCTGTTTTGATGTTAATGCTTCTGTGGGGTTTTTCTCTTTCTCAGGTCTACTTTCTGAAAAATGTGTTAATATAATTAAAGATGCTACCTTGTTATAAATAGCATAATGTATTAACATTCATCATTATGCTTTATAATCAAATTAACTTGGCAAGAACAAAGTTTAGTGTAATGAATCATTTGTTGCCGATTCCAACCTGATCCAATTTGCCATCATTATTATAATATGTGTATCTTTTGCATTCTCTATTTGAATTCAAATGTCACAGAAGTAATCACAGCAAAATGTTGTATAAACCTCTCTTTTATCCACTTCTATATTAAATTTATTTAAAAAAATCTCTTTTGTACCAATTTTATATTGACTGGTATTTTGTGCCTTTTATATTTATACTTTTAAATTTATTTTACAGCAGATTACTGAATTAACTTTCATTAAAATCTTTTACCAGATTTTGTTTCCTGCTTTGATGGTCCTGCTCTTGGTGTGTATCCTTTTGTATGGCGTGGACTTTTCAACATTTGTTTAACTGTGACATCAGTGACGGCATCCTGATACATGTCTAAAGCTTTTAAATTAAAAAATGTTAATAAAATCATGTATATATTATTTTATTTCTTACACAGTTACATACTTTGAAACTATTTTTATGATGTTGTTGCAATAATTTAAAAACTAATTTATCCTCAAATTGAATTTAAATAACGTGTATGTTTATATGGTAGTGGTTTTCTCCATGCATTTATGAAATATCAAAGTGTGTGCAAGAACTAGTCACAAATTGTCACGCAAATATTAAACCTAGAGTGTCTTTTAAATTGATTTACAATGACATGATATAAGAACAACAATTATTTGGTAAAAAAAATAAAAAACAAGTTGTGACATGACAGTGCATGAGTCAGGGGTGAATTTTAAATTTGGAGTGGAGTTGTGGCTTGGTGGTTATGGTGCTTGGCTACCAATTCAAGGGTCCTGGGTTCAAGTCCTGTCATATGTCAGGATTTTTTCTAATGACAAATTACAACTCCACTCCCAAAGACTTGTAATAAGACTTTGTTTATTGTTATGTAGAGCATCTTGTGTATGTTGGTCTTGTGAACAGGATTTCCACCTTTAAGAAGGATAGTGAATTAATTCGCTTATGGATATACTTGGCAATTTTGCAAAATAAATTAAAAAATATAAATAAATCATCTATTTTGGTTGCAGCATGTATCTGAATAAAGTGAATACTTACAAATATCCTGCGTTGTTTCTTTCAACATTTCTTTGTTACTGGCATCTGGTGTACACACCGTTGTTTTTACCATTGCATCTGTTATTATATGCAATGGATTAAACCTATGACAAAATGACATTATATAATTATAAAAGAATGTTTGCATTAATAATAAAACAGAAAATAATTTGATGGTATACTGCAATTACATTGTTTTTACGTTGCATTAAAATCTTATTTTAAACCCTCAACATACCAAGAACACTAAAGGGCCAAATACTTTAAAAACAATTTTAATAGTAAATTTTAATCAACTATATTCTTTCTCTTTTACATTGTGATATTTAGATTATTTATATTTAGATTATGAGGATCCCAATAAAAATAAGATATTTAAGCTATTTTGGCTAGCTATGTGTATGGGTGACCGGAATACAAGCTTTACTTTGATGGTCACTCTCATCAATATTTGCTATGTATTTTGATATTATTTTATGGTGAAATAAATTGAAACTATTCAGGAAAAATGTTTCAAATGTCTTATTCTTGTAATTATACAGTAACAACTGTATGTAACAGTGGTTAAATGTAATAGTTGTAATTGATATAAAGTATGCTTACTGTTTTCTTAAAAGAGAATTGATAGTAGAAGTTTTTCCAACATTCTCAAGTCCTACAAAAATAGTTCTTCCTTGATTAAACTCTGTTTGTCCTTCTTCAAGTGCATTTTGAAATGCTTTCACCGCATCAGGTCCTCGTGCCAATATCTCCTCTGGAACATGCACATCTTAAAAACAAAATATAAGGTACAATAATTATTGTATAACTTCCTGATTGTTTGTATACTACTGGATAGCAATTAATACTCTTTATAAAATTGAACAGTTTAATATGCACTAAGAATGTCTTATGAATACCTCAATCATTACTTGAAATAAATTAAGGTCATAATAGCAGAGTACAAAGATTAAGGTATACTCTATATAGAATAAAATACTTCAGCAATTCGTCACAAAAAACAGATGACTGATTTTCATCAAATGCAACAATTGGTTTGATAAATATGTGGTACTAATAAGGTATATGCCAACACTTAAGCTTATAAGCCGATGCTCACAAATGCGACCAAAATTTAGATGTAGACATTTCTGCATATTCAAAAGTTTTTTCATTTATTATTATAAACACACAGAATATTGTTACAAAGCCTTTAAGAACCTTATAAATGAGAGAGTTCATTCTGAAGGCTATCTTACGGTTTTATTTACTTACTTTCAATTTTATCAGCCACATCTTTTTCCTCAGCTTTCCTGAGTGCTGCAACAAGTTCTGAACGCATGGACTTCTTAGTAACCTTATACTGCCATGCATCCAACATGTCATAAGTCCTTTCAGAAATGTTTCTATCTGGTAGTTCAAATGAATTTATATCTTCTTGTGTCATTCCAAGATTAGCTGCTATTAGTTCCCATTTATTGTCGGCGTTATTGGCAATGTATATTAATTCTTTAATTGTAATTTCTAAATAAAATATAAATATTATACTGTTTTTAAAATATTCTAATAAATCCTAAAATATTAGTATTTTGTTTGTTTGATTCCACCTACCCATCTCAATTTCTAGATCTAAATTACCCAAATGTAATTTTGTGAAATGTTGACTTTGTCTATAGTTGTTTTATAATTTGTAAATAAAATAATAGTTCAATAATGATAAACTATTTATTTTCTAAAAAAAAAATACTTTTTTATATTTCTTATGTAAAATAATATTTAAGTAACTTTTACAACCAGTTTATTTATAGATATTGTGAATACCAAAATCTCCATAACAAATAGAACATAAAAGATAGCTAATGTTATAGACCAAGATTAATTTTTTAATTCATTTTTTTATTGGAAACAATAGCCCTATTGTGGGGCATTGAAATTGAAGAATATTCATACCTGACGATGTCATTTCGATGTAAGGTAAAGGTCCACCTAAACAAGTAAAATGAATGTGTATATCAAGCTTTTCAGTGCAGAATTACAGATTGGAAATAATTTAGGATATAAAGGACAAACATATTTTTAAATTACCTTTGGGACCAACATGTAGATATTTATAACAGAATTAGTAGCACACAAAATAGAAGACAGGATAAAATGCACAACTGAAACCATATTACACATTGGCATGCCATGAAGTACCGTACGCCTTGTGTTAGATAACAAACCTAACGCTGCGAGTCTGAACATACCCTGTACCAACTGTGTTGAGATGAGCCGCTATTTGAATCAATCTACTTTTTTTTTTATAAATCATATTTTTTAATTTGTTTGATTATATGACTGACTACAAATACTACAGGATAAAAAGTGATCATTAATTCTATTTTTAGAAGTTCATGGTTTTATTTGAGGCACAATGTGTTTTTTAACTTACCATTCAAAATTGCAAGTATTTCTGTTTTTTTCTGTTCACCATCGTATTTATCGCACACATTTTCATTATAGATATCAGATGCAGACATTCCATTCTGACAATCAAAGTGTTTGTGATTTAAAATAACAATATTAGCAATTCTAGTTATAAGCATAAGTTATGATACATCCCTCAGCTACTCTTTTAAAAAAAATTTAAAAATTCAGCTTAATTTCATAATTTGCAAGAACATACTAAACCAAAAGATAAGCCAAACTAAATAATACTAATAGGTAAAATAACCCTGGCCATTAAAAAAAATCAAATTATGACAAATATATTTCATAATAGTTATGCAAATTCCAGATATTTCAAAGGTCAATAACTTTACTATTGGCCATATCTTGGAAAAAATATGCCACTGGACTAAATCTACTTCCACTCAATGCGATTTTATGCATTAATATCACTAAACCCATTTTTCACGATATTTTTCCCAGGGTGCCGGACACGTTAATCCAAAGCACGATGTGAAATCAGCTGAAATAAAATATTTATGGGTTTTTTGGGCCAAAATCATTTCATAAGCCATATAATAACCACACATGCCATTAGATTTAAACTAATTAAATACATGCTCTGAAAATAAATCATTTTTGGTCTAAATCATGTAGCTTACTAATAGTCCAAAAGTAATAACCTGCAACTGAAATAAATGTTAATGATGAGCAACTGAGAAGATAAATTTAATATCAAATGATATGTCAACTATAATTTAAAGAAATATAGAACAAATACTTAATGTAGTTTCAATATTTATATTATATGTATTTATTTATATAACGTATACTTCAGTTTACAGTAAAATATGAGACTAAAAGTAAAAATAATGGAAGCATGCTGTTTAAACCATTCAATTTTTAGATTTACAATTTAACAATACAATGTGAATACTGTAATGGAAAAATAAAAAAGAAATGTTAATAACTATAAATATATACTATATTCATTTTAATATTTCTGTAATTAATCATTCCATCAAAAAAATATACAGGAACATGTGAGAAGGTGGATGGGCAATAGACTGCTTGAGGGTCAGACAAGAAGAAAATAGCCTGTAATATTTTCAATGATAGTTCTCCTGAGGACGATCAAAGCATATTGATCGAAACGTCGAGAAACTCAACAGTTTCTTTCAGAACTAATATACATGGTATACCGCAAACTTGATATCAACAGATAATAATAAACCTTTTTGTTTCTATTTGTTTTATTTTATATAACTTTAAAAAAAAAAGAATAGAACTAAACTTTATTATTAAAATAATTGCATTACAGTACTTAATAACAAACTAACCTTATCTTTCTTGCAAATGTCCATACGTCCTTCCTTTATGAAGAACACAAAGGCATTTTTGTGCTCTTCATAAGTAAGGTTTTGTTGTGCAATTATATGCAGAGCGTTGTCTCCATTCTTGAAAAAAGTGAAAAAAAAAACAATGTGCACAAGCTGTACTAATACTGTGAATATTATATTTTGATTGTACATACAACCCTTTAGTAAAAACTCTCCAATTTCATTTACGAAACATGGATGATTTATAAATGATATAATCAAAACCTACTGAATGTTTACCATTACTTATCTATCATTTGATTGATTATATTGATTGATTATATTTACTGAATACAAAAAGAGCATATTTATTTAGCAAGATATCTGGAGAGAAAAAACCTTTTTATTTAAAGGACATAGTTCTTTAGTGAAATTTCAATATACTTTGCAAATTGCAGATGATAAAAATGGTATACTTGGATATCAGTTATAATACTTTATGATTGATTCAGCTTAGAATTTTATTCATTATAATGCTATATAAAAGCTTCTTGTCAGCTTTTTAAACTATTTTACATCAAATCTTTTTGAATCAAAATATAAAATATTTGGTTTTATCTCAATATCTCTATGGTTTTATATACTTTTTGCTTTAAGATTCTATAAATAGGTTGGTGAATTTACAGTGGAATCAATAATACCTACAATAATAGTCTGGTACCAGCCAGGTACAGATATAAGAAGTTTGCATAGAGTGTGGTACACAAATAGAATGAACTAATTTGAGGATAACAAATATAGGCCTAAAGAACATTTAACATTCAGGCTTGAATGGTGGTAGCTGATCAACTTGGATTATAATGTGGTAAAAAAAATCCAGATTATTCTGTCCTAGTGATGGAGCGAAAGGGTGAGGGGGTAGGTGCATCAAATAGTATAATCCTCACAGTATTGTGCAATACCTGCATACACTGTGATATTTACAATACGATGCAATAATACATGCATAATTATGTGAAATTACTAGATATACTGTGTATACAACTTACTTTGTTTTGCTGGTTCACATTAGAACCAGCATCAACTAATGTCATACAGCATGCAGTTTGACCATTGGCTGCAGCATCCAATAGTGGTGAATTTCCATCCTAAAAAAATAGATTATAATATGTCATACAACAAACTTCTTTAGCAATGCACAGTAGAAGCATGACCATTAATAATTGTGGTATAATTAAAAATATTTTTTAATATATATATATTGTTAGATTATTTAATGTAATCATGATCATAATAAAAAGTTTACCCAGTGAATGTTTATTGTGCAAACATGATGTTTTTCATCGCTATTATATTGTAACTTTCTATATATTTTGGTATTAATATGTTATATGTAATATAAATAATCAAAACACATATGACCATTGTAAAACTTTTGATGAAGTTTTATAAATTGCACTAAATGAATCAATGGTTAAAAATGTCTAAAATGGCATTTCAACTAAGTATTAAATAGGCTGTGTACATCATAAGTTAACAGTTTTTAGTCTCATTGAGCTTTATACTGTAGCTCCATGATTTGGTAGACTGCAATTGTATTTTAAGAACAGCACAAAAATATAAATACAATTCAAAGTTTTTAATGTAAATGATTTTAATTAAGATAATTTACATTGGCAAATCTCACTCTGAATACATTTAACCATTTCACATTAAACATCAGTGTGGTAAAAGACCTACTTGACAAACAATAAATTATATGGACACATTTAATATTAAAAACTCATTATAATCCAGCATTTGAGCAGAGAAATATTATTTAGAAAGGTTTTCAATTAATTTTCTCCCTGTCACCTTATTCAATCTGTGACAATTGTATTTATCATGGCTCTGCACAACCATGAACAAACATCAGAATGGTTGTCAATATTATAATTATTAATAAAGGATAAAATAAAATCTGATCCCATCATAATGCACTTTTATATGATGATCTAGCAAACTTAAGTAGAATAATATAGGTGGTTTCTTGGGTCTTGTGCCTTGTGTTGGAAGGCATTGGATAATAAGACACAAAAAGGTGTACAACTGGTGTCTTTAGCTGTGATTGACACGCTGCACTATCATAGACGGGTAGATGTTATTGTGTATTAAATAGTTTAAAAAAGAGATGATAGCATTCGGTTTATTCTATTAAAAAAAGTGGTAGGTTATATAGGTTATACGATAATGTTACTATTGTAGTTTTAATGGAATGAAACTATGTTATGGAATGAATCTACAAAGGCATAGTATTATTCACTGTTTAAACACTGTATTCATGTTGGATAAGGTATTCAGATTAAAGCCCCCTTCCCTACGTTTTTTAGATCTAATTTAAGATCACAAACTATATTTAATGTAAAAATAATACTATATGGTCCTATTGCGATAACTTTTTTCGTCTTTAAACGGTTAAAAATCTGAAAAATAAGTCGAATCTAATAATTATAGCGGCCCGCTATAAATCCCAAAATGCATTGCGCGCGGATTGATATTTTTGTTTTTCACCTGTAATTCGCCCACTTTTCGATCGATCGTGAGGCCTAAACAAATGGAAGACTCCCAACTTTTCAGCAAAAATACCGGGTTTTCCCCAATTTGTATCAACGGAGTCTGGCAAAAATAGAAAGACAATTAATGCAGCAACTATACAACGTCAGGCTAGGTATATAGCTAGCGTACGATGTTCGTACGTTACTAAGACCGTCCACGAGAGGTCGATCTCCGCGAGCTACTTAGGTAGTGCATTGTTTCTCACTTTTTATCATAATTTACCATAAAATGTACATTTAAGACAAGGAATGACATGGTTTTATGTTTTTAAAGTGATACTATTGTATTATTTTCCAAAAAACGTCCAAAATTGCAGGGAAGGGGTCTTTAAGGTGTATTTAGTAGGCATGTTAAGGTGCATATTTTAGGCAAATCCTTCAAATTGTGATAACATTTTGAAACTTTGCACAGTTATTCATTAGGGTGTCAAAAACATGAAATGGAAGGGTTGCACAAAATTTGGTGAGGGGAAAGCCGCCATTTTGGATTTCAAAATGGCGGACCCCAAATGTTCACTTTTCAGGTATATCTCTTCTGAAGAGGCACCTAGAGTTCTGATTTTAGGTGCAAATTATATGGTAGTGGGGTCACCAAACATATTGGTATAACTAACATTTTGATTGCATGGCGGCCATGTTAGATTTCAAAATGGCGGACCCCAAATGTTCACTTTTCATGTATATCTCTTCTAAAGAGGCACCTAGAGTTCTGATTTTAGGTGCAAATTATATGGTAGTGGGGTCACCAAACATATTGGTATAACTAACATTTTGATTGCATGGCGGCCATGTTGGATTTCAAAATGGCGGACCCCAAATTTTCACTTTTCAGGTATATCTCTGCTAAAAAGGCACCTCGAGTTCTGATTTTAGGTGCAAATTATATGGAGTAGTGGGGTCACCAAACATATTGGTACAGTATAACTGACATTTTGATTGCATGGCGGCCATGTTGGATTTCAAAATGGCGGACTTCAAATTTTCACTTTTCAGATATATCTCTGCTAAAAAGGTACACAGAGTTCTGATTTTAGGTGCAAATTATATGGTAATGGGTCACCAAACATATTGGTATCTAACTAACATTTTGATTGCATGGCGGCCATTTTGAATTTCAAAATGGCGAACTCAAAATGTTTCAGTACGGTACCTACAGTTATAATTTTAGGTACAAAGTATAATATGGTATTGAGGTCAACAAACATATTGGTATAACGTCTTTGATTGCATGGTGGCCATTTTGAATGTAAATCAAACCGTACTGGCTTTACACTATTTGTTTATGCTTATATTTACATGCATTTAACACGGACACTTATTGTAGGTCACATTTTTCCTGGCAACCACACAGCTCTGTACATCGTAAATCACTCTTTCTGCATTTACAGCGTCTAAGATCACAGTCGGTGTGCCCACAGTGAATTAAAACCTTTGTGACATCTGAAAGTTCCAGCAATGAACTCCAAACTGGACTAAATTTGTTGCCGTCCTTCCTCCATCCCTGGTTCGCTGGGTCCAGTTCAACCCTGAAGGCATCTAGACAGTTGTACCACTTCCTGGCTTGTAGAGCAGACCGTTTCACATGTTCTCTTAATGCCGCAGATGTTGGGGGGATATTTTCAATAGTCTTTCCCCTTGTTGTAAAAAGATATCGTCTTGCATCATTTACCTTCTTTCCATTAAATGTTCTGCAGTACATTGTTACACCAGATAGATAATCTGTGTCTGTTACACTAACATCCACTACAGACAATGACATCCTCTCGAAAACTGGAGTCATGGCATCTTTTTCCAAGTCTCGTTAAATGTAGCTTTACCTTTTCCTTGAACAGATGAAGTTGTATCACAACCGCTAAAGGAATAAAAGAACAAGTAAGCGGCTGACACAAATCACGGAATGTTTGTAGGGTCTCTGGGAGACAGAGCTGTAACAAACCAGTCTGTAAATATACAACCGCTGATGCCATATAACATAGAAGAGGCAGATGAACGTATGTTTGTTCATGTTAAACATGCCGCTGAAATTGTTCCGCGCATTCTTGTCAAGACTGTAGACAGTGATGTTGTTGTTATTGCATTGTCAGATTTCCACAGAATACCTGGCATCCACGAGCTTTGGATCGAGTTTGAAGCACTTGAAGTACATCCCAATACACGAGATTGCTTCTTTTCTTGGACCACATGCATCAGCCGCTTACTTGTTCTTTCATTCCTTTAGCGGTTGTGATACAACTTCATCTGTTCAAGGAAAAGGTAAAGCTACATTTAACGAGACTTGGAAAAAGATGCCATGTATGACTTCAGTTTTCTAGAGGATGTCATTGTATGATATGTTAGTGAAACAGACACAGATTATCTAGAAAAGTTTGTTGTAACTATGTACTGCAGAACATTTAATGGAAAGAAGGTAAACTATTGAAAATATCCCCCCAACATCTGCGGCATTAAGAGAACATGTGAAACGGTCTGCTCTACAAGCCAGGAAGTGGTACAACTGTCTAGATGCCTTCAGGGTTGAACAGGAGACCCAGCGAACTGGGGATGGAGGAAGGACAGCAACAAATTTAGTCCAGTTTGGAGTTCATTGCTGGAACTTTCAGATGTCACAAAGGTTTTAATTTACTGTGGACACACCGACTGTGATCTTGGACGCTGTAAATGCAGAAAGAGTGATTTACGATGTACAGAGCTGTGTGGTTGCCAGGGAAAATGTCAACTACAATAAGTGTCCGTGTTAAATGCATATAATTATAAACAAAAACAAATAGTGTAAAGCCAGTAAGGTTTGAACTACATTCAAAATGGCCGCCATGCAATCAAAGACGTTATACCAATATGTTTGTTGACCTCAATACCATATTATACTTTGTACCTAAAATTAGTTTATGTACCGTACTGAAACATTTTGAGTTCGCCATTTTGAAATTCAAAATGGCCGCCATGCAATCAAAATGTTAGTTAAATACCAATATGTTTGGTGACCCATTACCATATAATTTGCACCTAAAATCAGAACTCTGTGTACCTTTTTAGAAGAGATATACCTGAAAAGTGAAAATTTGGGGTCCGCCATTTTGAAATCCAAAATGGCCACCATACAATCAAAATGTTAATTATACCAATATGTTTGGTGACCCCATTACCATATAATTTGCACCTAAAATCCGAACTCTAGTTGGCTTTTTAGCAGAGATATACCTGAAAAGTGAAAATTTGAAGTCCGCCATTTTGAAATCCAACATGGCCGCCATGCAATCAAAATTTTATTTAAATACCAATATGTTTAGTGACCCCATTACCATATAATTTGCACCTAAATTCAGAACTCTATGTGCCTTTTCAGCAGATATACCTGAAAAGTGAAAATTTGAAGTCCGCCATTTTGAAATCCAACATGGCCGCCAGGCAATCAAAATGTTAGTTATACCAATATGTTTGGTGACCCCACTACCATATAATTTGCACCTAAAATCAGAACTCTAGGTGCCTCTTTAGAAGAGATATACCTGAAAAGTGAACATTTTGGGGTCCGCCATTTTGAAATCCAACATGGCCGCCATGCAATCAAAATGTTAGTTATACCAATATGTTTGGTGACCCCACTACCATATAATTTGCACCTAAAATCAGAACTCTAGGTGCCTCTTTAGAAGAGATATACCTGAAAAGTGAACATTTGGGGTCCGCCATTTTGAAATCCAAAATGGCGGCTTTCCCCTGACCAAATTTTGTGCAACCCTTCCATTTCATATTTTTGACACCCTAATGAATAACTGTGCAAAGTTTCAGAATATTATCACAATTTGAAGGACTTGTTCACTTAAACAGGCCTACTATATGTATATTCAGATGGGTAGTGTAAATCCCATATTATTTAATAATTATAGAAACTACTAATTCATTTTGTTTCAGTTTTATTTAGAAATATATGTTTGATGTTCTTCTGAATTCAGTTTTGTGAGCATAAAATAATATCATGACTTGTTTTTGTATGCAATGTGTGACAATGCTCTATTAACACACATACCCAATTAATGAAAAGGGCTTTGCAAACTACAGAAAATCACTATGCAACTTTGTCATTCTCTTATACATGTCGTAAGATGGTTTCCCGATTAATCGTACGATCAAAACAGTACTGGGTATTATCAACTAGCGTTCGTGTTCCCACCTAATCATCCATTCGTAGAAGTACTGATGAAGATTGTGGCGACAATAGAATGGATCTTCGACTTTTAAATAAAAGAAAGTTTTGAAAATGTTGTTAGGCTAGAAATGTACGTTGTATGATGGGTATGTATATTGAAAAATGGTTGTAGTTTTCAAAATTAACTTGTACAAGTTTTGATGAGAGAAAACTGTTATTTGATCGTTAGTTGACGTGTACATAAAGCAAAAAAAGTTAAAAACTTAAAATTTTGGCGATCTTGTCAAAGGTCAAGCGCCTTCAGCCAGCCTGCACCAGGGTTCTAGCACTGTCCTTTTTTCTCTTTTGTGGCTTGAACCAGCACTTTTGTCCATTCATTCAATGACATGATTAATATAAGTTAATCAGTGATATGTAATACAGTAGTTGTCATAAATCTACAATCTTCATAATCTATTTGATCATTGTTATCCAATATAATCCTCATTTTTTTGTCATTGTTGTATATCTTTCTCAATATAATATTCAAAATAAAGACCAAAAATCATTCATTCACAACAAGACACAATTCAATCCGCAATATTTGTTGTTGTTCTAAATATTGCATCTTTATAATCTGTTTAAATTGTTTTTCCATTGTAATTCTCCCTTTTTCTTTCCTTTTTCCTGTATTCTTTAACCTTTTTATCCATGTATAATAATGTGTATATAAAACATTAAAAACAGCTATAATTATAAAAATAAAAGCATTATATAATATAAACATTAAAAAGGCATTAGCATTATAGGAATGCTAAATTGTTTAAGTCATTGATAATCGACTTAAATAGTATTCAGAAGTTTTTGCACACTGGCTGAATATTGAATTCAGATAGTATCGTAATATCATGTATAGTATAGAGTCGGGGCCTGTCATCACAATCACCATGGATATGTGACTTAGTAACACATATTATTTTCCTTTTAGTATATATTTTATTTTAACTTTGAAAGAATCAAACTATTACAGACTGACATGTCTCAAACTTTTGGGATTCATTTAAAAATAAAAGATAGAACCTTGATAATATAAGTTATAATATAATAATAATAATAAAATCATTTTTGTAATAGAGCTTGTTCACAAACATAATGTGTGCATAAAACACAAGAAAAATAAAATCTAAAAATGACCACAAAAGATTACAACAGGAAAAATTGATTAATAGATTAATACAATTTGAAGAAGTTAATAATAACACATACATGTAAATAATTTTTTTCATACTCTATAAAGACTTGTAAAATAAGTTTGCAATATCGTTGATATGAATAAACTATTTGATTTGTTTTCTTAATAGTTAATAGTAATTTATAAATTCATTTCATTTCAAGTAACATTTATTACTTCTTCTTTCAAATAAAACGTTAACATTTGCCAAAAATAAATAATTAAAATAAATAATAAATATACTTCTGCTTAGAAAAAAAAAAAACTTTGTCAAATTTTTAAAAAATGCTAAAAAAAGAGGCTAAAGCCCTAGAAGTTATACATCAATTGGATTACTCCAAATTGACATTTGTGGTAGGCAAGCCAGGTACAATAAATGTAAAAAATTGTGTGTATAATGAAAAAAAAAAGAACAAAAACACACACAAACAAAAAAACAAACAGGAAGCATAAAGACAATAAATGGTAATTATTGTAATTTAGTATAGCCATGGGGCAGAGGAGATGAAAAACGGCCAACAATAATCATTTAAAATATACAGTAACTAGAAATTGCGAGACACCGTTAGCGCCCGTTGAAAAACACAATAACAAAGCTATGAAACCTACACTGATTAAGAGCCATGTCTGTAAGAATCAAAGAAATATCAAAAATAGTGGCAGACTCAAAAAAATGGATTTCTTTCAAATTTTGCACATGGTTATATATGTGTTGAGAGAAATCAAATATGAAGTATTTTTTATTTCACACATGTATTTCCATGGCAACGGCCAAATTTGAGTTTATGCGGTTTGTTAGTTTGTTTTTTTACGAAAGAGGCAGAATATTATATTTTTACAAATTTATATCTATTTTTTATAATGGAAAAAAGGGATTTTATATATTTAAACACATTACAGCCTCTAATATACCTATTATCATGATGGATTATTTATACTTAATAGTGCATTATATCGGACGCTTAATGATCTCCTAGTTTTTTTTCACAGCATTACTTGCATGGATATCACAATACATTGCATATTTTGAACTATCATTCGGGATTATAATCTTAATTAGAGTAAGAACCAATCATTTAATGATAATCCATTTCGCGTATACGAAAGATGATACCTGTAGTACCTTCACTTTCCAAAAATTAAGAGCGTATCAAAAGGGCTGGTTTGGGATTCATCTGAATCTTTTTTTTTTTTTTGGTCTTTTGTAAGTTCGTCCCACTTTTATTATCATACTCTGTTATAAATATTATATTTTTTAAGCATATTTTTTCCTTTCGTTTAAATGTTACAATGTTAAAAGTAATAAAAACATTGCATTCGTTATTTTACATTTAAAAAAAAGTAATTTAAATATATAAAATAATTAACAAAATGCCAATAAAAGACGATAAAAATTTATTAAAAACGTACTTTTGACAGTTTTCATTATTCTATAAAGCTCGTGTTTGTTTTCGTGTTCGAGTAGAGAGGCTATAAACTCAGGGGAGGAATATAAAATACCCTCCCTTTTCACCAAGACAAAAATGAATGAGATGAGTAAGAAGAATGCAAAAGTTTGAAAAATAAGGTATTTAGAATGGATAGCATGGAATGATCTATTTTTTTTTTTCAATTCA
The DNA here is from genome assembly GCF_963402885.1 of Antedon bifida. Taxonomy (NCBI): domain Eukaryota; kingdom Metazoa; phylum Echinodermata; class Crinoidea; order Comatulida; family Antedonidae; genus Antedon; species Antedon bifida. The sequence goes on from NC_136227.1 coordinate 14,210,155, forward strand.
ATTTATTTTCATAAGATACATCATTGTGAAATAATATTACAGTGTGTTTTTTTTTTTTTATAATTAGAATGCACTTATGCTGGAGAAACATAAATAAGCCCGGAGGGCTTTAAGGCTAGTTCCACCAGAGAAAAAAAATAATTCAAAAAGTATATATAATAAATGTTTCAAAAGTAGTCAATAAATAAATAAATGAAAATAAAATATGAATAAATAAATAAATAACAAGAATAAAGAAAAAATAATAAACAATTTAAGCTACATACAAGACACAGGACAAAAACACGTGACAGAACAAGGACAGAAGGGACGAAGACGCTGGACAAGAGTTAAAAAACTGGGTTAGAGGATAACGACTGAATTCTTAGGGGAGATCGATTGAATACTTTGATATCAACGATGATTTGTAGCTAAACTTGAAGGATTCGAAAGAGCGGTTAGTTAGGGAGGTGTGAAAAGAATTCCATAAAATAGGGCCAGTGGATTTAATTGAGTTTCTTGCTGTGGAATGGTTATTGATTGGGATATATTTATTAGAGTTGCGGGTGTTATAATTGTGAACTTCGTTGTTTTTTGTAAAGAATCGGTTAAATGTGATAGGAAGTTTCTGATTACTAAATTTGTGCATGAACAAAGCAGTCTGTAAATTATTTATGTCGAAGATGTTAAGAGTTTTTACTTTGTAGAAAAGGGGTTTGGAATGAGTGAGGTGTTGGGAATGGGTACAGATGCGGATCGCCTTTTTTTGTAGTTTAAAAAGTTTGTCAAGTCTTGTTGTTTCTGTGCTAGTTCATGGACAAAGTTCACAGCCCAAGCAATGTTGCAATAATTAAGATGTGGCAGGATAAGGGTATTATAAAGGGAAAGTAAAATGTTTTGTGGGAAAGTGAATTTGAGTTTGTTTATTATACCTATAGATCGAGAGATTGTGTTGGAAATTGTATTAATGTGACGCTTCCAGTTCAGTTTGTTGTCAATTGTCACTCCAAGGAATTGAGTATGATCAACTTGTTTGATTAAAACATCGCCTATGAATATTTCGATGGGGTTTTCTTTAGATTTTTTACTATTTGAGAAGTGAATAAAGTTAGTTTTATCAATGTTTAATGAGAGTTTGTTAGTTTTGAACCAGTTTGAGACGTGATGAATTTCGGAATTAAAAGTTGAAATTAATTGGTTAAGGTCGGGATGAGAGAGGAAAATATTGGAATCGTCGGCAAAAAGAACATAAGAAAAAGAACTTGAGGCTTGTTGGATATCATTGATGTAAATGAGGAAAAGGAGAGGTCCGAGTATAGATCCTTGGGGGACGCCACAAGTCATAGGAAGGCAGCACGAGGAGTGAGAATTGAAGGATGTGATTTGGGTTCGGTTTTGGAGGTAGTCAGAGAGTAGAGAGTAGGGAGTCCCACGAATGCCATAGTGATAAAGTTTAGATAGTAAGATGGAATGATCAATTGTGTCGAAGGCTTTAGAAAGGTCAAGGAATAAGCCGATTGTGTGATGATGTTCAGAGAGGGCAGAGGAGATTTTGTTAAAGATATCGAGAACGGCAAGATCAGTGGAGTAGTTTGGTCTGAAGCCATATTGATTGTCTTGAAGAATATTGTGATAAGAAAAAAAGTTAAAAAGTCTATTATATATAAGACGTTCGATTATTTTTGAAAAACACGATAGAAGAGAGATGGGACGATAGTTTGCAAAAGAGTGAGGGTTTCCTTTTTTATAAATTGGGATAATTTTAGAAGTTTTTAAGGCTGTAGGGAATTTTCCGGTAGACAAGCACAGATTGAAGATGTATGTTAACGGTTCCGAAATTAGAGGTGCAATGTCTTTAACTACTTTTGGAGAAATGTCGTCAAGGCCCGGACTTTTACCGTTTTTGAATTTTGAGGTTATGTCAATAATTTCTTTTTTAGAAGTAGGAGCGAAAAAAATAGAGTTTTTAATAGGGTCTTTTAGAAAATCAGAATGGCTCCCGGAAGATGATTGAATGTTTGAGGCATACGTAGGACCTATTTCTGCAAAGTATCGGTTAAAATTGGTAGCAATATCAACGGGGTCGGTGATTTTTGAGTCATTGTTATTAAAAAAATTAGATATATTTTTGGTTGTATTTTTGCCAAGTGCGTTGTTGATTGTTTGCCACGTTTTTTTAATGTTGTCTTTGTAGCTGTTAAATTTGTTTGAGAAGTGTTGTTTACGTGATATTTTTATAAGTTTGGTTAGTTTGTTTCTATAGTCTATGTACTTTGTTTTGTTCTTTGATATTGGTAATTTTAAATATTTTTTCGAGTGTTTATGGATTTAATAATTCCTTTTGTTATCCATGGTTTTGCTATTTTTCGTTTGTTTATTTTAATCTTTTTTCTAGGTATGTTTTTGTTATATAAGATTGAAAATTTGTTACTAAATAACTTAAAAGACTCATTTGCTGAGTTATGCTGGTATATTTCATTCCATTCAGTGGTCATTATATCAATTCCTAGTGATGCAATTGATTTGGCATTAATTTTTCTTGAGTAGAAGTTTTCTTTAGCATTGGTTGTGGGTTCGTTTGATGTGTTCAATAGAAGAAATACAGGAAAGTGATCAGTTATGTCGTTGAAAAGAACTCCTGGAGTGATGTTGTGTTTTATTACGTTAGTGAAAATGTTGTCGATGAGGGTGGATGATTTGGTCGTGATTCTTGTAGGTTTGTCAATAAGAGGATAGAGAGAGGCAGCGAACATTGTATTCAGAAAGTCATTGGTGGGTCCGTGGGTTGAAGAATTTAAAAGATCAAGATTAAAATCTCCACAAAGGAACAAATGTTTATTCTCTTTAGACAAGGTATCAATTGAGGTAGATAGGTTGTTGTTGAATGTATGAATTGAGCTGTTGGGCGATCTATAAACGATTCCTACAATAGTGTTTTTTGGAGATGTATCGAGTTCTATAAAAAGTGATTCGCATGATTGGTTAGATGTCAGGTTGATATCATGTCTGATCTTAAATTTTAGATCATTCGAAATGTACAAGGCAACTCCTCCGCCTTTCTTTCCTGTGCGGTCGGATTGGGCCATTGTATATCCTTGGATGTTAGTAAGTGGAGGAGGAGCATTGTTATTATTGAACCAGGTTTCACTGAATCCTATTATTGAAAATTTATGATTAAGAGTGTAAAGATAGTCAGTTATAGAATCAATATTTTTGGTTAGGCTACGGGAATTCATGTGTATTATACTGAATTTGTTATCATTAGTAAATCTGGTATTAAATGTATCATTAAAGTAGTATTCACAGGCATCGTTGTTGATTAAATAGTCATTATAATCGTCAGTGTTGTTAATTGTTCTATTTAGTTTGAATGGGTTAATATTTAGGTGTTTTAATTTTGAGAAATTAATTGATTGATCATGATTAAGTTGGCTTATTTCATGTTGGAATTCTTCGTCGTCATCGATGTGGTTGAAAGGAAGTAGATTGCTTAAGCATTTATAACAGTAGTAGGGGTTGTAAGGGTTAGAAGATAAACAGTTAGTGGGAGCAGTGTTGTGACATATTGCACAGCAGGTATGGGCGTCTAAAGTACACTTATTACAGTACATAACATAGATAAAAAAAGAAACAAATTGATTGGTTACAAAAAAAATAAGAAAAAAGGACGATTATTAATTACAAGTGTAAAGAATAATACGTTCGCATTAATTTCTCGTGATTTGCATTTATAAATTGATAGATAATGGCATAAAAAAATTGTAAAGATGATTAAGATGATAAAAATTGATAAAAAGATGATAAAAATTCAGACTGTCCTACTGTATACCAATCATGAGGACGGAAAATAACTGACATAATAATATTAATTAATAACATAAGATATATATAATTATATAAATCATAAGATATATATAAAAATGTAATATATTTATGATATTCTGGTTATTTCAAACATTCATTTTACTGTGTGATCACTAATATGTCACTGGAATGTGAACGGTTTACAGAATAAAAAATATGATATTGTATGTTTAGTAGAAACATGGACGGGACCTGTAGAAAATTGTTATATAGAAGGATATGACTGTATTAGTAAATTGCCCATAAGACATAAAGCAGGGGGTAGAAAGACTGGCGGTATTATTATTTATTATAAAACAAATTTAGACGTTAAAGAACTTCTCAGTAGGCCTACATCAAATTATATATGTTGGTTATCTATCAAGCATAATTCTTAGCAGTGGTATATAGACCACCAGTTAATGCAACACATGCTATAAATAATCAAGATTTTTTTGGAACTATTTCTAATGACCTAACAAATCACAAAAAAAAGTTTGGAAATAATATATATGTATGGGAGATTTTAATGGAAGAACAGGTACAATGAATCATTTTATTACAGAAGATGAATGTCCACCCAATTGGCATAATGATATATATATAAAGAAGATAATGAAATGGATAGTAATATAGGTGTTAGAAGTAATAAAGATCAAATAGTCAATGAATATGGAATTAATTTATTAAATCATTGTAAAGAAACAGGGATGAGAATAGTAAATGGTAGGATAAATAGAGAATTTAGCTTTACTTTTTTAGAAAATTTTGCAAAAGTGTTGCTGACTACATTATTACTTTTCCAGTTAATTTTGATAAAATAATAAGACCAAAAGTGGATATTAGGATAGAATCCGACCATATGCCTTTACATTTTGAAATTTTATTACAGACTAAACAAAACAAAAAAGAAATTACGAACGATTTAAAAAAAGAAATCTGGAAAACACATGAAACATTTCAATGGTCCGAAAAAAAGGTGAATAAAGCCAAGGACAAATGGAATGATGAACAAATTTTCAAATTTCTTGATGATATTAATGAAAATATTGAAAAAAAAGATATTGATGAAGCCCTAATTAACCTTTATAGAACTTTAGAATATGTTTACATAAATACAAAAAAATAAACACAACTACAAAAAAAATGCAAACAAATTATTATTTGTAGCATTCTTAATAAATATAGAAAATACAAAACTAACACCCTATTAAATGAATATCTGTTAAAGAAAAAGAATTATAAAAAATTTATAAAATTAAAGGAAAATAAATATAAAAATTCATCACAAAAAAAATGAATCAGGTTAATAAAGGAACATAACAGTACAACATTTTGGGAAACCCTAAAAACCAAACGACAACAAAACTTGACAGACATTACACTTAAAAAATGGCATGATTACTTCAAAACAATGTTCCAAAATCAAACAAATAATATACAAGAAATCAATATAGAAGACGATAACGATAACAATTGCGAACAGAACGATTGTTACAATGAAGAAATCAGCCGGGAAGAGGTAATTTATGCAATTAAAGCACAGAAAAGGGTAAAGCTCCGGGTATTGATGGATTCCCAATCGAATTTTTTACTTGTATGCCAAATGCTGCTATTAGCGCAATTACGAAAATTCGTAATAGTATTTTTACCTCTGGAAATTTTCCCCAACAATGGGCAACAAGCATTATTATTCCTATATTTAACAAGGCCAGGTGTTTTTATACATTCTAAGCAATAGATTAAGCAAATGGACAGAAGAAAATAAATATTACATCAAGAACAGGGAGGGTTTAGAAAAGATTGTCGTACTATTGATAACATATTTATTTTAGACACAATTGTTAACAAATATCTTTTAAAAAAACAAGGAACTGTGTACATGGCGTTTATAGATTTAAAACGCACTTTCGATTCTATTAGACACGATTTCCTTATAAGTAAACTAAGAAAATCTGGTATAAATGGTAAAATAATCAAAGTTATAAAAACAATGTATAGTAAACTAAAATCCGTTATTGGGTAAGACTAGTAAATATGAACGAGGACAAATATGCGAAGAAATGTTGTAAATCTCAACTTCATAAAGCGCAAAATAATAGTAATTGTTGGGTAAGCGATGTAAAACATATGTCATGCTCTATTGGTTATGGAAACATATTATGGTTTTAACAAAATAATGTCCTTCATAAATTTTGTTATAATTAATAAAATAAAAGAAAGGCTAACCGATATGGAACGCCAATCCTTTCATGAAAGCATAAATATTTCTTTAAAATTAAGATATTATAAAATGTTCAAAAACAATTTCGGAGTAGATGGATATAGTTACTACAGACCCTTGAAACTCATCTAAGACTGGGCACACTTCAACTAGAGGTAGAAAAGGGAAGATGGAAAAGAATAGAGCCCAGCAATAGGCTATGTAAAATATGTAATATAAATGAAGTTGAAGATGAATATCGTTTTGTTACGGTTTGCTCTCGTTACAAGGGAATCAGAAAAAAATGTATACCTTCTTTATTTTTTGAAAATCCAAATACTTTTAAATTCTGCCGTTTAATGTCATCACAGGATCCAATAATTATTGATAATCTATCTAAATATCATGCTTATAAGTTAAGATATATGTTTTGCTTAGAGAACAAAATTAATTAATTCATTTATCTTGTGACCATAAATTGCTTTATTTTTCAATGTAATTATTATTTTGATTGCTTTATTTTTCAATGTAATTATTATTTTGTTAATAACTAGGGACCAGAGCCTAAAGTAAATAAAGTCAGGCGATAAGCCTGAATGAATGAATATTATTTGCGATGCCTCTGCAAATTTCTGTTAACAATTGCTTGCATTCTTACCTGATGTGGTTGAAATGATACAGGGCAGTATAAAGATACCGATGATAATGATCAGATTGAATCCGTAAAACATGTCGAAATGTTGTCCTCCTGATCTGATTATTACTGCTAACACATAGTTAATAATGTTAATGTAATGCAAAATGGCTTCAAATTGGTAAAGATGTAATTTATTCAGAGTTCTTATAACTTACATCAACATGAATATTATCATCATGACTTTAAGAATGGTTTACTGCAGCAACACAAACCAATGATTTTGATGAGAACAGTTTGCAAATTTATTTTACTGACGCACATTTCGGCACGCACGCGTAATAAATATTTATTAAGTAGTGCTATCATTATTATCTTGTACAATACATCACGCTGTGTTATTATTTTCCTGTTTTTATAATTAATTTATTCTTGCAGTTTTAATTAAATTGCAATATAACAGGAACTAATAAAACAGTGCAGAATAGACACATTTTTATATGAAAATATAATAGTTAAATTGTTATTGTTGTTTTCACGTAGGACTCTAAGATAAATTAATCATGAGGTGCAGCACAAAAAGTGTGGAAAATAAATTAATACATTTTACATCAATTTACAATAAAAAAAAATTCATATCACGCAGGCTGTAAATAATAAATAGAATATTCTTTCATCCGGACGATCTGAGTTTGATACAGATAGAACACAACAAGTACGGAATGGTTTTCTAGCAAGTAGATTAATTTATTTTAATAACCATGGCCAATTCTATCTATAATTTGTCATTGTAGCAATAACCTATTGGTAAATACATAGATTATTGAATAAAACACATTTTCTGCTTTCAGTTCATTGCATTTTTAGTCACATGATAAATTGGGTTATGAAGCGCTTATTACTGTCATGGTAAGGGAGAATAATGTTTCTAGTCTTTGCACGCTTCGTGTTGATGTGTGACGATCACAGATTGTTTTGTCTAGATTATTCAGTATAACACTGATTTTATCCTGTATATATGTTATTATATTGTGGAATTAAATTTAAAACACTGCAATGAGTTACCACACCTTCCATTTAAGTGACAATGAAAATAATCTCCAATCGCCTTCATAATATTCAGAACATTTTAATTACCTCACCTCACCTTATTTTCAAGTTCCAAAGTGTAGTCGTCACTTTCATTCCTGATTCTGAAGGATTCGTATACTGTATAGTATGCTTCACCAGAAACCGTTTTCATATCAATTCGAAGGTTGTACTTTCCAGATGACCTCATCTCATGTATATTGTCATTCCCCAACCAAAACCCACCACAAACATTTCCAAAACCATGTTTATACTACTCTCTATATAGTCCAGTAAAGATAAGTCAAAAATAGGGTGAACCTAGAACAAATTGCAACAGAATTTTTTTTTTTTTTGTCTGGTAAATATGGTTCAAATGAATATCATATCCAAAGTTTACCAAAATCGGACACCGGGAAGTGGGTTAATTAGCATAAATTCAAAATGGCCGCCATTTGCTATTTTGAAGCCTCATATCTCTCTAACGGTTGGATTTAGACCACCTAAGTGCATTACGAGTAGATATAAATAAGATATTAAACATTCTAATTAGCATATTTAAATTCCCATATGACGTACCTATGACGTCATATGGTAGTTGTGACGTCATATATTATGTTATAACTGTTTAAATGACATTATACTATGCGAACAATTTAGGAACTGCAAGAAAACATGTTTCTTGACATTCTCCTTGTTGAAATGAACATTATTTCCAAAGTTTACCAAAATCGGACGTCAGGAAGTGGGTTAATTAGCATACATTCAAAATGGCCGCTATTTATCATACCATTTTGAAGCTCCATATCTCCTTAACGCTTGGTTATAGACCACCTAAGTGCATTGCGAGTAGATATAAATGTGATATTAAACTTTATAATTAGCATATTTAAATTGCCATATAACGTACCTATGATGTCATAAGACATATGACGTCATGTATTTTGTCACAATAATGCTCAATTGGCATTATTCTAGGGGGAAAATATAGAAACCGAAAGGAAAAAATGTTTTTAATCTCATGAAAATAGTAGAACATTTACCACATCCAGGTTAAGATCATGGGTATCAGAAGTTATTCGGCCACCCTTCACAACATGCAATAGAACATTCCAGTTAATTTTCTGCAACTGCAACATTTTATAACTGCATATATATCTCATATATCTCAATTATATTTAAAGAAACAGGATTCTTAATTCTGTAATGAGTCTGGGATTTAATAATTCGACCCCATCCTAAATATGGAGTTGGATCACAGTAAGTCTCCCATCCAAAGTACATACATAGAAAATGTAATGTTGGCGCCGTCAAAATACTTCCACCATACATGTAGGCACAGCAAGTCTACTTCATTGGCTTTTCTGATGTCTTTTTTAATTTTGGACCGAACAGTAATTCTTGCTTCGAATAGAATGCATCCCCCTGTTTCTTTGCAAGTGCAGAGCATTACAAAGATGTTGCAAATTTGCTCCTTAAGATGTTTTCTTTAAGTACCAATTATTCCACTATTTTTTGCTTCTTCTGTCTTAAAACGCAATCGCTTTTTTAATTATGGCAAAGTAAGATATTTAATAGATCCCCATCAAAGTTTCTATTCCATTTTTCTGACATTTTCTGTCAAGGAAGTTGAATACTGTCTTGTCGAAAAATTAAATACTGTAATTAGTAGTGGCAAGTTTGAAAATTACTTTATTACCTTAACAACCCCTTTTGGATTCCGTTGATGTGTATCTTTAACTGATGGTTCTTCATCCTAGTTAACACTAGGATGAAGTGTCGTCGTTATATGCTCATTGAATCTTGGAAACATCATTCAAAAGATAAACATTATATAAAACATCATAAAAAGTTGTTGTCTCATAATTGATCGACACCAAACAGATGCAATGAAATAGCAACTTTGAAAGAGCAGAATGGAGATGCTGACTATACCGAAAACTACAGTATGACATCTATCATTTCATGTATCATCTCAATTTCCAGTTGGGGAATTGAGATGAGTTTGTTGGAATGATGGGTTTGAATAGCCTGACCCACAGACAATCGCCTCATTACAATATTTTTTTTATTCCTTTACCAATTTAAAGAGATAAAGTTCTAAAAGATGTAGTTTTAGGAAACACAAAACAAGATGTGCGCTTGAGTACAAATCAGTTTCGGAAATACAGTTGATGATCACCTTTTATACGGTTCTGTAGAATAACTATTTTCATAAGATTTTGTAAATGGAAACTTAATGATAGATTTCAACGGTTTTTACATATATATCTACTCGTAATGCACATAGGCTGTCTAAACCCAACCGCTAAGGAGATACAGGGCTTCAAAATGGTATAGTAAATAGCAGCCATTTTGAATTTATGCTAATTGACCCCCTTCTTAAAGTCTGATTTTGGTGAACTTAGGATATCATGTTCATTTCAACAGGAAATTGTTAGAAAATTGTTTTCCTGCAGTTTCTACATTTTTTAGCATGGGATAATGCCATTTAAGCAGTTATAACATAATATATGACGTCACAACTACCTTATGACGTCATATTTACGTCATATGGTAATTTAAATGTGCTAATTGGAAAGTTTAATGTCACATTTATATCTACTCGCAATGCACTTTGGTGGTCTAAAACCACTATTAAGAAGATATAGGGCTTCAAAATGATATAGTAAATAGCGGCCATTTTGAATTTATGCTAATTAACACACTTCCTGACTTCCGATTTTGGTAAACTTTGGAAATTATGTTCATTTCAACAAGGAGAATGTTAGGAAACTTGTTTTTCTGCAGTTTCTAAATTGTTCGCATAGTATAATGTCATTTAAGCATTTATAACATAATTTATGACGTCACAACTATCATATGACGTCATCGGTACGTCATATGGATATTTAAATATGCCAATTAGAATGTTTAATATCACATTTATATCTACTCGTAATGCACTTAGGTGGTATAAATCCAACCGTTAAGGAGATACAGGGCTTTAAAATAGCAAATGGCGGCCATTTTGAATTTATGCTAATTGACCCACTTCCCGATGTCCGATTTTGGTAAACTTTGGATATGATGTTCATGTTCACCATATCAACCAAATAAAACAAAAAAAATTCTGTTGCAATTTGTTCTAGGTTCAACCATATTTTTACTGGATCGACTAATACCGATAAACACTCTTTTGACAATCTGTTTGAAATAAATTTTAAGAAAACTTAAACATACATTAGCTCTTCTTTTATATCTGTTTAAAGAATATGTACCACAACACAATTAAAAGAGGTTACACTTGGTATCAATGCGGATCGTGTTGTCAGACGAAGCCCATTTGAACTACAGAACAAAAATGTGTGTTTTACTATACTGTATACAATTGATAAACATGTTGATAAACTTTACCGTCCATCCTCCTCCATCAGTATTCATATTACAGTACAGATGTAATGAATGTTTACCAATTTTGGCATTCTTAGAAGTTTCGAAAATGTCCTGGACATCTTTTACCTATGATTCTATAACAAAAGACTATAGTAAGAAAAGATATATAGACAATAATCACAAACTATTAGTATCATTATTGGTACAGTAATATATTGACTGATGTCTTTTGCTGAATATAAAGTTGCTCCCTATAATTCATTGTTATTATACCACCAGACAATACGTACTGTCGTAATATACACGTCCGATTACTGCCTTTTTTCTAGTTTCTACACTATTAGATAATTGATGATCACATGATTGTGATGTGACGTCATATCGAAATGATTGACAGGCAGGAGTAAGATACAAACAGGGAACATTGAGTTGCACTTTTTTTCTGGCTGTTTACTTTATCGTTTTGATTTAGCTTTTTGCCTTTTTTCGTATCTCCGTTGAGATCCAGCCACTGATACCCACAACATTGTCATTTTGTCAGTATGTTGCCTTTGGAGTTAATCCTTTTACTAACAGTAAACAATGGGTCTGTAACGATATCTCCACCCGAATTGATCATCATCAATGTGGTGGAATTAAGGGATCCTCAACAACTCATTGTCTGGTTGAGATGTTGTCTCTCTTTATAAAGGCTCTAACAAACCTAACACAGTCGGTACGTTAGTTGCGACTGACTTCACCACGCCTTTCGATTCCGTCAATCATACGCTTGCAATCCAAAAGCTGTTTGATCTTGGTGTTCGGAATGAAATATTGCCCTGGGTAGTTGACTTTCTTACCAACAGACGCCAAAGAGTTCGTTACCATTCCGAACTCTCTGGTTGGGTAACGCTCTCTTGTGGCGTCCCTCAGGGCACTAAGTGTGGACCAATTATTTTTAACGTTATTATTAACGATGCTGCCGTAAACGCCCAATCATCTAAATTTAAGTATGTTGACGATATTAGTCTCGTTGAGGTCCGTCGTGATAGTGATCCCACTTTTGTTGATTCTGACGTTTGTGATCTAGATAACTGGGCTAGTCACAACTTTCTCAAACTCAATCCATCAAAATGTAAAGCCTTGCAAGTTTGTTTTAAAAAAGACCCTTCCGATCCTCCAAACTTAGTTATAGGTGGTAAATTGCTGGATTTTGTGCATGAAATAAAAATTCTCGGTATCCCTATTCAAGCAAATTTAAGATGGGATGCTCGTGTTAGCAATATGATTTCTAATAGTAGCCGTAGATTATGCTTAATCGTCTCAAGCGTTTTGGAGTTTCTGCTTGCGATTTGGTGTCCGTTTATGTGGGGTACGTTCGTCCTATTGTCGAGTATGCCTCACCAGCGTGGCATAGTTGTATTACTATAAAACAGTCTCTCATGATTGAGCGAATTAAAAAAAGAGCGCTTCGGATTATATTAGGACCTAAGTACGACACATATCTTAACGCACTTAAAAGTTCTAATCTTCAGCCCTTGATACGAGAAGCGTCTATTTCAATTCCTTCAAAGAGTGGTTTCCTATTAATTCTCATTCTCACAGTATGCTCCTTAGAAAATCCAACGAATGTCTCATCCCCCGTGCTCGAACTGAAAGATATGTCAAAAGTGCTATACCCTTTCTCGCCAAACTCCTTAATGACAAATGATTCTTGTTTTATTGGTCGTCATGTGCTATTTCTCCTCACGTGTTTGTGTTTTTGTAAATTTTCTATTTTTTAGGCCTATATTTCTTATAGATTCTTGAATTTTGAACCTTTATATTTTTATACAGTATTTGTAAATTTTTAGATTTTTGTCCTTTTGATGTGTACATTATCATGTTAATATTGTTTTAATTCAGCCTGGTGCTGCGATTACGATATATTGAATGAATAAATAAATAAATAAAACAGGGAAATGCAATAAATATTTATTCCCATTAGGCCTAATCTGGAATACAAATGCGGTAGACTAAATTATATCTACAAAATAATAATTATAATTATTTGTTCACAATTACGTAGTCACACTGAATTTATTGGCCCTATCCTATAAATGTTTTAAGAACAAAAACACAATGCTTTATGCTGTTTGATGTCATTGAGATAGTACAGTTAAATACAAACATACCAATGATCATGGTGGAAAAGTACAGTATGTAAACTATTTTTAAATGGCACCTCATCGACGATATGACGGAGCAACCACATTGTTCGGTTGACCTGATTATAGATAAATTAGTCTTAATTATACTGGGTTTTTTTTGTTTTTTTTAAATCTTTTCTCTGACCATTCTTTTTTTTTAAACTAAAAAATTGCATTATGATATTTAACTTAAATGACATTAACCCCAATGATAATATTAATATTGAAGAAACTAAATATTACCAGATAAACGATTTTAATCTACGTTTTAGGAACTCGATACATGCCAATCACTTCTCCATTCTAAGCCTGAACTGCCGTAGCATGGTCAACAAATTCGATGATATTTTGAATCTGATTAATTCAATAAATCACTCCTTTTCAATTATTGCCCTAGAAAAAACATGGATTTCTCCAAATTCTACAACATCACTGTACGAAATACCAACATATACATTTATCCATAAAGATAGGGTAGGACGAAGAGGAGGAGTTGCTCTCTATCTATCAGAAACCCTTAGTTACGAGATGTGAAATGATCTCACTTCAATACTAACCGAAGGAGAATCTATATTTATTGATGTTAAAATAGAAAATAAAACAATATCTTGCGGAGTAATATATAGGCCCCCTGATACAAATGTGCAAACCTTCAACGATTAGTTGTCAATAGTCATGCAGATGATTAACAAAGAAAATAAGCTAGCATACATTACTGGCGATATGAACTTAGACATTAGCCAACACATGAGAGACAAAAACATCGAATCCCACCTTGACAATATCCAGTCTCAGTCTTTCACTTTTCTTATTAATAAGCCCACAAGAATAACAGAAAACTCTGCTTCCACAATAGATAATATTCTCTACAATTCCCATCTAACAAATAACATAAATACTGGTATCATATATTCGGATATATCCGACCACCTTCCAATATTCTGCATAAACACATCCGAAACCCACCATTATCATTACAACGTATACTGTTATAAACGCGAAAATAAACAGTACAATGTTGATCATTTTAAGCATGAACTTGCAAATCAACAGTGGCAGGATGTCCTAGAATCAAATGACGCAAACAAAGCATATCAACATTTTCCACAACTCTGCAATCATTAGTTAATATATGCTTTCCAATAAAAAGATTAAACTCAAAGCTAATAAACTTCAATCTCATTGGATAACGGAATCAATTGCTAAGTCAATTGTTACTAGAAACAAATTATATAGCAAATACAAACGTAGACCGACAAACATAAATAAAGTTAAATATACAAACTAAAGAAACGTACTTACCAATATTATTAGAAAACGAAAAAAAGAATACTATTTTAATAAATTTGAAAAAAATAAAAACAATATGAAAGAAACGTGGAATGCCATTAATCAACTTTTAGGTAGGAAGAAAAAATCCAAACTGCCATCAAACCTAAAGCATGGGACAGAGACATACACTAACCCAGAAACAAAATCCGATGCATTCAATTCTTACTTTATTAATATTGGGAAACAATTAGCTGACAAAATTAATCATGATAACAACCCTGCCATTGATCCAACGTCATATTTGACTTAATTCTATGTATTTCAGGCCCACAACAGAATACGAAATAATGACATACATTAATAAATTAGAAACAGATAAAACACCAGGTCACGATGATATCAGTGCTCACTATATCAAGTAAAATTCCGTCTACCTTACAAAACCTATTTCACACTTAATAAACGTTTCACTCGCCACTGGCCGATTCCCTGATGAACTAAAATGTGCCAAAAAAGTACCTGTATTTAAAAGTGGCGATAGGCAAAACCTTAATAATTATCGACCCATATCAATCTTACCATGTCTTTCTAAAATATATGAAAGAGTTGTCTACGACCAAACCATTTCATACCTTAATAAATACAACATAATAAATCAATCTCAATATGTATTCCGACAAAAACATTCAACTGCACATGCTCTACTACACACACTAGAAAAAATAACATCAGCAATTGATAACAACTCATTAATTACAGGTGTTTTCCTAAATCTGTCGAAAGCTTTCGATACGATCGATCATAGAATACTAATCAATAAAATGGAATGCTATGGCATACGTGGTATTGTGTTAGACTGGTTTAGGAGTTACCTAGACCAAAGAACTCAGTACTATATGTTACTATTGAATCACACAAATAAAAAAAAAGAGAAGTAAAAGTTGGTGTTCCACAGGGATCTATCATTGGCCCATTGCTATTTTTGTTATTTATCAATGACATATTTTTTGTAAGCAAAGTTGTCGAACTTATTCTATTCGCGGATGATACAAACATATTCCTCAAACATAATGACCCCATAGTTGCATGTAATATACTAAACTGCGAATTACAACCACTAACCACTTGGTTTAGAGCTAACAAACTCTCAATCAATACAAATAAAACTAAATATATAATCTTTAGTGGGCGCCAGAATTTAACCGACTTCACAGACATGCAACTATACGTAAATAACACCACAAATCTTTGTCCTTTTGTACTCATATTGATGGCATTGCAAACAAAGTTTCAAAGATAATAGAAATTCTGAATAAATTAAAGTATTTTTTACCATATATGACTCTATTGCAAATTTATAAATCTATAATCCTTCCCCATTTAACGTATGAAATAGTAGTATGGGGCTCCTTCGGACCAAGTAAATTAAACCGACTTCACATCCTCCAGAAAAAAGCACTACGAATTATATGCAAAGTCCACTATCAACATCCTTCCCAACCGCTATTTATACAAACCAACACATTAAATATATTCGATCTTTATGAAAAAAATATGGCAATACTACTTTTCCAATTTCATAATAAACAGCTCCCAATTACGTTTGACACTTACTTTCAAACAATTGAATCAACACATAATTATGATACCAGGAATAAAAAAAACTATACCACTGTACTAAACAGAACCAAAATAGGACAACAGAGTATATGCTATAGGGGTATCAAGACATGGAATAGCCTTGAAAACTCAGTAAGAGAAATCAAGAGTATAGGACTATTTAAAAAAACAATTCATACTTATCTCCTCAAAAAATATTCTAATACCAAAAATCACAACGTATTATGAACAAAATATTTATCATTATCGATTTTTTTTTAATGAATGATCTATTCTAGTCATATATTTGAAATTGTTATTAAATGTATAATAATATTTTTTTTTTATTCAACTATCATTTATGATTATTGCTTATTGTCCCTATTGTTTACATATGTATTTACCTATTGTTATTGTTTTTATTGTAATTTTATTTATTTATTTAATTTTTTCCAATTTTTAATTGTTACATAGGACATCACATTTTAAAGCTTTGCTTATAGTGATGCCCGATTCAATCAATCGATATATATTTTTTGCTTATAACCATGTTCATCTGTAGGCCGTTGCCAATATACAGTAATCTTACTAAACCACTATCTGCTACTTTTAATACTTACAATATTATATGTTTTCATCTTTTCCATTGATTGTAAACCTCTAATTAAACTTTTCAGTATTTTATTATTCAACTTCTGTTTCCAATAATAGTCAATATAAACAATTAATTTTTATTATTATCATTACTGTAAATAATCATTATATATATTTTATAATTAATATTTATATTGGTTTTGTTTTTTGTAAAAATCTACTGTAATATTATATCTTATTATGGTTACCATTATAACAAATGTATGATTGATTGAATAAAGTTCACATATATAAAGAAAAAGTGTGAGGCTGCGAAAGTGTGATTTTAGGCATAGAATATGATGATTGATGAAATGATGCCACGCACATCATTTCATCATTTCCAAAAGTACGAGGCACGTGGTTTTTAGCAACGCACAGACTTCTCTCTGCCATTTCGGAGCATATGTTGTGATTACCAATCGTCTGGACTCGATCGTCCGACAATCAACATTATTATTATTATAATAATTATTGCTGTATTCATACAATATTTCTTTAGTAGAACGAGCGATTTTCATTATTGTCCACGTACTAGGCCTAGTCTACATCATCAATTTCTTTGATTTCCTCCTCTGCATCGCACTTTTGATAAAGGATAATGATGCCTCGCATTTGTTTGTGGTTGATTCAAAACGATGCCTCGCACTGTTATAACCTATCATCAACCCTACTGCAAAGCATAAAATTCATAATATTTACCACCGGCAAATATATAATATTCGTTCGTAGTTTCTATTTTTAATAAAATATGGTTTTAAAAAAGCGCACGCATCATATTAGTTGTAAGAATGATAACGGCTTTAAAAAAAAGCTTAATATCTATCAATCAATACGAGCATTGTTATCAATTACTTGTTCGGTTTACTGTGTTATGATTAGATAGCATACAATATCTAATAATAACAGAAATCACACTATCTACCATGTTCATAAATTGCGGGAGTATAAATCAATACAGCAAGGATGTTTTCCTAAAATTTAAAAAAGAAGGATGTTGTGCTGATTTTATTGTATTTATCAAACGTGCTCTTTGAAAATGTAACTTATGTCAGTTTTCTAAATAAAGTATTTGTTTATCTGTATCTGAGATAACGAAGTTCATTCATAAGATAGAAAGAACTGGTTTGATAAATAAATCAATTCTTAACAACTATCTGAATGAATGCTAGTGCTCTTTACTTGTTATCAAGCCTATAATTTATCAATTTTACCCATCGAGTTATTCATTTAAACATACAGATTTGAATGTTGAAAATAACTTCAATCGTATAGCCCATAAAGAGAAAAAACAGTATAGTATTGAATCTTTTATAATGATACGACAAGTTATGCAGAATAATGCTTACAATCATACAAAATCAATTAAAAAAATGAACACGATTAAACTGACTAATCCTAGTGTCATTGCAATTTGATAACAGAATTGATACCAATTATTATGTTATGAAAAAGAAATAATGACAAAGGTATACCTGCAGCCGGTTATAGAGAGGGAGAAAGTTATTGATGTAGGCCACTATGTAATTTCGTGTCATTTTTTTGTTAAAAGCAAAATTCCAGCTGATTTAGTGTCTTTAGGATGTAAAGTAATGAAAAAAATATGTTGCCATTTTTTTAAAAAAGCTTAAGGGTGTCAAATCCAAGATGGCCGCCAATACGTAAAATATCCAATAAATGTACCATATTGGACAAAGTAACACCCATTATGAATAATATTTTCATATGGGTTCTCTGCTATATAAGATTTATTATAAACCTATATTCATTAGTATTCTGACATTTTGAATTTCAAAATGGCCGCCATTTTTTTAAAATGGATTAAATTTCTTATTAAAACATGTGCAAGTTATGACGTTGATTTATTATTATTATTAAAACGTGTGTAAGTTATAAAATTAGATTGAAATACACAAAATGATATGCTTATGACAACAACATGGTGATTAACACAAAATGTTGACCATCAGGAGGTCTATAGTAGGCTACTGACAGTACACTTCTTCATATTAAAACATCTCATAAACTTCTTCAGTTAAATGACAACTAACTCTGCCAAATTCCTTCAATGAAATATTTCTAATCTTGAATGCGATACAGTAAGTTGACCTTCCTTCGTTTTCTACTACTGTATCCATCAAACTTCAACTTCAGACTGATCTGCAATCCCAACAAGCTTGTTCAGAAACAAATTGGCAAAAGTACTGCAATACCTCATTTCACCGCCAAATAATCTCTATAGGAGTCCTCTTTTACTTCGATAAGTTTGTCACCTGTATTCACCGTCATATATATGTTTTGCCAATGTTCGTCTTATCTTAGAATCCCATATAGACAGCTTGCCTTCTACAAGACTTTTACAAATGCCTCAAACATTTTCTGGCCAATTTCATCATCATGCCATGGCCAACAAACACCTTTGTGCGAATTGTAGCATTCTTCATTAATCGGGATATTATCTCTCTTTAAATGTTGGCTTTCAAACTCATCAACTAGATTTTCCAGCTCTGATGAAATCATTAATTTATGTTATTCCAATGATACCATGCTCAATGACCCTGATCAATTGATGTAAATCCAGCAAGTCCCACACATACATGTCCTCTCATAAACTCCAATATCTGTAATTTGTTTCCGTAATCTGTTGAGCGGAAGTAACCGGTCGTAGTTCAGGTGGTCATGAGCGAAGAAATATTTGATAAAAGCGTGTGTACTTTCCATGTGTGCAGATATCGTTTTCTTGTGTCTTCTCGGACATATATAGGGATATAGTTTAACCACATCATTTAGATTTCGTCGACTCTCTGTATTCAAGTTAATATCTTTATGATCAGCCTCTTTCAAACAAAATGATACTTCACTTAGAATCTCTTTCTATGTCTGCATTTGTAGAAGCAAGTTGTAGAGAGAAAGCAGAATTAGTGTGCGTCTGTCCTTTAAAGATGTTTTCCATTTAAGATATTTGTGTCACTGATTGTATAGGTAATACAAGTTCAGTTTCAACAAAAGCACTGGCCTCAACACTATTTTCACAATGCTACATGTCCAAAAGCCATATAGTTCACCGGGTTGACATAATAATTGCTTCTTGATGTCATCTCTGTCCACCTCCACTCATCTCAGGCAAGATTTACTAGGCATTCTTGTCTTTCCCTAGTACATGAGTTTTTAAACCACAACCATGTGCACTCATCAAACCAGTGTATAATGGTGGTCTATCTGTAGGTGGTACATATCTAATGAAATCGGTTGAGATTGTAGAAGATGAGTAGTAGGAGTTAATGCTGCCTATGAATCTTGTGAATGAGCTGTATCTGTATTGCCTTCAAGCTTCTGCCAAAAGTTGACAGGTTGAAAACTTACCAACCATACTGGTGACTATGGCCCTGAAGGTTCAGACATTGAATTACATAGCAATAACGCATTTATTATTTAACATCATATTTATACAGGATTTCACAATAAGGTATAAATGCACTTGTTTTATATTGTGGTCCTGTCTCCTGTCAAGTTTCAGTTTCATGAAAAGAAATGAGATCTGTAATTTAGAATCTATATATAAATTATGGTTAATTCTGACATAGGCGAGCACAATGGAAAAACTTTGGAACAAATCTCTGCCTTGGATACCTACCTGAACTAGGCCTATCCCAGATGTACCGCGAAATGTAAAACAGTTTTCACAATTACGATATTGTTCCATATTTCTATCTTAGGAATATATTAAAACTTTTCTGATTTCATCGGTAGATTTTGAACTCAATTTCAATTGTACGCGGTCAAAGTAATTTCCAGGTTCACGATGAGTTCACAGGTTCACCTTGCATCTACCTGGTTTCAGTTAAGTTGGTCGTTAGTGGCTATAGCCATTTTAGTTTTTTGTTTATTTTCGGATCGGACCGTGCGTGTGAAGGTACAGTAGTAAAAAAAATAAAATCCCGATAGCCGAGTTTTATTGAGTAAGCTGGCAGGAATAACTGTAGGCTATCTGTGTCCCATTAGGGCCCATATTGCAAGCCATCTAAAACATCTTCCTTCTTGGGCCGAAACGGCCTACACTGTCGCGGAAGTTAGTTTCAAAAGATGTTTAAATTAAATAATGTATTATGAGATGGTTTTTATTTGAATAAACGCCTCCCCAATAAAACATCACTTTGAATAATAATCGCCTACACCCACCTACCCAACTATCTAATAAACGCCCATCCACATTTATACACACAATATTGTATTATATTTATAATAACACAATTTTACTATTTTTAATAGAATTCATCACACTGTTAACTACAATTTACCAAGCATTTGTCATTATTTTTTATTTGATTATAAATGTTACGATATTATTAAACTAAAAAATCCCTCGAGTAAGCATCTCCCTCAAATGAACTCTGCCTCCCCACCTCCGCCCTATAAGGGCCTTACCAAACAATAAATACTATACTTTAAAATGTTATTAATCATCTAAGACACTGTGAAACAGAGTAGGTTTAGTTTTTCGAATGTCAAGCATTTTCAATAATGGTGACCGACAGAAAACGTACAAGGAGAACGTCCTTCTAAAACCTTTTTACCCGAGTCTTTATCATTCCGAGAACCATCGTTTACATTTCCTAGTTAGACGTAATTGTTGTTGAATATTTGATATAAATTGGTAAGTTGTTCCATACTTTTGCAACTCCAATTTTGAATGATTATTTAATTTAAGAGTCATAGTGGGGTATTATATATCTGTTATATAGAGAACATTGACAACTTTAGACAGCCTTATATTTAGACAATCCTGTGAGAAGTGACAATTTTAAAACATTGTGTACAAACAACAATTTATGCACACATATTTAAAAAAAAGTATTTAAAGAATTTAATTTTTAGTGGCGGCCATTTTGAAATCCAAGATGGCCGACAGATTATCGCTTTACATAGTTATGATTGCATAATGGGTACAGTAATACCATCAAAACGGACTTGTTCCACATTCATAATTTGTATTATTGGTGATATTCTGATTTTTAATAGGGTTATTTGAATGTTGGCAGCCATCTTGAATTTGGTCCTTTAAATGTCTTTTGAAAAAATGGCAACATATTTTTTTTCATTCCTTATATTATCAAGATATAAAATAAAGTCAAAGTTTGCTTTTAACAAAAAATATACACGACATTCATATAAACGACATACCAGCCTACACTATATACCAATTCGAAGGTTGTACTTTCCAGATGACGTCATCTCATGTATATTGTCATTTCCCAGCCAGAACTCACCGCACACATTTCAATGTGTAGGCCTAAAGATAACCTAAAGGAAGTATGTATTTGAACCATCGAAGCACGCTTACATATAAAAGCACCTATATTCGGGGCAAATCTTTAACCTAAATTCGCTTTAGCCTAATCATCAATACATAATTATCTAACTCAACTTAATTAGTATGCCTATTGGTTTTCAATTGCTGGTACAATTTAGTATGGAAAGTATGAACCCACTTTCTAAAGCATTGAGAAAAAGATTTACTGAAAAGTCCTTAATACGAATACGAAAAAAAAACTAAACTAAAAACTCTAAATACGTCCTATAAAAACCTACGTCCTTACCGAACTGTATACATACGCTCTTGAAATTGCCATGGCTCTCGAATACAGGAACTTTGGCGTTACAACTGGAAATTGTAAAAATGAACACAGAGCGAATGAATAGGCCTACAGTCAAACACGATGTAATCTGTGGCCATTATAATTGCCATCATGAGAATTGTAAAATGAAAAATCAACTTTAGACTTGAATTGTCTATTGCGTGGTATCGGCCTGCCACATTCCTGTCTCATTATTTTATGATGGAGTCGTATCTTCATATTCATAAAATTCGTATCAAACATGGATTGTTTTCTTACAACAACGTCTTGCAATGGAATATTATGTATAATATATATATTTGTTGTACACTACTCATACATCTACTGGTATTATTAGCATTTTCATCCAATCCAATCTCCCAGATATAATTCAGATGATTTTGATGTGACGTCATAGAGAAATGATTGACATTGCCTCCTACTAAAATATTAGAGTAAAGGTTTTAGAAATATGTAAATCCTAGTATTAAAACACATTCTTATTCACATTCCTTTAAATGAAATTAGATAATTATTTTGTCCCGATTAGACACTAAAAGTAAAGTATTGTTCCATGTACCAAGGTAGACTTTTTGGTTCTAACGTTTTTTTCAGCAAAGACCTACTGTACGGTATATAAAAACAAACACATCAGAGTCAAACTTATGTGGAGTTTAATAAGCTCAAAATACATATTCAACAAAAATTTCCAGATAAATAGAAATATTTATAAAATTCAAATTCAATATTGCACAATATTAAAGCCCCCTTCCCTACAATTTGTGACGTTTTGTAAAAATAATACATATATATTACTTTAAAAACATTAAACCATGTCATTCCTTGTCTTAAATGTACGGTTTTATGGTAAATTATGATAAAAAGTGAGAAACAATGCACTACCTAAGTAGCTCGCGGCGATCGACCTCTCGTGGACGGCCTTAGGCCTAGCCTAGCTAGGCTTAGTTTTGTAGGCCTAGCTGGTAAACATCGGTAACGTACGAACATCGTACGCTAGCTATATACCTAGCCTGAAGTCGTATAGTTGCTGCATTAATTGTCTGGATTCTATTTTTGCCAGACTCCGTTGATACAAATTGGGGAAAACCCGGTATTTTCGCTGAAAAGTTAGGAGTCTTCCATTTGTTTTGGCCTCACGATCGATCGAAAAGTGGGCGAATTACAGGTGAAAAACAAAAATATCAATCCGCGCGCAATGCATTTTGGGATTTATAGCGGGCCGCTATAATTATTAGAATCGACTTATTTTTCACATTTTTAACCGTTTAAAGACGAAAAAAGTTATCGCAATAGGACCATATAGTATTATTTTTACATTAAATATAGTTTGTGATCTTAAATTAGATCTAAAAAACGTAGGGAAGGGGGCTTTAAGCTATAAAAATAGCATAACATAATATGTAGGCCTAATCATTAATTTATTGAAAAAAAATGAAAATACCACAAAAGAAGCTAAAGATTGCAACACATAAAATATAATCATTAATTGTCAGAAACTATTATATACACGAAAATTGACTAATTGCGGAAAATATGAATAGAAGAAGATAATTAAATTATCATTAATAGGGGCCTATATATACAGACATACAAAATGTGCAAATTAAAAATAGAAATATTTATAAAATTCAATATAGCTCACGATATTGTGATTTAATGAAATAAAAGAAAATTGCAATATTAAGAAATCAACAAGTTTATTTCGATATTAGATTTAGGCCTAGATATTTAATACTTTTAATGATTTCATGGTAACTATAATAGATTGGAACCTTTCTATGTTTTCATTGATAATAAAAGGTCATAACAAAACAGTAACATTTTTATAGCTTATAATTTTAATAGACTAATTGAAAAAGAAAAACAAGGTAGGACATTACAGTGTGTTTCAATATACTATCGATTGTAAATCAAACGATTTAAATTTCTTGTCCTTAAGTTTATAGAGACGGAATATTTTTTTTCATTCTTCATGTTTTATGTTTAAAACATGTGATAAGCCTATCACTGTATATGTTATGCGCCTACTTTTAATGGTTTTCAGATAGACCAATTGCTGCAATTCTTCTGAGTGCTACATGATTCCTTCAAAAAGATAAGAATGAACTTACTGCCTTGCATTACCGAGGTTTTAAGCAATAACCTTGATCATTTTGTTTACCGGCTTATGCCTAATATAAGACATCGGTGAAAGAAACATTCGATTAAAATAAAAATTTCTATGGAGAGGTCGTAGGACCGAGGCATATGACAGAACACGGACATTGTCTATTTACAAACTACAAAAAAATATCTTTGGATACTCTTTAGACTTGCTAAATGAGAAAGGGAAATCCCCCTTTTTAATCGGTGAGGAGCAAAGATCTTATATCTACCTTTGGTGAGGAGCTCTACGCGTGTGTATTTAATAATAATAATAATAATATTTATTTGAAACAACACTTTTTGAACAGTGGCACACATGCGTAGATGGTGCGTCCATACCAATTACAAAATTTAATTCAAAAACAATGGAAAATAAAAACTGAAATTAAAATAAAACATATTTGAGATAATGACATAAAATTTGACTCGACGCTAATTCCAAAACTTATTTTCAAACTAAAACTACACTAATACAACTACTAATGTTGCAACATCAATGGAAAAGAAAACACTTTTTTAAAATAAAACAGTTCAAAGTTGTAATACAATTGCATTTCTTAGTTTCCAAGCACGGCTTGTGTACATTTTACAATAACTGTCAAACACAGCATAAATATCGTGAGAATTATTTTTATGAAATAACGTGCTTCCTAGGACATAGATAGGTCACCAAAAATAAAATTAACCCAAGTATCTACACAAGTATTCATTGCAATAAGATTACGTTAAAGTGTTTGCAATTCTTCAATTCTAATACAATGTAACTTAATACTACAAATAAACAGGAAATTTTTAACATCTTCTTCACCTGACCCACAAACCTTACACTTATCATTTAGATTATCAATGTTCCACTTATTTGTAATTTTTCCAAGTAGTAAAGTGTTTGAACGAAGTTTAAATTTATTTAATTGTTGTGATATAGGCCTAGCCTACATTATTCAGTTATTGTAATTTATTTGTTCACTAACAGAACAAACTAACTAACTAGCGGAGTATGATTAACATCCTTAATAACTAATATTAATTCATAATGTATAGAAATATAACTTAGCATTATGAACTACGGTATAACACGGTATTACGATTTATTGTATAGGCCTAACTGCATTTTTTTTGTGGTTGACGTCGATCCTTACAATACGCTAAACAAATAAAGACGTGTTCAACTTCAGACTGTTGCATAAACTGTATTAATTAAATTTTATTTTGTATTAATTAAAACAAAATTAATTAAAACGAAGCAGAGTCAGGTGTGAAATATGTTATAATGGAATATTATATGGAAAATTATTATGTAGAAAATTATATATTAAGATGATATTATAATGAAGAAGAAAAATATTGCATGGGCTGTCAGTATTAACACATGTTTGTTGATAACCATTTTTTTGTTTGTTTTTGGCATATTCAAAGTCTGATTTTATTCATCTTAATTTGTTTGTGTTTTTGTGAGTCAAAACATCTTTAAACATGATATGAGTACTAGTCACGCTTCATTTTCATTTCGGCCCAACTCAGGGCCAGATAATTTCTAGTGTCAGTGAAACATTCAAATGAGTTTCCATACTCTCCATTTAAATGACATGAGAAACAACCTCGATACCACCAGGCGCCTTTAAATTTCTTGGCACATTCGTCGTCATCCCTGTTATCATTATCTCTGTCACGTGTCGAAAAACATTGCCCTGGACCATTCTCCAATACATCAACTAAAAAATAATAGTAAATAAATAAATCTGAATATAGTTATAATGAAATAAATATTACATACTTTCCTAAATTTGGTTAGAAACAAAGTAACGTGTTTTCTTATACAGTATATAAAATAAATGTTTTGAGTTGATGGTGAAAATATTTCACGAATTGAAATATTCTTTCCATTCAATATACTTAATATATAAACAAGAAATATTTCTTACAAAAAACGCCGCCCGACATTTTAAAATTAATCATTGTTCTTTTGATTAATTTATGATTAATTATTAAAAAGATGTCCTTTAATCGCAAAGATACATACAAATCACAGATAGTTCTTTAATTATGAATCACATGCCCATTTTTTCACTAGTTAATTGTATACACAGCATTTGAAAGAAGACATGTGTACCTTTCCAACAATGTGTTATTTGCCAACAAATATTAATCTACTAATTAAAAAATGGCATTTAAAATGGTCAATGTTGAACTTTAATGTGCTGTAGCCTGTATGTGTGTGACCTCAACTTGAACTGTTGTAGGCATGCAACTGAATACCCTCTAGAGACAACGTGTGTGGTACAAGTGCTTACATTATATAGACCCATGCTTACATTATATTTTAGATTTAACGCCTAAGACGCATGACCCCTCCAATTATGGACCAGGCCATTCCTCATTCAATCGGTGTACACACACTGTACAGCCTAAATGGACGCCGGGGATGTCCATGACTGACTGACGGCTGCGGTTGGCTGCCAAAGTCAGCCGTAGACATCAGAAGCGAGAACTCTGAAATCCGACGGTGGTCCAAATTGGAGGAGTACACTGCATCATGGAGTTATTTTGCTTGATCTCACTTTGTATTTTTTCTTTTTCTGTCTCAAAATGTCTTTTTTTGTAATTGTAATGCGTCCGTCTATGTTTCATGTTTTATCCTTGGTGACTACAAAGACAAGCCACTTTGGCTTCTGTGTGTCTTGACCATAAACTATGTAAACTGTCTGTTGATGTTGAATAAATGTTGTTATTACTTACTTAAAAGAAGTGAAAATTCTTCCACAATCTGTTTATTCGCGTAAACCAATCAAAGGGCAAGAATCCAAAATCGTTCAACCGTGAGCCCTCATAGACTCTCTTTTCTCGGACGTTTTTTGGGTCCAGCAGCTGGGACCTATAAATTATAGTCGAGTTTGCAAATTCGCAAAACTGTCGGCCTTAGATACTAAAACTACCGCTATGAAACAACTTATTAATGAATATGTCCTCATGGGACATAGCTGACTAGAGCAGCGGCGCGAAAACATTAATTATTTTATTACTCTTGTGTATTAGTTCAAAAGCATGGGCCTAGTATAGTCTAAAACTGTATTTGTGTAGAAGGCTAGGCCACTGTCCTATGTCTTCCTTCTTGGAGAAAACAGGGACTTTTAGATTTTCACGTCCGCTATGTCGACCTCTACCCTATTACGTCATTTTTATGCGCTTGTGGTAGGCGCCTGATACGTTGATTGAGCGCTTGTTCAGTGGCATTTTTACGTTCTCTCTCCGTGTGTACCAGTGGACGTATGACGTCATAACACTGCAAAAGTTTACCAAAAATCATGGCCGAGAATCTCGCGATGATTTTCTGAGAATGTAGTAAAGTGAATTTCAGTCAAAATATATTTGCAAACTGTGAATTATTGATTTTTATTGGTTATTTTAAATAAAACATTTAATAATACAGGTTGTGGCCTGGGTCTTATCACTAGGACGCCAGCCTTCGTTCAGAAAATTAAGGATCTCGGATAGGCCTAAGCCCGTGTACTTTCAACGGCCCAGCGCGGTGGAATAGCACCACAGTGAGCGCTATTATAGAGATTACAAGGTCAGAACCGAAGGTCAATACGTCATACGTTCACTACTGATACGTCAATGTAAAAGTTCTTATATCCCGAATAAGTCCCGAATGATGTATAGACTGATACGACTATATTATTTTTCTGAACAAAAACACCAACTTGCATTTTTTTAAACCAAAAGCTGAACGTGAACCATTATTATAAATATCACTTTCCGCTAAAGGTAGATTTAGTTATGATTACCTAATTTTATTGAAGGAAGAAATAAATGTTTAGTTGAATTGAATTGAAAAAATTCAAACGGCACGTGATGCAAGATGTATAGGCATAATATAATGATATATTCTAATTTTGACTTGTAATCAATATAATGAAAATAATCCTATACTGTCAGCAAGATTATTCAATACATTATAGATTACATTAAAATGCAGCACGGGTATAAACCTAACGTCCAGCCACTTTCATGTGATGAAACAAATAAAAAGAGATAGAAAAAACGGAACTAAGTTATACACACTATTAGGCCCACATCATCTCACGCGCAAACTATTGGAAAATCGCCATACAGAGCCAAAACTTTAAAAATTGCTATTTTCTTAAGTACATAACAACACAGCAATAATAATAACATATTTTTTCTCATATTCCAGTCTACTTAACTTTTATTGAAAGTTAGTTAATAGTGAAGGCTTAATTAATAATAACAATCTGCATTTACCAGTGTTGCTATTTCTTAGATTTCCAAGTTCCAAAGTGTAGTCGTCACTTTCATTCCTGATTCTGAAGGTTTCGTATACTGTATAGTATGCTTCACCAGAAACCGTTTTCATATCCATTCGAAGGTTGTACTTTCCAGATGACGTCATCTCATGTATATTGTCATTCCCCAACCAGAACTCACCGCAAACATTTCCAAAACCATGTTTATACTCCTCCCAATACCGATAAAAATCTATTGAATTATCTTCACGTCGTTGGAAAACCTAAAATATACAATAGCTCTTGTATCTCTGTTTAAAGAATTTGGACCACAGCACAATTGAAAGAGGTTACACTCGGTATCAATTGTGGATCGTGTTACTAGCAACTATTAATAATTAGATTCTCAAAAAATTTCATCTGGTTTCAAATGGATATTAAATAAATCAATGTTAACTTTTTGGTTAAACCAGTTGACAAGTACTTACTTGCTACGTTTCAGCTACTTTCAGTAGCCCTGAAAGAAACTAAGATCCTGGAACAAGTCCAAAGAAAATTAAACACCAATTTGAAAACGGAGGAGCTGTTAAGCCTAGTTCTTAACACAACATATTTCACATTCAATGGTGATATTTACTGACAAAAAGAGGGAATGGCAATGGGCAGTCCTGTCAGCCCCATAATGGCAAATATATTCATGGAAGACTTGGAACAACGTGCCACAGAAACAGCACCATCACATATCAAACCGATTTTCTGGCGCAGATATGTAGACGATGTCCTGGCAATTGTACCAATTGGATTTGAAGAAGAACTCCTCCAACATCTAAACACCATTGACCAGACAGGCCAAATACAATTCACTATGGAGAACATGAAAAACAACACCATCCCTTTTCTCGATACTCTAATCACTATTCAAGACAATGGTAACATAAAAACATCAGTGTACAGAAAATCGACACACAGACAGACCAATACCTACACTTTCAATCAAATCATCCACTCGAACACAAACTCAGCGTAGTCAACACTCTAGTGGACAGATGTGAATCCATCGTATCAACAGAAGAAGGACAAAAACAAGAAATGAGCCACATAAAAGCAGCTTTATCAACATGCGGATATCCAGACTGGAGTTTTAAAAGAGTTAAAGACAAAAGGGAACATAGAAAAGCAAAGAAAGACAAAGAAATAACAACAGATAAAGAAAAATCCAGAGTCAACATTGGTTTACCGTATGTCGAAGGGATGACTCAAAGGCTAAGAAGAACATTGAAACAGCACAATATAAATACATATATCACTCCCAAAAACAAATTAAGAGAAAGTCTCGTTCATCCTAAAGACAAGATTGACAAAGATCAACAGTGTGGTATAGTCTACCAAGTAGGTTGCCACAACTGCAAGAAGGTATACATAGGGGAAACAGGCAGAGCATTAAAAACCAGAATAATAGAACACAAAACAGACGTGGAAAAAAATACGGTAGGAACAAGAACCAGGAGCGCTCGCCATTCACAATCTAAAATTCTACACAAATCAGCTATCACAGATCACGCCACCATAGAAAATCACATACTGGATTTTGAAAATACAAAAATATTAGACAAAGAACAACACTACTTATCAAAAATAAAAGAAGCCATTTGGATAAGAAAAACGAATATGAACATCAACAGAGACCAAGGAGGACATGAACTGAGCCACATCTACGATGACTTAATAAAAAGGGACACCCGAGCATCCAAAGGGGGACACCAGCAGAAAGCTGAACATCAGACGGGAGATGGCGCAATTCACCGAACTATGACGAATGACAGAACATCATGTCAACGTCATTTGCGTGATCAAGGCTACTGAAAGTAGCTGAAACGTAGCAAGTAAGTACTTGCCAACTGGTTTAACCAAAAAGTTAACATTGATTTATTTAATATTAATAATTATGTAAATAATACAAATTGTAACTTTGTTTTGTAAATAATGTTTGTCCCAACTCTGACGAAGCCCGTTTGAACTACAAAACTAATATACCTGTAAATATTGCATTGCCAGGTTTGAAATTATTGGACGAATTGAATGAATAAAATAATGGTTAAATCCAATTGACTATATACAATTGATAAACATGTTGAATAACTTTACCGTCCATCCTCCTCCATCAGTGTCCATATCACAGTATACAAGCAATCCGTTTCTACCACTTTTGGCAATTGGGTATAATCCACTTTTTCTTGACGTTTTCAAAATATCCTGGCAATCTTTCACCTAAATTTAATAAAAAATACGGCAATACAAGCCTGTTGATAAGACACGTAAATTAACTATTAATCGTATGCCTACGACAATAAACATTTTTTATTATTATTTTTATTTTGATTTAAAAATTTGTTTCAAAATGGAAAAATATGTATTTAATTATTGCTCCATGGCTTAAATCCACAATACACAATTTGTTGACAATGTCAATATCTGAAATAGTAATTATGTGGGAGAATTTTCCTACAACCCCCACTACGTGCAAACCGAGGTGCACATGAGTTCCCGTCATGACTATGTTAAATTGAAGTTTTTTTCTTTTAATGATATATTCAAATCAAAGTGTACAAAAAACATTGACTTAAGGAGTGATAGGGACGACCGAACTAACTACGTCATATACGAATTATCAAAGCTTCTTTATTAACTACTCCCTTGGAGAAAATACGTACATTTGTTCGAAGTGAGTATACACCCTTATCTCCAGTGTTTCCGAATCTCAAACTGCCAGATAATTCACATGATTTTGATGTGACGTCATAGCGAAATGATTGACAGTCAGGAGTAAGACTCAGACACAACAGAGAACATCGAGTTGCACTTCTTGTTCTAGTAGAAAACACCAAGTCAGTTCCTTCTGATTTCAGCAGATCATAATGTTTCTCGAAAATTGTAGATCGAATACAGGATTTACCTATTTTAAATAATAGTTAACGTGAAAGGAATACCCACACGAGCGAAATAATAACAAAGAGATAAAAACTATTTTATTATTGAATTATACTGCTACTGCTCATTTGTTATAAAAAAAAATGTATACCGTTCACAAGGCTTTACATATCAAATTTAATATCAAAACTAGAACGACACTCCGAATGTGCTTACCTCCGCCTACTGTAAAATTCTCCTACATAAGAATTCATGAGAAAAAAATATATTATATATTTTTTTAATATTGATTTGTCTGAATGCTGTGTGTGATAATTTAACTTCAACCATGTGTATGCGAATTTGGTGTAATGGTTATGTAACCAGCTTTCAATTAACAATAGCTTCAGTCGACTAACAATAGAACAGTATCGCGAAAAACACACGGATGAATTTGAAAAGAAATAGGTTTTTTAAACTATTCGCATCAAAAACCTTGTTACTTTAAGACTGCTCACCGGCTTGTGAAAATTCTGTCCTATCTTTTTAATACTAGCAGGTCTAAAAATAATTCTAAAAAGTGGTCCAGAATTGGGACCGTGGTCCGGATTTTAACCAAAATTGGGCAGTGTCGTCCTTGCAGCAGGCGACATGTATTGGAGTCATTCGAATGAAAAATTGTGAGCGCTAGAGTGATGACAAACAAACAAACAATCAATCAAACAAACAAACAAACAAACAAACAAACTAGCCTTCGCGCATAGCGTGATATTTGGCCAAAAATCAAAATTGGCCTCCTAAAGACACTTGACCTTGACCGAATTTAACCCGATCAAAGTTCTGAAAAGGCCATAAACCCCCCTTGTTACCAAAACGGATAATAAAAATAAATCTGATTTCGTTTCGTTTCCCAAGGTGAGACTCCATCTCGGTAACTTGAATCTGTTGACACTAGCACAGAGCACCGAGCTATATACACAACTGACTAACATTATTGTATCGTAGTAATTTGGAGTCATTCGAATCAAAATTGTGAGCGCTAGGGTGATGACAAACAAACACAAACCGAACAATAGAACAGCAACGCGAAAAACAAACAGGAGAATTTGAAAAGAAATAGGTTTTATAAACTACTTGCATCAAAAACCTTATACAATAAATCTAATTATTATTATTAATCTCTTGCCTCTTGTACAAAAATGAAGTTTTTTTGACAACTAGTTCTCGAGAAAATGCAATTTTAGTTTATTTGTTACTTTAAGACTGCTCGCCGTCTTTTAAAAATTCTGTCCTATCTTTTAACACTAGCAGGTCTGAAAATAATTCTAAAAAGTGGTCCAAAATTGGGACCAGGGTCCAGATTTTTACAAAAACGGCAGTGTCGTCCTTTCACCAAGCGACATGTATGGTAGTAATTTTGAGTCATTCGAATTGTGAGCGCTAGAGTGATGACAAACACCAAACACCAATTTTTAATTTGGCCAGGTAATGAAAGCACTCAGAAATTTAGTGAAGTAATAATAAATAATAATAATTTATTAGAAAATGACACCTTTGCATCGGTGGCACATACAGAAGTGGTGCATCCAATTTAACATAATACATTAAAACAATACATTATATGACGGATACAGGTTCTTAAACTATTTGCAAAAATATAAAAGAAAAATCATTATCAACATGTAATACAGGTACTGTATTAAATTGTCCTACAGTATCATAGGTTTGAGTTGATAATTTAAAAAGGTATATAAATATAAACATAAGATATAGAAGAGTTTACATTAAAAACCATTGTGTTTCAACATCAGGTACTGAAGACCTATAGTTGTTATCACAGGTGTATAATATTTACAAATCATATATAAAAGCAACAATACAAAAGAAAAACAATCTATATATTGGGAGATTTAAGTTCTGACCGTTTCTCCCATGCAGCTCTTGTGTATTGTTTACAAAACAAATCAAAAAAGGTCTCAGATTCTTTACAAATCGCGATAGAATCTCCACCTAAAATATACTGTAATTTATCATCAGCACTTGCTGTTGTGTAACGATTCCATGTGTCATAATCATTACAGAGCACAAGATTATTTTGCAGAATGGATAATTCTTTCATTCTAATATTATCAAATGCTTTACAGTTTAATAGAAAATGTTTAATGTCTTCAATTTCACCATTCCCACATAAAGTACAAAGACCGGACACATCATTGGACCATTTATAAGTTTTACAATCTAAAGGTAGAGTGTTAGATCTTAATTTAAATTTCAGACTTGTCCCATAAAAATGTGTTTTATCAAGTAAATATTTTTCTAAATTAGGGAAAGGTTTCAATTTTGAGTATAAATTAAATGAGGTTTTTTGCATTATATTATTTGACCACTCTGATTTATATGATTCTGACACACATCGCTCGACATTGCTGACTGAGAAAGGAACAAGAGTTAAACTATCATTATCAAAAACATTGTTGTAAAAGCCTATATCTGTACATTTTTCAAATATGTCAACACAACTACTAAGAAATTTATATTTTAATCGATCAAAGTCACATTTCAATTGTAGCATAGAATTAAGTACAATATTAGGCCACCTGTGGTCATCCATAGTTATAAAACGATTAAATAATTTAACTCTGGACAGTTTGTGTACCTTGGATAATGGAACCCACCCAAGGTCACCATAAAGTGCCTCTTTTGAAGTACTTGGCAAAATATATCCTCTGACTCGGAGCATGTTGAATGATACATTTTTTTTTGCTTTAGGTATTAGCTTTACATGGTTCAAATCCTGCTTGGGTTTATAATTTGTTTAAATAATGTTAACATTAAATCAAAATATGTTTTGAAAATAACAAACAAACTCCGTCATTGCAACAATGACCTTTCTAAAATCAAGATTGACCAG
This sequence comes from Antedon bifida, assembly GCF_963402885.1. Lineage (NCBI taxonomy): Eukaryota > Metazoa > Echinodermata > Crinoidea > Comatulida > Antedonidae > Antedon > Antedon bifida. Next base: position 14,244,772 of record NC_136227.1, read on the forward strand.
GATTCGAAGAGTTTCTTGAAGCTGTGCCTATTTTCCGCGTCCCTGCCTTAACCTTGGAGTAAGCTTAACCGTTTGACCAGTCGACTAATATTTTGATCTATATCAAAGAATATTTCCATGTTAAAAGAAGACAGAATGCGTGCTATTTAAAATATCGTACGGAAGATAAGCTTTTTTGACATGACCAATATATCAATTTTCCTGAAAATCAATAGGCATGTTCTGTAAGTATATACCTATGTACAGAATGAAATAAGCAAGGACACACGCTAAAAAACTAATTATCAACTAACAATAGATTAACTTGAATAACAATAGAACAGCAACGCGAAAAACAAACGGGTGAATTTGAAAAGAAGTAGGTTTTATAAAACTGCTCTTAAAACCTGTACATTAAATCAAATTATGTTTTGGAAATTACAAATCACAATTTATAACTCTTGCCTCTTGTACAAAAATGATGTTTTCGAGAAAATGCAATTTCAGTACACTTGTCACTTTATGACTGCTCGCCGGCTTTTGAAAATTGTCTCCTATCTTTTAACACTAGCTGGTCTAAAAATAATATAATTTTTGTTATTTGTGAAGTTATTAATAAACCAATTTTCTTGATTTTCAATAGGCATGGTCTGAAAGTATATACCTATCTACACCAAAAAAGATAACTTGATAACAGAATGATAACTTGAAAACTGTAGGCGCTATCGTGCTAATAAACATTTATATAAACATACATAGGCCTAATAACCAAGTAAATACTATACCTGGCAAACTTGTGCCAAGTAACAAACAAACAAACAAAGTAAATGCTATACTTGACAACATTTTATTTAAACACACACACACGCTATCGACTACATATATTTCATTGGCGGAGGTAAGCAATTCATTATTAAAGGTTTTTGTTACTATAATAACGAAATTATAAAGTTACTGCGTACATGAAAAACGAAAAAAAAATGTACAAATAATCGACAATCACTATGCAAACTAAGACGCACACGTAGAGCGTGCGTGGAGCTCAATATTTTGGACACAATGGCTTCTAATCCATTTACTATACAAACTAACATACCACATTACGTTACGTCCAAACAGTGGAACGCATAGTTCCAAACCCATATCTTTCATTTCATTCATATCGCATCATGTAATTCACATCAATGCATTTCATTCACATATCGTGTCATATAATTTCTATCATCGAAACGACGTCCATATTTCAATTCCCTTTTATCCATTAGTCTGTAATAGAACGGCACATTTGTACGAAAAATGTGTTTTTTTGTATACAAATGTGTTTGCAACTGCCGAATTCTACGTCAAAATTAGGTCAGACAGCAGCACATGTTATCAAAGAACTGTATTAGCGCGGGGCAGTGCTGCATTTCAAATGAATCTCAAACTGGCGGTAATTACAATACTGTCGTGATTCTATCTTGTGCACGCTGCTCCTGCCAAACATAAGATCGAGCAACATTTTTCCAACACTAGGCTAGGTTATATGTCTTACTAATTACTATTCCTAAGCTGCTATAGGTAATAGCTGTATGGGATTCGGCCCAGGTGTGACGGGACGATTTGGCCCATTGTAAGGTATATTTGACTAAGAGATTCTTATAATTATATTAGCTCCCGATAGGGTATTATGACATAAAATATTGTGAAATACATTATGCTTTTTTAAGAAATTTTAATTGTTCGTTGTATGCAATTTTGTCAAGGGGTGTATGCCTACAAGAAGGTACAAACAAGGAGGATGGAGTTGAAATCATATTTACTTCTTTCTAATTAGGCCTACTGTACATCACCGGAAAAACATACATTGCTATTCCTCTTAAAAACAAAAAACCACCAAACATTTTTACTACCAAAAATCAAGACATTATTATTACATTGTTCAACTGAACAACAGAAGACTGCAAGAATATTAAACCAGATTCAATTAAGTCACTGTTCGTCAGTCGGAAATGATATTAACATACTTTGGAAGCTTTTACAAAACATAATAATTTACCAGACGACTATGAAATTCAGTATGACTGTCCTACTGTATACCAATCATGAGGACGGAAAATAACTGACATAATAATATTAATTAATAACATAAGATATATATATATATAAATCATAAGATATATATAAAAATGTAATATATTTATGATATTCTGGTTATTTCAAACATTCATTTTACTGTGTGATCACTAATATGTCACTGGAATGTGAACGGTTTACAGAATAAAATAAACGACTCTGATTTTGTGAACTATATTAAAAAATATGATATTGTATGTTTAGTAGAAACATGGACGGGACCTGTAGAAAATTGTTATATAGAAGGATATGACTGTATTAGTAAATTGCCCATAAGACATAAAGCAGGGGGTAGAAAGAGTGGCGGTATTATTATTTATTATAAAACAAATTTAGACGTTAAAGAACTTCCCAGTAGGCCTACATCAAATTATATATGTTGGTTATCTATCAAGCATAGGCCTAATCCTTAGCAGTGGTATATAGACCACCAGTTAATGCAACACATGCTATCAAGATTTTTTTGGAACTATTTCTAATGACCTAACAAATCACAAAAAGAAGTTTGGAAATAATATATATGTATGGGAGATTTTAATGGAAGAACAGGTACAATGAATCATTTTATTACAGAAGATGAATGTCCACCCAATTGGCATAATGATATATATATAAAGAAGATAATGAAATGGATAGTAATATAGGTGTTAGAAGTAATAAAGATCAAATAGTCAATGAATATGGAATTAATTTATTAAATCATTGTAAAGAAACAGGGATGAGAATAGTAAATGGTAGGATAAATAGAGAATTTAGCTTTACTTTTTTAGAAAATTTTGCAAAAGTGTTGCTGACTACATTATTACTTTTCCAGTTAATTTTGATAAAATAATAAGACCAAAAGTGGATATTAGGATAGAATCTGACCATATGCCTTTACATTTTGAAATTTTATTACAGACTAAACAAAACAAAAAAGAAATTACGAACGATTTAAAAAAAGAAATCTGGAAAACACATGAAACATTTCAATGGTCCGAAAAAAGGTGAATAAAGCCAAGGACAAATGGAATGATGAACAAATTTTCAAATTTCTTGATAATATTAATGAAAATATTGAAAAAAAAGATATTGATGAAGCCCTAATTAACCTTTATAGAACTTTAGAATATGTTTACATAAATACAAAAAAATAAACACAACTACAAAAAAAATTCAAAAAAATTATTATTTGTAGCATTCTTAATAAATATAGAAAATACAAAACTAACACCCTATTAAATGAATATCTGTTAAAGAAAAAGAATTATAAAAAATTTATAAAATTAAAGGAACATAAATATAAAAATTCATCACAAAAAAAATGAATCAGGTTAATAAAGGAACATAACATTCCAAATTTTGGGAAACCCTAAAAACCAAACGACAACAAAACGTGACAAACATTACACTTAAAAAATGGCATGATTACTTCAAAACAATGTTCCAAAATCAAACAAATAATATACAAGAAATCAATATAGAAGACGATAACGATAACAATTGCGAACAGAACGATTGTTACAATGAAAAAATCAGCCGGGAAGAGGTAATTTATGCAATTAAAGCACAGAAAAGGGTAAAGCTCCAGGTATTGATGGATTCCCAATCGAATTTTTTACTTGTATGCCAAATGCTGCTATTAGCGCAATTACAAAAATTCGTAATAGTATTTTTACCTCTGGAAATTTTCCCCAACAATGGGCAACAGGCATTATTATTCCTATATTTAACAAGGCCAGGTGTTTTTATACATTTTAAGCAATAGATTAAGCAAATGGACAGAAGAAAATAAATATTACATCAAGAACAGGTAGGGTTTAGAAAAGATTGTCGTACTATTGATAACATATTTATTTTAGACACAATTGCTAACAAATATCTCTCAAAAAAACGAGGAACTGTGTACATGGCGTTTATAGATTTAAAACGCACTTTCGATTCTACTAGACACGATTTCCTTATAAGTAAACTAAGAAAATCTGGTATAAATGGTAAAATAATCAAAGTTATAAAAACAATGTATAGTAAACTAAAATCCGTTATTGGGTAAGACTAGTAAATATGAACGAGGACAAATATGCGAAGAAATGTTGTAAATCTCAACTTCATAAAGCGCAAAATAATAGTAATTGTTGGGTAAGCGATGTAAAACATATGTCATGCTCTATTGGTTATGGAAAAATATTATGGTTTTCACAAAATAATGTCCTTCATAAATTTTGTTATAATTAATAAAATAAAAGAAAGGCTAACCGATATGGAACGCCAATCCTTTCATGAAAGCATAAATATTTCTTCAAAATTAAGATATTATAAAATGTTCAAAAACAATTTCGGAGTAGATGGATATAGTTACTACAGACCCTTGAAACTCATCTAAGACTGGGCACACTTCAACTAGAGGTAGAAAAGGGAAGATGGAAAAGAATAGAGCCCAGCAATAGGCTATGTAAAATATGTAATATAAATGAAGTTGAAGATGAATATCGTTTTGTTACGGTTTGCTCTCGTTACAAGGGAATCAGAAAAAAATGTATACCTTCTTTATTTTTTGAAAATCCAAATACTTTTAAATTCTGCCGTTTAATGTCATCACAGGATCCAATAATTATTGATAATCGATCTAAATATCATGCTTATAAGTTAAGATATATGTTTTGCTTAGAGAACAAAATTAATTAATTCATTTATCTTGTGACCATAAATTGCTTTATTTTTCAATGTAATTATTATTTTGTTAATAACTAGGGACCAGAGCCTAAAGTAAATAAAGTCAGGCGATAAGCCTGAATAAATGAATATTATTTGCGATGCCTCTGCAAATTTCTGTTAACAATTGCTTGCATTCTTACCTGATGTGGTTGAAATGATACAGGGCAGTATAAAGATACCGATGATAATGATCAGATTGAATCCGTAAAACATGTCGAAATGTTGTCCTCCTGATCTGATTATTACTGCTAACACATAGTTAATAATGTTACTGTAATGCAAAATGGCTTCAAATTGGTAAAGATGTAATTTATTCAGAGTTCTTATAACTTACATCAACATGAATATTATCATCATGACTTTAAGAATGGTTTACTGCAGCAACACAAACCAATGATTTTGATGAGAACAGTTTGCAAATTTATTTTACTGACGCACATTTCGGCACGCACGCGTAATAAATATTTATTAAGTAGTGCTATCATTATTATCTTGTACAATACATCACGCTGTGTTATTATTTTCCTGTTTTTATAATTAATTTATTCTTGCAGTTTTAATTAAATTGCAATATAACAGGAACTAATAAAACAGTGCAGAATAGACAAATTTTTATATGAAAATACAATAATTAAATTGTTATTGTTGTTTTCACGTAGGACTCTAAGATAAATTAATCATGAGGTGAAGCACAAAAAGTGTGGAAAATAAATTAATACATTTTACATCAATTTACAATAAAAAAAATTCATATCACGCAGGCTGTAAATAATAAATAGAATAATCTTTCATTGATACAGATAGAACACAACAAGTACGGAATGGTTTTCTAGCAAGTAGATTACTTAATTTCAATAACCAATTCTATCTATAATTTGTCATTGTAGCAATAACCTATTGGTAAATACATAGATTATTGAATAAAACACATTTCTGCTTTCAGTTCATTGCATTTTTAGTCACATGATAAATTGGGTTATGAAGCGCTTATTACTGTCATGGTAAGGGAGAATAATGTTTCTAGTCTTTGCACGCTTCGTGTTGATGTGTGACGATCACAGATTGTTTTGTCTAGATTATTCAGTATAACACTGATTTTATCCTGTATATATGTTATTATATTTTGAAATTAAATTTAAAACACTGCAATGAGTTACCACACTTTCCATTTAAGTGACAATGAAAATAATCTCCAATCGTCTTCATAATATTCAGAACATTTTAATTACCTCACGTATCGATGTTTTTCCTTGCCATCAACTGCTTAGGAAAAATGAATAACGATAGAATTCTTTTTTCTTAAATGTTGGTATGATACTTCTACCATTATTTTCAACAAGTATAATCACATCTGATTATGTTTTGTCATCTTAAGTCATTGTTCGAAATCTCAACAAAGTCAAATATTTATTTTGGGAGTTGATGTTTCAATGTCTTTATATTAGTTATTGTGCCAAAGAAATATCACAAGCAACTTTCATGTGATGAAACAAATAAAAAGAAAGAGAGAAAAAAACAAACTAATTAAAACAAATTATTATAGGCCCACATCATCTTACGCGCTAGCTTGAAAATTGGAAAATCGCCATATACAAAACTAAATGCTCTTGTCTATATTACATAACAACACAGCAACAATAATAATATTTAATACATTTTGTCTCATATTCTACTTAACTTTTATTGAAAGTTAGGGTTAGGGTCTGCATTTACCAGTGTTGCTATTTATTCGATTTCCAAGTTCCAAAGTGTAGTCATCACTTTCATTCCTGATTCTGAAGGATTCGTATACTGTATAGCATGCTTCACCAGAAACCGTTTTCATATCCATTCGAAAGTTGTACTTTTTAAAAACATACATTAGCTCTTCTTTTATCTCTGTTTAAAGAATATGGACCACAACACAATTAAAAGAGGTTACACTTGGTATCAATGCGAATCGTGTTGTCAGACGAAGCCCATTTGAACTACAGAACAAAAATGTGTGTTTTACTATACTGTATACAATTGATAAACATGTTGATAAACTTTACCGTCCATCCTCCTCCATCAGTGTTCATATTACAGTACAGATGTAATGAATGTTTACCAATTTTGGCATTCTTAGAAGTTTCGAAAATGTCCCGGACATCTTTTATCTATGATTCTATAACAAAAAACTATAGTAAGAAAAGATATATAGAAAAATTATTAGTATCATTATTGGTACAGTAATATATTGACTGATGTCTTTTGCTGAATATAAAGTTGCTCCCTATAATTCATTGTAATTATACCACCAGACAATACGTACTGTCGTAATATACACGTCCGATTACTGCCTTTTTTTTCTAGTTTCTACACTATTAGATAATTGATGATCACATGATTGTGATGTGACGTCATATCGAAATGATTGACAGTCAGGAGTAAGATACAAACAAGGAACATCGAGTTGCAATTTTTTTCTGGCTGTTTACTTTATCGTTTTGATTTAGTTTTTTGCCTTTTTTCGTATCTCCGTTGAGATCCAGCCACTGATACCCACAACATTGTCATTTTGTCAGTATGTTGCCTTTGGAGTTAATCCTTTTACTAACAGTAAACAATGGGTCTGTAACGATATCTCCACCCGAATTGATCATCATCAATTTGGTGGAATTAAGGGATCCTCAACAACTCATTGTCTGGTTGAGATGTTGTCTCTCTTTATAAAGGCTCTGACAAACCAAACACAGTCGGTACGTTAGTTGCGACTGACTTTACCAAGGCTTTCGATTCCGTCAATCATACGCTTGCAATCCAAAAGCTGTTTGATCTTGGTGTTCGGAATGAAATATTGCCCTGGGTAGTTGACTTTCTTACCAACAGACGCCAAAGAGTTCGTTACCATTCTGAACTCTCTGGTTGGGTAACGCTCTCTTGTGGCGTCCCTCAGGGCACTAAGTGTGGACCAATTATTTTTAATGTTATTAATAACTATGCTGCCGTAAACGCCCAATCATCTAAATTTAAGTATGTTGACGATATTAGCCTCGTTGAGGTCCGTCGTGATAGTGATCCCACTTTTGTTGATTCTGACGTTTGTGATCTAGATAACTGGGCTAGTCACAACTTTCTCAAACTCAATCCATCAAAATGTAAAGCCTTGCAAGTTTGTTTTAAAAAAGACCCTCCCGATCCTCCAAACTTAGTTATAGGTGGTAAATTGCTGGATTTTGTGCATGAAATAAAAATTCTCGGTATCCCTATTCAAGCAAATTTAAGATGGGATGCTCGTGTTAGCAATATGATTTCTAATAGTAGCCGTAGATTATGCTTAATCGTCTCAAGCATTTTGGAGTTTCTGCTTGCGATTTGGTGTCCGTTTATGTGGGGTACGTTCGTCCTATTGTCGAGTATGCCTCACCAGCGTGGCATAGTTGTATTACTATAAAACAGTCTCGCATGATTGAGCGAATTAAAAAAAGAGCGCTTCGGATTATATTGGACCTAAGTACGACACATATCTTAACGCACTTAAAAGTTCTAATCTTCAGCCCTTGATACGAGAAGCGTCTATTTCAATTCCTTCAAAGAGTGGTTTCCTATTAATTCTCGTTCTCACAGTATGCTCCTTAGAAAATCCAACGAATGTCTCATCCCCCGTGCTCGAACTGAAAGATATGTCAAAAGTGCTATACCCTTTCTCGCCAAACTCCTTAATGACAAATGATTCTTGTTTTATTGTTCGTCATGTGCTATTTCTCCTCACGTGTTTGTGTTTTTGTAAATTTTCTATTTTTTAGGCCTATATTTCTTATAGATTCTTGAATTTTGCACCTTTATATTTTTATACAGTATTTGTAAATTTTTAGATTTTTGTCCTTTTGATGAGTACATTATCATGTTAATATTGTTTTAATTCATCCTGGTGCTGCGATTACGATATATTGAATGAATAAATAAATAAATAAATAAAACAGGGAAATGCAATAAATATTTATTCCCATTAGGCCTAATCTGGAATACAAATGCGGTAGACTAAATTATATCTACAAAATAATAATTATAATTATTTTTTCACAATTACGTAGTCACACTGAATTTATTGGCCCTATCCTATAAATGTTTTAAGAACAAAAACACAATGCTTTATGCTGTTTGATGTCATTGAGATAGTACAGTTAAATACAAAGGTACCAATGATCATGGTGGAAAAGTACAGTATGTAAACTATTTTTAAATGGCACCTCATCGACGATATGACGGAGCAACCACATTGTTCGGTTGACCTGATTATAGATAAATTAGTCTTAATTATACTGTTTTTTTTTTGTTTTTTTATAAATCTTTTCTCTGACCATTCTTTTTTTTTAAACTAAAAAATTGCATTATGATATTTAACTTAAATGACATTAACCCCAATGATAATATTAATATTGAAGAAACTAAAGAACGGCTACTATTAAGAACTCGATACATGCCAATCACTTCTCCATTCTAAGCCTGAACTGCCGTAGCATGGTCAACAAATTCGATGATATTTTGAATCTGATTAATTCAATAAATCACTCCTTTTCAATTATTGCCCTAGAAAAAACATGGATTTCTCCAAATTCTACAACATCACTGTACGAAATACCAACATATACATTTATCCATAAAGATAGGGTAGGACGAAGAGGAGGAGTTGCTCTCTATCTATCAGAAACCCTTAGTTACGAGATGTGAAATGACCTCTCTTCAATACTAACCGAAGGAGAATCTATATTTATTGATGTTAAAATAGAAAATAAAACAATATCTTGCGGAGTAATATATAGGCCCCCTGATACAAATGTGCAAACCTTCAACGATTAGTTGTCAATAGTCATGCAGATGATTAACAAAGAAAATAAGCTAGCATACATTACTGGCGATATGAACTTAGACATTAGCCAACACATGAGAGACAAAAACATCGAATCCCACCTTGACAATATCCAGTCTCAGTCTTTCACTTTTCTTATTAATAAGCCCACAAGAATAACAGAAAACTCTGCTTCCACAATAGATAATATTCTCTACAATTCCCATCTAACAAATAACATAAATACTGGTATCATATATTCGGATATATCCGACCACCTTCCAATATTCTGCATAAACACATCCGAAACCCACCATTATCATTACAACGTATACTGTTATAAACGCGAAAATAAACAGTACAATGTTGATCATTTTAAGCATGAACTTGCAAATCAACAGTGGCAGGATGTCCTAGAATCAAATGACGCAAACAAAGCATATCAACATTTTCCACAACTCTGCAATCATTAGTTAATATATGCTTTCCAATAAAAAGATTAAACTCAAAGCTAATAAACTTCAATCTCATTGGATAACGGAATCAATTGCTAAGTCAATTGTTACTAGAAACAAATTATATAGCAAATACAAACGTAGACCGACAAACATAAATAAAGTTAAATATACAAACTAAAGAAACGTACTTACCAATATTATTAGAAAACCAAAAAAAGAATACTATTTTAATAAATTTGAAAAAAATAAAAACAATATGAAAGAAACGTGGAATGCCATTAATCAACTTTTAGGTAGGAAGAAAAAATCCAAACTGCCATCAAACCTAAAGCATGGGACATACACTAACCCAGAAACAAAATCCGATGTATTCAATTCTTACTTTATTAATATTTGGAAACAATTAGCTGACAAAATTAACCATGATAACAACCCTGCCATTGATCCAACGTCATATTTGACTTAATTCTATGTATTTCAGGCCCACAACAGAATACGAAATAATGACATACATTAATAAATTAGAAACAGATAAAACACCAGGTCACGATGATCTCAGTGCTCACTATATCAAGTAAAATTCCGTCTACCTTACAAAACCTGTTTCACACTTAATAAACGTTTCACTCGCCACTGGCCGATTCCCTGATGAACTAAAATGTGCCAAAACTGTACCTGTATTTAAAAGTGGCGATAGGCAAAACCTTAATAATTATCGACCCATATCAATCTTACCATGTCTTTCTAAAATATATGAAAGAGTTGTCTACGACCAAACCATTTCATACCTTAATAAATACAACATAATAAATCAATCTCAATATGTATTCCGACAAAAACATTCAACTGCACATGCTCTACTACACACACTAGAAAAAATAACATCAGCAATTGATAACAACTCATTAATTACAGGTGTTTTCCTAAATCTGTCGAAAGCTTTCGATACGATCGATCATAGAATACTAATCAATAAAATGGAATGCTATGGCATACGTGGTATTGTGTTAGACTGGTTTAGGAGTTACCTAGACCAAAGAACTCAGTACTATATGTTACTATTGAATCACACAAATAAAAAAAAAGAGAAGTAAAAGTTGGTGTTCCACAGGGATCTATCATTGGCCCATTGCTATTTTTGTTATTTATCAATGACATATTTTGTGTAAGCAAAGTTGTCGAACTTATTCTATTCGCGGATGATACAAACATATTCCTCAAACATAATGACCCCATAGTTGCATGTAATATACTAAACTGCGAATTACAACCACTAACCACTTGGTTTAGAGCTAACAAACTCTCAATCAATACAAATAAAACTAAATATATAATCTTTAGAGGGCGCCAGAATTTAACCGACTTCACAGACATGCAACTATACGTAAATAACACCACAAATCTTTGTCCTTTCGTACTCATATTGATGGCATTGCAAACAAAGTTTCAAAGATAATAGGAATTCTGAATAAATTAAAGTATTTTTTACCATATATGACTCTATTGCAAATTTATAAATCTATAATCCTTCCCCATTTAACGTATGAAATAGTAGTATGGGGCTCCTTCGGACCAAGTAAATTAAACCGACTTCACATCCTCCAGAAAAAAGCACTACGAATTATATGCAAAGTCCACTATCAACATCCTTCCCAACCGCTATTTATACAAACCAACACATTCAATATATTCGATCTTTATGAAAAAAATATAGCAATACTACTCTTCCAATTTCATAATAAACAGCTCCCAATTACGTTTGACACTTACTTTCAAACAATTGAATCAACACATAATTATGATACCAAGAATAAAAAAAACTATACCACTGTACTTAACAGAACCAAAATAGGACAACAGAGTATATGCTATAGGGGTATCAAGACATGGAATAGCCTTGAAAACTCAGTAAGAGAAATCAAGAGTATAGGACTATTTAAAAAAACAATTCATACTTATCTCCTCAAAAAATATTCTAATACCAAAAATCACAACGTATTATGAACAAAATATTTATCATTATCGATTTTTTTTTAATGAATGATCTATTCTGGTCATATATTTGAAATTGTTATTAAATGTATAATAATATTTTTTTTTTATTCAACTGTCATTTATGATTTTTGCTTATTGTCCCTATTGTTTACATATGTATTTACTTATTGTTATTGTTTTTATTGTAATTTTATTTATTTATTTATTTTTTTCCAATTTTTAAATGTTACATAGGACATCACATTTTAAAGCTTTGCTTATAGTGATGCCCGATTCAATCAATCGATATATATTTTTTGCCTATAACCATGTTCATCTGTAGGCCGTTGCCAATATACAGTAATCTTACTAAACCACTATCTGCTACTTTTAATACTTACAATATTATATGTTTTCATCTTTTCCATTGATTGTAAACCTCTAATTAAACTTTTCAGTATTTTATTATTCAACTTCTGTTTCCAATAATAGTCAATATAAACAATTAATTTTTATTATTATCATTACTGTAAATAATCATTATATATATTTTATAATTAATATTTATATTGGTTTTGTTTTTTGTAAAAATCTACTGTAATATTATATCTTATTATGGTTACCATTATAACAAATGTATGATTGATTGAATAAAGTTCACATATATAAAGAAAAAGTGTGAGGCTGCGAAAGTGTGATTTTAGGCATAGAATATGATGATTGATGAAATGATGCCACGCACATCATTTCCAAAAGTACGAGGCACGTGGTTTTTAGCAACGCACAGACTTCTCTCTGCCATTTCGGAGCATATGTTGTGATTACCAATCGTCTGGACTCGATCGTCCAACAATCAACATATTCTAGGCCTAGCCCTAACCTAGAGGCTTATGTAGAAAATATTTTAATCAATGTTTTATAATAATTATTGCTGTATTCATACAATATTTCTTTAGTAGAACGAGCGATTTTCATTATTGTCCACGTACTAGGCCTAGTCTACATCATCAATTTCTTTGATTTCCTCCTCTGCATCGCACTTTTGATAAAGGATAATAATGCCTCGCATTTGTTTGTGGTTGATTCAAAACGATGCCTCGCACTGTTATAACCCATCATCAACCCTACTGCAAAGCATAACATTCATAATATTTACCACCGGCAAATATATAATATTCGTTCGTAGTTTCTATTTTTAATAAAATATGGTTTTAAAAAAGCGCACGCATCATATTAGTTGTAAGAATAATAACGGCTTTAAAAAAAAGCTTAATATCTATCAATCAATACGAGCATTGTTATCAATTACTTGTTCGGTTTACTGTGTTATGATTAGATAGCATACAATATCTAATAATAACAGAAATCACACTATCTACCATGTCCATAAATTGCGGGAGTATAAATCAATACAGCAAGGATGTTTTCCTAAAATTTAAAAAAGAAGGATGTTGTGCTGATTTTATTGTATTTATCAAACGTGCTCTTTGAAAATGTAACTTATGTCAGTTTTCTAAATAAAGTATTTGTTTATATCTGAGATAACGAAGTTCATTCATAAGATAGAAAGAACTGGTTTGATAAATAAATCAATTCTTAACAACTCCTAAAATTATTAAAAGATTATACAATGCTCTATTTTTATCACATATTGACTATTGTTCAACAGTCTGGGGTACTGGTTCAAACGCCCATATTTTAAAATTGGAAAGGGTACAAAATAGAGCTGCACGATTAATACTAGGTGCTGATATTCGAACTCCTGTAAGACAAATGCATTATGATTTAGGTTGGCTAACAATTAAGACAAGAATTGAATATCATACAATTTGTACAATATTTAGATGTTTACAAGAATCTGTACCTTCATACTTATGTGATGTTTTGCAATATATTAGTAGTGTACACAATATTCCAACCAGAAACTATGAAAATAATCTGTTGTATTTGCCCAGATGTAACCTCGAAATATACAAACGTAGTTTTGTTTATTATGGAAGTTCACTCTGGAATGGCCTACCTTATGAATTAAGAAAACAAAACAATTATAACCGTTTTAAATCACTTGTTAAGATTCATTTATTGTTGCCGGTGGTCTAGGATGGTTGCAGTGAATATATTAAAATATGGTATAAAAGTTATAATAATAATGAGAACATGCATTGAAGTTTAGTTTTAGTTTAAGTTTAGTTTAAGTTGTTTTAAAATTATGTTTAAATGTGTTGTAGGGCCCCTCGGAAGAGCAGTTTTATTTTATTACTGAGAGGGCTACCCTACTGAAAGAAAACGAAATAAAATAAAATAAAATAAAATAAACTATCTGAATGAATGCTAGTGCTCTTTACTTAGTTATCTTTACTCGTTATCAAGCCTATAATTTATCAATTTTACCCATCGAGTTATTCATTTAAACATACAGATTTGAATGTTGAAAATAACTTCAATCGTATAGCTCATAAAGAGAAAAAACAGTATAGTATTGAATCTTTTATAATGATACGACAAGTTATGCAGAATAATGCTTACAATCATACAAAATCAATTAAAAAAATGAACACGATTAAACTGACTAATCCTAGTGTCATTGCAATTTGATAACAGAATTGATACCAATTATTATATTATGAAAAAGAAATAATGACAAAGGTATACCTGCAGCCGGTTATAGAGAGGGAGAAAGTTATACCAATTCGAAGGTTGTACTTTCCAGATGACGTCATCTCATGTATATTGTCATTTCCCAGCCAGAACTCACCGCACACATTTCAATGTGTAGGCCTAAAGATAACCTAAAGGAAGTATGTATTTGAACCATCGAAGCACGCTTACATATAAAAGCACCTATATTCGGGGCAAATCTTTAACCTAAATTCGCTTTAGCCTAATCATCAATACATAATTATCTAACTCAACTTAATTAGTATGCCTATTGGTTTTCAATTGCTGGTACAATTTAGTATGGAAAGTATGAACCCACTTTCTAAAGCATTGAGAAAAAGATTTGCTGAAAAGTCCTTAATACGAATACGAAAACTAAACTAAAAACTCTAAATACGTCCTATAAAAACCTACGTCCTTACCGAACTGTATACATACGCTCTTGAAATTGCCCAGATGGCTCTCGATTACAGGAACTTTGGCGTTACAACTGGAAATTGTAAAAATGAACACAGAGCGAATGAATAGGCCTACAGTCAAACACGATGTAATCTGTGGCCATTATAATTGCCATCATGAGAATTGTAAAATGAAAAATCAACTTTAGACTTGAATTGTCTATTGCGTGGTATCGGCCTGCCACATTCCTGTCTCATTATTTTATGATGGAGTCGTATCTTCATATTCATAAAATTCGTATCAAACATGGATTGTTTTCTTACAACAACGTCTTGCAATGGAATATTATGTATAATATTTATATATTTGTTGTACACTACTCATACATCTACTGGTATTATTAGCATTTTCATCCAATCCAATCTCCCAGATATAATTCAGATGATTTTGATGTGACGTCATAGAGAAATGATTGACATTGCCTCCTACTAAAATATTAGAGTAAAGGTTTAAGAAATATGTAAATCCTAGTATTAAAACACATTCTTATTCACATTCCTTTAAATGAAATTAGATAATTATTTTGTCCCGATTAGAAACTAAAAGTAAAGTATTGTTCCATGTACCAAGGTAGACTTTTTGGTTCTAACGTTTTTTTCAGCAAAGACCTACTGTACGGTATATAAAAACAAACACATCAGAGTCAAACTTATGTGGAGTTTAATAAGCTCAAAATACATATTCAACAAAAATTTCCAGATAAATAGAAATATTTATAAAATTCAAATTCAATATTGCACAATATTAAAGCCCCCTTCCCTACAATTTGTGACGTTTTGTAAAAATAATACATATATATTACTTAAAAAACATTAAACCATGTCATTCCTTGTCTTAAATGTACGGTTTTATGGTAAATTATGATAAAAAGTGAGAAACAATGCACTACCTAAGTAGCTCGCGGCGATCGACCTCTCGTGGACGGCCTTAGGCCTAGCCTAGCTAGGCTTAGTTTTGTAGGCCTAGCTGGTAAACATCGGTAACGTACGAACATCGTACGCTAGCTATATACCTAGCCTGAAGTCGTATAGTTGCTGCATTAATTGTCTTTCTATTTTTGCCAGACTCCGTTGATACAAATTGGGGAAAACCCGGTATTTTCGCTGAAAAGTTAGGAGTCTTCCATTTGTTTTGGCCTCACGATCGATCGAAAAGTGGGCGAATTACAGGTGAAAAACAAAAATATCAATCCGCGCGCAATGCATTTTGGGATTTATAGCGGGCCGCTATAATTATTAGAATCGACTTATTTTTCACATTTTTAACCGTTTAAAGACGAAAAAAGTTATCGCAATAGGACCATATAGTATTATTTTTACATTAAATATAGTTTGTGATCTTAAATTAGATCTAAAAAACGTAGGGAAGGGGGCTTTAAGCTATAAAAATAGCATAACATAATATGTAGGCCTAATCATTAATTTATTGAAAAAAAATGAAAATACCACAAAAGAAGCTAAAGATTGCAACACATAAAATATAATCATTAATTGTCAGAAACTATTATATACACGAAAATTGACTAATTGCGGAAAATATGAATAGAAGAAGATAATTAAATTATCATTAATAGGGGCCTATATATACAGACATACAAAATGTGCAAATTAAAAATAGAAATATTTATAAAATTCAATATAGCTCACGATATTGTGATTTAATGAAATAAAAGAAAATTGCAATATTAAGAAATCAACAAGTTTATTTCGATATTAGATTTAGGCCTAGATATTTAATACTTTTAATGATTTCATGGTAACTATAATAGATTGGAACCTTTCTATGTTTTCATTGATAATAAAAGGTCATAACAAAACAGTAACATTTTTATAGCTTATAATTTTAATAGACTAATTGAAAAAGAAAAACAAGGTAGGACATTACAGTGTGTTTCAATATACTATCGATTGTAAATCAAACGATTTAATTTTCTTGTCCTTAAGTTTATAGAGACGGAATATTTTTTTTCATTCTTCATGTTTTATGTTTAAAACATGTGATAAGCCTATCACATCTCCAATACAATCACTGTATATGTTATGCGCCTACTTTTAATGGTTTTCAGATAGACCAATTGCTGCAATTCTTCTGAGTGCTACATGATTCCTTCAAAAAGATAAGAATGAACTTACTGCCTTGCATTACCGAGGTTTTAAGCAATAACCTTGATCATTTTGTTTACCGGCTTATGCCTAATATAAGACATCGGTGAAAGAAACATTCGATTAAAATAAAAATTTCCATGGAGAGGTCGTAGGACCGAGGCATATGACAGAACACGGACATTGTCTATTTACAAACTACAGAAAAATATCTTTGGAGACTCTTTAGACTTGCTAAAAGAGAAAGGGAAATCCCCCTTTTTAATCGGTGAGGAGCAAAGATCTTATATCTACCTTTGGTGAGGAGCTCTACGCGTGTGTATTTAATAATAATAATAATATTTATTTGAAACAACACTTTTTGAACAGTGGCACACATGCGTAGATGGTGCGTCCATACCAATTACAAAATTTAATTCAAAAACAATGGAAAATAAAAATGATGAAATGATGAAATGAAATTAAAATAAAACATATTTGAGATAACGACATACAATTTGACTCGACCCTATTCCAAAACTTATTTTCAAACTAAAACTACACTAATACAACTACTAATTTTGCAACATCAATGGAAAAGAAAACACTTTTTTTAAATAAAACAGTTCAAAGTTGTAATACAATTGCATTTCTTAGTTTCCAAGACGGCTTGTGTACATTTTACAATAACTGTCAAACACAGCATAAATATCGTGAGAATTTTTATGAAATAACGTGCTTCCTAGGACATATTGAACCTTAATAGATAGGTCACCAGAAATAAAATTAACCCAAGTATCTACACAATTATTGCAATAAGATTACGATAAAGTGTTTGCAATTCTTCAATTCTAATACAATGTAACTTAATACTACAAATAAACAGGACATTTTTAACATCTTCTTCACCTGACCCACAAACCTTACACTTATCATTTAGATTATCAATGTTCCACTTATTTGTAATTTTTCCAAGTGGTAAAGTGTTTGAACGAAGTTTAAATTTATATAATTGTTGTGATATAGGCCTAGCCTACATTTTTCAGTTACTGTAATTTATTTGTTCACTAACTGAACAAACTAACTAGCGGAGTATGATTAACATCCTTAATAACTCATATTAATTCATTATGTATATGAATATACATGAGGAAATACAACTTAGCATTATGAACTAAACGGTATAACACGGTATTACGGTTTATTGTATAGGCCCAACTGCAGTTTTTTGGTGGTTGACGTTGATCTTTACAATACGCTAAACAAATAAAGACGTGTTCAATTTTAGAGTGTTGCATAAACTGTAAACAAAATTAATTAAAACGAAGCAGAGTCAGGTGTGAAATATGTTATAATGAAATATTATATGGAAAATTATATGTAGAAAATTATATATTAAGATGATCTTATAATGAAGAAGAAAAATATTGCATGGGCTGTCAGTATTAACACATTTTTGTTGATAAACATTTTTGTTTGTTTTTGGCATATTCAAAGTCTGATTTTATTCATCTTAACTTGTTTGTGTTTTTGTGAGTCAAAACATCTTTAAACATGAGTAATAGTCACGATTCATTTTCATTTCGGCCCAACTCAGGCCCAGATTTTAATCATCTTAATTTGTTTGTGTTTTTGTGAGTCAAAACATCTTTAAACATGATATGAGTACTAGTCACGCTTCATTTTCATTTCGGCCCAACTCAGGGCCAGATGATCTCTAGTGTTAGTAAAACAGTTAAATGAGTTCCCATACTCTCCATTTAAATGACATGAGAAACAACTTCGAAACCACCAGGCGCCTTTAAATTGCTTGGCACATTCGTCATTCCTGTCATCATTATCTCTGTCACGTGTCGAAAAACATTGCCCTGGACCATGCTCCAATACATCAACTAAAAAATAATAGTAAATAAATAAATTTGAATATAGTTATAATGAAATAAATATTACATACTTTCCTAAATTTGGTTAGAAACAAAGTAACGTGTTTTCTTATACAGTATATAAAATAAATGTTTTGAGTTGAGGGTGAAAATATTTCACGAATTGAAAGATTTCTCTATTGAATTCTATTGAACTTTTCAACAAATGAAATATTCTTTCCATTCAATATACTTAATATATAAACAAGAAATATTTCTTACAAAAAACGCCGCCCGACATTTTAAAATTAATCATTGTTCTTTTGATTAATTTATGATTAATTATTAAAAAGATGTCCTTTAATCGCAACGAAACATACAAATCACAGATAGTTCTTTAATTATGAATCACATGCCCATTTTTTCACTAGTTAATTGTATACACAGCATTTGAAAGAAGACATGTGTACCTTTACAACAATGTATTATTTGCCAACAAATATCAATCTACTAATTAAAAAATGGCATTTAAAAATGGTCAATGTTGAACT
The DNA here is from genome assembly GCF_963402885.1 of Antedon bifida. NCBI lineage: Eukaryota > Metazoa > Echinodermata > Crinoidea > Comatulida > Antedonidae > Antedon > Antedon bifida. The sequence goes on from NC_136227.1 coordinate 14,264,413, forward strand.
TTAATGTGCTGTATCCTGTGTGTGTGTGACCTCAACTTGAACGGTTGTAGGCATGCAACTGAATACCCTCTAGAGACAACGTGTGTGGTACAAGTGATTACATTATATAGACCCATGCTTACATTATATTTAAGATTTAACGCCTAAGACGCATGACCCCTCCAATTATGGACCAGGCCATTCCTCATCCAATCGGTGTACACACACTGTACAGCCTAAATGGACGCCGGGGATGTCCATGACTGACTGACGGCTGCGGCTGGCTGCCAAAGTCAGCCGTAGACATCAGGAGCGAGAACTCTGAAATCCGACGGTGGTCCAAATTGGAGGAGTACACTGCATCATGGAGTTATTTTGCTTGATCTCACTTTGTATTTTTTCTTTTTCTGTCTCAAAATGTCTTTTTTTGTAATTGTAATGCGTCCGTCTATGTTTTATGTTTTATGCTTAGGGACTACAAAGACAAGCCACTTTGGCTTCTGTGTGTCTTGACCATCTGTTGATGTTGAATAAATGTTGTTATTACTTACTTAAAAGAAGTGAAAATTCTTCCACAATCTGTTTATTCGCGTCAACCAATCAAAGGGCAAGAATCCAAAATCGTTCAACAGTGAGCCCTCATAGACTCTCTTTTCCCAGACGTTTTTTGGGTCCAGCAGCTGGGACCTATAAATTATAGTAAAGTTTGCAAATTCGCAAAACTGTCGGCTTAGATACTAAAACTACCGCTATGAAACAACTTATTAATGAATATGTCCTCATGGGACATAGCTGACTAGAGCAGCGGCGCGAAAACATTAATTATTTTATTACTCTTGTGTATTAGTTCAAAAGCATGGGCCTAGTATAGTCTAAAACTGTATTTGTGTAGAAGGCTAGGCCACTGTCCTATGTCTTCCTTCTTGGAGAAAATAGGGACTTTTAGATTTTCACGTCCGCTATGTTGACCTCTACCCTATTACGTCATTTTTAAGATATGCGCTTGTGGTAGGCGCCTGATACGTTGACTGAGCGCTTGTTCAGTGGCATTTTTACGTTCTCTCTCTGTGTGTACCAGTGAACCTATGACGTCATAACACTGCAAAAGTTTACCAAAAATCATGGCCGAGAATCTCGCGATGATTTTCTGAGAATGTAGTAAAGTGAATTTCAGTCAAAATATATTTGCAAACTGTGAATTATTGATTTTTATTGGTTATTTTAAATAAAACATTTAATAATACAGGTTGTGGCCTGGGTCTTATCACTAGGACGCCAGCCTTCGTTCAGAAAATTAAGGATCTCGGATAGGCCTAAGCCCATGTACTTTCAACGGCCCAGCGCGGTGGAATAGCACCACAGTGAGCGCTATTATAGAGATTACAAGGTCAGATCCGAAGGTCATTACGTCATACGTTCACTACTGACACGTCAATGTATGTCCACTTAATCTAAAAGTTCTTATATCTATCGACGAGAACAGTAGACTACAACCCATGTAGACGTGACTGTCATGTGCACGTTCACTTAATCTAAAACTCCCCAACTTGCATTTCTTTAAACCAAAAGCTGAACGTGAACCATTATTATAAATATCACTTTCCGCTAAAGGTAGAACTGATTTCAAACGGCACGTGATGCAAGGTGTATAGGCATAATATAATGATATATTCTAATTTTGACTTGTAATCAATATAATGAAAATAATCCTATACTGTCAGCAAGATTCTTCAATACATTATAGATTACATTAAAATACAATACGGGTGTAAACCTAACGTTCAGCCACTTTCATGGGATGAATAATAATAATATGGGTTTTTTTTCATATTCCATTCTACTTAACTTTTATTGAAAGTTAGTTAATAGTGCAGGCTTAATTAATAATAACAATCTCTGCATTTACCAGTGTTGCTATTTCTTAGATTTCCAAGTTCCAAAGTGTAGTCGTCACTTTCATTCCTGATTCTGAAGGATTCGTATACTGTATAGTATGTTTCACCAGAATCCGTTTTCATATCAATTCGAAGGTTGTACTTTCCAGATGACGTCATCTCATGTATATTGTCATTCCCCAACCAGAACTCACCGCAAACATTTCCAAAACCATGTTTATACTCCTCCCAATAACGATAAAAATCTATTGAATTATCTTCACGTCGTTGGAAAACCTAAAATATACAATAGTTCTTGTATCTCTGTTTAAAGAATTTGGACCACAGCACAATTGAAAGAGGTTACACTCGGTATCAATTGCGGATCGTGTTACTAGCAACTATTAATAATTATGTAAATAATACAAATTGTAACTATGTTCAAAATAATGTTTGTCCCAACTCTGACGAAGCCCATTTGAACTACAAAACTAATATACCTGTGAATATTGCATTGCAAGGTTTGAAATTATTGGACGAATTGAATGAATAAAATAATGGTTAAATCCAATTGACTATATACAATTGATAAACATGTTGAATAACTTTACCGTCCATCCTCCTCCATCAGTGTCCATATCACAGTATACAAGCAATCCGTTTCTACCACTTTTGGCAATTGGGTATACTCCACTTTTTCTTGACGTTTTCAAAATATCCTGGCAATCCTTCACCTAAATTAAATAAAAATACGGCAATAAAAGGCGGTTGATGAGACACGTAAATTAACTCTTAATCGTATGCCTACGATAGTAAACATTTTAATTTTTCTCATTTATTTTGTTTTAAAATTTTTTTTCAATATGAAAAAATAAGTATTTAATTATTGCTCGATGGCTTGACTCCACAATACACAATTTGTTGAAAATGTCAATATCTGATAGTAATTATGTGGGAGAATTTTCCTACAACCCCCACTAGTTTTGTGCAAACCGAGGTGCACATGAGTTCCTGTCATGACTATGGTTAATTGAAGTTTTTTTCTTTTAATGAGATATTCAAATCAAAGTGTAAAAAAAACATTAACTTAAGGAGTGATAGGGACGACCGAACTAACTACGTCATGCGAATTATCAAAGCTTCTTTATTAACTACTCCCTTGGAGAAAATACGTACATTTGTTCGAAGTGAGTATACACCCTTATCTCCAGTGTTTCCGAATCTCAAACTGCCAGATAATTCACATGATTTTGATGTGACGTCATAGCGAAATGATTGACAGTCAGGATTAAGACTCAGACACAACACAGAACATAGAGTTGCACTTCTTGTTCTAGTAGAAAACGCCAATTCAGTTCCTTCTGATTTTTGCAGATCATAATGTTTCTTGAAAATTGTAGATCGAATACAGGATTTACCTATTTTAAATAATAGTTAACGTGAAATATAACAATAAAAGAAATAATAACAAAGAGAAACACACTGTTTTAGTATTAGATTTTTTTACGGAAATAAAATAATTATTTTGTTCCGAAAATACCGTAAATTTAAAGTATTATTCAATGTACGTAATTCCATGTAAGTCGGAAGTTTAGCTCTTCATAAAAACCATCTAGCAAACATTTAAGAGGCAAACTTAGGTGGAAATAAAGGCTCAAAATATTTATTCATAAAAAGTTCAATTAAGTGAGTTTTTCAACAATACTGCCCCACCAAGGCGAAGGAAGTATGGGACAAGTTTGTACCATTATGTAAGCGCTATAAATCAGAAAGCAGTATTATGGCTATCTTATGGAAGTATCTTTTTCCAAGCCATTGATTAAACTAATTTATTTATTGCAGAATTTAATCCTAAATTAAAAAAGATTCTAAGCAAAATACCAACAAATGTTTTAATTTATGATTGTTTGCATTTGTTTTCATAGAATATTATTACATCAATAAATACAAATGTTATATGTTATAATTATAATAAAATAAAAGGTGACAGACATCGTAGATATTAGTACTGGATAATGACAATGTTCAATTGAATATAGGCCTGTATTTAGGTTAAAATATATTAAGTTAAAGTAGAATTATAAAATGAAACCGCACAGAATTTTAAACGACTACGAGGGATGTACAACACGCTTTTCAAAATTTGTCTATTAATCTTTTTCCATTAAGAATAATGCAAGATCTTTAGTAAATGTTAAAGTTTTAGTTGATAAGATGGAAATATAGGCCTAAATGACGTAAAGATTTTAAATTACCAATATTAATTACCATTTTTTTTATCAAATCCCATAATTAGGCCTACAGATATAAGAAAATAACGAAAAATAATATAATAGCAAGATTGATTAAATTATCTTTTAGAATGAATAAAAACAGTGGTTAACTCCACAACAAAGGGGGGAAAAAGAACGTAAGACCTAAATATCACCCGTTTTATATGACAATAAAAGTGTTTCGCCCTACCTGAAGTTGTGATTGGGGTAATAATAATACTGTGCATTACAAAGATAGCGATTATACGAGTAAATCCGTAAACCATTTTGAAAAATAATGCTTCTTCTTCTTTTTCTATTATCGTACTTCAACAAACGATCATTTATCTGCTGTCAAGCGAAATTTGCTGACTATCATTGGCAAAGATTTAAAATAACAGACGCTTTATAAAATTGTTTTTACTGTATATAGTCATAAATTTTGCGAGCGCGTCATTAATCCAGCTTTTAGTATATTAATCTTAGTATCAAAACAATTATCGTGCAATGTACGTTATCATTTGCTTTTATGAGTTCATCTAAGGAAGTCACCAGTACTAAAGTATAACGAAAATAAATGAGAGTTATAAATGCGCTGATTGAAGAAATTAGTAGGATTTGGTAGCCACACTTTCTTTTTGATTTAGCACAATCGAAATATTAATTTTAGTTTTTTATTCAAGACTATTTTGGTGTTCCTTTAGAAGGACCGGCGAATAGTTTTTTCTTTCTTTCCAACAAAAAAAAACTGTCACAGAAAAGAATATGTTATTTTAAGGAAATTAATTTCACTATTTTTTTTTTGTATAAGTTATTTTTAAATTCTACATATTTTTATAATAATAATAAAGAGATATAATAAAAAAAAAACAGCATTTTCAACATAATACTTAGACAATTAAAAAAACAAGATATGCTATTATACAGTCTTTTTAATAATAGGCCTATATCGATTGTAAAATAAACGATTTTACTTTCTCGTTCCTTAAGTTTATAGAAACGAATAATTTTGTCCTTATTCATGTTTACAACTGGGACAATCCGCGGTTTGTATGTCTGTGAAGTTGGTTTATTCAAATTCAAATATTTTTTTAAAAACATATTTTAATAACAATAATTTGAGTAATAACTGTCTAATGGAGTTGTTATTTCATCAACATGTTAGCCTGGACTTCCTCTATTTCTTCCGGTCAAAGTGCAATAACATTTTATGCATTTACGCCCTCTGCGGCTAATAAATAACTAGCTTTTACGAACGTTATAACACTTGACCTACTATCATTTTCAAAATATTTTAGTATGGATCGTTAACCTTTAAAGATGTATTGTCTCCCAAAACATGAAAAATGAAGATTAATTAAATCAAACTTTGAATAGGTTATTTTGTGGTTTTAATAAAGTGAATCACTTCTGTAGAAAAAAAACTGAAAAAATAATGTTTCACTTATAAAATAACATGATAAATGGTTAAATTCAACCAAAAATCTATTTACTGGCAGCCAATTTGACCATTAATTTTGCTTTAAATTCCAGTTTTTTCAGGAAAATAATTTTTTTTTCGATCCAATTTTTGGTCGAAGTCAATAACTATTATGTGACATTAAAATGGCATATTCAACAACAAAAAAATTTAAAAAAATTATTTTTCAGGGGGCAATACATCTTTAACCTACTCTACCATTTGCAATCCGAAAGCCGTTCGATTAGTTTAACTACGCCTTTTAATTACTGTTTGCAGATTGCTTTTAACTTTTCGTTAGCTTTACTGCCCGTTATTTAACGCTGTCTTTCCAGGAGCATTTATTATGCCAACCAAGATGGGGATCAGTCAGGGGTGAATCAGAATGGTCTGTCTCCTGCGCGAGACCCACCTTCGGTTGCTTGGGGAAAAACGCCACTCTTGTTGGACATTTATTTTGTATCGGTTTTTGTTTCGTTCAAATGTTTTATATTCATCTCACTTTTTTCATATTGTAAGTCAATACTTATACAATTAATGATAACAAGCAATACTATGTTCATACTCTTAGCTCATTTGATTTAGCAATTGTTGAATACATACAATTCTGTCAAAATTTGATCTTACCTAAAACGAATATTTAATAATAATAAGCATTGGCTCACAAAAGATGTAAGAAAGGAATTACTATAATTGCATCCAAAAAACAAAATCAACGAGATGGAAAAGAAAAAGATTCAAAAATGTGTAAATAAGAAAATCAAAGCATGTAAAAAAGAATATAGAGAAAAAATTGAGAACAAATTCAAATGTCGGGACACCCGTTAGGCCTGGAATGGAGTTAGGACAATTACTGGCAGGTATGGGGAAGAAAAATAATGAAATAGTTTCAAACCAAATGATTTTAATATTTTTTATTCTAGATTTGATGAAATAAATTTTCAATGTGAAATGACTGCATCTGCTGAAGGGTTTGAAAATGAAATAATGATAAAAGTGCAATAAAAATTGATGTAGATGATGTTAAGAAACATATGGAAAGTGTAAATGTTAGTAAAGCAAAGGGTCCGGACGGTGTATCAGGGCGTTTGATTATATCATGTGCCTCTCAGCTTTCACCAATAATAAGCCAGCTTTTCCAGTGTTCGCTGAACACGGAGGTGGTACTTAATCTATGGAAGGTCTCTGAGATAATACCTGTTCCGAAAATGTGTAACCCTAAAATCATTAACGACTTCAGACCAGTGGCATTAACATCTGTTCTAATGAAGATTCTTGAGAAGATTGTTAGAAATCAACTAATATCTTAATGTAGTGATTTTATGGATAATAACCAATTTGCATATCAATGTAATAGAGGGGTCGATGATGCTATTATAACCTTGTTAGACCTGGTGGTTTCACATTTAAATAAGAAGGGGACCTATAGCTATAGGTTGGTAAAAATAAATGGTTTATTGGCATTTTGTGGAATTTATGGAAAAAATATAACAACTTTGCGAGTAATTTGCGACCAAAACTATCACCTTTTGACTAGTGGTTGATGTTATGGTCATTTTGTTGAGTTGGTCAGAAAGGGGGTTTCCGTTGACTTCTGGAAAATGTGTCCATTAGAGTGTATAGAAATATGGGTCTTCTGAGTATTTTGACACCAATTATAATATTCCAATACATGTTATGTAATGTCCTAATTTTGACCATGTTGACCATTTTGCCAAGCATCCCGAAATTTATTTATTTATTTTTTAATTTGAAAGAGAAAAGAGACTTTGATCATTTCTAAAACCACAGGCTAAAATTCCTAAAAAATGAATTGTGAACAAATTAAATCTTTACTTTAAAATTCTAACGTTATAGTTTTAAGACATGTACATTCATAACTTTGATCTTGAACTTACGTAATGAAACGTGTTTTGAACATGCAAATGAAGAAATAGCCTACGGTTTTGTAATAATATATTTCTTTATCCAACGTTGATACCCCTTGTACATTAACATGCAAATAAAGACATTATTTATTCCAGGTTTATAATACACAAACATGGACCAATACATTTATATGACCATCGTATAACATTGCCTTGATCTTATTGTTTCGTCTGAATGTGTGTTTGAGCTTCAACAACTTTTTGAAATATCGGGTTTTTTAAAATAAATAATTGATATGAAATTATTTAAAAAGACACGTAGCAAATTGCGTGCCATACTTTTAAATTGACGTCCCATAGGTTGTGCCACAAAAAACACAATTCATCATTATCAGCAAAAGATAATTTAGATTTTCAGGTAATAAACAAGTCAAACCCAATTTTTGTAATTCAGTAATCTATAACTATTGCGGAATGATGTGTTTTTTAAACTGTGTCGATTTGATGACGAATCATCAAATTGCTAGGCCTAGGGGTAGGCTAGGCCTAGGCCTAGGCTAGGGCAGGCCCTACCTAGCTAGCTCGAGTGTAGGCCTAGCCTAGGCCTAGCTAGGCTATTTATATAGAGGCCCAGTACGGTCTGTAAGTAGGCTAGCTGACCATAGCTAGACCGGGTCTAGTAGGCCTAGGCCAGGCTCTAGCTAGATATAGGCTATTCCTTTTAGTAGGCCAAGGGCTAGGCTTAGGTAGGTGAACAGATTGTCGGATCCGATCAGAGGATGAATTTTAGGTTATTGTATATTGGGCCTTATTAACCTGTCCTAGGCTAGGATCTAGCCTATATAATAGCCGCTGCTACTGCAGTTTCGCACCTAAAACTGGGCATAAGATTTTGTTGTGGTTTACGAAGATCACATTTTATTTTTATTGCAATCAATCTACAAATTCTGTTGATCGGTGTCTTGTCATAGAATGAAGTTCTGACATCTGATCTGATTGGTCGATTATTGCCGTTCCAAGTTACTGTACCCCGGCTGGAGTAAAATATATTGCCACTGTATTATGTATAGTAAATGGAAAGTCAGCTAAATACTTAATAACTTATTGAGAGAATTTTTTTCTTTAAAATATTATTAACAATCCTTAAAGACCCATTCCCTACAATTTGTGACGTTTTGTAATTTTAAATAATGCATAAATATTACTTTAAAAACATTAAACCAGGTCATTCCTTGTCTTAAATGTATGTTATAGTGTTGTTGCATTAATTTTCTTTTTGTTTTTGCCAGACTCCCTTGATACAAATTGGGGGAAACTTTGAATTACAGAAGAAAAACAAAAATATCAATCCGCGCTCAATGCATGTTGGGATTTATAGCGGGCTGTTAAAATTATTAGAATTAACCGTATAAAGACGAAAAAAGTTATCTCAATTTGACCAATGTTATATTATTTATTTTTACATTAAATTAGTTTTTGACCTTAAATTAGATCTGAAAAATGTAGGCAATGCCGGTACTTTAATTGGTATAAAGAAATTTAAACTCTATCATGTCAATAATAACTTAAATTTGACAAACTATGAATACACTATAGGCTACTTCTTGCAAGTTTCACTCCAGTCAGAATGAGTAAGTATGTCATATTCAACCATCACCGACCAACAGCATCGGGCCACCGCCTCTCAGAACATACAATAACAAAAAAAGGGAATAAAAGATAAAACATAAATACAAAAGCATGGGAGTTTTAAAAAAAAGTTATCAATAGCTAACGCTACGGGAGCCTTGAAAACTCATCCATGTCATACATTTTTTGTCGCATGCAACGTGACTCTACAGCTCACTATGTGGTCATTCGGTTGGGTGGTTTGTAGACACTGACTTGAGCATGCGACTGCAGCTTATTTGTACTGTATTGTAAAAGATATGCTAATGGCTAGGGAAACGTGATACCATATCAAAGTTTCTGTTTAGCGGCTTGGTGTGTAAAGGAAATTTGTTGTCTGGGGAATAGACCATACTGTACAACCTGTATCTCCTTTACTACATCACTTTGAGCAGCCTGCTGGTCAAAAAAAGTCAATGGTAAACTTTGTATTGATACACCACTGGAGGGAATGTTATTTACTGTGCTATTTGCAACCAGAAGATTCAGGATGGTACCATATTTTTAGATACTTTTTAAAACAAAATCTGTTGCTTAGTTAGTCCTGGTTCTTACCCAGTTGCTTAGTAATGGTACTTTAGGCCACTTGCAATGACCAAAACACACTTCACATGGGTTTCTAAACTATCTGTGTTGCTCAGACAAACTGTCACTGCTACTAAAGTGTATTTAAAGGCATCTTTCTCTGTCCCAAACTGAACATGTAAACAATTTCTGACCACAATTTGGGAACATCAAACATCATTATTTATCCTAACACATCACTGTTGTTAGATGCATATTGCTTTAAAATAATGGTATTTTAAAAAGGTATAACTAAACTTGTGTCTCTTTTATTATGTTTTGCATCACAAACCTGAGTCGTGCCCATGAACATTGCTTTAGAGATGGCAACAATTTACAATATTTTTCAAATATTTAATCAATTGTTTTTATTTTTTAGAATAATTATAGCTAATAAATAAAGATGGCAGACGTAGAAGCAGAAATTTCTTATCCATTAGAAGTTGTATACTGTGGATGTGAGTGCTGTTCTCAATTATTTATTGTATGCTATAGTATAAAAATAATGAATGTTTAAGAGTGCATGCAATGGGCCAAATACTTTGTGAAACATTTCATCTTTCACGGAATAAAATTGCATTGCACAAATACAAAATTTTTTCATTCATTTTTTTCACACCTACTGTACTCTTAACGAACATTTTTTTTTTAAATGGTGGATTTTCGACTGCGCAGTTAACAACCTTGCGTCACACTCTGACGTAAGAGTTAAGTAGTATGTCTATTGAACATCATGTGACCCACAATCCTCCAATCAAATAAGAATCTGTTCAGGTGTATTATAATCCTATCTTAATACCATTATATGCACATAGATTAACAAGTGGGGATTTTTTAGGCCTATTATAAATGCTATATTGAAATAAAGAATGAAAATGTAGATAAAAATGTACATATAATGTTTAAAAAAAAAATTATAACTTCTAAAGTTTTGTAGAGTACCTTTAAGTTTAAATGTTAAACAAGTTCAATCTGTCATGTCATAATATTAAAGCTGAATTGGATTTTTTTTGTTTGTTTAATAATCTTCTTTTTTTATTGTAATGATTATAGATTGTACCATGCAACCTGAATTGTGTGAATACGGTCCTGAATATGAAAAGTGTAAAGACTGGTTGCAGGAGAACTTCCCAGACATGTTTGAATCTATGATGTCGCTGAATGATGGAGATGCAGAGGGTGGTGAAAAGAAGAAAAAACAAAAACGAGGTCAGTCAAATATAGAAGGGATGATCATATCCCAGCATTTCAACTTTCAATCCCCTTTCCCGTCCATTGTAAGTCTTGAGTTTAAATGTATGTTTATTGAAATGTGCTTACCTTCAAATCCCAAGGTCTAGGGTTCAATCCTGGAAAATTGTAATTCACGATTTATTTACGGTACAGCTAGAAATTACTTCAAAAGTTTCTGCTCCGTTTATGTGAGGTACCCCACGTTTCCGCTCTATGGATGTCAGGTACTCCACTAAGTATATTATTTATTTTTTATTTTTCAAAGGAGGAAAAGGAGTTTTAAAAACCAAAAAGAAAGCAGAACCACAGACTATTACAATACGCCGACAACAAAGAAACAAAAAGAAAACCGTTACAATTATAAAAGGTCTTGTCACGCATGGTAAGATTTGTAGCAGCTCTTTATTGATTTTATATTTGTGAATAAAGAACACATAATGTAATGGAAAAAACATAAAGTTAGATTATTTTTTAGAAAGTTTAATTAAAGGATCCATATTAGGGCATACATTTCTGCTGTTAATATAAACTATAAATCTATTTAACTGATAATAATCAAAAAGCGGAAATGAGCATCGTCAAATTAAGCCTTTTTTTTTTTAAAGTGGTGCTACAGAACTTTTTCATAAAATTATGAGATAGGAATTTTACTGATTTTCAATTATTCAAAAACCCTAACCACATAACTCTTTCTAATTAAAATAGTATATTCCTGTGTAAAATTGATTGGTCCTTCAATTTATATACTTTTTTCTATAAGGAAAGTACTTACTAATTTTCATAAATATCAGTTTCGGTGAATTTGCTATCTTATAACATTACAAGAAATGTTATAATAACCAATGCATTCTATTAGTGGCAGGTTTCCTGCTGTCAAATGTGACTGGAAATAAATATATAGTGCCATTACTAAAAAACCTGAAATGAATTATTTTTCTATAGGAATTGAACTACCTGCGGCGGCAAAACGTTTCTCACAGAAGTTTTCCTGTGGCTCATCTGTAACTGGTGAGGATGAGATCATTATACAGGGTGATGTCACAGATGATCTCATAGACCTTCTAGAAGAAAAATACAAGGTAATCTTATTCAGTCTAATTCAATGTGATTTGTCAATCTTGAATGAATAATGCTGAGGTTGTGAGGCAGCCCACTAAATCAAAACCCTTTTATTTAGGTGTATTCTGTAACTGGTCTATTCCCACTGCACGCATCGTGGAGTTTGGGGAGCTAGATCTGTTGATTATCTGCACAAAACAGCCTATGCAGACAGATAAACAATCAACGCCTACTGCTTGACTAATAATGCAGAAGTTTCTTTAATATATCAGTCTGTTTAAATTTTCGTTACATGCCTGATTTAGTAATCTGGTATGATGGTACATGTGATCAAGGTAATATAGATTGGCTAGAGGGCAGACTCCAATGTTATCACAGTTAGAAAAATGATTCGATTTATAGAGAACGAACCAACAAGATGGCGGCAATTGGATACGCCACTACGCAGTCACGCACTACTACACATGTGTTGTACGATATGCCTCGCAGCCTGTTGAGCGTATAAACACATTCTATATGATTATGATCTTGTATACTAGAAATTATTTATTCCATTGTGATTAACAATATATTTGATTTTATAAAAAAGCAAAAATATTTGTGATTTATGTGGTCTTAATTTATTATTTTAAATTTATATTTTTAAATTTCCAGTCAGGAGTCACCGCTCTAGCCTATCTATATAATCATTTTCCATAGCCTCTGCACATTTTCCTCACTAAAATGATTAGTATTTTTGACTATTTGCATATTTATAAAAAACCACTAGTGAGTGACAATGCCTGTACCACCAGTCAAGAAAGAAACAGGAAATATAGCTCTTTCTAATGCACTTTGACTTTAGGAACTTTCATAAGTGCAAATTCTGTAAAATGAAGGTACTATCAAAGGTTATTTCCAGCATATTGTGCACACCCTTATACCTATTTAAAAAGATTTTTATTTTTTGTTTTTAGGCCAAGGATTACCAATAGTAAACTAATCACTGTCCTATCAGATATAGGTGGTAATCCCCCTGATACAGGGGCTATTTAATGAACTACTGTAATTCACAGGGGTAAGCCCCTACTTGTTTCAAATGTTGAACTGGGTTCTTTAAAGTGCACACAGGAAAACTGTGTACACTGGACCTACAGTTATAGTCTTTATCCGAAACTTGTCTTATTTATTATGTCATTGGCATTATATATGTTTTTCATTAAGATTCAATGTTATGAATTCATTTCTTTTCTTTTAGATTAATGAGGAATTCATTGAAGATTTAGGAATGAAAAAGTGAAGTCAACATTAATTTAAATGGATGAGACGTGTTGAGTGCTGTACTGAGCCACACCCATTACCATATATGGACAAATATTCAACAAGAAACATCCATCTAAAATTGCTTAACACCAGACTGCAATATAATTCAAAATGACATCAACAACTAAACCAGAAGATGAAAAATAACACAGTGCTGTTTGTGTACTGATTTTCATATTTTGGGATCATCATTATACAGAAAATACAAAAATATAACCAGAAAGCAATAAAATTCAAAATGGCATCCATAACAACTCAATAAGAAGATGGAAAATATGAAAGATAACACAGTGTTTTACTTATTTTTATTATTTTGACTTGTCAAAAGTAAAAATATGTCTTATTGGTTTTTACAACAAATAGAATTCAGTACACCCATAATATCCTTTCATACTTTACATACTGTATGATTTAGTAAAGTTCCACTGGCCAGTAACATTAATGACGGGTATTTAAAAACTCCCAGTGACTGATTAATGGCCAGTAAAATTGAAGTCGGGGTTTAGCAAAGACAACCCATTGTTAAGCTTTGAAACCGTGTGCAAAATGTCACATTTATGCTAAAAACTCACATTTGTGCAAACTTAGGTTGTGAAAACTAGGTTTGTACAAATTTGCAAATCATTTTCTCCACAAAAAATCTAATTAAAATAAAAATAACATCTTTTCTTCTCAATAATCGATCAATACTCAAATATTCAAACCAATAATGTACTTTACCAGTTTAAATGCATCATTTTTTAAAACATAGAACTGAGTGTTGAGTTGTAAAATTAGTAAAAAGTCATGTGTTCATAATTCTCTCCCCTCCCCCACTCTCAATCCGCAGGTCCAACATGTGCATTTTTTGCCAAGTGTAAGCAAGGCAATCTAACAAGCGTGACGTAAGGCTGAGCTCCGGAGATCTGTGGCTACAACGACACGATCAGAATATGTACATTGTATTGACAGGGAGGAGTGAAATTACAATTTCACTCTACACTGATTGTATAGTACTGGTGGTATTTGTCGCAGCCAGACATAAGATCAAAGGAGTGTTACGAGTTCCTATCTTGGCAAAGCGAGCTCAGTGTCCTGTTTTTAGATTACCTTCGTGTAAAATATTGTTTTGTCCAGGTATAGACAAGGAAACTAAACAATCTACTTGCGATTAAAAACTGATTGTAATTTCCTGAATTGAATACATTTCACAATGTGTTTTCAAGAATTGCCAAGCAATGGTGCTGCTAAAAATAGAACATTTTGTAGATTGTTTCTATATACTGTAGTATGCCTACTACTATAGTACAGAAAATCACATTTATTTACGAAAAATACATAATCAACCGTTGTTTTACACTATGGTCGTTAGTGAAGAAAAAACCTAATAAGGTGAATTGAAAACGAGAAACAAAAAATATAACTGAAAATGAAAATAAATACAAGAAAACTCTTGATGCCTGACTACGCGGGCACAAAATTAATTTGGAAGAATTTTGGATTTGTTGAAATATTTTCAACTAAATTTGAATAAAAATGTACTTTTCGCATCTGTAAACTGTTATCTGGTATGGTATGGAATAGAATTCTGATATATATTATTTTGTACTACTATTAAAATTAAAAACACTTTGGCAAAATGGGAACTACGCAGTTATTAGGCCTACCATATCTCTAACTTGTGCGAATAGTTCGCCAACTTACCCAGGTAAATAACTAAATATTGGTTCTCACTTAAATGCAACGACGTAGACACCACGCGTGTGAGTTGACTTGTACAGTACATGCTTTGTCCCCGCGCTACAGACGCAACAAGGACGTATAGCACAACGCAAGTGAATTGACCAATCTCAGGCGATGGATTATTCTTATACTCACTTGTCATTGGTCAACTTGCTTATTGTGCTGCGTTTTAACGTCCATGCGTTGCGTCTTTAATGCTGCAGCTTGGTTCCCACTAGGACGCATCGCAAAGACGTGAGCCGCATTGACCAAATCGCAAGCGTCAGTTCGAATAATCAATCAATTGTCCTTGACTTAAGTCTCTAGGTGGAGCTAAGTTTAGATATAACAATAAGTTGATGGAGCTGTTAAGCCAATGTAATGTATACAATAGAATAGCGGAATAATCAATAGAATACTGAGAATATTGAAAGGATGTATTTGTTCCAATGCCATTATTACTAGGCCTTGTTTAAATAAGTAGGTTTGAGATGATGACAACTATATTTGACATGTTATGAATAATAAGACTAATGAATATACATGAATACTGCATGTTATTCATATTTACACCCTCAATCTAGCAACTTATTATTGCTAGACAGGACGGCAAAAATACATATGACGTTGAATTAGCTATAGTTGATATACAGTACCGACACAATGAAATATCAATGTTGAAAAAATGGTATTTATCCCAATGATATTATTATTGAAAAAAATGTGTATCGTTGACTTGTAAACCCTGATGTAGAACCCATGAGTTTATCTATTCATTTAATACTTCATCGTATGGTAACACATTATGGTAAATTACAAACTAAAACCTAAACTAAAACAAATTTTTAAAAAGGGATAAGTTAATAAAACCCGAAAATGGCATAAACATCATTAAAAACATAAGTACAACGTTGCATTTACAAAAATATATAAAAGCAACAACAACAAAATCATTAATAATATTTTGTTGTTTTATCATTTTAGTTTGTATCACTTCTATTCTATCCTTCGTGGTTCAAGTATTTATTAATTAGTTTCACCATAATTTCTCTATTGTTAAACACGGAAGTCATTGTACTTTTTTAAATCTATATACACATTCTGTATAAACATACATTTCTATTGTGCACCTGGTGGTACGTCTCAGTTCATGTAACATTAATTGTTAATAGAAGAAAGCAATGATATGATGACAATTGAGTGCTTTGCTTTTCTATATATATTTTTTCTCTCTTAATAATAATATTCGTTCGTACAAAGCGCTTATTGCACAATGCTTCATTTCGTATTATTTATTTCTGTTTTCCGTCCCAGTCCATATGCTCGTATACGCTGAGTTGTTCTTTTCTGGGTAACCATAGCTGGTCAGTGTCCTGTACATTTTTCCCAGATTACTTAGGTGGACCTTCGGGAATCTTTCCTCCACCATAAGTTTGTAACAGAAAAGGGTCTCGATTTATTAAAATAATAATCGTTACTCTTAAGCCTTCTTTTGGATCATCTTACATTTTATAAGAAATATCTCCAATTCAAGTTTATTCGTCATAAAAAATATTTAGGCCTACATAGGTTAAAATACAAAAAAGCAATGTACGGATTATATATAAATAACATAATAGTATAAAACAACCAATTCCATATAATGAGAGGGAAGTCATAATTAAATGTTTGAAAATTATTTGATCATAATCAAGTATTCGGAGTTTATTTATACAAATATGTTCAAAGAAAATAATAGATGAAAATGAAAAGGATCTAAAAAACAAAATGAAATGTAAACTAGGACTATGTCTTAATTTTAAAAAGTAGCGCACAACACACCAAGTTGCGAATGTATAACTTGCGTGTTTTTTTAATGTTTCTATGCAATGTCTGGTATATTTCAAGCACTTTTAACCGCCCACGTTTCCTTCGCAATTAATCGGTGTTCAGATACTGAATTCCCCACGCTGATTTTGTATACCTTTATATCCTGTTATGTTGAATTGGCCATGATACAATTGTATTGTGCGTTTCCTACTATACCTTTATTTATGATTCTATCCAGTTCATTGCACGAAGTACAATGATCTGATCTATAAATACATATACCTATTTATTCCTGCATATTGATATACACCTATCATATCTGGTAAGATTTGTTTTCACCTTTTATCAATAATTAGGCCTAAACCTACGTCTAGAAAAGGATCGGTTCTATGACTTTGTGGGAGGACTGTTTTCGGCTTCCATTACCAAAAATGCGTTTCGTTGGAAGGAGGATAGCTATTGCTCAATCCCCAAATAGGTTGGTGCTCTGTAAATAAAACTGTATACCTATTTTATGTTATCATGGAGAAATAACTAATTTCTCTATGTTTATAATCACATTATTATTCATAGTCGCTCGCTATTTTGATTACTATGATTGGTCATTTTAATACCAGGGCAATACATGCGCGCGCAGTAACAATCTCGGAAAAAAAAACAGGCCTCTCGTCAGTGTGTTTTCTCGGACCCCTGTGAAATCTTGGGATGAATTTTGGCAGACACAAACACATGCTGACTGACAAAAATATACCAATGTCACTGAGAAAGAAATTGTTTAACCAATGTGTGCTATCAACTATGACATATGGTTCAGAGACATGGGCAATAACAAAGGAACTTGAACAGAAACGTACAACTACTCAAAGAGCAATGGAAAGAAAGATGATGAACTTATCGCTTCGAGACAGGGTAAATCATACAATCATCAGAAAAAAAGACAGGTTTTACAGATATAATGGACAAGGTAAGACAGTCAAAATGGAGATGGGCTGGGCACGTGGCAAGATTTCAAGATAATAGATGGACATACAGATTAACAGAATGGCAACCAAGGGTAGGAAAGAGGAAAAGAGGAAGACAGAAAAGAAGGTGGAGAGATGATCTAACAACCAACATTGGAACGGCTGCAAGGACTAGGACAGCAAGAAATGTTATGAGGAGGATGATGGACTATGGATGAACTATGCCTAGATAGATAGATAGAAACTACCAATTTCGCTGAAGCAAAAAACTCAAAGATAGAGATTTTTCGCAGAAAGAGATTTGAAATACGGAATCATGCATGCGTATAAGCTGACGTTTTCGATTAGCGCTTAGTGAAAAACCGGCTTCAAACATTAGGTTTTGGTGTGTCAAATAAATTCTGGTATCTTAATCCCACCTTCATGTCTACAATATTTAATTATTGTAGAAGTGTTCCGGTTAGTCTTCTTCTGTGTTTTTGAGTTACCCTTATGTTGATTAAATACTACTAATATCATGTAAGTTATGGAATAATCATAATCTATTTTAAATATGTAATAATTCATGGTTATCATTCATTAATCCATGGCTATTATGATTATGGAAATCCTTTAAATATCCTATTCGGCTTTTCTCAGAACTGAAACTCGGCGTGCTAAATCAAACGTTATACATACACAAAGGTAATTGTGTTCTATTTGTGTTTAGTATGCTGCTATTGTTATTGTACACACACTGGAATCAGTGACTTATAATATTGGTTCTTTCTAGATTAGTGAATATTAAATCGAGAGAATGACAACATGATATGGATGGGTGAATTGATTGTTAATGGTGTACGTTGTTCCTAGAGTCGGTGCATGCTCTTAATGGTGTACGTTGTTCCTAGAGTCGGTGCATGCTCTTAATGGTGTACGTTGTTCCTAGAGTCGGTGCATGCTCTTAATGGTGTACGTTGTTTCTAGAGTCGGTGCATGCTCTTAATGGTGTACGTTGTTCCTAGAGTCGGTGCATGCTCTTAATGGTGTACGTTGTTCCTAGAGTCGGTGCATGCTCTTAATGGTGTACGTTGTTCCTAGAGTCGGTGCATGCTCTTAATGGTGTACGTTGTTCCTAGAGTCGGTGCATGCTCTTAATGGTGTACGTTGTTTCTAGAGTCGGTGCATGCTCTCAATACCTCTGGTGAGTCTTATTTCCTCTTTGATTTTACATAGTATTCGGAGTTACTTTATTTATGTGAGTGTTTTACTATAATATTAATATACAGTTTAAGAGGATTGATACTAATAATTGCCTAGTCGGCCCTGTATCCAAACCTCTTTGAGTAAGTATGATCATGTTATTAGTAGAGGACGCGTAGGCCTAATTAACTGAGTTAATGAGACTTAGGGCCTATCAGTATGACTGTGTTTATAAAGTGTTGGTTAGTAGGAAGGCAAACATAATGGAAACATAGTAGGTGTTGTATTTAAATCTCTATAGTGAGATTATAATGTAGTTAGGCCTAGGTGTAAGTGCTATACCCTACATTTTAGACCTGTTAACTAAGTTATGATAATTATATAGTAGTACATGATTTATACCAATAATTAGTTTATTATTATATAGACATAAGTCAATATCACTTCGTAAACATTCTTTCGCAATTTGTTTTTTAAGTGCTATCCAATTAATTTAAGTTATGTTTATCTTGATGTTGTTTCTCCGAATAAAGATGCTTTTGATAACATGTGCTAATGACACAGTCGGCTCACATTTATCGGAAATATATAAAGCGTTATTGGAGTTAATACCTATAGAGACTTCTCTGTTATTGAAGGCACGTTTATAAGCCTATTTTTATTCGTTATGTATGTCACCGTACATGATCTGCAA
Organism: Antedon bifida; assembly: GCF_963402885.1. Taxonomy (NCBI): domain Eukaryota; kingdom Metazoa; phylum Echinodermata; class Crinoidea; order Comatulida; family Antedonidae; genus Antedon; species Antedon bifida. The sequence continues at coordinate 14,284,019 of NC_136227.1, forward strand.
TAGTTCGGTGTAAATAGTCAAAATATATATGGATAGCCTACTGTATAACAATTTGATTAAATTAATTAAATGTGGTTTTATAAATGTGGTATTTATTATAAATGGTAATTCATAGTCGGTGTATTTTATAATACATATTTGGGACACGTGGCGTTTCATACAAAAATCGTGGATTGTGTTGGATTATAACAAGACGCAGGCCACGTCTAGATACGGTACTACTCATACAGTAGCAGGTGTTAAAATGCTATATATTTTGTTCAATTTTATAATAAGGTAACGGTCTTCACGTACACGGATAACGAAATGACACAATTATCCTAATGGTACTGCCGACTTTTACAATAATTTACATCATAATTAGAAGTGTGTTTACACTGGGTTAAAGTAATCTCGCATAAATACCATGATTGCATTATGAACAGGATATACATTTTAAAATACGTCAGTGAAAATAAAGCTTAGTTCTCCTCTTGGACGTAACGCAAGTACGTAAGCGAAACGAAGGTAATGTGATCACTCGCATTAGATTGTCATAGTATTGGTTAGAAAGTTCAAAGAATGGGCAACTAAAAACACCTAATTAACCTTAAAGAGGCATACGATGATTCTTTATTTATATATATATATATTTTACTTGTGAAGTTTCTCTTTCTGTATAGCTATGAAATTATGCAGATATTGCATGCTTGGTGTGTTATAACATATGAGATCCTCCTTCGAGAAAATCATATTTTTAGTCGCGTGGACGTGACTCTATAGTTCACTATGTCGGTCGGTCGGTCGGTCTGTCTGTCGGTCCGGTATGCGTTTTATCGCTTTCTGACTTTATCCTGATATCAGTTTAATCCAGCTAAGTCAATTTTTCACAGTATATTCCTTATGGCCAGGAATCGATGTGGTTATGCTTTCACGGTGCGCAATAAAAAATTACGTGGTCTACGCACGATTTAACGAAATCACGTTTGTAATCATATCTTCACAACCATGAATCACAATTAAATAAAATTTGGTACTCATAAATTTCAGGGCATAAATCATCATATGGCAATACAATTACGTGCGTAGCGCATGTAACGCATGCGTACGCGCGCTTAAAATTTTCAAAATTTATTTTCGATGAAATAAGAGTACGTTTCAGGCAATTTTAAGCGTTTACAAAATTGCGCGTTAAATGTTATTGCGCACTCTTTTTGCCCGATTTCTGTTTTCTTGACTTACTTTTCAACTCGAAATTACGTTATACGAGCACGTCAAAAGTGACAGGCTACGCACGTGTAAATTAAAAAAATATAAATATTTTTAAAACATTTCAACATTTTTAAACATGTTCAGTAATTTCGGTCAGTTGGTAGGTTGGTCGGTCGGTCGGAAAACACTAATGAGCACGCGACTGCAGCCATCTATATGGCCTTGTTTCTGAAGGGATTCCTATTTCCTCGAATCGCGTAGCGCTTATGGAAATTATAGTCTGGTGAGAAAAAATATTGACTATTAGGCCTAAAGGAGGATCTCAAATGTTATAGAATATCTTTTAAATAAGGCAATATCCGTTATATTACATAAAAAAGGTTACATTTGCCTTTCAATAAGAATGTTTCCAGTCACTTAGAGTTAATGTTTTTATTTTGACACTCTCATTTTAGTTTGTGTACTTCGATGATGTCATACTGTACGATTATCATTTAGAACGATCATTCCGATCATTCATTTCGACCAATCACGTTAATACTTTGTATACTATCATTAACAACTAGCTTTTTATTGTTCCAAAGACGATGGCAGAACTCTCTTACACATTAAACATTTCATTGTGGACGTTCCAGATTTGGATTATTTTGAACACTGTCTGCGCTTTCAAAGTTACATCATGTACGTAGACACCAACATTTTGTTTATTTTAACTATTTAAGATTAAATTCTGAGGAAACGATGGAACTTATACTTCTTATAGGTAATACACCTCTGTTTAAAAATAGAAATATTTGCTTGATACGTTAATAAATCTTCTTTATAATGTTAAATAAATAACGACTTTCTTTTTTCAATTTTTTTCTTTAATAAACATTTTTTAATATTAACTATTTCACTGTCGTTGTTTTGTTCTTTACAATTTTACCATTATTTTCTTTGTTGTACAGTAATTGTTGGGTGCGGACACAACTATACTATATGCTGTACGTACCTAAACATTTTTTTATTTTATTGCAGCACTTAAACTGACGCCCGTTGATCCATATTCGTTGGCCGGTTCCACCCTGAATTTCACATGTACGTTAGATCAAACAAAAACATCGTACAATGCCTCGGATATTGAATGGAAAGTTGACGAAGTACCTATTAATTCAGGAACAAATACTGCCGTAATCTCAAGTACAGAAGCCATTCTTACCTTAACAAACCTAATCATGACAGGTCATGAACATTGGATCGAATGCTTTTTACTTGTAGAAAAACAAAATGGAAGAGTAACGACAAATAAATCAGAATCGTCATTAACAGTTGGTAGTAAGTTAGTCAATGGCATACATAGTTTTGAAAACATGATTTGATCCCACCAAAGTTAACGATAATTGATCCATGAAGCGAACTTACGGGTAATCATGAACGGGACCGAGGTGTATCTTGAATGTTACCTTTATGAAGTCCTAGAATCTAATTAATCACCGTTAATAAAAAGAGATGTTGCGGCGGTGCATGTGGCGTCCCAGATTAATGATATATTTAAAACATTTGTTTTCGTCTGTTATTGTATGTGGTTGGAGACTGAGATGAGAGTTGTTATTATTGAAAGCCACTCCTTACATGTAATAAGAATCCACATAACAGATAGTTATATACCTTACTATATGTGTATCTTTTAGTCGTGCCATCGTCTCCAGCATTAAACTGCAGATCGACAAATATTGTTGATTATTGGTGTACATGGGTAACGGAATTCACCGGAGTTAGAACTGTCTATACATTTCAATTTCAGTAAGTGATTTGTATTATTGATAAATAAGAAAAAATAATTAGAATCATTGCTTTTCTCACAAATAATAAATTTCTTATACCTAAAGAAATGTTTCATTTCAAATGAAACATTTCTTTAGGTATGTCTAATACAGAATGCATGACCTTTCCTTACCTCGGCTCCATCATAACACTGTCGGATGTAGCCCTCCTCAAACCTTTGCCATGATTCGTTTCTGTTCTGTGCTGGCCTAGCCAAAGATTGTCCTGTATTAGAAATAATGTCGTCCCTTCCCTTCTGTTGCCGGTTGTCGGCTGCCATTCTTACTCTTCTCTTATCACAGTGTCTCGTAATGTGACACCAACCACTTGTCTGTTCATCGCTCCTTCATTAAATTCAACAGCTGTACGTGCATAATCAAATATTATACAAAAGGACAAAGTAACAAAATAATACTATTATATTTACAGATTACTGATTACAGATTATTGATTAAATATTATTGAGTATTACTGATTAAAGATGATTGGTTTAAGATTATTGATTAGAAATTACTGATTACAGATTACCAATTACTGATTACAGATTATTGATTACAGATTACTGATTACTGTTTACAGATTACCGATAACAGATTATTGATTACGGATTATTGATTACAGATTACTGATTACTGTTTACAGATTACCGAGAACAGATTATTGATTACAGATTACTAATTACTGTTTATAGAATTTTGATTACTAACAATTAATATGGAATTATAAATTGTTTTAATTCATAGAAACAGTTCTAATGTGTGGATCGACTGTTCTAATAAGCTAAACGACAGCACGTGCAAAGTTTCAGAAAGTGATGAAAATCCAATGACAGCACATCTAGTACGAGTAGTTGTTGAAAATATGTTTGGTACTGCAAATACAACATCCACATTTGATTCTAAGACTGAAGGTCTGTAGGCAAATATTTAGCACAAGTTTGGGAAATATAGATCATTACCATCAAATTATTTCATAAAATATACAAGCACCACAGACGATCAAATTTCTAATCCCTTTTACGTGACTTATGTGATTTATCCGGCGGGGATACAAGGTTTCGTTCAAAGAGCTTTTGAAGTATAAAATAACGAAAATCATAATTTTTAATCTTAAATAATATCTAAATTGTTTGAAGATTAGCATGACGAATAAACACTAGTAAAGTTAGGTTTGCTTTTGTGTCTCCTAAATGAACTAATGTTCGGTAACCTTAGAATGTCTCAATGATTCTGTTGTTATGCTACAACCGTCTTTTGATGTACGACAGACGTTACTTATTTAAATTAAAGATTCACTGAAGTAACTCTCATGGCTGTACGCACGATCTAATCGTTAAAGATTCACTGGAGTAACTCTCATGGCTGTACGCACGATCTAATCGTTAAAGATTCACTGAAGTAACTCTCATGGCTGTACGCACGATCTAATCGTTAAAGATTCACTGAAGTAACTCTCATGGCTGTACGCACGATCTAATCGTTAAAGATTCACTGAAGTAACTCTCATGGCTGTACGCACGATCTAATCGTTAAATATTCACTGAAGTAACTCTCATGGCTGTACGCAAGATCTAATCGTTAAAGATTCACTGAAGTAACTCTCATGGCTGTACGCACGATATAATCGTTAAAGATTCACTGAAGTAACTCTCATGGCTGTACGTACGATCTAATCGTTAAAGATTCACTGAAGTAACTCTCATGGCTGTACGCACGATCTAATCGTTAAAGATTCACTGGAGTAACTCTCATGGCTGTACGCACGATATAATCGTTAAAGATTCACTGAAGTAACTCTCATGGTTGTACGCACGATCTAATCGTTAAAGATTCACTGAAGTAACTCGCATGGCTGTACGCACGATCTAATCGTTAAAGATTCACTGAAGTAACTCGCATGGCTGTACGTACGATCTAATCGTTAAAGATTCACTGAAGTAACTCGCATGGCTGTACGCACGATCTAATCGTTAAAGATTTACTGAAGTAACTCGCATGGCTGTACGCACGATCTAATCGTTAACACTGAAGTAACTCTCATGGCTGTACGCACGATCTAATCGTTAACACTGAAGTAACTCTCATGGCTGTACACACGATCTAATCGTTAAAGATTTACTGAAGTAACTCGCATGGCTGTACGCACGATCTAATCGTTAACACTGAAGTAACTCTCATGGCTGTACACACGATCTAATCGTTAAAGATTTACTGAAGTAACTCTCATGGCTGTACACACGATCTAATCGTTAAAGATTCACTGAAGTAACTCTCATGGCTGTACGCACGATCTAATCGTTAAAGATTCACTGGAGTAACTCGCATGGCTGTACACACGATCTAATCGTTAACACTAAAGTAACTCTCATGGCTGTACGCACGATCTAATCGTTAACACTGAAGTAACTCTCATGGCTGTACACACGATCTAATCGTTAAAGATTTACTGAAGTAACTCGCATGGCTGTACGCACGATCTAATCGTTAACACTGAAGTAACTCTCATGGCTGTACACACGATATAATCGTTAACACTGAAGTAACTCTCATGGCTGTACGCACGATCTAATCGTTAACACTGAAGTAACTCTCATGGCTGTACACACGATCTAATCGTTAAAGATTTACTGAAGTAACTCGCATGGCTGTACGCACGATCTAATCGTTAACACTGAAGTAACTCTCATGGCTGTACACACGATCTAATCGTTAACACCGAAGTAACTCTCATGGCTGTACGCACGATCTAATCGTTAACACTGAAGTAACTCTCATGGCTGTACACACGATCTAATCGTTAAAGATTTACTGGAGTAACTCGCATGGCTGTACGCACGATCTAATCGTTAACACTGAAGTAACTCTCATGGCTGTATACACACGATCTAATCGTTAAAGATTTACTGAAGTAACTCTCATGGCTGTACACACGATCTAATCGTTAAAGATTCACTGAAGTAACTCTCATGGCTGTACGCACGATCTAATCGTTAAAGATTCACTGGAGTAACTCGCATGGCTGTACGTACGATCTAATCGTTAACACTAAAGTAACTCTCATGGCTGTACGCACGATCTAATCGTTAAAGATTCACTGAAGTAACTCTCATGGCTGTACGCACGATCTAATCGTTAAAGATTCACTGGAGTAACTCTCATGGCTGTACGCACGATCTAATCGTTAAAGATTCACTGAAGTAACTCTCATGGTTGTACGCACGATCTAGTCGTTAAAGATTTACTGAAGTAACTCGCATGGCTGTACGTACGATCTAATCGTTAAAGATTCACTGAAGTAACTCTCATGGCTGTACGCACGATCTAATCGTTAAAGATTCACTGAAGTAAATATCATGGCTGTACGCACGATCTAATCGTTTCATTTTGTTGTTTTTTCAGCCGTACCTTTGTCACCATTAATTTATAGAGTTTCAGTGGGGGAATCAAACGTCATAGTATTCTGGAAATTACAAGAAGATTGCCATTATTGTAACTCGCTATGGTTTCAACTTCGTTACAGACGTTTAAATGAAACATGGACAGAAGAGGTATGAAGTTACAATCATTTTCACTATTTGTTTTGTCATATTTGTATCATCAGGAGACAACACATTGTGGAATAACTATCGTATATCACGAATGTACCAACTCATTAAATTTGAATGTAGTAAAATCGGCAATAAATATATATTTATTACGTTTGTGTATAATATATATTTCAAATCGTTAAACAACATAATAATTTGTAGAATATTTTCGACTCACTTCCTTCAAAAAGATTACGTTGTTTGGCTTCATTAAACAATTCTTCAAAATATTAAAGCACGCTTTTTAAAAGATTGTTATTCCGTTATTTATTTTAATTTATTTATTAATCTAAAGGCAAATTACTAAAAAATGACAAGACTGTAGGTATCAGTGGCTAGATCTCAAATGGAGATGAAAAATAAAATATGCAAAGACCTAAATCAAAATTTCGGGTAGTACTTGCCCTCCATCAGCAGTGCAAGTGAAAATACTTGCAACTGATTTTGTGGTAAGCTACTGTGATGACATGACAATAATAATTCATTCATCTTCTACAACACATCTGAAACTTTTGACGCTCGTGATCGTACAGTTTCGTTAGAAAATGTAACGATTCTTAAACGTAACAAAATGCTTCAAAATAAAATAAGGTCATGTAGCTCCCAATGATTGACAAGGTGACTAAAAGCGAATTGTTTTTATTAGATTGAAAAACAGCATAAAAAGCAGATCATTATTGAGGAGATTACGACAGCGGTAGCTGAATATGAATTTCAAGTGCGATCAAGGTTTTCATTAGGCCTACATCACCAGTTCAGTGATTGGAGTCCAATTGTCACACTGCCCAGTGAGTTTTAAAGTCATTTGGAATACGTATACCTAGTATCTAGATCGTTTCTACAAGTTTTTAAATTGCATTCAATGTTCAAATAACCATTTGTAATGATTAGGGTCATTACATCCAATTTTACAGCTGTCACTATAGTGTATTTAATCCACCTCGAGTTGTATCTAACTGACTTATAATAGTCGGCTAGATAGTATCTGGTGACAGCTGCAAGATAAACTTGTCATTATGTGCTCACTAATCATATCTGCATTAATAATGACCAAATGAAATTAAATATCAAAATCCTCATAATGTATATAAAAAGAACAGTTTACCTTCTCGACCAATATATACCGTACGTGACTAGAATATTTTCTTTTTTATTGTCTAAAAATAATGGAAAATTTGTTTTTATAGTTTCTATGGTCATAGACGTGAACGTCACATCGTCAGAAAACGAAAACGTCTTGTCACTACAATGGGAAACACCAAATGAAGAAACTCAGTATTTATACCGCATTACGGGAAACTATACTGGACAATCACTAAATGAAAGTGTTGAGGAAGAATTAACATTGAATAACATTGACATAAATGTGCCGTGCAACAACATCACAGAGAACACCATTGTCTATAATCTAGAGCTAAGGAGTGTTCAGGTAGACACGTTTGAAGTAGAAGTCGAAGGTCCTCCAACCAGGATATTATATGAGTTCAAATGCTTGAAACAAGGTGTGTTGGCCTATGTCTCTTTATTATACCTAGAGGGTTCGCTTGTGCATGTATTTGGAAAACACCCATATTCGGGGTAAACTTTGTTTTCATCGTCAATAAATACTTAAACAACTAATAGTAAATAAGGGTTTCATTATATGGTTAAATCATAACCAAAAGTATGCACCAACTTTCTGTATCATTGAGTAAAGTCAGGAAATCATTTGGCTTCTTCTCAAAAGCTACGGTAATATTCTGAAAAGTGCTCAACACTTACTTTACTTTAATGTTGGCAAATTTGCATAATCTATTTTACTTCATGACATAATGTATAACTAGAGATAGAGCCTCATATTTACCAATTTCATTTCTTTTTTAGGTTTGGTGACCGAGATACAACCCGTAACTCTGAATACAGTTGCAGTACAATATGAGCCTAGTATGTGAATAAGCCTATTAACAACTATTACAATTTAGAATAGCACACATGTCGAGTTTAATTGCGACAATGTTAGGCCTACTTATTGTTGTTTCTCTACTACTGAATGCTTAGAAATAGCCTCACTACTGCATATAATATCTTCTTATGGCAAATTTACCAATAGCCATACGTTAATCTGAACATAGCGTAATTTTACTACCTGCTTGAATAATATTTTGGGTGCATTTGTGTGTTCAAATTAAAGAAGTGCCTCTATTGTTTTAGATGTGATCGTATTGTTCATAATCCATATCGAGAAAAAAATGATTGTTTCTCTTGTTTTTCTTTTACAATGTTCATGTTTTCAAAAAATTTGCAACAATTCATGATCTATTTGTTGTACTTTCAGATGAATTTATCATTCCGTTTCTTGTGGTGGGAATTATTATCTTATTTGTTATGCTGTTTTTTGGAGCTTTTAATGTGTATATACGTAAGCGAATTTTCATTGAATGGCCTGAACCAAAATTCTTCAAAGTGGTAAATATCATTATTTTTATTGCTTTTAAGTTAAAGATGTATTGTCCCCTTGAAAACATATTTTTCAAAATTTGCCATTTTAATGTCACATAATAGTTATCCTCTTTGACCAAAAAATGGACCGAAAAAAATGTATTTGCCTGAAAAATCAGTATAGTAATTTAAAGCAAAAAATAGTCAAATTGGCTGCCAGTCAATGGTTTTTGGTTTAATTTAACAATTTATTTTTGTCATTTTGTAAGTAAGAACATTTTTTTTTCGTTTTTTTCTATGGAAGTGACTTTATTAAAACTACAAAATAACCAATCCAAAGTCTGATTTAATTAATCTTTATTTTTCAGGTTTTTGGGGGACATACATCTTTAAGGGTTAGGCAGCCTAGATGATTTTTATTTATTTGTCATCTTTAATAAGGATAACCCGTGTAGATCCTTCATTAAAAAATGATATTAAGGGTCCTCTAGCTAAATGATGTAGGTGTGTATTTTACGAAATTCAATCCACTTTACGTGGTAATGAAAAGTTGTTTAGAACCACGGATTCACTTTATTTGTCCTAACAGATGTGAAATAACATGTTTAATAAAGATATCTCTTTTATTTAGGAAATTAGCCCCGTTCGTCCTCGATCAGTAGAAAAGGAAGTTTTTGATGACTTGAAGACGAAGAAGTCGGACTTACCTACATCGTACCGCAGTTCAACGAGTTCTGATCAAGGATTTCATGAGTTTAGTCCTGATTCCCAGATAGAAGAGAAAAATATTTACATGGTTGTACCGTCTATTGACCAAGTCTCACCAGTTACGAAAAGTGGTTTTATAAACTCATCACCAGTTACCACTGACAAAATGGCAGTTAAAGAGAAAAGCACGGCATACTTTCGCCTGCAACAAACAGGTGATGATGATGCACTGCAATTGTCTCCATTACTCGTGGAAAGCACAAGAAATAAGCAGGACTCAAATCCTTACACGCCAATGAGGTCAGTTTCCTCAGATAAACCTCAGAAGTCAGAAAAATGTGGAGGAGAGAACGTTACAGATCCTTACTGGAAATTAGATGAGGTTCTACGTGTAAAAGTAGACAACGCACACGCTGGTTTGACGGAGTTTATTCCAGTCTCTACATGCGATTATTACAGCAGAGAGGAAGACATAGGGGACATCATTGGAGAAGACGAAATTGATAATCTTCTGAATGGTATGCCACAGACAAATGTAGAACTTATTGAAGATGGCCATTTTATATTCTAGAATTATTAAATGTTTTAGTGTACGGTACTGACTTTACTTTATTTGTATATAAAATAATTATTGGAATTAGGCCTATATTTTGTCTCGTTAGTCACAGGCTAAATTCTAATTTCATGATGAAACATGATGAACTAAACAGGCGTCTCCTTCCAAAGAACTAAATCGTTAATGATATTTTTTTCCATTGACTAGAGGTTATATCCTTATTTAACCTTTTGAAGACGTGATCCGTTTCCCATACGGGGTAATTTACTCTCCCAGGACGCGAGGCCCGTATATGTACGGGTTGACTTTTGGGGGTCACTGAAATTGCACTTTTTGAGCATTTGACTTTGACCTAGGTAAAAAAATGACATTTTTCGGAAGGCAGAAAGTAGTTGCAGAAAGTTACAGTTAAAAATGTATTTTGAATTTGAATTAAAAATACCTTATTTTAGCCTCAGTGACTTGGGGTAGAAACCTCGCGTCTTCAAAGGGTTAATCTTTATTTATAACCTAAGAAGGGTGTATATATATAAACTCAGATCTCGGATATATATCTAAGATCTCGGATATAGGCCTATATGAGTTTCTAGATTCATCTAGAAAACTCATAGGCCAACATCTGTGTTTTTCTAGATTTAATTTAGAATACTCAGATTTTCTGAGATTGTTTCCATTTTCTAGAATTAGAAAACACGGGATCCATATTAACCAGAGGGTATATGTCTAATCGAAAGCTCCTAAGTATACAAGGAAAATCATGCATATATCTTTATGAAACGAATTAATGGTAATGTTTTAATTAGAACAATAAATAGTTATATTGTAAACGAGTTCTAACTATACCATAGGTAAACTAAAGTAATCTATTCCTCATTCGGAGTGTGGGCCAGGCCTAGTACTGCTGCAGTAGTATTATGATACTTAAACGAGTTCTAACTATACCATAGGTAAACTAAATTAATCTATCCCTCATTCGGAGTGTGGGCCAGGCCTAGTACTGCTGCAGTAGTATTATGATACTTAACCGAGTTCTAACTATACCATAGGTAAATTAAATTAATCTATCCCTCATTCGAAGTGTGGGCCAGGCCTAGTAGTGCTGCAGTAGTATTATGATACTTAACCGAGTTCTAACTATACCATAGATAAACTAAATTAATCTATCCCTCATTCGGAGTGTGGGCCAGGCCTAGTACTGCTGCAGTAGTATTATGATACTTAAACGAGTTCTAACTATACCATAGGTAAACTAAATTAATCTATCGCTCATTCGGAGTGTGGGCCAGGCCTAGTACTGCTGCAGTAGTATTATGATACTTAAACGAGTTCTAACTATACCATAGGTAAACTAAATTAATCTATCGCTCATTCGGAGTGTGGGCCAGGCCTAGTACTGCTGCAGTAGTATTATGATACTTAAACGAGTTCTAACTATACCATAGGTAAATTAAATTAATCTATCCCTCATTCGGAGTGTGGGCCAGGCCTAGTATTGCTGCAGTAGTATTCTGATACTTAAACGAGTTCTAACTATACCATAGGTAAACTAAATTAATCTATCGCTCATTCGGAGTGTGGGCCAGGCCTAGTACTGCTGCAGTAGTATTATGATACTTAACCGAGTTCTAACTATACCCAGCTAGCAATGACACGTTGGGCCGACGTTGGTTTAAGGTCAACAGTTACGTTGGCCCAACAGCTCTATTCGACGTAGGCCCGACGTAATTTTTTCCATCGGCCCTTAGTGGGCCCAACGTGTTGGTCAGACGTTGGTACAACGCGTTGGGCCAACGTCGGTAAAACGTCATTGTTTACGTTGGCTTATGAACTTTCTGCGACGTAGGCCCGACGTAGCTTTTTCCATCGGCCCTTGGTGGGCCCAACGCGTTGGGTAGACGTTGTCCCAACGCGTTGGGTAGACGTTGTCCCAACGCGTTGGGCGAACGTCGGTATAACGTCAATGTTTACGTTGGCTTATCAACTTTCTGCGACGTAGTCCCGACGTATTTTTTTCCATCGGCCCTTAGTGGGCCCAACGCGTTGGGTAGACGTTGTCCTAACGCGTTGTACCAACGTTGGTATAACGTCTTTGTTAACGTTGGCTTATTAACGTTCTGCGGCGTAGGCCCGACGTAATTTTTTACATCGGCCTTTAGTGGACCCAACGCGTTAGACAGACGTTGACGCAACGTCATTGTTGCCATCTTTGGCCTAACGCGTTGGACAAACGTTGACCCAACCTCTTGGTTTAACGTCGGCTGAACGTCATAGAATACGGTATCCCAGCTTTTGATGACGTTGGTGTAGTAGAATCAGTACATTAGATACATTTTGCAGCCCAATATTAAACTAATTGGTTTGTAGAGTTTTGCAACTAAAACCCGATAAAAACAGGCAATACCAATATTAACAAAAGTATTATGTTAAAACAACGTTTTAGCTTTGGATATTTTCAGTTACAGTTGTAACTAAAACTATTTAAAAACAGTTGATAATACGCAAGACGCAGATATATGTTAAATAATGTTTTTACTAAATATATCCTATTATTAACAGATACCGTAGAGACAAAACAATTTAACTACAATTATACAACATCTGTTTCCTAATAGAACAAATACGGTTTAATTTTAAAGACATAAAGTACTGTAGGTCTACATTTTATATTACTGTATAACTTTACTATTCTATACAAAATACAATAAATACATATTAAAACAACAATATTTTTTACTTAATTTCAGTCATACCAGTCAGTAAAGACCAGTGTATTTTTCTTTGGCTTAAGACACGTTTATACTGTACAGTACTACGATAAGTAGATAAACATACTGTACATTTTTCTTACGGAAAACAAAAGAAATCGACAAGGTTTTCAACCTAGAACTATGGGATAACTATTTATGCCATTTATGTCTTTGTATTGTGGTCAATAAGAACAATAACATTATTATCACGATATTATTGCTCTTACTAAAACTGACGTCATCTGATTCATTGTGAAAATATTATTTTCATGAAAGACAGCATAGGCCTAAATGGTTATCCTACAGTTCTAGATTGAAAATGTAATAAAGAATTCTAAGGTTATTAATGTACTGTATATACCTATATAAACACAAATGTTTGTTTCTTATTAAGATCTACCTTAAGTAGGCCTACTTCTTTTTATGTTACAATTACAATTTGCAACACTGTACATAATTCGAACTTCAAATAGTTCTAGTTGTGTTTCTCATTCTAATTCAACATTAGTGTCCTTATCAAATTTAAAAAGTACATATCACATCGCACATAAGATACATTGTTCTACGACTGTAAAGCAGAGTGACGATTGTACCATTTTCGGTATAAATTGTTGCCACGTCATCCGGTCTTGTACTGGTATATTTCTGTAAAAAAATTATTAACGATATGATAGAAATGTGTTTATGATATGATGATGCTAAAAATGCTGTGTTCCAATTAAAAGAGGGATAAATTATATTTTGCTTAAATTGTCAGTGTAGTAGGCTACATCTTAGCTTCATAAAACTACAGACAGGCATGCAATATCAAATGGCGATTAATAAAAATAATATGGGATTATATTTAGCAGTATTAAGATCCTATCCTATAACTATAACATAGAAATGAATACATATTACAATACTCTAATAATGACAAGAGGTATAAATTAATCAATACGTATTTATTTTATTTTACGAATATTTTGATATTCAAGGTAATAGCTATATTTTAAGTAACGTATTTAAACATCAAAACTATAAAGAAGTGGTAGTGTTATGCGCGATTTGAACGATCACTCAGAGGTATTACAAGAGGAGATTATGAATATATAGGCCAACAGTACTGTTACACCGGTTCACTCAATGGCAAAACGGTGATGTAAAAACTTGCATATATATCAATTGTACGATTTGTAATCAACGAAAACATTGTAAACTAACATAAAGTTTAAAAATACAAAATCTTACCAGCAAAATAATAACAAGCAACATTAACTGAAGAGCAAGATGATAGCAGTTACCAATTCAAAATTCAAATGGAGACTTCCGTCGTTAGGCAAAGTACAGTTAAGTGAATGGAATGTGACCTAGGTTCTCCCATTAGAGTAATTAATGTCACTCGTAGTGGCTAAAACAATATAATTAATAGTTTTTATAAGAGGAGGGCTCTCTGTATTCTGGTTCCCTGGTTTTAGTTATATGGTATACCTGAGTACATCTCACTGAAGAGTCCTTAATTACAAATTTTAACTCCAACTACACGATGCTTCTATTTGAGTCGATGTCCAAGAGTTGGGATGACGTATGGAATCCAACCGAATGTGTAACTATCAGCCAATTATAATATGTTTGACGTTTGGATGACGTTGGATCAACAACTTGCAGATGATGTAGACATGCACCTATTTTTTTTTCAAACTTCAAACGTTGGGTCGACGTTAGAATTATACACATTGTTAGCCGATGTCGGCACAACGTGAAAAAATGACTATAGTGCGTACGGTCGATTTGCTAACGTTGATCCAACGACTATGGAGACGTTAAATCAATGGAAATTTGTCAAATTGCCAACGTTGCGACGACGTTTGAACTACATGTCAAGTAGATGACATTAGACAGCACTTGTTTGTAAAAATCCAAACGGTGGGCTGACTTTAGATTTCCTACGCAATTGTTAAAACTATTAGCCGACGTCGGCGCAACGTGAAAATATGACTATTATTGCGTCGACATTTGCTAACGTCGAAACAACGACTACAGCGACGTTAAATCAACAGGAATTTGCTGACTTAGAAAATTGTATGTAATTCCAACGTTTCGACGACGTTTGAATTTTGACAACTTTTAGCCAACGTTGGCGCAACGTGCCCACGATTTTTCGACGTTGGACTGAGGTTGGATCAACAACTTGTATGACGTTAGACATGCACCTATTTTGTGTTAAAATTCCAACGTCGGGTCAACGTTAGAATTCCTACACAACTGTTACAACTATTAGTCGATGTCGGCGCAACGTAAGAAAATGACTAGGCAGCGTCGACATTTGATAACGTTGAGCCAACAACTAATAGCGACGTTAAATCAACGGAAATTTGCCGACTTAAAAAGTTGTAATACAATGTCAAATTGCCAACGTTGCGACAACGTTAGAATTTGGACAACTGTTTAAAACTTTTAACCAACGTTGGTACGACGTGTCAAAAACAACTCTAATATGTTGACGTTTGTAGACGTTGTGCCAACCAATGATAACGACGTCAAACAGACGTTGGATTTATGTTATCCCAAGGCACATTTGTCGGCACATTTTTCAACGGAAATACGACGTTGGCAAGACGTTAGACTAACAACCATAAAATTCACGACTTATAGTAAACGTTGTCATAACGTTGTAACAACGTCGGTAATTTGCCCGCGACTTTGTCGACGTCTGCCAACGCTTGCCGACGTCGAGCCAACGTCAAATTGCTAGCTGGGTACCATAGGTAAATTAAATTAATCTATCCCTCATTCGGAGTGTGGGCCAGGCCTAGTACTGCTGCAGTAGTATTATGATACTTAACCGAGTTCTAACTATACCATAGGTAAATTAAATTAATCTATCCCTCATTCGGAGTGTGGGCCAGGCCTAGTACTGCTGCAGTAGTATTCTGATACTTAAACGAGTTCTAACTATACCATAGGTAAACTAAATTAATCTATCCCTCATTCGGAGTGTGGGCCAGGCCTAGTACTGCTGCAGTAGTATTATGATACTTAAACGAGTTCTAACTATACCATAGGTAAACTAAATTAATCTATCCCTCATTCGGAGTGTGGGCCAGGCCTAGTACTGCTGCAGTAGTATTCTGATACTTAAACGAGTTCTAACTATACCATAGGTAAACTAAATTAATCTATCGCTCATTCGGAGTGTGGGCCAGGCCTAGTACTGCTGCAGTAGTATTCTGATACTTAAACGAGTTCTAACTATACCATAGGTAAACTAAATTAATCTATCGCTCATTCGGAGTGTGGGCCAGGCCTAGTACTGCTGCAGTAGTATTCTGATACTTAAACGAGTTCTAACTATACCATAGGTAAACTAAATTAATCTATCCCTCATTCGGAGTGTGCGCCAGGCCTAGTAGTGCTGCAGTAGTATTACGATACTTAAACGAGTTCTAACTATACCATAGGTAAACTAAATTAATCTATCCCTCATTCGGAGTGTGGGCCAGGCCTAGTACTGCTGCAGTAGTATTCTGATACTTAAACGAGTTCTAACTATACCATAGGTAAACTAAATTAATCTATCCCTCATTCAAAGTGTGGGCCAGGCCTAGTAGTATTCTGATACTTTCAGAATGGATGTTTTTTGTTTGTTTTCTGTACTGTATGTATCTTTATATGGATATTTTAATCAGAATGAATTAAAGGTGAACATGTAAATATATTGTAACCTATGGCGACATAATACGTAATCATTTACATTCTCATCATTGTCAAAACAGAAAAGAACTTGGTGAGGGTAAAACTAAATGCGGATCATGCAGAAGCCTGTATACAAACATCACTAATGTAACAATTGTGTTAATCTGATTCCGAAATATGTCCAAGTTATCCAGAGAAGGACAAAATAGTCAAGACTATTAAATTGTGGACTTCGGACGGTATCGAACGTTTAAAAGAGTGTTTAGATTGTACTGATTGGCAAGTATTTTATGAGTCGTCATCAAATCTAAACAAAACGGTGGATGTTATAACATCATATGTAATAGTAATACCTAAAAAAGAGGTTGTCGTTTTTGCAAATAATAAGCCGTGGGTTACGAAAGAGTTGAAAGACATATTAAATTTAAAAAACCGGATTTTTTACCAAGGCACCACTCACGATAATAAGCAAATAAACAAAGAAGTTAAAGACATGTATAAAAGAAAAATTGAAAATAAGTTTAGTAGTAGATGTATTCGTAGTGCTTGGCAAGGAATTAAACATATTGCGTCTATAAACACAGTTGATAAAACACAAAGAAATAAAATAAATGTAGAGGGTATTGATGACCAGGCTTTGCCAGATAGATTAAACGACTTCTTTGCTAGGTTTGAAAAACCAGCCGATTCTGCTACTGTCCCTAGGTGGTATCTGTATAACTATAGCAAGTTATCCACGTTGCTGTCTGCATAAATGCTGTACTTTTAAGCCTATTTTTCTGTCGACCTTATTCGATGCTATTGTTAAGCCTGTTTTCCTGTCGACGTTAGTCGACGCTACCGTTAACAATAATCGGCGATCATCTACGTAAACATTGAAATGTTAACGATTTACAGGAAAAGGTACTCGCTATTGTCATCGTTTCAACTTGATCATTTTCAAACGATCGTCGTTGAACTGTTAACGATCAACGACGATAGCGTAGAATAACGTCGACAGGAAAATAGGCTTCACCAATAATCGGCGATCTTCTAATGTTAACGATTTACAGGAAAAGGTACTCGCTATCGTTATCATTTCAACTTGATCATTTTCAAACAATCGTCGTTGAACTTTTAACGATCAACGACGATAGCGTAGAATAACGTTGACAGGAAAACAGGCTTTAACACCGTGCACTGTGATGTAGCACAGAGTCTGTTGACAATTTACAATGAGTTTATTACCTTAATTATTTTCTATTATAAAACATTACTTCCTAAAATTACTAAATCTAACCCTCTAAATAGTCTCCCTTAACTATTAAAAAATTTAAAAATTTAAAAAAAAATGCATGTCCTTGGTAGATCTTGAACCGAGGGCTCCAGTGTGCAACGTTAAAGCGTTTGCCACTAGACCAAACAGGTTGGCAAATGCTGTTTGTGTTTACTCTATATAGTGCCCTCTATAATATATGTACGTTAAAAGTATAGCATTTATGCAGACAGCATCATACACTTTATATAGTTATATCAGGGAAGAGTAATTTAACTCTTCCCTGGTTATATAGATACATACCTATTGACAGTAGCAGAATCGGGAACTGTTGGCAATAATGAGCCGCATGTAGATGAAATTATTATTTCTGAGGATCATGTTAGAACATTACTCAGGAATATAAATGTAAATAAGAGTTCTGATCCCGATGGTACTAAGGGCAGAACATTGAATTCGTGTGCGGATCAGCTCAGTGGAAGTCCTTCGGTACCTCTTCCAGACCTCTCTAAACCAGTGTGTAGTTCCTAATCTTTCGATTATAAAACCTATTCCTAAACAGACTGTCAACTGAACAACTGAATGATCTGCGCCTATTGCCTATCTCTTGTTATGAAAATAATAAAAGATAGTTAAAACCTACATCATGTCTGTTGTAGAGTCTAAACTCGATCCACTGCAGTTTGCATACAGGTCTGGAAGAGGTTTGAGGATGCCAAGCTTGTATTAAACACATTGTACAAGCATCTTGAACTGCCTCGATCTCACGCTAGAATGCTATACGCCGATTTCTCTTCTGCCTTCAATACCATGCACCCTTATATTTTAGCAAACAAATTAATTTCAAATTTTGGTTTTCAACGTGATTTTGTATTATGGATTATAAGTTTTTTTACGAACAGGTGTCATAGGGTCTTAATTAACCAAAGACACCCGAATGTACCTATGACAAGTATTGGATCTTCCCAGGGTTGCGTCCTCTCTCCTCTCCTGTATATTATATACACGGATGACTGTCGCAGCAAACAAGACAATAGTCATCTTGTCAAATTTGCTGACGACACTGTTTTGTTGTCTCTCCTTCAAAATTCACAGGACGGTCATGTTTCCGCTTTAGATGATTTTATCCAATTTTGTGGAAACTTCTACTTGGAAATCAATGTGACCAAAACCAAGGAGATAATTGTAGATTTTAGGAAGGAGAAAGAAGCAGCCCTCGGGTGGGTTTCCATCATAAATGACGAACCAGTCGATATTGTCCATTCCTTTAAATACCTAGGTACTATATTTGAGGACAATCTCGGCTGGGAATTAAATACAGAGGCAATAGTAAAGAAAGGACACCAGAGACTTTTTCTGTTAAGGAAGCTGAACAATTTTAATGTCGATAAAGTAATTTTTAGGGGTTTTTATAATTCCTTTATTGAGAACGTTTTAACTTTTTCCTTTATAATGCTGGTTTTTTAGTCTTAGGGTCAAAAAGAGAAACTCACTACAAAGAATTGTAAGTTCTAAATTAATAGGTTGTAGCTTATCTTCTTTCTGTGACATGCAAACTCTAGAAAAAAAGTAGAGCTATTCTAAAAATGTTAACCATGCCTACTTGTTCAGTGATTTCGAGCTCATGCCTCATGGGCGTCGCTTTCGATGCCCGTCATGCCCGTCAAACTGGAAAAGGAATTTGCCAGTGGCCATCCGACTCTTAAATTCTTGAACTTTGACTCTTGTTTATTGTACTGTGCATTGTAATATTTTGTATATTTTGTAAGATCATTTTAATCCAGACCTTTTATTTGAATTGCCCCGTGTGGGATGATTAAAGAATTCAACAACCAACGTAACAAACTCCATTAACCACCAACGTAACAGTTAAAAAAAGGCTAAGAAATCTTAGACTTTAAAAACCATCATATTTTTTGTTAAGAAAGTTGACAATTTTCAAGTTCAGTTATGTTTTTCTGTTTTCCCACCAGTCTCTTTCATTTTTCCCATCATTTCATTCATTCTACTACAACCATTTTTTATCCTGTTACTTTCCTGTACTGGTATATGGCGGATACATTACTGTAAGTCCATTTGGAAGTTACAGTATATCCTTTCTTTTTACAAGTCGTATTTGACAACCTTCTCGTCGGTATGGTACCCGCTGTAAAGCCTGTTTTCCTGTCGACGTTATTTGACGCTATCATCGTTGATCGTTAACAGTTCAACGACGATCGTTTGAAAACGATCAAGTTGAAATGATAACGATAGCGAGTAATCGTTAACATTTCAATGTTTACGTAGAAGATTGCCGATTTTTATTAACGATAGCGTCGACTAACGTCGACAGGAAAACAGGCTTAAGTAGCTAGTATTGCGACTAGTGAAACTGATGTGGAAAGGGCTACGGAAGAACAGGAACCAGTAGAAGGTATCTAGCGCATGGCTCACCGGAGTGTGGACACGCCCTGGCCTTGTATCAATTCCTGTCCCACCTACTGTATGGGCAAATAGGCCCGCATATGGATAAAATAAGCCCACATATGGGTAAAAAAGGCACACCTATGGGTCATTAGCACCCACTGCCTTAAGGATTAGGCTAGGTAAAGCTAAAGGCTAAGGGAGTTAACCCCAACAGAAAACTGAAACAGGATCGCATCATCCTGCTATTGACGTCAACTAATGATAGCAAATCAATGCTGAACCAACCCTGTACCAAATGTATAGCATTGCTCTCCTTTGGAATTCTCAGTAAAGTCAGAGAGAGGACTCGTGGCGCTTGGGTAACCCATGGATTCTTAACATCACCCAGGCAAACACACACCGGAAAAGAAAACTCTGGCATCTGAGGATGGAAACAAATCGAGAAGTAATTGTTACGAGTTATAAGTCTAGATTGTATTGGCGTGACATTTGGACGCAACGAATTATTTCTGACGGTAGGAGGGGTTATTTAATTCCAGTGATTAGTTACCGCCTGCCTCAAGCTGAGCAGCCCTTGGCCAATTAGGTACTGATCCGTCATAGTCTGCCTTCTCTGATTGGGTGGTTAGAGATTAGAGCCTGCAAACTTGACAAGTAGACCGCACTATAACACTGAATGCTGAACTGAGAAAAACATCGATAATCGATCAAGAATTACAGCGATTAAATATCGACATAGCAGCACTCCAGGAAACCAGAATTCCTGGCTTAGGTTCAATTGCAGAAAAGAACTATAGGTCTACCCTTTTCTGGAAAGGTGAAAATAATGGAGAGAAACGAGTAGATATATCCTGCCATTTATAGAACTACCTACTGATGGAAATGAACGGACGATCTCGAACCTTCACACCAATCTTGGAGTCGTTAGCCTAATTAATATCTATGCTCCGACTATGCAAGCTCCGACGGAAGTAATTGGTGGGTTCTATACTCAATTAGATCAAGCTGTCATGAAGATCCTGAAAAATGAACAACTACTTATCTTTGGAGATTTCAATGCACGTGTTGGGGCAGATTTTCTGTCTTGTCCCCTCACAAAGGATGTTTTGGTGTTGGGAAATTAAACAGTAATGGACGTAGACTCCTTGAATTCACTGCACATCTAACGCCGGTAAAAAGGACAAACAGCATAGATTTCAGTCTGAGTTCCAGAAAAAATTACTAAACACAAAAAACACAGACAATGTTAACCATCAATGGCAAAACATCAGCAAGGCCATACACATTACAGCAATTCTATCTTTTGGGAAACAAAACCCCAATTTTAAAGGTACGAAGATTCTGCCACTGTGCTAAATCCGCTTCGAGAAATCAAAAGACAAGCATTCCTTCGCAACAAATATCATCCTCCTACCAGAGGATAAATAATAGTGTTAATTTTAACTAAATTTATTTATTTTTTAGTCGCGTGCAAAGCCACTCTACAGCTCACTATGTCGGTCGGTTGGTCGGTAAACACTAACGTGAGCATGCGACTGCAGCCATGTATATGGCCTCGTTTATATCATACTGACAACGTTGGTGTGTCTATCCTTCAATGTGTTGATCTTTAGACGTATGGTGTGTTGATTTACAGCTGAAAATGTAAATTTCAATCTTAAAACTTCAGCTTATTTTAAATTATCTGTCTTAGTCCGACGGGCAATAAATGTTGTATCCGTAAGACACACATTGTATTCCGTATGGAAACCTTATTGTGATGAAGCCGTTCCATTTCCATTTGTATATGTCTGTCCAAATACTTTAAACTTCAATGGCTGGACACTGTTTGATAGAGAATAGACAAACACAAACGGACGGAAACTGAAGTTTAAAAAAAAAGATTTTTAACTTCATGAATTTTCTACTGTTGTTACGTTAGTCTGTTGTTTTGTTAAGCATGGTTAATGAAGTTTGTTACGTTAAGCAGGGAGATTTTATTTTTATTTTACATCTCCCTGCGTTAAGTTACGTTATTAACCTGTTGTTTAAAAACTGTTGTTACGTTGGTGGTTAATGAAGTTGGTTACGTTAGTGGTTAAACTGTTGTTACCTTAATGGTTGATTGTTATTATTATGGGGCATGTTTATAGTCTGATGGGAGTGCAACTCTCTCAACGTTGACAGGAAAGAAATGTGATGGTAATTATTTATAATCACACGTTTTTAACCGGTTGTTTTGTTTTTTTTTGTTTTTTGTTTTTTTTGTTTGTAGCGAAAACAGAACCTAATAAGAGCCCACATTTAAAAATGCATGACCTCCACTATAACGATACGGTAATAATGTATACAAAAAATATAAATAATTATGACGACAATTTTTGTTTACAATTACACAACCGTAACTGTTAATTCAAACAAACTTCTATTATTTAGGCTCTCTTATTTGTGAAAAACGGAAGGAGATTACAAGGTCAAATGTACAAAAGAAGTTGATATGGTTGAATAATCAGATCACGCTCATGAATGATATTCAATTGACTCTTTGCACGAACTTCGTTGACATTAGCATTGCTGCCGCTCCAGTCACTTGATAATACCAGAGAGTTGCAACTCCCTGATAATACTGTAGAATTAAATTGTTCTACTAAAGCTAAAGATGGCTTTCCATTATCTCAACCTAGTCGTGCCGTAGTATTGTTTTGCAAATATAACAAGATACCCTACCATGAGAAAGTCATCGACTTGGCAAAAGGTATGCTTTTTTATTTTAGTCACTGTTAAAATATACTGTTGCTTTAAACGTATCCGGACAACTACCCCTAGACAATTACCACCCGAACAACTACCACCCGAACAATTACCCCCATAGGACAACTACCCCTAGACAATTACCACCCGGACAATTACCACCCGGACAATTACCCCCATAGGACAACTACCCTATAGGACAATTACCCATAGGACAAGTACCACCCGGACAATTACCACCCGGACAATTACCCCCATAGGACAACTACCACCCGGACAATTACCCATAGGACAAGTACCACCCGGACAATTACCCATATGACAACTACCACCCGGACAATTACCCATAGGACAACTACCCTATAGGACAATTACCCATAGGACAACTACCACCCGGACAATTACCCCCATAGGACAACTACCCCCCCCCCCCCCCACCCATGTATGCTGCCTTGGCAAGTGAAACATATTTTTTAGAAACAGCACTCTAATAGATCACATTCCAAGTTATCGTAGCATTTCTCAGCTCAAAAAGAAAAAATGAGTTGACGGCACGTATGTCCACCTTAAAAATCCTGAATCAGGGTGATGACGGAGAGGGGAAAAAATAAGAACCCCTTCACTTTGCGTCCAAGACCAAGACCTCCTCACCTCTATTATGAATACACATGTGCACATGAAATAGTTATATGGAGTTTCTAAAAATACCCAGACAAATTTGCTTAATCATGCTTGAGTCAGTGATTTTCATTTATTCATAGGAACAAGGTTTACAATGAAAACCCTATAGTATGCCTGGTTTGATAATCAGGTCTACAAATATTATAGGTCTAATTATCGATGTTACAGGTCCCTTTGCTGTGGTTTTTAATAATAGTCAACATTTCAGAGCCACTAAATATTTGTTATCTCAAGGATAATCAAAATTGCGGAAAGAATCAGCAAAAAGAATATTGTAATTTTAAACATTCATTTCATTATATAATTATTCATACATTTACTACAATACTCCAATTATGTAGGTTGTCCAGAATATAATTCTTCGTGATTTAAGGTCCGGTTATACTACGAAAGATAACGAACGACGATAATATATAAAACAAAGATATTTATTTTAAAAATAAAATTAGAAAATTTTCGAAACTATAACACTTATGCTGCTGTCTTTGGCCTAAAATAAGATTTTTTTTTTAATCAAATGAAAATGACGTCATGATCAATAAGAACAATAAAATTGTGATATCGTCACGATAGTATTGCTATTACAAATCATGACGTCATTTAATTGAACGAAAATAGAAAAATAGCAAAATGTATATTTACCTTTGTAATCGTCCTAGTACAATGAGCCTTTATTGACTGAATGTAGTCCACTGTCTTAAAAGTTGTTTAATTATTTTCAAAAATTGTATTAGACATTTTGTATATACTGTAGAAAATAATAACGTATAATGTTGTTTGACAGGTGAGCATAGAATGCCGGAATACACTGCAATCCAGCCAGCTCAGTCAGTACCAGCAATTAAAGATGGTGATTTCACACTTGGAGAAAGGTATGCCTTACTCCCCTTGTCCAACCTTGTAGGCTACATTGTAAAGAATAAAGCAAGTGTGAAGAAGTTTTTTTTTTTAATTTTATGGATCATTTTCTCCAATATCCCCTAATTGCAGGTGATACAACACAGAAATTACAAGTTGACAACATAGTGTTTACTAACGAACACTTTCCCATATCTATAGGCCTAAACATTTTAAACTTGGTAACGACAGTCTATAAATAATAAGGCCCTTTTGAATTCTGGTTTGTTTCTTTGTAGTACTGCAATAGTGAGATATCTGGCGGCAAAATACAACGTAGCAGATCATTGGTATCCTAAAAATATTGAGACTCGGGCTGAGATTGATGCCTACTTAGCCTGGCAGCATACAGGTATTAGGAAAGCGGGAATTAACGTCATGGTGAATGAGGTAAATAACAATGTAATGTTTCATTTCAATGTTATGCTGCTAATGTGTGGTATGAAGAACTAACATTACGGTCATATGACTAAATTCGGGAAGATGACGTAATTAAAGGGAAAATGGGCTGGAATAAGGCGAAACCTAAGTCAGTGTCCTAAACGTTATTATTTTTCATAAATATTGTTACTCAAAAACTACAGTCATATCCGAGTTTTTAGATCTAGAAAAGCCAGATATCCGAGTTTTTCAGATGTATCAAAAAAGATATCCGACTTTTGTAGATCTAAAGAAGATATCTGAGTTTTTATAAGAAGAAGAAATCTCTAGAAAAGTTAGATATCCGATATCATAATTTAAAAGTAAAGTTTAAAACATACATAACTCATGCAACCATAAAAAACGCTTGTTACAAAAACGACGGCTAGATCAATGAGATATACGGGAGCAACTTAAAACCTACACAACCAGTCAAAATAAGACCACTGTTATATTTGTATACAGATATTTGTTCCAAAACGTACCGGGAAACCAAAAGATCAGGAGGCAGTCGACAAGTTTGTCAAAGAAGCTGAAGAGTCCATCGGCAAGATAAATAGGTTATTTCTCAAAGGAAAACGGTTCTTGTGTGGAGACGAGATATCTGTTGCTGACTTGTTTGCTATTTGTGAGGTAATCACTAGATTTAAAAGAAATTTAGGTTGTGGTTAATATTTTGGTTTGGCATGCGCAGAATCAGATAATGTGCATGTTACCTCAATACAAAAATAAGTAATTCGAAATTATGATCATTTTCCTCCATAGTTGTACATAATGTACCATACATTCCACTGTCTGAATCAAGTATCGTTCATTTAATGTAGGCCACTATGTAATTTCGTGTCATTTTTTTGTTAAAAGCAAAATTCCAGCTGATTTAGTATCTTTAGGATGTAAAGTAATGAAAAAAATATGTTGCCATTTTTTTAAAAAAGCTTAAGGGTGTCAAATCCAAGATGGCCGCCAATACGTAAAATATCCAATAAATGTACCATATTGGACAAAGTAACACCCTTTATGAATAATATTTTAAGTTCATATGGGTTCTCTGCTATATAAGAATTATTATAAACCTATATTCATTAGTATTCTGACATTTTGAATTTCAAAATGGCCGCCATTTTTTTTAAATGGATTAAATTTCTTATTAAAACATGTGCAAGTTATGACGTTGATTGAAATCACATAAAATGACAGGCCTATGACAACAACATTGGTGATTAACACAAAATGGCGGCCATTTTGAATTTCAAAATGGCCACCATTTTTTAAAAAATGGGTTAAATTTCTTATTAAAACATGTGTAAGTTAAATAAAATTAGATTGAAATACACAAAATGATATGCTTATGACAACAACATGATGATTAACACAAAATGTTGACCATCAGGAGGTCTGAACAGTACACTTCTTCAAATTAAAACATCTCATAAACTTCTTCAGTTAAATGACAACTAACTCTGCCAAAGTCCTTCAATGAAATATTTCTAATCTTGAATGCGATACAGTAAATTGACCTTCCTTCGTTTTCTACTACTGTATCCATCAAACTTCCACAGACTGATCTGCGATCCCAACAAGCTTGTTCAGAAACAAATTGGCAAAAGTACTGAAATACATCATTTCACCGCCAAATAATCTCTATAGGAGTCCTCTTTTACTTTAATAAGTTTGTCACCTGTATTCACCGTCATATATATTTTTTGCCAATATTCATCTTTTTCTTAGGATCCCATATAGACAGTTTGCCTTCTACAAGACTTTTACTAATCCCTCAAACATTTTCTGTCCAATTTCATCATGCCATGGCCAACAAACACCTTTGTGCAAATTGCAGCATTCTTCATTAATCGGGATATCATCTCTCTTTAAATGTTGGCTTTCAAACTCATCAACTAGCTTTGCCAGCTCTGATGAAATCATTAATTTGTGTTATTCCAATGATACCACGCTCAATGACCCTGATCAATTGATGTAAACCCAGCAAGTCCCACACATACATGTCCTCTCATAAACTCCAATATCTGTAATTTGTTTCAGTAATCTGTTGAAATTGATACAGCGGAAGTAACCGGTCGTAGTTCAGGTGGTCATGAGCGAAGAAA
This sequence comes from Antedon bifida, assembly GCF_963402885.1. Taxonomy (NCBI): domain Eukaryota; kingdom Metazoa; phylum Echinodermata; class Crinoidea; order Comatulida; family Antedonidae; genus Antedon; species Antedon bifida. Next base: position 14,311,200 of record NC_136227.1, read on the forward strand.
TATTTGATAAAAGGATGTGTACTTTTCATGTGTGCAGATATCGTTTTCTTGTGTCTCGGACATATATAGGAATATAGTTTAACCACATCATTTAGATTTCGTAGACTCTCTGTATCCAAGTTAATATCTTTATGATCAGCCTCTTTCAAACAAAATGATACTTCACTTAGAATCTCTTTCTCTGTCTGCATTTGTAGAAGCAAGTTGTAGAGAGAAAGCAGAATTAGTGTGCTTCTGTCCTTCCTTCGTTTTCTACTACTGTATCCATCAAACTTCCACAGACTGATCTGCGATCCCAACAAGCTTGTTCAGAAACAAATTGGCAAAAGTACTGCAATACCTCATTTCACCGCCAAATAATCTCTATAGGAGTCCTCTTTTACTTTGATAAGTTTGTCACCTGTATTCACCGTCATATATATTTTTTGCCAATATTCATCTTTTTCTTGGTATCCCATATAGACAGTTTGCCTTCTACAAGACTTTTACTAATGCCTCAAACATTTTCTGTCCAATTTCATCATGCCATGGCCAACAAACACCTTTGTGCGAATTGCAGCATTCTTCATTAATCGGGATATCATCTCTAAGATGTTTTCCATCTAAGATATTTGTGTCACTGGTTGTATAGGTAATACAAGTTCAGTTTCAACAAAAGCACTGGCCTCAACACTATTTTCACAATGCTACAGTCCAAAAGTCATGTAGTTTACCGGGTCGACATAATAATTGCTTCTTGATGTCATCTCTGTCCACCTCCACTCATCTCAGGCAAGAGTCATCACCAGGCATTTTTGTCTTTCCCTAGTACATGAGTTTTTATACCACAACCATGTGCACTCATCAAACCAGTGTATAATGGTGGTCTATCTGTAGGGGTATATATCTAATGAAATCGGTTGAGATTGTAGAAGATGAGAAGTAGGAGTTAATGCTGCCTATGAATAACCTTGTGAATGAGCTGTATCTTTATTTCCTTCAAGCTTCTGCCAAAAGTTGACAGGTTGAAAACTTACCAACCATACTGGTGACTATGGCCCTGAAGGACATTGAATTACATAGCAATAACGCATTTATTATTTAACATCATATTTATACAGGATTTCACAATAAGGTATAAATGCACTTGTTTTATATTGTGGTCCTGTCTCCTGTCAAGTTTCAGTTTCATGAAAAGAAATGAGATCTGTAATTTAGACTCTATATATAAATTATGGTTAATTCTGACATAGGCGAGCACAATGGAAAAACTTTGGAACAAATCTCTGCCTTGGATACCTACCTGAACTATCTCAGATGTACCGCGAAATGTAAATTTAATAACAGTTTTTACTATTACGATATTGTTCCATATTTCTATCTTAGGAATATATTATAAAGAGTTTTAAAACAAAATTTCTGATTTCATCGGTAGATTTTCAACTCAATTTCAATTGTACGCGGTCAAAGTAATTTCCGGGTTCACGATGAGTTCACAGGTTCACCTTGCAACTACACAATTATACTATTTGTAATAGAATTCATCACACTGTTAACTACAATTTACCAAGCATTTGTTATTATTTTTTACCACTTTTCATATATATTAGAAGATTGCATTTGATCATAAATGTTACGATATTATTAAAACTAAAAAATCCCTCGAATAAGCATCTCCCTCAAATGAACTCTGCCTCCGCCCTATAAGGGCCCTACAAAACAATAAACACTATACTTTAAAATGTTATTAATCATCTAAGACACTGTGATACAGAGTAGGTTTAGTTTTTCGAATGTCAAGCATTTTCAATAATGGTAACCGACAGAAAACGTACAAAGAGAACGTCCTTCTAAAACCTTTTTACCCGAGTCATTATCATTCCGAGAACCATCGTTTACACTCCTAGCCCACCCTCTAGTTAGACGTAATTGTTGATGAATATTTGATATAAATTGGTAAGTTGTTCCATACTTTTGCAACTCCAAATTTGAACGATTAGTTAATTTAAGAGTCATAGTGGGTATTATATATCTGTTATATAGAGAACATTGACAACTTTAGACAGCCTTATATTTAGACAATCCTGTGAGAAGTGACAATTTTAGAACATTGTGTACCAACAACAATTTATGCACACATATTTAAAAAAAATTATTTAAAGAATTTAATTTTTAGTGGCGGCCATTTTGAAATCCAAGATGGCCGACAGATTATCGCTTTACATAGTTAAGACTGTATAATGGGTACAGTAATACCATCAAAACGGACTTGTTCCACATTCATAATTTGTATTATTGGTGATATTCTGATTTTTAATAGGGTTATTTGAATGCTGGCGGCCATCTTGAATTTGGTCCTTTAAATGTCTTTTGAAAAAATGGCAACATATTTTTTTTCATTCCTTATATTATCAAGATATGAAATAAAGTTAAAGTTTGCTTTTAACAAAAAATATACACGACATTCATATAAACGACATACCAGCCTACACTAATTAGGCTATTCATCAACCATCAATGGACAACCTTCCGACGGAGCTATAGTTCATTTTATACGATACATTCCCATTGTCCAAATCATCCTATCGCTCTTTATTCATCAACCATCAATGGACAACCTTCCGACGGAGCTATAGTTGATTTTATACGATACATTCCCATTGTCCAAATCATCCTATCGCTCTTTATTCATCAACCATCAATGGACAACCTTCCGACGGAGCTATAGTTCATTTTATACGATACATTCCCATTGTCCAAATCATCCTATCGCTCTTTATTCATCAACCATCAATGGACAACCTTCCGACGGAGCTATAGTTGATTTTATACGATACATTCCCATTGTCCAAATCATCCTATCGCTCTTTATTCATCAACCATCAATGGACAACCTTCCGACGGAGCTATAGTTTATTTTATACAATACATTCCCATTGTCCAAATCATCCAATTGCTCTTTATCCATAACCTATTAACGGACAACATTCCGACGGAGCTAGCTAATTTTATACGATACATTCCCATTGTCCAAATCATCCTATCGCTCTTTATTCATTAACCATCAACGGACAACCTTCCGACGGAGCTATAGTTGATTTTATACGATACATTCCCATTGTCCAAATCATCCTATCGCTCTTTATTCATCAACCATCAACGGACAACCTTCCGACGGAGCTATAGTTGATTTTATACGATACATTCCCATTGTCCAAATCATCCTATCGCTCTTTATTCATTAACCATCAACGGACAACCTTCCGACGGAGCTATAGTTGATTTTATACGATACATTCCCATTGTCCAAATCATCCTATCGCTCTTTATTCATCAACCATCAACGAACAACCTTCCGACGGAGCTATAGTTGATTTTATACGATATATTCCCATTGTCCAAATCATCCTATCGCTCATTATTCATTAACCATCAACGGACAACCTTCCGACGGAGCTATAGTAGTTGATTTTATACGATATATTCCCATTGTCCAAATCATCCTATCGCACTTTATTCATCAACGGACAACCTTCCGACGGAGCTATAGCTGATTTTATACGAGACATTCCCATTGTCCAAATCATCCTATCGCACTTTATTCATTAACCATCAACGGACAACCTTCCGACGGAGCTATAGTTGATTTTATACGATACATTCCCATTGTCCAAATCATCCTATCGCTCTTTATTCATTAACCATCAACGGACAACCTTCCGACGGAGCTATAGTTTATTTTATACGATATATTCCCATTGTCCAAATCATCCTATCGCTCTTTATTCATCAACCATCAACGGACAACCTTCCGACGGAGCTATAGTTGATTTTATACGATACATTCCCATTGTCCAAATCATCCTATCGCTCTTTATTCATTAACCATCAACGGACAACCTTCCGACGGAGCTATAGTTTATTTTATACAATACATTCCCATTGTCCAAATCATCCAATTGCTCTTTATCCATTACCTATTAACGGACAACATTCCGACGGAGCTAGCTGATTTTATACGATACATTCCCATTGTCCAAATCATCCTATCGCTCTTTATTCATTAACCATCAACGGACAACCTTCCGACGGAGCTATAGTTGATTTTATACGATACATTCCCATTGTCCAAATCATCCTATTGCTCTTTATTCATTAACCATCAACGGACAACCTTCCGACGGAGCTATAGTTGATTTTATACGATACATTCCCATTGTCCAAATCATCCTATCGCTCTTTATTCAACAACGGACAACCTTCCGACGGAGCTATAGTTGATTTTATACGATACATTCCCATTGTCCAAATCATCCTATCGCTCTTTATTCAACAACGGACAACCTTCTGAAGGAGCATGGTTTGATTTTATAAGATGCATTTTTGTCATATCATTGTTTATTCATCAACCCGAAACAATATATCGATTAAAAAAACGAAATTCTTGGAAATATTTGGAGTTTATGTTACATGATTAGTGCATGCATTAGTAAGAAAAAATTTCATTCGTTCCAATTAAAATATTTCATTATAGTATTATAGTATATTCCATTATAATAGTAGTATTTTTAAAATTCTTTCAGCTTGTTCAACCGTTGGCCTGTCCATCTGGTAAAGGTTTACTGAAGAACCAGCCGGAAATTGCTGACTGGATGAAACGTGTGGAAGACAAATTGAATCCAGATTACGATGAATTGAATAAACCACTGAAAGCAGTTTGCCAACAATGAACTAAATAGGCCTCTGTAAGAGATGGCCGTTTATGTTCTTTCTATCATTTTCCAACAACTAAAGTAGTTTAAGTTTCTTTCATTGTTGTTTATTAAACATTTCCAACAATATGTTACAATTAGTTCTTCTTTCGTTTTATTAAAACATTTTTCTAACAATTTTACAATTAGTTCTTTATTTTCGTTTGTTTATTAAAACATTTTCCATCAACAATATATTAATTACTTTTTATAAATTATTAAACAATAATTAAGCTTATTTTCAAGGAGTTTTTTGCACAAGTGCCACTAGTTTGGAACCAGCTTTCACTCCATACCCGTCAATGTAAATCTCTTAAGTAAATCAAGTAACTTCTAAAATCTCACCTTTTTAATAATTCTTGTTGGTCTTTTAGCGCTGTAAAACATCAGTAAATAGCGCTTTATAAAAGTTTATTATTCTTTTAAATATATAATATATATTTATAATAATATACTAATGTATATACAGTACTATAATAGTTCTCTTTAATGGAGACTATGTTTTCCCATATTCTATCTCCTCCTAAACCTCACAGTCGACACACTTTTTCAAACAAAAAACGCTTCAAACCAATGTCTCTGCTACATCTTTATGCCTTAACCATTCTTGACATCCTTACATGTCACATAGTTAGGTCGCAGAGAGGTCATAATTACACATGTCCATTGGAAGAATCTTGTAAATATATTATTTGAGTTGTAAAATTTTTGACCTATGCATTATAAAGTACAACAAACATCGACAGTTGTATTTTCTGGTTGAGTGAATCCATCTCCGAATCCAACAGTCTTAATAAGTTCAGGTTTATTATCACACATTGGACACACTTTATTCCTTATTTTGGAAGATCGCATCCAAATAATTAGATTGTACCGTTCACCATCTGCTACTGGAAGAGCACCGTGCATGTGTTGTCCTCGATGAATTAAACCATACGTTGGCTTGTGGCAATATTCAGTACGCTGTGGTTCTTCTATTCCTCGTTGCTGTTAAAAACAACACAAAATTAACAAACCTGCTATGTTGCTATATAAAAGACAACCATGTCAATTCAACAGAGGTATACAAAAGCCAAAATGGAAGCCTAGTGTGCAATATTTTATATGACTAATGTTAGACTGGCTTTAGACTGCCACCAGGAAATGACATTAAGAACATCTTGTCTTGAGTCCTTATCATGTGTATGAACAGAAAAGTTCAGGTACTCAAAACAAGCATCTGAGGGTGGTTGGGAGAATATATACAATATGATTGTCACCAATATAGCTACATTTTACATTATTCGGGTCATAATAACAAAATTGTATTCGGGTCATAAAAACAAAATTGTATCGGTCATAATAACAAAATTGTATCGGTCATAATAACAAAATTGTATCGGTCATAATAACAAAATTGTATCGGTCATAATAAAAAAATTGTATTCGGGTCATAATAAAAAAATTGTATCGGTCATAATGAAAAAATTGTATCGGTCATAATAACAAAATTGTATCGGTCATAATAACAAAATTGTATCGGTCATAATAACAAAATTGTATTCGGGTCATAATAACAAAATTGTATTCGGGTCATAAAAACAAAATTGTATCGGTCATAATAACAAAATTGTATCGGTCATAATAACAAAATTGTATCGGTCATAATAACAAAATTGTATTCGGGTCATAATAACAAAATTGTATCGGTCATAATAACAAAATTGTATCGGTCATAATAAAAAAATCATATTGGTCATAAAGTATTACTTAAAATAGAATGTAAACCATTTAATTATGGTGTTCAGTGCCAAAATTATACAAATCGTTGCTTTGTTTTTTATAACCGGATACATTCAGGCATTGTTTTTACTTACATGACGCATGCCTCCAAAATACAATGAGCCCTCAGTGAAATCACTTGTAAGTGATATATTAAGAGTGACCTCTGCATTATCATAATGATAGTTAAGATCCAAATCTTCTCCAATCTTGTACTTTACAACAAAAGCTTTGTGAGAGTCTAACAAGTCTCCACCACAGTCTGGATACAAGAGCCTAGCGAGTGGAGTTATGTAATTCTGACGTAAAGGTGTGATGAAGTAGTCATCAAATCCCAATTCATTCATTAATACCTACAACAAAATACATTTTGAGAATTTTAAGCAGGTCTATGCTTTACTAATAGTAGTGGCTTTTATTTTATTTTTATTTATTTTCAATCCTTCTACATAACAAAGAAATCAAATAAATTATTTAAAAACAAAATCAATATCAAGAAGTGATAAAATACAGTAAAAATCACAATGCTTGGTCAATTGTAGATCATGGAAATCAATGAATTCTACTACATATTATACAAATGTGTTATAATACAATATTGTGTGTAATGCATGTGGTGGCATTTATTTGAGGAAAAAAGTAAAGGTTATGGGCTGTTTATGAGAGGGCATTTATACCAAATGATGTTGTATGGGGTAGGGGGAGTTAATTTGAGGTGGGGGTTTGAGTAGTTTATGCAAAGCAGGGCATTTATGGTAACCACACTTACACCATAATTGTTCATTGTATTTGGTCTTCCTTTTGGTAAATCTGTGTTTTCAAAATGTTCTATTTCTTCTTTAAATGAATTACAAAACTCTTCAGTAAAAATTGGAAAAGAGTAAATACGCTCTCCTACATAAAAAAAACAGTTAAATGTGAAACATGAAACGTAATTACAGTAAATATGCAAGTTTTTGAATGCCATTTTGAGTTATAGAACTTCCATGGTTCACAAAATAACAATGCAAAAACATGTAATTTTACCATTTTCTGGGTGCTTGACTTTCCTTTAATGTGTTTGAAATATGCCTTTTTGTCAAATAGTTTTAATCATATAGGAAAGCCTACTATACTAGTGTGGAGCTTTGATTTTTATCTTTTTCGATTACTGTTCAATGGCAGAATGAGCTTCACAATGTACAGTTATTATATGGCAATCAGAGAATCTTTTACTAACTTTTTATAGAATTTGATTACAATAGGTCAACTATCAACAAACCTTTTTCAGTACTTATAATGTAGGCTGGTATGTCGTTTATATGAATGTCGTGTATATTTTTTGTTAAAAGCAAACTTTGACTTTATTTCATATCTTGATAATATAAGGAATGAAAAAAAATATGTTGCCATTTTTTCTAAAGAAATTTAAAGGACCAAATTCAAGATGGCCGCCAATACTCAAATAACCCTATTTAAAACCAGAATATCACCAATAACACAAATTATGAATGTGGAACAAGTCCGTTTTGATGGTATTACACATTATACAATCTTAACTATGTATAGCGATAATCTGTCGGCCATCTTGGATTTCAAAATGGCCGCCACTAAAAAATAAATAATTTTTGTTGTTTCAACACAATGTTCTAAAATAGTCACTTCTCATAGGATTGTCTAAATATAAGGCTGTCTAAAGTTGTCAATGTTCTCTATATAATACCCCTACTATGACCCTTGAATTACCTAATCGTTCAAAGTTGGAGTTGCAAAAGTATGGAACAACTTACATTGATATCAAATATTCAGCAACAATTAATTCTAAATCTAAATTATAGATCTCATTTCTTTTCATAAAAGTGAAACTTGTATTTCAATGTTTGTATCTCAGACAGGACCACAATATAAAACAAGTGTATTTATACCTTACTGGCAATTATACCCGCCACAGGGCGGCTTTCTAAATTAGTTTAAAGCCTTCTCAGACCCCAGTGTCCCTATACCCGCCAACCTCCACCCCCCTTCAATAACATCCCACACTCTTTTTTAAAAACAAATTCTTCCCAGGACAAATGTCAATTCAACTTTAGGGTTAGGGGTATACATAGCTATGATAGGCCTATGTTTTAAGTACGTTGTAAACTGTGTAAATGAATAGGTGTCATATTGGCTGATATATATAATTTAGATACTGCGGCCTCCAGCCTTCTTTCTCCTATCACCATCCCAGCCACAAAAACAAACTCCTCCCATGGACAGTTCAAATGTAGTAACTTTTCCTAGTACAATTCCAATCATGTTATACTTCATTACGCCAGTATTTCCGCCCCTCTTCCTCCCTCCCAACACATCCCAGATACTGGGTGATTGTGTTTAAGACGTTTCCAGTACAAATTATGTTAGCCATCACTACCAACTCATAATCCCTCAGTGCCTGTTTTCAGATGTAGTTTAAAACATTCCCAGTACAGTTTCGGTCTTGGTGACAGGCATACATCCCCACCCCCTTTCCAGGGCTAATTAAAATACTTTATAACAATTTCCTACCACACAGTTCTGGTCAATTTGATAGCTTACTACCCCTAGCCTAAGCAAAATTAAATTCCCGGTACAATTGCGGTCATTTTGATACCTCATATGCATGGTTACGTGCTGAAACAGAACTAACATCGAAAGTGAGGAAAAGTGGGCCATTTTGACCACATTTTGGCCCCTAATGCTTGGTTCCCACTAGAGACGCAACAAAACGACGTAACGCAACGTAAGGGATTTGACCAATCACAAGCGATGGATTTATTTGACGGTCGCTTGTCATTGGTCAACTGGTTTGCGTTGCGTCTACGTCCTTGCATTGCGTCCTAGTGGGAACCAAGCTTAACTTAGATCCTAGATGGCGGATAATGTTCAAATTAGAACTTTCCCGGTACAATTCTGGTCATTTTGATACCCAATATGTAAGGTTATGTGCAGTAACAAATATTTGTATAACGCACAAACAAACAAACGTACAAACTCTCTAACTTATAATATAGATTGTGAAATCCTGTATAAATATGGTGTTCAATAATAAATGCGTTATTGCCATGTAATTCAATGTCTGAAACTTCAAGGCCATGGTCACCAGTATGGTTGGTAAGTTTTCAACCTGTCAACTTTTGGCAGAAGCTTGAAGAAAGATACAGCTCATTCACAAGCTTCATGGGCAGCATTAACTCCCACTTCTCATCTTCTACAATCTCAACCGATTTCATTAGATGTACCTTAAAGTTGACCACCATTATACACTGGTTTGATGAGTGCACATGGTTGTGGTATAAAAACTCATGTACTAGGGAAATACAAGATAATGCCTGGTGATGACTCTTGCCCGAGATGAGTGGAGGTGGACAGAGATGACATCAAGAAGCAATTATTTCGACCTGGTGAATTATATGGCTTTTAAACATGTAGCATTGTGAAAATAGTGTTGCGGCCAGTGCTTTTGTTGTATTGTATTACCTATACAACAGTGACACAAATATCTTAAAAACTCTGCTTTCTCTCTACAACTTCTGACACTTTTCTCGAAAAAATTCAGACAGAGAAAATGATTCTAAGTGACGTATCATTTTGTTTGAAAAACGCTGATCATAAAGATATTAACTTGAATACAGAGAGATGTGGTTAAACTATCCCTATATATGTCAGAGACACAAGACAACGATATCTGCACACATGGAAAGTACACATGCTTTTATAAAATATTTCTTTGCTCATGACCACCTGAACTATGGCCGGTTACTTCAGCTGTATCACTTTCAACAGATTACTGATATTGGAGTTTATGAGACGACATGTATGTGTGACAAAGGGAATTGCTGGATTTACATCAATTGATCAAGGTCATTGAGCATGGTATCATTGGAATAACACAAATTAATAATTTCATCAGAGCTGGCAAATCTAGTTGATGAGTTTGAAAGCCAACATTTAAAGAGAGATGATATCTTGATTAATGAAGAATGCTGCAAATCCCACAGAGGTGTTTGTTGGCCATGGCATGATGACATTGGACAGAAAATGTTTGAGGCATTGGTAAAAGTTTTGTAGAAGGCAAACTATATGAGATCCTAAGAAAAGGATGAATATTGGCAAAAAATATATATGACGGTGAATACAGGTGACAAACTTATCAAAGTAAAAGAGGACTCCAATAGAGATTCTTTGTCGTATCACATAGTCAGCTGGTACAGTACTGTATATAAGAACGTATGAGCATTTGGGGGTGAACTGAGGTATTGATTGCAGTACTTTTGCCAATTTGTTTCTGAACAAGCTTGTTGGGATCACAGATCAGTCTGTTGAAGTTTGATGGATACAATAGTAGAGAACGAAGGAAGGTCAACTTACTATATTGCATGCATAATATATGCATTCAAGACAGCGCACTGATTAGAAATAATTATTTCATTTGGCAGAGTTAGTTAATCACCATGTTGTCATAGGCATATCATTTGTGTCATTTCAATCTAATTTAATTTAACTTACACACGTTTTAATAAGAAATTTAACCCTTTTTAAAAAAATGGCGGCCACCATTTTGTGTTAATAACCGTGTTGTTGTCATGGCCTATCATTTTATGTGATTTCAATCAACGTCATAACTTGCACATGTTTTAATAAGAAGTTTAATCCATTTTTTTAAAATGGCGGCCATTTTGAAATTCAAAATGTCAAAATACTAATGAATATAGGTTTATAATAATTTTTATATAGCAGATAACCCATATAGCATTAATTTAAACTTAAAATATTATTCATAATGGGTGTTACTTTGTCCAATATGGTACATTTATTGGATATTTTACGTATTGGCGGCCATCTTGGATTTGACACCCTTAAGCTTTTTAAAAAAAATGGCAACATATTTTTTTTATTACTTTACATCCTAAAGACACTAAATCAGCTGGAATTTTGCTTTTAACAAAAAAATGACACGAAATTACATAGTGGCCTACACTATTATGAGTTTTATCAAACTTTGCATTGATGCATTTTTCTGCTTGCTATGTTCAACCAACTCCAGAAATGTTAGGCTCAGAAATGAAATCTACAACAATTTTAACGAGAAAATATAATACCATAAAGAAGAAAAACTTTCCAACAATTTTAAATATTTTTAGTCAAGATATTTAACTAAAAATATAACTAAAGGGGGAAGTTGTTCTTGTCAGTTGTAGTGAGACAAGTAGTCAAGATAAACGTTTGTTGTAATAGTTGGTCTTTACAAAATCAGACATGCATTCATAGTTGTATTCCGTCAGCAAGGTGTAGTTAACAGGTAAAATATTCTTTTCATTTTTGTACTACTTAATTCCATACCTGTAGTTTGTATATCTCTTGATTGAGTGGTGTGTAATGTTTTAAAATTGTCTCTTTTCTCTTTAAATAATCTCGGCCAAGTAATTTTCTACGTTCTACTTCTGTTTTAACCTGAAATGAATTGTTAGTGAGATAACATGTGTTTAATGGTATGAAATAAAATAAAGAAAATATAGTTTTGCATTTGAAAGTCCCACTATGAGGAAAATTGTCTGCATGAGCCAAATTCTGTTTTATTCCTAGAAGAGTTTATTGACAATTCACATTTACTGATATATGTTTATAATATACTAATTATCACAACTTGTCTTCATTCATAACTTGTCTACGTTTCTTGTTTGTTACCATTATTCTGCTACACATATACAATTATTCTGCTACACATGTACCGTATTCTGCTACACATGTACAATTATTATACTACACAGGCACTGTATTCTGCTACACAGGTAATGTAATCTGCTACACAGGTACCGTATCCTGCTACACAGGTACCGTATTCTGCTACACAGGTACCGTATTCTGCTACACAGGTACTGTATTCTGCTACACAGGTACCGTATTCTGCTACACATGTACCATATTCTGCTACACAGGTACCGTATTCTGCTACACATGTACACTATTCTGCTACACAGGTACCGTATTCTGCTACACATGTACCATATTCTGCTACACAGGTACCGTATTCTGCTACACAGGTACCATATTCTGCTACACAGGTACCATATTCTGCTACACAGGTACCGTATTCTGCTACACAGGTACCGTATTCTGCTACACAGGTAACGTATTCTGCTACACATGTACACTATTCTGCTACACAGGTACCGTATTCTGCTACACATGTACCATATTCTGCTACACAGGTACCGTATTCTGCTACACAGGTACCGTATTCTGCTACACAGGTACCGTATTCTGCTACACAGGTACCGTATTCTGCTACACATGTACACTATTCTGCTACACAGGTACCGTATTCTGCTACACATGTACCATATTCTGCTACACAGGTACCATATTCTGCTACACAGGTACCGTATTCTGCTACACAGGTACCGTATTCTGCTACACATGTACACTATTCTGCTACACAGGTACCGTATTCTGCTACACATGTACCATATTCTGCTGCACAGGTACCGTATTCTGCTACACAGGTACCGTATTCTGCTACACATGTACACTATTCTGCTACACAGGTACCGTATTCTGCTACACATGTACCATATTCTGCTACACAGGTACCATATTCTGCTACACAGGTACCGTATTCTGCTACACAGGTACCGTATTCTGCTACACATGTACACTATTCTGCTACACAGGTACCGTATTCTGCTACACATGTACCGTATTCTGCTACACATGTACCGTATTCTGCTGCACATGTACCATATTCTGCTACACATGTACCGTATTCTGCTGCACATGTACCGTATTCTGCTGCACAGGTACCGTATTCTGCTGCACAGGTACCGTATTCTGCTACACAGGTACTGTATTCTGCTACATATGTACCGTATTCTGCTACACATGTACCATATTCTGTTGCACAGGTACCGTATTCTGCTACACATGTACACTATTCTGCTACACATGTACTATATTCTGCTACACATGTACCGTATTCTGCTACACATGTACCGTATTCTGCTACACATGTACCATATTCTGCTGCACAGGTACCGTATTCTGCTACACATGTACTATATTCTGCTACACATGTACCGTATTCTGCTGCACATGTACCGTATTCTGCTACACATGAACTGTATTTTGCTACTTGTACCATTATCAGCCAGATAACTTAACATAATTACATAAATTAAAACATCAATTACTTACGACTCTCAGAACGTCTGTGAATCCTTCTTCATTGTCACACCCTTTGTTTTTAAGAATCTACAAAATAATACAAACAATTCACATTTTATTATTAATATTATATGTACTATACAGTAGCTCCAATTTGAAGCTTGTTTCTCTCCATTTCCCATTCACATTTAAATTACATACCATATATGTACTCACTCAGTGTTTCAACGGAGCACTTACGGAAACTACTACCATCATAATGTATAATTTGTTAATTTTGACCTGTGCATGTAAATTATAAAAATACTGCATACCCTAGACTAAAGGCCTAGGTCTAGGGTAGGGTTAGTTTAGACAGGCCTACTAGTTCTACTTAACTAGGCTCTGCTGTCTAGGCCTAGTAGCCTAAGTGTCTAGTTAAAAAGAAGATTTGGTAGCAACAGGTTTTACCGGTTTCCAAATATCAGCAAATATTTTATCATCTATATACGTCACATGCAGTTTAAACTTAGGTAAAAATATGTTATGGGTGTAGTAACAGCTACAAACATAGAAGCTCTTTCTATCATCAAGACTCATTATATTTTCTAGGCCTACGTAACTGTATGCTTACTGTTCTGTAGCAAGCTTGGCTTCTATCTTGTTGATTGATTGATCGCAAAAATCATAACAAAAAAACATGTGTAATTATAGCTGTTGTTTATTTTAAGGTCATCGAGTCATAACAGAGAGGGCGGTACACAGCGGTTTTTTTCAGAGCCATATTGAGAGAGTTACGACTTCGAATGGATTAGAAGCCATGTTTGTGTCCAACTATTCCTATGTAGCGTATGGAGTTGAGTCTTTTGTTTTGAAAATGTATAACGTTCAAAAGGCTTTAATTATCGAATTTAATATCAAAACAATCAATTTGATTAAAGGTTTTTGTTAAAATAATAAAAAAATTATAAAGTTACTGCGAACATGATTTAAAACAACAAAAATAGCAATTTCGGAACGGCTCTGGTTGTGCGCTCCATGCACGCTCTACGCGTGCGCGTTTAGTTTGTACAGCGATTCTCTATAGTAATGCATTGTTTTTACATTTTGTTGTTTAAAATCATGTTCGCAGTAACTTTATGATTTCGTTATTATCTTACCAAAAACCTTTAAACAAATTGATTGTTTTGATATTAAATTCGATTTTTAAAGCCTTGTGAATGTTATACAATTTTTAAGCAAATGACTCGACTCCATACGCTACATAGGCATAGTTGGACACAAACATGGCCGGCGTGCACACCACGTGACTTTCTAAAATCTGTGAACGCAATGCCGTAACTCTCTCTATATATGGCTCTGGTTTTTTTATTTTTTTATTAGGAGGAGCTGAGGCTACTTTAAGCCTATTTTCCACTAGGCGAATTTTTTCGCGCGAATCGAAAGCGTCATGCTATGCGCATGCGTATTCGAGTTTCTGTCTGTCATACTCCCTTCTTCGACGAATTCTAGTTCCTTTGATTTTTCGCTTCAGCGAAATTTACTAGTTCGAATTGTTTCTACTTTTTGCGAAGCGAAAACTTCTCAACCAATCACAGAGCTGCTCGAGAAATGAGTTGTCAAATCGTCCGGCGGCCCGGATTTCTCAAATTGTTCATACGGACGACCTCGCGCTTTTTTTTTTATTACAGTATACTATCCGATCCGATTCAAGTGATAGGCCTATTTTTTGAGTCATATTAATATGGAGTGTAGCGAAATTCTCATGACAATTGAAGATGGTGCTGTGAAAGATCTAGAAGAGACAGAATTAGGCCTAGGAGGCCAAATACTAATAGGCCAAGGCTATTACGAGTGTGATGAGCAGCAGACTAGGCCTAGACCTACCGGCACTGGAGCAACAGAAGCAGGCGTCGTAGTCGTCGCGACAGGACCCCAGCCACAGGAGGCATGCAGTCCACCACCAGCAGAGGAGGAAAGCTTAGGCCTAAGCCTAGGTCTGTTTAACAAAGAACTCTTCATAGAAGAAGTCAGAAAACACAAATGTCTGTGGGATGTTAACTCTGAAAAGTATAAAAACCGTGCAATTAAAGTTTAACGCCTGGAAAACAATAGGAGAAATTTTCAATAGAGAAGGTAAAAACAAACTCTAAAGTAAGCCTAGCCTAGGCTATACTAGCTAGGCTACTAGGACTAGGTTAGACTAGGCCTACTACTTGCTAGGCTAGCTAGGCCCCTATATCTTAATATTAAATTAGTAGGCCTAGCCTCTAGGAGGAGGTCTAATCTACTAGCTAGGCCTAGCCTAGGTTACACTACCTAGCAAGCCTACTGGCAGGCAGGCCTATTCGAACAGTCCATTTTCAATTTTGGATAAATTACTCGCGTGTAGGCCTAGGCTAGGCCTACAAAAATTAAAGTTAAAGTATTAATTTGGTATAATTTGTTATATTTTTTTAGTTGAATTCCTTCAGCGACAACTCAAAAATTTGAAAGACACACTAAAGAAGTGCCTAAACAAGAGAAATTCAATGATACGGTCTGGGGCAGCCGCTACGTCTTTACCGCAATGCAAGTATTTTGAACAGATGAGATTTCTGCATGAAAAAACAGCCAACAAGCCAACTGTCAGCAACTGTCAAGCTACAAGTAGTGGTATTACTACTACAAGGCATGCTTCTAATGAAGAGAATATTGATCCCTGTGTGTCGACGATTATACCACAAGTACCGATAAAACGGAAAAAGCAACATGACGAACTTGATACAATGATAATAAACCAACTGGAAACGACATCGGAAGCCATTAATTCTTTGATATCGGGTTCGAATCAACAGGAAGATGAAGTCGCTCTATATTTCAGGAGCCTTATTCCAATTGTTTCAGCATTTGACCGCCGAAGACAACGACTCGCTATGGTTAAAATAAGCCAATTGCTTTTTGATATAGAATTCGAGGAGTAAAACAGACATATTTAACATAAGAACTGTTAATGTTACCATTTACTAATAACATTTAATGCGTCTTTGCAAATAATTATATACTGTATATATATATAAGAAAACTGTTATTTACATTTCAATTGAATCGGATCGGATAGTATACTGTAATTAAAACAAATAATTATTTTTTTTAGTGTTATTTATATAGTACAAATAAGTACTATGCTGTAATACGTCTACAAAACCGTTAATTATATTTCAATTAAATGAGATTGGATAGTATACTGTAATTAAAACAAATAATTATTTTTTTAGTGTTATTTATAGAGTGCAAATAAGTATTATACTGTATACGTCTACAAAAACCGTTATTTACATTTTAATTAGGCTAAATCGGATCGGATAGTATACTGTTAATTAAAACAAATAATTATTTGTTTAGTGTTATTTATAGGCCCCTTAGTGCAAATAAGTATTATACTGTATACGTCTACAAAAACCGTTATTTACATTTTAATTAAATCGGATTGATGTAACAGTATTGATTTCCTTCATATTAAATATTTTCATTTACTTATTTTTAAATTTCGTTATACTGTAAACCGACTGTATTTCTTTAAGTTCGGTTAACTAATCCCCATTGCCATTGTACAGCGCCTTCATTGTAAAAATAATCTTTATAACCATTTCTGACGGCAGCAGCATCCTTGGAATAGTTGTTCGAACCTATCCGACGTATCGATTGTAGACCACCGTGCAAATTAATATCGGTATCTTGCCTCCATTCACCTGGCGTTACCCCTGTTGGCCCATCATTGTCAACAAATTGTAATGGGCAATATTTAATACCATTTGATGCATTTTGTTTCATTAGGAAATTGTGAAGAACGACAATAGACTGCGTTATGAGCACGATACCATGAGCACAACCTTCCGTACTTTGGCAATAATTGGCCTCCTCAGAATGCGAAATCTGCTTGCAGCTATACCAAAGGTGTTTTCGATGACTCTTCGTGCTCTCGACAGCCTATAGTTAAACACTCGTTGATCAGTTTCTAAATGTGAAGAAGGATAGGGTTTCATCATATGCTTCTTTAATCCAAAAGCATCGTCTCCAACAAACACATAGGGCAATGTTTTGTCTGAATTTGGGAGCATCTCTCGAGCTGGAATGTTGAGCAAGTTATTCTCTATAGCATGTCCCAAATAACTACATCCATATACACTACCATCACTCTGACGTCCACTGTCTCCAATGTCTACTAATGTAAATTTATAGTTCGCATCACAAACCGCCATAAGTACAATACTAAAGGTTTTCTTGTAATTAAAATATGATGAGCCTGAATTATTAGGTGCTTGCATATCACTACATGCTTCCCGTCTATAGACCCAACACAGTTGGGAAAATTCCATGACTCGAAAAATTAGGTGGCGCGCGGCGGTGTTTTTGGAAAAAAAAAAAGAAACTGTTGGTTTTGGGGAAGTGAGAGGAGGCGCGCCTATCAAAATGACAACTATTTTGATGGAAAAAAGCAATAATTACATTCCAGTAGGCAAAAAAGTAAGTTACTAAATTAATGCAATTGCGCCTAGCTAGGCTAGGTACAGGCAATGTAGGATAATGCAGGTCAGGTGCAATAAATCTATGCTAGGCCTAGGCCTAGCCTAGCCTTGCCACTAGCCTAGCTAGGTAGGTAGGCCTGGGTAGGATATTATTACTATATTAGGCCTAACCTAAGTCTAGGCCGGTTATCACAGTAACATTTTTTTATTTGCTGCCCGATCGTCTTGGGCCCAGAAAACGTGGTCCCGATCGTCTTCAGCGTTTGACCCAACCCCAATCATCTCATGCGTTGGCCCGACCCCAATCGTCTCATGCGTTGGCCCGACCCCAATCGTCTCATGCGTTGGCCCGATCGTCTCATGTGTTAGGAACCATTTTGGTCTCTATTATCGTCTCATTTTCTGGGCCCGATCGTATTAGCGCAGGGCCCAATGCGGTAGTTTTATGTTTGATATATGGTAAAATCGATAACGTTTTATTTTGGTTCCGATAAAATCGGGTATTCGGTATGGAGCGTTGCTGATACGCTTTTGTTTGGTATAAGGGATGAATGTTTATTTAGGCTTAAGCTTTTTGGGCTATCCTGCAAAATTTTTTATGTATTATTTTTAATGTCAGTAATTTATGTTATCACTTTCTTTTGTATGTATTTTTTATGATGATTTTCCTAATAAATTCAAATCAAATCAGACCGACTACACTTTTCTGCAAGCCTAGCCTGGGCCTAGTGGTACTTAGTAGGCAGGCCTGTCTAGGCTATAATAGTAGTAGGGCCAAATAACCATTTAAATTCTCCGGGTCCTAGCTAGGCTAGGTCACAGGTGGTTATATGTTTATAAAAATTTGTTTGTACAAATTTACCATTTCGCTATTTTTTTTTCAGATTATTACTAAATCTAGGCCTAGATGCATTCCACCCCAAGTTAAAAAGAAACTAGCATGTCTTTTCAAAAAGGTAAAGGAAAATGCTGTTGATATTCTCTCTGTCATGCATAGTAGGCCTACTTTAGTAGACCTGAAGTGAACATTCTGACACTTGGCACAGTTATTCATTAGGGTATTAAAAACATGGAATGAAATGGTTGCCCACACATTGGCTGGTTAATTTACTAATTCCATCTGTGTAAGCCGTTCTTTAAGTCAGTAGATTGTTTAAAAATAATACGTACATGTGCAACGTTTCAACTTGTTTTCAATAAGTCTTCATCTGGCAACTGACTAGATGTTAGTGGTTGCTAGAAGTACTGTGTAGCTTTGCTAGTTGTAGATTAGCGCCCCCTAAAAAGGCAAAGAACTTCGGAAAATCACAGACTAAGGTTACAAATAGTCATTGCCAGACTTCTTAAAAACAAGTTGAAACGTCACACGCGTATGTATTCATGAATGGTTTAACGTAAAGAATTATATATACAGAATAATTACTATTAGATCCTTCAAAATGAAACACATCCTCTTTTCAATACATATTAATTAGGCCTCAAAGCTCCAAATGAATTCTTTAGAAAGACATGTACTGAGCGCTACAGAAAATAATTTATTCTGAAAGCTGTAAGACTTTACAACAATTACTCTTTAGCAATAATTTATATACATGTGTATTTTAAACATTTGTTTTAAATGTTTGTCTACATTTCTGTCACTGTAATTTCAGGGGTTAATGGTGTGGATACATGATGAAAACGAGGCTTGGGTTCCAGCGTGTGTTAATTCATGTTTTAGTGATGGCAAGATTATAGTCACTAAATCTAATGGCCAGGTAAGAGGTTTGGGTTCCAGCGTGTGTTAATTCATGACTGGCAAGATTATAGTCACTAAATCTAATGGCCAGGTAAAAGGTTTGGGGTCCAGCATGTGTTAATTCATGACTGGCAAGATTATAGTCACTAAATCTAATGGCCAGGTAAGAGGTTTGGGTTCCAGCATGTGTTAATTCATGTTTTAGTGATGGCAAGATTATAGTTACTAAATCTAATGGCTAGGTAAGAGGTTTGGGTTCCAGCGTGTGTTAATTCATGTTTTAGTGATGGCAAGATTATAGACACAAAATATAATTGTGAGGTAAGGAGGGGAAGGAAGCATACCATCTATGTCAACAACCCAACCTTGCTACTAAGTATTCTATATAATATATTTTAAATATTGCTTGTAACTTCATTGTCTAGGAGGTTGTGATACGTGGTCATGCTGGCTATCCAGTGCTGTGTACTCAAACAGATTGGATCAATACAGATGATCTTGTTTTGCTTAATCCTCTCTCAGAACCTGCTGGTAAGTGAATTAATAGTAGACACATGTTTCAATAGTTGTTAATAATATACAGGTCTTCCTCCGATTAAAGACCCCTTTAATTAAAAGCTCAATCTAATTTAAAGCCGGATGATCGCCTATCTTTTACCATTAGCTGCTGCCTTCCTCTAATTAGAGATCAGAGACCACAATTTGGATGAATCCAACTGAACAATTTCCTTCAAATTTCCCTGCAATTAAAGACCACTTTAAAATAAAATGTTATAATTACAGTATTAATACATTTTTAGAGTAGAACAGCGGACAATTTGAAGAAAATTAGACAAAATACTGGCAACACACGTTTGTTACTTAACCTAATGTTTTCTGTTCATAGTGCTGAACTGTTTACGTGAGCGGTAGTTAGCTGGTAGATACCACACTCAGGCTGGTAGATACCACACTCTGACTGGCAACACACTTGTTACTTAACCTAATGTTTTCTGTTCATAGTGCTGAACTGTTTATGTGAGCGGTACTTAGCTGGTAGATACCACACTCAGACTGGCAACACACTTGTTACTTAACCTAATGTTTTCTGTTCATAGTGCTGAACTGTTTACGTGAGCGGTACTTA
Source organism: Antedon bifida (assembly GCF_963402885.1). NCBI lineage: Eukaryota > Metazoa > Echinodermata > Crinoidea > Comatulida > Antedonidae > Antedon > Antedon bifida. The sequence goes on from NC_136227.1 coordinate 14,332,203, forward strand.
GCTGGTAGATACCACACTCAGACTGGCAACACACTTGTTACTTTGAATCCTTTCAAAGAAACTGGACATTTTGATGTTCATATGATTCATCGTTACCATAGTAATCAAAAGGTAAACAACGATTTGCTAGTATACTATTGATTTTCAGAAAAATTGATATGTTGGTGACATCACTATTAAAATCTTGACTTCACTTTAATCTTCAAATAATATTGGGCAAAAATATTAATATGTCCTCAGTTGCACTTAGAAGTGAGAACTTAGAGATATATGCTGAGTTTCCCTGAAAAGATAATTGTTTTGCTGAATATGCCATTTTATGTCACATAATACTGTAGTTATTCACTTTTTGACCAAAAATTGGAAAAAAAAACATTATTTACCTGAAAAACTGTAATTTTTTAACAGTCACATTTTCTGTCGGAAAATGGGCTTTTGGTTAAATTTAACCATTAATTTTGTCTTTTTTTAAAATAAACCACTAATATTTGTTTGTTTTTTATTTCTTTAAAATGAATAACTTTACTAAAACAGCAAAATGGCTTGATTTTATTAATCCTCATTTTCATGTTTTTTGGGGAATATACATCTTTATTTTATATTATATTTGTTATCAGGCACACCCACCACATGTATTTGGTGTTGCAGAAACAGCTTTGTGTAATCTTACTAGAAGACTAGACAAGATTAATCAGTCAATAATTGTCAGCGGTGAAAGTGGTTCTGGAAAGGTAATTCAACAATTTCAGTTTTACGTTTCTTTTCACCAATGTAATCAGAGTCAATTTTTTACCTTTAAAACCATTTCTTTATTTTGAAATAATAGTGAGGCCCAAACTTGAATAAAAAATAGAGAGGCTAAAAGCATGGACAAGTAATAGAGAGTGCTATAATTTGTTTTTACTGTTTCAAAGTACACTGTTACAAAATCAGCATTTATTGAATGTCACTAAATGCTTGCCAGACGTGCAAAGAGGGAATGTTGGCAACCCATTTTTCACAAAGGCAGTTTAGTCAATATTTTTTGTGAGCATACAAAAACGTTTGTTGTTCTCTGTTATTTGTTGTGATTACAAATTACTTATTGTTTTATTACAGACATGGAATGCAAGATGTTTACTAAAATATCTGACAACAGTGGCAGTATGTAACCCTAGGTATGAAAAATAAACACATTTAATTTAATATCATTAGAAAACATTGACTCATGTGTGTAAAATTACAGTTTTTATTTCATCATAATCATAGATTTTTCTCTTTTTTGTTACTTATTTGTGATAACTTGTTGTCTTTTTTGTTCATAGTGGTTTTACGCCATCACCAGCAGATTGCATTGAACGTAGAATATTAGACTCAAATCCTATTCTTGAAGCATTTGGTAATTATTATGTTTATCTTTAATAAAGTACAGTAAGATACACATGTCATTCTCAAATGTAAAAACATCTATGTACTGTTATGGTCCTAAGAAAGATTGCTAGAAGTTGGACCTTTATTTTTTTTAAATATACAAAATCAGCATTTTTAAATCATATCAATATATCAAATTTTCTATATTCATCATCATTATCATCAACAGATAAAGAAAAAAATAGAATAAGAACAGTCGATAAAGAGATGAGAACCAAATAAAAATGAGCATAATGATAGTGTACCATTAAAATTACAAGAAAACCAGGGAAGAGTTAAATTAAATTGTAATTTAACTCTTCCCTGAGAAAACTGAAATATAGAAGTCAACAAGTATCATACTGATTTAAAACTAAATAAATAAAGCTACCCCTAACCTAAAATTGATTAATGCTTTATGTAAAATGAAATTTAAAATGATAATTTAAAGCAGTTTGTGTACTGATTTTACATTTTGTAATTCTAGCATAATCTTTAACCTTCAGTCATGGTGCCAAAATCCTTTAAACTCCTAATATATAGGCTAAAACCGTTGATCAGCAGTGGGGAACTTACAGTATGTTCTAAATATGAATTTGGTGAGATTTTATGCTCAAATTTAATTTTTGGCAGATTTGGTATCATTAAGACTAGTAGAATTAATTGCAATTGATGGCAATATTTGATGGCCTGTACCAGTATATATATATATACAGTAATATTAATCTTTTGCCACCCAGTACCCTACACCTCCCTACAACTCCATCTCTGTTAGACAACTATTATTTCATTTTCTTAGGCAATGCTAGCACATCCAGGAATCACAATAGTAGCCGCTTTGGAAAGTACATTCAGCTACAATTCAGTCTGTAAGTTTCATACATTATTTTTATTTGTCAACGTTCAACCAACATACTGTATACAGGCCATGCATTTTGAGTTTCTACATATGCCATTTTGTGTGTCATAGCAGGGAAGAATGAAATTACATACAAGAGGACTTCTTATTTTAACTTTCTAATTTTATTTTCAGTGGAAATCATGTTGTTGGTGCTTCTATTCAGACATATCTTCTTGAGAAAACTAGAGTTGTTTATCAATGTGATGGTGCCAGGAATTTTCACATCTTTTACCAAGTTAGTATTAGTTATGTTTCATTTTTGTGTACCTTTAAAACTGCTGGAAACTGTGATACATTTGCATATTTTCTGCAGATTAGAGAAAACCCTGCAATTTATTTTTGTTGCCATGTTTCTAAAGTGAGTAGGCTAATAGCAAACATATGTCAGCAATTATACCCTTTGGTTGTAATCAGGTTGTTAAAATTCTACTGATATTCACAGGGGCCTGTTCTATTATACCCTTTGGTTGTAATCAGGTTGTTAAAATTCTACTGATATTCACAGGGGCCTGTTCTATTATACCCTTTGGTTGTAATCAGGTTGTTAAAATTCTACTGATATTCACAGGGGCCTGTTCTATTATACCCTTTGGTTGTAATCAGGTTGTTAACATTCTACTGATATTCACAGGGGCCTGTTCTATTATACCCTTTGGTTGTATTCAGGTTGTCCAAATTCTACTGATATTCACAGGGGCCTGTTCTATTATACCCTTTGGTTGTAATCAGGTTGTTAACATTCTACTGATATTCACAGGGGCCTGTTCTATTATACCCTTTGGTTGTAATCAGGTTGTTACAATTCTACTGATATTCACAGGGGCCTGTTCTATTATACCCTTTGGTTGTAATCAGGTTGTTAACATTCTACTGATATTCACAGGGGCCTGTTCTATTATACCCTTTGGTTGTAATCAGGTTGTTAACATTCTACTGATATTCACAGGGGCCTGTTCTATTATACCCTTTGGTTGTAATCAGGTTGTTAAAATTCTACTGATATTCACAGGGGCCTGTTCTATTATACCCTTTGGTTGTAATCAGGTTGTTAAAATTTTACTGATATTCACAGGGGCCTGTTCTATTATACCCTTTGGTTGTAATCAGGTTGTTAAAATTCTACTGATATTCACAGGGGCCTGTTCTATTATACCCTTTGGTTGTAATCAGGTTGTTAAAATTCTACTGATATTCACAGGGGCCTGTTCTATTATACCCTTTGGTTGTAATCAGGTTGTCCAAATTCTACTGATATTCACAGGGGCCTGTTGTATTATACCCTTTGGTTGTAATCAGGTTGTCCAAATTCTACTGATATTCACAGGGGCCTGTTCTATTATACCCTTTGGTTGTAATCAGGTTGTTAAAATTCTACTGATATTCACAGGGGCTTGTTTTTTTGTTTGTTCTGCGCATGTGTGCTTTGTCCTGGTATTTAACTGACTGTACACCTGTTTGAAAGTATTGAAGCGTGACGGTTTTTTTTTCACAAACTTGAGGTTGCGCTAATGATAGCACCCACAACTGTACAATGACAATACTTCTCCCGTGATTTCACAAGGTTTGCGTGTGAATATGAAAACATGTAATAAGTCTGGAGATCAATGAAGGCAGATGTGAAAAGGATCTTTCTGGTACTGATATTAAACATCTTGGAACAAAATTGTCACTTTGTAATATTTTGTAATATAGGGCAAGAAAGCACTCACTCTACTAATTTTATCAAAGCATGAAATATATTATTAGTTTATATTATTCTCATTACTGTATTAGTCTTTTTAATAATATCATTAACATTTCTTCTTTCAAATTATCATAGATGCTGTTTGGCGCAAATGAAAGGGAAATGAGGAACTGGTTACTAGGAAATGTATTGAGTTCAGACAACTTAAACTATGTGCCACTAAACCATTCAGAAGATGCATGTAATCAAAAAGATAAACAAGATTTTATAGTAACAAAGCAAGCAATGTGTAATGTTGGACTTAGCAAGTCACAGCAACAAGAATTATTTAAAGTAAGAAACTTTTACTTAATTAGAACTGGTTACTTAATAAACATTGTTTTACCAGGGAAGAGTGAAATTCCCTGGTAAAACATGGTTAAACTTAGTGGTGATATTATTAGTAGAACCTGAACCAAAGCAATGTGTTTAGATGCCTTGGTTGAACTAATCCAGCACATGTGGACAGTAAACATCAGTGAACTTTTACCTAGTTTTTACAATCATGATAGTATATTGATTCAAAACAACTTTTACAAATTTATGGTTTGCCTTTAATGAAAAACCAAATGGTAGTATATAAATAAGTGTTTTAATAGACTGTGGTGTTTTTTATACATAAATCTAATAGTAATGTTATAATTCTATTTTTGAATTATTGAATTGAATTTGAAATGTATTTATTTGTAGGTTCTAAGTGGTATACTTCATCTTGGAAATGTAGAGTTTATTAGTGATGATGATGTTACTGAACCATGTGAAATTGATTCTGAAAAACAAGGTAAATGATATAAAGGTTATGCTGTTTAATTATTTTCTGTATTATACCAATAAAAAGATTGCATAAAGTATTTATAGTTTAGCTTAAAGTAGTTGAGACCTTTAAGATTGCATACAGTATTTATAGTTTAGCTTAAAGTAGTTGCGACCTTTAAGATTGCATAAAGTATTTATAGTTTAGCTTAAAGTAGTTGCGACCTTTAAGATTGCATACAGTATTTATAGTTTAGCTTAAAGTAGTTGCGACCTTTAAGATTGCATAAAGTATTTATAGTTTAGCTTAAAGTAGTTGCGACCTTTAAGATTGCATACAGTATTTATAGTTTAGCTTAAAGTAGTTGCGACCTTTAAGATTGCATACAGTATTTATAGTTTAGCTTAAAGTAGTTGCGACCTTTAAGATTGCATACAGTATTTATAGTTTAGCTTAAAGTAGTTGCGACCTTTAAGATTGCATACAGTATTTATAGTTTAGCTTAAAGTAGTTGCGACCTTTAAAGATGTATTGTCCCTTGAAACACAAAAAAAATATTCTAAATTTAAATTGGCCATATCAAAGTAATATTAAAGTTATTCACATTAAGTCGAAAATTCGAGCCAAAAACAACAATTTTACGTAATTAACATCTAAATTAATTTGATTACATTTCGTCTGGAAAATAGTCGCGAGCGAAAGTAAACAAAGATTTCAAACCATGCGTATACATTATGCATGATGCTAATTAGGATTGTTTACAACTCGTCACGGTTGAGAAGGTGTTTTCACACAGATCGCGAGGAAGTTTTATGATTATGCATACAGAGTAGCCAAATAAGCGCGTTGCATTATGAGATATGTTTTGATCGAAAACTTTGACTGGAAGTCAAAGTTATTTTTTGAACCAAAAAACGTCTGTATTTCAGTTAAATTATTTTTTTTTCGATTAATTTTTGGTGAAAGTTAATAACTATTATGATACTTCAAAATAACCCACTTTTTTTCGAAATCTTTTTTTTTTTTTTTTTTAAATTTGACAAAGGGACAATACATCTTTAAGTTTTAATAGATTACATTTATAATACTGTTTTTTTTTATTTTATTAGAATTTTAAATCTAAAGTAAATTGGCGTTTATTTATGATTCAAAATATTCTATCAACAGTTTATATATCTTTTTAGTATTTTTTAAATGGTTTTTATTTCTACCATAATATAATATATGAGAAATAACTAAAAACAGACATAAGGAATAGCTTAATATTCTGATAGGTTGGCCAAAAAATATATTAAAAAATATCATTAATAATTATGTCATTTTAAAATCTTAAATAATCTTATTAATATTCTTCTCCATCTTCAAAAAATGTTGATAAAATATTTCAACCAAAGAAAGATTTTATAATTTACTAATTATTCAATATATCATATTGTTGTACTATTGATGTTGCTTCATCAGGAGTTGACACCTCTGTTAATGCTGCTGCACAGTTACTTGGTCTTGATGTTGATGCCTTAACTAGATGTCTAGCATTCCGACAAATCACTGCATCTCACAAGCGTAGAAAGAGTGTCTTTATGAAACCTTGCTTAAAAGATGAATGTCACACAAGGAGAGATTGCCTTGCAAAGTTACTCTATGCCAGGTATTTTACAAACATTATAAGTATAATATTTGTTTTGTAGTGAAAGGAACCTACTTACTCTTTTAAAATGATCTTGTACAGTATTTGCCTTTTTACTGACATGTTATACATTCAAAACAAACCAACAGAAGATGTTGTACATATCCAATAACTTTTATTTGCTTCCCCATATGCATGCTGGGCTGCACCAAGGTGAATTGCCCACAGCAAATCATACATACACCTTTAAACATTCACAAAAATAAAATAAACATACATACATTACATGCAAACTCTAATACATAGTCATTTTAATTTCATTTTTATTCTGCCTAATCTCTCTTGCTGTCATGGCCTGACTTCTTTCTGCCTAATTTCTTTCTTTGTCATGTAGTTCGTATGTAACAGGAAAAAATGTAATGCAAACGTTTTCAACACTTTGGTTTCACACAAAAAAAAACCTAGCTTTGAAGACTGACTAAATTATATTTTAATGTTTCAGAGTTTTTGATTGGCTTGTTGGATTCATCAATGGCTGTACCATGGCCAGGAGTTGGCAGTCTTACATTGGTCTACTGGATGTCTACGGATTTGAAAGTTTTTCATTTAACAGTTTGGAGCAATTATGCATAAATTATGCAAATGAGAAACTTCAGCAACATTTTGTGCACAACTTCCTCAAAGCAGAACAGGTATTCCAACAAACTTATTTCTATATATAGAGTATGCTAATATACAGTTGGTGCAACAGTGTATTATTAGAGTGATAATATCAAGTTCTTTTATTAAAAAAAAAATTAAGAAAAATAATATGGCACTTCTTTTAGTTGATATCAAACGAATCTCGTAAAAAAAATATCAAAATACTAGTATAATTATAATACAATATAAAATAATTAAGATAACAATAATAATTAAAGTTTATGAGAATTATCATTCACTTTTTTTATCTAACAGTGATAATTTATAAACATAATTATATTGCTGATTAAACAGCCATGTTTGTATTATTCTAGGATGACTGTCAATCTGAGGGAATTCCATGGAAATTTGAAGACTTTACTGACAATAAAACATGTCTTGATATTATTGAAGGCAACATCAGTATATTTGCACTTATGAATCAAGTAAGTGTTGCTATTCCACAGCAAAATACAAAAAATAATTTGTCATAGTTTTTCGCCAATTATGGTTGGAAAAGACCTGTATTCTGTAGTTTGTCTTTTTATTGAAAGATAAGCTGCTGTAAAAAAAGATGTATTGAGAATTCGCCTTTCTCAATCGTAGTACAGTACGTCGTATAATAATAACTCCTTCCTATTTTGAATTTGACATTTTGAGAAACAGTGGTTTTTACCAGACAGGCATAGTTTGTCTTACAAACCATAGTTTGTCTTTCCATGAAAATAAACTGTAGTTTGTAAGAAGATAAACAATGGACTTGTGAGCCTAGTTTACACTAGAAAACCTGGTGCTGATGTACTTTTGCACCTCAAGCTTAACCCCAATTTAAAAATATTCACCTGCTGCACATCAGTGATGGTGAGTGACCTTATGCCCAGTGATTTCAAGTTAGGTGTAAAAGTACAGTAGCACCACAACCAGTTGCAAACTACAAGTTGTTGTGCTTAGTGGAGACTGTCCATCTAAGATCACAATCATGTTATTATGTCATTTACTTTCTATGAACTAATTGCAAGTTTATCTTGTTTATAGCAATGCAAGTTAAACAGACATTCAGATCCAAGTTCATTTTGTGAGTTTCTTCATGACACCATCAGCAGTGCAAACTTATCTCGTGCACGCATGTCAGTGACATCACCAGCTTTTGTTGTGCATCACTATGCAGAGAAAGTTACGTACCAAGTGGATGGTCTAATTGAAAAGAATAAGGTAATATACTTAAAACTGAAAGCCAGTTTTACAGTATATTCACATAAAAGGGGGTTAGAAGGTCATAAATAGTTTCTCAAAGCATTACAATTATGGAATAGTGCATCTGCTTCGTTTAAACTCATTTCTCATAATCTTATAACTGAAAATAAATACCACAGGAAAATGTATCAATGGCTGTTTGTAGTTATAGGTAATGCTCTATCACCTATGTAAGAAGAGGATACACCATTTAAGTTGGAAAAGCTTTTGCTTTTGCTAAACTATTTTAGCTCATTTATTCAAAACTTGTTGTGAGATCAAGGAGGAAGGACCAGACAATTTAATTATCAACTTTAGAATACAACATAGTGTATAGGAACAAATTAAAGGTTAGCCTGTCATTAATAAAAAACAATGGTCAGCAGTCAAACGGTTTATATTTGTTTTATACAAAGATATTATATAGCCGAAGGCTAGATGTGAAACTACAAAGTTATCGCAGTTGAAAAGGTGATTCTCCATGGAGAGGGAACCAACAAAATAGCGGCTTTCAATCGACCAATCAGATATGCCCTACGCAGTACGCAGTGCTACGCCTGTGTTGAGCCTATCTGCGTGAGAACGATACGCAACGCAGCGTGTTAAGCGTATAACCGTGAACGCATTCTATATGATCCTCGTATACAAAAAATGCTAGATTTCCAAGAAATTATTCATTCCATTGCTATTAACAATGTATTTAATTTTGTAAATATTTCCTGTGCTTTGGCAAGAATATGTGTTGTAATTTATGTGGTCTTAAGGTATTATATTAGATTATTATTTTTTATATTAAATAATGTTTTTGACCACATTTACGGCCACCATCTTGTTGGTTCCCCCTCCTGTTGGAATCACTTTTCAGTCTGGAGTACGTGTTCTCTGGTTTTATATCAAAATAACAATTGGTTCACTAACAAAATTCTATTTAGAAAACGACAAGATTGTTTCAACCTATTTAACCACACATCCTCTCCATTATTACAATTGCATCAAGTTAAGAACAATCAATTTACCATCTTGCCCTCCTACCCAATTATCATAGCTATTTTTTAATAATAATAATTTTTAATATTTACCTCGAATGGAAACCTTTAATTTAATGTGCAGTGTACACAGGTGAATGTTCATTAACTAATTAATCTATTGTGTATCATTTGATGTTTTTAGGATGGTATTCCAGCAGAACTTGTAGATTTGCTTAGAATGAGCAGCAAGAAGTTTGTGCAACAACTAGTTGATGCTAATGTTACCAGTTTACAGGTGATTGATCTTGTTATTAGTTTTTAAACACCATAGTAACACTATACTAACACCATACTATCATCAAACTAACAATGTAGTGACTAACACTATACCATTGCTTTTTAAGTTCTGTCTTCGTCAATGTTACATCATGAAACTTTTAAACAAAGAATAATGCCGAATAAATGTGTGATATTTATAATGCCATCTTGTCAGTTATGTCAATAGTTCTGTTTAACCTAAAATAGGTTAATTTTATGATTTTTTTTTCAGAGTCCAAGTAAAACAAAAGGCAAAAAGACTACTTCTACAGTGGTATCAAAATTTAAGGTACAGAATCCTGAACTCATACAAAACTTAATTTAGAATCTTGATGGATTTAGTATGGAACATCAATTAAAAAAATACCTTCAAGACTGAGCTCTTGCTTTAAGAGTTAGATAGGTTTTTTGCTTTGTTGTTGTTTTTGCTTTCTTGACCATTTTTTTTCTTGAAAGAGGAGAAACAGGGAAACAAGGACTTTTATGGGTTTTCCTCAGTATCCCTGTTTTTTTATATTGTTGATGTTTCGAAATTTTGTTTCCTGTATATTATATTAATTGTTTTTTATCTGTAGATTGTTTTTATGATGCTGAAATAAATCAAATAAACATTTGCAAGATCACTCAAATTATTATTATTTCACAATTATTTTTTTTTACTTCTATTGAAAATGTAACATAATATATGCAAGATATTTTATTTTTTGATTATCAGACATATTTCCTCAATCCATTTTGTATTTACTTACTTACATATTTTGGTTGATACCATTTAGTTTTTACATGTAATCTTTGTGGTAACAATCTAACAATTGTATCTTAGAATTCATTGGACAGTCTTATGGCTACTTTACATGAAACAACACCTCACTACATCCGCTGTATCAAACCAAGTCTTGAGTGTCAACCAGACAGCTTTGATAACGTTCATGTTATAAATCAACTACGTGCTTGCGGTGTTCTTGAAACAATTCAGATTAGTGCAACAGGCTTCCCTACCAGGTCAGCTTACAGCTATTGTTTTGTGTTCTTTTTATACTAACAATGTACCCATCTATGACTGGTTGATACCCTTGTTAGTTAAGTTCACTTGAAACAATTCAGATCAGTACATTAGGCTTCCCTACCAGGTCAGCTTACAGCTATTTGTTTTTGTTTGATACGCTGGCTAAAAATTTTCGATATTGAATAATTAAGCAAAAACCAAAATCGTTGTGCGTCGTAATTTGTATTTTTATTGTATTTTTTACTATTACCAATCAAATAGCTTGCTCTAGGACTTAATACTAAAAGATGAGGGCGTATCAATTTGATCTCTAGTGCGCATTGCGTACAACTGAGGGACTAGTGCTGTTCCGCCGTACCACACCGAGAGTGCTATTGCTATCCAATCTAGTTTGAACAATACCATGAAAGCCCCAGTGGTCTAATGGTTAGGACATCTGCATATCAAGCAGAAGGTTCCGGGTTTGAATCTTGGTGGAGGCGACTTTTTCTCATTCTCACAGATTTCCTCATCTTCATCATTTCAAATGAATTATTTAAATTTTAGTATATCACCGGGCGATATAGAATTTATTCTGTGCCTGTAATGTTTATAATATATACTATATATACTATACTATATATGCATACTGTACATGTTGAACACCTACACTTGCCAGTGTGTTGTTTGTTATACTTGATTCTCAACGATAACGACAATTTTCTTATAGAATGTTGTACAGTGATTTTCTTAAGAGGTATGAATTATTAATAAGGTCAGAAGATGTAAAAGATTTGGATACAAAAAGTAAATGTGCTGTTATTACGAATCTGGTTTTAGCTGAAGCAGACAAAGAAAATAAAATGAAAAGCTTTTTGTTTGGAAAAACAAAGATATTCCTAAGAGAGGGACAGGTACTTAAAAGTAGTTTAATAATAATTTAATTATTTTATATTTGCAGTAGAATAAATTAAATTTTAATTTGTTTAAGTGAATATTTTATGGCAAAGGAATCATTAGCAATTATTTGACTTTATACGGTCATTTTTTGCCAAGGTAAGGTGAACTAGGCAGTCTTATTACTTAGGCTAGCCGACCCAGCCAAGTCTACTTAAGTCATATTTTAATATAACAGATGTAATATTTAGTTCCTCAAGAAAATATCATTCCCTCGGAGATATCAATTTTTATATTTCACCTCTAAGCAGGCAATATCTGTATAATATAAACCTTTGCAGTAGAGCTGAATGAGTGTCGTAAAATAAACCTTTATTTTTAAAAGTAGTGCTACAGGAATATTTTTGTAGTATAAGATAGGAAATTCACCAAAATTAACTAAATAATTATTTAAAATTGAGGCATTTTTCTTTTTAAAAAAAGTATATAAATATAAAAAAGAAAAGAACAATTAATTTGACACAATTTAAAAAATACCATTTTATTAAAAATTATTACCCAGTTAAATGTGTGTAAGTCATTGAAAATCAGTAAAAGTTGTAGCACCAAATTATAATACTTTTAGCTTTTAGTTTTTAGCTTGTCAGTGTAAAAAAGTAAGTAAGAATCTGCATCATTGTATATTAATTATATTCCGTTATTTTTCATTTAGTTGGATAAACTTGAAGTTGCAAGATTGAAGGAATTCAATTTAAGTGCTGGTGTAATACAGATATGGTGGAGGAAGATCCTGGCAACCAAAAGTAAACAAGAGGCAGCTGTGGTCATCATTCAAGCAGGTATTGATTGTAATAGTGTTTTGACAAATATCTTGCAGGCATCATGCTGTTACCAAACTAAGCCATAGAACGCTATTGAAACATTAAAGTACATTCTTAACCTTTATTCATATTATCATTTTTTAAATCTATATATAAATTTACGTAAGGGCAAAATTCGGTAAATCGCGCGTTATTTCTAGAATGTTTACTCGATGGTATATAAAGTTGGTTCGGACTTTCGATACTGATTTTAACCACCTGATTTAACCCTGTTTACTAATTAAATTGAGTTTGATAATTAGTTATTGACAATTAAAACGAATTTAGGTTCAACGATTTGCCCCAAATAGGGGTGTTTTCCGATCGTGGTATACACTGTCTAATGCATGTTCATCTTGAAAAATACCCGCATACAATAATACGAGGATGATTTGCATTTTCCTATCTCCTCCTACGATAATTGTTTTTAATGGCTGAAAACCGGTTGAGCAGCTCGAGTACAGCATCATAATGTTGAAGACAGGCCGATTTTCTTTAAAAAATACTATTTTGATAGATTTAATATACGTTTATACAAGTGTATTGATTTGCGATGAATGGAACATTCCAATCTTTGTTCCACAAGTGTCTATTCCATCAGGCGTCGTAAAGGCAAGTACTGTATACTCATAACAGAAATTCGATCCATTTTTTTTTCAATCTGTGTTGCAGAGGTTGGATATAGATTTTTTTAAACGGATAATGAGCTAGCGTTTTCAGTCGCCGTATATTTATGTACAAATCTTTATTATTGCAGTTAAACCACCCACATCATCACCCTTCCCTCACTGGCATGAGTAGTGTTGTAAAGCCAGTAGAGGATAGACCTACAGTGCATCACATGCCCTAAACGCAGAACAACTTTGGTGGGTAGGGTAGGAACCAACTTAAGTATGAATTAGCTCTAAGAAACAATTGAAAACCATTAGGCCTACTAATTAAGTTGAGTTAGATAATTTAAAATTTATTGACGATTAAATCGAATTTATGATTTGCCCCGAATAGAGGTGGTTTTCACAAATTGTTTTACATTATATAAACATATACACGTCGTAGTGATGTATCGTTACATGTACTGTACTATTTCAATCGACTAGGACGGTGATAGTTTCAACAAAGTATTACATCGCAATGTTTTACTGTGTTTAGTGGTATATTATTTGTAAAACATAAAAACAATTAATATTTCGTTACTAAATTGATAAAGAATATATTTAAAAATTGTTCCACTTTGCACCCATCCTCTTCCCCATACCTCAACCCTAATGTTACATATAAAACACAAATTAAGTTTGTTTAAATTTGACCTAAACAATTGTCTCATTTTGTGAAAAGTTTCTCTTTCGGAAGTAATTCCCAGGGTGCTAATTTTAGTTGAGTACATAAATCACAGTGTCTATTTCGTTCCTGTAAACGACATGTATTATTGTCCTGCGGTACGTACATTTGAAATCGCCAGTTTTTTAACGCTGAAATTATTATGTATTCGAGAACCATCTGTGGGCACGACCTAGATGGTACGAGAGCGAAGCGAGCGTACCATCTAGTTAAACTAAATTTGTTTATGTACTTTAAGATGCTTAGGTTTTAGAAGCTGGAAGGTGAGAAAAGATGTAAAGAGACAATATGAGGCAGCATGTGTCATATAGTATGCTATGATGCTGAGTCACTAATTAGAATTGATATTTTGTAGGTTTTAGAAGCTGGAAGGTGAGGGAAGATGTAAAGAGACAATATGAGGCAGCACGTGTCATATAGTATGCTATGATGCTGAGTCACTAATTAGAATTGATATTTTGTAGGTTTTAGAGGCTGGAAGGTGAGAGAAGATGTAAAGAGACGACATGAGGCAGCATGTGTCATACAGTATGCTATGATGCTGAGTCACTAATTAGTAATTGATATGTTGTAGGTTTTAGAGGCTGGAAGGTGAGAGAAGATGTAAAGAGACAACATGAGGCAGCACGTGTCATACAGTATGCTATGATGCTGAGTCACTAATTAGAATTGATATGTTGTAGGTTTTAGAGGCTGGAAGGTGAGAGAAGATGTAAAGAGACGACATGAGGCAGCACGTGTCATACAGTATGCTATGATTGGATATTCAATTCGTTTACATCAACGCAAGTTAGAGGAACAATTAAATGAAGTAGATTCAGACGAGGTAGGCCTTTACTTAAAACCCCAATTTTCAATCTTCGCTGCACCAACATACTTTACCATGTGAAGTATGTTCATTTATCACTAACACATCGCATTTACATGTACTTAACTCAATGATATTAAATTAACACATCATCATCATCATCATGTACTACGTTATAAAACTAATAATGTTGAATAGGGTATATTTTATTTACTGAGAGATTACCTGTTCTCGGTTCCACCTTATTAAATAGGCAGTTAATTTTTAACTCATGAAATATTTTCAAATCATTATTTTTATACCAATCTAATACTTTCTTTACTTGATACAATTTATTATGAATTTATTTTACCAGTTTGCTGATTCTGATGTGCAAGAATGCAATGATGAACAATCACAACAAAACAATAGCATATTAACAGAAGGTATACTGTCAGCAGTATCATTGGATAATGAACCTCATGACAGTAACCTGTCAGTGATTAGTTCAAGCAATGGTACCAAAGAAGTTGAAGACAAGAGAGATAAGTTTACCAGTAAAGGCACCAAAGAAGTTGAAGACAAGAGAGATAAGTTTACCAGTAAAGATAGCAAAGAAGTTGAAGACAAGAGAGATAAGTTTACCAGTAAAGATAGCAAAGAATTTGATGATCAAAACAAGAGAGATGTGTATGATACTGATAAAAAGATCAATAAAATTGAAGAACGAGAAAATCTAAATAACAATTCTAGAACACAAGTTCATGAAAATGGTAACCTGAACTGTAATAGTGGTGGTAGAAGTGAGGGAAATACAATAGTCAACATTGAACTAAAGAAAGATGGGGATGAAATATCTCAAAAGAAGAGCTCAGATGAACAATGTGGTACACATAAACCAATAGCTAGTGAGCACCAGAATGGTAGACTTGTTGAAGAGGAGCCTGTAAATCAAGGAACTACTACCATCATTAACAAGTTTGTGCAAGTTGCAACAACTCCTGCAGTTGATATAGCTTTTGGTATTGTGTTACTTGGTTTGCTGTATCATGGTCCAGTTAGGCTATAACCTTTAGTCTCAAACGCTACAAAATGGTCTACTGTATGGTTCAAAGACAAATGAAGATGGATGACACAGAAAGAAAGAGTCATGTAATTTTGCTGTTTCAGATTACAGTAATAGAATTTTCAATTGTTTATATATTTGTACCATCGTATACAAACAATAACAATTCAGAGTCTTTATGGAGCTCTTTCATCTTTGATTTTGCTTTCATGCATGAGTAAACTTTATGAATATGAAATTATCCTAATATTCAATTTTATTATAAACAAATCATGTAAAACTAACAATATACTTTTAGTAAATAAAACTAATTCTCAGGAATATGATTTGTGATTTTTATGTCCCATGCATTTAGGATTTTCAGATTTCAATGTTGTGTTGTTTTTCTATAAAATTCTTTTTTACCCTATTGGTCGCGTTCAGATTTAAAAGAAAATAAACAAAAATAGAATACAAAAAAGTTAATAATATTGTATATCATTTATTAAAATAGAATATGAAATATGTATTTATGAAGCAACTCTACCAATAAATGTAAATTTTTTAAGTTTCAATCATCAGCAGTGATTAATGCGTACACCACAACATTGTACTTTACATTGTACAAGTCTTGTAAAAATAAGTTTACAATTTTTGTCAGGTCAATAATAAAAAAGATTTAAAAAAAGCTATACCAATGAAATAATATACAGTGGGTTTACACATATTTCTCATGTGAAATTTTAGGTAAGCCACTAACACTAGCCATAGCCACCTAAGCACAAAAGACTCATAGACATGGACAATATATATACAAAAGACCCAGTTACAGAAAGTCAACAGTCAATTACTTATTGCACAGTTCATCATAATATAATTTATTTTTCCTAGAAAACATGAGTCAAGCCATGTCACGCTAATATTGGATGTGACTGACTGATTGGAGGCATCTGTATGGCTAGTAAAAATATATTTCATTTTAGTGATAAATGGGGGAAAAGGACAATTCTGTTTAGGTTTTCAGAAGCCTGTTGATCAGTCACACACACACTAGACAGCAGCTGATCATGTTTTTGGTACAGTTGAATTATCTTATTTTAAAACATGTGGTTTATAATCCCAATTGTTTATATTATTGAAGCATTATAGTACCAATAATCTTTGTAATTTATCAATTATGAGGAATAGAAATATGCCTGTAAATTTGTAATTTATATCATGCATTTGTGAATTTAGTCGTGAGGTAATTTCCCCGATTGATCGTAATCAAAACGGTACTGGGTATGGTCTACTAGTTTTTCTGCTCCCAACCAGTACATCCATTCATAGAAGCTTTGATGAAGTAAGCCTACCTGGTGGTAACCATAGAACGGTTCTGAGATAACGACTATACTTCGGCTTTAGAAGATTGAAAAAATTGTTAGAGATAGAGTAGGCCTATACGATGTTTGATTATGTGTAGATGTGTGATTTGTTCTTTTATTCAAATGATGTTATTTATTTAATACATTTTTTTATATCAATTAATTAAATTATCGTAGATTGTATATTATGCGATAAATATTATTTAATAATTTTTTGATATATTATTATTATAATATTAAAAAAAGATATTTGTTAGTATAAATTTAAAAAATATAGATATAATTTGTGTTATAGGTACTCTTGTTGTAATATTATCTATCTAAATATTATCGGTAATAATTTTACGACATTTAATAATGCCATAGCACATTTGCAATCAGATTTGATATTTTTTTTTTACTTTGACACCTTTTATCTCAAAAACGCTTCCTATCATGATCGATTACCTTCCACATTCGTAATCTACGGAAAATTCTGGTCTAGAAAAGTTAGATGGCAATTTATCCCCATTCGGGTGGTGATTCTGGTGGTATCACCAGATACAAAAATAATACAAATATAAAAATATTTTGTCATTCACTTACCTGACATCTCATATCAGGTACATGACCTATGTTCTATTACTTTGCTCTATTAAAACATAGTTTAAAGATCTTGAACTTTTAAAAACATTTTATTTTATTTTATTTTATGTATCTCCTATTATGTTAATACAAATTGTTTATTTGTTGAACTGAGTTACGGTCTACTGTTCTCAATAGACACTTAAGACTGTTTCTAGTAAGTCTACAATATCCATTCTCTCAACTGCTCTCAAGGCTTTTATTACTTCCTCTTGTTGAAATGGTGAAATTTAAACGTCTCCTCCATTTAATCTTTTTAACACCTCTTTAACCTCTTCTATTTTGGCCTCATTCAGCAACCCACGGGTTTCAAAGTCCAAAATCAAACTCCAGCTGTCTGTATACTCCTTAAAGACGGGGAAGTTGTATCGTCCATCAAGAGTTTTTATCTCTGAATCACTAAGACTTTTTCCAAGATTAAAGATCTCTCTTGTGCGTGGTGAAAATGATGCTACCTTACGCTTCTTGATATTTTTGAAAGCAGGAAGCTTTTCTTTAATGACCGACTGAAAGCCAAATTGTTCCGTTACTTTTATTGCATCATACAGGACAGAAAGATTTGTTTGACTCAATTGTTCATATGCAGTTAAAAGAGCTAACAGTTTTATTGTACTGGTAACCCTTTTCAACTCTTGAATGTCATCTACTATTTCTATGCATAGAACTTGTAGTCTGTTAAGGAGACCACGATCATCAAACCATTGTGAAAAGTCTGCAATCAACTGTTTAAAATTATCTTCCGAGAAATCTACATGGTTGAAGAAAAGCAAGTTTCCAATAATATTATGAAATAAATTTAGTATAATTAGCAAAATTAAATTCTTAAAAAATCTTTTTGAGACTGCATAAAATGTATTTTCTGTAAAAATGTTAAATAAAGATACCCACCTTGTCCTGATTGCTTTAGTAATTCTACAATATCCATTCTCTCAACTGCTATCAAGGCTTTTATTACTTCCTCTCGTTGGTTCACATCTCTTCCTTGCTTACATCGCCATTGTACCAGTGATTCCATCGTTGCTTCTACAGTCTGCGCTGAAAACCTCCTCTCAGTTTGTGATAGCTCAACATCAGCAATACCAAGATTCCTACAGAAGTTATTCCAATCTGTCGTCTTCTCAGAAATTATCAGGAAGTCCAAGTCTGTTAAGCATCCTGTAAAATTTTAAATTATTATATAAAACACATTTTGGTTGTTTTTCTATAAATATTGAGGTGCTGAAATCAAGTAACATTCCTGAAATATATAATTAATAATAAACAAATAACAATCTTACTTAAAAACAAAATTAGCTTTAGCTCTAAAATTTTTTAAAAATCATGTTTAAATATAAAAACATATAAAGAATAGTAAGCATTACCCACCTTGTCCTGATTGGTCTGTAAACATTTGAACTTCAAAACTGACATCATCTTTGTATTCCTTTCTTTTACACAGGCTATCAGCTAAATCAACACGTCCTTGTTGTTTTAAAGCCTTGATCATTGTAGGTAGTTGATGTGCTTCTGCATGTTGCCAGCTATTTTTCCATTGCACCAAAACTTCCATCATGGCATCTTCTACATGTTTGTTTTCGCCTGTAATTTTACTAACGTTTTCCCATTTGAGTCCAAGTCGCACTGCTAATCTTCTCCAATTTTGATATAAATTGTCACAGATGAATAGCAGATCTTGATCATCAATACAAACTGTAAAATAATGAGAGAGAAAGAGAATGCTTTGATAAAAATAATAAAATTTATTCAATTATATCATAAAAAAGGATTTTGTTTTATAACAAAAAATAAATCATTAGTAAACATTCTATTATAATGCCAGTCAAAAATAATTTTTTTAAATCATAATAATCCATGAGCCTAATTACTAATTATTTTCTATGATAAAGAATTACAAGATAACTAAATATAGCATAAATGATTAAACAATCTCTCTAAACTATTGGAAAAAAAACCCACCAATGATGTTGATATGTTTCAAACCTAGGGCTTCAAGCTTTCATAGACTGAAGTCTATACCATTCAGACAAACAGCTAGCTTGCAAAAACCATTAGTATATGTCAATGCTTTAGAATTAATTAATGGCATAATCAACTTCATGAATTATTCATGATTTCTGAAAATGATGAAAAAGTAATGATGCCAGCATTCAGGCTATACATATGAATGCAATATACCTGAATGTTTGATAATCTGTGGCAGTTCATCCTTAATGTATTTCTCAAACTGCTTAGCAAGATCATTACGACCATGTTGTCTTAGTGCAGTGCATAATACTTGTTGCTGATTAAGGTCACTACCAATGCTGCTTCTCCAACGTTTCAGCATCCTTGCTGTAGCTTTATCTGCCTGCTTTTCATTATAAAAAATATTATTCACTGTAGACCATGTAAGCCCCAAACGAACACCAAATCGTCTACAGGAAAGATCCATCTCTGTAGATACACTTTCAATAGTAAGGTCATCCACACAGTCTATGATTAAAAAAAATGTTTATTCTATTTTTTTTATTATTTTCACATGGATGTGTCTGAAAAGGTAAACAGACAAATTAATGTAATAATAAGCAATAATAAAAGAATAATAATGCAAAAATAAGGTTCAATCAAGTCTTCTTCTAATAGCTGTACTAAGGTGCAAACAATGTATATTATGATACGAATTAAGTCTGTGTCTGTGAAAGTCATACTTACCAATGTTATTCACATACCTGTCTTCAATGGACTCCTCTGGAAAAAAAAGATTAACAGAATATTTAAGCTTTCACTATGAATTGAAAATCATAAAAAATGCGTACTGTAAATCTTTTGATTTTATTTAGCTTCTAATGTGTACAGACACAACTGGATACATACATTTTCAACAAGGGTCTCAAGGCATAGTAACAAATAGAGAAATGAAATTTGCCCAAAAATACATCAATCAGTTGAAACCAGCATTTTTAAAACTATTATTAGGGCATATAATAGGACACGTATATCTGAAATTTTGGAAAGGAACAAATATTGGTAAGTATTACAGTTTTGTCAGAGAGAAAAATAACATGGATTGCAACATTATTCATTTTTCGTCAACATCCTACCTAGGCTTCATGTGATCTTAAACAATAAAAACACAAATAATAATTTACCCTTTGATAGGACATTGTCTCCAAACAGATTACGGTAACGTTTCACTTCCATTCCTCTGCTTCCACATGGCAACACATCTTTGTCAAATTTGCGTACAACATGCATATGAGTAGGTTCACCTTTTGAAGCACACACACAAGGGATGTACATCTTTACTTTAACACCATGTGCATTCTTCTCACTCAAAAAGTGTAATTCTTTTTGAAGGAAACTAAGCACCTGAAAAATATTTTTTTTTAAATAAAGTTGTAACAGTAATGCAATAACAATTAAAAAGGAACAAATTAAGAGGCATATATCAGTATTTCTAATGGCTAATTGTGTAAATAGAATTATGCTTGTGAAAGATGTAAAAGCAACAATAAGTTGGAGGTGTAAATAAAGTGTAGAATGTTTGATACTGGCTTACCTTCTTACAGATGCTAGGTTGTGGATCATCATCTTCAGGAGAACTGCTTCCTGTTTCTGTGTTCATGATTGTCGTTCTGACAATTGTTGTCTGCAATTACAAAAAAACAAATCAATCCTTTGAACATTTTTACTCAAATCTAAAAGTCCATATTATTAGCTTTTCTATCACGCCACAAGATTTTCATCTTCATTGGATTCTGCCGTTGTCCATTATTTGTCATTATTGTTTTTTAACCTCATTGTCTTTTGGTTGAAATAATAGACTTTTGAGTAGAATTAAATAATACTATTTATTATTATTTTACCTGGAACAAACGACGGTTGTTAATAGTAGCAACATTTAGAAGCACAAGATGATGGCCATCAACATTCAGTTTAACATGCTCATAAGACAATGTAGGCTCAACATCTTCCATTTGAAATTCCTCAATAAATTTAGTTGCAACACGTTGGAAGAGATCATCTGGAAGGTAGCCATCAAAGTCATGAAAGAGAGAAATAGCACGCTTCTCTTCATATTTAACAGCCTTTGTATCATCACGTTGGGGCTTTAGGCGTGAAAGAACATAGAACATTCGTCCAACATTCTATAGAAACAAAAATGGAACATGAGTCCTAGATAGAATATATGAACAATTAATTGAACTAAAATTTTAAATAAAATGTAAATACCTCTTTACTCCTTTTTTCACACATTAACCCAAAGGTTTGCATGAGAGACACAAAAAAAATAATCATCTCATCTGACTCATCCTTCCAAATATGCTGCAACAGTCTTTCATCTAGTTTGCCCCCATTTAAATTTCTCCAAAGCTGTTTCAGAGATGGCTAAAAAAAATAAAAGTACAAAAGTGTAATTTGTTAAATGCAACAAAGTAATTATTATTCTTCTTGTCAGTAGAACCTCTCTTTTAGGAAAACCTTATTGAAGCTTACTTGTGAAATGAATGAGAGGCAGATTAACACCACAGCTAACCTCTATTAGGAGACACTTTGGTGGGTCTTCTCTTAAACCTTATTGAAACTTACTTGTGAAATGAATGAGAGGCAGATTAACACCACAGCTAACCTCTATTAGGAGACACTTTGTTGAGTCTTCCCTTAAACCTTATTAAAACTTACTTGTGAAATGAATGAGAGGCAGATTAACACCACAGCTAACCTCTATTAAAGGGACACTTTGTTGGGTCTTCCCTTAAACCTTATTAAAACTTACTTGTGAAATGAATGAGAGGCAGATTAACACCATAGCTAACCTCTATTAAGGAAACACTTTGTTGAGTCTTCCCTTAAACCTTATTAAAACTTACTTGTGAAATGAATGAGAGGCAGATTAACACCATGGCTAACCTCTATTAAGGAAACACTTTGTTGGGTCTTCCCTTAAACCTTATTAAAACTTACTTGTGAAATGAATGAGAGGCAGATTAACACCACGGCTAACCTCTATTAAGGAGACACTTTGTTGGGTCTTCCCTTAAACCGTTGAAACCTTTGTGGCAGATATTAAATTTTTACAGCTAAATTACCACAATGTTTACGTCTGATATTCACCAATGATTGACACCACTCAAAGATTTGAAGTTTGCTAACCTGAATGCTGGGATCTATAACTGTGATGATTGTTTTAAACTTGTCAACTACTCCCATCAAATCTATAACAATTTTTTCTTTGAGGATCTTGTCATCTGGGTAGAACAGAATTTCGCCAATGTCGTGCAAGTACTCAAGAAACAGTTCTCTGTCAGTTATCTTACAACGAGCAAGTAAATCATTAATCTAAAACGTAAATAAATATCAAAATAAAAAATGTAATGAAAAAATGTTCCTTTTGTTTTGGTACTTGGTACTCTACTAAAATTGCACCGTTCCTGTTTGATAAACATTTGTTGAAGATTCACCATAAACAGTCAATTAACACAGACAGAAAAGCAGGGATTACTGTTACTATCAATAACAAACTTGTATCCCACACAATTTCAAATGTAATGAAACAAGCTTTTTTTTCACTTTAATTAACACCATTCAATGCAACACTCAGAAAAACAGGGTTTAATGCTTCAAATGTAATGGATGTTAAACATTAAAATACACATTCATCAATCGATTTGTTAAAGAAATTTTTTCTAACCTCAGAAGTTGGTAGATATAGTTTGTCTTTTCGTAACTGTTGTATTTCCAGCAGTACTTGCAGCCATTTAATTGGAAAAGTAAGAATCATCATCTGGACTAATTTTTGTATTTGGAGAATGATTTTAGAAGCACCGCTCTTTTCAAATGGGACACTGTTTTCAATGGTAAAGAGCTCTCCTTGATACACCATGTCCTCGAATGGTTTTCCTTCCAGGGCTTTCCAAAGTATATTCTCTATTTCTTTTACCTAAAATAAATAACATCATATTGGAATTATACTTATGTCAGGGGAAGATTTAGAGTGTGCCTAGCCAACCCCAACCCCTTTTGTAAAGTGCAAAAAGTGTTTCATTTAAGTTATGTTATGCATTTACTTACCCATTGTACATTATATAATTATGCCAATATAAGAAAACAAATTCAAAATGTGTGCTAAATCATAGATATTTGTATACCCTTTTATTTGTTTTATTATATCCAAATGAAAAATAAAATTAAGTTAAATTAATCAGTTAATCATAAGCCAGAACAGTACAGTAGTATGCGCATGACATGACGTATAAAACAATCATACATGATTGCCAATGTTAGAGATGAAACTATATATTGTTTCCAATGAATTAATGACAATATACAATTTTGTACTGTTTAAAAGGAAATGTGATGACATATGTACCCTTTGTTGTCTTTCTTGTTCAGTTTTACCAAGGCTCTCATAATGTGTACCAATCAGCATTATCTTGTTATTTTGTCCTTTTCTTACGTTTACAAAAACTGAACGAATCCAAAACAGAATGAAGTCAAGATTTGTCATTCGATGTTCATACATTTTTCCCTAAATAAAAAAAAATGAACAAAATTTACATTTTAAATTCTTATAGTTCTACTTTGAAACATTGTGGAAAATTATCTATTATTATTAGCTGCAGCACAAATTTATATAACACTAACACTATCAACACTATCATGGAAGTGGAAATAACAACAATCATATATCAGACATCTGCTATTAACAACACTATCATGGAAGTGGAAATAACAACAATCATATATCAGGCATCTGCTATTAACAACACTATCATGGAAGTGGAAATAACAACAATCATATATCAGGCATCTGCTATTAACAACACTATCATGGAAGTGGAAATAACAACAATCATATATCAGGCATCTGCTATTAACAACACTATCATGGAAGTGGAAATAACAACAATCATATATCAGGCATCTGCTATTTGCACAGTTTGTGTTAAGGTAAAGGATGACATGAAGGAAACATTTTATTTATGTACAATTACATAAACATTTAAAATTTGTAAAATCTACTTACAGTTGTTGGATCACGAACTTTAGCTGGGGCATTAAGACCTTCATTCATGTTGAATACCACACATACAACAGCATAAGATACCATGAATATCTAGTAAACATAATCATAATAGTCAATATTACAAACTGTTTATACACATGTGTCAGATACTGGCACAACTGATTATTTGATACTTTTGTTTTTTGTTACAATCTTAATCATTGGTTTAATAAATAATGAATGTTTAATATCACATTCTTTCTTTTCTATCCCTCTCTGCTAATAATACATTACATTACATCAATTAATACTATTTTACTTAAAGTCTCCCAAAACTGGACACCCTTTGGCTGGCAAAATATGTCTGGGTTTACAGAAATTCTGATATTCCAAATGTATTTTTAAAGGTAAAACAGAATTTGGAACTTTTGACCTCAATTCTGGTTTTGGTTTAAGGTAATCAGAGACTAGAGACTAAGATGATTGTATTCAAATTAAATGAAGAATAAAATAATTTATAATATTGTAATAATAATAATAATTGTATTTTATATCTGATACTGACATATTGTACTATATTAGATCCACATTTTTGTAATACCTTGGAGCAAGATTATAGGTTCTTAACTTCAAATCAAGTGAGCAAGCTTTTTGATTTCAGTGCTGATATTGTAACAAGGCCAAAAGACAAAGTATACATTGAAACTAACAGAAGCTCAGAAGAAAGCATGTATATTGAATATTGACGGCAAAACTAATCTCTATTAATAAAAATTAAATACACCAATAAAATTTACCCGTTGTATCACATGGTAAATTGGTTGACCACCAAAGTCCCAGATATTCATAACAAACTTGTTGCTATCCACTTTAGAGTCACCACCTTCTCTTGCAGAGCGAAGTTTGCTTACAAATTTGTTCCTGAACCCTTTAGGAATTTCTGGTTTTTCTTCATACACTGGTTCTGTTGTGATAAAATATATAACACATACAACAACTTGCATTAGGTCTCATATGTGATTAACAACTATAACTTTTTTATTTAAAAAAAAAGTATTTCCAATGCAATATTTAAGTATTCTAAACCTTATCCTTTCCAATCAATAGTTTAGTGATGAGTTTATTTAACCACATTGTACTGCAAGTTGAATAGATTACACAGCAGTGTCATACAATATACAAATATTAGTATTAACTGTCAAAGTAACTTGCAAGATAATATATGTTCATTAGCAGACACTGATGATTATGATTATAAATTTCCGCTCCTTTAATCATTTCAATATTTAGCACTTTAGTCTTTATTTCTGATATCATTAATATGTATGAACAGCAAAATCAAACACATTTAAAAATAAATATTTACCCTCTTTTTGTGGGCTTGGCATTGGATTTGTTCTTTTTGATGTTTCACCAGATTTGGCTTCCTGTTTTGATGTTGATGCTTCTGTGGGGTTTTTCTCTTTCTCAGGTCTACTTTCTGAAAAATGTGTTAATATAATTAAAGATGCTACCTTGTTATAAATAGCATAATGTATTAACATTCATCATTATGCTTTATTATACAGATATTGCCTGCTTAGAGGTGAAATATAAGATTTGACATCCCCGAGGGAATGATATTATGTTCGAGGGAATAGGCCTATATATATCCCGAAGCGGCAGCTGAGGGATATATAATTCCCCGAGAACATAATATCATCCCGAGGGGATGTTAAATCTTATATTTTACCGATATAAAAGGCGATATCTGTTATATTATATAGCCAAGAACAAGTCTGCTGGGTTGGGTGAAGCTAGGCTAGGCCTCCTATTCTATAGTATTTGTATTGTATGTAAACAAGCCTCCTGCCTAGACACCTTACCTTGCGAAGAATAATATACAGATAATTACTAATTAATGATTCCTTGGCAATAAAATATTCACTTAGGCCTAGGTCGTTTAAATTAACAGAAGAATTTCCATCAATAAGCCTATTAATAATAATATTATAATCAGGTAGGCCGAATAAACAATTCATCGTCTTCTCTTCGAGGAGCCGAATCACCTGATGTTCAGCGCGTACTAGTTACTAGGTTACTGCCGTGAGTATTGACCAATCACAAACGGTGTTTCATCACATTTAGGGAGGACTAATAACAAATGAGGGCGCTATGTATGCATAGTTTAAATAGTTTAGATGAATAATTTCTTGAAGCAAGCTGCGTGGCGCAACGGTGGAAGCGTTGTCTTGCGATGGAGTGACAATTCCACCCGAGTTCAAATCCAGTAGATGACTTTTGTTTATTTATCGGCGAACGCGAGTGTTGCCACACGAAAATTACACAGTCAATATCATCGAACTCGAGAATGTATATGATTAATGACAGGGGACACGATAATTACGCGAAAATTACTCAGTCAATATCATCGTTCTCGAGGATATATACGATTTACGATCCTCGCAGCGATAGTCATGTGACGCAGTTTCAACCAATCACGTTCACGTATTTACATAGGCTATGTAATATTATACAGATATTGCCTGCTTAGAGGTGAAATATAAGATTTGACATCCCCGAGGGAATGATATTATGTTCGAGGGAATATATATATCCCGAAGCGGCAGCTGAGGGATATATAATTCCCCGAGAACATAATATCATCCCGAGGGGATGTTAAATCTTATATTTTACCGATATAAAAGGCGATATCTGTTATATTATATAGCCAAGAACAAGTCTGCTGGTGAAGCTAGGCTAGGGCCTAGGCCTCCTATTCTTTAGTATTTGTATTGTATGTAAACAAGCCTCCTGCCTAGACACCTTACCTTGCGAAGAATAATATACAGATAATTACTAATTAATGATTCCTTGGCAATAAAATATTCACTTAGGCCTAGGTCGTTTAAATTAACAGAAGAATTTCCATCAATAAGCCTATTAATAATAATATTATAATCAGGTAGGCCGAATAAACAATTCATCGTCTTCTCTTCGAGGATGACTTTTGTTTATTTATCGGCAAACGCGAGTGTTGCCACACGAAAATTACACAGTCAATATCATCGAACTCGAGAATGTATATGTTTAATAACAGGGGACACGATAATTACGCGAAAATTAATCGGTCAATATCATCGTTCTCGAGGATATATACGATTTACGATCCTCGCAGCGGTAGTCATGTGACGCAGTTTCAACCAATCACGTTCACGTATTTACATAGGCTATGTAATATAATCAAATTAACTTGGCAAGAACAAAGTTTAGTGTAATGAATCATTTGTTGCCGATTCCAACCTGATCCAATTTGCCATCATCATTATAATATGTGTATCTTTTGCATTCTCTATTTGAATTCAAATGTCACAGAAGTAATCACAGCAAAATGCTGTATAAACCTCTCTTTTATCCACTTCTATATTAAATTTATTTAAAAAAATCTCTTTTGTACCAATTTTATATTGACTGGTATTTTGTGCCTTTTATATTTATACTTTTAAATTTATTTTACAGCAGATTACTGAATTGAATTTCATTAAAATCTTTTACCAGATTTTGTTTCCTGCTTAGATGGTCCTGCTCTTGGTGTGTATCCTTTTGTATGGCGTGGACTTTTCAACATTTGTTTAACTGTGACATCAGTGACAGCATCCTGATACATGTCTAAAGCTTTTAAATTAAAAAATGTTAATAAAATCATGTATATATTATTTTATTTCTTACACAGTTACATACTTTGAAACTATTTTTATGATGTTGTTGCAATAATTTAAAAACTAATTTATCCTCAAATTGAATTTAAATAACGTGTATGTTTATATGGTAGTGGTTTTCTCCATGCATTTATGAAATATCAAAGTCATTTGTGTGCAAGAACTAGTCACAAATTGTCACGCAAATATTAAACCTAGAGTGTCTTTTAAATTGATTTACAATGACATGATATAAGAACAACAATTATTTGGTAAAAAAAATAAAAAACAAGTTGTGACATGACAGTGCATGAGTCAGGGGTGAATTTTAAATTTGGAGTGGAGTTGTAGCTTGGTGGTTATGGTGCTTGGCTACCAATTCAAGGGTCCTGGGTTCAAGTCCTGTCATATGTCAGGATTTTTTCTAATGACAAATTACAACTCCACTCCCAAAGACTTGTAATAAGACTTTGTTTATTGTTATGTAGAGCATCTTGTGTATGTTTGTCTTGTGAACAGGATTTCCACCTTTAAGAAGGATAGTGAATTAATTCGGTTATGGATATCCTTGGCAATTTGGCAAAATAAATTAAAAAATATAAATAAATCATCTATTTTGGTTGCAGCATGTATCTGAATAAAGTGAATATTTACAAATATCCTGCGTTGTTTCTTTCAACATTTCTTTGTTACTGGCATCTGGTGTACACACCGTTGTTTTAACCATTGCATCTGTTATTATATGCAATGGATTAAACCTATGAAAAAATGACATTATATAATTAGAAAAGAATGTTTGCATTAATAATAAAACAGAAAATAATTTGATGGTATACTGCAATTACATTGTTTTTACGTTGCATTAAAATCTTATTTTAAACCCTCAACATACCAAGAACACTAAAGGGCCAAATACTTTAAAAACAATTTTAATAGTAAATTTTAATCAACTATATTCTTACTCTTTTACATTGTGATATTTAGATTATTTATATTTAGATTATGAGGATCCCAATAAAAACAAGATATTTAAGCTATTTTGGCTAGCTATGTGTATGGGTGACCGGAATACAAGCTTTACTTTGATGGTCACTCTCATCAATATTTGCTATGTATTTTGATATTATTTTATGGTGAAATAAATTAAAACTATTTAGGAAAAATGTTTCAAATGTCTTATTCTTGTAATTATACAGTAACAACTGTATGTAACAGTTTAAGTGGTTAAATGTAATAGTTGTAATTGATATAAAGTATGCTTACTGTTTTCTTAAAAGAGAATTGATAGTAGAAGTTTTTCCAACATTCTCAAGTCCTACAAAAATAGTTCTTCCTTGATTAAACTCTGTTTGTCCTTCTTCAAGTGCATTTTGAAATGCTTTCACCGCATCAGGTCCTCGTGCCAATATCTCCTCTGGAACATGCACATCTTAAAAACAAAATATAAGGTACAATAATTATTGTATAACTTCCTGATTGTTTGTATACTTCTGGATAGCAATTAATACTCTTTATAAAATTGAACAGTTTAATATGCACTAAGAATGTCTTATGAATACCTCAATCATTACTTGAAATAAATTAAGGTCATAATAGCAGAGTACAAAGATTAAGGTATACCCTATATAGAATAAAATACTTCAGCAATTCGTCACAAAAAACAGATGACTGATTTTCATCAAATGCAACAATTGGTTTGATAAATATGTGGTACTAATAAGGTATATGCCAACACTTAAAGCCCCCTTCCCTACGTTTTTTAGATCTAATTTAAGATCACAAACTATATTTAATGTTAAAATAATACTATATGGTCCTATTGCGATAACTTTTTTCGTCTTTAAACGGTTAAAAATGTGAAAAATAAGTCGATTCTAATAATTATAGCGGCCCGCTATAAATCCCAAAATGCATTGCGCGCGGATTGATATTTTTGTTTTTCACCTGTAATTCGCCCACTTTTCGATCGATCGTGAGGCCAAAACAAATGGAAGACTCCTAACTTTTCAGCGAAAATACCGGGTTTTCCCCAATTTGTATCAACGGAGTCTGGCAAAAATAGAAAGACAATTAATGCAGCAACTATACAACGTCAGGCTAGGTATATAGCTAGCGTACGATGTTCGTACGTTACCGATGTTTACCAGCTAGGCCTACAAAACTAAGCCTAGCTAGGCTAGGCCTAAGACCGTCCACGAGAGGTCGATCACCGCGAGCTACTTAGGTAGTGCATTGTTTCTCACTTTTTATCATAATTTACCATAAAACGTACATTGAAGACAAGGAATGACATGGTTTAATGTTTTTAAAGTGATATATATGTATTATTTTCCAAAAAACGTCCAAAATTGCAGGGAAGGGGTCTTTAAGCTTATAAGCCGATGCTCACAAATGCGACCAAAATTTTGATTTAGACATTTCTGCATATTCAAAAGTTTTTTAATTTATTATTATAAACACACAGAATATTGTTACAAAGCCTTTAAGAACCTTATAAATGAGTTCAGTCATTCTGAAGGCTATCTTACGGTTTTATTTACTTACTTTCAATTTTATCAGCCACATCTATTTCCTCAGCTTTCCTGAGAGCTGCAACGAGTTCTGAACGCATGGACTTCTTAGTAACC
The DNA here is from genome assembly GCF_963402885.1 of Antedon bifida. Classification (NCBI taxonomy): domain Eukaryota; kingdom Metazoa; phylum Echinodermata; class Crinoidea; order Comatulida; family Antedonidae; genus Antedon; species Antedon bifida. Next base: position 14,362,986 of record NC_136227.1, read on the forward strand.
TTAGCCTGCCATGCATCTAACATGTCTAAAGTCCTTTGAAAAAGGTTTCTATCTGGTAGTTCAAATGAATTTATATCTTCTTGTGTCATTCCAAGATTAGCTGCTATTAGTTTCCTTTTATTAAAGGCGTTATTGGCAATGTATATTAATTCTTTGGTTGTAATATCTAAATAAAATAAAATATAAATATTATACTGTTTATAATATATTTTAATAAATCCTAAAATATTAGTATTTTGTTTGATTCTACCTACCCTTCTCAATGTCTAGATCTAAATTACCCAAATGTAATTTTGTGAAATGTTGACTTTTTAATTTGTAAATAAAATAATAGTTCAATCACGCTAAACTCCTTTTTATTTCTTAAATGTAAATTAACATTTATATCATTTTTACAAGCAGTTTATTTTATAGATATTGTGAATACCAAACTTCTCCATAGCAAATAGAACAAAAAGATACCTAATGTTATAGACAAGATTAATTTTTTTAATCCTTTTTTTATTGGAAACAATAGCCCTATTGTGGGGCATTGAAATTGAAGAATATTCATACCTGACGATGTCATTTCGATGTAAGGTAAAGGTCCACCTAAACAAGTAAAATAAATGTGTATATCAAGCTTTGCAGTGCAGTTTAGAATTACAGATTGGAAATTATATAAAGGACAAACATATTTTTCAATTACCTTTGGGACCAACATATAGATATTTATAACAGAATTAGTAGCACACAAAATGGAAAACAGGATAAAATGCACAACTGAAACCATATTACACATTGGCATGCCATGAAGTACCGTACGCCTTGTGTTAGATAACAAACCTAACGCTGTGAGTCTTAACATACCCTGTACCAACAGTAGTTGAGATGAGCCGCTATTTGAATCAATCTACTTTTTTTTTTAAAATCATATTTTTTAATTTGTTTGACTATATGACTGACTACAAATACTACAGGATAAAAAGTGATCATTATCTATTTTTAGAAGTTCATGCTTTTATTTGCAGCACAATGTGTTTTTTAACTTACCATTCAAAATTGCAAGTATTTCTGTTTTCTTCTGTTCACCATCGTATTTATCGCACACATTTTCATTATAGATATCAGATGCAGACTCTCCATTCTGACAATCAAAGTGTTTGTGATTTAAAATAACAATATTAGCAATTCTAGTTATAAGCATAAGTTCTGATAAATCCCTCAGCTACTCTTTTGAAAAAAAAATTAAAATTCAGGGGGGGTTCCGGGTTTAAAATGAATAGTAAAAAATGTAAAATGTATTTGTTTGTCTCTTGAACGGTAAAAGTTTCAATTTATATAAGCGCCCAGTGAAGCAGAACGAAGGCTGTGAAATGAGGCCAGATTACAAGTGCAGCTACGGCGATATGACACGGTGTTACTGAATAGGAAATTCGTGAAATGGTCAATCTTCCGACGACTCGTTATCATTAACCATATCAATTACTTTTATAAAATTATACTTATCTGATGTAATTTTAGTCGGTCTTCCCATTTATAAAGTCAATTTTCTATGAAAATTCATAAAAACAGTGAAAAATTAGATATGTTTGCACTTTACGTTTGCCGATTTTCGCACTGACTTAGGGAAAGCCTTCAAAATCAATGAAGCGTAACATATACATTCCTGCATGCTGAGCGAGACGACGATACACATGCTCTCTCTGCCCATGCCTGGCATCGTCACGTGATAAGCAGATACAGTATACAATACCAAACTGGTCGGGTCGAGTATACCCCGTCTATAATCACAACATGAACGATGTACAGTATTTGATTGAAGGTCGACTTGACCTACCGGAATGGTATAGATAATATAGCTCGAATGAGAGAGTTGGAATATTTGTAAACATAAGTATTGCTTAATTAACAAGTGTAGCCTATAGTAAAAGGCCTGGTAGTATCAATTCGCATAGGGTCTACTACACTAGCTAGCTCAATTTTTAACTGGGCCGGATTGGCTAGGTCTCCTTCCTACTACCTGGTCTACTTGCTTGATGCAGTATCCGCTTTTTTTGGAGAGTAAACTAGGCCTAGGCCTAGGCCTATTTTAGGCCTACTTAGACGATGCGAGATACCATACGTGCGGACGGCGATCGGACCTTGTTTTGCCTCAATATTTACAGCCGATTTTGTAGAATGTTTTAGGTTTAGATTGTTTTAATAGGAGTTTGGTTGATAGGATGGGTTTGGAATCCACTGAGTTTTGTTATTTATGGGCCAATCGTTTAGAGTAGGCTAGCTAGGCCCGTGATGGGCCCCAATGTTTTAACGTAGCCATCATCGTGGCATGGAATCCCTAGTCAGAATGGTCCTCACCCATGAAAAAAATGATTTAGGCTAGGCCTAGCCTAGTACGTGAAGCCCATAATACGATCTGTACTATTCGAGGTATAAAAATAGTATATAATTTATGACTCCGTAATCTGTACTAAATTTTGTATTTCATTAAATGTCAAATAAATATATGCTACTACTGTTATTATTACACTTTAGGCCTAGCTTAGAAAATCTACAAAAAATGTATTTCACAATGATCGGGTGGTCGTCGTTTGACAGGGGGAGAGAGATGTAAATTAGTTGACAAACACAACGTACATGACGTCGCGAGTTTGGAATCCACTGATGACGTGACTTTGTGAATATCTCATGAATATTAATGAGCTTCCCTAAGCTGCTGAAAAACAGACTTTCCGAGAATTTACCCTAAAATGTATATGAAATTAAATTTTTTTAATTTCTCGTTATTACTTCTTCATTCTGACATGTCTATATTGTTATAATATCTTTTATTTAATAAATAAACGATATTTAAAAGCAATTTAAAACCCAGAATCCCCCTTTAATTTCATAATTTGCAAGAACATACTAAACCAAAAGATAAGCCAAACTAAATAATACTAATATGTGAAATAACCCTGGCCATTAAAAAAAATCAAATTATGACAGACTAAATAAATATATTTCATAATAGTTAGGCAAATTCTAGATATTTCAAAGGTCAATAACTTTACTTTTGTCAATATCTTAAAAAAATATGCCACTGGACTAAATCTAAATTTTATGCATTAAAATCACTAAACCCATTTTCCACGATATTTTTCTCAGGGTGCTGGACACGTTAATCCAGGCACGATGTGAAATCAGCCGAAATGAAATATTTATGGGGTTTTTGGGCCAAAATCATTTCATAAGCCATATAATAACCACACATGCCACATAAACTAATTAAATACATGCTCTGAAAGAATTTGAACAAAATAAATCATTTTTGGTCTAAATCATCTTACTAATAGTCCAAAAGTAACCTGCAACTGAAATAAATGTTAATGATGAGCAACTGAGAAGATAAATTTAATATCAAATGATATGTCAACAACTATAATTTAAAGAAATATAGAACAAATACTTATGTAGTTTCAATATTTATATTATATGTATTTAATTATATAACATATACTTCAGTATATAGTTAAATATGAAACTAAAAGTAAAAATAATGGAAGCATGCTGTTTAAATAATTCAATTTAGATTTACAATTTAACAATACAATGTGAATACTGTAATGGAAAAATAAAAATAAATGTTGATAACTATAAATATATACTATATTTATTTTAATATTTCTGTAATTAATCATTCCATCAAACAAATATACTGTACATGTGAGGAGGTGGATGGGCAATAGACTGCTCGAGGGTCAGACAAGAAGAAAATAGCTTGTAATATTTTCAATGATAATTCTCCTGAGGAAGATCAAAGCATATTGATCGAAACGTCGAGAAACTCAACAGTTTTTTTCAGAACTAATATACATGGTGTACCGCAAATTTATATCAACAGATAATAATAAACCTTTTTGTTTCTATTTGTTATATTTTATATAACTTTAAAAAAAAAGAATAGAACTAAACTTTATGATTAAAATAATTGCATTGCAGTACTTAATAACAAACTAACCTTATTTTTCTTGTAAATGTCCATACATCCTTCCTTTATGAAGAACACAAAGGTATTTTTGTGCTCTTCATAAGTAAGCTTTGATCGAGCAATTAAATGCAGAGCATTGTCTCCATTCTTGAAAAAAGTGAGAAAAAAAACAAAGTGCACAAGCTGTACTAATACTGTGAATATTATATTTTGATTGTACATACAACCCTTTAGTAAAAACTCTCCAATTTCATTTACGAAACATGGATGATTTATAAATGATATAATCAAAACCTATTGAATGTTTACCATTACTTATTATATCATTTGATTGATTATATTGATTGATTATATTTACTGAATACAAAAAGAGAATATTTATTTAGCAAGATACCTGGTGAGAAAAAACCTTTTCATTTAAAGGACATAGATGCTTTAGTGAAATTTCAATATACTTTGCAAATTGCAGATGATAAAAATGGTATACTTGGATATCAGTTATAATACTTTATGATTGATTCAGCTTAGAATTTTATTCATTATAATGCTATATAAAAGCTTCTTGTCAGCTTTTTAAACTATTTTACATCAAATCTTTTTGAATCAAAAGATAAAATATTTGGTTTTATCTCAATATCTCTATGGTTTTATATACTTTTTGCTTTAAGATTCTATAAATAAGTTGGTGAACTTACAGTGGAATCAATAATACCTACAATAATATCATGGCACCAGCCAGGTACAGATATAGGAAGTTTGCATAGAGTGTGGTACACAAATAGAATGCACTAATTTGAGGATAACAAATATAGGCCTAAAGAACATTTAACATTCAGGATTGAATGGTGGTAGCTGATCAACTTGGATTATAATATGGTAAAAAAAAATCCAGATTATTCTGTCCTAGTGATGGAGCGAAATGGTGAGGGGGTAGGTGCAGCAAATAGTATAATCCTCACAGTATTGTGTAATATACCTGCATACACTGTGATATTTGCAATACGATGCAATAATACATGCATAATTATGTGAAATTACTAGATATACTGTGTATACAACTTACTTTGTTTTGCTGGTTCACATTAGAACCAGCATCAACTAATGTCATACAGCATGCAGTTTGACCACTGGCTGCAGCCGCCAATAGTGGTGAATTTCCATTCTAAAAAAATAGATTATAATATGTCATACAACAAACCTCTTTAGCAATGCACAGTAAAAGCATGACCATTAATAATTGTGGTGCAATTTAAAGTATTTTAATATATATATTGTTAGATTATTTAATTTAATCATGATCATAATAAAAAGTTTACCCAGTGAAGATATACATTATTGAATATTTTGAATGTTAAATGTTCTTTAGGCCTATATTTATAATTTTTAAAAATAAACATATTTTAATGTTTATTGTGCAAACATGATGTTTTTCACCGCTATTATATTGTAACTATCTATATATTTTGGTATTAATATGTTATAAATAATATAAATAATCAAAACACATATGACCATTGTAAAACTTTTGATGAAGTGTTATAAATTGCACTAAATGAATCAATGGTTAAAATGTCTAAAATGGCATTTCAACTAAGTATTAAATAGGCTGTGTACATCATAAGTTAACAGTTTTTAGTCTCATTGAGCTTTATACTGTAGCTCCATAATTTGGTAGACTGCAATTGTATTTTAAGAACAGCACAAAAATATAAATACAATTGAAAATTTTTAATGTAAATGATTTTAATTAAGATAATTTACATTGTCAGATCTCACTCTGAATACATTTAACCATTTCACATTAAACATCAGTGTGGTAAAAGACCTACTTGACAAACAATAAATTATATGGACACATTTAATATTAAAAACTCATTACAATCCAGCATTTGAGCAGAGAAATGTTATTGAGAAAGGTTTTCATTTAATTTTCTCCCTGTCACCTTATTCAATCTGTGACAATTGTATTTATCATGGCTCTGCACAACCATGAACAAACATCAGAATGGTTGTCAATATTATAATTATTAATAAAGGACAAAATAAAATCTAATCCCATCATAATGCACTTTTATATGATGATCTAGCAAACTCAAGTAGAATAATATAGGTGGTTTCTTGGGTCTTGTGCCTTGTGTTGGAAGGCATTGGATAATAAGACACAAAAAGGTGTACAACTGGTGTCTTTAGCTGTGATTGACACGCTGCACTATCATAGACGGGTAGATGTTATTGTGTATTAAATAGTTTAAAAAAGAGATGATAGCATTCGGTTTATTCTATTAAAAAAAGTGGTAGGTTATATAGGTTATACGATAATGTTACTATTGTAGTTTTAATGGAATGAAACTATGTTATGGAATGAATCTACAAAGGCATAGTATTATTCGCTGTTTAAACACTGTATTCATGTTGGATAAGGTATTCAGATTAAAGCCCCATTCCCTACGTTTTTTAGATCTAATTTAAGATCACAAACTATATTTAATGTAAAAATAATACTATATGGTCCTATTGCGATAACTTTTTTCGTCTTTAAACGGTTAAAAATGTGAAAAATAAGTCGAATCTAATAATTATAGCGGCCCGCTATAAATCCCAAAATGCATTGCGCGCGGATTGATATTTTTGTTTTTCACCTGTAATTCGCCCACTTTTCGATCAATCGTGAGGCCTAAACAAATGGAAGACTCCCAACTTTTCAGCGAAAATACCGGGTTTTCCCCAATTTGTATCAACGGAGTCTGGCAAAAATAGAAAGACAATTAATGCAGCAACTATACAACGTCAGGCTATATATAGCTAGCGTACGATGTTCGTACGTTACTAAGACCGTCCACGAGAGGTCGATCTCCGCGAGCTACTTAGGTAGTGCATTGTTTCTCACTTTTTATCATAATTTACCATAAAATGTACATTTAAGACAAGGAATGACATGGTTTTATGTTTTTAAAGTGATATAATTGTATTATTTTCCAAAAAACGTCAAAAATTGTAGGGAAGGGGTCTTTAAGGTGTATTAGTAGGCATGTTAAGGTGCATATATTTTAGGCAAATCCTTCAAATTGTGATAACATTTTGAAACTTTGCACAGTTATTCATTAGGGTGTCAAAAACATGAAATGGAAGGGTTGCACAAAATTTGGTGAGGGGAAAGCCGCCATTTTGGATTTCAAAATGGCGGACCCCAAATGTTCACTTTTCAGGTATATCTCTTCTGAAGAGGCACCTAGAGTTCTGATTTTAGGTGCAAATTATATGGTAGTGGGGTCACCAAACATATTGGTATAACTAACATTTTGATTGCATGGCGGCCATGTTGGATTTCAAAATGGCGGACCCCAAATTTTCACTTTTCAGGTATATCTCTGCTAAAAAGGCACCTAGAGTTCTGATTTTAGGTGCAAATTATATGGAGTAGTGGGGTCACCAAACATATTGGTACAGTATAACTGACATTTTGATTGCATGGCGGCCATGTTGGATTTCAAAATGGCGGACTTCAAATTTTCACTTTTCAGGTATATCTCTGCTAAAAAGGCCCCTAGAGTTCGGATTTTAGGCGCAAATTATAATGGTAATGGGGTCACCAAACATATTGGTATAACTAACATTTTGATTGTATGGTGGCCATTTTTGATTTCAAAATGGCGGACCCCAAATTTTCACTTTTCAGGTATATCTCTGCTAAAAAGGTACACAGAGTTCTGATTTTAGGTGCAAATTATATGGTAATGGGTCACCAAACATATTGGTATCTAACTAACATTTTGATTGCATGGCGGCCATTTTGAATTTCAAAATGGCGAACTCAAAATGTTTCAGTACGGTACCTACAGTTATAATTTTAGGTACAAAGTATAATATGGTATTGAGGTCAACAAACATATTGGTATAACGTCTTTGATTGCATGGTGGCCATTTTGAATGTAAATCAAACCGTACTGGCTTTACACTATTTGTTTATGCTTATATTTACATGCATTTAACACGGACACTTATTGTAAGTCACATTTTTCCTGGCAACCACACAGCTCTGTACATCGTAAATCACTCTTTCTGCATTTACAGCGTCTAAGATCACAGTCGGTGTGCCCACAGTGAATTAAAACCTTTGTGACATCTGAAAGTTCCAGCAATGAACTCCAAACTGGACTAAATTTGTTGCCGTCCTTCCTCCATCCCTGGTTCGCTGGGTCCAGTTCAACCCTGAAGGCATCTAGACAGTTGTACCACTTCCTGGCTTGTAGAGCAGACCGTTTCACATGTTCTCTTAATGCCGCAGATGTTGGGGGGATATTTTCAATAGTCTTTCCCCTTGTTGTAAAAAGATATCGTCTTGCATCATTTACCTTCTTTCCATTAAATGTTCTGCAGTACATTGTTACACCAGATAGATAATCTGTGTCTGTTACACTAACATCCACTACAGACAATGACATCCTCTCGAAAACTGGAGTCATGGCATCTTTTTCCAAGTCTCGTTAAATGTAGCTTTACCTTTTCCTTGAACAGATGAAGTTGTATCACAACCGCTAAAGGAATAAAAGAACAAGTAAGCGGCTGACACAAATCACGGAATGTTTGTAGGGTCTCTGGGAGACAGAGCTGTAACAAACCAGTCTGTAAATATACAACCGCTGATGCCATATAACATAGAAGAGGCAGATGAACGTATGTTTGTTCATGTTAAACATGCCGCTGAAATTGTTCCGCGCATTCTTGTCAAGACTGTAGACAGTGATGTTGTTGTTATTGCATTGTCAGATTTCCACAGAATACCTGGCATCCACGAGCTTTGGATCGAGTTTGAAGCACTTGAAGTACATCCCAATACACGAGATTGCTTCTTTTCTTGGACCACAAGCATCAGCCGCTTACTTGTTCTTTCATTCCTTTAGCGGTTGTGATACAACTTCATCTGTTCAAGGAAAAGGTAAAGCTACATTTAACGAGACTTGGAAAAAGATGCCATGTATGACTTCAGTTTTCTAGAGGATGTCATTGTATGATATGTTAGTGAAACAGACACAGATTATCTAGAAAAGTTTGTTGTAACTATGTACTGCAGAACATTTAATGGAAAGAAGGTAAACTATTGAAAATATCCCCCCAACATCTGCGGCATTAAGAGAACATGTGAAACGGTCTGCTCTACAAGCCAGGAAGTGGTACAACTCTCTAGATGCCTTCAGGGTTGAACAGGAGACCCAGCGAACTGGGGATGGAGGAAGGACAGCAACAAATTTAGTCCAGTTTGGAGTTCATTGCTGGAATTTTCAGATGTCACAACGGTTTTAATTTACTGTGGACACACCGACTGTGATCTTAGACGCTGTAAATGCAGAAAGAGTGATTTACGATGTACAGAGCTGTGTGGTTGCCAGGGAAAATGTCAACTACAATAAGTGTCCGTGTTAAATGCATATAATTATAAGCAAAAAGAAATAGTGTAAAGCCAGTAAGGTTTGAACTACATTCAAAATGGCCGCCATGCAATCAAAGACGTTATACCAATATGTTTGTTGACCTCAATACCATATTATACTTTGTACCTAAAATTAGTTTATGTACCGTACTGAAACATTTTGAGTTCGCCATTTTGAAATTCAAAATGGCCGCCATGCAATCAAAATGTTAGTTAAATACCAATATGTTTGGTGACCCATTACCATATAATTTGCACCTAAAATCAGAACTCTGTGTACCTTTTTAGCAGAGATATACCTGAAAAGTGAAAATTTTGGGTCCGCCATTTTGAAATCCAAAATGGCCACCATACAATCAAAATGTTAATTATACCAATATGTTTGGTGACCCCATTACCATATAATTTGCACCTAAAATCCGAACTCTAGGTGGCTTTTTAGCAGAGATATACCTGAAAAGTGAAAATTTGAAGTCCGCCATTTTGAAATCCAACATGGCCGCCATGCAATCAAAATTTTATTTAAATACCAATATGTTTAGTGACCCCATTACCATATAATTTGCACCTAAATTCAGAACTCTATGTGCCTTTTCAGCAGATATACCTGAAAAGTGAAAATTTGAAGTCTGCCATTTTGAAATCCAACATGGCCGCCATGCAATCAAAATGTTAGTTATACCAATATGTTTGGTGACCCCACTACCATATAATTTGCACCTAAAATCAGAACTCTAGGTGCCTCTTTAGAAGAGATATACCTGAAAAGTGAACATTTTGGGGTCCGCCATTTTGAAATCCAACATGGCCGCCATGCAATCAAAATGTTAGTTATACCAATATGTTTGGTGACCCCACTACCATATAATTTGCACAAAAATCAGAACTCTAGGTGCCTCTTTAGAAGAGATATACCTGAAAAGTGAACATTTGGGGTCCGCCATTTTGAAATCCAAAATGGCGGCTTTCCCCTGACCAAATTTTGTGCAACCCTTCCATTTCATATTTTTGACACCCTAATGAATAACTGTGCAAAGTTTCAGAATATTATCACAATTTGAAGGACTTGTTCACTTAAACAGGCCTACTATATGTATATTCAGATGGGTAGTGTAAATCCCATATTATTTAATAATTATAGAAACTACTAATTCATTTTGTTTCAGTTTTATTTAGAAATATATGTTTGATGTTCTTCTGAATTCAGTTTTGTGAGCATAAAATAATATCATGACTTGTTTTTGTATGCAATGTGTGACAATGCTCTATTAACACACATACCCAATTAATGAAAAGGGCTTTGCAAACTACAGAAAATCACTATGCAACTTTGTCATTCTCTTATACATGTCGTAAGATGGTTTCCCGATTAATCGTACGATCAAAACAGTACTGGGTATTATCAACTAGCGTTCGTGTTCCCACCTAATCATCCATTCGTAGAAGTACTGATGAAGATTGTGGCGACAATAGAATGGACCCGAGACCTGGCTATCTTCGACTTTTAAATAAAAGAAAGTTTTGAAAATGTTGTTAGGCTAGAAATGTACGTTGTATGATGGGTATGTATATTGAAAAATGGTTGTAGTTTTCAAAATTAACTTGTACAAGTTTTGATGAGAGAAAACTGTTATTTGATCGTTAGTTGACGTGTACATAAAGCAAAAAAAGTTAAAAACTTAAAATTTTGGCGATCTTGTCAAAGGTCAAGCGCCTTCAGCCAGCCTGCACCAGGGTTCTAGCACTGTCTTTTTTTCTCTTTTGTGGCTTGAACCAGCACTTTTGTCCATTCATTCAATGACATGATTAATATAAGTTAATCAGTGATATGTAATACAGTAGTTGTCATAAATCTACAATCTTCATAATCTATTTGATCATTGTTATCCAATATAATCCTCCTTTTTTTGTCATTGTTGTATATCTTTCTCAATATAATATTCAAAATAAAGACCAAAAATCATTCATTCACAACAAGACACAATTCAATCCGCAATATTTGTTGTTGTTCTAAATATTGCATCTTTATAATCTGTTTAAATTGTTTTTCCATTGTAATTCTCCCTTTTTCTTTCCTTTTTCCTGTATTCTTTAACCTTTTTATCCATGTATAATAATGTGTATATAAAACATTAAAAACAGCTATAATTATAAAAATAAAAGCATTATATAATATAAACATTAAAAAGGCATTAGCATTATAGGAATGCTAAATTGTTTAAGTCATTGATAATCGACTTAAATAGTATTCAGAAGTTTTTGCACACTGGCTGAATATTGAATTCAGATAGTATCGTAATATCATGTATAGTATAGTCGGGGCCTGTCATCACAATCACCATGGATATGTGACTTAGTAACACATATTATTTTCCTTTTAGTATATATTTTATTTTAACTTTGAAAGAATCAAACTATTACAGACTGACATGTCTCAAACTTTTGGGATTCATTTAAAAATAAAAGATAGAACCTTGATAATATAAGTTATAATATAATAATAATAATAAAATCATTTTTGTAATAGAGCTTGTTCACAAACATAATGTGTGCATAAAACACAAGAAAAATAAAATCTAAAAATGACCACAAAAGATTACAACAGAAAAATTGATTAATAGATTAATACAATTTAAAGAAGTTAATAATAACACATACATGTAAATATTTTTTTTCATACTCTATAAAGAGTTGTAAAATAAGTTTGCAATATCGTTGATATGAATAAACTATTTGATTTGTTTTCTTAATAGTTAATAGTAATTTATAAATTCATTTCATTTCAAGTAACATTTATTACTTCTTCTTGCCAAAAATAAATAATTAAAATAAATAATAAATATACTTCTGCTTAGAAAAAAAAAAAACTTTGTCAAATTTTTAAAAAATGCTAAAAAAAAGAGGCTAAAGCCCTAGAAGTTATACATCAATTGGATTACTCCAAATTGACATTTGTGGTAGGCAAGCCAGGTACAATAAATGTAAAAAATTGTGTGTATAATGAAAAAAAAAGAACAAAAACACACACAAACAAAAAAACAAACAGGAAGCATAAAGACAATAAATGGTAATTATTGTAATTTAGTATAGCCATGGGGCAGAGGAGATGAAAAACGGCCAACAATAATCATTTAAAATATACAGTAACTAGAAATTGCGAGACGCCGTTAGCGCCCGTTGAAAAACACAATAACAAAGCTATGAAACCTACACTGATTAAGAGCCATGTCTGTAAGAATCAAAGAAATATCAAAAATAGTGGCAGACTCAAAAAAATGGATTTCTTTCAAATTTTGCACATGGTTATATATGTGTTGAGAGAAATCAAATATGAAGTATTTTTTATTTCACACATGTATTTCCATGGCAACGGCCAAATTTGAGTTTATGCGGTTTGTTAGTTTGTTTTTTTACGAAAGAGGCAGAATATTATATTTTTACAAATTTATATCTATTTTTTATAATGGAAAAAAGGGATTTTATATATTTAAACACATTACAGCCTCTAATATACCTATTATCATGATGGATTATTTATACTTAATAGTGCATTATATCGGACGCTTAATGATCTCCTAGTTTTTTTTCACAGCATTACTTGCATTGATATCACAATACATTGCATATTTTGAACTATCATTCGGGATTATAATCTTAATTAGAGTAAGAACCAATCATTTAATGATAATCCATTTCGCGTATACGAAAGATGATACCTGTAGTACCTTCACTTTCCAAAAATTAAGAGCGTATCGAAAGGGCTGGTTTGGGATTCATCTGAATCTTTTTTTTCTTTTTTGGTCTTTTGTGAGTTCGTCCCACTTTTATTATCATACTCTGTTATAAATATTATATTTTTTAAGCATATTTTTTCCTTTCGTTTAAATGTTACAATGTTAAAAGTAATAAAAACATTGCATTCGTTATTTAACATTAAAAAAAAATTAATTTAAATATATAAAATAATTAACAAAATGCCAATAAAAGACGATAAAAATTGATTAAAAACGTACTTTTGACAGTTGTCATTATTCTATAAAGCTTGTGTTCGTGTTCGGGTAGAGAGGCTATAAACTCAGGGGAGGAATATAAAATACCCTCCCTTTTCACCAAGACAAAAATGAATGAGATGAGTAAGAAGAATGCAAAAGTTTGAAAAATAAGGTATTTAGAATGGATAGCATGGAATGATCTATTTAATGAAAACCGTAAGGTTAGAGTCCATACACTGTGCAAGTCCAAAATAGTATTTTGGCTCTGTGTGTATGTGAGACGCTTCATACCCGGATGTAAAACTTCGAAACCGGAACAGTTTCTGAGTTTGCTTGATATGCAGATTTTTCTTAACCTTTAGACCACTGGGGTTTTTATGGTATTTTTCAACTTCGATTGAATAGCAAATCTTTTTCATCCTCGTCGTATTACGGAGGATAGATATAATATGTTTATAACTATCAAAACGTACTAAAACAGTTTTTCTTTTACGTTAGCCCATTTTTGTTCAGCTTTGATAAAGTTACATGTGTTTTCATATTTGATTAAATTGGAAAGTTCCGTTTTTAGACAGGCAGCCCAGAGACATTTGGTTAGATGAGCTAGGTACCAATATCTGACTATTTAAGTGTTTTTGGGGTCACATGAAGTCAATGAAAATGGGAGTCTGCCGGGTACCCCCTGCTGCGTCTAGACCGGGGGACCCCGAAACGTGCTAAAAAATCGACCCAGGTTAGATGAGAGAGATACCACTTAATTTTACCACCATGGGATGCCCATTGGCATCCTTATACCAGTATCACAAACGACAGACTTTTTCTCTGCTGCAAAAGGCCCACCAGGCCCGCCAGACCAATGTTATATGATTTAGCACATTGTAAACAATACCAAATGACCTACAGACTATCTGTACACTGCCTTGGCCTTGGCATACCCCTCTAAAGTTAGACTAGAGACCCCTTTTACCCCAAGTATAGCCTACCTTAGATATTGTAGATACCACCAGCAGCAAAAAAACCACCCAAAACAATTAACATGTTTAATTGAATAAAGTTTAACTTTAATCGAACTAACACAAAACAATTGAAAATATATCACATCTATGACGATAAAATGACCATTACCATTCTAAAGGGAAAAATAGTTTAAGAGTTTCATTTAAAACTTATATAAGCCAAATATATATAACAAGTACAGATTCGGGTAATTTTTTTTTTTTTGGGTTTCTCCGACGTACTGTTTTCCACAAATATTACAGTATATGAGATAAATGACGTTTTTGGTTAACCAATTAATTATGTTAGGGTAAGTTTTTATACCATGGTGAGGGTGATTTTTGACCAGACTTAGTATCACAAATAAAAATTTGAAGTTGCATAAAAACACAAGAAACGTTTTTTTACATATATGTAGTCATAAATATATATTTATTTAGTCATAATAAATATAATATAGAAAATAGAATATCGCAAATGAATAATCAACAATTGTAATTAATCATTCAATATATCTGAAGAAAGAACAATGATTAATTTTAAAATGTCAAGCGGTGTTTTTTGTAATAAATATTTCTTGTTTAATGTAACTTAAAATATGAAATCAAAAGAGCAATGGATTAGAATGTTACAAACTGTGTAGATCTACTCTCCTTGAATTGTACAATAGAAATGAGTTCTGTATTTTAGCAGTAAGTAGCTGAATGAACTTAATGATCCACACGGTGAATACAGGCATACTGCAATTATACTGATTTTACATGTGTGACAATCATGATTACAATGTTGTTGTGATGACTAACCTATCTAGAAGAACCTTGTGAATTCATTTTGAGAAGAGTTTTAACAAACTAGACAAGATAGATGGGGGTTAAGATACTTCAGTTCAGTAGAATAAATAATACACCTATAAGGTTTTATCAAAGATTATAGGTCTATGCCCCTGGAAATTAAAAATCAAGAACATTTAACTGATACATTTAATCAACTGCAGGTGGTGCCACCATTTACCTGATATTAAGCACCAAAATGGCAAAATGTATGTAAGCTAAAAAGGAAGAAGAGCAATATTTTAAGTTCAAGTAGTAATTAGTGGTTCAGTCTATAATACTACACTATATTATTTAGCAGCAACTTCAATAGCAATGCCTCTATTAAAACAAAAACCATCTCCGACGACCCAAATAGTTCGATGTAGCCTGCCATACAGTATTGCCTTAAATTTAGTAATCGCTTTTTTAAATTGCCAGTTTGACTGTCTGATGCACTCATGAGTCTGTAGGCTCAAACAGTCACAGGTAGTCTAATTAATAAGTAGTTTATTGCACTTGTTTATCAAAAAAGAGAAACAGAAATATTGCTTATTAAATTAAATAAATTCAAGAATCAATATGAATCAACGTTAAATGATTAAGGCACAATTTATAAATTTTTCAAAACGACAGAAACACATCCAAACGTGAGAAAGGCTGGTTGGAAGCTGGCCGTTTGAGACTGTATATTCCGTTTGGTAGTTGACTGTATGACTGCAGTACATACATTATGATCGCGATATAAATAAAATTAATTTTATTTATTTATTTAAAAATTGGTATCAAATATACAAATATTTTATTCACGTAATCCTGGGGATTCTCCACCACAACAACATCCCCGGATTACATGAACAATGCTTTGTATTTTGATATCAATTTTTACAGTTTGTGATTAATTAAATTTATTTTATTCAAATCGCGAAATCAAATTCCATGTGTTCAATACTGGCCATTACTCAAGCTACCAAGAGACGGTACTGTGTCGAGCGCATGTTTTCTCGCTCAACTTCAGCCATTTTTTTAAAATGGTGGGAAATTCCAAGAATTTACGTGAACAAAATGTTTGTATATTTTGATATCAAATTTTAAATAAATTCAAATCGCGAACATGATGTGCATACTGTAAAAAAGAAAGCCAAATGAAGGTAAGTTATTATGATACAAGATGCATTTTTGGATTAAAAAACAGTTATAGGACAAGCCAATTGTCTGCATATAACAACAAGCAAAAGCAAAGCTGTGATATTATTGTGTTAGTTAGTGATTAGGGGTACCTATTTGGCTGTATAATTGTGCCATTTCTTATAAAGTATCATGCATCATGTTAATAAGTTACAAGACAAATCCGAGTGAATATTCCACTTGTTATGTACATGGATGATGCTTTATTGTCTGAAAGAATTACTAAAAAGAAAGTCCAAATGTTTACCACCCTTTGCAAAAAAGCCGTATACGAACGTATACGATTTACATACGTTTCGTATATGTTTCGTATAGGAAGTCCATTTCGTATACGAAACGTATACGTCAATTCGGAAGTTCCTGCCCGCATAATAAACATATACGAACCGTATACGATCATTTATAAACAATTTCCTAATTATACGATCCGTATACGATCCGTATACGATCCGTATACGATACGAGTACGCGTGTATACAAACTGCATCATATTACCAAGCGAAAAGGGACTGTCCCTCTTTTTACAAGACGACGATAGCATACGTTTACGCATGGTTTACGATGGCAGGAGCATCTTGACTTCAATAATTAGTGTACAATTTGTTTGTTTTTTTTAGTCGGTATATGTACATTAAATTCCCTATGATGATTTAGTTCATAGTTTTCGCTAATGAAAAAAATTGGTGCTGTATTTTACAAGACGTTATTTTTCTATCAAAAGCATAAAAACCCACCCAGGCTGTTCCGTCTTGTTTATCCCCTCTGCTATTTCTTTACCTTTGGTACGTTCCATTAATAAGTGAATCATACAAAATGTGCTGTTATTAATTTGAAAGTGCTTTAATTAATATTAATGTACTTGGAAATAAATAAATAAATATTAAATTGGACCCGCAGTATATTAAATTTAAAACGACTAAGTAAAATCCATAAATTACGATGTAATAAAAATGTAGAATACATGTGGCTCCCTATTATATATATGGAATGATCCAAATAAATTCGCCCAAAACGTGCCTGGTGTGTGTGCTGCATTGCATGCATCACATGGATGGATCAGATTTCATTCATTTTCAATCATCATTGTTGTTATCAAACGGAATTTTTTTTGCTACGGGTTTTAACTCGCCATAAAAAATTAAAAAATGGGATGTAGGCCTAGTTACAGTAGGCCAAAGTAGATAGTAAATTCGATGACTTCTAGCTAGCTAGGCTATAGGTGTCACAAGTGACATAAAGTTGTGTATATATTTTGCAAGTCATTCTTACTTTTCCTTTTGTTTTCACTATTTGAACCTTTCTTTTGTTTTAGGAAGCTATTGTGTGAAGCCAGTGGAGCAGAGTTTTTGTGTTGCAGAGAAGGATTGTGTGGTGTTTGCTGATTGGAGGAGAGGTATAAGAGTTAAGTTAGTGTGTGAGTTGCTGATTGGTGGAGAGGGATAAGGTGGTGATATGTGGATAATTGAGGGAATTTTGAGGTAGATGGAAATTGAGAGGAGACAGAGAAGGAGGGCTATGTTATGTTAAGCCAGAAAGGGATAGGTGAATATTGATATGAGAAACTAAGACGTACAGGAGAAGAAGTAATTGAATTATGGTGATATAGAGCTGAAGCAGAAAGGAAATAAAGAGATATACATGAAGTTAATAAATTGTGAGTTGGAGATAATTATGGTGATATAGAGCTGAAGCAGAAAGGAAATAAAGTGATATACATGAAGTTAATAAATTGTGAGTTGGAAGTAATACTATAAGGCTGTACTTAAATGTAGAACTGTTAATTGTTGAGATTACTGAGGATTAATTGAAATTGTGAATGTAAATTGACGGAAGAAATAACTGTTGGAAACAGCAGAAGTTGTTGCATGTAAAGAATTGTTTGGAAATATTGAAGAGTAACTGGATTGATACTGATATTATTTTACGTGGAAAAGGAGAAAGAAATAATTGGTCGGGGAGCGGATTGCAGGGCAGAACGACATCAAGAAACATTTTAACTTTATATTTGATTTATTTATATGTCAGAAAATAGGAAGAATTATAATTGATAATACAAGCAGAACGGGAGCAGAGGCGTGGGAGTTGTTTATTTGCAGAATCGTTTTAACTTTTATCTTTCTAATTTGTTTTGTGTCAGCGTAGGAGAGAAGGCAAGAAGGAACGATATTGTGGACATTTATTATTGTTTAATTATTCATCTTGTGATTATTGTATTTGAAAGGGGGGTTTCGGGGATTTATTTAAAAATAAGAAGATTGTTGATATTTTGTTTGGAAGGATTGGGAAATTTGGGGAATTGCATCAAGTGTGTGGAGAATAGAATACTGTATCATTGTTTGAGAATTGGTTGGGTTTATTTTGGTGGGTTTTTTTTGGGGGTTTGAATTATAAACGAAAGAATTGGTTGTCGAAGATTATTATTAAATTTTACTTTTTACATTTATATGTGTACAGTTGTGGCTATTTACCGTTGTTCACCGTTGGTTACCAGCAATTACATGTCCGAAAGAGCCGTAATTGCGGCTGTGTGACAATAGGCATATTGTAATTGTATAGATCGAACATGCAGTAACTAGCTACTGTAGCAGCTCTAGTAAACTAAGAGTAACTAGGCCTGGGAAAAATACGCCAAGGAAAAGAGTCTGTGGTACACTCATTGTGAAAATAAGCTAGCTAGCTTTCCCCCATATATTAGATTTGGTTATATTGGTTGTATTATTATAATAACCTACTCTAGCTAGTAGAAAATCAACAACGGTGAAATAAAAATATGACGCATTATGGATATCATCGTTGCAGAGTTAGGGGGTGCCAACAAAACATTCAATAGCCAAAAATACAAAAAAAGAAGCTCTGACGCTAGCATTTTACTAATTTAGGCATCAGAACTAATTGCTGTAAATTTCCTAGAGTTGTCACTGATAAATACAATTTAACATATCCTACATGTAACTTAAAAAATCCAAATGATAAATTATACGCAAACGTAGTAAAACCAGGTAAATGTTAAATACTTATTTTACATCTCCCTGGTAAAAAGGTACCCCACGCCCCCATTTTTATGCCTCCATCATTGACAGGCCAAGCGGTATTTAATTATATTTTTATTTATTTAATTCGTAAATTAAAAAAAAAAAATCGTTAATATAAATAAGTGAACCTTTGTAACTTTTTGTTGCATATGCGCGGGCGCGAGATACTATTTGATAAGATAGGCTTTATTCATATCATATGTGTTGGAGTGGTAAACAACTATGAGGCCTAGTTGCGAGGATACCGCCTCGTAACTACGTATTAACGTATAGACGTTTTACTATAATATTGAATATGTGTTACTTAAAAAAGGATGTAATAAATTGTGTACAATATTAGTAGCTAATAGTTTTGTTGTGCCCCCTCTGTACACACGGCTGCTGGATATTTGTTTATCATTTTAATTAATGTAGTACGAGTCTAACTCCAAATGAGAGAATTCAAAGTTTTGATTTTTTTCAAGAATCTGATAAACATGACTCATCTTTTTACATAATATACAGCATCAGCATGTACAATCTAATTTAATTGTCACACAATTGAATTAACAAAGGACAAGGATTTAAAATAAACTGTTACAAATAAACAATTATGAATGAAATACTTGGGGGTATTGTTGGGTCCATGGGAAATCAACAATGTTTAGTAGACTTATTTAATTTGTTATTTACAGTTGAGGGTGGTTATTTTTTAAAGACATGTTTTATGATTTTTTAATCACCAAGCAGAAATACCGCTGAGATAAATGAAAGCAATTCAATTCGCTTAACCGGGAAAAAATTGAAATTCGATATAATTGTATTTACTATAACCACTAATTTTGTTTTTAATTTTTTTTAATTCAACTTCATATTCAAAATCCGATTGTATTCATCGTTAAATAATTATTATTATATAATATTAATGTACATATCAACACATCCCACTTCTGTTTTGGATCATGGTTTTCCTCTTCGGCATTATTTGCCAAATTATTGTTACTCCATCTCCATGCTATACTACAACACATGTCGCGGAATAATATCGCTTAACATAAACGATGTAATTTGACCACCCAAAGCTCGCACGTGGTGTGACGAATTGAGAAGATTGAACGACGTACCCGATGATATGCATGATTGGCCACCAGAGAGCCGAGTCGACCACGAGTTGCAACTGTAGGCAACCGAGCGACGCTCGGTCGTCGTCGGCGGCTGAACTTACTGACCTCTGTCATATTTTATAAAGGAAAACTGCAAACAACATCGTGAAAATGGCCCCTTGTCTTGTCCTTTCTAGGCCTACCTAATAGTAGTATACCTGTTTAGCGTATTTTATTGACTTGCGAAAAACGTTGTTTGAATTCTATCGGTAGCCTAGGCTATCTAATAAATAGAAATAAATATGGTCTAATTATGTCCTAGCTCCTATACTACTAATACTACTACTAGACTAGTGGCTGGTGCTAGCTAGGCCAGAGAGGCAGCCTACGTACGTATATGTTGTAATGACAATCTAAATGTTTTATTTAGCTCTATTTTACTCATTACTACTATTATAATTTATAAAATGGCCTAGTTTGTTCGTATATGATTCGTATACGTCCCGTATACGATATTCTTATCATCAATAAACAACGTATACGTTACGTATGCTAAACGTATACGACGCCAACTCTTTGTGGAGCAACAGAGTGGAAATAATGTAAACAGTGAAATCGTATACGATCCGTATACGTTTTCAGCGTATACGGATCGTATACGGCTTTTTTGCAAAGGGCAATTCTATTTGCGAATAAGGACCATGGGTTACTCCTTAGGCCAGCTACTTCAAACACATGATTCATACGTCAATGTTTATTAAGCAAAGGGAAACTGTCTGAATACTTCCACTATCGTAATAAAGTTAACTGTATAGGCTAAATCTCTTTGCAATTTCTACCCCAGAAATGTTGATCAGCTTTTCCAAAGTGACAAGTGTTTCATGGTGACGTCGTACCAAACACCTATCAACCTTGATGGTGCTCACTCATCGTTTACAAGTATCGGCAATAACTTCTGCAAAGGTGACAAGCAGGAATTGAATGTATGAGTGTATAAACCTGTGTCTGTGTTTGAAGATCTAAATCCTGTGTGTCACTATGGTCATGAAAGCCATGTTACAGATTCATTCATTATTTCACCTACTGTAAAGTAGAACCAAAATAAAACCGAAAGCAATTCGGATGCACCAAAGGTGTATTAACAATTGATGCTCTTAAGTTTCATTATTGAACAAATGGTTTGAAGACACTGCTAATAATATGGAGAGCCGTGTCATGCTGCTTGATTATAAAAAGATTTTCAACCTAATTGATCACAACGTCTTAGTCGAAAAACTTCGCACATTTATAGATGTAGATGAAATATTTAGTCAAAATTGACCATCATCTATTGTCCTTGGCATCACTTAATGGAGGGGTTTATAGTCTATTTTAAATTAATGATTTACCAGTGTATATTCCACTTGTTATGTACATGCATGATGCTTTATTGACCAAATGTTTACCGATTCTATTTGCGAATGCGAACAATAAAATGATCTTTAACAAAAAGAAAATAGTCAAGATATACTGATCAGTTGTAAGCATAAAAAAAATGATTAGGTGTAATGTGTAATGTAATTAAGGTGTAATTTACGAGTGACCTGTCATGGCAGTTCCATGTGAATAATTGTAGTCAGCAAAATGTGAAAATATTTCTAAAAATACACAAATCGGACTATCGCAAAGGTTCAAAATTTGATGTTAACAAAGATGGCAGCCATTTTTTTTAAATACTAGTAACCGCTTGTCGTAGACAGCTGTATCTGGTGTCAAATTACTCAAAATATATATGTTTGTTAAGTATCAGCTGCTGCTTTTACGGATTTTTTCGAGATCTTTTTGAACTTTCGTAAGTCCTTGATTGTGTGTCGATAATGTTGAAATTTTCTTTGCTGCATTGATCTAGGCAATTCCTATTGTTGATAATATGTTTGTATTTATGTGAATTTTTATCCCTACCCATATGTTCTTGAATCCTTGTCTTTAGATAGATGATCAAAAGGAATGAATAAATTAGATAATATTGGTGCTATAGTGGCAAACCCATACTTACTTCGTAGATTTGTTGATAATCTGCATTATCATTGTAAACAAAATGAGTGGTTGAATTAATTTGTTTAAATGCTTTGTTATAGTTATATGTTCCGATTGAAGAGATGATTGGTCTTGTTTTTGGTGATCCATCACTGTCCATCACTATCAAAGTCCTTGTGAGTTTTGGTAAACCATAATAATCTTTTTAGGTACTTGCTTCATCTAACTCGCCTGTTTTGTACTAGTTTCGTAAGAATTGTTGTAAAGATCCCTCTCTTTTGATTCTAGAGTCTAATACATGGAGTTTTGTAAATTTTGTCGGGTCGTCAATATAATTCTGTACATTGCTCGATAATCATAATGTAAACTTTGGCGCCTTTATTCGTTCTAATTATAATAATATCTTTGTTTTTCTTTAAACCAATTGAGGTCTTAATCGTGTCCATGTCCTTTCTTGATGGTTTGTAGGTATTATTAAACATGTGTGTGCAATCTTCTGCCTTGTTGTTATCAATAATTTCTTGTAGCATTTTATAACCGATCAATTTAAAGCAAGCAAATTACTGTTTTGTTTTAAGATAGTAGGCCTATTGTAAATTGTATTGTATATTGTATGGACAAAAAAATGCATTTTGAAAAACAATTGTTTTTTTCCTGCCAAATGCAGGCCATATTGGATTCTATCATGACGATGTCATTGTATTGACTTGATTCATCAACTACTATGAGATGTAAACAGTAATCCTCTGCTAATTTTAATCATCATAACACAACTCCAAGTAACAAACCGTGAATTGGTTTTCCATATCTCCTATATATAGGAGTGAGTGAGTGGACATTTTTGTATATTGTAAACAATGTACTACTACAGTAATGGATTTAATATTTCATATGAAAGAAACAAAAAACATGCAGTGCAACCTACTACTACAAGAAATACTTTGCCTTATCAACGACCAAATAACCTACAATTCAAATACTAAATAGAAATGTTATAGTTGATATCATGTAAAAAGTCAAGAAAAATATGCAATATATGCATATGCAACCTACTACATAAGACCGAAAAATTTGTACAATTCAAATACTAAAATGGTGCTATCCTGTACATAAATGCACAAGTCAGATTTAATAATTCAACAAATTTATAAAAAAAGAGACAGCAGGTACCAATCCTCTGGTCATGTTGATATCTTTACCCCAACCCCATCATTCATAGACACCAGTATCATGAATGCTGATAATACTATTGATTGACAGTAAGTAAATTTATGTGAACCAAAAGATTATTTCTTAATAGGTGTTACTGCCGAAATTTGAGCATGTGCATTTTGAATGTATTTGTCTTTGTGGTCTTTCTCCATTTCAACTAATGAAACATAGCAACCAGAAAAACAACAAGAATCTTTTTACAATAATATATCACAGTTGAATAAAAGTATATCTGAAACTAGTAAGTGTACTTGCCCAAGGGCAAGTTTCAATTATAGTTTAAAACACAGTATAATTGCAATCAAGTAAAGTTTGATACCTCATTAATACCCCATGCTCTCCCTAATTGTGGCCATTTTTATTCACAATATGTATGGATGCATGCAATAACAAAAAACAGAAAAATTCATACAAAAAGTGGGGAATTTCCACAAAATTGACCACACAATTGGATCGAAGATGTTGAATAATGTTGAAACTACAAATAACATTCCTAGTACAATTGGGTCATTTTGATACCCTGTATGTATAGATGCATGCAATGGGAAAAATGTATAATTATAAACAAACTCTCTATTAGACCTATAATAAAGATGTTATGGTTATATGGTATTAAAGTCCCTTTGAACATGATGCATATTTGAGGAATGTGACTTTGTCACCTTCACTAAAATCAGGTCATATACTATTAATTTCCAGCACTAAGCGAGTATGACCATACTGATGTAGCCATACCCCTACCAGACATCACACAATATAGAATTTGGTATATTTGAATGATTGTTCATACGAAGTACATTTTAGAATACTAAAAAAAAATACGAAAATCGCAAGTAGTTCACAGGTGGGACTCGAACCCACAACCTCACTTTTTATCATAATTTACCATAAAACGTACATTTAAGACAAGGAATGACCTGGTTTAATGTTTTTAAAGTAATATATATGTATTATTTTTACAAAACGTCACAAATTGTAGGGAAGGTGTCTTTAAACTACTGTGGAGTAGCTTTGCGTCAGGGAGTTGAGTAATTGGTCAGATGTTTTGCCGTACTCCTTACTCAACAGTAGTTTAAAACAATTACAAACCTATATTTGAATGATTTCCAGCCCTATAAGTGAGTATGATCATACTGCTGTAGTATAGGAACCCCTACCACTGTACCTACTACACCACATAAAATATAAACAGTAATTATGATCATACTGCTGTATAGCTATAGGCCTACCCCTGTACTCGTTACACCACACAAAATATAAACAGTGAGTATGATCATACTGCTGTTACGCATACTCTAATAATCTTAAGATAATGAAGCCTAGTGTAGCTACAAATGAATATCAATATATTATCTACAATTGTAACTCAAAGTATTGATATGGATTGGCATGGTAAAGGTCCTGGTCAAATTCATTTACACAATTATTATTTAAAGAAGATTTTAAGGCAGTGTAATCAATAACTATTTAAAAGAGTACCCATGGGACTACAGAGGTGATTACTGAGTAATTATTGCATGTAATAAGTCAAGTTTGTCCCAACATTTGGTCTGTCCATTTGTCTGTAGTCTGTCCAATTTTTTAATTAAATCAAGCAAATTGACCAATCACAATGTGATGGATTATCCGAACTGTTGCTTGTTATTGGTTAACTCACTTGCGTAGCGCCTACATTGCGTTGGCAACCAAATTAAACCAAGTTTTATTTTTGTTTGATTATTAAAGCGGGGTTCCAGGTTTAAAATGAATAGTAAAAAATAAAATATAATTGTTTGTCTCTTGAACGGTAAAAGTTTCACTTATTATAAGCGAGCGGTGAAGCAGAATGAAGGCTGTGAAGTGAAGCCAAAATTGCAAGTGCAGCTACGGCGATATGACACTGTGTTACAGAATAGAAAAATTTGTGAAATGGTTGATCTTCCGACGACTCGTTATCATTAACCATATCAATTACTTTTGTAAAATTATGCTTATCTGATGTAATTTTAGTCGGTCTTCCCATTTATAAAGTCAATTTTCTATGAAAATTCATCACAATTGTGTAAAATCATTTGGAGATTCAGTTTACGTTTGCCGATTTTCGCTCTGACTTAGGGAAAAACCCTTCAAAATCAATGAAGCGTAACGTCTGTACATTCCTGCTGAGCGAGACGATACACATGAACTCTGCCCATGCCTGGCATCGTCACGTGATAAGCAGATACAGTATACAATACCAAACTGGTCGGGTCGAGTATACCCTGTCTATAATCACAACATGAACGATGTACAGTATTTGATTGAAGGTCGACTCGACCTACTGGAATGATATAGATAATATAGCTCGAATGAGTTGGAATATTCGTACACATAACATGCTAATTTTAACAAGTGTAGCCTAGTAAAAGGCATGGTAGTATCAATTCGCATAGGGTCTACTACACTAGCTAGATCATTTTTTAACTGGGCCGGATCGGCTAGGTCTCCTTCCTACTAGGTGTACTTGCTTGATGCAGTATTCGCTTTTTAGGAGAGTAAACTATTTTAGGCCTACTAGACGATCGGGACACCATACGTGCGGACGTCGGTCGGACCTGTTTTGCCTCAATATTTGCAGCCGATTTTGTAGAACGTTTTAGGTTTATATTGTTTAGGAGTTTGGTTAATAGGATGGGTTTGGAATCCACTGAGTTTTGTTATTTATGCTAATTTTAACAAGTGTAGCCTAGTAAAAGGCATGGTAGTATCAATTCGCATAGGGTCTACTACACTAGCTAGCTCATTTTTTAACTGGGCCGGATCGGCTAGGTCTCCTTCCTACTAGGTGTACTTGCTTGATGCAGTACACACTTTCAAAACACGACTAAAAACCCATTTTTACACAGAGGCATTTCCTGCTTAACTTTGTCAAGCGCCTTTGAACATTATTATGGATACTGGCGCTATATAAATCTTATTGATTGATTGATTGATTGTATGTTTTATACCTATAAAAGGTAGCATAAATAATGTATAAAATCAAATTTTATTTGTATTTCAGTTATTTCTGTTTTTTTTTTTAGGCTTCATCATCCAAATGTGTTTATTCTGAATTAATTTGAATGTTAATGTAAAAGGCTGAATGTAATGACAAAGAGAGTAGTATTGTTTTACAGTAGAATGAAACTATAAAAATGAAATTGTGAGTCATAAATGAATATCATAGAAAGAAAGACATTTTAAAAATCCCAAATTTTGGTAAAGAGTGAATAGATGCCTGACATGACTCAGAAGCCTGATTCTAAGAGGTCTCTGTTGACTATTTATTTACAATAGAAATGACAATACTGACAATGATTAGTACTACTATTTAGTATTAGCTGTTACACGTGGTGTGCTGTTAAAATTTGAAATCA
Source organism: Antedon bifida (assembly GCF_963402885.1). NCBI lineage: Eukaryota > Metazoa > Echinodermata > Crinoidea > Comatulida > Antedonidae > Antedon > Antedon bifida. Next base: position 14,390,067 of record NC_136227.1, read on the forward strand.
CTGAATTTACAATAAAACCTACTAGTGACTTTATGACAAAATTGTAGACGAAGGGGACAGTAGATGAAAGGATATGGTAATCTACACAAAATATTAATCTGCGCATGCTTATGCACAGTATACTGAGCATACTCTGTTCCAATGGACGGAGTAAAGTTCATTGCGTCATTTTGAAACTTTGCAACAATAAAAAATGGGTGTACAGTACGCAAAGGGAATACACATTGTAGTTTTTCATTTTTAGTTAAACTTAATTAAAACATCATATTTTGTCATTATTGTATATTATTGTATGTGTAGGCTGTGAATTCAATTCAATTTAATTTCAATTCAATACCATTTATTCAATAATGGTAAGACAAGAAAAACAAGCATCCTCATAGCCTCTTTTAAGGTTTTTATTAGGTGTTTTAGTTCATCCTTTTGAACTTTGCTAACTAAACTTTAAATTTAAGTTAGTTATTTTAGTTAAAATAGTGTCAATGACCATGCAACTTAAGGCACGATCAGTGTTTTAAAAATGAAATTTTCATGTTTATTTTTAATCTTTAATATTTTGTGGATAAATAAAAGTTTGAATTTAAAAGAATGAACAGTCTGTTAACAAATATTAAGTTTACAAAATCATAATAATAAAGTTGATCTTTTTATATTGTGATTTTCAAATAGTATACTGTTGACATTATTGCTTATACTTGAATGAATGCTATAAAGTAAGCATTGATAATCTGTCATTATTCTAAAATATGAAAAACTGTAGCAACACCAACATTACAGTGGGTAGATGTATATTTAAACGAATTCTTATAATGATGAAGAAGAATAAATATAACAATGATATAAGATGGAATAATTTTAATTATACTACAGACTGTGAAAAGCACTGGTGCTCACTGCTGTTACCTATTTAATAAAACATTCCATAATGATAACAATAATGCTTACATTTTGTCATCATTCCTGATGATGATCAAATAAAGTTTGAAACGTTGAATCATCATTATTTGGAGTCAGTTTTATACTATGTTGTATTTATTATTATTTAAATAGATGATTAACAAGGCCGTATACATGGCTTTAGTCACGTGTGCAAATATGAGTTAGTGTTTACCGACCTACCGACGACATAGTGAGCTTAGAGTCTCAGTGATTAAGTTCACTTAGGTTGACCCTGGTCTCCCCAATTTCATTTTTTTTTGTATATACTGAAATAGACCGAATAATGAAATGAAATCATCATCTAGTTTAATGCTGGTAATAGTTTTTCTTTTATTTAAATGCTATTTCAATTAAAGGTGTTTTGTAAAAAAGGTCTAAAAAAATTAAATAAAAAAAAATTTTGTACAGATTTTTTGGTTTTTATTGAACAGTAAGCTGGTACTGAAAGTGCTAACAATATAAACAGAATTTTAAAAAATAAAATAAATGATGAGTGAGGGCACTGTGTAATATAAAATGTATAGACCCTTGTATTGTATTATGGAAAAAATAATTACAAACTAAAAATGGGTCTACTATGGGTCTATATTACATCCTTTAATATCATTGCTCTTCACTATTTAATGATGATGAGGTGGTGGACGAAGTTGGTAGTGTGTTGAAAATAAAAGAGAGTATGGTAAAATGCATTACTAAAAATGATGAATAAAACATCATACTAAAATATTCAGTACAACTAGCCTCTTTGATCATTATAATACACAGGGATCATGAAGGCATTGTCTAAAAAACAAATTTGTGAAAATTGCACTTTTAAAATACAAAAACACTATTTAATTTTTTTTCTACGGAAGTGATTACAGTAATTTTATTAAAACCCTACAAAATAACATATTCAAAATCTGATTTAATTAATCTTCATTTTTCATGATTTTGGGGACAATAGACTTTTTAATTAAATACTGTTTAAAAAATATAATGTTATTTAATAAAATGGTCAAGGCACTATTGTTTTCAATGTTTTATAAAGTGTTTCAAATGGAAATTATATTTATCAACTTTGCACTGATTACTAGTTGCATTATGGGAGTATTTTTCCATAAGTGTTAATAATAATAATAATAGATAGATTTAAATAGCGCAAATAAATGATGTCTCTATGCGCTCGACAATAAAGAGAAAGAGTGGAAACCAAAAGGAAGAGAACAAAAAGACAAAGCTAAGCACCCAAACCGGAGTATGGGAATACACCATCACCGCTAACTAGGGATCAGTGTGTAACTGTAAGGGATTTCCTGTGTAAGTACCCCAGTTAGCATCAGTTAAGTCTTTTCAGGAATCCGGTGCTAGTCAGAAAACAACAATAGGCAAGAAAGGTGAACAAGAGCAAAAATCCAAAAAAATGACTGGGGTAATAATGCAAAGAGAATAGAAGCATTGTGCAATAATTTCTTTAGTATTTTTGTATTTAATACTTTTAAAATTATATAATTAGAATAGACAATTATTACAGTAGGCCTACTGTATAATTAGGTATGAAACTAAAAAATTACCGGCCTAATAATAGATGTTCATAACCACCAAGCTAATTGAATTCAGCTATCAAAACTAATTTCCATTATGTAATTGAATAATAATAATACTCTATACTATGTTAATAATAAATATTCAGTTTAATATCTTTTAATTTGTTTTAACTTTAAAAGCTAGCATACCAAGATACAGAAGCCAGTACAAGACAGAAAAACCAACAAAGTGATTTATCACTGTGAATGCATCATCCATGTGATTTTTTTTGTAAATTATCAACTTTCAAATAATCAATAATCAGTATTTTGTTTCACATGCTTAGAATTATTTACAGGGGCAGTAGCAGGACTATCTTTAAGGGGATTGTCCAAATGTCCAGGGCCTTAGCCAGTATCTGAAAAGGGAACGAGATTTAAACAAATTTTGTTAAATGACACTCTAGATGGCGGGAAATGCTCTCGCACATAAAATTCATAATAAATGGCACCTCTAGTTCGCCGGAAGACACTCCAAAGCATGCTAGTAAACAGAAATATGATCATAGCCTATTTTTTCCACCAGTACAACACATGCAACTAACATTGAAACAATAGGATAACATTTTTTGCATTTTCAATGTGAACGTCAGGGGAAGTTCCAATGAAGGTGCTTTAGGTAAGGTAATAAATTCTAATAATTATAATCAATTAAAGCAAATCAATTAATGCAAATCAATTAATATTATCAATCAATCAACAACAACATTTATTTAGAAAACAGTTCATGAAATAGAAACAGCATATATTAAAAACAATAATAATAATTGAAACAAGTTTAAAAAAAAAATATGAAGCTGCTGCTATAAATATTGAGCAAAACGTTTAAATTGTATTATTTTGAAATAAATGCTAAATATGTCATAAAACCACAAAATTCATTTTTATTATAAACTGTACAACTGTCAAATTGAAAAAAAAAGATGGGAATATAAGGAAGCAAAAAGTTTGGAAAGTCCGTAATTACTACGAAAATTTAATCTAATCTTAGTCTATTTAAAAGTGTAGTATATGATCTATAGTGTTGAACATTGCTGACATGTCTAATGACTGTATTTTGAATGCTTCAAATTTAAATGATTATCTATTTGTGTAATACTCCAGGAATATTAAGTATTTTAAATTGTATTGAACAGTTTTTATTGCGGTACAGAAAAAGTTTAATTTTTCTTTTTCTGATGATTATGATTTCTTATTAAATGCCTCTTACGTATCGCTATTACATACTGTCTTATGTGAATAATAACCTTTAGAGTAGAGAACTCAAATTCTTATTTACAGTAAAATTGAAGTACTAGTAGCAGTAGAACAGTATGGACATCTCCGAGTGAAGACATACTTGAATAGCTCTGCATAATATTTATTTGATTCACAAATCCTTTAACAAACAAATCACCATCTTTGTCATACGCATAATGTATTTCAATAAAAATGTTATGAACATTCTAGAACACAATTATTGTTTTTTTATTACAAAATATGATCAGAGTTATTATTGAAAAAAGAACTATATGTGATTCGCTTTTTATAAATCAATAAAACAAACTATAATTGGCTTTATTTACAATTCAAAAATAACACAGAACATTTTGCTGTTATTATAAATTAATTGTTTTCAAGATTTAATTCATGAAGATTTTGTAATATTGTGGGAGAATTCAACATTGTTTTAATCAAATTTAATAAGCATAAATCTAATTAATAATTATAATATCATCTTATCAACTATTGTACTTTTTTCCCTACGATTTCCAAACTGATGAGATTTACAAAAACCAATGCAGAACTTATTGATTATTTTTACACAGACCAATAGGCCTACCAATTTTGATATTTTATCAAGTATTACAATTCAGACATTTCTGATAATTTACCTATTTAAAAAATAATTGATTATGATTAACTTTCAATAAGGTTGACGTTCTTGACCATTGATACTGAATTACAGATACAGGTGCATTTTGCTTTGATCTTCCTCAAACTGATTCGTCTAAACTGTACAGTTAATCCTAATGTTGGATACATTTTTTTATATACTTTTTGAAGTTAAAAAAAAAACCAAAAACACTAAAACAACTATTGATGACACCCTCTATCCACCCCACCTAAATAAATTTAGTAAACATTAGCATAAACTTTTAAAAATTCATAAAAGTTCAAATATTTCAAGATATAAAAAGTATAGCCACATTTGTAAAACTCTGTAATTCTATATTCTTAAAAATGGCAAAGACCTAATCTCCTAATTACCACCTCCCATAATAGCCGCTCATTTATATCTGAAACAGAAGTGCTTAATATAATTAATAATTCTATTCTAATAAAGGTTCAGAGCATGATTCTTAAAAAGGTTGTTCCATTATTATAAGCCATCTCACATACGCCATTAATTAATCATTCATGATGGGTTCTGTACCTAATCATATTAAATGAAAATCCTGTATTTAAAAACGGATACTTTTATACCAATCTTAATTTTACCCATTTTTTTCAAAAAAATAATTAAAAATATATGCATACAATACAACTTGTCATGCTTTTCTTGAACTCACTAATTCTGTTAATACTGCATTTGAAAGTACTTTTCTAGATTTATCAAAAACTTTTGTTTCGTTATGGTATTTTGGGGCCTTTCTTAGATTGGTTTAAAAGATAATTTACAGATCGAAATCATTATTTCAACTTAATAATCAGTAAATCTTTCAGACAAACTTTTTAATATGCAAATGATACAACTTTATATTTTAATAACAATATTGATGTCTTGTTGAACTTTTTAAATTTAAAGTTAAGTAAGTTAGTAAATGGTTCACTACAAACTAATTATTAATTAATACGACTAAAACTAATTGTATTAGTGAACTTACACACAACAATTGTTATATTTTTTTAATGGAAAATTAATTGAAAAAAGTGAAGTATCATTCCTTGGTCTTTTAATTAGATTATTGGCTGCCAACAATTTTTATCAAATAAAATATCTAAATATATTAGTATTCTAAAGAAATTAAAATAAAATGTTTTACTTATACATTACTGTAACATTGTTTGGGGCGGTGAAGGTTTAAAAACATTGTTTTTAAACCAAAAAATGATGCTTAACCACAAAATTAAGTATTTAACAAAAATATATTTAAATTTGTTAATTGACAAGCCAAGTGAGTGTTGTACACTACTGATTCAATCACTTTTATGTTGGTTAAATGAGGTCTGCTATGTTTGGAGGATTGCAGAGTTTGGCAATTATTTTAAACAAAAAATAATGTTTTACCCCAAATATAAGTGGAATAGTCTTGATTTAACCATTGTTTCTAATCAGAAAAACTTTTATATAATAATTGAAAATCATTATCTCTCCAACTACTTTTCTGATAAAATAATACGCTATTGTCTATATTTCTGTTGCTTTTATTTATTTATTTTAAGTTCTGGTTCCTGTATAGTTATTACCTTTATTCATGTAATTTATTTTATGTTTTCATGCTACTTTAAACAAATTAATGTAACCTAAATATATTTTCTGTTTTGTATTCATTAGACCATTACGAAAAAAATTGTATTGAACTTTAACTTGATAATATTGTTATTATATTTTCAACTCATCACAAGTCCTCAAAATGAGTGTTTATGTTTTTCATATGTACATTTGGATAAAAAGAAAAAGCCAGTATACAATCTAAAGTAATAGGGCAATTATTAAATACATTACTAAGTCAATGTACATTTTATTTTGATTTCAAATCTCAGGGAATAATTAATTATAGGACAATTCTCTTGAACATTTATAGATGAAGGAGAAACTTCAATCACTGAATGTCAGTAATTCCTAAATAATTGACAGAAGGTGAAAAGGTGTAAAACTAATCAAAGATTTAAAATCTACAAGAAATAATTCAGAAACAGAAGGACTTGATTGTTCCATAGTTTTGTACCACAATACTGTAAATGAAATTCTGTATTTACCTAAAATAATACAAGGTTTGGGTAAAAGGAAAATCAACATTAAGTGCATATTTTATTAATTTTTTACAAAAATACTAGATAGTGTAAATTTTAGTTTATTTAAAATATTAAATAATTCAGTGTTTGAACTATCAAGAACTATTGGTGGTTGGACATTATTGTTGGACACAGATACCTGGGTCTTTATACATGCTGATAGAGAGTAGAAGGCATGGGATCACATTAGCACTATTTAGTCAATGAAATCAACTAGTAGCCACATGCTAGAAAGATGTCCTATTCACGCTGCCGTGCTGTTTAAGGATATTTTATGCTGTGGGTACAATGAGTATATTTGAACTGCATAGCATTCGCTGGGTTGGTGTTACCTCAGCCGCTAACGCAGGGGTTTAAGGTAGGTTGTTAAAAAGCATGACCGATTAAAGGTAAGCCACATGTTAAAGGTTTCCTAGTCGTTAGGCTTATAGTAATATTGTTATATATGCATTCAGCCATATGTATACTGTGAATAAAGTGTTTGTAGACAAGCAATTTTACGTCTCTTGTCTGTTATTTAACATTCTTGATACGGTGCTCTACTACAAGGGAAGGGAAGTAGGACCTTTCTCTGGTAAGATAAATGTAGTTTTACTAAACTATAGCACAAAAATAAAAATTTAAAATTGCATAAGAACACCAGAAACGTAAACGTTATATTAAATATATTGATAATCTGATAATATTTTTTACCACACCGTTTATTTTTCCTTTATTGTAGCACAATAAAATAAAAAAAAAAATGAAACATAGGGGAAATTATGGATCAATAATTATTAGAATGTATGATCAATAGAAATTTATTGTCTATTATAAGACTATTATATTGGTCCCATGACAGAATTCAGCTTGTTAAAGCCATAAAAAAGTTAATAAATGAATCACTTAATGAGGTATTGTAGTAGTAAAATAAACATTTTCTATGCATATTATTAGTTAAAAAATGAAAAAAATATTGCTAAATGTGTATGAAATTGGTCTGCATCAAATCAATAAAGGAAAACACCAGAAACGTAACGTTATATTACATATATTATAGTCATCTGATAATATTTTTTACAACACCGTTTATTTTTCCAATTTTTTTTTAATGTGCCTCAAATTTTATGTACAAAAGAATAGAGATTTTACTGTGTAATTTGAACTTTACTGTAGCACAATAAAATCCAAATTATTCTGTGATATTATGAAAAACAAGTATGGATAGATTATTAGGATGTATGATCAATAGAAATTGTTTGCCTATTAAGACATATTTTGCCTTTGACTATTATATTATATGACAGACAGAATTTAGCTTGTTAAACCCAAAACAAAGCTAATAAATGAATTGTTTAATAGTAGTAAAATGAACAAAATATTTCTGGATGTGTAAATGTGTATGAAATTGGTCTGAATCAAATCAATAAAGTAAGAATAATTCCATCTATTTTTCAAAAATTCCAAAATTGTCAGGGAATATAGTTTTATTGAATTTAATCTTAATAGATAAATCTTAATTTACTCCGTGAACATGAATGTAAATTGAAAAGATAGGACCATATCCAAATGAAACAAGGACGAACCAAGGTTAATATTAGTTTAAAAAAGGTTGTACTGAAATAGAATCTACAACAATGAAGAGTTTATAAACAATTGTAATACATTTATATAATGCAAAGTCATTTACATCCATTGATTAAAATACAAAGTTATGCTACAATAACTTGGCATATATATTTTTGTTAAATAGCTTGTACTGAAATTTGAAATTTGTCTATATAAGTTCTTTTAAACCATTTAACATTAATGTTAGAAATGTTAAACTTAAAATTATAAAAATTGAACCTTACATATAGCTACTGTATGTTTATCCTCAAAAAAGTTTTGTTTGATAAAGTTGGATGATGGAGATAAATATGAATGAATAAAACATGATAAAAGTGCAACTGCAGACTCTGGTGATCACCATTGTCAGTGCTCTAAAATATTTCATAATGTTAAATTTTGGATACACTCTGAACTTGTTACAGTTGTGTAGAACATTTAAGTCTAGTTCAGCTTTCTTGTGTTTCTTGTTGCTTTTCACCTCTGTAGGTTTTTTAGTGTTAAACAATTTCCCTTTATTTTTTGTTTACTATAATTTACTATGTGTGTATGTATATTTAAATAAATGTTAAGAAATAAACATTTTTTTAATAGACTAAAGATATTGCAATGGATCAATCATCACCTAGTTATGCTAATGATGATTTGTTTATTTTTACATTTTGTATGACATTGTAATGGTGGTTTGATACTGTAATTATTATGTAAGGTGATTTGTTAAAAACTAGGTACGGTAAATAACTTACAAAATTATATTTGTACCACTATTTCAGTTTTATTTATGTTTGTTAATCCTGAGTATAAAGAAAGAATAAATATGGCAGATATACTTTCTGTATCTTTATATTGTATATGGAAAAAATAATTACAACCTAATAACAAAGAACTATAATTGTGGCGTGTATTAAAAGATCACTTTAGTGCTCAACCAAATTCTGCATCATCATTCTTGGGATTGGTGGTGGTGACTATAACCAAGAGGTGGTTGGAGTTGGTGGTGATGTTGTTGAAAGGAATAAAGGAGAGTATCGCAAATGAGTAATGATGATAATTATAAAATAAATGAATACAGTCCATATGTCTATCAACTAGCATCTTTGATCATTTGTACCTCTATGTGATATATAGGTAGAATTATAGTGTTTCAAAGTTATTAAGAAATTTTGTGTAATAGAAGTGTACATAATTCCGACTTAATTAATATATATATACACTTTGGAATAAGGATTATATTTCAATAGTATGTTGCTGTAGTTTTCATTGTTTTATAAAGAGTTCAATGGAAATGTTTAAACATGACAAAATGTATAGTGTCATAGCAATTTTTATGACTAAATATCAGAGAAAAAAATATATTGAAAAACTTCAAATAATGCCAATTCTAGCATCAATACAGTTAAATAAAAACATTAAATAGCATTATAACATGCAGATATTATTACTCAAAAGATCATTATATTTAAAATACAAAGTATCAAAAAATATGACTATGAAAGAATGTATAACTTACTCTGTCTTGGATATTGATGTCTGACCCTGCATCAACCAGCAGGTTACAGCAGGCTGAGTGACCTGCTAAAGCTGCCAAATGCAAAGCTGAGCTTCCAAACTAAAATATAAAATCATACAAGTTACATCTTTTACATATTTATTGGTTAATTAATATTTTATATAATTATACATCCATTAAGTGTCAATTTTCAAATTCAATTTGTAACTTGTATTTGCTGTGTGATCATATACGCAATGCACACAAATACTATCAAATTAGCTTTTTTAAATTTTATTTCTACTTTTGTATACATTTTTATTATTATTCCAGTTTTTACAAAAAAAATGTTGTTGCCTGGTATTTAAATTATTTAACCTTTTTTTAATTTAATATTGTTTAAATATTAAATTACTGGATTGGTTTGGTGTACAAACTTTTACTTTCAGGGGCATGTTTAAAACTTCAATATATTTAAATTATCCTTTGTGCGATCATAGAGCAAAGATATAGTTCATTGCTCTATGGTGTGATGGTGGCATTAGCTAGTACAAGTTATTGTGAGTGTAGCATATCCTATTTTATCGATTGCTTTGGTACTTTCATTTCAATTGGAAGCCTTGCACATGGTTATTATTTTGTATGTAATGCAAATCTATTATTTTATATTATCAGAGGTAATGGCCTGCACTATTCTAAAGAAAGATTTGTTAGTGTACCAACAAAACATTGTCCGTTTTAAGAGGTTTGACATACACACATTAGTCTAAATATTGATTGTAACAATATTAATGTTGAGTTTAATCTGATAAAAAAACAAGGCCATATACATGGCTGCAGTCGTGTGCTCAAATTTGAGTTAGTGTTTACCGACCGACCAACATAGTGAGCTGTAGAGTCACGTTGCACACGACTAAAATAGATAAACCAGTTAATTGTAGACATCTTTTTGAACCACATAACAGATATATGTATAAACATGTTTTCATTTTTTTAATTTGTTAGATCAAATGGACAGTTTTTAAAAATACCATGACCATTTTCATACCTCCCTGGATAGCTCAAGCCTGTCTTTAAAATGGGTGAAGGTTTGGCTGATGCCAGAATACTACCAAGAACCAAACAAATCATATCAATGTAAAAAATATTAAAATTTATACATTTTAATAGATTTTATAACATCTTTATTATTTGTGTTTTATATTTATTGAATTGACTTATTAAAATGATTAAAATTTACACCAAAAAAATTGTTATATTCTTTTTATTTCAAGGATATAACAAAAACAATCACTGGAAATAAGACATTATACAGTAATTATAAAAGAAATAATAAACATTATTTATTCATATGTATACATACTGACATTTCAAACAAATTTAATGCAACTAACAATTATCTAATAAAAAATTATATAAATCCTATATAACTAATGGTTTTAAAACAAAAATAAATAATCTGATATTAATATATTATTTTGATGAACATTGAAGACAAAAAGTTCAATACATTGTGTATAGGATGTGAATAATATTCACTGAGGCTAAAACTTTCATAGTAGACCATGGTCGCCAGGAGTATACCAATAAAAAAATAAAGTGCTGTATGTTCCATAATCATTGCTTATCATATCGAAATGTTTTATACTTCAGTAAATAAAATAAATAAAAAAGTTAATTTTCAAAAGTAAACAATAATTTTCGCACCAGTCCTTTAGGCAGTTACATTCAAGAGAATGGAAGCATTAGGAAACATTTACCATGCAGAAGCTTATAATAGATTACTATGGCTGAAAAAATGGGTATTTAGAAAGACAAACTGGGCATGAGCACACCCCAAAGCATGTCTGGTAAGAAAGTCTAAATGGGAATTTGTAAACTCAAACTGGGCATGTGCACAGAAAGTCTTTGAGATATGTACAGTATGCAGACATTAGTTTGTAAGACCTATGTTCAATGACTTTGTTTTGGCTGTCAACATAGAGGCCATGTAATAATTACCGTCAGATATATCATTGAATAATGGTCAAAACGATCCTTCCTCTATGGTAAATATTTTTGCCGAATGGGGTGTATATAGATTACAATTGTTTGATTAGTGTGTATGTTTGTCGGCTGCTGCTGTACAACGAAGGCTCATGGAAAATTAGAAATGTTTTGTTTACTTTTTTGTTTGGGTTATAAGTGGGTCACTTCAACCTTAGAGGTTAATGCCTCTAACTCAGAATATGCATAGTACTATAGTCTATAGTAATTCAAACTATATTTATGTTACACAAAATGTTTACTACTGATTTTTAAACAAAAATAATTGATAATAAATCTTTATTTCTTAATTTATTAAATAGAATATCAATTTAAAAAATATCATTTAATGAAGAAAGAACAATAATTAAAACTGTTATCTCAGGAAGTCTTTTTTATGGTAAAAAATTGATGTTTATTTTATTTTATTTGTATTCATTGTTGTCTGAATTATTGGAATTGATAAAGTTATTATTATTTTGAGTGAGTTTTGGCATGACATGACTGTAAACACTGAGCTAGGATCAGGGGGAGGCTTACGCGCGCGCCTGTAGACGCATTCATGAATGATGCTTACCCATCTTGGTAAACTCAGTGAGCTGTAAGCCGAAGGCTAGAGGGCGTACTCCAGACTGAAAAGTGATTCCAACAGGAGTTGGAACCAACAAGATGGCGGCCGTAAATGTGTTCAAAAACATTATTTAATATAAAAAATAATAATCTAATATAATACATTAAGACCACATAAATTACAACACATATTCTTGCCAAAGCACAGTGAAGTTTTTATAAAATTAAATATATTGTTAATAGCAATGGAATGAATAATTTCTTGGTAATCTAGCATTTTTTGTATAACGAGGATCATATAGAATGCGTTCGCGTTATACACTTAACACGCTGCGTTGCCTATCGTTCTCACACAGATAGGCTCAACACAGGCGTGCAGTGCGTACAGTGTAGGGCATCTGATTGGTCGATTGCAGCTGCCCTCTTGTTGGTTCCCTCTCCATGGAGAATCACTTTTGAACTGCGATAACATTAAAAGTTTGCCATCCAGCCTTCGGCTATTACAAATCACTGGGTAAACCCCAGTCAAGTCTGAAGTCATAATGCAAATTTTACAGTATATGATTATGAATAAATGATAGCAATTCTTCTGCAATTTCAATATTTTTTATAAAGCAATTTCTATAAAACTTCAGGGCTAGAATCTGTAAATTCATTTCTATAGAAATTCAATAAAACTAAAACCTTTTATATATAGATTCTATAGAACATTTTTTGTAAGGGTAGTATAATAAAAGGGGGTAAACCTTACCAATAATAAACTCATCAGCTTATAATTAATATTATCATCAATGTTAGGCATTACATAAATCATGGCATATAAAATTACAATGAATGCACGAAAGTTCGGAGTGTTACAAGTTATTATTAAATTATTAAAATTAACAATAATTGGTTTTTTTTTCAGTAAAAAAACATACTCATCTATATATAAATTATGGTTAATTTTGACATAAGCGAGCACAATGCAAAAACTTTGGTACAAATCTCCGCCTTGGATACCCACCTTATCTATCTCAGATGTACCGCGAAACGTAGATTTGATAACATTAGTTTTCACATCGACGCTATTGTTCTATATTTCTATCTTAGGAAGATATTATAAAGAGTTTTTTAACAACATTTATGATTTCAACAGTAGATTTTCAACTCAATTTCAATTCTTCGCGGGTCAAAGTAATTTCCGGGTTCACCTTGCAACAGCCTGGTTTCAACTATTTTCTCTCTTTTATACACAAGGGAGCAGTTAAAATAATAGATTTGACCCTAAAGGTGACTGGAAACAGGCACTTTCCATCAATCAATACAGTGTCTCTTTGAAAGAAGGAAGAAAAAAATCGATAGTAGGACTGGAGCTTAAGTTGCATAGCCATTTCAGTTTTTTGTTTATTTTAGGAACGAATCGCGCGTGTGTGAAGGTACAGTAGTTAAAAAATAAAAATTATACTGCAAATTAATAAAGATCAAATTAAATATACGCCATAAAGAATCGGAATATATTGTGGGAAATAGTATCATAAAATTACATAGGGAGATTTAATGATAAGACATTTTAAAATAGTTGATTGAGTAAGCTGGCAGGAATAACTGTAGGCTATCTGTGTCCCGTTAGGACCGAGATGTCTGCCCATGTTGCAAGCCGTAATGTCTTCTTTCTTGGGTCCACTCTGTCACGGCAGTTAGTTTCAAAAGATGTTTAAATTAAATAATGTATTAATAATTATTAGGATATGTATTTATTTGAATAAACGCCTCTCCAATAAAACATCACTTTGAATAATAATCATTATACTATTTGTAGTAGAATTCATCGCACTGTTATCTACAATTTACCAAGCATTTGTTATTCTTTTTTACCACTTTTCATATCTATTAGAGGATTTCATTTGATTATAATAATAAATAACATTTATAAAGCGCAAGAGACAAAGGTTTCAAAGCGCTGTGTTTTCCAAGATCTGTGCAAGTAGTAGCGTGTGATTATGCTTCTCTGAAGAGATGAGTTTTGAGTTTAGTTTTAAATGTGATTACAGATTTTGATGAGCGTATTTCGAGGGGTAGAGTGTTCCAGAGTTTTGGGGCTGTAAATGTTACCATATTATTAAAACTAAAAAAATTAACATATATCCCTCGAATAAGCACCTCCCTCAAATGAACTCCGCATCCCCAAAGGGCCCTACCAAACAATAAACACTATACTTTAAAATGTTATTAATCATCTAAAACACCGTGAAACAGAGTAGTTTAGTTTTACGAATGTCAAGCATTTTCAATAATGGTAACGTACAAGGAGAACATTTTTATCATTCCGAGAACCATCGTCTACACTTCCTAGAGGGGGAGCGAGCGAAGCGAGCTCACCCTCTAGTAGTCCTAAATTCCTATAATGTTAGGCCTACTGGTACCGTATTCATTGTATATGTTTCCCCTTATAGACAGATCGACTATTTGTATAATATTAGTGATAACAATAAATATTGATTGATTGATTGATTGATTACACATGCCATACTACCTATTCTCTTTTATTACCCATTTAGAAATAAACCATACGTAATCAATTATTATATAGGCATACACATTGTAGGCCTATTTTTATTACCACTAATAGGCGCCTAATATATTTATTCACTCTGATGAAGAAGTGTTTCTAAAGCTAGGTATTAAATTCTCTATCTCTGTCCATAGAGATATTATAGTGAACTGGAGAAACAACTGTTATTCAGTCCTTTGACGATCATTCCGGTGGGTGGCTCGTCGGGGAGCCTACCCCCCCCCCCCCCACTTTTCGTCGGGGAATATAATATATATATTCGTAGCTTCAGCGCCTAGAAAACTGCGACGTTCCATTTTTTAGTACGTCGGACGGAGAGCTATTAATTACACTTTTTTGCATGCATTATTGCCGGCGACCTAATAAACAATAGGTACGCACTTGTCTGGCGGTGTCCCTTTGTACGAATCGTTTAACATTGAACATTTACGGGTGATATCATGTTCCATTCAGGGACCAGAATGTGTACTGTAGTTTCCAGGCGAACTTTACTGAAGGTTACGTTGTGTACTGTGTACGTACGCTATACAGCAAAAGGTTACGAATTCTGTTCGCGATCTATTGTTTTATTTTGTTTACGATTAACCCTGTACCGTGGGGTACCTAAAATAGACGTTTCACTGTAGGCTCGCCTACATCACTAAACAAACACCGGAATTGCCAATTTGCCGACAAAATTAGTGTCATTACCTGTACATAGGGCCTACACCCCGATATACACCTGATCAATATATGTTCTAGGATTGCATAGTCATATGTTGTCTTATAGGGATAACGATGAAAAATTAAAACCAAATTAAACATTATCTGTTAGTATGTTGTATTAATATTACAATAAAAAAAGAATTACGAAAATCTGACTTGTAGTTTTCGAAATATAGGGTCTAAAACATCGCCGAAAAAGATCGTTTTTAGCCACGAAAGAAGTAAAACCATTTGCGGCCGGCCTCAGTCGACAATTCTATTAACTACGCCATTTTTTGTTTAAATAATTACATATTATTACGTTTTTTAGTAATTTATTTTATAGATCACCCATTGGAAATATCAATAAAACTGTTATTAAATGCTTATAAAATATAAAAAGTTGTTTACTTAACGGAATTCGGACAAATTCATTGCTCTACTTTGTGTATAACGAGAGACCAAGTGAGTTCATGGTGCTGTACACGCGCGAGAGAAAACATTCCGCTGCGGGTGATTCGCATCCACCAATCAAATCAAATCAGCCAGAATCCAAAATCATTTAACCGTGACCAATGCCGATAATCACGGGAAAGCTCAGCTTTGATTGGCTAACGATGACATCATATCACACAATGGTGGTTTTGTAGTTGAGCCTCACGGAATATTATGTTCCAAAAATTAAATACATGAATATTTTTTATGGTATGTGTGCTTTTTCTTTAAAAAATTTGAATAATAAAGGCCTCATGTCGAGAAAAAACGGGTTTTTGGCACTTATAATAAATATATCTTAGAGAAAAAAGCACATGGCATGTGGAACTATATAATCTTAGCGTAGGAAGACATACAAATCCCAGGTCAACTGCAAAAACAAGGTTGAATAGGATAAGGTCAAAGACTTGTTGAGAGTAAACAATCTAGCGCGTACGGCCGTACGTGCAAGATGAGAAGATATTTTAACCTAATTTTTTACGTGTTTGGTTAGATGTAATGAAAATAAAAAATAGTTGATCTGAAGGGAATAATATGATATGTAAATAAACAAACACTCAAAAGAATTATGTTTACAGTACAATTATTGTCAGAATAATAGTTTATTCTTATTTGCTTAACTTTATTTTTTCGCGATGATGTGCCGACGGACGCCAAATCAGGGGGGGCCCGGGCCCCCCCACTGGATACGCCACTGAATTGATTGCGTTTCTTCCGGGGGAGTCGCCCCTGGACCCCCACCGGGGCCCTTGGCGGCCCACTGGCCCCCAGTCTAGCGAGGCTGGCTTCGCTCGTATAGCCCCTCCGTCGGGGAATTTAGCCCTCGCGTCGGAAAGATCCTGGCGCCACCGCTGCCCTATTCCCTACTCCACAGTAGTTTAATACAATTACAACCCTATATTTGAATGACTTCCAGCCCTATAGTGATTATGATCATACTGCTGTAGCATAGGACTACCCCTGTACCTACTACACCACATAAAATGTAAACAGTGATTATGACCTACTGCTGTAGCTATAGGCCTACCCCTGTACCTACTACACCACACAAAATATAAACAGTGCGTATGATCAACTGCTGTTACGCATACTCTAATAATCTTAAGATAATGAAGCCTAGTGTATAGCTACAAATGAATATCAATATATTATCTACAATTGTAACTCAAAGTATTGATATGGATTGGCATGGTAAAGGTCCTGGTCAAATTCATTTACACAATTATTATTTAAAGAAGATTTTAAGGCACTGTAATCAATAACTATTTAAAAGAGTACCCATGGGACTACAGAGGTGATTACTGAGTAATAATTGCATGTAATAAGTTTGTTTGTCCCAACATTTAGTCTGTCCATTTGTCTGTTGTCTATCCAATTTTTTTGTAAATTAAATCAAGCAAATTGACCAATCACAATGTGATGGATTATCCGAACTGTTGCTTGTTATTGGTCAACTCACTTGCGTAGCGCCTACATTGTGTTGACAACCAAAGCTTTAGTAAACCAAGTTTTGACTTTGACTTTGACTTACTACTGTATGTTTGATAGGCTTTATAAGAGTTTTATGTATCATCATCTACATCAAAGCAAAGAACTGATAACACAAGAATCTCCTGTTCTTCATTTTGCATTTAAAACACAGTATCGGAAACTAGGAAGTCAAAACTATTAATTCCTATAGAGGGCTCAGTCAATTACTCTATCCCCCACTATAGTATTAGCAGATCCCCTCTATGATTTTGACTTTCTAATTTGATGAGGGCGCGCTACTCCATGGCTCACAATGGCGCCACCCATTAGCTCAATTCTATCCCACAATGCCTTTCGAAATTGTTACGCGCTTCGGACAAACAGGAGATTCTTGTGTTCTAAGTTCTTTGATTAAAGGTACAATAGTATAGAAATATACCAATTTATTTGTATTTTAGTTATTCTGTTTTTTGTTTTTTTAGGCTTCATCATTCAAATGTATTTATTCTGAATTAATTTGAATGTTAATGTATGAGGCTGAATGTAATGACAAAGAGAGTAGTATTGTTTTACAGTAGAATGAAACTATAAGTATAAAATTGTCAGTCATAAATGAATATATATGATGGAAAGAAAGACATATTAAAAATCCCAAATTTTTGGTAAAGAGTGAATGAGTAGAATGTATGGCTGACATGACTCAGAAGCCTGATTCTAACAGGTCTCTGTTGACTATTTATTTACAATAGAAATGAAAATACTGACAATAATTAGTACTACTATATTTAGTATTAGCTGTTGCACGTGGTGTGCTGTTAATTTACAATAAAACCTACTAGTGACTACAGGACGGTAGACGAAGGGGGACGGTAATCTACACACAAAAAATCTGCGCATGCTTATGCACATTATACTGAGCATACTCTGTTCTGTTCATTATACTGAGCATACTCTGTTCTGTTCATTATACTGAGCATACTCTGTTCTGTTCATTATACTGAGCATACTCTGTTCTGTTCATTATACTGAGCATACTCTGTTCTGTTCATTATACTGAGCATACTCTGTTCTGTTCAGGATACTGAGCATACTCTGTTCTGTTCAGGATACTGAGCATACTCTGTTCTGTTCATTATACTGAGCATCTCTGTTCTGTTCATTATCAGGACTTATATTTGGTTAATTTAACATTCAATCCAATGGACGGAGTAAAGTTCATTGCGTCATTTTGAAACCTTGCAACAATAAAAAATGGCTGGTCAGTACGCAAAGAGAATACACATTGTAGTTTTTCCTTTTTAGTTAAACTTAAAGCCCCCTTCCCTACGTTTTTTAGATCTAATTTAAGATCACAAACTATATTTAATGTAAAAATAATACTATATGGTCCTATTGCGATAACTTTTTTCGTCTTTAAACGGTTAAAAATGTGAAAAATAAGTCGATTCTAATAATTATAGCGGCCCGCTATAAATCCCAAAATGCATTGCGCGCGGATTGATATTTTTGTTTTTCACCTGTAATTCGCCCACTTTTCGATCGATCGTGAGGCCAAAACAAATGGAAGACTCCTAACTTTTCAGCGAAAATACCGGGTTTTCCCCAATTTGTATCAACGGAGTCTGGCAAAAATAGAAAGACAATTAATGCAGCAACTATACAACTATACAACGTCAGGCTAGGTATATAGCTAGCGTACGATGTTCGTATGTTACCGATGTTTACCAGCTAGGCCTACAAAACTAAGCCTAGCTAGGCTAGGCCTAAGACCGTCCACGAGAGGTCGATCGCCGCGAGCTACTTAGGTAGTGCATTGTTTCTCACTTTTTATCATAATTTACCATAAAACGTACATTTAAGACAAGGAATGACATGGTTTAATGTTTTTAAAGTGATATATATGTATTTGTCACAAGTGACATAAAGTTGTGTATATATTTTGCAAGTCATTCTTACTTTTCCTTTTGTTTTCACTATTTGAACCTTTCTTTTGTTTTAGGAAGCTATTGTGTGAAGCCAGTGGAGCAGAGTTTTTGTGTTGCAGAGAAGGATTGTGTGGTGTTTGCTGATTGGAGGAGAGGTATAAGAGTTAAGTTAGTGTGTGAGTTGCTGATTGGTGGAGAAGGATAAGGTGGGGATATGTGGATAATTGAGGGAATTTTGAGGTAGATGGAAATTGAGAGGAGACAGAGAAGGAGGGCTATGTTATGTTAAGCCAGAAAGGGATAGGTGAATATTGATATGAGAAACTAAGACGTACAGGAGAAGAAGTAATTGAATTATGGTGATATAGAGCTGAAGCAGAAAGGAAATAAAGAGATATACATGAAGTTAATAAATTGTGAGTTGGAGATAATTATGGTGATATAGAGCTGAAGCAGAAAGGAAATAAAGTGATATACATGAAGTTAATAAATTGTGAGTTGGAAGTAATACTATAAGGCTGTACTTAAATGTAGAACTGTTAATTGTTGAGATTACTGAGGATTAATTTAAATTGTGAATGTAAATTGACGGAAGAAATAACTGTTGGAAACAGCAGAAGTTGTTGCATGTAAAGAATTGTTTGGAAATATTGAAGAGTAACTGGATTGATACTGATATTATTTTACGTGGAAAAGGAGAAAGAAATAATTGGTCGGGGAGCGGATTGCAGGGCAGAACGACATCAAGAAACATTTTAACTTTATATTTGATTTATTTATATGTCAGAAAATAGGAAGAATTATAATTGATAATACAAGCAGAACGGGAGCAGAGGCGTGGGAGTTGTTTATTTGCAGAATCGTTTTAACTTTTATCTTTCTAATTTGTTTTGTGTCAGCGTAGGAGAGAAGGCAAGAAGGAACGATATTGTGGACATTTATTATTGTTTAATTATTCATCTTGTGATATTATTGTATTTGAAAGGGGGGTTTCGGGGATTTATTTAAAAATAAGAAGATTGTTGATATTTTGTTTGGAAGGATTGGGAAATTTGGGGAATTGCATAAAGTTTGTGGGGAATAGGAATACGGTATCATTGTTTGAGAATTGGTTGGGTTTTTTTTTTGTGGGTTTTTTTTTGGGGGTTTGAATTATAAAAGAAAGAATTGGTTGTCAAAGATTATTATTAAATTTTACTTTTTACATTTATATGTGTACAGTTGTGGCTATTTACCGTGGTTCATCGTTGGTTACCGGCAATTACATGTCCGAAAGAGCCGTAATTGCGGCTGTGTGACATTTATGGGGGCTCGTCCGGGAAACTTTGTAACCTAGCGTGAACATTGGTAGATGAAACAATTGTACGTGATTCTTGGATTGTCTATTTGCCATATTATTGGCATACTGTATACTTATATTGGATACTTATATATATATATATATTTTTTTTTTTTTTCTTAAGAAATGGATCTCACTAAAATTGTTGACGCAGGAAAAGCGTTGGGGTTAGATGGAGTGGAATTAAGAGAGTTTGTGGAAAAGAGAGAGGAAGCTGCCAGAGAGAGAGAAGAGAGAGCACTAGAGAGAGAAGAGAGAAACAGGGAGAGAGAAGAAATGGAGTGAAACAGAGACAGGGAAGAGAGAGAGAGAAGAGAGGCACTAGAGAAGGAAGAGAGAGAGAGAAGAGAGGCACTAGAGAAGGAAGAGAGAGAGAGAAGAGAGGTACTAGAGAGGGACGAAGCAGAGAGAAAAAGAGCGAGTGAAGAAAAAGAGAGAGAAAACGAAAGGGCGAAAGAAGCTGAGAATCAGGCCTATCTTATAGAAATGCGAAGGTTAGAAATCCAATTAGAACAAGAAAAGAATCGGGCACGGCCGGGTGGTAGAGTATTACCCAATCCTGAGTCACGGGTTAAGGCCAGTAAACCTAAATTACCCCCTTTCCATGATCGAACAGATGACCTAGATGCCTATCTGAAAAGGTTTGAACGGTATGCGACTAGTCAGGAGTGGAAAGAAATTGAGTGGCCGGTTAACTTAAGTGCCCTACTAACTGGGAAGGCTCTCGAGGTTTATTCCAGGTTGTCGTCAGCTGAAGCTAACGATTACAAACTGTTGAAATTGGCTCTTCTAAAACGGTTTCAGTTAACCGCCGATGGATTTCGACATAAGTTACGAACAGCTAAGCCCGAATACGGAGAAAGCGGCCCGCAATTTGCTGCGAGGATAAGCAATTATCTTGATAGGTGGATTGACCTAGCAGAGGGGGAAAAAACCTTTCAGGGGTTAAAAGATTTATTGCTGCGAGAGCAGTTTACCGATGGGTGTGGGAAGGACCTAGCTCTGTTCCTAAGGGAACGTCAACCGAAAACGATACAAGCGATGGCTGAAATTGCGGAGCAATATTTGGAAGCTCGTGGGGGATTATTTGGTAAACCAATAGAGTTTAAACAAAAAGAGCCAAATTCTCCTCAACTCTCCTCTAATAATGTTCCCAGTACATCCTCATCACAAAGCCCTGCTAGTTTCCGTAGTCCAACTTGTTTTATATGTCATCGTGTAGGTCACCTAGCTAGAAATTGCAGAGCCTCAACTATGCATAAGCCAAACTCTCCTCCAAAATGTTACCGATGCTTAAAAACAGGACATATTGCCAGAAATTGTAGACAGGACGCCAACAGTTGCGCTGGGTTGTCTACTTCACCACAAAAAGAGTCTGATTGCCAGAAATGTACAAAACAACACGAATGTAAAGCCAAAGAAGAAATTCCCGATGTGGGTGCCAGTATGGTTACGAAAATGTCAGAGTCTTTAAATCAATGTTGTATCAATAATGATGGTGATAAGGTCACTCTTCAATGTGGGCACTGTCTTCCAATTATGACAGCGGCTCTAAATAATTCAATTAGTAAAATGCCCGTTTATACAGGTTGTGTTGGGTCACGCTGCGTCTCTGTTCTTCGTGACAGTGGCTGTAGTGGGGTGGTTGTGAAGAAAGATCTTGTATCAGCCGAACAACTTACTGGTAAGGAGAAAACCTGTGTGCTGATTGATGGCACGGTCCGCAACTTACCGGTTGCATTAATACATGTTAATACTCCATTTTTTTCAGGAAAGACGTATGCACTATGTATGAATAACCCTATTTATGACTTGATATTAGGTAATATTGCAGGAGTACGAGCACCAGGAAATCCAGATCCCACATGGACAGAGCGAAATCTTCAAGGATGTTCTGTTGTTACCCGGTCTCAAGCTAACACTATGGATAAACCATTCAGAACACTTAAAACTACAGAAATACACAAGCAAATCATCACAGCGGGAATTATGAAAACCGCCCAGCAACAAGATATCAGCCTTGCAAAATTCAAGGATCTTGCAGAGAAACAAACTACAACTGTGAGTAACAAACAAGCCGAGGCTAGGTTTATTTATCATAAAGACCTATTATATAGGCAATTTTCCTCTCCTAATATTGAACACGGGGATAAGTTTACCCAACTAGTAGTGCCAGCTGACTATCGACGCCAGGTAATGCGCCAAGCCCATGAAACCTTATTAGGAGGAAACCAAGGGGTAAAAAAGATGACAGATAAAGTGTTGACAACATTTTGGTGGCCTGGGGTAACTGCAGATATTACTCGATATTGTCGATCCTGTGACATTTGTCAGAGAACTGTACAAAAAGGTAGAGTTACGAAAGTGCCTCTAGGAAGCATGCCTTTGATCGAGGTGCCGTTTGAACGGATTGCCGTTGATATAGTTGGTCCCATTTTCCCCATGTCTAAAGGTCGTAATCGTTATATACTCACAATAATAGATTTTGCTACTCGTTATCCAGAGGCAGTGCCTCTACCAAATATTGAAGCTGAACGGGTTGCTGAGGCCTTGGTTGGTGTTTTCTCTAGACTTGGTATCCCGAAAGAAATGCTTACCGATAGGGGATCACAATTTACATCTGAAGTCATGAGGCAAGTTAGTAAGTTGTTGTCTATACGTCAGGTAATGACATCTCCATATCACCCAGCTTGTAATGGTTTGGTCGAACGGTTCAATGGAACACTCAAACAAATGCTGAAACGTATGTGTGCAGAAAGGCCTACTGATTGGGATCGTTACATTGACCCACTACTTTTTGCGGTTAGGGAATCTTCACAAGAAAGTTTAGGGTTTTCTCCTTTTGAACTGTTATATGGCCGTACCGTACGAGGACCCATGTCCATCCTAAGGGAATTGTGGACCGAAGAAATCGAAACACCAGAAACAAAAACCACCTACCAGTACGTTATGGATTTACGGGAACGACTACATGAAACCTGTCAGATGGCTCAGAAGAATCTACAAAAATCTAAGGTCAGGTACAAACAATATTATGACAAAAAGAGTAAGTCCCGGGAATTTGAGGTTGGGGATAAGGTACTACTTTTATTACCCACAGACAAAAACAAACTATTGCTTCAATGGAAAGGTCCTTTTAAGGTTGTAAAGAAATTTGGGTATCTAGACTACCAAATTGACCTTAACGGGAAATTCAAAATATTTCACGCCAATCTCTTGAAAAAGTATTATGAGCGAACCGCAGACATTAGTGCTGCCTTAGGGGTAACCGAGCCTTCTGGTATCCTTGAATTAGCTAGCACCGCTGTTATTGAATGCGAACCTAATGAAACATTTACAAATAACCAAAATTATCATCTATCTAATGAGAATCTTTTACAGCTCCACCCTCTACTAGCAAAAGAAACAACAGCCGACATCCACATCAACGAAAGCCTGGATGATACACTAAAGATTTACCGGGTAAGACTACACTTGGGCAGCATGAAATCAAGCTGGAAACTGATGATACAATCCGTTCCAAGCCCTATCCACATCCACATGCGTTGCGAGGTACCATTAAGGATGAGGTAAATATGATGTTAAATCTGGGTGTAGTGGAGCCTTCAGGGGCACCGTTTGCCTCTCCAATAGTATTGGTAAAGAAACCGGATGGGTCAAATCGATTCTGCGTGGACTTTCGAAAACTTAATCAGGTTACAGTTTTTGACGCCGAACCGATTCCGGACCAAGAGGAACTGTTCACAAAGTTGGCCCATGATCATTATTTTACTAAGATAGATTTAAGTAAAGGGTATTGGCAAGTTCCCATGGATGAAGCGTCAAAACCTTTAACAGCCTTTCTAACACCAGATGGTTTGTTTCAATTTAATGTCATGCCGTTCGGCTTAGTCAATGCACCGGCTACTTTCAGTCGTATCATGAGAAAATTACTCAAAGGAATGGATAATACACATAATGATATTGATGACATTCTAATTCACACAGCTTCTTGGGATCAACATATGAAATGTTTGTCTGAATTGTTTGGACGTCTCCGCAGGGCCAATCTAACTGCTCGACCAAGCAAATGTTTCATTGGTTATGAAACAATCGAGTTTCTTGGCCATGTGGTAGGGAAAGGACATGTTCAACCTCGAGTGGAGAAGATACAAAGCATCTTGTCAGCCAAACAACCAGAAACAAAGAAACAACTCCGGTCATTCCTTGGGATGACCAACTACTATAGAAAGTTCATTCCTAATTACTCTGTGATTGCTTGTCCATTAACCGACAAAACGAAGAATCGGGAACCTAACCGAATATGTTGGGAGAAGGCCCAGGAAAGTGCGTTTGTTAAACTTAAGGAAAAATTAAACAGTACTCCAATTTTATGCCTTCCTAATTTAAACAAAGATTTTATTTTGAGAACAGATGCGTCTGAATATGGAGTGGGAGCGGTTCTAATGCAGCAGTATGGTGACGTGAAGTTTCCCGTGGCGTACGCTAGCAAGAAACTGCTTCCTCGAGAAAAAGCATATTCAGTGATGGAAAAAGAATGCTTAGCCATTGTATGGAGTGTACGAAAATTTGAGTCTTATTTATATGGACGAAACTTCACGTTGGAAACTGATCACCAGCCGCTTGTGTTTATGCACAGAGCGAAATTGTCCAATGGGCGAATTATGAGATGGGCCCTGGCTCTACAACCGTACAAGTTCCGAATAGAGGCGATTAAAGGCAGTGAAAATGTAGGAGCTGATTATTTAAGTCGAGTGTAAATAGGACCCGTCACGGTATGGAGAAAATGTTGATACATTATTCTTTTAGAGGGGAGTAAATGTCACAAGTGACATAAAGTTGTGTATATATTTTGCAAGTCATTCTTACTTTTCCTTTTGTTTTCACTATTTGAACCTTTCTTTTGTTTTAGGAAGCTATTGTGTGAAGCCAGTGGAGCAGAGTTTTTGTGTTGCAGAGAAGGATTGTGTGGTGTTTGCTGATTGGAGGAGAGGTATAAGAGTTAAGTTAGTGTGTGAGTTGCTGATTGGTGGAGAAGGATAAGGTGGGGATATGTGGATAATTGAGGGAATTTTGAGGTAGATGGAAATTGAGAGGAGACAGAGAAGGAGGGCTATGTTATGTTAAGCCAGAAAGGGATAGGTGAATATTGATATGAGAAACTAAGACGTACAGGAGAAGAAGTAATTGAATTATGGTGATATAGAGCTGAAGCAGAAAGGAAATAAAGAGATATACATGAAGTTAATAAATTGTGAGTTGGAGATAATTATGGTGATATAGAGCTGAAGCAGAAAGGAAATAAAGTGATATACATGAAGTTAATAAATTGTGAGTTGGAAGTAATACTATAAGGCTGTACTTAAATGTAGAACTGTTAATTGTTGAGATTACTGAGGATTAATTTAAATTGTGAATGTAAATTGACGGAAGAAATAACTGTTGGAAACAGCAGAAGTTGTTGCATGTAAAGAATTGTTTGGAAATATTGAAGAGTAACTGGATTGATACTGATATTATTTTACGTGGAAAAGGAGAAAGAAATAATTGGTCGGGGAGCGGATTGCAGGGCAGAACGACATCAAGAAACATTTTAACTTTATATTTGATTTATTTATATGTCAGAAAATAGGAAGAATTATAATTGATAATACAAGCAGAACGGGAGCAGAGGCGTGGGAGTTGTTTATTTGCAGAATCGTTTTAACTTTTATCTTTCTAATTTGTTTTGTGTCAGCGTAGGAGAGAAGGCAAGAAGGAACGATATTGTGGACATTTATTATTGTTTAATTATTCATCTTGTGATATTATTGTATTTGAAAGGGGGGTTTCTGGGATTTATTTAAAAATAAGAAGATTGATGATATTTTGTTTGGAAGGATTGGGAAATTTGGGGAATTGCATAAAGTTTGTGGGGAATAGGAATACGGTATCATTGTTTGAGAATTGGTTGGATTTTTTTTTTGTGGGTTTTTTTTTGGGGGTTTGAATTATAAAAGAAAGAATTGGTTGTCAAAGATTATTATTAAATTTTACTTTTTACATTTATATGTGTACAGTTGTGGCTATTTACCGTGGTTCATCGTTGGTTACCGGCAATTACATGTCCGAAAGAGCCGTAATTGCGGCTGTGTGACAGTATTATTTTCCAAAAAACGTCCAAAATTGCAGGGAAGGGGTCTTTAATTAAAACATCATATTTTGTCATTATTGTATATTATAGTATGTGTAGGTTGTGAATTAAATTCAATTTCAATTCAATAACATTTATTCAATAATGGTAAGACAAGAAAAACAAGCATCCTTGTAGACTCTTTTAAGGTTTTTCTTAGGTGTTTTAGTTCATTCTTTTGAAATTTGCTAACTAAACTTTAAATTTAAGTTAGTTATTTTAGTTAGAATTGTGTCAATGACCAACTTAAGGCATCACCTTTTTTCATTTTTTAAACAATACAAGTTTATTTTTAATCTTTGATATTTTGTGGATGAATAAGTTTTAATTTAAAAGAATGAACATTCTGTTACCAAATATTACCTATTTAATAATAATAACAATAATGCTTACATTTTGTCATCATTCCTGATGATGATCAAATAAAGTTTGAAACGTTGAATCATGGCATGCCTCTCGTTATTTGGAGTCAGTTTTATACTATGTTGTATTTACTATTATTTAAATAGATGATTAACAAGGCCATATACATGGCTGCAGTCACGTGCACAAATTTGAGTTAGTGTTTACCGACCGACCTACCGACCGACATAGTGAGCTATAGAGTCTCGTTTTGCACGCGACTAAAAATGAATGAATATAAAGCCAAATTAGACTAAGACAAAAAATATTACCGTATAGCTCAGTGATATAAGTTCACTTAGGTTGACCCTGGTCTCCCCAATTTCATTTTTTTTTATGTATATACTGAAATAGACCGAATAATGAAATGAAATCATCATCTAGTTTAATGCTGGTATTAAATTGTTTTTCTTTTATTTTAAATGCTATTTCAATTAAAAGGTGTTTTGTAAAAAAAGTTTAAACAAAATTAAATTAAATTTTGTACAGATTTTTGGGTTTTTATTGAACAGTACACTGGTACTGAAAGTGCTAACAATATAAACAGTAAGTAAAATAAATGATGAGTGAGGGCACTGTGTAATATAAAATGTATAGGCCCTTGTAATGTATTATGGAAAAAATAATTACAAACTAAAAATGGGTCTAATATGGGTCTATATTACATCCTTTAATATCATTGCTCTTCTTCTTCTTCTATTTAATGAGGAGGAGGTGGTGGTGGTGGACGGAGTTGGTAGTGTGTTGACAATAAAAGAGAGTATTTTTTTTTTATTTTTTTTTTTAAATACAAAATCATATGTAAGAACAATTGAAGGTTTGTGAAATTTTAAGTGTATTTGTCAAAGATGTAATGTCTCCCTGAACAATATGTTGAATGTGCCATTTTAATGTAACATAATAGTTATCCATTTTGACCAAAAATTTGATCCAAAAAAATGTATTTACCTGAAAAAAATTTCAAATTAAATATTTTAATAAAAAAATGTTCAAATTGGCTGCCAGCCAATGGGTTTTTGGTTGAATTTAACCATTTATTTGTCATTTTATAAGTGAAAACAATATTATTTTTTGGTTTTTTTTCTACGGAAGTGATAGTTACAGTACCTTTATTAAAACCCTACAAAATAACATATTCAAAATCTGATTTAATTAATCTTCATTTTTCATGATTCTGAGGACAATACACCTTTAACTATTGATTAAATATTAATTTAATAAAATGGTCAAGGCACTATTGTTTTCAATGTTTTATAAAGTGTTTCAAATGGAAATTTATGACCATACCGTGAAAAAACATAATGTATAGCATTATGTATTGATAATAATACACATTAAAGATTATATTTTCAATTAGAGCATATAACTGTACATTGTTGCCACAAAAAACTGATATTGTTTTGCACACAGTAACAACTATATTTAAGCCTAATTGTCAAAGTGGAACACCAACAATATTAAAACATAGAAATGCTATAAAACGATAAAGTATACAACGATTAGTGAACAATAGAAATAAATGTGTTTTAAAATATTCCATGTGATTATTATACAGAATAGCAAACTTGTTTTTATTGTGCACAAAAATTAGATAAACTTGAATGTCGCCCTTCATAAATTTTATATTTGTGGAATTTAATTAACCACAAATATTTGTTATCAATTAATTTGGAACATTGGGTACAACTGGATTGGTACACAGAAAGTGTTGGACAACCATTTTGTGGTTTATTTATTATTGTAACCACTAAACACTAATGCAAAAGGAAAATTGATAACTTGTAAAACAGCTTTAAAGGTGTATCTTCATCACTACCAGATTTTATATTGAGAGTCTAAATCACTGATAATCAGTTGGACTTTGGTTGAAAATTGGTATAGTAAAGTTCTGAACCAAATTTTGTTTATCCCGTAAACTATATAACAGCCAATTTTCATTTCAAATGACAGCGCTAATTTTATTACTGTCTTTTAATAACTTATATTTATTGGCATCTTTCAAATTTGTATTAAGATCAGGTATTTAGTTAGACTTAGAGTGGTTTGAGTAAAAAATATAAAATCCAAGGAAATTATCAAAAACTTTGTCTGGTGTCAGTTAAAGTCTGAATCAACAATCTGGTAGATAGGAAAGTAATTATGTATATTAGTACATTAGTAAAATGGTGGTAAAATTTGGGGCAAATCGTTGAACCTAAATTCGTTTTAATCGTCAATAACTAATTATCTAACTCAATTTAATTAGTAAACTGGGTTACATCAGTACCGAAAGTACGAATCAACTTTATAAACCTAGAAATAACGCATGATTTACCAAATTTTGCCCTTATGTAAATTTATATATAGATGCTTAAATTGTTTAAAAGGAGGTGAAAGGAGAAGCTTTTCTCACTTGAACAGCCATGTTAGGTTTTATCACTGTGTGAGTGGTACCACATGATGCCAAAAATATTATATTTTATTAAAATAATCAATTTTAAAATTATATTCTAGAGTATCATATTAATTATTATTATAATATTTCCTATGTATAAAAAAAATAAAGCAGTCTCCATTTTATATTTCTTTAATATTTTTGTATTTAATACTTTGAAAACTATATAATTAGGCTAGAACAATTTGAATTCTGTGATATTATTACAGTAGGCCTAATTAGGTATAAAACTAAACAAATTACCGGCCTATTATTTATTTATTCATGGTCAAACACAGTAAAATATGTACATTATTTTTGTTTGTTCAAAGTTAAAAATTCACATAAAAATGAGTTAAAAAAGGTTAAAATTTGGTAAAATACAGATAAAATAAATCGTTTAAAATACAAAATACAAGCAAGATTGGTGTGTGTAAGGGTATAGCATAAAATATCAATGTATCCAAGTTTCATTGAATTGACTCATTGCAGTAGTGAGAAACGAGTTTCTCATCCTATTGGTTTTCCATCTTGGGTACACTAAAGGCCCTGACTTACTAAAGACAAGGTAATGATGAGGAAGGGTGATACTCATCTGACATAATTACTTTTTACTTATGGCACTGTTAACAATATCTTTAGCGTTCTCTTTAGTTCCTATTATTCTTTAAGCTGTTTTACTGATTTCATTAAAATACTTGATTGTATAGTATTAAAAGAGGACGAAAAATCTAGAAATAAAACCCTAGCAAGTATTTAGTACAATCAAGATGAGCAAGCAAGTTATGTATTAATGTAGTAATAGATGTTTATAAACACCAAGCTAATTGAATTCAGCTATCAAAACTAATTTTTTATTATGTAATTCAATAATAAATACTCATTTCAATAATAAATATTCAATTCATTTTATCTTAATTTTGTTTAACTTTAAAGCTAGCATACCAAGATACAGAGAAACCACAAGACAGAAAAACCAACAAAGTGATATATCACTGTGTGTGTATCATCCATGTGATACCAATATATTTTATGTTTTTAAATTATCCACTTTCAAATAATCAACAATCAGTATTTTGTTTCACATGCTTAGAATTATTTACAGGGACGGTAGCAGGACTATCTTAAGGAGATTGCCCAAATGTCCAGGGCCTTAGCAAGGATCTGAAAAAGGGAACAGGATTTAAAGCAAATTTTGTTAAATGACACCTCTAGATGGCCGGAAATGCTCTCGCACATAAAATTCATAATAAATGGCACCTCTAGTTTTTTTTAACTTCTAGAATTAACTTTCTAGAATAGAAGTAGGTAACTTCAAAAATGGCTTATAAGTTTGTTGATATCAAAAGAAGATTTCTTAATTAAATGATTGATTGCTGCTATGTCAATTCAGATGGAAAATCCAGAGACATACAATACTGGCAATAAAACTATTCCATTGGATGACACACTTTTTCAACAGCCATGTTGGAAAAGGGTCAAGAGGGCTGGATTTAGGGGGTAATTTGCTAATAATGTAGCATATCTTTAAAAAACTTTTTAGTGAAGAAGAATTTTCATTGATATTTCTGTTTACATAATAAGGTTTACATCAATATAAATTATTAATAGAGAGATCATTTATATCTGCTCAGTCAGTCAGGGAAGAGGACAAAAGGCTTCCTACGTTCTAGGAGTTTTATGTGGAGGAGTTATCAGCATGGAGTCATTGATTAATCACATTTATTTTTAAACACAGGACTGTTCAGTGTCTTAGGGTATGTTCAGACTCACGGTGGCGTTATGTAAGCAGCGTACATATTTTTGTATGTGAACTAAGCTGAGGATTAGCGTTAGGCAGCTGTTATGCCTCGCCAGTGGCGTTAATAACCCTAGCAGGAGAGAGTAGATTTAATAACGCTAATCCAGTGATGCATCAGTGATTTTAACCTTAACCAATGAAAAGACACGACCACAATCAGCAGGCCAACAGCATACCAGTACAGCAAGATTGCAATTCTGCAAGTGGTAAGTAGTAAAAGTAGTATAAATCAATATATTTTGAAGGTAACATTATATTTAAAAAAAAGTAACAAAAAACAACTTTACAATGTAAACCGTCATGCGTTTTTCATTAATGTACAGTATGCATAGTTTTATCTGCTTAGACCTATTCAGAGTGTTTTAAAAGCGGGCATTGGAATGTCGATCATTGTGTCTGAACACCTTGACTTTTAACGCCACGGATTACCGTACACCTTGTGTTAGATAACAAACCTAACGCTGTGAGTCTACCCTATTACTATAGTATTAATACCAACCTTTAGTGGTCCCAATGAGTCATTAATGTAAGATAGACCCTGTTTCTGCTACATACATGTTTTTCCAACTATTTCAAAACCAACTAGGATTACCTCAACTTCGGCCACCTTGATTGATCATTTTTATTCCAAACAATCTAACTATAAAATAGTTGCTGGTGTTTTACTTAATGATATCTCCGACCACCTTCCTATATTTCAGTTGAAATTGATTGATCAAGAAAATAATGATCAAAACCTTGATGATAATAGCGCCAACTATTCACATCGTATAAACGACCTAAATGCCTTATCGATTGATTTAGAAGGTGAAGACTGGTCTATGATCTTTGATTGTGACCCAAGATTGAGTTTTGATATATTTATTGAAAAATTTACAAATATCCAGACACTTGGTTAAAAGTAGTATAAAATCAAATAAAACGTTTAAACAACCATGGATGTCATCTGGTCTCTTAAAATGTAGTTCACGGAAACATAAACTCTATAACAAATATATGCACACACGTAGTAATAATGACAAACTAAACTATACAAAATATAACAATATTTTCACTAATCTTTGTCGCACTGCTAAAAAGAATTATTATACTTCCCAGTTATAAAGGTAATCTGAAGAACACATGGCTTGTAATAAATTCTATTTTAAATAAAGGTAATAATAATAACAAGCACCCGAATCTAATTAAAGACGGTGATAATATTTACAAAACTCAACAAGAGATATGTGAATCGTTAACAACTATTTTTCTACAATTGGTCCTAATATTATTAATAGTATGCCAACTAATTTAACTGATCCATTATCTTATCTTCATTCTGCGTTTGCCAACTCATTTTATATTAGCCCAGTTTCAATTGATGATGTTAACCTAACTATATACAATCTAAATTCTAATAAAGGGTCTGGATCTGACGGTATTACTGCTCGTGTCTTAAAATGTGTATCTCCCTTAATCATCCACCAACTTAACCATTGTATAAATTCATCTTTTTTATCTGGCACTTTTCCAACACACTTAAAACTAGCTAAAGTTGTGCCCATTTTCAAGAAAAGTGAACGAAGTCAATTATCTAATTACCGGCTAATATCACTACTTTCAGTCTTTTCCAAAATTATTGAAAAACTCATGTATTCTAAACTTCCTGATTATCTCACAAAATTTGATATACTTAATAAGCGCCAATATGGTTTTCGAAAAAATCACTCTACATCCCATGCTGTTTTAGATCTTATTAATAATATTACAAATTCATTTAAATCAAAAGAAAATTTATTAAGTTTATTTATTGATCTTTCAAAGGCCTTCGATGTTATTAATCACGATAATTTAATTAAAAAACTTGAGTGCTATGGAATTAGAGGTATTTCATTGAATTGGTTTAATAGTTATTTGAAAGATAGAAAACAATATGTTGCATTAGGATCTTGTACATCGTCGACGATGGATATTACTTGCGGAGTGCCACAGGGATCTGTGCTTGGGCCATTGCTCTTCCTTATTTATGTTAATGATCTGGCTAATGTCAGTAACAAAATGCAGGTAATATCCTTCGCCGACGACACCACCTTATTTTATTCTAATTCCAATATTGATTTATTATTTACTACATTCAATGATGAATTAACAAAATTTTGTGACTGGTTTATTTCAAACAAATTACTTATTAATACTCTTAAAACAAATTATTTAATTTTTCACAATTCTCAACGTAAACTAAAAGTTGATAACCTAAATATACTTCTTGACGGAATTCAAATTGAACGTAAAACTGAAACACTTTTTTTAGGTGTATATATTCATGAAAATCTCAAATGGACCAGTCATCAAAATTACGTTTCGAAAAAAATATCAAGATCTATTAGTATTATTAACAGACTTAAGCACTTCTTCCCTCTAAATATTTAATTTCTCTTTATAACACACTTGTCCTTCCTTATTTCCAGTATTGTAACATTATTTGGGCTGCAGATTACTCTTCTAATATTTCTAGATTAACTAAATTACAAAAACGTGCAGCTAGAATTATTACTTTTTCACCATATAGAACCTCATCTGAACCCCTTTTTAAACGTCTTGGTATATTAAAATTAACGGATATTCACAATGTTCAAGTTGCCAGTTTTATGTTTAATTATTTTAAAAACCAACTTCCTATTTCTATGATTGATATGCTCTGTAAACGTACCAAATTTCACAATTACAATTTAAGAACTTCTAATTTAAACATTCCTTTTGCTAGACTTACTAAAACTAAATTTTTTATAACTATATCAGGTCCTAATTTGTGGAATCATATCCCGCCAAATATCAAAACGGCAATATCATTATTTACTTTCCGAAAAAAGTTAAAGAATCATTATATATCTAAATATTATACTGCTTAGTTAATATACTTAATATCATTATTTATACTCATATACTATTTAAGTTTATACAAAATATTAGTTGTTGTTTATTATTGCAATTTTTAATCTATACTATATATAATGTATAGTATATATACTATATATACACATCCAAATTCAAATTACTGAAAAAAATGACAATGCTGTGGGTATCAGTGGCTGGATCTCAATGGAGATACAAAAAAAAAAAAAAGCGAAAAGCTAAATCAAAACGATAAAGTAAACAGCCAGAAAAGTTAGCAGAGCTTTCGGGCAACACTAGCCCTTCATCAGTACTATATATACACATATATATGTGTACATATTTTTTTTTCATTTACCGATATCGGTATTTATTTCATTTATATCATGAAAATATAGAAATATAATTTAAATAATTTTGATAAAGAAGATGTTAGTTATGTTATTATACTGTAATTTTTATCCTTAATTATAAAATTATATATTCTAGGTTTATTTTTATTTTTTTAGTAATGTGTTTTGTTGTGGGTCCCTACGAGACAAGTTTTTAACTTCTAGAAGGGATCCATGATAATAATGACTACCTATTACTGCTTTATCTATGTTCACTTTAATATCTTTTTTCTACTTTGTATATATTCATTCATTATTATCTAAATAAATATTATCTGAATTATCTGAATACCATACTTCATAAACATACCATAATCATATATTAGAATTATAATTTGGTGACCTGTTTCTGTTGAAAACTACTTTGTGGGATTGTATGGATTGAGGAATAGATAGCTATGGTTCGATCCCTCAAAATCCCCTATGGGACCGGAAAACCCTGTGTCTACCCAACTTGCAGTCATTGTCCATGGTCAGTTTGCTGCTTTGTACTGCTTACTATTAACACCTTCTGTTACCCTGAAACCTCGGTGCCATCACATTTAAATAGCAAATATTGTAACATTTTCAGTCGTCCACAGTTACTTTTAGCTATTGTTCTACATATACTCAACAAACTTTTTGTCATGGGTCGGTATATTTTTAAGGCAGCAGAAATGGTTCCAGAAATATATGGTATTTATTAGAATATCCTATCGTATAATATTCACAAACGATCGAGATGAATATACGGTATATTTTTATAGTATGCTTTTATGAGACCCATTTCTGCTGCCACAGTAATACCATATATGAAATATACCGTGAAGGGCCATATTATAGTTTTGACAACTTCAATGTAAACATGATGCCATTCTACCACTAACTGTGCTCTAATTTTGGTATAAGCAACAAATATGAAAATTGGACTGTGTGGTAGACCTTTTGGTGAAGTAGGCCTACTGCCTATGTGCTCTGATTTTAAAGTTATAAGAAAAAAAGAATTTAAAATTCAATATGGTTAATCACTTTTGTATATTTCCCTTATTTGTGATTTTATTTATCATAGAGCTAGATCCGATACCCATACACTAGGTAGAGGTCTTTTTCCTAGAAAACATACTAAACCTGGCAAGAAGGACCTAATAGGATCCACAGATGGGGACCTGGTAGGGTCCATGGATGAAGCCCTGTGGGTGAAGGGAGAACATCCTTTTGGAGGTTCAGCAATTTGGCACATTATCAATATTATTTTAATGAAATATAAATACTGTAGGTGTGGGGAGTATTTAATGGATTGATTAATAAATAACTCTATTATGCCATGTAATTTTGAAATAACTAATAGTACTTTAAATATTTTAATTTACATGCAGAAAGTAAGTATATCAAAGTGTAAACAAACTTAGTGATGATTTTACCGGCATTTGTAAATAAGAAAGTTTGTAATTAGGAATTACAGTGCGTAGGTAGAAAGGTTAACTGTATTATAATTATTATTTTTGACAATTATGTTTAGCTTTGATCATTTGACATTGCTGCAGAAGGGCATTTTTCAATTTTAAAAAAGAACACTGGCAGATACACAAGCTGTAATATTAAAAATTCAAATCCTGGACATGAAACGTAACAAAACAAATTTGGCCTATTCAGTTTTCTTTAAAACCTTAACCATGGTGATATAAACAAGGGTTTGCAATGACATTACCTTTGTTTTACTGTCAAATTCATCAGACAGGAATTCAAACAATGGTTTATCTCAGAAAGATGAAGAAAACTAAGTATTAGATTTAGCAGACAAGTTTTATTTAGCACTCAAATTTAAAATGGATCATGATAAATTGTTATAGTAGGACATGTTTTATAGTCTAGAAAATTTGAGGAACATTATTTCTTTTAAAAACTTGCTGATAGTAATACACCGTTATCCTCTCGCGACAAACAAATCATCATGTCAATCTTGTCTTTAGTTTTAATAAAGTTACTAAGTATGAGACTGATTAGAG
Source organism: Antedon bifida (assembly GCF_963402885.1). Lineage (NCBI taxonomy): Eukaryota > Metazoa > Echinodermata > Crinoidea > Comatulida > Antedonidae > Antedon > Antedon bifida. Next base: position 14,426,744 of record NC_136227.1, read on the forward strand.
GTCTCAAATTTAATGATTTTCACATAATTAATAGCTAAAATTAGAATATTATTTACTTATTTCTCAAAATTGGATCATTTTATTGACAAAGTTGGGTAAATTTTGAAAAACCTGACTTTAAAATAAATTAAAAGGCCTGCAGCCAGTTACCATTTGCGGCCATTGAAGAAATGCATAATTGTTTTCATTAATTCATTTTAAATACTGCATTAAATATTTCTTATTGTATATTTTTTTTTTAAACAGTGATCATCGACTGAATTTTCTGAAAAATTTACATACAATTATATTCAATCAACTTTCTTTCTTTTTAAATAGCTAGCTGTTGTTGAAAATTGAAGAATATAATAAACATTGCATAATATGAATGAAGTCAAAGAATAAAACAAATAACATATGTATGCCAGCACAACAGATGAGAAGTGAGAGAGGATTCTTCCAATGTACTTTACCCACATCTAGGATATTAAAAAGGTACAATAAAGAAGACTACCTTTTAGATAGTTGTTCATTATGTTCAAATATAATTATATGCTTGCAAATTATTCTCTGCATTTCTTTAAATTCAAAACAATCTAGCTATCCATTTTTTCATTTGAAACAGGTAAATATAATATGAATTAGACATGGATGCCTATATATTTAACACAGACCGCGGGTAGTGGGATATTATACTACAAGCAATGGGGTACAGTAGGACGATAGAGCAAAGACCAAGCTTTCAATCAAGGCACATTCCGATAATGCTCTTATGAGCAAATGTAATTTAAACAGGTTTTATCTACAGTAATTATATGCTGTAATTTGTTGAAATGTGCCACAATTATATTTGGCAAAAATGTCAATAAAAAATATAAACTAATGTATTGTTGTATGTATTAATGTAAATCATTAAAATAATGTAAGGTTTAAGATTAGTGAAGATTTTGTATCTATAATTACAACATTAAATCAGACAAAATCTTTATTACTCCAATTTATAGATTTTATGAAAAAATTAATCTAGACTTTTTAAATTGGAAAAAAAAGTTTAAATATTTTGTTAACATTATACAATTACTTGAGACACTTAAATACAAGTGTACATGACTTACCTTGTCTACAGCATTCACATCTGATCCTGCATTGATCAGACACATACATATGCTGCTGTGACCAAATTGGGCAGCATAAGACAAAGGTGTTCTTTTATACTGAAAATATTAAGCACATAGAGGTTATTATATTTCACATAATATAGATAATTATCATTATCAAAAATCAAACTCAAAGGTAACATTTATTTCTCTTTTAAATTCCTAGTAATAAAGTACAACAATTTGTACAGGTAATGATTATTGTGTTTGCATACCAGATGGTTATGCCAAGTCAAACAATTCAGAATTAAAACAAATTAGATTAACAATGGATATAAACCAGCTCTAAGTCTGTCAGAAGATTTCTTAGTGTTAGTATCAATAGACCAGCACTAGTTTGCCTTGTGTTACAGAAGTTGTGTACTATAACGTACTATAATAAATATTACTGAGACTAAGCAAGGGGCAATGAAATAACATGGAAACCTGTCAAATCAACCTGCTTCACCACCACTTTGATTACTTGTAAGCAAAGGATTCAATGGAGATGATGACACAATTGTATTGTGCATGCTTAGAAGGAACCAGTGGCCTGAATAGTCTGAATAAATGATCTGTAGAAGCAGAGTCTAGGCCGTAATTGTTTTGTACTGTATGTATCCTATGAGGTGTGGGGTTAATCAAAGGGTTATAAACACAATCGTCCATCCACATGATAAACAATATTGTAATTATTTATAATCTATGCATTTAATTTATTTCGTCTTTTATAAATAATAAAAATCACAAGGTACAGAGCACTTTAGGGGGTAGACGGGATCGTCAAAAAGTGAAACAAAACACTATCAAGTGACTATCTGACCCCCTAAAGTGTAAAAATTAAATAAACTTAAATACAGAAAAAGAGTTTAAAATAACATTTCACATTTCATTGAGTTCAGACAGGTATTTGAGGCAAGTTTTTTTTAAGTGAATATATAAATGAAGAAAGGGAAAAAACTAGACTACCTTTAACATTTGGAGGCAAGTTATGAACAGACGTGGAAATGAATTAAAAATATTATAATGAGCAGAATTCGTTCTTGAAATACTTAAGGTGTCGCAAATTTTGAGTAATGTAATTAATATTTCGTGGCCAATACATTTCTAACTGCCGAAAATGTACTTTACCAGAACAGAAGATCAATGTAAATATTGCAGTATAGTATAAAGTCATTTTGATAACAGCATAAAGAATTGTAGTACAAAACAGTCCCATATAAATGATAATATGTGACTATGAAAACAGTTAAGTGGAGAAACAATTAATGTACAGTACATTTACATTTGTTTTGATGATAATGTGTCATCATTGTGTAACTTTCATTTTCAAGTGCATGTGTATGTAAAATGAAATGTGTGAGCTCTCACTGTAAGTATGAGTTTAGGGCTTTTGTACATTCCTACTAATAAATGATATTCAAATTGTTGCAACTTCGTTTTAATTATTATTTTTTAAATATTTCTGATCTACTGATTTTTCAAGAAAATACAACAATCCTTAAACAAATTTCTGCCAAGAGCATCAACTTGGCATCATAGTTTTTGTTCACTATAATGCTTTTTGGTTATCCGCACTTGGCGGATAACCCCTTGTTATTGTCACGATCTTTTTTTTTTTCTTCTATGTTATTCTTCTTTCTTTCCCGGAATTTTGTTGGCAGCGTATCTCTAATTCTGGTCAACATATGATTGTATAACTTTGTCATAAGATTGACCTGTAGCTGTAGATGTGCAAGAAACTTCGTTATATGACGTTAGAGTCGCGTAGCGTAAGTTACGCGCGATTTTATGAATTTCAATGATTGGTCATAGATTATAAACCAAAATTCATTTTGTATTGACACTTGGTGAAAATTTAAGTCATATCAAGGGCAAACTTTCTATGGATTAAAAATGTCATGTTTCACAAGAAGTTACGCGCGCACGCGCATTTAAAGTTTCAAAATGCGCAAAATTAATTTCTAATCAACTTTCTACGCTGATCATGACATTTTAAGCATGTCAAAAATTCCCGCACGCGCGAAAAAATTTACGCGTAGGGTGCGCACGGAGCATGAAAATCATGTTTTTTCTCTTGAATTATGATTTTCCAGCCTTTCCTAGTCATTTAAAAAAAGATTGACATCATTTCAAATTAAAATGACGTCATACGAACATGTTGATTTATACCATTTGCGCGCGTTTTAGTTGAAAAAGTTAGAAATATTGTCAAAATAATGCCAATTTTGAATCTACAGTATTATAGCTCCTCAGTTTTCTGGAAGCATGTCATAGGATGGCATAATTGTCGACGTTCATAATAGTTTAACGTATGTGCATGTTGCGTTTCCGCGGATAACCCGAACTCGTCAAAGTGACGAGTTCAAATCTAGTTTTAATTGTCGTACAAAAAGATCATGTGTTTATTTATTGCAATTCAAAAGATTTCTATGCATAGCTTTTATCTGAAATTGCTTTAAATAAAATTATAATAGTTCATCATTTAATAATAATAATTATTGCTTTAATGTAAGTGGAAATGGTGATGAATTGGTGGTTCTCAATTTTGTATGCATAAAATATGAACTGAAAAGATAAATCTACTACAGAAATGTGGGTATTGAAGGTAAACAAAATGCATAACCAAAAACAAAAATGTTTCCTCTGTCTGTTTGAGTGCTCTATTCATTAAATTATAAATCCCATCTTTTTATATTTTTGGTATTGGTATTCCTATTTTTCATGGCTGTATACATAAACATGTTATGACAAACTCATTTCTCCATACTTGCTAATGACGATTTCTTTTGAATCTAATGTAACAGTAATGCAATTCATATTGTCAACTTGTCATGATCATCAGATTCTTGAAAATATGAAATAGATTGAAAATTCAAATTCTCAAATTAAAAAATTTAAATTTTAAACTTTAATATGCTGTATCAGCAGTAATGCTATTATAGACAGAAACTAAGGTTTATTATTTACTAGCGAATTTCAAAACTGAACGTGTGAACACTACACAGCAGCCTATCCCTATTTTGGAATGATAGTGGCATTTAATTCAAGCTTCTCTCTTCATAATATTATTAAGTGTCTTGATATACTATTGTTATCAAAGTATTTAGGGATAATAACTAATTAGCATCCTGTTTCCACTGTAAAGTATATGTACAAGTAAAGCACCAGTGATTTAAAGATCTGAGTGCAGAATAATTTGAATTCTAACAATCATCAATGTTTAAATATGCAGTCAGTAGAGAGTTAAATATGCCATAAAGCAGACAATTTAAAATCAACAAATGTGATGTTGTTTTAGATCTCTATTTTAATTTTTCATTGATCTCTTTTAGATGAAATAAATTGACCATGTTTATGTTGGTATTAAAAAAATCAGAAAATATTCATGAAAAAACTGTAGTATGGCTACAAAGAAAGGAGTTTGCTAACATTGTGACGTGGTACAATCTAGTATCAATTAGAATATAACAGTTGAAAAATGACTTATACACTAAGTTGTTCAAACTTCACCCTATTTTGTTTAGCGTTATTAATACAAATTGGGCAAAGATTAATTAAAACCATAATTTTCAATAAATCTCTGAATACAATTTTACACTTGATCCTGTGATTCATTAAGAATATTAAATATTCTCTATTTTCATTTTATAGTATATGATTAAAAGTGGAAGTCATATCGATGCTAGTTTTGCTACAGATTCTACATAGCCTATAAAGATGTTGATATATGATGGCACCAAATAATATGGAGGTTTCGCAACCTTACGAATACAATAACGAAAACAGATAGGTCATACATTTGTTAAACTTTTGAGCTGATATTCGTAAAGCGTATTTGTGTTGACGAATATCACCAGTCATAGTTTTTTATCTATTTTGCACACTTTGCATTGAATCAAAAATGATTCATGATTATAATATAATTATAGATAATTTATTGAAAGTAATTTAGTAAAAATGCCACATCAATTTTGATAAATAGCAGTTTTTAAAGTCCTCTCTCGCTACACTAGGCCTATAGGCAACCATTGCAACATGTACCTGTGCTTCATTCAAGTTTACAGCAGTCATATTTTGGACGGCACCCTCAATATTTCAATGCCATGCAAAACAGATTTGTACTGGCTTACGAAAACAAATAAGTTTGTGTGACGTATGTGTCGCAAAACCTCCCTCATGTTTGCACAACTACGTCCACTTTTATGCTTCTTTGCCAGGAGCCTGTATTTGCATGCTATAAAATGTTAAGGACAGAATTGTTCTAAAAGAGTTACTCAATGCAGGGTGGGGGTCTTTAATGTCTTGTAGAGATACATCATTTAGGTCCTTCACCATATTTCAGAAAAGTAGTAATTCAAAAAAATGTTGAATCCTGGAAGTGAACCCACAACTAAGACAGTTATGAAAAGGAGTTGCACAGTATTGCTATAGTTAAGTCACTGATGACAACATTTCTACATAGTATTTTTGATTAAAAAGTTTAAACTGTGAAATATGATTTTCACAATTTGACTACTTAATGATATAAAATCATAAATACAAAAAAAGTCTTCAGAACTATTAATATTCTTCTTTGAGATGCTGTAGGGGTAGTTTCATCTATGATATCCAAACAAAATACCAGTCTAGAAATGGGTTTTAATACCTTTCAAATAATATTTGGCCGCACACACAATTTAAAGGCCAGGTGCGGGCAAAAAATTTCTATTGATCATACATTCCAATAATTATTGATCTATAGTTTTCCCTATGTTTCATAATTTTTGGAATTTCATTTGTGTTACACGAGCTTGTTGAAAATAAGCATTTTCTTATCAGTAGTTCAAATTACACAGTAAAATCTCTATTATTTTGTACACAAATTTTGTAATATAGAGAGGCATTTTAAAAAGCTATGAAAAATAAACAGTTTTGTAAAAAATCCCCATAAAAAATGAGATCGGGATCGGTGGAATCCCACCGGGATGGGCCGATCCCGGTGGGATTAGACGATCCCAACGAGACGAACTCGGGATTTTTTTCCCGCAATATCGGGATTTTTAAAGGAATTGCATGATTTTGTACGCAATATCGGGATCGTGTTTTTAGACTACAGAATTTTGTACGCAACATCGGGATTGGCGGGATTTTCTTTATAAAATTACGGGATTTTGTACGCAAGATCGGGATTTTGTACGCAACATTAATTATGAGGGTGTTTAAAAATGTGACAACTATTAAAAACCTGTCTCAACCACTATGTATTATCAAAGCGTTTATTTAGTTAAAACTTTGATCCCCCCAAAATTAATAATCACGTATTCCGGTTATCACATGATTGAGTCACGGTTGGTTGCACACTTCTTTTTTACCCGTCCGACAGAGGTGAAATATATTCACCAATTTGGCGAATAAGACAATATATTTTCACTATTTGGTTTTCACGATTGCCGTTTGGCTAACAAAAAAAAAGCCGACCTTCATTTTCGTCACTTTAGGTTCGGTCGGGCGTGGCCAACAACATTTTTTTTTTTTTTGGCCTAATACTATTGTATCTGACGAAACTTCCTGTTCACAAAGCACGACGAACATTCAACACAGTAGTTCATTTTTTATGTATGAACGATGCAGATTAGGGGATTGACCTTGATCTGTGATAATAAGAAGCGTGTTGTATAAACACAGCCTAATGTAACACACGAGAGAATATAAATCTATTAACTGTTCACTAAGTTGGTATATTGTGGAATTTATAATTGCTCTAATGGGATTTCTAATGGGAGTTACTATAAACACTTGTTGATGTCCAGTGGTCCAATTTGCCCTAGCTTTCACTGAGGTGAAGGTGATGTGACATCCCCCTTAGCAAAGCCAAATGCTTAAATAGCCTTCGATAAGCATTCGAATGCTAATTTAGTGGTCATTTTAAGATTTTATAGGCATTCATAGTTTAAACCACTTAATCGGAATGCTAAGAAAAGTTTTCAACCATTCATAAGGAATGCTTATAAAAGTCAGTTAGCATTCAGAAGCTATACTCTGAATGGTAGTGTGAATGCTAAGAACATTGGTAGCATTCAGGGAGATATTTTGAATGGTAGTGTGAATGCTAAGAACATTGGTAGCATTCAGGGAGATATTTTGAATGGTAGTGTGAATGCTAAGAACATTGGTAGCATTCAGGGAGATATTTTGAATGGTAGTGTGAATGCTAAGAACATTGGTAGCATTCAGGGAGATATTTTGAATGGTAGTGTGAATGCTAAGAACATTGGTAGCATTCAGGGAGATTTTGAATGGTAAACAGGGAAATAATTGAATGCTCAACCAATCAGATCAATCCCCACCAACTGCCAAAACAACAACAACCAATTCAAATTCAAGAGACCAAAATGGCTAGAGAAAGGCTGAGTTGAGTGAGGATGCCTAGACTGCAGCCTTCCTTCTTTTTACAGCTTACCTCTGGCAACCCTGACACAGATTTTGCTGATATAAATTGAAGGTATTGTAGCTAGTAGACCTGTTCTTCTATCATTCTGTATTTGGCTACTAATTAGATAGGCCTAATAATAATAGGAGGAGTAGGCCACACACAGCCTACTAAGTTGAGTTCAGCAGAGAGGGACCAGGGCTAGGCTACAGTAGATAGTGAGTGGTTTGGGATTCAGTGGTGGTGGTACCTATCATAAGTCGAATTCCCCAAGTCACTCCCTGGTTATATTGTGTAGCTAGGCCTAGGCTAGTTATAGTATAGTCTAGCTAACCACATTGTATCACTGATCAAAAAGAAGGGTTAACTAAACTATATATAAAAGCACTTTTAAATAAAAGCAGTTTTCACTCCATCATTTATTTTATTATAAGACCATGGGATGGTGGAGGCATTTTTTATGCCATGGCAGATATTTCCTAATTTCAACATTTGAAATGAATAAAAACAGTAACATAGTAACCACACAGTATTTATTTTAAAAAGGGTAAATATTAAATAAATTCCTTTTTATTCAACCTGAATGATACTAATATAATAGTCCTCCTACAGACTAGAGAATAGTGCATAATTCAGTTTTATCTGCTATATATTGACTACATAAAGGAACAGGTCTCCTTTGCAAATAATTGTCTTGATTTTTATCTTTCAGAATGATTGTCGGAGAAGAATGCTAAAGTAGAAGCGAGTTGCTTGAACAACAAATAAAAAATAAATAAAAGTTTGAATAGATGTACTTCTAAACAATTAATTAAACATGGTAGGGTTATGTGGGACATAAGACCTTAGCGGGGTAACGTCCTTACCCCATTTGATGATAAATGAAGCATCTTATTTATATATCAAAACAATTAAAGTAAAAAGGCCTTGTACTTATCATGTCCGAATATTGTGTTGAATTGCCTTTTATTTTAGGTCCTAGTTTAACATCATAACATACTGTAGTCTGATGAGAGTTTTAACTTGTTTTGTTGCAACCCTTAATTCCTATTACAATACTGTAGCATATTTAATGCTATGTAGCATTTCCCTGCTAACTTGTAATTTGCTCACTAGTTTGCAGTATTAGTGTAGCATTCACCCACTAGCATTCGAATGCTAGTGTAACATTCACCCACTAGCATTCGAATGCTAGTGTAGCATTCATCCACTACCATTCGAATGCTAGTGTAGCATTCACCCACTAGCATTCGAATGCTAGTGTAACATTCACCCACTAGCATTCGAATGCTAGTGTAACATTCACCCACTAGCATTCGAATGCTAGTGTAGCATTCACCCACTAGCATTCGAATGCTAGTGTAGCATTCACCCACTAGCATTCGAATGCTAGTGCAGCATTCACCCACTAGCATTCGAATGCTAGTGTAGCATTCACCCACTAGCATTCGAATGCTAGTGCTACCATTCGCATGCTTAGCTCATTTAAATAATTCGGCTTCCTGGAAGGCTTAGCGAATGCTAAGAAGCATTCGAATGCTAAATCTGGAAGGCTTAGCAAAGGCTTAGCGAAGGCCTAGCGAAGGCTTAGTGAATGCTAAGAAGCATTCGAATGCTAAATTCAGTCATTGAATGCTTATATACCACTAGTATTCGAATGCTAAGTATAGCCCTTCGAATGCCAATAATAGCATTCCAGGAGTAGCATTCGAATGCTTTGTGAATGGTAAGCGAAGGCATTCAGCTTTGGTAAGGGGGCCCTCCCTTAATGACTATTCCTCAGAGAAGAAAACGTTTATAATAGAGAGGATAAACGTTTATAATAGGAACATTTGAAATAGCCAGTACAGACTGCATTATATTTAATATTGGAATAAAACTGTTGTCACTGGACAAAACCATATTTACTGTTTGTATATTCTGTAACTGTATGACATCCTGCCGCTGAGACTATAATATATAGAAACGGATACAACCACCGTTACAACTGGTTCCCACACCAATTTGGACCCACAGAAAGAAAAATAGAGATAAAACACGGAGCAGATTTGTAGCCGAGCACGAATATACAACACACCAGAGAAGAAGGAGAACACACGCACATAGCGGGTAAAAAAAAAAAAAAAAATTGCAGGCGCTGCTTTCACCTTCTGGGATAATCTCCCGTCCCAAACAAAGTGCACCTTTATGAGGTCAAACGTCAAATGACCAAGGCTTTTGACCATAACACCTATCAACATGTGGCATTTAGAACGTCCCTTACGGCCAGACCTTGACTGGTGGGCGAAACTCTGCAGGTTTATGCAGCAGATATCGCTCGCTTGGTCCGAGAAGTTTTTCCTGAGTACGGTAGACATGCTCAAGAAGGGGAAATATTTAGGCGATTCCTGGCGGGACTTGATGCAACCCTGCGACTCAAGTGCCATGAGCATGGTGTTTCCAATATTACTGAAGCTTTAAAGGTCGCTCAAAACATTGAATATTCCCAAGAAGCTAGTAAATTGTACCCACCCGCTTCAATCCCCATTAATTCTGTAGGTTTAGAGACTGATGTATTACGTAAAGAAATTAGCGAGTTAAAATTGACAGTAGCCCAGCTTCTGACAGACCGAAAAAGTCGTAAGGATTCATTTGAGTCAGATGCTCATTGTCCAAATTATTCAGCTCGTTCCTTTAATCCCAGAAACCATAGTCCCCATCCTTACCGACATTACCAAACACCCCGTCCTTATAATGATCGACACCCTAGCCCACATCAAAATCATAACTCCAGTCCTTTCCGCCCCAATCGATATAGAAGTCCCAGCCCTTATAATCGCTCTTACCAGTTTCAAAGAAATAGACGCAGTCCTAGTTCTTATCGTCGTGATCAGCATTTCCGAAATTCTAGTCCCTATCACCAAAATCGTAATAGGAGACCCTCTAGCCCTTACCCTAATCGTCGACCATTCAGTCCAGGTCGTGATAGACATGTATCTTTTGCTGACCAGAAGGAAAACTAGCCCGAGCTGGGAAGATGGAGCAATTCCCAAGTCATGAAAAGTCCCTTCCTCATAATGTTTCACAGACGCTCCATGTTCAATTAAATTCCAATTCTGAAATCCCAATATCTATTGATACACATTCTACTATAGCCCTTATCGACACAGGTGCTCAAATATCTATTATCAATTATACGTTTTATGATAACTATCTTAAATCCAGCCATACCTTTAACTCTGATTCAGGGATAGGTTTGATCAGTCAACGGCTCACCATTGAACATAGTAGGCACCCTAGACATCACATTTTTTATTAATGATTCTCCTTATTTACACACATTTCTAGTAACTAAGGCAGTAGTTATACTACTGTTATACTAGGACTTGATTTTTTGGATAAATACCAAATTATTTTCTATTTCATTTCCTACCCACAATTGTATAGTCATGCCCACTAATCAGGAATTAGTATGCCCCAATGTTTTCATAGATGAAGCCATTCATTCCCATGTTAATAGTTCTGTTAACAATAAGGATGCTTCTGAATTTACAGCTATTTGTACGAATATATCAGATGACACTCGTAGTGATAAGAAATTTAGTATCACCCTGCCTAATGCTTTATCTCAACAGCAATCTGACAATGTTAATGATTTAATTGAAAAATTTGACTCTATTATCAGTAAAGACAAATCTGATTATGGTCGCACAAATATTATTCAGCATTTTATTGATACCCAACATCCTAACCCAATTCGCCAAAGGGCATATTGAACATCCCCAAAAATGAGAGATGAAATTAAATACCAAAATTAAAGAATTATTACATAAAGGTGTTATTGAACCCAGTAATAGTCCTTGGAGTTCCCCTGTAGTCATGGTTAAAAAGAAAGACAAATCATACTGTTTCTGTGTTGATTATAGGAAGTTGAACCAAAATACTGTCCGTGATTCTCATCCATTACCTCGTATTGAGGATATGTTAGATGCCCTAGCTGGAAATAAATACTTTACTACTGTACCCTTGATTTATCATCCGGTTATTGGCAAGTTGCTATGGACCCAGCTAGTAAACACAAAACTGACTTTACAACAGGCGATGCCTTATACCATTTTAATGTTATGCCAATGGGTTTAACTAATGCACCATCCACATTCCAAAGATTAATGCAAAATGTACTTAAAGGTCTTCTATGGAAAACAGTTATGGTATATTTGGACGATTTAATTATTTTTGGTAAAACCTTTGAGGAGAAACTTTCAAATATTAATGAAGTGTTCTCTCGCCCGACAAATGCAAATTCTTTCAGGAAAAAGTCACATACTTAGGACATGTTATTTCCCAAAATGGTATCGAACCTGACCCATCCAATTTGGAGAAAGTTATAGATTGGCCTGTTCCCAGAAATGTTAAACAAGTTTGTGGATTCATTGGCCTTTGTTCGTATTATCGACGTTTTATTAAAGACTTTGCTAATATTATTAGTCCTGTACAGCAATTAACGAAGAAAAATGTCCCTTTCCGGTGGACCGCCGATTGCACCACTGCATTTAATGCACTTAAACAAGACTTACTAAACCCCCCAATTGTTGCATATCCAGAGTTTTCAAAACCTTTTATTCTTTTAACTGATGCCTCAGATTTTGCTATTGGATCTGTTTTAACACAATTGCAAGATGGTTTAGAACGAGTTGTCGCTTATGCCAGCCACACTTTAACACAATCTGAGAGACGCTGGGCGACATACGACCGAAAATTATACACAATTGTGTGGAGTGTCCGTCATTTCCGCCATTATCTACGAGATGTCCCCTTTACGATTATAACTGATCACAAGCCTTTACTTTAAATCTCCTAATTTAGATACAGACCTTACAGGTCGTCGCTGTAGATGGGCTCTTGAGCTTGATACGTTTGATTGGACAATAGAACACAAATTAGGAAAAAAACATCAGAATGCAGATGCTTAATTGTCCCGACTTTCTGAAACTCAGGATGATACTTCTTATTTAGGTGCTCTATTATTTGATTTCACATTAGCAAATCATAACATTCAACATGCTCAGGAAAGTGATCCAACTATTAGCAAGATAAAGCAGTATGTTGAGTTAGGCACAGTTCCATCTGACTTAGCCGGTACCTTCCCTTCAATTAACAAATTGCTAAAGGAGTTCCCAAATCTCCGTATTTTGAATGGTGTTTTAGTCAGAGAATGATTTTATGTATGAAGGTAATAATGATACAGTACACAATAGAAATGATATTCGTATGGAATCTCTATATGCTAATCAACTAGCTCAGCGCCTTAAAACAGCGCAGGGGATAGCACAAACCAACACGCAATAGCAGAAGTACAGACGTAAGACACACTATGACATTTCTGCACGTTTTACCCCTTATGAAATTGGAGATCAAGTTTGGTTAAATGATCCAGCTAATTCCCGAGTTAAACTAGCACCAAAATGGATTGGCCCTTATCAAATTGTAAAGGTTGACGATAGTGGTAAAACATATAAATTGCACAATCAAAAGACAAACCTACCCTATGCTAGACGAGTACACTATAATAGATTAAAACCTTACATCAAACCTACAATCACTTCAAGATATGGCCGAATTATTAAAACCCCAGCAAAGTATGAAAATTAGTTTTAATTTGTTTTTTGTATATACTGTACTTATTTTTTCTGCATAAGTACTGTAGTTCAGTTTTTTTTTCCCCTAGATATTACCACTATGCATGTTGTGTTTTATATAGATAGATTCTTATTACACTATTTCTGACAGTTACTGTATATTGGATTAGCTGCTGTTTCACATTATTTAGTGATTATTTCACCTAAGAGCAAAAGTGAGAGATTTGCTCTCTTGTGATCTGTAGTATGACTGCCACACTTGTTGTTTCCGATTTCTTCATCTTTCTTGACATTTTTCATGACCTACCAATTGGTTTACTGTTATGCTGATATTGAGTATTACATTTGCACTGTGCCTGGTGACACTAGATTTCCATGGTGTTAATTTCCTTCATTGTATTTTTTTTTTTAATAATTTGTGTTTACTTTAATGGCACATCATGCCCAGTTGACATACGTTATTTCGCAAAGCGTCGTTCCTGATCATGACTTTTGTCTATGGGATTAAATAACCCGTGACTAGAGATATCGCATGTCTCCTATTTGGGTAGTATTATGTCCTGTGTTTGTAATTTTATGTGCACTGAATATTCATGTTATTTTCCACTTATTTGATGTATATTCCTAATATAATGTCGTACCTGATCATGGCCATATTGAGTCTATGGCTTTAAATAACCGGCGACAAGAGGAACAACTAACATTTTTGTGGTTGAACGTTCTTATTATTTAAATAATTTTGTTTGTAGAATTTGTATGTCACTTTATCCCTCATGGTATCCCTCGTGTTTATACCTATGAACATCATAGACATTGTGCCAATTTGTCTTACACCAGCATACATTACACATACTTCTATTTCGAACTTATTATTATTATCTTATTCTGAATTTCTCTAACTATTCTGTGGTGGTTCACTATTTTTTTTTTACAACACATTGTATTGCTATTTAAGTGATTCAAGGCTGATTAACATTTAGAATTTGAATGTGAATTTTTTTTTCTAGATATACAATATGAATTTGTTCATTTTAATATTTTATGGATACTACATTAACTTTACAGGTTAATCATGGTTTTACATTTACAATTAAATCATTGACTGTATGATGATCTTGGTTTTTTAAATATTTACTTAAATTATATTATCATATTAGTCAATTATTAATTATAGTTATTGTTTTAGTTTGGTAGTTAATATTAACCATAATTTATTATACTAGAGGGTGAGCTCGCTTCGCTCGCTCCCCCTCTAGGAAGTGTAGTTGATGGTTCTCGGAATGATAATGACTCGGGTAAAAAGTTTTAGGACATTCTGGCCTGGACGATTTCGATCGGTTACCATTATTTAAATGCTTTTGATATTCGTAAAACTAAACCTACTCACTAACCTGTTTCACAGTGTCTTAGATGATTAATAGCGTTTTACGTATAGTGTTTATTGTAGATATGAAAAGTGGTAAAAAAGAAAAACAAAGGCTTGGAAATTGTAGGCCTAGATAACAGTCCGACGAAATCTACTCAAAAATAGTATAATTGTGTTATAAATAATAAATACAATATTGTGTGTATAAATGAGGATGGGCGTTAATTAGATGGTATTTGGATGGGAGGAGGGTGGGGGGTTGGGGGACGGCGGAGTGGCGATAATTATTTTAATTGATGTTTTATTAGGGAGGTGTTCCGGGCGTTTATTCAAATAAATACCATCCTAATTGGTATAATTAATACATTATTCTGCGACACAGTGAGCCGTTTTGGCCTAAGAAGGAAGACGTTTTAGACGGCTTGCAACATGGGCAGAAGTATCCTAGGGTCCTGACGGGACTCAGATAGCGCATAGTATATATACATAAAGTCCTGGCAGCTTACTCAACAACTCGGCTATCGGGGTTTCATTCGATTTCAAACAAAAGCTCTTATAATCAATTCTCTCGATGTAATTTTATATAATTATTTCCAACAATTTACTCCTATGTTTTATGAATATATTTAATTTGATCTTTTGTAGATATAAAAAGTGGTAAAAAAGAATAACAAATGCTTGGTAAATTGTAGGCCTAGATAACAGTCCAAAAATAGTATAATTGTGTTATAAATATAATATAATATTGTGTGTATAAATGTGGATGGGCGTTAATTAGATGGTATTTGGATGGGAGGGAGGGGTGGGGGAGTGGCGATAATTATTTTAATTGATGTTTTATTAGGGAGGTGTTCCGGGCGTTTATTCAAATAAATACCATCCTAATTGGTATATAATACATTATTCCGCGACACAGTGAGCCGTTTTGGCCTAAGAAGGAAGACGTTTTAGACGGCTTGCAACATGGGCAGACTTTAATCTCGACCTTAACCTATACTGTTCAAACTGTAATGTTCAATGTCATGTGGATGCCACTGTTTCCAATTCTTTCTTGCCCCTGATTAATAAACCGACTCGTGTAACAGAAAATACATCTTCTATCATTGATAATATATATAGTAATTCTACAAATAATCACAATATCAATACTGGAATTATTTACACAGATATATCAGATCATTATCCTATATTTGCAATCACAAAATCTGAGAATCATAAAAAAAATACAAAACAGTCATTTATTTTAAAACGCACTTATTTCCACCAGCAAGTCGAATCCTTTAAGGAAGACTTGGCAAATGAAAACTGGCAACATGTCCTAAGCACAGAAGATGCAAACATTGCATATTCAACATTTGCTCACAACTTCAAACATTTAATTGATAAAAACTTTCCTTTGAAAAAAATTAAGGCAAAAGCAAATAAAGATCGATCTCCATGGATAACCGAGGCAATAGCAAAGTCAATAACAACTAAGGGCAGGTTGTATATTTCATACAGAAAAAATCCCACTCCTTCACACAAACTGAAATATACTAAATACAGAAACAAACTTACAGCACTTATTAAGAAACGAAAAGAAGAATACTACTTTACTCAATTTGAAAATAATAAAAGTAATACCAAAAAGACATGGAAAACGATTAACACTATAATGGGAAGGACAAAAACATGACAACTACCACCAACAATAAATCATGACTCTAAGCAATTCAACACCCCCTCAGAAAAAGCAAATGCGTTTAATACTTATTTTACAAGCATTGGAGAAACATTGGCAAAACGAATTTCACAAGAACCACAAATAACAGAATCATCCTCGTATTTAACAGGAAACTATGTTAATTCTATGTTTCTAAGACCTGTTACTGAGGATGAAATTAAAACTCTCCTCGAAAATTTGGAAACTAATAAAACACCTGGGCACGATGACATTGGAGCACTATATCTAAAACCATACTCAAATTATCTTAAACGACCGATTACTCATTTGATCAACATATCACTCGCTACCGGTTGTTTTGCGGACAAACGTAAAATTGCAAAAACAATACCTATCTTCAAGAACGGAGATAAATCAGAAATTAACAATTACCGTCCCATATCTATACTGGTTTATGAAAGGTTGTTAGCAATCAAACTATTTCATTCCTAAACAAGAACAATGTACTTAATAAATCACAATATGGTTTCCGACAACAACATTCTCCTATTCACGCATTATTAGATGCATTTGAAAAAATTACCTCTGCAATCGAACAAAAATACTTTATGATAGGAATATTTTTAGATTTATCAAAAGCGTTCGATTCAATGGATCATCACATTTTATTACAGAAGATGAGACATTACGGTATTAGAGGTGTCGTTTTAGATTGGTTTAAGAGTTACTTATCAACTAGAAAACAATTTGTAAACGTAGAAGGTAAAACATCACAAACCAAATACATTAAGTACGGTGTTCCACAGGGGTCCATTCTTGGACCCTTACTATTCCTGATTTTTATAAATGATATGCCATTTGCCTGTAGAAACACAAACGTTATTATGTATGCAAATGACACTAATGTGTTCCTGCAACACAATGATATTACAAGAGCATTCGATATTTTAAACTATGAAATGGCATGTCTTTCTAACTGGTTTATTGCAAATAGATTAACGGTGAACACCAAAAAAACGAATTATATTGTATTTACTAGTAGAAATGTAAAAATTGACACGTCAAATCTAACTTTGCTAATTAATACTGATATTATAGAACGAGTAAATCAAACAAAGTTTCTTGGTGTTCATCTAGATGATAAATTATCATTTGCATATCATGTAAATTCAATCGCAAAGAAAGTTTCAACAGCTATAGGCACCATGAATAAAATAAAACGCGTACTCCCATACGAAATCCTATTAAAAATATACAACTCTCTCATATTACCTTACCTAACATATGCCATAACACTATGGGGATCTACTAATCAAACTATTTTAAATCGTCTTTATATTTTACAAAAGAAAGCACTAAGAATTGTTTGCAACGTTCTTTTTCATCATCCTTCTCTACCACTCTTTGCCCGCACACAAACATTAAAATTATCTGAGCTGTACCAAAAAAGTGTTGCGATACTCATGTTTAAGTTTCATCATAAAAAGTTGCCTATTACTTTTGATTCTTTCTTTGCTACAAACAATTCCAAACATAATTATGAGACAAGGGCTAAATACAATTTAAGCACTGCTTTCAAGGACCCTATTGGGCCAACAAAGTGTCACATACAGAGGCACTAATGTGTGGAACTCACTACCCAATGACATTAAAATGTCAACCAGTATTGGTATGTTCAAACATAAAATTCATGATATGTTTGTCACCAGTTATCTTTAATTTTAAGCTACTGGTTAATTCATTTTCTCTCGACATTTGATTTGTTATTATCACTGCATTATTTCTATTGTTAGTATTTTTATCGTTACAATTAATATGGTACATTATACTGTTTTTATTTATTTATTTATTTAATTATTTATCTATTTCAAATTGTTTTCGTTTTAAGGGGCTTTGCGTCTAAAGCATTAGCTTACAGCTTAACCCCATTCACAACTTCAATTAATTTTGCATGTACTTTGTATTATCTGAGATTGTGAATAAAGTTATATATATAAGTATCCCAGGGTCCTGACGGGACACAGATAGCGCATAGTATACATAGTCCTGGCAGCTTACTCAACAACTCGGCTATCGGGGTTTCATTCGATTTCAAACAAAAGCTCTTATCATCAATTTTCTCGAAGTAATTTTATATAATTATTTCCCACAATTTACTCCTATGTTTTATGAATATATTTAATTTGATCTTTATGTACTACACTACTTCACAAGCGCGGTCCGAAAATAAACAAAAAACCAAACGGCCAACTTAGTTGAAACAGGTTACAACTCCCTGGTTGAAACCAACCATGCAGGGAACTTGCTAGGTGATTGACACACCTTACCTTACCGTGAACCCGGAAATTACTTACCGCGCGTAGAGTTAAAATTTACCGATTGAAATCAGAAAATTTCTTATAAAACCCTTTATAATATCTTCCTAAGATAGAAATATGAAATAGCGTTGATGTGAAAACTAATGTTATCAAATCTACGCTTCGCGGTACATCTGAGATAGATAAGGTAGGTATCCAAGGCGGAGATTTGTACCGAAGTTTTTGCATTGTGCTCGCCTATGTCAGAATTAACCATAATTTATATATAGATGAATCCTTGTGTTTTCAATGTTAATTTTATGTTATCAATATTAGTATTTTTTTTAAATTTAATTCTCTTAAAGATTGAGAAGTGGGACACTTCTTTGATAGGTGGGGAATGATGTAACACACGAGAGAATATAAATCTATTAACTGTTCACTAAGTTGGTATATTGTGGAATTTATAATTGCTCTAATGGGATTTCTAATGGGAGTTACTATAAACACTTGTTGATGTCCAGTGGTCCAATTTGCCCTAGCTTTCACTGAGGTGAAGGTGATGTGACATCCCTCCCTTAGGCCCTGTTCAGACCCATGGCGTTAGACCGTTTTAGCGTACGACGCTAAAAGAATGTGTGTCTGAACAGTTGGGGATTAGCGTACAACGCGTTGTACAACGGTTGTAGCGTTGTAGTGGAAAACGGTTGATAGTACCGTTTTAGCGTACGACGCTACTGTAAGTCAACGTTGTATCCAATCAGAACGTTTCCTGTTATGACGCGAAACAAGGTTTGACCTAGGCTGACATCTTGTATCGTCGTGTGAGAGATGGATTTCAACAACAAAAAGGCCAGAATAAATAAGGCCTAACTAGGCTAAAAATACAACTGTTAAAAAAAACTAAGCTACAAACTACATGTATCAATTGATTACCATTATATTTTCTAACAAATGACATAAATAAATGCACCTTGTATTTAAACATAGTGACTACGATCCCGTCCCCTTTTAGGCCTAGGCCAAGCTTAGAGCCATTCACGCATTTCATTCAAGCTAAAAACTAGCGTGGTGGGACATCAAGTCACTCATTCATATATACAAGGCAGACTAGACTGGACAAGTTTAATGCTGAAAACCCCCTAACTCCTAAAAAAATCAGTAAACAAACAAGGGGAGCTGTGTCATTTTTATAAGCAAGTTAAGGGGTTTTTTTTAACTGACTGGTAATCACAATCAATTTTTTCCACCCATGTGGTTAACACAATCTCCATCTTCATCATTAGGAGGCCTGCTTTATTTTCGTAACGCCAGAGCCTGGGAAAAATGTTTTTTACTACAAAATAAAACAATAGAAAGAGAAATTTGGCTTTACTATATTTTTCTTAAATAAATGCTGAGGTATGTTTTATTTACTGCAAGTTTTGTCATAATTGTAGGGCTGAGATCTAGGCCTATATACAGTGGAAATAATGATGAAAACACGTGGGTAAGAGCACATGAATATGCAACTAGAACCAACCTGAATGACGCACTTCCGTTGTAACGATAATCGTACGCTATGGGTCTGAACACCTCATTTTTTTCTCTGCGGTTTGTAATGTGACCTTGTTAGTAACGTTGTACGCTAAAACGGTCTAACGCCATGGGTCTGAACATAGCCTTAATGACTATTCCTCATCATCAAAGAATGTTCCTTTGTTCCAAATAGTCCCCTCCCAGTACATACACATTAATTAGGACCGTTCCTTAAATATGGATGTACTGGTAAGAGGAGGGCAGAGAAGAAAACGTTTATAATAGAGAGGATAAACGTTTATAATAGGTACAGACTGTATTATATTTAGTATTGGAATAAAACTGTTGTCACTGGACAAAACCATATTTACTGTTTGTATATTCTGTGACTGTATGACATCCTGCCGCTGAGACTATAATATATAGTAACGGATACAACCACCGTTACACTAAGATGAAAACTTGGTATGGTTTTTAAGCCTGGGGACAAAGTTTTGGCGTTGTTTCCCATTCAGGAAAGCCCAATACAAGCGTGATTTCACGGTCCATATGAAATTGAATAAAAAATAAATGATCTAAATTATGTCGGAGACGGAAGAGTAGACAATTATGTCACATTAATATGCTTAAAAAGTATGCTGAAAATGTTTCTAGCTATGTAAAACCAAATTGTGTGGCTGTAGCTTGTAACAATGACGGTGGCTCTCAGAATGATTTAAAAGAAAATGGCAAGGAATATGATTTAAAACTAAGAAACTCTGATATAATGAACAATTTAAAACAAAAGTTAACGCATTTATCAATAGAACAACAGAGTCAATTAAGTACACTTGTGAATAAATGGAATAGTATATTTTCTGACACCCCTAACTATAGTGTAACAAATTCTGCATTCCATGATATTATTGTCTGGGATACACAACCTATTAAACAACATCCTTACAGGGTGAATCCAATTAAAATGGAGTATCTTCATAAGGAAATTGAATATATGTTAGAAAATGGTATATTTAAGCTTAGTAAAAGCGCCTGGAGTTTGCCATGCATGCTTGTTCCTAAGTCTGATGGTTCATATAGACTCATGGCGGATATGAGAGCAGTTAATCGTTGTTCAAAAACAGATTCGTATCCAATTCCGAGAGTTGAAGATTTAATAGATAAGGTTGGGAATTCAAATTCGCGCGTCCAGGAAATGTCTGCGTTCTGTACCCCGTTCGGGCTTTATCAATACAGGGTGATGCCGTTTGGCCTTAAGAATGCGCCCGCGACATTTCAGCGAATGGTAAATCGACTTGTAGCTAACGTAGAAGGTTGCGTGGCGTACGGTTGATGACTTGATAGTATACAGTCAAACTTGAGAGCAACACATGCAACAGCTCAATAAAATGTTTAAAGCTTTGTCACAAGCAAACCTAACTGTAAACTTAAGTAAGAGTGAATTCTGTCACGCTACGGTTACTTATCTCGGACATGTTGTGAGGCAGGGAAGGGTTAGACCCATCAGGGCTAAGGTTGAGAGTATTTATCGGTACCCAGCACCCACAAACAAAAAATCGTTGATGAGGTTTTTAGGGATGGTGGGGTACACTATCGGAAGTTTTGTCCCAATTTTTCTAGCGTAGCAGGTCCTTTTACAGAATTGCTTAAGAAGAATGTCAAATTTAAGTGGTCGGATATATGTGAAATTGCCTTTAGTAAAATTAAGTCTATGCTAATGTGTGAACCAATCCTTATAGCACCGGATTTTAAGAAACAATTTCGTTTGTATGTAGACACTTGTGATGTGGGGATTGGTAGCGTTCTCATGCAGTCTTGGAATTGATTTTAATACCTTCAAATTGGCAGGACTACGCACAATTTAGGGATTTAAAAGACAAAATCAATAACCAATTTTAAATAAATACTTCAGATTTTTAATAAGACAAAAATAGGCATGTTCGTTACTTACTAGTACCTAGATTTATTCAAGATGATTCGACCCAGGTGTGACAGGACGAATAGGTCCACTTTTGGGCCTTTATGTCTATATGCCTGGCTTCTAATTGATTTACATGACATGTTTAATATTATTCATTTGGATATTTAATTGTTCATTTTATATAATTTCTTTTTAAAGGAGGTACAAGGAGAATTGTTGTTCATCCTAAAGACCAACCATCAAATATTCTTTTCACCACAAATTAAGACATTAAAAACATTGAACAATAGGAGACATGAGTGCTAGAATATTCAACCAGGTTGTTGTTCTCCAGTTTGAACTGATATTAAAGAACAGGCTTTGAAAGCTCAGAAAACATGAAAATGAAATGCAGTTTTAATGTCCTACCAAACATGGGGATAGAAAATGGATATAATTTAAAATATAATAAAGGTCTATTTATACACAAACAAACAAGAAAGAAGATATATTAAAATTTAATATATTTTAAACAAGATTCTGATTTTTTCATTTCTGACTACATTAATTTTACTGTGTGCACTATCATAATATTGCACCGACTCTGCAATTTGTTTAAATTATATTATTTGCTTTTAGAATTAATGAAAACAAAAAAGACACTCAAATATCAATGGGACTATTAACTAAACTCTTATAACATAAATGCTATAATGTATTTGTTCTGACATGTCATCTGTACATCAATTTCTAGATATTGTGTTGTACTATTCTACTGTACTACAGTATGTTAGATTCCTGAACCTCAAAATCACTAAATAGATGGTTACCGTCCATTGGACGGCCAGTACGGCTAGTAGAATTAAATAGTTTTATCTAAAAGGCTTGAATATGGTTCATAAAACAAAGACTTAAAGATTATAACAATAGTTCCAACTAAGATTCAACCCAGGTACATGCAACTCAAGTAATTTTACCTATGATTTGCTTGTCATTGGTTAATTTAGGACATTTCAAAACTTTGCTGTACAAAGCACAACAACCACCAAAAATATGAAACTCATGTTTTGGTATATTTGCTCTAATTTTAGGTTATAAAACTCAAAAATTGTCATTAAATCTTAATATATTATTTATTCATTTTATACTGTAGGTGAGGCGTTCTTTGCTCGTGTACACTCTAGTGAAAACTAACTTACAATAAGAGGTTGATGGCAACATTTTAGTAATAGAATATTCAAACAGTTTAATTAAGAAAAAGAAATTTATGTTGTTATAACTTTTATAATTTAATAATTTTGACATTGGCATGTCTTGTGTGCTATTCTGTTTATTTTTTATTTTTTTTTAAATGACAAAAAATAATTTAAAGATACTGTTAAGTGTTAGCTTAAATATGTTCTGTATTTAAACATACTACTGTAAGATTTTGAAGTCGGATAAAATGTAAAAATAAACCTAGTGATTCTCCTTCTGTAATGTATCATAAAATTGCTTCAATTCTACTGTTTATGACAAGGCTTCATCATAAAGAACTTTTTCACTCTTTAACGTTTGTGATTCACAAGGGTCGCATGAATGTCCGCATCTGCTGGATTACATCTTAGATAGTCTTCAATTATAACATCCATCCATTAATTGTTTTAAATTTACTTGAAAACACAGATGTTATAGGATATGATGAAATAAGTTTTTATTCTTAACAACGCGTAACACAGGACCCTTAGATTGGTAGCCTAGCGTCTTAATCACCAAGCTACAACTCTATTCTTCATCTAAATTTTGAGAATGCCAATTTTTGTCAAATGCTTTTTTAAAATTAAATTTGAAGTAAGTTTTGTTTCGTTATAATTTAAATATGCAGGATCTTGAGTTAAAGATTTGATAATAAAGATTTGAGTATTTACAATCAAAATTTACAATTAAATTTGTGTTAGCATGTTTAAGATCTTTGTATTATCAGAGTGATCTATTATAGTACAGTAGTTAAATTGTCAATAATCAATAACAAACATTTAAAAACTGTGTTGTAGATTTCAAGTTCTCATTTTAGGTCTAGCATATTAGCATTGAAAGATGAAATCTTTATCACATCAAAAAATATTATGCTTAATGCATATAGTACATTTGCTAATAATACAAACAGTTGTTTTAATAATGTTTTAATAGACAATTTTGAGAATTTCATAAACTTTATTTAAGACAAATAAAATTGTGTTGTTTTTCAGAATAAAATTATTCATAATTTCTATATTGGCATTATTACATATATTGATCTCCAGCCAATGCTATATAAAACAATTATAGCCTCCCATTTTGTTTTTATTTTTCTTACCATGGAGCCAAAATTTGGAACAAAATTGATATAAACACAAAAATTGCTCTTTCCCTAAACAATTTCAAAAGATTAATTGTTTTGTTGTAGTGAGTTTTATAATTGTTAGCATTTCTGTTTTAATTTTATCTACTAACTTTAAAGTTATTATTCCATTAATATACATTTATATACTTTTTCGTTTTTTTTCTTGTTAGTTCATCAGGTTGATAATTGTGATATTGTATTTGTATTTCTTTCATACGGCCTCGTGGAAGAAGACATTTTGTTGTGAACGAGCCCCCGTTTTAAAATAAAGATTTTATAATTATTATTATCTATTCTGGTTTCTTTATAAACATTTAAGAATGTATTAGTAATTATAAGTAAAATGAAGAGTAACATTTCAGATTCAAATTGGTCTTTACAGAAATTCATCACAGGTTTTATAAGAATTATACATGCTGTATTTGTAACTGGTTTGTGTTATTGTACATGCTCCTATTATCAATTAAAATTGTCTTCCTGTCTGGTAACAGCTCAATAAAAAATGTAATCAATTTAGTTTCAATTAAATGATTTGTATTATTTGTATCAAGTTTATTTATAACATATAATGAATGTATGGCTTACCGTATTTTGAACATTCACATTCGCTCCACTCTGGCATAACTGATTGCAGATTTCAGTACTGCTTATTTCAGCAGCAGCATGTAATGCTGCAAAACCATACTAATGAATATATTAAACAATAACAAATATTACAAAACATACAAAACATTATGCTAATTAGTAATATGTAATAAAACAAAATGATATCTTATACAACATCCTTATTGAATAATAAATGTTAATCTTGCATTCTGATCTACTTGTCC
Source organism: Antedon bifida (assembly GCF_963402885.1). Taxonomy (NCBI): domain Eukaryota; kingdom Metazoa; phylum Echinodermata; class Crinoidea; order Comatulida; family Antedonidae; genus Antedon; species Antedon bifida. The sequence continues at coordinate 14,451,822 of NC_136227.1, forward strand.
TATTTCTCCACAACAAGTTAATTTTCTAAACAATTAATTTTTGAATATTATTTTATAAAGTATAGTACAATTTATTGTTTTGTGTGAGCTATTCCAATTTGTTTTACATTTGAAAATATACATTATGCTTCTATCGGTCAATAAAAAAGTTTGCTTCTTGTTTTATTATAGTGTCTTTAGTGTTTGGAAGTGGGTTTAGAGTGTATAATGTTATGTGTAATACTTGTTGATTAATGACTTCTATTATTATAGTGTCTTTAGTGTTTGGAATGAGTGGGTTTAGAGTGTATAATGTAATGTGTAATACTTGTTGATTACTGACTTCTATTATTATAGTGTCTTTAGTGTTTGGAATGAGTGGGTTTAGAGTGTATAATGTAATGTGTAATACTTGTTGATTACTGACTTCTATTATTATAGTGTCTTTAGTGTTTGGAATGAGTGGGTATAGAGTGTATAATGTAATGTGTAATACTTGTTGATTACTGACTTCTATTATTATAGTGTCTTTAGTGTTTGGAATGAGTGGGTTTAGAGTGTATAATGTAATGTGTAATATTTGTTGATTACTGACTTCTATTATTATAGTGTCTTTAGTGTTTGGAATGAGTGGGTATAGAGTGTATAATGTAATGTGTAATACTTGCTGATTACAGACTTCTATTATTATAGTGTCTTTAGTGTTTGGAATGAGTGGGTTTAGAGTGTAAAATGTAATGTGTAATACTTGTTGATTACTGACTTCTATTATTATAGTGTCTTTAGTGTTTGGAATGAGTGGGTATAGAGTGTATAATGTAATGTGTAATACTTGTTGATTACTGACTTCTATTATTATAGTGTCTTTAGTGTTTGGAATGAGTGGGTATAGAGTGTATAATGTAATGTGTAATACTTGTTGATTACTGACTTTTATTATTATAGTGTCTTTAGTGCTTGGAATGAGTGGGTTTAGAGTGTATAATGTAATGTGTAATACTTGTTGATTACTGACTTCTATTATTATAGTGTCTTTAGTGTTTGGAATGAGTGGGTTTAGAGTGTATAATGTAATGTGTAATACTTGTTGATTACTGACTTCTATAATTATAGTGTCTTTAGTGTTTGGAATGAGTGGGTTTAGAGTGTATAATTTAATGCGTAATTAACATGGCAGTGAAATTATCATTATCAGATTTAATCAATCCAAATCATTAATATTGCTTAATACAACAATTAAGATTTTATGCATTTTACTGAATCTGAAATTTCTTTAAATAGAATTATTGCTTCAAAGATTGAAAATTATAATAGTTCATCATAAACATTACTGTATAGTATTGCTTTTGATGTAAGTGGAAAAAGTGATGAATTGGTGGTTCTTTGTAGAAGAATGTTATTACATATGAACTCTGATGATATAAACTGAATGATAATAATTACTATAGAAACCTAGAATATGGGTATTAAAGATAAAACAAACATTATAAAGACATCAACAAATTTTCCTGCCAAGTCATTTTTACTGTTCTATTCAAAATTCCCATCTTTTTATAATTTTAGTATTTTTGTAATCCCCTTTCTTTCAGGGCTTAAAAATTAAGGTTCGGATTTCCCTCTTTACACTATAGGCCTACTTATAATTTTCTTTAAATCTAATAATACAATACATATCATCAACTTGTTTATGGGAGAAAATACAATTTCTATTATTCCTTTGTACACCAACTAAATTGTACTGAGGTTTAAATATCATTTAAAACTGCGTTTTGCTAGAATGAAATCCATTAAAAAAGTGTTACACTTGTATTGATGATGAATAAAATGTGGATGTGATAACAATCTAAAAAAGCCTGGGAATTCATTATTGGCTGTTTGAACTGCCAGCCCTAATATTCTGGTACTAGTAGTAGTGCACGCTTGTGGTTTTTAAAACTGTAGAAGGAATATGCTGTTACTAGATCCATGTTACCGGTTGTTTAAACAACCCTTCACAGTTGTAGTGCATGTCATTGGTCATTCATAAGAAATGGAAAACACTTTAATAAGTACAAATATAGTGTAGTGAGTGTGTCATGTTGTTTAAAAGTGCACAAATAAAAAAAACAACTGAGTCTGGGAGAACCTGTACTTGTGATTTGTTAAAGAGCACAGAAGAGATAACTCCTTTCTTGTACATTCCAGAGTGCATGTTATAGTCATTTTATATGTCAAAGACAGAGTATTCTATTTGTGCATGTTGTGATTATATGCATAGACAGAATGTTCTTCACTAAGGCCCAATATTTGTCAAAAGCAGTATAAACCCAAAAAAAAAAAAATTGGAAAAATCTAATCACTAAATAAGTAGTGAAGATATATCAAAATATTTGTACGTTATTGGTCGTTTTATACGAAAACTTTAAAAAATATGGGCCAAGGGGCACGTTATTGGTCGTCCAGAGTTGGTCTTTATCTATTGGTAGACATTCTTCTCTTATTTTTTATTATTTCATTATCGTTTAGTTTAGTTATCTGTTATGCATCTTGAAATGTTTTGATAAGGCGCAATATAAATGGTTTATGTATGTAATATGCACCCTTAAAAAGTAATAATTGAAAATAAAAAAGCAAATGAAAAAAAAATACTGTTAAAGTTTCAATTCAATCATCATCAAAGGTACATCTCTATTGACGTTCGATCATCATTTTTTAACATTTGAACATAATTTACATGAGACAACAATTTATCATATTTATATATAGTGACATTGTTATTAAGTACAGTACTGTAGAGGGATCATTAAGAAACAAATCAAGCTACTGTATGGTGACATTGTTATTAAGTACAGTACTGTAGAGGAATCATTAAGAAACAAATCAAGCTACTGTATGGTGACATTGTTATTAAGTACAGTACTGTAGAGGAATCATTAAGAAACAAATCAAGCTACTGTATGGTGACATTGTTATTAAGTACAGTACTGTAGAGGAATCATTAAGAAACAAATCAAGCTACTGTATGGTGACATTGTTATTAAGTACAGTATGTAGAGGAATCATTAAGAAACAAATCAAGCTACTGTATGGTGACATTGTTATTAAGTACAGTACTGTAGAGGAATCATTATGAAACAAATCAAGCTACTGTATAGTGACATTGTTACTAAGTACAGTACTGTAGAGGAATCATTAAGAAACAAATCAAGCTACTGTATGGTGACATTGTTATTGAGTACAGTACTGTAGAGGAATCATTAAGAAACAAATTAAGCTACTGTATGGTGACATTGTTATTAAGTACAGTACTGTAGAGGAATCATTAAGAAACAAATCAAGCTACTGTATGGTCAAATAAATTCATTTTAATCAGAAATAGTATGTGACTGAAAAACCTGATCAATAGAATAGTTGTATTATGTGACAAAAAGCTATTCCACAGTTAAGTTAAATGCAATTATTACCTCTATGATCTTATAGCATAGTGAGTGACCATGCAAACAAAATTAAATTAGGACTCAACATTTTTTTACAATTTGTAAACTATTGATGATTCATACAGGTCTTATTATTAAAAATAGGCATTACATATCAAATACCTTCTACTATACTATATAATAAGTAAAAACTTTCAACATTACTTTATTGGAGATATTGTGATAGCATTGTAATAGGCTTTGCTATTTATGTACTGTAGTGTTGACTTGTTCAATAGTTTAAATATCGATGAAAATGTGAAGAATAACTTTATAAATCAAACTTAACATAATAATTATTTAATTTTAAAATGTTCTCATGTTTTACTGTTTCACTATTGTTGTAATATCCTGTATTATCTTTAAATATTTGTCACACAAATTATAAGGGACAGGTTATTCCAAAGTGATACAAACTATATAAAGTGCATTGTTTATTACAAAGTGTGACAGTATACATCTTCTTGATATAATACTTCATAATTGTTTTCATCATCATTGTGTTCATTACTATACATGTGGTACATTTTAATTCATGGAAACAACAGGGGACGCTAAACAAGTTTTGTTTTGTTATGTGGCCTTATAGCAATTTACAAATAGTTTTAAATAACACAAAATTAGCTAGAATACTGTATATTTTGAAAAGCCAAATAATAGCTAGATATTGTATTTTAATTAGTCCATAAAAATTAAAATGTTGTAGGCCTATTGTAGATTGTTGAAAGCCCTAAAATAGCTAAATTTAACCAAAAAATGAAAGATATATGAGTAGCAAGCCAATAGAATGTAATACTGTAGGCTTGAATTTAATTCCTAAACCAAAAGATTTCAAATTATAACAATGGTTCCAACTAACATTTAACACAAGGCTGTAGGAGCAACTCAAATAATTTTAAATGTGATATGCTGCCATTGGTTAAATTTAAACAACTTAGGATCTTCAAAATTATACAGCACAATATACAACCAAAAATATGAAATTTTGTATAATATATGTGTGTGTATATGTAATATATATTTTGTCATACTATTATTATGGTGTTATGGGCTTATGTATTTGCTTTAATTTTAGGTAAGAAGAGCCCTTCTACCAAAAGTAATCCTCACTACATTTCATTTCAGCATAGATATATCATTTTAATCTAGAAATATCCTCTATATATATAATATAAAGAGCAAAGGAATCAAGGTGAGGGTTGATGATAGACAACTTAAATTTTTTTTTTTAAATATAATTTTTTTTTTAACTTATATCATATCAACTATTATTAGTGCTATTTTTTTTAAATACAACTTGACAAATCATCTAACTTGCCTCATACTAAAATAAGTTAATGTTCAAAAGAAGTTTATGCTATGAAAAGTGTTATGAGTATTCTATTGAATGTTATCAATTTATAAAAACATACCAACTTTAATACCATTTAACTTTACTTTGATGATTGAGGTGTATGCTATCAGCATTTTTTATTTTACAGTACAGTAGTTAAATTATAATAATCAATAGCAACAATTTTAAAAACTGTGCTGTAAAATTTATTTCATACTTTATTTCTAAAAACTGCATTCGGCAATGAATTATGGAAAATAAATGTGTATATTATTTAATACACATATTAATGTTATGGTATAACAGTGTGTAAACAAGTAACATGAAGTATACATGTTCTTAATAAAAAAAATTTGATTGCAAATTTAAACAGAATAGTATGAGAATTTGTAAAAAAGAAGAAAATAAGTTATTACGCATGTGTTTATAACTTATAATATTCATCATTTCTATATTGACCTATATACGCACACCAGTATTGTGTTATTCTATTTATTTTAAGAATGTACAAGATATATTTTAAATATGTTTGTTACGAGAATTGGTATTATTATAATATAACTACAATAGTATAATAACATGGATACTACAGTAGTGTATTGTCAACTAAATTGATCTTCCCATAGAGATATTATATAATATCTCTATGATTTTCCTAAAGTCTTATAGTCGTTATAGTCGACAATGCTAAGTGAGTGAACAGACGTGGATAGTTTGCTCCGTCTAAATATATAAATAATACATGCTACACTAATACAACGTTGGACAAATAAACCGTAAATTCATATACTCAATGATGATGAGTTTTTACATGAAATAAAACAATTTCACGTAAACCAATTTGTTGATTTTGACCATCTAAATGCATTAAGTATTAACCCTTTTGACGTAAATACATCCATTCCTTCTACATGTAGATATCATCTCAGCGATAACTTTAATAGTTCCATTGAAAATATTAATAACAATTTTAGTTTTATTCATTTTAATTCACGTAGCCTGGTAAAAAACTTTACTGAAATAACTGAATATCTTGAAACTCTTAATCACAAATTTAATATATTATGTTTCACTGAGACCTGGTTTAGTTCAAATACTGTACATACTTTATATAACATTCCTGGTTATACATTAATTCATTGTGATAGAGTAGATAAGAAAGGTGGTGGCGTCTGTCTCTATATTATGGATGATATTAATTTTAGAATGAGAGATGATTTGAGTTCTTTAATTAATAATGAAGCTGAAAATATCTGTATTGAAATAGAATTAAAACCAAAAAATTATATTTTCTCAGTAATATACCGACCACCAGAAAAATCCATAAAAACTTTTAATGAAAACATATCACTATTATTTGAAGTAATCAACACAGAAAAAAAAAGTTGTTATGCTTGTGGAGATTTTAATATTGATTTGCTTAAATTCAGTTCCCATTCGCTAACATCAGATTTTTTAAATTGTATATATTCAGCTAATTTATTTCCCATAATAGACAGACCCACCCGTCTCACCCGTACATCTGCTACGTTAATTGACCATATCTACTCTAACAATTTTCATGAAAATATTTTTTCGGGATTACTGTATTGTGACATTACTGACCATTTACCTATATTTTTTATTTCTCATACATCCAAACCGTCTAATGAAATGAATGACCAAAAATATATATTTAAAAGAGTAATCAATGACACTACCACTTCATCACTAGGCATTGAATTACTAAATACTGACTGGTCAGAAATAATTTCGATTACAGATGACCTGGATAAAGCTTATAATTCTTTTCACACTAAATTTATGAACATTTATGACAAACACATTAAAATATGTAAAAAATAAATAAATTTTCGCAAGCAAAACAAACCATGGATAACAAATGGCATTATCAACTCCATAAACAAATGAAATAAACTATATAAAAGATACATACAGTCTGGTAAAGCCACTGATAAAACTAAATATACTGATTATAGAAACAAATTAACTAATCTAATAAGAATAGCACGTAGTATTCATTACAAAAAGCAATTTGACACACATAAAAATGATATTAAGAAAACATGGCAAACTATAAATTCAGCTCTAGCAAGCCAATCTATATTAGGCTATACAACTTAAAATTTGTTACTCCGAATCTTCCTCAATCAGAAGACTGATACTAGCGCCTTTTGAGCTGGGGCACCGTTCGATTCCCCATTATCTATTAAGCTATGGTCGAAGAGCAAATTTGTACAAAAATGTGTTTTTTACCAACTTCTTTGCAAGCTGCCGAATGCTGCATTTGATAATTCGTGGCCATTTTCTTGCATCACAATTCAGGTCATCGCTAGCATCACATGCACCATTTAAAACTTTAAATCTCAAACGGGCGTATGGTATTTTTGTTCATGTTTCTCTCATGCATGCCGCTCTGACAAATAAAAGCTTGAGCACCATTTTACCATTTTTTCCAAACACCAAATGCATGTAATAACACTAGTAAGTAATTTTACCTATGATTTGCTTGTCATTGGTAAATTTAGGACATTTTCAAAACTTTGCTGTACAAAGCACAACAACCACCAAAAATATGAAATTGTTCATAATATTATCATATTAATAATATGGACTCATGTTTTGATATATTTGCTCTAATTTTAGGTTATAAAACACATTTTGTCAAAAAATTGTCATTAAATCTTAATATATTATTTATTCATTTTATAGAGTACTGTATGCATATGTTTTGCTCGTGTACACTCTAGTATAAATTAACTTAAAATAAGAGTTTTTTTATAATTTAATAATTTTGAAATTGGCCTGTTTTATGCTATTCTGTTTTGTTTTATATTTTAAAAAATAACAAAAAATAATTTAAAGTTGGCTTGAGATACTGTACTGTCAGCATAAATATATTCTTTAGCTAAACATACAAGGCCTACTGTAATTTGTAAAATAAGATTTTGGATCTGATGAAATGTAAAAATAAATCTAGTGATTATCCTTCTGTAATGTATCATAAAATGGCTTCAATTCTACTGTTTATGACAAGGCTTCATCATTTAATGAACTTTTTCACTCTTTAACGTTCGTGATTCACAAGCAAGGGTCGCTTGAATGTCCGCATCTGCCGGAATACAACTTAGATAGTCAATTATAATATCTATCCATTAATTGTTTTAAATTTACTTGAAAGCATCAATGTTTTAAAAAGTTATAGGATACGATGAAATAAGTTTGTACTCTTAAAAACGCGTAACACAGGACCCTTAGATTGGTATCCGAGCGTCTTAATAACCAAGCTACAACTTCATTCTTAATTGTCTGAATGTTGAGAAATGCCAATTCATGTCTATTGCTCTTTAACCCTTTAGCACCTAAAGTGATGAAACCGCCCTGCGTATTACTACCTAAACCTCTCGCAACTCCCTGGAATTTAAACACGATGTAGCTCTCGTTCTGCGAAGCCTAGCAACAAACGAAAAACAGTGACGTAAAGCTTGGAAAATCCCCTTTTAGATATGACATTATCTTTTGTCAAAGATAGTGTAGTAGGAAGATGTTACACTTCGCTCAAAAATTAGAGAACCGCTCGAGATAGGGCGCCTCTCGTGATGAGTAGGGATAGACGAATCTGAAACATGAGGAGCGCAATGGCAAAGCCCAACGAAAATGGTGTTTTCGGCAATAAATTGTTTAAATAAGCCACAAAAAACATCAAACTTCTTTTTTGTCTTTATTATACAAAGTTAAAAATTAATATGATGTTTTCATACTGTTTTTGGATCTTTTTAATTGTTAATACATTTATTTTGAGTGAGTTTTGGCATGACATGACTGTAAACACTGAGCTAGGATCAGGAGGAGGCTTACGCGCGCGCCTGTAGACGCATTCATGAATGGATGCTGGTCATCTCGTACCCAAACCCATAAAATCTCTTACCCATCTTGGTAAACCCAGTGAGCTGTAAGCCGAAGGCTAGAGGGCGTACTCCAGACTGAAAAGTGATTCCAACAGGAGGAGGAATTAACAAGATGGCGGCCGTAAATGTGTTCAAAAACATTATTTAATATAAAAAATAATAATCTAATATAATACATAAGACCACATAAATTACAACACATATTCTTGCCAAAGCACAGTGAAGTTTTTATAAAATTAAATATATTGTTAATAGCAATGGAATGAATAATTTCTTGGTAATCTAGCATTTTTTGTATAACGAGGATCATATAGAATGCGTTTGCGTTTATATGCTTAACACGCTGCGTTGCCTATCGTTCTCACGCAGATAGGCTCAACACAGGCGTGGCAGTGCGTACAGTGTAGGGCATATCTGATTGGTCGATTGCAGCCGCCCTCTTGTTGGTTCCCTCTCCATGGAGAATCACTTTTGAACTGCGATAACATTAAAAGATTGCCATCCAGCCTTCGGCTATTACAAATCAAGTCAAGTCTGAAGTCATAATGCAAATTTTACAGTATACAGTATTGTTGTTGGCAAACAATATATGATTTATGAATAAATGATATCAATTCTTCTGCAATTTCAATATTTTTTATAAAGCAATTTCTATAAAACTTCAGGGGTAGAATCTGTAAATTCATTTCTATAGAAATTCAATAAAACTAAAACCTTTTATATATAGATTCTATAGAACATTTTTTGTAAGGGTAGTATAATAAAAGGGGGTAAAGTAGGCCTCCTCACGGTTAATTTGTCCTTACCAATAATGAACTCATCAGCTTATAATTAATATTATCATCAATGTTAGGCATTACATAAATCATGGCATATAAAATTACAATGAATGCACGAAAGTTCGGAGTGTTACAAGTTATTATTAAATTATTAAAATTAACAATAATTGGGTTTTTTTTCAGTAAAAAAACATACTCATAGTCCTAAATTCCTATAATGTTAGTCCTACTGGTACCGTATTCATTGTATATGTTTCCCCTAATAGACAGATCGACTATTTGTATAATATTATTGATTACAATAAATATTGATTGATTGATTGATTGATTACACATGCCATACTACCTATTCTCTTTTATTACCCATTTAGAAATAAACCATACATAATCAATTATTATATAGGCATACACATTGTAGGCCTATTATTACCACTAATAGGCCCCTAATATATTTATTCACTCTGATGAAGAAGTGTTTCTAAAGCTAGGTATTAAATTATCTATCTCTGTCCAATGATAAACAATTAAATGTAAATAATTGTTAAAAAGTTCAGTTGATTTGCAAATAAAAACATTAAAATAAAAGAAATAAAATATGGTAGATATTCCAGGTACCTAAACAATTCCAGGTAATTGAAACACAAATTTGTATTCCAAAACATAAAAATATGATTCATTTGCACTTTCTATAAAGATAACAGTACATTTTATATGTTAATTCGTATTAAATCTTAATTTTACAGTCATATTATTCTTCTGTTATATAGCCTATTTCCTATACAATAACCTTGCGTACCCTTGAAATAGGCGCCCATAGTGTCTCGCGTTTATTTGCATTGATCGAATAGGAAGTGTAACATCTTCCTACTAGTACTACACTATCTTTGCTTTTGTGCCTTCTATTTGACTAAGTGACGTAATTTCCGTTCAAAGTTCAGAGGTTGAATCTATTGTTTTCGTTTGGAAAAAAGCACTGGCCGGAACCGCATGAACGCGCAGCAACCTCTCGATTTCTTAGAGAAAAAAGACGGGTTTTTAGTCAAAATAACGATTTAGATTTATCTACCAATAGTGATATCGATATTTCACAAATAAGTAGTATATTATGCTATTGAAATTAGTAAATTTTAGGTTTTGTGAAATAATTAGAATTTAAATGATATGTCCCGTCCATAACAAAAATGTCCCGTCCGTAACAATATATTTTTGAAATATGATATTTTCATCAAAATATAAAATTTTCAAAAAATGTGTCACAATATAATGAGATATAGTCCTCAGGGGGAAAAAATAAAATATCAAGATTTTTGCATAATTAATTTTAAAATAAATGTAAAAAAACCACCTAAAACGTCGCGGACGGGACATTTATGAATTTGAAATGCATGTATGAAATTTTTTTTTTTTTTATCTTTTTTGGTTAACCACCACCTTTATTCATTCAATGTTACATAAACAACAATTACAGAATCTCATATATATTTACATTATTTTCTGCATATTTTTTGTTATGTTAATATCTATTATAAAATATATTGCATATTTAATAAAAAGTTGTTTACTTATGAAACGTTTGTTAAATTATTTATCATAATTTGTGTGTCTTTCAGTTTATATATATTTGTATGTATATATAATATCAATACATTCACACGTATAGAAATACATACTGTATATCAAATATATATATACATACACACATATATACCCATACAATACATACACATATGCATAAAATTAACATTAAAACCAGGAACGATAAAAAAAATATACACAAATATAATACATTAGACCTATATACACTGGCATAAAAAAACCTATAAAAACTGTCAAGTAATAAAATGGAAATGTATATACACAAATTAAAAGTATAATATACGTATACATACAGACAATATAATTTATTTCCATTAAAGCTTACTGAAAAAATTCTGACAGTTTTTCTTTGACGTTAGCCCATTTTTTCCTAGCATTGATAATGTTACATGTGTATTCATTCTTAATTAAATTAAAAAGTTCTATTCTGTATAGGTTCCATATTGTTTTTTGTACATTTTCGTTTGTCAACGTTATTTTATATGTTATACATGATTTATATATTGAAAAATAAAAAACAGAAATTAATTCATTGATTGAGTTTTTTCTATTTGTATTTCCAGTAACTATATTAGTCCAACTTGAAAAGTTGTGTTGTGTTTCGTTAACAGGAAAACACTTAACAATTAGTCGGGTCAAAATATGAAAATATAGGGCCTAACCCCAAAAAAAGAAAATGTTTTTTGATGTATTACAATAAAATATGGTCTCAAAAAACATATATCAAAAGTTTACTCAAATCGGACTACCGTAAAGGTTCAAAATTTGACGTTAAAAAAGATGGCCGCAATTTTTTTTAAATCTGTAACCGCTTGTAGTAGATTATTCAAAATATATATGTTTATATTTACACTTTTTGAACATTGTTCAAACATGACCGGAAATTCCAGTTTGTGACCTTTGACATATATGGCATGACGTTTATATATCTACGTAACTGCAAATCACAGAGTCTTGATATTGGTGTCAAAATGTTCAGAACATACATATTTATATTTACCCTTTTTAAACATTTTGTTGAAACATGACCGGAAATTCCATTTTGTGACCTTTGACCCATATATGGCATAAAAAATGTTCATATCTACGTAACTAAAAATCATAGAGCCTAAATAATCGAAAACACAAGGTTTTCCCTTTGACACGATGTGTCTAAGTGCGTAAAAGCTGATTACAGGCTCTTTTGAACCTTTGCGGTAGTCCGATTTGGGTAAACTTTTGATATATATTTTTTGAGACCATATTTTATTGTAATTCATCAAAAAACATTTTCTTGCAATTTTTTTGGGGTAATGAAACAGTTTGACTCGACTAAATCATTGAATCGAACTTTCTCCAGGCTGGCTGAATTGTATTACATGTATAAAGCATATGTTTTTCATTTTCTACTTCTATTTTACATTTTTGGCATTTATCACTATCAGCTAATTTCCATAGTTTCAATTTTTTTCTACATTCTATAATTCTGTGTAACAATTTAAAGTTGAATTGGGCAACTTTTACAATATGTTTTGGTGTTTAAAACTTTATTACACCATATTGTGTGCCAATTTAAATCGACACCAAATTCTTGTTCCCATTTCACTTGTGATCTTGGGATAGAGACTTTACTATTAATAAGATATCTATAAAACGTAGATGATTTATTTTGTTTATAGAATGTAATGTAAGCATGTCTAAGGCTTTATCTATTTCATTTTCAACATTTGGTATTTTAACAATTGTTTTCCATTGATGCGGTATGGCATTGATAACAGCAAAGTATTCAATTAACCCTTTTTTTTTATTACATAACATTGGAATCAACCTTTGATATGTTATTAGTTCATTATCAACAATTATATCATTGATTGTTTTGATACCAGAATTTAACCAGGAGCAGAAGTACATTGATTTGCCATCCAATGTTACATACTTGTTTTCCCATAATTGTTGAGATTTAATTTCGTTTACAGTGTGTGGTTCTGTACTTAACATGTTATTTAGAATCACAACAGCTTTTAATAATTGTTGATAGAACACTGGCATATTTTTTTAAATTGTATGATTTTCAGTATTAATTTTACTAATCTTAAGTGTACATTCTATTGGGTACATATAATGTCTCGGGATAAATTTCCATTTCCCAGGATCTGGGCTTAGCAAAGGTATGTATGTATGAAATTAATAAACAACAAAATTTTAATTAATCACTTGATTATGTATTATTGAGACATAAAGTAAATATATCTGTTGATAAAACAGTAATAAAATGCATAGTTTATGAATTAAGTAAGATTTTCAAATTTCCTGTCCGTAACGTCAAATTTTAATATTTAATATTCAATAACTTAAAAAATAAATATCAGAACAATAAAAAAAATGTTATTTAATAAACTTCAACATTTCTACATTGAGAAATGGCCAAGAGTTACATCAAAATCAGTAAATGAAATTTTTCAACCTACGGACCAAATACTGTGGAATGTCCGTAATAGTAGTGAATGTTTGTGGTTGTTAAAACTATAGATGGAATATGCTGTTACTAGATCCATGTTATTGGTTGTAACCCTTCACAGTTGTAGAGAATGTCATTGGTAATTGATAAGAAACAGAAAACTTTTTAATACGTACAAATATAGTGTAGTGAGTGTGTCATGTTGTTTAAAAGTGTACAAATAAAAAAACGAGTCTGGGAAAATCTGTACTTGTGATTTGTTAGGAGCGTGGAGGAGATAACTCCTTGAAAATTCCGGAGTGCATGTTATTAGTCATTTTATATGTCAACGACAGAGTATTCCAAAGTGCATGTTATTAGTGATTATATGCATAGATAGTATATTGGTCAAAATCAATATAAGGCCAAAGAAAATAAATAAAGCAAAACTATTTTGGGAAAAAAAATAGCAGACAAAAGATTTGAAAAATCTAAAATAGCGAAGATAGAATATTCATGAGTGCATGTATTGTTATTGGTCATCCAGCGTTTAGTAGACATTCTTTTTTTCACTATTTAGTTTTAGTTATCTGTAATATGCCTTGAAATGGTTTGATTAGGTGCAATATAAATGGTTTATGTATGTATATAATATGCACCAAAAAAAAAAATTATTAATTGACAATAAAGAAGCAAATGAAACAAAATTGTTAAAAGGACGTTAGATCTATTTGACATTTGAAAATAATTTATATGAGACAACAATTTATCAGATTTACTTTAATGTGTGTGTGTGTGTTTATCTAATGAATTAATTGTCATCATGACATTGTTATTTAGAACAGTATGTAGAGGAATCATTATGAAACAAATAAATTCATTTTAATCAGAGATATTATGTACTGTGATCTGATCAATAGAACAGTTGTAGTAAGTGACACAAAGCTACTCCACAGTAGTTAAATACAATGATTGCCTCTATGATCTTATGCATAGCTGTGATTCTATGATCATATAGCATTAGCTGTGATTGAATATGCAAACAAAATGAAATTAAGACTCAACAATTTGTAACTATTGATGGTTCGGTCCTCCTAATCCTATTATTAATAAAAGGCATACATATCATACATCACATACCTTTTACTATATATAAGTAAAAACATTACTTTATTGGAGATAATATCGATTAAATGTACAGAATAATGGAATGCTATATTATACTAATGAAAGTTGTCTCAAAATAAAACTTTATAAATCGTACTGAACATTTATTTAAATTAAAAATGTCCTCACTGTTTGTATATAATCCTGTTTTACTGTTTCACTATTGTTGTAATATTCTGTAATTATCACAATTTTAAATATTTGTCACACAAATTATTAGTTACAAAGTGACAGGTTATTCCAAAGTGATACAAACTTGTTATAAAGTGCTTTGTTTATTACAAAGTGTGACAGTATACATCTTCTTGATATGATACTTCATAATTGTTTTCATCATCATTGTGTTCATTATACTATACATGCTATACCTTTTCATCTATGTTGTCAGTGAATATGACTAAAAAATCACCATCTTCGGTAAGGCTTTAAAGAGATGATACTTTAGACATTAAATCTGTTTCTTGTGTTGGATATTTTATGTGGGCATTTTAATTCATAGAAACAATTCTGCTTTGCTATGTATCAAATTTGTTATCTATTGCTTGATAACAAATTGAATGCTTGAATTATATGTAATTAGCATTGGTTATTGACAGAGTTGTACAATTGGAATCTTGTAGACAATCAATTGATTGTGCTAAGTGCTGCTTATTATCTAGCCTACTATGCACATAAACAAAAATACATAATAGATATGTAATTATTTGTTTAATAATTCATGGGATTAAAAATAAATGAAATAAAATGAAAACTATATAAGAAATTGTTTTCCTTTCATTTATAGACCAAACAATTTAGTATAATTCAAACTAATATTGAAGAGCGAGGTTCACAGTCGTAAATTTAGATCTAGAGAGCAATGCATTATGTAGAAATTTAAATGTGGCTGACGCAAGAATTGTTGGCTACACTTGTGTGTATCTTTATCAGTGTATTGTTGAACTAATTTAATTGCCTTGTCATTTGCAATTTCTTGATTATAACCACAATAATGTTAGTGTTAAGCTTTAATCAATTAAAGCAATTTTTTCTCATAAACTGTTTAACACAAAAAAAAATTACATCAGAAGAAAGCCAAAAATCTGGGAGGGCAGGGGACGCTAAACAAGCAAGCATTAGCAATTTACAATCAGTTTTAAATAATACAAAATTAGCTAGAATACTGTAGATTTTGAAAATCCAAATAATAGCTAGATACAGTACTATATTATTTTAATTAGCACATAAAAAAGTATGTTGTAGATTGTTGAAAGCCCTAAAATAGCTAAATTTAACCCAACTAAAAAAGATATATGAGTAGTAAATCAATAGAATTTAATAGGCTTGAATTGGTTCCTAAACCAAAAGATTTCAAGTTATAACAATGGTTCCAACTAAAATTTAACACAAGGCTGTAGGAGCAACTCAAATAATTTTAACTATGTTATGCTGCCATTGGTTAAATTTTAACAACTTAGGATCTTCAAAATTATACAGAACAATATACCACCAAAAATATGAAATTTTGTATAATATATGTGTACGTGTATATGTAATATATATTTTGTCATAATATTATTATGGTGTTATGGGCTTATGTATTTGCTTTAATTTAGGTAAGAAGAGCCCTTCTATCAAAAGTAATCCTCACAACCTTTCATTTCAGCATAGATTATTATCATAAATGATAGAAATATCCTCAAATTATAAAGAGCAAAGTAATCAAGGTGAAGGTTGATGATAGACATGATTCATATTCACAACTTTTTTTTAAATGTACATTTTTTTTTAAAACTTATATCAACAAATGTTATTCCTGTTTTCTAACCTGCCTAATACTAAAATACAGTTAAATATTCAAAAGAAGTTTATGCTATGAAAAATGTTATTAGTATTCTATTGAATGTTATCAATTTATAAAAACATACTGACTATAATACCATTTAACTTTACAAACTTTGATGATTGAGGTGTATGCTATACCAGCATTTTTTATTTTACAGAATAGTTAAATTGTAATAATCAATAGCAAAAATATTTAAAAACGGTGGTGTAAAATTCATTTCACACTTTATTTCTAATGCAGCATTTTGCAATGAATTATGGAAAATAAATGTGTATATTATTGAATACACATATTAATGTTATGGTATAACAGTGTGTAAACAAGTAACTTGAAGTATACATGTTCTTAATACAAAAATTTGATTACAAATTGTAAAATGTGTTTATAAAACTGTATAATATTCATCATTTCTATATTGACCTCACACACCAGTATTGTGTTATTCTATTCATTTTAAGAATGTACTACAGATATATTTAAAAGATGTTTGTTACAAGAATTGGTATTATTATAATATAACATTAACATTGATACTACAGTAGTGTATTGTCAACTAAATTGATCTTCCCATAGAGATATTATATATGATTTTCCTAAAGTCTTATAGTGGTGGTAGCATCTAAATCTAAAACAATAGTTTCAATTCATTAATTTATTTCACTGAAGGTTCAATAATTTTATTTGAAAACTGTGTGTATTACTTACCTCATTTTGTTGGTTAATATCAGCTCCACCATCAATGAGCTGTTTGCAGATGGCTGCATTACCTGCATTACCAGCACACATCAATGTTGTAGTGCCATACTATTAAAAATATAAATAATAAACAAAGTTACAAAACATATTCCTTAATATCTAAACCAAAAAAAAACCAAAATGACTAATATTATTAGTAATAATCTTATAAATATTATTATTATTATTATTATTTATTGCCAAAAACCAGTTACAAACATACACATACACAGAAACTAAGGGAGTAGGCAGGAACCTAAAAGTGAACCTAATCACTATAACAAGAGTTCAGGTTCCGTACTCCCAAAGTAACAACAAAGATATAAAATATCCTTAATTGATAACAGTTTATTATTTTGTTTTCAATGTTGAAAGATATTTTTCCAGTAACTAACAATCAACTTAAAATTATTATTTCTATAAAGCATTGTAAAATGTATTGTTTGTGTAAACTATTTTTTATGATCATGATCAAGGTATACTTCAGAACTATAAAACAGATTATACTAACTATATCATCTATAATCAATTTTATTTTGTATTGAAATAGTTGGGCAGAATGTAAAAGCTACTGTAAAAACAAAAGGTATATCCTACATATTTTAAACAATTTTAAAGGATTATTTTACAGTGCAATTATAAATCTGGACAATTTTATTTTAAATTTCAAATTGTGTTGTAGCTGTTAATAAGACAGTTTTTCACTATTCAATTGCACCACTCCAACTTGTAATAGCCGTACTTGTTGATAATCATTTAGGCCTACTGTTTATTAGTGTGTGTTTTGTGGGTAAGCATTTCTATTTTATACACAGTATGTTATCATAATCATTGAAAGAATAACAAGTATTATTGCTGTTATACTATGTTATACCGACTGTAGTCAAGTACTAAAGAATAATTAGATAAATTAGGCCTGAACATAACATACTAATTATGTGCCAGTTAAAAATGAACAAACATTTTTTAAGCTTTTATTGTGATTATTTGTCATCATTTATACGTTTAATTTGTTGATTTAGTGTATATAATGATAGTGTGTCTTAATTATATTATCACAATTATTATGAATTGTAATGTATACCATCTACCAGTCATAACCCTAATCTATTTCAATTCACAAAAATTAAACAAGATTATTAAAGTTATACACATTTTTTTTTCTTGTGAACTAGGTTTGTTTATTATCACTCTCACACTCACAGTGCTAAAATATTTATAAAATTATCTCATAAGGTTGATTATTGAGTACATCCATCTTGAAATAAATGAATCCACAAAATCCCTCTTGAAACTCTAAAAGAATGAGGATATAAACATAGTTCTTGGTATCAATTTCTATAGTTTATTTACAGTGTGCCTAATGTGTAGAGTTCACCAATAACTTTAAATATTTCAGAATCTGAAAGGGTTTCTCATATATTTCAAAACTAAATTTCAAAAACACTCAGAATCTGAAAGGGTTTCTCATATATTTCAAAACTAAATTTCAAAAACACAACAGAGACACAAACATGCAGTACAATAATAAATATAGAACAAAGTGATAGTAGACTAAAACAACATTATATTAATATCATTTTTATAGAATTTTTAAAATGTTGAGAGGATTAATGTTTAATATTTTAAGATTTGAGTGTCATAAGGACTAAATATCAAACAATTTATTTGTAATTTAAATATTCTTATGTTTCCTCATCATTATTGTTTCAAATTAATTAATCAAATTTCAGCATATCACCGGGCGGTTTAAAATTCATGTTCTGTGCCTGTTGCGGTTTATCTTTCTGTCCTGTTGCTCAATCTTAAGCTATGTCTACACTATCACTACATAAGTTTGACAAAAAAAGTGTGCTCTATGCCCAAATATCATCATCACCATATATGTGCACATCACATTTATTTCTCACATAAAGTTTAATAGTGGTAGACAGAGCTTTATAATGATCTACAGTAGTTCAAAATTTGGAAAGTTATGTAATATTATATAATGGGTGTGGCTTAAGTAATGGCCTCATTATATTGTTCAAATTATATTTTATATAGTTCCGTGGTTTTGTACATGTCAGCTTTAATTTAATACCAAACATGCCATATTAATTTGATTTCTTACATTTTCCCACGAAGTTATGTAATATATAATGGGTGTGGCTTTGATAACGTCATAATATTGTGAAATTATATTTTTCTCATGCTAGAGGTATTTTACATGTCATAAGCTATGATTTGATAACAAACTCGACATATTTATGTAATTTATATTTTTTATATATTTTTACATAATATATTATGACGTCATTAAATTGTTCAAATTTTTGGACACCCTTCTAGAATTGTTAGTTAGGTCCTAAAGAAGGTTTCTGCCAAGTTTGGTGCTTTTGTCACGAAGTGCACAAAAAAAGTGCTAAGTGACCTGACTAAATTGTCATTGCCTTTTTAGAAAACGCATGGACAATGGAAATTAACAATGTACTGTTCACTAATTTAATTAAAATCGCCGCCTAAAAATCCTACCTAGGCTAGACCTAGTAGGAGACGACACATGTTAGTGGTTAGCCTAATTTAGCCGAACGAGACGACATCGTGCACCGAATAGACATCGGAGTGGAGTCTAGTTTCGGCGGCCTAGGCTTATACGCTAAATTATTTAATCCTAATCCGACGTAAACATAAAAAAATATATGCAAAATCAATATATTCCATGTTAAGATTTAACATAGGCTAGTCCTAGGCCCAATTAGTACGACATGTCACTGTGTAAAGAAAATGGCCGTAGTATTCTGTAGCTAACCCCGACCATAATTAATTTTGAGTGAAAAAAACATGTGCTACGTATAGGTACTGTTAATTTGGAGAGAGAGTATCGCGTTTGATGTCATGAGACACAAAATCTAGGTAAACGATCTTCGTCGCGTTTTCCAGGCCTGCCATAATATGAAGAAAAAAAATTCTAGGCCTGTGTGCGATCGACGTTCCGATACTATATTTAGAATGTTAACGATCTTTTGTTGTCGGCATCGTTTCTGGTTCGACTGGACGTTTTATTTTTAGAAGTTGGCCTAAGCCTATTTACTACTACTAGTTCATTGTGGTTCACCGTGTGGTGCCATCATGCCTCTACCGTGGGAAATTTCAATTTATTTATATATTCGCCGTCAGTCGAGTAGATAAAAAAACACCACGAAGAAAACGATTACGATTAATAACATTTATTAATAAATGCTTCCGAGTAATTTACAACTTGGTCCTCCGTCCTCCATTTTGCACACCTTGATCATATCAACAAAATTGTTAATAAATCCCAGAGGCGGATCCAGCCTTGAAAAATAGGGAGGGGGAAAAGGGGTTTGTGACAAAGTTTGAACAATCGGCCTTAGGAACTGGTGGGGAAGGGGGTAGCAAAAGGCCTCCAGTGTTCTACCATGTTTTAGGCTGTAGCGTAGATAAAAAAACACCACGAAGAAAACGATTACGATTAATAACATTTATTAATAAATGCTTCCGAGTAATTTACAACTTGGTCCTCCGTCCTCCATTTTTCACACCTTGTTACCTCACAAAAAACATCGCAGGGTTGTCTACGAAATGCATTTTTCCGACCTTATTATGAAATGCGTGGGTTTGGCGCCGACCACCACTCATGACATGCTTGAGCTGATAGGGTTTGATTTCAGCCTCAAGAAGCAGTGGGTAGTGCACCAACATGTTGATAACTACTACAAGTAGTTTGTGTCAATATTATTATATTATTAATTTGCATGATTGGTTCATGACGTATATTTTAAATAGGGAAAATGTTACAAGTCAATCATTAACATTGATGACTGTCATTTGCCTCAGATGGACATTGATGTTCTTATTCAATGGAGTAACATGGGAAATTAATTTTCAAATTATTTCTATATCACAGTCTAAACATCTCATCACATATTTTTATCAGTTGAATGGTTGTATCTTTGAGAGAACACTAACTGATCTTGGTGTCAAAATAGCATCAGAATTTAATATGTTGGGATGATCATATCAACAAAATTGTTAATAAATCCCAGAGGCGGATCCAGCCTTGAAAAATAGGGAGGGGGAAAAGGGGTTTGTGACAAAGTTTGAACAATCGGCCTCAGGAACTGGTGGGGAAGGGGGTAGCAAAAGGCCTCCAGTGTTCTACCATGTTTTAGGCTGTTTTATTTAAAAGTGGTTAGGTTTTGTCAATTTGTTAATGTTATGGTACATTTTATAAGTGGACAATTGAATTGTTTGTTATGGGCCCACCGTTTCAAACTGCTGTGTGAAATTCGTTCTTTCATATAACAAAAATACAAAAGCCGATGAGCTAAATTACTTGCCTTAAAAAAGTAATCTATTTTCAAAAGAGAGAGAGAAAAATAGGCAATATTTGTTAATATAAGCATGAATGATAATGTAGGACTTCAATTTAGTATAGAGCTGAATAATAGTGTGTGTCGTACTATTTCACATAAACCATTATACCTATTTTCATGTTACATCAGTGGCTGATTTAGAGGGATAAAAGCGTGCAAAGCACAGCATGTGTAATTATGGCCATCTATGATATTCATCTTGATAATTTTGTATAATTTAACTTTTCTTCTGAAGGCTACAGGGTTACCAGAACTACATCTGTTTGTTCTTATGTGTCTTTATAAGTTTCATTCAACATTTATTTATTTATATTTGTCAAGAAATAAAAGAAGCATACATTTACAATAACTTAAATGGTAACATTAAATAAGAAGTCTGTGAAATGTAAAGCTATATCCCCTAAATTAATCATATTTTTCAAAGGATTATTCCCATTTGGAATCTACTAACGTTTTGTATCAGATCGAATAATATTCCACAATTCATTAAACTATATGTAAACTTTACAAGAGAAAAATTGTTAAATAACTTTGACCCTGACATTACATGCACATGGGTATTACCTTTTCCTATTGTAGGTATTACATTATTTATTATTATTTATTCAAGCAAAAGATACATTTTACAAAATATAATACAAATCAACAAATTAAACAAACACAACACAAGAAGAAAATATAAAATCATAGTCACTAGTAGACAGGCAGCCCAGAGACATTTGGTTAGATGAGCTAGGTACCAATATCTGACTATTTAAGTGTGTTGGGGGTCACTTGATGTCAATAAAAATGGGAGTCTGCCGGGTACCCCCTGCTGCGTCTAGACCGGGGGACCCCCGAAACGTGCTAAAAAATCGGCCCCGGTTAGATGAGAGAGATACCACCTAATTTTACCACCATGGGATGCCCATTGGCATCCTAATACCAGTATCACAAACGACAGACTTTTTCTCTGCTGCAAAAGGCCCGCCAGACCCCCCGAAAGGAGGGCCTAAAATGGGGTTAGCATAGATGAGTGAGGTACCACTCAAAATTAATGCCAAATGAACAAGTTGTGTTCATACAATACTAAATGGATAACAACAGACTAATTGTCTGCTGCAACGCAAGTGCCAGACACCCTAAAGTTAGACTAGAGACCCCCTTCCCCCAACTAGCCCAGCTTAGATGTTGTAGATACCACCAGCAATCAATGTTATATGATTTAGCACATTGTAAGCAATACTAAATGACCTATTACAGACTATCTGTACACTGCCTTGGCCCTGGCAGACCCCTCTAAAGTTAGACTAGAGACCCCATTTACCCCAAATATGGCCTAGCTTAGATATTGTAGATACCACCAGCAGCAAAAAAAACCACCTAAAACAACATGTTTAATTGAATAAAGTTTAACTTTAATCGAACTAACACAAAACAATTGAAAATATATCACATCAATGACGATAAAATGACCATTACCATTCTAAAGGGGAAAATAGTTTTAAGAGTTTCACTTAAAACTTATATAATCCAAATATATATATAACAAGTACGGATTCGGGTAAATTTAGCATTCCTGCTAGATTTGTGAGGATCTGGAATTCCTTGCCTTTGAATGTCAAAGATACATTCGTCTGTAACTCTTGCACCCTATTTTAAGAGAAAGCTTAGTAATCACCTTATCAAATTCAGGATTGTAGAAACTTAATCAAAAGTGATTTGATTAATTAATAGTTGGTAATTTTAAATGCTGTATATTATAATCTTAATCCTGTATTCATATTTATATATATAAATCCAAAGGCAAATAACTGAAAAAATGACAATGCTGTGGGTATCAGTGGCTGGATCTCAATGGAGATACAAAAAAAGCGAAAAGCTAAATCAAAAGGATAAAGTAAAACAGCCAGAAACGTTAGCAGAGCTTTCGGGCAACACTAGCCCTTTATCAGTGCAAGTGAAGGAATTTGGATAACGTCATAGTATAAGAACTGGCAAGTGCTGCCTGGGTGGACAGGAATAAAATAAATACAACAAAAGGAGACAGGGTGGAGTCTGAATAAGAGTAGAAAACAAAGAAGGTAGCTTGGTAGAGATATAAACAATTTTGGAATGAAACTAAAAAACAGCTTAAATGGTGGTTAATATTGAAACTTAAATTTTGGTAGTCATTGGAATAATTTTACCGACCTGGGAGTATGTTTCTAATGTTAAGTACAAAATGTTTTGTGGTTTTAAGTTGTAATTCCCAGTGGTTTTCTTTGTCTTTGTGAGTTTTGTCGCTCCATTTGACATCATGGAATATTGCAATAACTCTGAAATTTGCAATCGAGTGACCAGCTGAATTAAAATGTTCGGCTACAGGTTGATCGAGCTTTAATGATCTGTGTTGTGTCATTCTCATACGGAGAGTGTTTTTTGTTTCTCCGACGTACTGTTTGCCACAAAAATTACAGTATATGAGATAAATGACGTTTTTGGTTAGACAATTAATTGATTGTCTTAGCCGAAAAATGCGGCCAGTTTGGTTACTCTTAAATTGTTCAGTAGAATCAACCAATGAACAAGTTTTGCAAGATTTGCCGCGAAGGTGACTGCCCAAATTTTGTCTGTCATGAGAGTTAATTTCACTCTTAAATTTGGATCTGACTAATATATCACGAATGTTGGGAGGTCTACGAAATGCAATAATGGGTGGTTCCGGAAAAACAGTCCTGAGACGTTCTGTGGACTGTAGAATGGGCATATGCTATAAGTAATAGTTCGTAATGGAGGCAACCTAGGGTGATAGGTTGTGACCAATGGCACTCTGGTCGAACTTGGCTGACGTGGTTTGTACGTCAGTGTTTGACATCGAGGAATATCTTTTGCTTTCTTTATAGCAGTTTCGATGTATTCCTTCTTGTAATTTCTATTCCGGAGATGTCCGGTTAGTTCTTCGGTACGATTCTAAAAAAAATCTAAATCTGAAGAACAGATACGTCTGATACGTAATGCTTTACTGTTCGGTATGTTTTTAGTACAGTGTTGGGGATGACAACTGCTAGGGAGCAGGTACATATTTTTATCCGTGGGTTTACGTAATAGGTCAGTTTTGAGTGTACCATTTTCTATGGTCACTATATAGTGTCCAAAAAATCAACGCTACTAGTGGATTTGGTAGCTGTAAATTTGATAGTTGGGTGGGCTGAATTAATATTGAGAAGAAAAAATTCCAAATTATCTTCACCATGGGTCCAGACCATGAAGATGTTGTCAATGTATCTAAATATATATTTTATGGCGATCCTGTTTTGGTGTTTTTTCTTTACACTGTTGGATCTTGAATAAATAAAATAAAACCAAAAAAGTGGTTTATTAGGTTTGAGGGACAGAAATTTGGCCTCAAATTGTCCCATAAATAAATTTGCAAAAGATGCCGCCATTTTTGTGCCCATCGCTGTGTCATGAATTTGAAGGTAATGGTCATTTCCAAAAATTAAATTGTTGTAGGTTAAAATCAACATGACCAGTTCTCATAAATGAGCTTCAGTAGGCGTTTTGCCTGGAATTTGTTTGTAATTTAAAATACATGCGTCGGCTCCTTCTTCGTGAGGGATATTAGTATACAACGATGAAACATCTAATGTAGCCAGAACAGAATTATTATGTAAATTTTGAATTTGGTTAATTTTGCGGATAAAGTCCGTGGAGTCCTGAATGTATGAAGAGAGATCAGTCACATATGGTCTAAGTAAATCATCCCCATATTCAGAAATTTTCTCTGTAGCAGTGCCATTGCCCGAAATAATGGTTCTACCAGGACTGCCTGCTTTGTGGATTTTAGGTAGGAAATAAAATCTGCCTGGAACTGTACCAAATGAGGTTCAATCTTAGGATCGATGGAGTGTTTTTTTACCATCACAGAAACAGATTTGGCCACCTTATCCGCAATTTCCGGGATGGGATCCGTTGTAAGTTTACGATATATAATGAAGAGGATTGTTTACCTGTCTTAAGTATTCCTCTTCATAAAATTTGATGTCCATAGCAACAGTGACAGAACCTTTATCAGCGATCAGCGGGTTTAATGATGATATCATTAGGCTGACGCAACGGCCTGCCTCCTGCCTCTCTTGTTTTGAGACATTGTCACGTTTATCTGGACTCGGGACGTAGTTTTGTACATCCTCCTCAATAGCCTGGATAAATGTTTCTAAAGCTGGACAACGATTTTTAGGTGGATTCCAGGAACTTTTTGGTTTAAATTTGTTAACGTTGCCTTCGTTTTGCGTGGTGCTGCTGTCTGAATCAGCAAAATATTCACGTAATCGTAATCTTCTGGAGAAAGACTCCATATCCAAAGATAGTTGTTGTGCGCCGACCTGCCTTGGTTTTGGCCAGAATTTAAGTCCTCAGGAAAGAAGTTTTTTCTCTCCATCGGAAAGTCGACAATTAATTTCAACAACTGAATCTTGTTATAAGTCCCAACGAACCTTCTGCAGGGTTTCCTAAAAGCCCTGAAGTCATCCGAAGGTAGAGTCATTTGTGTTGAAATGACAAAGTCTGCAGGTAGACCAAATTTGTGATGTCCCCTTCAGGCCATTACCGTTGATTGCTTACGGCAATCATTGGCGATAATCCTGAGTTTGTTTTGAAACTCAGAGATGCAGGATTCTAGAGTGAATTTCAACGTCAAACTCAGTGAGGACTTTGCGGCAATTGCCAATTTGGATCTCATTGAGTTGACAAGCATTTTTGTAAAAGATTATATTAATTTTGTTCAAGTACCTTTTTTAATAGATACAGTACTACATATCTACATAAATAAACTACATAAAAAAAAAATTATATATATATATAATTTTTTTTAAAATATTTTTTCGATCGAGATACGGTATTGTTCAGTCTATCTGAAGATCGTTTAACGTGAAACACTGTGATAGACGTCCGTGTTCCATCTACTTTATAAAAATATATATTCACTCTTGATTCCAATTGAACACTCTTGCAGCCTAAACGCATCTATAGAAATATATATATATATATACAGGATTAAGATTATAATATACAGCATTTAAAATTACCCACTATTAATTAACCAAATCACTTTAGATTAAGTTAATACAATCCTGAATTTGAATTAAGGTGATTACTAAGCTTTCTCTTAAAATAGGTCCAAGAGTTACAGACGAATGTATCTTTGACATCCAAAGGCAAGGAATGCTAAATTTACCCGAATCCATACTTGTTATATATATTTGGCTTATATAAGTTTTAAGTGAAACTCTTAAACTATTTTCCCTTTAGAATGGTAATGGTCATTTTATCGTCATTGATGTGATATATTTTCAATTGTTTTGTGTTAGTTCGATTAAAGTTAAACTTTATTCAATTAAACATGTTGTTTGTTTTAGGTGTTGTTTTTGCTGCTGGTGCTGGTGATATCTACAATATCTAAGCTAGGCCATACTTGGGGTAAATGGTGTGACTAGTCGAACTTTAGAGGGGTCTGCCAGGGCCAAGGCAGTGTACAGATGGTCTGTAATAGGTCATTTGGTATTACTGGCTTACTATGTGCTAAATCATATAACATTGGTTGCTGGTGGTATCTACAATATCTAAGCTGGGCTAGTTGGGGGAAGGGGGGTCTCTAGTCTAACTTTAGGGTGTCTGGCACTTGCGGTGCAGCAGACAATTAGTCTGTTGTTATCCATTTAGTATTGTATGAACACAACTTGTTCATTTGGCATTAATTTTGAGTGGTACCTCACTCATCTATGCTAACCCCATTTTAGGCCCTCCCTCGGGGGGTCTGGCGGACCTTTTGCAGCAGAGAAAAAGTCTGTCGTTTGTGATACTGGTATAAGGATGCCAATGGGCATCCCATAGTGGTAAAATTAGGTGGTATCTCTCTCATCTAACCTGGGCCGATTTTTTAGCACGTTTCGGGGTCCCCCCGGTCTAGACGCAGCAGGGGGTACCCGGCAGACTCCCATTTTCATTGACTTCAAGTGACCCCCAACACACTTAAATAGTCAGATATTGGTACCTAGCTCATCTAACCAAATGTCTCTGGGCTGCCGGTCTATAGCTACCAGGAAAGCACAAAAGCAGCCTAAGCCATGACTGTCACCAATTAGATGTGTACCTCCATTATGCTTGTTGTGGCCAGGTCTTAAATGTTGCACTTTATATATAAAACTGAAAATAGTATAATTTCAGCTATTTTTATATCTTAAATGTTTGTGTTTTTATGTTTTGTTATTTGTACAAGGGGTCCAAAGTGGATAGAAGTGCTTGCCACCTGTTCATCACTTTTTTTCACTGTCTTGTGCCTTGTATTTTTCTTTCAGTGATAAAGTTTAATAAATGAAAAGTATATATTTCTACTACTCTAGTATGATGTTAATAAAAGTTTGATTAGTTCGTTGTCCAACAGATGAATAATTATATAATTGTTCAAATTCTTAGATTGAGTTACCAAGCCATTATTCAAATCCGGTATTAGCCAATCAAATTGTCTAAGCAAATTGTACTGAACTAGATGGTACGCTCGCTTCGCTCGCGTACCATCTAGGTCGTGTCCACAGATGATTCTCGAATACACAGTAATTTCAGCGTAAAAATAAAACCTGGCAATTTCAAATGTACGTACCGCAGGACTA
Organism: Antedon bifida; assembly: GCF_963402885.1. NCBI lineage: Eukaryota > Metazoa > Echinodermata > Crinoidea > Comatulida > Antedonidae > Antedon > Antedon bifida. Next base: position 14,480,023 of record NC_136227.1, read on the forward strand.
TAGTACATTGTCGTTTATAGAAACGAATAAATAGACACGATGATTTATGTAGTCAACTAAAATTAGCACCCTGGGAATTAGACCTACTTCCAAAGGAGAAACTTAAAATTGAGTCCAAATTTTTATTTGAACTCATTTAAACAAACCCAATTTGTGTTTTGTAAATAACATTAGAGTTGAGGGATGGGGAAGAGGATGGGAAGAACAATTTTTAAATATATTCTTTATCCCCTCAGTAACGAAATATTGTTTTAAATGTTTTATAGGCCTATCAATAATATACCACTAAATGCAGTAAAACATTTACGTTTTAATACTTTTTAAAACTGTCCCTGTTATAGTCGATTGAAATAGTAAAGTACATGTAACGATACACCACGACACTACGACATTCATATTTTTTATAATTATTAATTAATACAAACTTTGAGAAGCAACTGTCAGTAATACAGTTTTTATTTGTATATTATGTGTTTATATATCCAGCAGTAGAGCCTACCCACAGTCACAGTAATAAATGTTCTTTGTATATTTGTTTATATATCTAACAGTAACCACATTCACAGTAAGAAAATTTTGATTCAAATACATATGTACAACACTGTCAAAGTATTGCAATAGTATATCTCAGTTTTAAGTTTATTCTCCAAGGGCCGATAAATTTACCTACTTGTGTTAAACTAAAGGGCTGATAAATTTACCTACAAACTGGGAGTCTGAGAGATTGGAATGTTCCATTCATCGCAAATCAATACATTTGTAAAAACGTATATTAAATGTATCAAAATAGTATTTTTTAAAGAAAATCGGCCTTCATGTCTTCAACATTATGATGCTGTACTCGAACTGTTCAACCGGTTTTCAGCTATTAAAAACAATTATCGTAGGAGGAGATAGGAAAATGCAAAGTGTCCTCGTATTATTGTGTGCGGGTATTTTTCAAATTGACATCCATTAGACAGTGTATACCACGATCGGAAAACACCCCTATTTGGGGCAAATCGTTGAACCTAAATTCGTTTTAACCGTGAATAACCAATTATCGAACTCAATTTAATTAGTAAACAGGGTTACATCAGGTGGTTAAAATCAGTATTGAAAGTACGAACCAACTTTATATACCATCGAGTAAACATTCTACAAATAACGCGCGATTTATCGAATTTTGCCCTTACGTAAATTTATATATAGAAGACGAATGTACTAAATTATATTGACAAACCATCTAACAGAAAGCTAAGATAAGATATAAACACACAATATACTTTTTAAAACTAAAAACTGAAGAAGAAAGAAGTGAAACAATTATGTTGAAAAAAAAATATGATGCTTTTAACTATCAGTGTGAATGTTAACTGCAAATATGCAACCAGAGAACAATTATAAAAGATCTTAAAAAGAAATTAGTATTGATGTACTTTAATTAGTGTCAAGTAATTTAACGTTGTATATCAAATTCATTACAAAGGAAAACAAATTGATGTATACCTGGTCTTGGATGTTGACAGCATTGTTGCTAACAATGAAATGAACAATTTCTTCAGCAGTTTTTTCCTCTGCAATCTATGAAATAAAATATATAGATCAATATGCATTCAGTTACATTTTTCATTAAAATACATATACTATAGTAAACATAGACAACAACATACATTCCATGTTGTATTAAATTACAGCCATTATATTATAATATTATCATTATAATAATATTAGATTGCCCAAATAAATAATTTTTTTTTTTTGTTTTTACATTAATTTTGTACACATATTTTTATAGAAAAATTTTAATGAAATTTTTATTTATTTTTTTAACATTTATTTTTATATGAGGGGTAGCTGGCTCATTTAATTTGCAATGATGTATTTTGCTTAAGCTGCCCCTGCCCAGCATTTTATATGAGGGGTAGCTGGCTCATTTGATTTACAGCAATGTATTTTGCTTAAGCTGCCCCTGCCCAGCATTTTATATGAGGGGTAGCTGGCTCATTTGATTTACAGCAATGTATTTTGCTTAAGCTGCCCCTGCCCAGCATTTTATATGAGGGGTAGCTGGCTCATTTGATTTACAGCGATGTATTTTGCTTAAGCTGCACCTGCCCAGCATTTTATATGAGGGGTAGCTGGCTCATTTGATTTACAGCAATGTATTTTCTTTAAGCTGCCTCTGAACAGCATTTTTCATCTTTCATAATGTTGTATTGAATGTTTTGTATTGACATCATGATGGTCAAATAATTAAAGCAAAACAATCACATCAAATGAGCCAACAGTGTTTATAAGCACTACAATGATCATTTTGATCCATTATGGCACTGTAAGTTGTTGTGACCCTATTTTATACCGCCATGTTGTCACTTTTAATTCATTTAGTTACTTGTTTTATATAATCTCTTCAGTTTCCAGTGCATTAGCTAATAGAACAATTTATTAAGTTACTAATGAGCTAGTATTGCTAGTTAATTGTTGCTGGTTAAATTGTATTATACTAAAGCAGTGTAAACTTGCCTACCTGAATGCCATTGAATGCACACATATCAAGAAGGTCTTGTTTGAAGATATCCATTGCAATTCTGCTAAATTGAAAAAAGGGCAGAAACAATGTATAATGTTTAAAATGGATTAAAATAAAAACAAGTTGTCAATTCAAAATTTGTAGGGTTTATATAAAAGCACCAGACACATTAACAAATAGATGATTACGAGTTACTTGAATGACGGCTCATCACAACAGCAAAGGTAATGAAGTGGAGTTGTGGCTTGGTGGTTATGATGCTTGGCTACCACTCCAAGGGTCCTGGGTTCAAGTCCCGTCACATGTCAGGATTTTTTCTAAGGACAAAATTACAACTCCACTCCCAAAGACTTGTAATAAGACTTTGTTTATGTAGAGCATCTTGTATATGTTTGTCTTGTGAACCTCTGAGGGTCCCTAATGATCAGAAATTGCTGGATGGATCACCCTCAATAAATATGGTAAAAAAAAAAAAAAGCAACATATCATTAGAATCATCTATAGACTGTTGTGGCTTTAAACCACCTCTTTCCTAAATAAAAGCACCCCTCCCTCTAAATTTTTAAAGTGACAAATATAAATACACTACAAGAATTGAACATGATGTTGAAATAGAGTAAATAATTATACAATCCAATATCTCTTCTATCAACAATTTCCTCAACCAATGCCTCCTCTATCAAATAACATTATAATATTTCTAGTCATACTATGGAGTAATGCTGAAAAAAAAAATCTAAAATATATAATGCTTCTCTATCAATAGTTGAATGCAAATTGTTGTACAAAAGACCAACACTTTTATCTGATAACCAGGGCAATTCAATATATTCTGTAAAATTTACACCATATTGTTGTCTTTGTTTTATCATATAGTTGATTAGAACTACAAACCAACGTGAATTACCATTTTAGGTAAAGCAATAAAGGTGTATCAAGGTACCTTAAGTAAAAACAATGATTGGCTAAGGTCTTGTGAAAATACAATGTATTTTTACTTGGAATTATTAAAAATACTTGAACACTGAAAAAGATGAGGTTCATACAAACTGTTAATAAAATAAAGATGTTTGATTAAAATCATGTCATTATCATACAGTACATGGCTTGGAAGGTATACAATCTACAACTTAAGTCAAGAAATTGCATCATCAGTTTAACATTAGTTGAGTTTATCAGATTTGTTTTTACATTTTCAATAGATTGGTTTGAGATATTTTATATTTTGCTTAATTTAACATTTCAGTTATTTTTAGTTATCCGCTTGGTATACCAAGCGGATAACTCCTTGTAATTGTATGAGATCAATATTTTTTTTCTGTATTATTCTTCTTTCCTTCCTTCCTTTTTGTGAGTCGTGTTCCTCTAAAATGTGTAAACATAACATTTCATAACTTTGACAACATATGGGCATTTACGTGAAGTTGTGCACCTCCTATTTTTGAATGACGTCATAGTTGCGCAACGTGACTTATGCGCAATTTTATGAATTTCAATGATTGATCATAGATTAAAAACCAAAAGTCATTTAGTATTGACACTTTGACAAAATTTAAGTCATATCAGGGGCAAACTTTCTACGGATTAAAAATGGCATGTTTGACAAGAAGTTACGCGCGCACGCGCATTTAAAATTTCAAAATGCGCAAAATTAATTTCTAATCAACTTTTTACGCGTTTCTTGTCATTTTGAGCATGTCAAAAATTCCCACGGGCGCGCAATTTTTTATGCGCGCGGTGCGCACATAGCGTTAAAACATATTTTTTTCTCTTGAATTATATTTTTCAAGCCTTTCCCAGTGATTTTGAAAACAATTTAGACCTTTTCCAGTTTAAATAACGCCATACGAACACGTTGAATTAGACAATTCGTGCGCGTTTTTTATGAAAAAGCTTAAAAAATCGTCAAAATTATGTCTTTTTTTAAACAGTCATAGTTTCTAAAGTAAACCGTTAACCGTTTATTTTTATTACAAAATCTAGAAGTTGATGAGTTGTAGATATCGGATCATGCATCAATAAGGCTAAAAAAACATTGTGACGTCATCGTATGGCCACACGAATGTAAAATATAGGATTTTTGTCTCTTTCGTTATTGCTCATCACATTCAATGGAGCGCATCGCGCTTATCTGTATTCCTTTTTCTCCTACATTTATATATTGTGTAGGTCAATCAACTTTCTTTAGCATGAGATAAAAATATTTTAATTTTTATGACGTCATCATGCCTAAAAATTTTAATTACGTGGGTCATTAATTTCATCTTTACAGTAAATTTTAATCTGTAATAGCTCGTAAGAATAAAATGTGATAATCACGATTAAAACGTTTTCTGGAAGCTATTGGATTGTAGATACGAATTCATGTAAACATTTTGCCAATCGGATGTTGTGACGTCATCATATGGCCAGTTGAATAAAAAAAGTCGTATTTTCATATTTTGCGTAATAGTTCATCACATTTAAAAGGGTGCGCATCTATATTTTACGTATTCAAATTTCTTCTACACGTTAATATGTTGTTCCTGAGATAATTTCCTTCTGAAATTGCTATCTAAGTGTTTCATTTTGATACCGTCGCCATGTTAAAAATTGGAATAAATGGCGGGTCCCGTAATTTCACCTATTCTACACTGTATGTAATATGTATACAGCTTATACTGTTTGCATGTATATACTATATGACACAAAATTCAGCACTAACAGCATGTCATATTCTTCAGTTCTTGTCATAATGCCATAATCTTTATCTGTGTGCAATATTCCAACGTATGACGTGCACGTGGCGTTTGTCGTGGTGCGGATAACTAACTCGTCAAAGTGACGAGTTTCATGTCTAGTCTATTTTTCAAATTTTCTTATTATTTTTAGTCTTTTGTAATTAATTTTATTTTTTTTCTTTTACTTTTCTGTTCTTGTTGTTTTTTGTATATTGTATCTGTTCTGAGGGTCCCAAATGATCAGCAAATGCTGGATGGATCACCCTCATTAAATATGGTTAAAATAAAAAAAAAAAAAAAAAAAAATAAATAAATAAATAAAAATAAAAGATGATATTTTATCATTTTGTAGTTTAATACAGAGAGGCACTGTGAGGATCAAGGGTTAGTTAGTTGAATAACGCTCTTGAAAGAGGTTGGACTATAAAAACAAATATAATGCAATTATAAAATAAAAAAAAGATGATAACAGTAATTTTCTTACTCTATGTAATTAGGTATTGAATAAATCCATTATTAAACAAGGCATTAGTAGTTAATGATCAGAGACCAGACAAAATCTAACCAACTGAATGTTCACAGGCAAAATCAAAGCTAATGATCATTTGAATTATTAATACAAACAAACTATAACGAAGTTGTGTTGTATGTACCTATTTAAATAAATGATATACAGTATGTCAAAATGGTTATTATACCTGTAAACAATTAAGTTAAACTAAAACGTATACATTAGATAACTGGCTGCTGAATCAGACAATAAGCATTTCAAAAAACTACTTTGGCTTTTACTATTAATAAATAAATTAATGCATTCCAGGGGGCGGATCCAGGATTTTGTGAAAGAGGGGAAGGGGGCGCAACTGTAAAGATTCACATCAACTCAGCCCAACCTTGGTTGAGGATGGGTTGAGGTACTAGCCTACTAAAATGGTAACATTTTCCCCATAGGCCTATTAAAAGCAATTAAAAGTAAAAGCGTCACAACAGGGCGCTTCAGGGTGCTTGTCCAAGGCCATCGACAGGACCTATGGCAAAGCGAACTTTGTTAAATGACGCCCCAGATGGCTGGAAATGGTACTCTCGCACATAAAATTCATGATAAATGGCACCTCTAATTTTCAGGAAAAGACACTCTCATATGTACAGTAGCATGCTACCAATGAGCAAAACAATCATACTTTTCCCTCCAATAAACACACATGACTAATTGCAGGACGATATAACATTTTGTTGCCGATTTCATTCACTCAGTATTTAGTTTTTATTGCGTTGCGTTCAAGTTCATTGCGAACGTACATCTAGGGGAAGCCCCGAAAAAAGCGCAAAATTTAATGCTTATTATAGCTCAATATTTATTTACATAAATTTGTTGAAGAAATTAAATATATAAATATAAATAGGTATTGACAGTTGGGTGGGTGGCCTAGAAAAAAAAATCGGTTGCTATAATGTATACTACAGTTACAGTTAGTGTACTATACTATTAAATATCCTTTATGATGAAGATCTGTAGTTAACCACAGCGTTCCATTTTTGACTTATCTACACTTTTATTTATGCTTACTGACTGTCAGCTAAACAATAGGTAGGCCTAGGGGTGGTTGTATGGCGGTGTCCTTTGTATGAATCGTTACTGCATTCTTACTTTGCTTGATAATAATAATAAATACACTAAGTCAGAAAACGACCTAACAAAAAATGATTCTGACACTTAGGAGTTTTAGAAGGTATACAATCTACGACTTAATTGAAGAAATTACAACATCAGTTCTAATATTGGTTAAAGACACTAGATCTGCAATTGTTGCCGTTTTGTAAAAATAATATATAACTTTAAAAACATTAAATGTGCATTTTATGGTTAATTATGATAAAAGAGAAAATTAATGCACTCCCTAAGTAGCTTCGAAAGTTCTAGACGTTTCTAGATCTAGCTTAGTTGGGCTTAGTTTTGTAAGCAAGACCAGGTAATATTAGCTGAAAAGTTACAGTTCTTTTATTTGTTTACCTTTCATGTGACCGATCATCACCTCACAATATGAAATATCAATCCGCACGCGATGCATGTTGGGATTTAAAACAGGCCGCTAAAATTATTAGAATCAATTTTTTTTTTCGCAATAGGTCTGTATAGTAATAGTATTTATTTTTACAAAAAACCTAGGTCTATATACAGTGTCTTTAAGTTTATCAGATTTGTCTTTTCATTTTCAATGAACTGGTTTAAGATATCATTTTGTAGTTTAATACAGAGAGGCACTGTGGGGATCAAGGGCTAGTTTGGCAATGATTTACTGGTAAATGTAAATTAGCCCACCTACTATGGTTCAGGCTAATGCTGGAAAATTTTGGGAATTATGGAATCTATCCGGAAATTGCACTATTCGGCCGTTCCAAGGCAAAACAACGTAACTACAAAATGTTGCTTTTCGAGAAAAACTGAATTGAAGTTTGAGTGTTTGCATTTCAACAACAAATTATCGTAATGATGTGAAATTTTGTATGAGTATATATAAATAATAATTATTATTAAATACAAAATGTTAAATAATTTAAACAATTTGATCAAAAGTTATTACCACTTTTTAAATGACGTTCATAGAATGAAAGTCATTTCTGAGGCAAAACAACGTAACTGCGATATTCTGTGGCAAAACAACGTAACTGTGGTCATTTCATGGCAAAACAACGTAACTGTGATGATTTTAAAAACAATGGATTGAAACTCTTTTTGAACAACAGGGAGAGCTGGGGTGTCACGAAACCTAAGACCACGAAAGCTAAGACCCCCTAAGACCTAAGATCACGAAAGCTAAGACCCTAGACCTAAGATTACAAATTCTAAGATATACTACAGCTTAGGCGTCATGTCAAAATGTTTCAAAACGATAATTATGCGTGAAACGCGGTTCAGATTTCTTTGACCGTTTAACGCGTTAAACGTCTTAATCAAGCTCATTAATTGTACTCATTAAATATTCAAAGCTTAGGACCGCCTACTATTACGTCGGTAAAAAGACGCGATTAACGCGAACATCGCGGTTTAATGTAATACTATTTTGAAATCGATTTTGCGTCGAACACAACGATAAAAATGCGTTTTTAGGGTCAGGTCCTATGACAACAAAGAAATCGGCTGATATGTAGACCTATTCCCCGGTCTATACATATACTGTCGTGTACGTATACATACATAAAATAAATGGGGAAACCCCGTAGGCTTCATTAGCCTATACTGTACCGTATACGGCTTTTTTTTTTGTATAGCCGAATATAATACTAAATAGCTTGATTTGAATGTTTAGGAAGATTCAGTATTTTAGTTCTTTGAAATGTATGCATTGTTTGTATGTTAAGTGTGTCCTTATTTTATGATTATCATCATAAAATACTTCATTAATTTATATTATTAATTCAGTCAATGTCACATGGTCATGCGCATATTAAGAAACGACATTGTTTAGGCCATGTGCTCGTGCTCCGGCGATCCAAAGGATCAGCAGAGGACCGTTTCCTTAAACGTTCTTCCACCCTATGCATATTGTGTACACGTGCTCTGCCGTGGATACAAAGGACTGTTTTGTTTTACGCGCATACCTAGCAATAACAGGCTCTTTCTTTAAATGTTCTTCCACCCTATGCATATTGTGTACATGTGATCTGCTGTTTATGAAAATCAGATTAAAAGATTAATTATACTATACTATACTGAAGTTGTTTTTCAGTTATGACCATTATGAGACTAAGTAGGGTGTTTCGTAGTTATTAAATTAGAGAACAAAGCTAGAATAGTAATAAATAGGCCTAGTAAACAACAAATAAACTTGAAATGTTACTGGTAGGTCTATGCTATATAGGCTATTCATGTAAAATAATTTAATTGGAAAAACGAAAATCCACCAATGTTCCCCGTTTATTTTCCCAGGGTCAAAGTGGTCAAAATAAATACAATATTTACAATAAATAAATATATTCCTTCATATGGTAACTAAAATATACTCCACGCACGGAGGACCCGAGATGTAATCCGTAATCGCGAATAACTTTTGTAACTTAGACCTCCCAACTCATGGACGTACTATATTCAGTTCCGAAGCAAAAGCCACACGCAAATACCATTGTTCTTAAAAGATAAATAAAACAAAGCATATCCGAATAAAACAATAGTAGGCTACTAGTCTTTGCTTTGTTGACTAATTTAATACGCCTAGGTGGGTCGCCTAAACGAACAACATGGTAGGTGTAGGCCAGCAGCATTCAGCAAGCTTTTTGACCCCTTAAAAAGACATTCTTAAGCTTATTGGCCACGTTGGCTCTAAAAAAAAATTTACTTATCAACTTACTGATCGCCATCCAACTAGTTAAAATAATATTACAATTTAAAATAAATAAACGAATTAAACTAGACTTGAACTCGTTAGGCCTACTTTGACGAGTTAGTTATCCGCACAGCAAAATCCACTTGCACGTCATTAAGTTACTTACTTTAGAATATTGCGCACAGAAAAAAAAGTATGCCATTATAGAATAAAATAATATTTTGTTGTTATATGGTGAATTCTGTATATTTTGGGTCATTGTACAGTATACACATTCATGGGTATCACTTTTTATTCGGAAGAGCTATAACAGATTAAAATTGATTGATTGATAAAATACTGCAAAGATAAAAATAGGTGACCCACATCATTCAAATGTTTTGACGTGATGACGTTATCAAATAAAAAATAAATATCACCTTCCGGAAAGATAATGGTCTAAGCACACTGACATCGCGAGATTCGCGTAAATGAATGTGAAACGTAATGACGTCATCGCAAAAAAACCCATTTTTTTTGGGATTCTATAAGGGGACAATATTTTGTTTACAAAAAATAACAATTATAATGTTATTAAACGATGCAACCTATGTCTACAAAAAAATAGTAAGTTGACATTTCACTTAACCAAATAAATGAATTAATCAGCATAATGCAGAATAGAAGGACAATAGGTACTTATAGACACAAAAGACTACTAGCCAAATGAACAATATGTGGATGCTTGCATAAATTAACTACATAAACAGTCTCTTCCTGTGCACTATTAAGTGTTATTACATTGTGCAAATTAAATGTTTAAGATTTTAACTCAGCAAATTAAAATAACGTTCTTTTTTATTGGCGCAGAAAAGGGTACTCAAAATACAGTATAAATTTATGAATACTGTATTTTATCCACAAATGTGGTTGGGAAAATACGGTATACAAAATACGGTATATCTTTTGGAGCGTCGTTTCCGCTGCCAAAAATATACAGTAACGTAAATACGGTTTATATAATACAGTTAAAAAATGTTGCTCTGTTTTTGTATCATGCCTTCTGTGTTTCAAATCAGGGAGATGTAAAATCTCCCTGATCAAATCACGCAGATTATTTTTACCTTTGATTCTTTATTGGTATTATTATAGAGTAAGTTCATCGTCAAGTTTCTGTTAATAATTTTCTTTACTCATTTTTGTATAGGACTATGTACAACAGTACAATGATGGTACAATCATTGTTTAAAAGTGAAAAAAAACATCGGTTCATTTTTTGTGTGTATATTATGATGCTATGCGTCTTAGTTTTATTTCCTGAATGTAAAAGCTGTGCTATTTTACGAATTCCTATTTTAACCACCACATATTATTCATGGATCAATAAATAACAAAAGCTTCAACAAAACCATGCTTTGCAAAATAACAACATTTATTTCTATAGGATCATGCTCTGATCATTTAGTTTAACATACTATATAATAATAATAATAATATGACAATTATTATTTTTTTAAATACATAAAAATATGTCGGAAGCATTATGGAAAATGTTTCAAAATTATTAATTTATTTATAAATACCAAATTTGAAATTGAATTATTGAAATACTAGTTCCCATATTGTTGGCAATTTCAAACAAGCAATACATATATATACAGTATATATAAACAGGCACAGAACAATAATTCTAAATTCTAATTAATGTGAACGGAATTGAGGAAATCTGTGAGAATGAGATATATAATTATTGAAACCCATTTTAAAAATACAATAAAATAACGATATACATGTTTCAATATCAACTACGATAGGTGTAGGCCTATATTTTTATTTATTGTGTAAATAATTGTAGGAATAGACATCTTCACATCACACTCTGTCCTGGATGGTATTTTCTACGATGAGAAGTGACATCAGCGTTAGATAAAAATGTGTAAGAGGGACAAATCAGGCATTTACCTATCCCACCATTTGTTAACGCGCTGTCACTTGTGTCCCACGAATCCAATTCCAAGACATCATGTAACGTGTAAAAACGCTCTCCACTCTCATCAAGCATTGGTGACGGAAAACCCCCCTTACACCTTAACTTATTTAGTGGTTCCGTTGCGGTTACGGGGTGTGAAGTGCAGTGGTTGCAATCATCCTTGGTACATTTGTAAAAAGCAGTGAAACCTTTCCGTCTGTCAATATGCTTTAACATGAAATGTACTTCGTCGACCAAGTCACTTTCTCTGAATTTCTTCCCGCTGTTACAAGACATAACTTCGTAGGCAACGTTGTAGTCGTTGTAAGGCATTTCGTCTTGGTCCGAAGCGATATAAGTTGTGGAAATCGGAGCACCTGCGAACGTTACGCCATCCAAGTAGTTGTTGAGTTTCGACATCGCATTATTGTAAACAACAAATAATTTTTGAAGTCGCTCGTCCTCTGTTAGGTCGGGTTGTTCCCATGGAGTTTTTTCTTCCCCTTCCAGTCTGTCCGGTAAAGACACAGACGTCAAAGCTTGCGTGCACAAACCCCAGACATGTTCGATGGCGTTGTACGCGGATTGACCCGGTGCGTAAGATGTGATGATCAGCGCATCTATTCCCGTCTTTTTGAAGAGTCGTCCGTAGTAAAGTAGATTAGTACTGTGTCCTGTGTTAAAATCGCAACCCCCGTCTGTAATTATGGTTATGATAGATTTTCCATTGCGCATGTCATTCTCAATTAGCGGCAACATGTCGTTTATATGCGACGCGACAGTACATTTTGTAGCTGGACCCCTCTGCACGATCTTAACGGGCCCACTACGTTGCACTTTTAATTCGAATCTACCATGTTTGTCAGATGACATACGTGGTGGGTCAAGAAGGGTGAGGCGCAGGTAACCACATGGTGTTATAAGATTTCCATTTCTGGATGGAAAATCGTGGTCAAGATAATTTGGTCTGTCGTTGGTTGGATATATCTTCCGGATTTTCGTCCTTCTATCAACGGCTAGTACATCTTTACCTGTACAGACAAACACAATTATGTTAACTTACAGTATTAATGGTTAGGGCAACTGCATATCAAGTAGACGGTCCGAGTTCGAGTCTCGGTTGGGGCTTTTTCTCATTCTCACAGATTTCCTCATCTTTATCGTTTCAAATTAATTAATTAAATTTCAGTATATCACCGGGCGGTTTAGAATTAATGTTCTTTGCCTACTGTGTTCATATATAATAATAAAAGAACAAATGAGGAAATACGTGTAAATCATATACAAAAACAAGCGGCACTTAAGCGGTGACATTTTATTATGAAAATTATTAATAGTAGGCCTAAACTTTGAAATTTGTTAACTGCAATTGCTGTGGAAATAATGTCCGCAAACACAAATTATGTAATAATAATATGGAGGCGCAGCAAAACAGAACACAACAAATGAAATGCTTTAAAACTTACCGAATTTGATTTTGTTTTTGTTGTCTAACGAATACAGAGCACAATGTCGTGGGTAGAGCGCGTTGAATTGGAACAAATATTTCACCCTTGCGTTGAAGAAATGTCCACTTACGTGGGGCTTCATCCGGGTGTTCTCTTTTCTGGGTATCCTTGCATCAATGTAACCTTTATAGTTCGTTGAATTTTTCCTACCTTCATGCGGCGGCTTTAACATTCTATGTACTGTGTTTGTGCCTAAGGATAACAGTATAAAATAGTAATTAATATTGTAATAAATATAGTGATATATAAAATATTCGATTTAGTTAAACGGATGTATTGTCAATCAAAAACATGAAAAATTTAGATTAATAAAAAAGTACGAGTGCGATACAATTATTTAAATTTAATCGAAACTTTATTTTATAATGAAAACTTACTGAATTTAGGAAATTCTTCTTTTAAGTTGCCAACCTCGCGCAAAATGTGAGATTGGATTACTTTTAGACTGGTTCCGCAGTTGCCAGTTGTGTTGTGTCGTCGGCTGTGAGCTTCAAACCCATTACTTTCGATGAAGTTTTTTGCCACAGGAATGATATCAGGAAATTTGGATACTATAGATGGTCTCCCGCGTTTTGCTGGTGTTGATTCTTCGTCGCTTTCCTTGTTACGCTTACTGTGCCGGCCACGAACAAATTTACCCGCAGCTAACTTTGCTAACATCTTCTTACGTTACGGTACACAATTGTGAAGAAAATAAGACTTTTGGTAGGTTTAATTAAGTTTTCGCATGTACACATTTGTAGACTAGTTATTAATATGTTGTACAAATTAGATCTCGTGCTAAGAGAGGAAACTCTAAATGGTCTACGCCCGGTTCTAATACAAAACAGTTGAATACTGGGCGTAAATTGTTTATACTTTGTATCTTTTATGTGCATATTTTTGTCATTTACTGCTAATACACAATGTTACGTAATCGCATAGCGTCACATACGCCCTATTTTCCACCAATCAACATGTTTGAAAAATCATGATTGCGTGGCATATAAAAAGACAGTTACTGTAATCTACTAAGTATCTGGAAAAAATTCTCAAATTAAATTATAGGCAGTTCAGTAATCTAGAGTAAATTTTATAATGGCATACTTTCTTGTGAAATGGCTTGAGCCAAAGCGGGACGCGGGTTTAGAATCGCATGTACTTCGAAAGGATATTGAGTTGGGACAAGATGGGCCAATAGAAGTTGGTATGACAGTAACGGCTAAATACGTACGCCGTTTCTACAAGGCAGAAATTATTGAAGGTAGGTTCGATTCTTATCAATAAATTATAGCCAATCCCCATAGTCTTAGGGTGTTAATTGCATTCACCAATAAAATACAAGTTTTAATACAGTAATCGCGTCAACATTGCATTTGTATTTTCAGTCATAATAACGTACCAAATAGTCCAGTCCCTAAGGGGAGAAAAGGGGGTGGGATATTACCAGACTGGATACAAATTTTTCAAAATAGCATTTTGTTGGAGTATAGTGTGGAGATGCCAAAACAAAGTTACTGGAAATCTGATTAACCTCTGTGACCTCTGACCTCAATTTTTATATTTTTCTATTATATAACTAAAAATCGCCATATCTTGAAAACTCATGGACATTTTACATTAATTTTTTTTGTCAACATACTTGGAAGATATATATTTATATTCGCTATAATGAAAAAAATTGTACAAAAATGGCTTTATTTTTCAGTTACCCTTTTTTACGCTAAAATCGCCTCAAAACCATAATTATATTAATGATATTAGATGTATGATAATAATAATCTCTAAAAACAAATTAAAAAGTAGTGTGGAATTGTTAGGTACAGTACCGTGCCTAAGTCACGTAAAAGTATGCCTACACTATAACTACTAACATTTTTTATTTTATTTTACAAATTTAGTGTGTAAGTTTGACGACGACGAAGCGACTGGAGACGATAATGATAAAACAGAAATCGCTGATGGTGGATCAGACACGGCTGATAGAACAGAAACTGACGGAGCCGATGATAACATACTGATAACAGAAATCGCTGATAACACAGAAATCGCTGATAAAACAGAAATCGCTGATAAAACAGAAATCGCTGATAAAACAGAAATCGCTAATAAAACAGAAATTGCTGATAAAACAGAAATCACTGATGGTGGATCAGACACGGCTGATAGAACAGATACCGACGGAAAAATTGGGTCTAAAAAAAATGTATTTACCAGAGAAAAATGTAATTTAAAGCAAAAAATTGTCAAATTGTCTGGAAGACAATGAGTTTTTGGGTAATTTAACTGTTTATTTTGTCTTTTTATAGGTGAAATAATTTTTTTCACCCGTTTTTTTTCTTATGGAAGTGAACAACTTCATTAAAACTACAAAATGGCCTATTCAAAGTTCGATTTTAAAAATCTTTATTTTTCATGATTTTGGGGGACAATACATCTTTAATAATATAAGAATTACACATGTTTTCTTTTAATAATTATTTAAAATATTTGTTTACTGATTTTTAAAAGTTATAGCATAAAACGGTATAATATTATTTGTGTTGTAATTTGTAATAGTATTCTATGTACCACTATAGCATTATTCCTAAATTGTGTTTTTTAATTTATTTTAGCCCCCAAGGATAAACGGGAAACATCCCGATTAATGTCAAGCCTGACAGAGTTGTTAGAAACGTCTAATGAGACTAGACTAAATAGTAAGTAAAACATCCTACATTAAACAATTTGTTTTTGTGGCGTCCATGCTTGGATGAAATTTAGCTAAATGAAATAAACATTGACCTATTAATTAACCTATAATAGATTAAAAATATAATGAAATTGTAGATAATTGTTGTATACACAATACAACGACATGTCATAGAAATTGGTCAAATAAACAGAGATGCATTAAAAAACATCAGTAATAGCTGTTTATTACGATACGATTTACTTTTACAGTTTTGGCTATTTTAAACATATGGCCTACTTTAATTTAAGATATGTAAATAATTCATTTTTTTTATTTACTTTATAGACAGTAAAGCAATAAGTGCGTTGGTACTACAGTTCAATGAACTTGAAAAGAAAGTAGAACAGCTACAGAAGAGGAAATGTACTTGTAAAAGACCTCAGTCAGCTTTAGGTGCTGCGCCGTCAAGCGGACACCCACTTCCTCCCGATGACGAAGGAGTATACATATTAGGGGACGAAGACAACATCGACAAAGTAGCAATTAGCAACAAAGCGTACCGAAGATGTCGTGGTGCAACAAAATCATCAACGTTGGCATTAAATTTAGTCAATTCTATTTTCCATCCAGACGAATTAAAAAGATCCACATTAAGTGGAACGCGATCTTTGCAACAAGACAAAGATGCCTTGTCGCCTTGTAAAATGAAGGCTATTTTCCAAGAAGTGGATTTAGTTTACCCAAATGCCACAATAAATGATGAGGTGGCAATTAGGGCCGCCATCAATGGCCGATGTCGGCATTTAAGATACATCGAAAGAAAACAAAAATAAGCAAAATAATTATATATTATTATAGATACTAAAAATGTTTAATAAAAGTTTTGTTTAATTTCAATTGGTGGTTTGTCATCTTGTCTTTAGTATTGTTTGGGAAAAAATAATTAATAAAAAATGTTCTTTATTTGAATAAATCGTTCGGTATGGAATATTTTTAAAATACATTAGGCCTAGTTATAAGTCATTGTGTCCCGTTTTATTTTATGATTGAAAAATCGTCACGATAAATATAAAGAAGTTATAGTCCTCCCCACCCTAAATCCAAAAATAAAATAAATATTTTTCTTAACAAAAATTAACTGAAGTAGCCTATACACATTAAGCGCCACGTTTAATGCAGTTTTCATAGACGTTCGCATTGAAAACGAAATTCTTAAAGCCTGTTTTCCACTAGGCGAATTTAGTCGTGTGAATCAAACATTTCACGTATTCGCACGCGCAGTTTTCCATTGCACAAGAAAAATGTTAGGCTTTACGCAGCCCTTAAACAAAAGTACGTCGGCAAAAAAAAGATTTTTAAAAAGGCGGCGTGAAAAATAAAAATAATATAGTCCAGTATCTAGTATCAGAACGTTCAATCGGTCGCTCAAAAAGACTGCCGACAGAAGACCGTAATTAAAAGTACAGACCTAGTTTTTTTTTTGGTCACATGGCATGAAACACGATACTCTCTGCTGTTTACCGCAACCTCACATGTTTTCTTCCCTCCATCCAAATTCCAGTCGGGCATTTTCTTTACGCATGTAATGATTATTTAAAAAGCCTATCTTAAATCTTAACATGGAATATATATTTATTTTGCATATATTTTGTTGGTTTCCCAGGTAAAAATTCCAGTTGAGACCAGTTGGAAATTTCAATTGGTCCAACTGGTTTTCAACTGGTCCAACTGGTTTTCAACTGGTTCAACTGGTTTTCCAACTGGTCAACTGGTTTTTTTCAACTGGTCAACTGGTTTTTCAACTGGTCAACTGGTTTTTCCAACTGGTCAACTGGTTTTCCCAACTGGTCAACTGGTGTTCCCAACTGGCCAACTGGTGTTTCCAACTGGTTTTCCAACTGTCCAACTGGTCAACTGGTTTTCCAACTGGTCAACTAGTTTTTTTTTTTTTTTAAACACAACTGGTCCAATTGGTTTTTTTCAAATGGGCAACTTTTTTAACTATTTTTTTCCAAGGAACCAAAGGGAGAAGGAGGTTGGCCGGGTGTGGGAGTGGGAGAGAGGACCCAGGGGAGAGGTGGTTCTGGGGTGAGGTGACTGAAAAAGAAGCATGGTCCGTCATTACAATTAAAAATATAATAAAGAAAATTTTTTTTTTTGTTATTTATAATCCTATATTATTGCAACAAACAATCAAAATTAAATCAAATAAAATACTGCATAGAATATTTTTTAAATAATGGACCATAGACGTAACGAGCATGCGCCGTAGGCCGGCAGACCGTAAACAACCAATCAGAAACCTGCAAGCCAACGGCCAAAATAACGGCTTCCTTTGTTGTGTGACGTGACAGCAGTAGTCTCGGCGGCAAAATTGGCGATCACATAGCACAGGAGTTGATAATGAAATCAAGCCTAGCTAGGCCTAGAAAGGGTTTTGGTTTTAGTAACACCGTATTATTGGCTAATCGCATCAACTTAAGGATGAGGCACAATCTTGTTGTTTTATAGAAGGTAGGCCTGATATATATTATCTCTTATTACTATTATGATCAATGATCAAAAAAGATCGACAACAAAATGGAGGCCTCGCTACTGGCTAGGCCTAGCTTAGCTGTTGAATTCAGCTAGCTAGGCGACCCAGCTAGGCTAGCCTCAACAGCATTGCCTTACACCTTGCTAGGTGCTTGATTACATGGCTGTTGTGTACGACCACAAACTATACTAGGCTAGAAACAAAGCCTAGGATACTATTAGGCCTGTAGCTAGGCCTAGGCCTAGGCCTTATTTAATAATAATAAATTACCACACAAAAAAAGCATTATTTCTAGGCTTGGCTATTTCATGATGATGAATACTGTTGTTAATTTAGTTAGGCCTCTAAGTAGAAGTACTAGTAGTACAGTAGGTCTAGGCTTAAAACTAGCTAGGCCTAGGCTAGTAAGTACTAACTGTTCTGCAGGTTGTATTGCCACTACTCTAGGCTAGCGTTGAATACCCCCTTCAATAGTCTAGCTTAATACAGTACTACTAATCTATGAAGCAAACTAATCCATGCTGTTTATAGTCTGTCTCGTTTACTTAAACTAAATTCTATACTTTTTAATTTTCCTTTAATTTTTGTCATACACAGGTGTTTTCCAGTTTACTTAAATACAGTATAACAAGGCTATAATAAACCAACCAAAAAAGTACAATTTGAAGGGTAAATATATTTATGTATATTAATTATACAGAAAGAGTATATATAATGTTTTTGAGATTTGAATTTGATTTATTCCTTGCACTACCAGTAGATTGTAACAAGTAAAGTAACAATTTGTTTTGGTTTTTCTCTTTTCAGGACTAATTTTTTCAACATGACTAAATAAAGAAGGTGGTGGCCATAACTTCATAGATAAATTACTGAATAAATGCTAGATCTCCATTTCCATGGACCGGTAAAAAAGAAACAGGAGGGATATGCTAACATTTGTGTAGATGTAGGGGTTATGCAGGTTGTTAAAGACTTTCGTGAGGTAATTAACTACAGTACTGCAGAATTGAAAGTAACTACTGTAATTGTAATTATTAAAGTTAATAAAGTAAACAGTTAAACGATAAGTTCTGTAGTTTGTGTGATTTGTTTTTGTACTGAAATTTACCAGTTGGGAAAATTCTCAACTGGGAAAAATTTACAACTGGGATTGATCAGACCAGTTGAAGAATTCACAACTGGGATTATCAGACCAGTTGAAAATTCACAACTGGGATTATCAGACCAGTTGAAAATTCACAACTGGGATTATCAGACCAGTTGGAAATTTCACAACTGGTTTTCAACTGGAAATTGTCTCAATTCACAACAGGGAAAATTCACAACTGGGAAAATTCCCAACTGGTCTTCAACTGGAATTTTTACCTGGGTTCCTAGCCTAGATGTCTTTTTTTTAAATAATTCGCTAACCCAACCTCTCTGCGTGAACTAAAGGCCCCTTTCCCAACGGGCCCGATGTCGTCTCGTCGGCGGATGACCGGCCAAATTAGGTTAACCTAACAGCATAAGGCGGCTACAAAAATTGACGTCTTCTAGCTTTAGATAGAATTTTAAATAGCGAACAATACATTGTTTGTTTGCAATGTCCATGCTTCTAAAGGCGATAACAATGGTGTTTACTAACCCTACGCACCACCCTACGATCGACGCGTAGATAATTTTTATATTAATTAGGATTATTAAAGACTACACAAAAGCATTACAAAAATATGTTATAACAGTAGAAATTGAACTGTGGTAGCAGTAGAAATTCATTTTCTTGGTTAAGTTTTGACAGTAATTTTAGTATAAAAACGTGGGCAGTGGAGTATCAATCATAAAAACGACTCAATACTCCCCACCTATCAATATCGCACTATAATGGCACTGCGGCGGGAATGATGGGCTGCCAAGAGTGATCGGCTTTTGTTGTTTACTGAGCGAACTTTAAATAAATATTTTATTTGTATTACAGTTGCATTTTACAGTTATTACACATTCGGCTATCTGCGATTTCATTGTTTTTTAGGTTAATAATTGTTATGTATTATGAGATCGCAACGCACCTGAAATCAAGGATAGGTTGGACCTAGGCTACTACGTACCTAGGTTCAACGTATGTACGGCCTAGCGGCGATCGATTGCCAACGTACCAACTTACTTTTACGATTTAGTTTTTATTTTTTTTAAAACGAAATATACGCGTGTAACGAAAAAAACGATTTATTATTGTTATGTTTAACGCGTTTATGCAAATATTTAGTCAAGCATGCAGTGGGGGCGGGACTAATATTGAGCTGTGCATATTAGCGTTTTTCACGTTGTTTCACAATTGGAAGTCACGGTCAAGTTTAAAGAACAAAAGAATACGCGTTTCACGCATAGTCATCGTTTTTAAACATTTTGACATGACGCCTTAAAAACAATACTTGTTTACCCATACATAATTTTAAACATAGTAGGTTTCATTTATTACAATAAATATAATTAAATACTACCGCAAAACATAGATAAACTCATATTATTTTCGCCCGTTGAGTAAATGTATATTTTTTCTTTACAACAAACAAACTTGACGAGTTGTTTGTTGGTATATATTCACTCCATTGTGTTGGTTTGGAGGATTTTGTTCTTTCGCACCTGCCTTGTATTTTAACTCCAAATTTGTCAACTAACTTTATCCTGAATACCACACTTTAGAATTAGGACTTATATAAGTACTTTAAGAAGGAGAAACACATAAAAACAAATAAATAAATGCTTTAAATTGATGATTTTACAGACGTGTTTCTTTGTATACTGTAACTCCTCTCCATGCTCAATATTTTTGTTTCTATGGAGCGCCAAAAGAGCAACAATAAAAGTAGAAGTATAAAAACAGAAAGAAAACGAAACAAAAAACTTATTATCATGATTTTTAAAATAAAATTTATTTTCGAGTATTTATTCCTTCGTACTGATTTTCACTAAAAATGCGTTAAAATAGATGGACTCCACTGAGTTTTCAGCCCTCTATATGATTTTTGCTCTTTTGACGTTCCATAAAAACACAAAAATATTGAACATGGGGTAGGCCTAGGCTAGTCATGCAAAATTCGCAAACAGTATGTGTGCGAGAAAAACGTCTGTAAAATCATCAATTTAAAAATGTATTTGTTACTTTTTATGTGATTCTTTTTCATAAAAGTGCTAATTGTAAGGTGTGGTATTCAGAATAAATGTTGGAGTTAAAATACAAGGCAGGTGCGAAAGATAAATATTTATAATCTTAGGTCTTGGGTCTTAGCTTTCGTGGTCTTAGGTTTCGTGACACCCGGGAGAGCTGGGATCACCAATGATGGCTAGAAACTAGGTTGGCTTAACAAAAAATGCATTTGAAGCTAGGCTTAGCCATTTGCATCTACTAGGCCTATTTATGATATAGACTTATTATAGCCTACCTACTAGTCTGCTACTACAAGGCCTAGTACAACAATGCAAATACGGCCGTCCTACTAGGCTAGGCCTAGCCTACTTCCAACGACAGTACTGGGGTACTAGGCTATTACTCCATGGCTAGATTAGGTAGGTTTGTCAAAAATAATAGCCTAGCCTAGTTTAGAGCTTGTTTGAACTTTTTCGTAAATATAGTTAATTCTTAGAATAAATTTTAATACATTGTAATAATTCCCCAATGTAAATATCTCAAAATTGACAAAAATGCGAGTTACGTGGTTTTGCCTTAGAACGGCCGTATTATTCCAAACATTTTACTAATACTGTTTTTATTCAGAGGCTTCAAAGTTCGTGTCCCAGATGACCGAGACACAACTGGTGCTAGCTAATAAACCTGGCTAGCAACGAGGGCGTATGTCCATACTTTGGTTTGGGTTTAGTTTTGCAATGTATATTAGTTTGTTATTTTATCATATAATTCCTGTAAATCTTGAAAGCATTATGTTCAAAATGTCTTTCTTTATCAATTTAAAACTATACAATTTTATCAAAGAATTAAACAAAACATCTTATCATTATTATTATTATATTGAATCTCAATTTATAATACTGAATGTTCTTTATATCGTTTTAGCTCTGTAATATAAATTTTCTCTGTATACTTGTTTTATCATATTTAGATTTCAACACAATATCACAATATTTTCTATACTCTTTTAACCTCAGGATGTGTACTACTGTATCACATAAATATCCATTGATAGATAGATATAACTTTTATCATATTGTTTATCATAATATGTGCAATAAAAGTGGGCTGCCCCAACAAAAGAGAAAAACAAAATTAAAGAAAAATTAAGAAAATGAATTAAATCTCGACATCTTTTACAAAGAATCGGTTGCCATTCAAAAATTGTTTATTATGACAATTTTAAATTTCATACTTTTTGGTCAATTATATAGAATTTCCTTTCAAATTATAATTGGCTTCGTAAATCTGTATGCATGGTGACTAGGTAAAAAAACAATAAAGCCTAGAGACTGCCCAGATTTTAGGCTCTGACATTCCTAATTAGGGGTGAAAGCACATACCCCTCCCATAATCTTAACACCTTCCCACAATTGTGTAATTTTTACATTTACAAAAATTGTTTGCACTCTGATCCAAATCCAGTATTTCAGTGTTTATTTTCAAACCTGCTCATTGCAGCCTTCTATACTACTATACACTGTAAATTACAAATCATATTTGTAAATAAATTGATCTGATAATAGTCAGGGTAGTATTTCTTGCTTTAATATGAACTACAATGCAAACTTACAAATTACAAACTCAACTTGAAATCTTGATAACTATACTGACTTTACCAATCAACTCAAAATTCAACCAATTTGTAGCACCAACTGCCTACCACTCCTTACAATCTATTTCAATTTGTAGCACCAACTGCCTACCACTCCTTACAGTCTATTTCAATTTGTAGCACCAACTGCCTACCACTCCTTACAGTCTATTTTCATATTTAGTGTTCATTCACATAATATGCTTATTGAATTTAGCTATGATGTCACAACAACTTTTGCACGGTCTGTGAACTTCTTTTTGTTGATGACAATTCACAATACTCTGCGGAATTTCCTTTAGAATTCTGTTATTACATTTCTATAAAACCCCTAAAAAGTACTAGAGCTCAGCTCAGTTTTTATTAGCAAATAATTGCTATTTTAGGCAACAAAAAAAAAAGGATTTTAATCTAATTACTACACATTTGAGAACAATTCTCAGTATGGTAACTACAGGACTGAAAGTTAGGACAGAAAAAATAATAAAACATTTAACACATTAGATCTAGTATACCAATTGATTTCTGTAGGTCTGTTGGTATATCAGATCTAACCTGTTACCTGTTTAAAAAACTGACAGACCTACTGGAATAAATTGGTATATTAAATTTAAAATGTTAAATGTTTCAAAGACTGACAGACCTATAGAACCGACTAAGCAGCTTAAAAAATACAGTAGGCCATGCACTCTTTACACTGACTAAGAAGTCTACTATCAGGTTGCCGTTCAAAAAATGTTTAATATGACAAGTTTACATTTGACTCATACTTTTCGGTCAATTATTTAGAATTTCCTTTCAAATTATAATTGGCTTCGTAAATCTGTATGCATGGTGACTAGGTAAAAAAAACAAGAAAGCCTAGAGACTGCCCAGATTTTAGGCTCTGACATTCCTAATTAGGGGTGAAAGCACATACCCCTCCTATACTCTTAAGGCCCATTTACACTAGGGCGATAACGATCGACGATAAATAGATACATTAGTTTTCGTTCTAGAACTATAGGATAATAATTTATCTGATAAAAAAAAATTATTTTTTTAAATCTAATCAAATGACATCATAATCAATAAAAACAATAAAATCATTGTATTGTCCCGATGTTATTGCTCTTACTATTAAATCATGACGTCATTTGATTGGACGTGTGGAAATATTGTTTTCATTAGAGGCAGCATAGATGATAATCCAGTTCTAGGATGAAAACTTTTTTAAATTCTTTTCTTTTTGAAAATGAAAATGCATATTTATCTTTTTATTGTAAATTGTTATTGCCCTATAGTGTAAATGGGCCTTTAACCCCCTTCCCACAATTGTGTAATTTTTGCATTTACAAAAATTGTTTGCACTCTGTTCCAAACAGTATTTCAGTGTTTATTTTCAAACCTGCCCATTGAAGCCTTCCATACTACTTTACACTGTAAATTACAAATTTGTAAATAAATTGATCTGATAATAGTTAGGGTAGTATTTCTTGCTTTAATATGAACTACAATGCACTAGAGGGAAACAAGCTAAATTTTTTTAATTGCTATTTTAGGCAAAACAAAAATAAATAGTATTTTAATTTAATTCTATTCAATTCAAGAAAAATGTTATATAAAATTAACAATGGTTTGCATTTTAGGAAAATTTTCAGTATGGTAACTACAGGACTGCAAGTTTAGAAAGAAAAAAATAATAAAACATTTAACACATTAGATCTAGTTAAGTATACCAATTGATTTCTGTAGGTCTGTTGGTATACTAGATCTAACCTGTTACATGTTTAAAAGACTGACAGACCTACAGAAATCAATTGGTATACAAGATCTAACCTGTTACATGTTTAAAAGACTGACAGATCTACAGAAATCAATTGGTATATCAGATCTAACCTGTTACATGTTTAAAAGACTGACAGACCTACAGAAATCAATTGGTATACAAGATCTAACCTGTTACATGTTTAAAAGACTGACAGACCTACAGAAATCAATTGGTATACAAGATCTAACCTGTTACATGTTTAAAAGACTGACAGACCTACAGAAATCAATTGGTATACAAGATCTAACCTGTTACATGTTTAAAAGACTGACAGACCTACAGAAATCAATTGGTATACAAGATCTAACCTGTTACATGTTTAAAAGACTGACAGACCTACAGAAATCAATTGGTATACAAGATCTAACCTGTTACATGTTTAAAAGACTGACAGATCTACAGAAATCAATTGGTATATCAGATCTAACCTGTTACATGTTTAAAAGACTGACAGACCTACAGAAATCAATTGGTATATAAGATATAACCCTAATTTATTTATATAATTATTTATATTTCAATGTTTAGGGGCTAAACTTGATTAGTTTTAACTATTTTTTAGCCCCTCCCTTGATATAATTATTATAATTTGTATGTTACAATGTTTATAATTTATATTCATGGGTAAAAATTAAATGAAATTGAAAATAAAATGAAATGTTTTAAAGACTAACAGACCTACAGAAATCAATTGATATCAGATCTAACATGTTAAATGTTTAAAAGATTGACAGACCTACAGAACCGAACAAGCAGCTTAATAGATAACATCTCTACATTGACTAAGAAGTCTACTAAAATTATCAGGCTATCAAACATGTTATGTAAAGGGAATAGAGTTAAACTATATTAAAGTGTTCTCCTAAATCTACATACTGTTGATCATTTTCTATTTAGGCTTTCTGTTGTTAATCTACATACTGGTGATCATTTTCTATTTAGGCTTTCTGTTGTTAATCTACATACTGGTGATCATTTTCTCTTTTAGACTTTCTGTTGTTAATCTACATACTGGTGATCATTTTCTCTTTAGGCTTTCTGTTGTTAATCTACATACTGGTGATCATTTTCTCTTTTAGGCTTTCTGTTGTTAATCTACATACTGGTGATCATTTTCTCTTTAGGCTTTCTGTTGTTAATCTACATACTGGTGATCATTTTCTCTTTTAGGCTTTCTGTTGTTAATCTACATACTGGTGATCATTTTCTCTTTTAGGCTTTCTGTTGTTAATCTACATACTGGTGATCATTTTCTCTTTTAGGCTTTCTGTTGTTAATCTACATACTGGTGATCATTTTCTCTTTAGGCTTTCTGTTGTTAATCTACATACTGGTGATCATTTTCTCTTTAGGCTTTCTGTTGTTAATCTACATACTGGTGATCATTTTCTCTTTTAGGCTTTCTGTTGTTAATCTACATACTGGTGATCATTTTCTCTTTAGGCTTTCTGTTGTTAATCTACATACTGGTGATCATTTTCTCTTTTAGGCTTTCTGTTTTTCTATGCTGGCATTAACAACACTTGTTTCTATTAGCTAGCATTGTCTGAATTTAATAAAACTGTCAATCATGAGAAAAAATAAACACAAAATGTAAGTTTAATGTTAAATCTTTAAACATTATAAACACTAACTTTTATCTCTTGTATCCAAACATTTCAGCTTCCTTCTTCCTTAAAACTCTTAATAATCAAAATTATAAAATAATATAAATCAAATTTATAAAATTGATCTAAAAAACTAGCAATATACTGTATTTCTTACTGTACTTCACATCTACATTGCAAACTTACATTATTATTGACTAAACTGGAATAATCTGGTAATTCACAATAACTTGACTGACTTTCTAGTTGTCTGAATTCAATCAATTCATAGCACCAACTGTCTAACTCTTTAGAGTATATTTCTATTATATAGTATTCACAATGAATAGTACCTGACTTTGATATCACAAAAACGTGTCCACGGTCTATGCACTTATTAAATATAGAAGCACAATACACAAGTATTCTATTGAATTTCACTTTAGAATTCTTACAATTCATTTACAAAACTCTGATTTCCTTTGGAATTGTAGTACAAAACACAAGAAGTTGTTAATAGACATAATATCAATCATACAAGTATCATTTAAACAAGTTTCAATAGAAAATCATTGCTATACTGTAGGCCTATAGCAAAAACATACCATACTATGTTGTCTGACATTTCCTGTTTGGCGCACTTTTATGAGCAGTCTTCTTCAATGCTTTGCTATTTCTGCCTTTTGTGGCAAGGTAACAACCACAAGAGGCACTGCTGCCCAGTTTAGGAACCTGCAAAATAAAATAGTTTACAGTATTGGCAGCTGTCTATGGAAATTAATGTTATTATGGCTTGGCACTAATGCAATTTATTAGTATGCAAATAATGAATGTTTGAGTTGTGGTGAGAAATGAATCATGAATTGAAAGATTGACTATTGTTAAAATAAGGTTGAACTGAGTTAAATAGAACAGTCAGTATTTCAACAGGAGGTTTTTTGAAAAGTTTGTTTAATCTTGAAAAACCATGATGCGGGCGAATACAAGATCAATAGAGGGCGGATACTCTACTATCTAGACCTATTAGTTACTATGATTCAATTCTGAAAATTACTCTTATTCTGCAGTGTGTGCCTGATATATGTGTATGTGTTACATCATAGTGGATATATTTATACTTTTACATTTCTAATTTACAATATCCCTGTAGTTTTCCATAATTAATTATGATAGAAGTTAGTAATTTATTATCTTATTAATCTTTACCTTAAATGAAGTAAGTACTCGTCTAGTCTGACAACTCTCATAAATTATATGTGTCAATCGTTCCTTTAAAATGTTGTGTGTTGGGCTTGGAACAATTTGGTAAGGTAGAGAATGTGTTCATGATAAAAATTACCTCCCTGATACGAATGTAAGAAATGATGCTCTGCTAAAGGTATTAAACCAAGCTTTACAAACTTAAAAGGATGACATTGGGTAAAATGACTGGAAGAATTTTGGAGTTAAACATAAATCTGAGAAAAAAATATTTGCAAAATCATGTATAATCTTGTTGTATAGTGGGTTATACAATGGTTTAGCTTTTACAGCAATCTAATCAACCTGGACTGTAAGACTTTTCATGGTGTAGTGGTATTTTCAATGGAGTCATTCGTTTATTCGTTTATGAATACTGGTACACATTTACCCCACTCAGGGAATACAATCATGGAGGAAGTCTGTTTAAAGCCCCATTCCTTATGTTTTTAGATCTAATTTAATAAGGTCACAAATTACATTCATCTTATCCTATTGCGATAACTTGTTTTGTCTTTAAACGGTTAAAAATGTGAAAAATAGCCGATTCAAATAAATTTAGTACTGCATTGTTTTCCTCTTTTTATCGTATTACAATAGAACGTACATTTAAGACAAGGAATGACCTGGTTTCATGTTTTTAAACTTGTTAATATCAAAACACGTAGGGAATGGGACTTTGAGGATGGGATACCTTCCATCAGTGGTTTACATCAAAACAATTGTGGCACACACTGTATAGTAACTAATGTATCACTTTTGCTACTGAGATATTTAACGGATTTATTCCTTAAGTTGTAGGTATTCGATCTTAAAATTCAAAATTAAAAGTCTTCTTGCATACCTCGCCAGTCGGAAAACTGCTGTGATATACTGCTGTTACAGTAAGAAAGACAGGTAGTAGTACCTAAATCTCAGCTAGCTAGCTAGCTAGGCCCTGCGGATCGGGGGCTTAACTTTAGCCTACATACTTACTTACTACACAGCCTACTATAAGGCTAAACTCATTCTTGTCTTGCTAGCTTAATAATTATTAATAGGCTTAAGCCCCTGTATTGGAATGGCCTATTGTTATCCTATACAACAGTCACTGATGCTTTACTTTACCACCATAAAATATGTAATAAATTATTACCGGTAACTAAAGTTCAAAATATGTCAACAGTCATGGCTCCTGAAAACTTTTTTGTGCCCACACGTACACGTGTCCTACGACCTCTGCCGACGACTACCACTACTTAAAGAGATGACCTGGAATCTTAAAAATACGTACCTGGGAAATTACTGAAATGACGTAATGTTAATCAAATTTAAAAGTAGGCCTAATACCCATAATACAAATTTATCTAATTAAAAAAAGAATCATTCTAAAACAGGATCATGGTTGAGATCAATGCAAGTCAGGATATACTATGTAATAAATATTGCAGACCTAGATCCCTACCATAGGTCTGCAATATTTATTACATAGTTACGATAGGTCAAGGGTGATCGATTCATACCAAAATATTTTGAAAAATTAAGTAGGTCAAGTGTTATAACGTTCGTAAAGCCAGTTACTTATTCGCCGTAGAGGGCGTATATGCAAAAAAGTTCGCGGAACTAGGGTGGCGATTAGTAAAGTAGGTCAAGGGTGATCGATCCATACCAAAATATTTTGAAAAAATTAAGTAGGTCAAGTGTTATAACGTTCGTAAAAGCCAGTTACTTATTCGCCGTAGAGGGCGTAGACGCAAAAAAGTTCGCGGAACTAGGGTGGCAAATGGTAGAGTAGGTCAAGGGTGATCGATTCATACCAAAATATTTTTTATTTTTTCGAGATTTGAAGGGTCAAAGGTCAAATTAGGTCAAATAAGTCATTTTATGAAGAGGAAATCGTTTAGATATGTTAAATGCAACAGAATTTTGTTGTTTAGTTGATATAATCCAAATAAACATCATATCCAAAGTTTACGGACATCGGGAAGTGGGTTAATTAGCATAAATTCAAAATGGCCACCATTTACCATTTGAAGTTCCCATATCTCCTCAACGGTTGGTTTTAGACCACCTAAATGCATTACGAGTAGATATAAATGTGACATTAAACTTGTTGATATAAAGTTTGCGGTACACCACGTGTAATAGTTCTGAAAAGAACTGTTGAGTTTCTCGACGTTTCGATCAATATACTTTGATCGTCCTCAGGAGTGAGAATTCTCAACAGTTCTTTTCAGAACTATTACACGTGGTGTACCGCAAACTTTATATCAACATTTGATTTCGCCATGCAAACCTTCAAACAAGACATTAAACTTCCAAATTAGCACATTTAAATTACCATATGACGTCATAGTTACGTCATATATTATGTTATAACTGCTTAAATGACATGATCCTATGCTAAACAAAATGTAGAAACTGCAGGAAAACAATTTTCTAACATTTTCCTGTTAAAGTGAACATGATAGATTTCCAAAGTCATCTTCTGACATCTGTCTCTCGGCATCACGCTCATCGAGTGGTTTTCGCAAAGAGACTCTTTGAAATCACAAGATGATCCTTGACATTTATCAAGAACTGCATGAGGAGAAAGCAAATTCTTCCAGTGTTGGGAACATTCACCTTTCCACCATTCATCACAAGCTGTTTGAGCTATCTTCTACAGAATCGACCACATGCTGGACATCTTGTGTCCGCCTTGCTCCAAAAGTAGGGCTCTGTAAAGAGTTTATGGAGACACAGTGTTTTTCTTTTATGTTTGTATTGCTTTTAAAGTTAGGTTAACCATTTAAGAAACAAGGCCATATACATAGCTGCAGTCGCGTGATCAAGTTAGTGTTTACCGACCAACCGACCGACCGACCAACCGACCGACATAGTGAGCTGTATAAAAACGTATATTGACTTGCTTGCCTTTTATAATTTTGAAGACATGGAACTAACATCATTAAAGCAGGGAAGAGTAAAAATACAATTCCACTCTTTCCTGTTTAAAGTGATTTTAAAATATGTAGAAAAATATAACGAAAATTACAAGGATAAGAGTGTAAGCTACAGTATACGGTTTAAAAAGTAGACACTGAATATCTACCATCGTTTGAGGCAAAAATTAGGACTTTGTAAATAATATTAAGAAGCACAGATTATGTGTCAATTTAGGATTTTTCAAATAAAACAAAATCATCATAAAACCTATTTTTGATTTACTGAATGTTGACACTTACACATACTGATATCTTCACAATTTTAGAAATCAAAACGAACAGTGAAAAACATCTTTGACACTTTTTCTATTAATTAAAAGCTCTGTAAGGTGTTCTTTATTCGTTAAAGGTACGACGTCTGCCCAACCTTTAACATCACGGCACCAGTGGTTTAATACCACACTTATGTATCTTGATCCAATGTATATGCCTATTACTAAGTAATGCTAGCATTATATTGCTACATGTTTTAAGATTATTTTGAAGTTTTTGTTCAACGTTTCTATGATTAGAATGAGAGAAAGTAATTGTCAGCATACAGATATGATTTGCAGAAATTCACCGGGTTTTATATTGTTTTGTTATTATTTTCTATTGTATTATTAGTCATTCATCATCGTAATAATTGTTTTTCAAATTTTGATATTTGTGAATCTTATAATTTTGGACATTTTGGAATCGAGGCGGCTATTCGGACACATCTTGAGATTGCAAAAGGAAGTCCCAGCCAATAAAGCAATAACTTATATATATAGAAGACGACCACGATCCACACTACCGGTAACTCTATTGAACGACCTGTTCACCCTACATAAACAATCATCAACTGCACTACCCCCTAGGATCAAAAGCATAAAAGATATAGAAACGATTCAGAGATTAGCAGAAAACAGACAGGACTGGAGGAAAGCAATCCGAGATATAAGCAACTTCAGCCGAGGTGGGAATATCATCAGACTATCTGGCGGACCGGCAATAAACTCAACTAAAATTATAATTTTGTTGTAGCCACTATGTCACGTGGACTTATGAAAATTAAATTATATACAAAACAAGTAGTAGTAGTCAATTTTCCTCGATCATTGAAACACTTTGAATAAACCAAGTTATTATATACAGGACCGCTGGTATACGGTTATTACTGAGAAACTATATCGCATCCAATCTAGTTCCGTTACAATATACATTTAGATTTGTAAACATTATTCAAATAATATATACAAAAGATGCGAAAAACAATTAGACATCTAATAGATAGATATAAAATAATTTATAAATTGAAAAAGAAAATTCTAATGGACGCCCCAAGAAGATCTCTTTCATGTGATGTTACCGTTATTTATTTCAACCACTACTCGTCTTGACAATTCAAAGCAATTGATGGATTCAAAATGAATTATGTTTAGTTTACATAATGTCAAAATGAATACAGTCAAATTCTTTTATATTACGTACGTACGTAACAATAACAATGCGTACGTATGTATTATTATTACGTAAGTACGTACTATTAACACGTACGTACGTATTAAATAAATATTACGTACGTACGTAATAATAATACGTAGGCCTACGTACGGACGTGTTGTTTGTTTTTGGTTATTCTTTGTTGTTGTTTAACTTGACTGTTATTAGAATATGTTTTAGTTCTTTGTTTTCTATATTTTGTTCGTTGATTTTTATTTTCCTTTGTAGTTTTTTGAGTTTGTTCGTTGATTTTTGAAAACGTGATCGTTTTTTTTTAGTTTGTTCGTTGATTTTTGAAAACGTTTTTTGACATAGTTCTTGTTTTAATTTTTTACTATTATGGCCCTAATGGCCGCCCATACCTGAGAGTTCCATTTTCGACCATCTAGAGGTGTTATATTTTCAACCCCCACCCCCTCCCCCAAAACACAAAATCCTGGATCCGCCCCTGAACACTGTTATGATGCACGTATATCATGATCGGCACGTGCCGGAAAGAAAACAGCTAAATATTTAATAATTAAAGTTATTTATAGTTAGGCCTAGTTAGTCAACAAAATATATGAAAAAAAGCTTCAATATTAGGCCCCTACTCAAGTTATGTTTAATCTCGTGTAATTCGGCCTCGTGTAGATAAGAATAGAGTTGTAATCGCTTCGACCGATTGGTGCTAAACGTTAGGAGTGTTGTATAATTCGGGATAATAGTTCATAAAAACTTTATCAAGACAAACATTCTCTCTGTTGTTAAAATTTATAGTTTAGGTAAAGTCAGAATTTAATTATTCTGCTGTCAGTATTAAGATAATTAAAATATCTCATGATGACAATGGGGAAGACAAATTTAGAGCAGAAGGTGGATTAATGGCTTCTGATACCTGCTAAGTTTGCACATTATTGGTAATGTAACTTTAATCAAAAGGCATTCAAAAGGGCAGTTGTTGTGGTCGGCAAGTGTCTCACATATAGTTCCGTTGGCAAAATAGAATGCAACACCACCTCCTTTTTTGTCTTTCTATTTTTTAAATAGGTTGGTAATTATCGAATTCTGCAAACTCACTGGTCTCATCATTAAACGGTTTCAGTTATAACTCTAATCTAAACTTTATATTCATTTAGAGTAGCTTCAGTTTCATCGGCCGTTTATTATTTATACCGTTCATGAGGAATAATTTAATGATTTAATGTTGTTGATGGTTACGATGATTATGACGTATTATCACATTATTGTATTAGGGTCAACTTTCGTATTACACACCAGTTGGAGTAGTAAAATACATTTTGTCATGATTTGTTTTTATTCATATTTGCTTTACTATTTATCAAGTTCACTTCAAGATGACGAGTTGTTTTTTATTCGGCGTGCTTACAGTTCCTCAAAGTGTTGGATCTCTTTTTGTAATTTGCCGATTCCTGCACGGTGCATTTAATTACGTACTTTTTAAGTCTAGAGAAAATTTAAAGACACGCATTAGTACACATTGCACTAATGAGGTGACCCACAGAGTTCCGAAAGAATCCGTTACATTTTAATATACAGTTTCGAATGATGGTGACGAATAATGATTTGATAATAATGAAGATAGTGACAATGGTAATGAACACGAACGACAATGATGATGAACGATGACGACATCACTCACGTGATATTTAAACGGTGTCCAGAGAGACGCGGACGCAATAATTTCTCTCACGAGGTGTTCTCTTCTGACAACCACACCGGGTTAAAATGAATTAGGCTCAAAATAAAGGACAAAATATACAAATTATTATTACGGTATTCAAAAATATTAATTTTCCGGCATTTAAAAAGTAAAATGATAATTTAGCATAGTTACACTTTTCTATTTATGGGATTATCATCCCGCTTTTATGCATCTATAAAATTATCATACAAATATAAACAATTTAGTACTGTAAATCTGATACTTTAAAAATAGTGATATAAAAATATTTAAAATGTTTTTTATAACTTTCCTTTCGTAATAAAAAGTGCATATATGATTTAATACATTTGCTTTGTAGATACAAAATAAACCAACATATAACAGTTAACACTACATTTTATAAACTGATTCCTATATAATATGGTATATAATATCAGCTGCTGTACAATCATAGAATAAATGGCTTTCATTTTCAATCTAGTTTGCATGATTTACTTTCTTTTGATTTAATAATTTTGTTGTTTCAGTTTATTTTGTCCATCTCTCTTTTTAGAATATATATATATATAAGGGTTGTGAATACATAGGACACATTTCAGCTGAGACTGGGCATAATGAGAGGGTAACCAATCGATTTGTGTGATTCACTAGATGTATCACAATTGAATCCCGACATATATTTAAATGGAAAGAATAGCAAAGCCGTACAAAGTTTGGCAATCTTAAATAGAAATAAGAAAATACGGTAACAATTAAAAACATGATAT
The DNA here is from genome assembly GCF_963402885.1 of Antedon bifida. Classification (NCBI taxonomy): domain Eukaryota; kingdom Metazoa; phylum Echinodermata; class Crinoidea; order Comatulida; family Antedonidae; genus Antedon; species Antedon bifida. The sequence goes on from NC_136227.1 coordinate 14,514,480, forward strand.
GTACTACATACAATACTAAAACAAGAAATGTGGATGGATTATATAACAAGTATGTTGTATAAAAGCATCAATACCATTCCATGGTATTTCTAGCCATATATCGGTTATGAAATTGAATTGAACAGTAAATATCGGAATAACTGGTATCATAGAATCATATCATAATCATATGAAAAGGAGTTAGCATTAAGAAAATAATTTGAAAAATAGCTGATTATTCAATTTATACATAAAAATACATTTTGTTAATTTATGAATACCATACACAGTTAAAAACATATAAAGGTTTCTTTATTCAGAAAAACAAAGTAAAACAAACATTTAAAAACTAAACTTAATTATATGGCAGTAAAAAAATTATATATTAAGTGGCATTAAAACTGACTGTCATTGCAGAATATTCTTATTGTAACTAACATTTATTCTTAATATCTGTGAATGCTCAGTGAAATGTGAATTTTACATCCACATGATGACCTTCAACAATCCAGTGTTCACCAATGATTAATTATATTCAAAGAAAACAAATTATTTCATCTTAAAAAGTAATAGTTTTTATAAACTTATGTTTAACTGAATAATGAATACAAACAAGAATATACAAGATGATATACACTTTATAATGTATACATTATTCTGTTTCCAAGTGAATGTTAATAAGTTTGAAACTGGAAATACATATATTTTATATTATACGAATAATAAAGGACAACAAGGATATACAAAACGAATAATATTTACAAACATACCACAGTTTGATTGGTTTCAACTAAAAATCTAAAAATATGGGGGTTTTTTTGCCTTCAACTTCTAATCAATCCATGTGACTGTGTACTGCCACCATGATTGTTAATAAATATGATTTATCCAATTCAAGTTATCAGCAGCAACGTAATCTGAAAAGATGAATACTATTGTAACTAATGGTATTGCAGGTGTTCATATTTTACTTTTAAATTGTGCACACAACTGTGTATTTGTTTGCATGTACGTCTCGCATGGTAATGATACTCGTTTTGGTTACTGTGTCCTACTCGTTTGGTTGTCTTGCATTGTAATGATACTCGTTTTGGTTACGGTACCCTACTCGTTTGGTTGTCTTGCATTTTAATGATACTCGTTTTGGTTACGGTACCCTACTCGTTTGGTTGTCTCACATGGTAATGATACTCGTTTTGGTTACTGTGTCCTACTCGTTTTGGTTACGATACCATACTCGTTGGGTTGTCTCACATGGTAATGAAATTTGTTTTGGTTATGGTACCCTACTCATTTGGTTGTCTCGCATGGTAATGATACTCATTATGATTCGATACCCTACTCGTTTGGTTTTCTCGCATGGAAATGATAATAGTTTTGGTTACGGTACCCTACTTGTTTGGTTGTCTCGCATGGTAATGATACTCGTTTTGGTTATGGTACCCTACTTGTTTGGTTGTCTTGCATGGTAATGATACTCGTTTTGGTTACGGTACCCTACTCGTTTGTTTGTCTGGTATGGTAATGATACTCGTTTTGGTTACGGTACCCTACTCGTTTGGTTGTCTCACATGGTAATGATACTCGTTTTGGTTATGGTACCCTACTTGTTTGGTTGTCTTGCATGGTAATGATACTCGTTTTGGTTACGGTACCCTACTCGTTTGGTTGTCTCGTATGGTAATGATACTCATTATGATTCGATACCCTACTCGTTTGTTTGTCTGGTATGGTAATGATACTCGTTTTGGTTACGGTACCCTACTCGTTTGGTTGTCTCGTATGGTAATGATACTCATTATGATTCGATACCCTACTCGTTTGTTTGTCTGGTATGGTAATGATACTCATTTTGGTTATGGTACCCTACTCGTCTGGTTGTCTTGCATGGTAATTATACTCGTTTTGGTTACGACACCCTACTCGTTTGGTTGTCTCGCATGGTAATGATACTCGTTTTGGTTATGGTACCCTACTCGTTTGGTTGTCTTGCATAGTAATGATACTCGTTTTGGTTACGATACCCTACTCGTTTGGTTGTCTCGCATGGTAATGATACTCGTTTTGGTTATGGTACCCTACTCGTTTGGTTGTCTTGCATAGTAATGATACTCGTTTTGGTTACGATACCCTACTCGTTTGTTTGTCTCGTATGGATTAGCTGTGGAGGCGCCGAGTCGGTCGACTTCACTAATGACTAGCTCAACTAAAATCACAGTTTTGCACGTTTTGTTCTGCTGTATTACGGTTTGTGTGGTGTTAAAAATAGTTATAAAAGCAATCTACAGAATAAATGTTGGAAATTGGCCGCTGAAATTCCCATAAATTAGCAAAAAACTCTTAGCAGTTATTATTAAAAAGCTAGCCCCTTACAAAGTAGTTCATAGACAATACCAATAGCCTTATCTCCCTACAGACAAAATCTGATCCTGCAGGCCTAGGAAAAGTGATTGTCTGTTGATAGTATTTGATGGTGTATGACTAGGATTGTATCATATAGAGTTCTTAAATACAAGAAATAAACTGACTATTTATCTATTTTATGCTGCCAAATTAAAATCAGACTTTAGTCTAGGCCTAATCTACCTAAAATCTGGCTAGGCCTAATACTGCTAGGCCTACAATACCAGGCTAAACAAATCTGGCTAGGCCAAATACCGCTAGGCCTACACTACTAGGCTAAACAAAAGCTTCTAAATCGTATACCAGCCTAAGCCAAGCCTACCGGTTGTGAGATTACAACAACTTATTCACAGATATAGATTTATTAACACGGCACAGTTAAATTAAATGTGTTTTCTTCACCGCAGTATCCTGTTATGGTAATTAAAAAACCTTTGCAGTACTCTAGGCAGGAACTTCTACTGCTGGACCCATCAAAATCATGTTCTTCCAACACCAGAAAGTTCTGCTCAACTGAGATCCTAGAAAAGTTTTTTAGACTTCCAGATCAGCTTGGAATTTGCAAAAATAGGAGAAAGCGCAGGAGAAAGCGTGGAAGAAGAGGAGGAAAAAGAGCTAAGTTCCGATATCTTAATAATAATAGAGACAAAACAAGAGACAAAACTAACTCTAATAAAAATTATGAAATTACTCCTAATGATTCAGCCAATTACTGCGCGGTATGTGAAACCCAAATTACCTGGGAAAATAAGGCTATTATGTGCGAAACCTGTGAGTCATGGTTCCACAGTCATTGCCAGCAAGTGACTGACTCCATGTACCATGCTTTTGAAGATGACAGAACTCCAGCATGGATATGCACAATCTGTCAGGGCAACAACTATAGCTCTGTGCTGTTTGACCTGCATAGAACAAGTGATCTGCATTCAAATCCAAGAGATAGCAGCTGTTCAGATAACACCAGCATCAGTAGTCTATCAAGTCCAACTTATGCATCAACACCAATTAAACCTAAACCCAAGACTATAACTGGATCAAGACCCCTCAGAATATTCAATATTAACTGTCAATCCTTAGTGAAAAAGAAGCCCCAACTAAATAATTTGATAGAAAGTGGAAAACCAGATATTATGATGCTAACTGAGACATGGTTTAAGAGCGAAATTAAAGACTCTGAATACTTTAGTAAATCGTATACCATTCATAGACGGGATCGGAGTCTCCAAGCCCAGGGCGGAGGACTCATAGTTGCAGTCAACAGCTCGATACCTAGTTCCAGAGAGTATGACTTAGAACAGGACAATACTGAAGTTATTTGGGTTAAAGTGAAGTTGATCCAGTGTAAGGCACTATATCTATGTGCTTGCTACAGACCAAATGTTGGTGACACCAACACACTAGATGCATTAGAAATGTCCCTTAGCAAGTTAACAAACAACAACAACAAAGTAGTACTCATCGGAGGTGACTTTAACTTCCCCGGATGGGACTGGAATCACAACACATGCTATAATTCCTGCCCCTTTCCTTCACTGCATAGCAGATTCTATGGTATACTTTGTGATAATGGCCTCACACAAGTTGTGAGAGAAGCCACCAGAGGAAAAAACATCCTTGATCTAATAGCAACTAACCGCCCAACTTTCGTACGTAGGACCCAGGTGTTACCAGGTATCAGCGATCACAGCATTGTGTACACTGAGCTAAACCTTAAACTTCCTAGAAAGAATCAAGTTCCAAGATCCATTATTCTATACAACAAGGCTGACTGGATAGGATTGGCAATGCATATGAGGACCTTGCCACCGTTCCCATTAACAAGCTCTGTTGATGATGACTGGAATAGGTTTAAAACTCATCTCAATGAAGGTATAAAAAAATACATCCCAAGCAAAATCGTAAAGAAAAAAGAATCTTCCCCATGGATATCTCGGAGCCTAAAAAGAATGATGCGTAGACGGGATAAAGCCTATAAAGCTTGTACAAAACGTGGCCGTACACAGGATGAAGAGAAATTCCGTCTTTTGAAGAGCCAATGTCAAAGAGAAATGAGAAAGCAATATTGGGAATACATAGAGAATATGATAACCCCTAAAGAAGATGAAAACACCTACCAGCCCATGAAAAAGTTCTGGAAATATATAAAACATAGGAAAAATGACTTCACTGGCGTCAGTGACATTAAAGATGATGGCAGACTAGTAACCGATGATAAAGCGAAAGCCGAGCTGCTAAATCAACAGTTTCAGTCAACATTTATACATGAAAGTCCTTTGACTCACACATTTCCCCCTACCGAACACACGCTCATGCCAGAAGTTAACATCACAGAAGAAGGAGTCTGCAAATTGCTGAAAGAGCTCCATCCAGTAAAAGCCTCGGGACCTGACAACATAAGCCCAAGAGTGCTCCGAGAACTTGCAACAGATATATCCCCGATATTCTGTGGCTTGTTCAAGAAATCTTTAAATACTGGGATTGTGCCTAGTGACTGGAAGAATGCAAATATTGTCCCCATCTTCAAGAAAGGCCAGCATAGTGACAAAAGAAATTACCGACCTATTAGCCTGACAAGTATCGCATCTAAAGTCATGGAGCACATTATCACTAGTAGTCTGATGAACCATGCAGAATTAAACACTATTCTACATTCTAAACAGCATGGATTTCGAGCAAGGCGGAGCTGTGAGACACAGTTGATAGAATTTGTACATGATATCACAGCAAATATGATGGACGGTCTGCAAACTGATGTTTGTATACTTGACTTTGCCAAAGCATTTGACAAGGTTGGACACCAGCGACTGCTGTCAAAATTGGAATGGTATGGGATCAAGGGAAAAGTGCATAGGTGGATAAAGAGTTTCCTCCATGACCGGCAACAACAAGTCGTCATTAATGGTATCATATCAAGCAGTGTGCCCGTATTATCTGGTGTCCCCCAGGGGTCAGTTATTGGTCCCTGCTTGTTCCTTTTTTATATCAATGACATAAGCTGTGGTCTCAACTCTACTATCCGGTTGCTGATGACACCATGATATATACCACCATTACAAGTAATACCGATAGCGGTCTCCTGCAGTCTGATCTCCACAAACTTGAAGAATGGGGTAGGACATGGCAAATGCAGTTCCACCCAGAAAAGAGTGAGCTTCTCACAATAACAAGAAAGAAGAAGAAGAAAGTAAAGCAGAAATACACCCTATGTGGAAGCGAAATAAAGAGTGTTGATGTTGCTAAATACCTTGGCGTCAACATCTCCCAAGATATGAAGTGGAACTCCCATGTGGATGCCATAACTTCCAAGGCAGATAATGCACTCAACTTTTTGCGAAGAAACGTGTGTGTCAGGAACAAACGGATAAAAGGCCTTGCATATAAATGCTGTGTACGCCCTCTATTAGAGTATTCTAATACCGTCTGGGACCCATATAATTCCAATTTAATTGGTAAACTTGAAATGGTACAGAGAAGAGCGGCTAGATTTGCCTGCAACAACTATAAGCGCACGTCAAGTGTAACCGAAATGATGAAGGTCCTTGGTTGGGAAACCTTGGAAGAGAGGAGGAGGATAGCTCGACTGGTAATGTTCCATAAGATACACTACTGCAATGTAGCAGCCGATATGAAACTGGTCATGAAAAACACCTGTAGACCCAGTCGGAGAGAGAACAGTCAATCATACCATATTCCTCACTCAACAGTTGATTACTTTAGGTATTCATTCTTTCCACGTACTGCCATCGACTGGAATCATCTACCAGATAAGGTTGTAAATTGTACTTCTATTCTGGAATTCAAAACCCATATTGTCCAAACTTAATTAAATAGGGTACCCCTTGTCACAACTTACTCTCTGGGGGTCTCTGTCTTGGTGACAGCTCGCTGGGCACCTGGATGGCTGAGGCGGGGTAAATGGGTATCCAGCTACTTTATTCTGCCTCCTAGGTAGCGGCTCAGGAAAGTGATAGCGGTTGGCACGGACGGTAGACTTCCATAGTGTTTGATGTTGGGTACAGTTTACTCTATTTCACTATTTACAAGGTGTCTGAATACAATACAATTATATAATAGATGGGATAGATCAAATAATTATATATATTCATACTAACATGTATATATATTTATATAAGTAAAATAAAAAAAAAAGAGATAAGGGAAAGGGAAGAAAAGAAGAAGAAAAGAGAGAAAGAAAAGTAAAAAAAGAAGTAAGGGAAAAAAAAAAAAAAAAATAATAATAATAATGATAATAATAATCATAATAATTATGAATAAATAAGGGAGTCAGTTTCTCTCTGTAAAAGAATAACTAAATAGAAAAGAATAACTAAATAGAAATTCCCTGTAAAAGAATAACTATAAATAGAATAATAATACACAACCAAATACAGTAGAGCTAGCAAAACAGAGTTGGAGGAGCAGAGTCTTCACATATGAAGTTGGCTCCTAATATGAAGAAGAAGAAGAAGAAGAAGTAATGATACTTGTTTTGGTTACGGTACTCTACTCGTTTGGTTGTCTTGCATGGTAATGATACTCGTTTTGGTTACGGTACCCTACTCGTTTGGTTGTCTTGCATTGTAATGATACTCGTTTTGGTTACGGTACCCTACTCGTTTGGTTGTCTCGCATGGTAATGATACTCATTATAATTCAATACCCTACTCGTTTGGTTTTCTCGCATGGTAATGATAATAGTTTTGGTTACGGTACCCTACTTGTTTGGTTGTCTCGCATGGTAATGATACTCGTTTTGGTTATGGTACCCTACTTGTTTGGTTGTCTTGCATGATAATGATACTCGTTTTGGTTACGGTACCCTAATCGTTTGTTTGTCTGGTATGGTAATGATACTCGTTTTGGTTACGGTACCCTACTCGTTTGGTTGTCTTGCATGGTAATGATACTCGTTTTGGTTATGGTACCTACTCGTTTGGTTGTCTCGCATGGTAATGATACTCATTTTGGTTAAGGTACCCTACTTGTTTGGTTGTCTTGCATGGTAATGATACTCGTTTTGGTTACGGTACCCTACTCGTTTGGTTGTCTTGCATGGTAATGATACTCGTTTTGGTTATGGTACCCTACTCGTTTGTTTGTCTGGTATGGTAATGATACTCGTTTTGGTTATGGTACCCTACTCGTTTGGTTGTCTCACATGGTAATGATACTCGTTTTGGTTATGGTACCCTACTTGTTTGGTTGTCTTGCATGGTAATGATACTCGTTTTGGTTACGGTACCCTACTCGTTTGTTTGTCTCGTATGGTAATGATACTCGTTTTGGTTACGGTACCCTACTCGTTTGGTTGTCTCACATGGTAATGATACTCATTTTGGTTATGGTACCCTACTCGTTTGGTTGTCTCGCATGGTAATGATACTCGTTTTGGTTATGGTACCCTACTCGTTTGGTTGTCTCGCATAGTAATGATACTCGTTTTGGTTACGGTACCCTACTCGTTTGGTTTTCTCGCATGGTAATGATACTCGTTTTGGTTACGGTACCCTACTTGTTTGGTTGTCTTACATGGTAATGATACTCGTTTTGGTTACGATACCCTACTCGTTCGATTGCCTTGCATGGCAATAGTATTGTCTTGATATTTTCACATGTTTGTGGTACTCTTTCAATTGCTTGGATAGAAGTGGAATTGCTCATTCATCTGAAAAAAAATTAGAAAAACTTTTATTTTATAGTATCATAGTTGAAACAGGCCATTTAAGTGGTCATAGGTAACATTCAATTCAAATTTGTTTTCAATTTTTCTTTTTACAAAACTATAACAAAAACATAGTAACATAGTAAGGAACAAATTAAAAAATACATATTTTCTAATAGAATTTGTGCATGCATACGCAGGGCAGGCCCATTTAAAAAGGTAATCTTATTTCTAAGGGCATGTTTCCATGCACATAGGCCTATTTGTGACAGGCAAGTTTCTTCAGTATAAAAGACCTTTAATGTCAGCAAAAGTGTTCAAAATGTGAATGTGTAAACTTTCTGTTCTTAAAAATTAGTAATTACTCTTTAACAAACATAGATAAAGTTGTGTCAAACAAGATATTGTGTACAGTGCAAATGGTCTTTACATGTATGTCTTACAGTATAATTATGAGATTGATTTTTACTCTTTGAACAATTCTGGTGTAACGATGCAGGTTATGCTATCAATATTTAAATATGATGTGATTTATAGTTGAATATACTTTACATGGCTTACATTATTTATAATCACACTGTGTATGTAAGAAATCACAAATTAACTTCAATTGTTATAAATTATGTTTACACAATATACAACATACATACCATTGAATAGTATGCTCTTAGCGATTGGTCCAAGAAGCTCAGCCAGCCTCTTTATTTCTGATTCTTCTACTAATCTTCTATTGCTCTCAAGGTGAAACACTAATTCCCAAATTGTTGGTAAACTTAGTAAGTTCAATCCATAGTAAGCAATTACATCATTTAAATTATGTGGGTCAAATTGCTGCAATGCCTTGCACAATCGTTTCCTATATAGTGAAACTGACTTTGTTTCTTCATCAGTGTTTGGAACCTTGTTGGTTACAACATAATGATTTATGAGATCTTCAGCATCTTTCAACTGTGAAATCTCAGCCACCTCTAGCAACAGACGGACATTAGTAGATGTGATATAACGACGCTTATGTAGTTGGTTTAATAGGTAATTTGCTGTGCAACTTGACTTGCCAAGGTGCTGTAAGTCTACGTGTTCAAATAGACAGCATCTCAAGAACAGCAGTCGCTCACCAATATAGAGTGAACCAAGATCATACTTCAACTTGTTGAATTGTTCTTGTGATGTATTCACTACAAAAACAAGTGTTTGAGAAATATTATACTATGATTGCCACTAGTCACCATCAAATTGATCACAATTAGCACCACTCATAAATACATTTTGCAATTAAAATATATAACAATTTAAAAGCAGGCACATGTTTTGTGATGTTTCACTAAACAAGGCCACATACATGGCTGCAGTCGCGTGCTCAAGTAGTGTTTACCGACCAACCGACCAACATAGTGAGCTGTAGAGTCGCGTTGCACGCGACTAAAAGTAAGCATATTGACATTTTAGTCATATATATAAAAAAATATAGAAATAAACTAAATATAGAATTGCATAAAAAGAACATTGTGGGAAAGATTTCTTTAAAGAATACATAAACATAAAAGAAACGAAATAATAAATGAGTTCTCTTCTAAATAATTATTTGGATGATTAAAAATGTTCATCTGGTTTTGGATATTCATGAATTCTAAATTCTTTTCGAAAAAAATTATGATGAAGGTGGCCACCAACTCAGTCACATGTATGACCCTGTCATTAGACAGAATTGGCCCAGCAAGTAAAGTTAGTTTAGCTAATTTTTGTTTTTAAAAAAGAATTTATTATTCATTTATTAAGATAATAACAATTGAAACTTTAAATATATTATAAGGAAGAAAGGCTGATATTTACCTATATTTGTACATAAAGTGTTAACCATAAAATATAACACTGATGGTTGTCATTAATACATTCAAGTAATACCTATACCTACCTAGTATTTTCAAGGTTTCCTGAACATTTATTTTAAAATTGAAAAATCAACAACTACATAAAATGTACACACACAGTAGTTTCATTATAGTCATGATGTATTTTTTCCTATGAGGCAATTTTTAATTTCTACATTTAGCTGTTGCCGTTTCTGCATTCAGACCACCATAAATATACAGTATTATGATATTCTTTATTCAATCTGATACATTCATGTTATACATGCTTGACCTTTTTAATTAATAATTCAATCCTATACATTATCAGCACTAAACGATTAGCAATTAACTAACCTGTGATTGATGAACCTGTAGCCAGAAGAGATGCTGCTGATGCTGTTGTACCTATACAAAATGAGGATACTGGTTTTAATCAAGAATACAGCAGTATCAAGACAATATAATAGCATTCATGTTCCCACCTAATCATTCATTCATAGAAGTACTGATCTAGAAATATTATTTATAGTGTTCTTTTGTGAGTTGCCATTGAGGACAATATGAAACAATGACATCGGTTGAGACTAAAAAAATGAAGCAATCACATGGGTTGAGACTAAAACAATTGACCAATGACATGGGTTAAGATTAAAACAATTGACCAATGACATGGGTTGAGACTGAAGCAATGACATGGGTTGAGACTAAAACAATGAACCAATGGCGTGGGTTGAGACAAAAACAATGAAGCAATGACATGGGTTGAGACTAAAACAATGAACCAATGGCGTGGGTTGAGACAAAAACAATGAAGCAATGACATGGGTTGAGACTAAAACAATGAACCAATGGCGTGGGTTGAGACTAAAACAATGAACCAATGACATAGGTTGAGACTAAAACAATTGACCAATGATATGGGTTGAGACTAAAACAATGAAGCAATGACATGGGATGAGACAAAAACAATGAAGCAATGACATGGGTTGAGACTAAAACAATGAAGTAATGACATGGGTTGAGACTAAAACAATGAAGCAATGATACGGGTTGAGACAAAAACAATGAACCAATGACATGGGTTGAGACTGAAACACAATGAACCAATTTAAAATTTCTAATCTATCCTCATAGCTTAAAACAGAACGTAAATACCGTAAATCTTCTAATTGTAACCCTGGGTTATTATTCTTTGATTGTTTCTTAGGGTTACTATTAGAAGGGGGTTACTATTAGATTAGTGGGTTACTATTACTAATCTTAAATTAGGCATCTCCCATCACAACGACCGCTCGAAAGTGACCACCTCTATTGAACGACTACCGTCTCTGTTAAGGAACCGCTTCTCATCATTGGCCACATCTCGTAAGCAACCTCCTCTCTTAACAACCACAGCTATCGTCAGTGACAACTCTTTAGAGGACCACCACCTCTATTTAGAAAATGCTTCTCATAATTGACCATCTCCCTAAACAACGCCCTCTTGAAAGTGACCACCTCTATTGAACGACCACCGTCTCTGTTAAGAGATCGCTTCTCATCATTGACCACCACTCGTCAGCAACCTCCTCTCATAACGACCACACCTCTCGTCAGTGACGACCTCTTTAAAAAGAACCACCTTAAAAGAGAAGGTGGTTGTTCTATAGAGTTGGTCACTTACGAGAGGTCGTTGTGATGGAATATAGTTGATTATGAGAAGCGGTCCCCTAATAGAGAGAAAGAGGTTGTGGTACATTAAAAGAGGTGGTCACTTACAAGAGGTGTTGGTGTTAAGTGAGGTGGTTGCTTACAAGAGGTGGTCGATTATGAAAAGCGGTTCCTTAACAGAGATGGTTGCTTACGATGTGTGGTCATCTTGCTTAAGAGAGGTAGAAAGATTGATAGCCAAGTAAAGATTGATGCATTTGCACATGATTTAGACATTTTTTGTAAAATACATTTTCTACATTAGATGGCGATAGTAACTACATAAGCTGGGAGGCAATTTTCGTTTGACCGTTTCTACATTAGCCGGTGTTGATTTATATTTATTACATAAGCTGTTGGTGTTTCTACATTAGCTGGAGGTTTTACTACATTAGCGGTGAATTGTTCTACATTAACGTTTTTTTCGACATTAGCTGGCGTTTTCTACATTAGCTCAATTTTTAATGCCCCTTCATCATCCTCTCTCATTATAAACTGTGTTTCTTGGGATGTGTCCAACACATAGGAACCGTTATGTAAACTGTCCTTATAAGTACGATCAAGCTTTAGTACTGTAGCTAGTTCACCAGTGCCACAAAAGTCTATTTATATTCGCCGTTGTGGAAAATTTCTATTATGTACTTTTTGTCTGGAAAAATTAAGAATCGGTATTTTTTGCTCTTCTCGGATCGTTTTTAGGAGCGCCAGCGCAATCGAGGTTCTTTTAAATGAAGGTCTGTACAATGTTTGTAGTTGTTTTGTCTGCATTCAATGCACTTGTCACTTTCATTCTTTTACATGCAATCATACACATTTTCCTCATATCTCATTTTCATCCTAATAATTATTCTATTTAGTGTGAAGCCTTTTATCATGATATCTTTTCATTTACCTAGTTTTTTATTCTCTCCAAAAATTTTACGGTAACGTCTCATGTCCATTGCTCTGTATCCACATGGCAACACATCTTTGTCAAACTTGCGAACAACCTGCATATGAGTGTCATCACTGTTTGAACATGCACAACGGATGTACATCTTTACTTCAACACCACGTGCACCATTCTGACTCAAAACTTGCAATTCTTTTTCAAGGAAACGAAGCACCTAAAATGAGAATAAATGTTTTTACAGTTTCAAATGAGTTGTAGACAAGGAATAATAATTGAAAAGACTACAGATTCAGAATGACAATCATCAAGCAAATAAACACACATTTTAGATGCAAAACATGGCACAAATCATGTATTGTAATAAACAATTTAATGTTTCAGGTATATTTATTTAACAGAGCCTGAAATGTCTTTGAGTACTATTACTTACCTTCTTACAGACTTCACGTTGTGGATCATCATCTTTAGAAGGGCTAGCAGTGTTCATGATTGTTGTTCTCACTATTGTTGTCTGCAACACAAAAGTAAATGCATTAATACAACTCAAATAATAATAAAATCTTTGTATCGTCACAATATTACTGATCATTTGATTTTGTATGTATTAAACTACAACTATACTATTATTGTATTTCTTGTACTAAATGTAATGTGGTATATATTGGTGAAACCAAATGTAGGTTTGTAGAACATTTAGGGTCTATTAGACTTAGGACTCCTGTTACCTGTAGCCACCCATTTTGTAATAATGAGCATTCCCTTTCGGACATTACCATATCTAGTGTTAAGGTGTAATGGTTCTGAGACATCTCATAGAATTATAAAAGAAATAATGATAGTTGTATCATCACAATATTACTGATCATGATGTCATTTGATTAGAATTGTGAAAATAATATTATCATTAAAAACAAACGAAATGGTTATTCTATAGTCCTATAATGAACAATTCTGTGATTTCTTTTGTTTTCTGAAAAAAAAATCATGTTTATCTACTTATCATTATCATTATTGTGTTTGTACAAATGGGTCTTAAATTTAGCCCACAGCATTGCCATATTATATGTATGGAAGTACAATACTATTATATACAATAATGAGAGTGGAAAGTTGAATGAATGGTTTGGCCTTTTTTAACTTCTTAAGATTTTGAAAATTGATAACTATATTTGAAAAAATACTCAATATAACCAAATCCACTTACAAGACAGACCAATCGAACAGGATTGGAAGTTGAGTTGTTCTATGTTTATATATTATTTTCTAAGCTCAATTTTCAGAATGTTTTTAGAATACATAATAGTAACTATAACTAACTATAACTATATAAGTCAATCATAGTCTTTAATTTAACTTGTTTTTATATTATTGTTTTTGTTATATTTACGTGTTTAATGCAATACTTTGTAATGTTTATATTTTTTATTTTAGATTGTAAAAGGATCCCAATGGAAATAAGCTGATAAGGTTTTTGGGCTATCCTGGAAAATCTTTTATAAAAGTATTATTTGTAATGTCCGTAATTTATGTTATCACTTTGTATGTATTTTTTATGATGATTTTCCAAATAAATTCAATTCAAATCAAATCAGGCCTGCTGTAAAAACATTTGACTTGGTTTAGAAAGATTCAAAATACTTTAAAAAGAAGGACTGTTTAAAATGTTAACAAGTTCTGTATAATCATGAACCAGGAAAAATCAAATGAACTAAGGTTTTTAAAAACAAATTTGATCCTTCCACAACCATATGCATTACGTATTTTCTGTAGGCTTGTATTTATATTGTCTCAGAGTCTGCGTATTTAGAAATCTGTGGTGACGTAGTATAGGGTGTTTTTGGAATTTTTTTAAAAGTTGGCCTGTTAAGGTGCTTGTTTAAGGCAAATCGCCTTCAAAATTGTGATAACATTCTAAAACTTGACACAGTTATTCAGTGGCGATTTTAAAATCCAAAATGGCCAAAATCTGTACTGTTTGGTGTTGGATTGGATTCTTTATTATTATTTGCCACTAGATACAAACTCAATCATAAATCAAGTTTACCTGAAAATAACGGCAATTGTTTAGAGTATCTATATCTAGAATGACTAAATGATAACCATCAATATTCAGTTCTACATGCTCGTAAGATAATGTAGGCTCAACATCTTCCATTTGAAACTTCTCAATAAATTTAGTTGCAACACGTTGGAAGAGATCATCTGGTAGGTAGCCATCAAAGTCATGAAAGAGAGAAATAGCATGCTTCTCTTCATATTCAGCAGCCTTTGTATCATCACGTTGGGGTTTTAGGCGTGAAAGAACATAGAACGTTCGTCCAACATTCTATAGAAACAAAAAAGACACTGTGTAGTAGAAAGAAATTCGAAACATATACATTGCAACAAAAATCAATATTTAAAAAAATATATAAATACCTTTATACTCTTTCTTCTAAGCACTAATTGTTTCAGATGTGATAGAACACCTCGTCCAACATCCTAAAGAGAAAAAATTGGGTAGTAAATGGAAAATCCCAACAAATATATACACCAAAGGCAACACTGCTGACAACTACCCGCTGGACTACTACTACATTATATAAATATATTACATAACTTTGTGAAAAATGAAAGAAATTATAAACATGTCAATCAAATTAAAGTTTAGTTTATGACATGTATAACAACACGAGCATATGTGAAATATATTTTGAACAATGTAAGCCACAACAATATATACTCAGGTATTAAGAGCCATTGTCTGTAAAAATCAAAGATTTGGTGGCAGATGTAAAAAAATGGATTTCTCTCAAATTTTTACCATGAATAGACATTTCAATAACACATTACAACATTCATTTTAATTTTTAGCCTCCGTTGCCATGACAACGGTCAATTATCCAAATTTTGATGTTTTTGCCATTTTTCACAGATTTTCCATAGTGAAAAAGTACAAACTTGTATACTTATTTTAACCAAAAGTACTTACAGTATACAGTTTTTGTTTATAGCAGTGTAAACAACATATATTGAGTTCCATTTAATGTAGAAAAAAAAAATTTACAAAATGGAGTTTGGTTGATACCATTATTTTAAAAAGGGGTGTTTTTAAAAAATATTTTTTTTATAAAAGTATACCTCATAAACGTACCTATAACTTCCAAAGTGGTGTTTTTATATCAATGAGGTTTTGTAATTTGATAGTCAATAGGTTTGTCAACAATAATCATGAAAAAAACACTGGGGTAAATTTCGTACATAGGTTTTGTGTTGCCAGGAAAATACGAAAAATACAAAAAAATACAAACAAAATATCAACAAACAAAACACATGAAACACAATTTAAATATGGCTAATCCAATAATAAAATGTATATGTGGCTTGTCATAATGCTACTAGAGTCATAGGAATAGTTTAGATAAAATAGGAGAATGTGTTGCAAGGTTTATTTAAAATAATTGCCAGAAAAACAGTATTTTGCATTGAAATATTTAGTTGATGGAAAATAATGTTAAACTTTGAAATAATTGCGTCAATGGTTTTTATAAATTTTTACATCTATTTTGTGTAACGAGATACAGAAAGACCTCCCAAAAAATCTTACCTTGTAAATAGGTCATTTGAGGTCAAAAGGGGTCAGAATGCAAAACAGGACTGGTCCCCACTTTACTACAACTATTAATGTTTGATCAACATTTACAAGATAGTTCATAAAAATTCTCAACAATTTTCATTTTTTACCTATAGTGTTACCATAGCAACCATTTCTATGTGTAACTAAGGAAAGTAATTTTAAAAAAAAAACGTAAAAAATGGCGTTTTTATGAATAAAAAAAAATTGATTGCATTTGTAATTTTTCTCAATTTTACTTCTACTGCATTCTAATAATCTTAAAGTGATGACAAACTTGACCTTGTAAATTCATTCATTTTGAGGTCAACATTTTACCATAGTAACTGTTTCTATGCGAAAATATTTAAAAAAATAAGGGGTTTTTCGTAAATACAACACATTTTTTCTACATAGTTTTACATTTCTACTTTTTGCCAAATTTACTTTAAATACTGAATCCTAATAATCTCAGAAAGAAAGTCTTGACAAATCTGAATAAAGGTAACAAATTGACCTTTAGTGTTATCTTAAACCTGTTTACGTAACTAAGGATAATTTTTTTTAAATAAAATATGGAGTTTTCATGAAAAAAAATAATTATATTTTACATATTGAGGTCAAATGACATCAACATTTTACCTATAGTGTATTGTAGCAACTGTTTCTATACGTAACTAAGTACAATATTTTTAATATGGGGTTTCATGACTATAAACAATTGATTACATAGCTTTACTACTTTTTCCCAAATTTACTTATCTACTGAATCCCAGAAAATGTCTGACCTTGTGAAAGGGTCATTTGTTGGGTCAAATTATGTCAAAATGTATTATTTATGTTATCTTAGAACCTGTTCCTATGCGTAACTAAGGATAATTGTTTTTTTAAATACAGTTGAACCTCCCGTAAGTGGCCACCCTCGGGACCATACGGGAGGTTCTGCCGATAAAGGGCCAAAATCACGTATTATGGCTATACACAATATTCTTAACGAAACGAGCCTCTCAATTTTCCAGCTAATTGTATTATTATTTATAATCAGGTGGTTTAGTATTTTTTAGCATTTTCAGACAAATTTTAAAAGCTTTTATCATATGAAAAATGGTCGGTCAAAATCTGTGTAGTTTTCTCATCTCTTCACAGTAATGTTTTTAAAACCACTTTGAAATAAAGCTAATATATAAAGAAACATGGACCTCGAATTAGAGGTCCATGCAATAAGTATCACATTTTTCGGGTGGCCGCTTACGGGAGGTCATTTATCATACAAAAAATCTCATTTTTAGTATAAAAAGGTGCCCGCAGCTGCTTATGGGAGGTGGCCGCTTACGGTAGGTACCAAATGCACTAATTAGATAGGAAGAACAAACAGGCTTTTCAAAGTGCGTCCGTTAAGGGAGGTGGCCGCTTACGGGAGGTGCCCGCTGTAAATAAAATATGGGGTTTTCATGAATAAAAATAATCACAGAAGAAAGTCCTTATGAATATGACCTTGTAAAACGGTAATTTGAAAATGCAAATAAGGCATGCCTGCTAATAATCTACAAATTTAAATTTGTATAAGATAAGTATGAAAAATCTAAAGAATATCTCAATTTTAGTTACCATAGTAACTGTTGCTATGCATAACTAAGGGAAATTAAATAATTATCAGATAATTATTACTTTAATAATTAATACTGCATCCAACCATCACAGTAAAAAAATATAGAATTTAAAACCAATATCTAATATAAAGTGTGATATGGGGGCGCGGTGGGTGGTAGTCGAAAGTGGTGGTGGATGGGCATGTGGGATCTGCTTAGGTTAGCAAATAGAAGAAGTAAAAAAATGAAAGAGGAGCTTCAAAATAAGAGAGGAGTAATCTGTTAATATTCAAAACGATCTGATAATTTATTCAAATTTCCAGAGGATATAACCTATAAAATGACATTAAAACTGGGAATTACAGAATCTATAATTAAAAATATTGTTTTTTTTTCTCACAACACAACTAGAAGTATATAAAACATTAAGAATTTTTCTGACCAATGAGTTTCAAATCAGATAATCAAAGAAAATAAAATGTTTTTACTAATATACCATGTTTTTTTTTTATAAAAATGCCTATGTTTCTCGCAACACTGCTTGTAGATTTTTAAATTACCCCAGTATTTTATTTTAGAAATCAATTATTAAACATTAGAACTACCTATTTGTAATAAATCAGCTAAAAAAATACACCACTTTGGGCGTTATGGTGAAGTAAAGTTTAGTTGCATTTAACAATTTAAAAAAAGTGAAAAACACCCCTTTTTAAATAAATGGTATCTCTCAAAGTATGAAATCAAAAAAAAAAAAAAAATATGAAACAGGTACACAATGCATTGTTATTATGCATACACTAATTATTTTTTATAATTAAATGAACAAAACAAAAATATCGTTCATCAAAGTAGTACCAATATCCATTTTAAAAAACCTTAAAAAAGGACAAAATTTGTCAAAAACACAAATTCGGCCGTTGCCATGGAAATATATGTATGAAATAAAAAATACTTCATATTTGATTTCTCTCAACACATATATAGCCATGTGCAAAATTTGAAAGAAATCCATTTTTTTGAGTCTGCCACTATTTTTGATATTTCTTTGATTCTTACAGACAATGGCTCTTAAATAAGTTTGTAAACAATCTTAAAAGTCATGCATATTTTAAATGTGGCTTCAAATTAAAGCTTATCATTAATATAATAAGTTGGAATTTAAGTTGTGCACACTACCATTCGTAGGGTCTTCATTTGCTTTTGCGCACGCGGTCTGTTATGGTCTTAGCTCTAGAAATACTCATCAGTAGAGGGCGACATTAAAAATTCATATACAAATTTGTTTTCAGTATTTAGATTATTTTATTTTGTTTTCGGTTTGTTTTTGGTTGTTTTCGGTTGTTTATGGTTGTTTTCAGTTATTTTCCGTTGTTTTCGGTAATTAGACTGACCATAGAAACATCAATATTGAACATGGAGAATGCGAAATTCACAAACCGTGCGCGAGAAACACGTCTGTAAATTCATCAATTTAAAGGATTTATTTGTTACTTTTTCTGTGATTCTCCATCGTAAAAGTACTTATGAGGTCTAATTCTAAGGTGTGGTACATTCAAGATAAAGTTCCTTAACAAATTTGGAGTTGAAATAAAAAACAGTTGGCCTAGAAATTATTACTTTACGATGTCTATTTAGGAATTAGCTTTGTTTAAAAAATCGGTTCACCATCAAGTCTATATATTGAAGAATATGAAATCATCTACACATGCACCACAACAATATTTTATTATCCATTTTGTGGTTAAAAATTAATAGTTTACAAAATAAAATTGCGGTGTGCATGCAAATAGCAGAAGTGTTAGTCTTTTCGTAAGGTCATGCATGCCTTTGTGGTGGATCGAGTGGGTTGGACGGTCCAGGCTAGCTTTCGAAACAGTCCCGGCTGTTTTACATTAAAAACTGGACATCAGTGATTAAGGGGTCATGGTTTAACCATGTAATATATCATATTTATTGCTAATCGAGTCGAATGCAGTTTTAATGATGCACTCTTGGCATTCCATATCTGTTCGTTTGTTCATGTCGACACATTCAGTATCAAATGGCGATATTTCTGTATTTTTTCAATCAATTGTTTGCTTGCGTCTATTAAATAAGGTATGGTTTAAAGATCTTTGGCTGTGTTCGGCTTCGAGATGTTATACCACACTTAGGCCTAGGCTAGGCTATAGGGGTCGTCGGTTTCGTGTTATGGGTTGTCCAATTCTAGGTCGTCCAATTTGAGGTCGCCCGGGTCGTTGGGGTCGTCCAATTTGAGGTCATCGCTTTCTACACACCCGGTAGTTTCATGGCTTTCTCAGGTTGGAGTTGGGTTATTATCTTCATTAGGCCAATACATTGTTTGAAAAAAAGAGATTTGGGTCATTGTTATAGTCAGGTATTCAATTTCAAGCCCACCTTTTATATTTGAAAACATTTGAATATTAAGATGTTTGATTAGAAGATTAGAAAATGTTCATTTAAAATCAATCTTTTTTTAAGTTTATTAAGTTTTACAAGAACATTTTCAAAATTTGTTTCCAAGTAGTGTGGATATTGAAAGGTTAAAGAATGCAATGCTATTTCTAGTTTCAATTACCCATTTGATTTACTGTATACAGTAAGAATATATAATTACATTTTTCAATTTGTTTTTAAAAAATGAAGTAATAAAAGAAAGAAAAAAAAATTGCGACAGGTTCATGGATTAATGTGATTTGTTGGTAAACAAAAATAATAATAATCGCTAATTGTCCTAGAGGTAATTGCCCTATGTGTAGTTGTTCTAGGGAGTAATTGTCCAAATTGCAATTGTCCTAATGGACAATTGTTGGTAATTATCCTAAGGCGGTAATTGTCCAAAGGCGAGTTGTCCTAAGGGTAATAGTCCTAATAATATAGGGATATTGCCCTAATGAATGATTGTGGATAATATTCCTAAGGCGTTAGTTGTCCTATGGGTAATTGTTTTAATGGGTAGTTGCTCTAGAGGGTAGTTGTCCGAGTGAAAATTGTACATAAGTTAGTTGGCCTGATATGCACTAAAGTCAATATTTATACAGAATTTTAAAAAATACCTTTTTAGTTTTTTTTTCACACATTAACCCAAAGGTTTGCATTAGAGACACAAAGAAGTCAATCATCTCATCTGACTCATCCTTCCAAATATGCCGCAACAGTTTTTCATCTAGTTTGCCCTCGTTTAAATTACTCCAAAGTTGTTTCAAAGATAGCTTAAATAATAATAATAATTTACGTTTAATTTCATTTTGGAATGAACATCATTTGGTTTAAGGAAAGAGTGGATATAAACCCCAGGACATAATTTTCCCTACAATACAGCAACATTCATCAAACATTATCACAATGCGTCAGATTAATATTCGCCCAATGATTGAAACCACTCATAAAGTTTGCTAACCTCAAGCTCAGGATCTATAACTGTGATGATTGTTTTAAACTTGTCAACTACTCCCATCAAATCTATAACAATTTTTTCTTTGAGGATCTTGTCATCTGGGTAGAACAGAATTTCGCCGATGTCATGCAAATACTCCAGAAGCAGTTTTATATCAGTTATCTTACAACGAGCAAGTACATTATCCATCTAAAATGTCACAAATAAAGATATACGATTTCTAATAAGAAAAATGTAGCTTGTGGATATGCTTTGTAGTATATAAAACATAATACTAAATAGTTAGTATGTTAGTGAGTCTGAAACAGAAGGAGCATTGGAAACCTGTCTTTAACATAGTTTGTCATTTGGTACAAGTGTCCAACTTAAATTATACTGCTAATGTATAATTGTTGAACTTTGAATTTTTACGTAGAAAATTGCTGATAAAGTTTAAGTTCATTGACATTGACAGAAAAACACCCTGCAGGCTAGTGAGTACTGCTGCGATGATTAGGTAACTCAATGTGAGACTATATCAATTTATGTGCATATTTAAGCAAACTCATGTCATGTTCATTCCACTTTTGACTCCAACACATTTCAAACATTTTTGTTAAACAGTTAACAATTACAATTATCTTTATGTCAACAGAAAAACAGGATTTAATGTCTTTAAATATAATATGCAAATGTGATGTTGTTAACACTGATTATTAAACACATGTATTTAATTACCATTTTAAATCGACTTTTTAAGTACTGTACCCTAAACATTAAATGATTCATCACCAAACAGTTGATTAAGAAAAAAATGTGTTCTAACCTCAGAAGTTGGCAGATATAATTTGCCCTTCTTTCTTAACTGTTGTATTTCATGCAGTACTTGTAGCCACTTGATTGGCAAAATGCGGATCATCATCTGTGCTAATTTTTGTATTTGTAGAATGATTTTAGAAGCACCACTCTTTTCAAATGGGACACTGTTTTCAATGGTAAAGAGCTCTCCTTGAAACACCATGTCCCAATATAGTTTTCCTTTCATGGCTTTCCAAAGTATATTCTTTATTTCCTTCACCTAAAATAAATAACAGGGGTTTTCATATTTGAATTATAAATGCTTATATAGACTATTATGAGATATAAATTGGCCTTTTGAGGTTGTTTTTTTCACAAAATACAATGTATGTTTCAAACACATTTCATTTGCCTGCTGGTGTTTAATAATACAGATAGCTCTATATCTATAATTTGTTTGTTATATTAAAGTCCTGTAATTAATTATTCTTTTAACCTAGTTACAAAAAACAAGAGTGTCAACATTTCTGAACCATCATGGATAGATTCTCAAAAACAAATGAGTGAACAATACAAAAATTCAGAAAATAGAGAATCAATTAATCACAGACATTTTTTATCAATTATTTAATATATTTATTAATAAACAAGTTGGCTTTGATTGAATCATTTGTTAAGTAACCGTTACAGCTCTTTGATCTAAAGCATTTAATTATAATCACAGACATTTTTTATCAATTATTATTAATAAACAAGTTGGCTTTGATTGAATCATTTGTTAAGTAACCGTTACAGCTCTTTGATCTAAAGCATTTAATTATAGTCTTGTTCAACCGATCGCAAGCGCTTAGCCGTTCAAGATTCGATCATGTTATGATTGAAATTGTGTCAGATAATAAAACTGCGTCCACAAACCACTCTGTCGATGCAACCGAACATTAATATACATTCCTCTAGCCCCTCAGGTTTTATAACATGTGGGCCATATATACAGGTACAACACCGCTAAAATAGCCCAAAATAATCCAGCATTTTGGCCTCCTAGCTAGGCCTACATCTGTCAACTTAGATATTCTACTTTTCATGTCCTTGATTTATTTGTATTTACACGTTTCTCTGGCCTAATAATATAATACTAGCAGTAACCCGTGCTCCGCACTGTCTTTTCTGCCTTAATATGTGGTTACATACTTTGCATGTATAATAAAAGCGCACTCTGATAAAACTACTTTGACAAATTATCAAATAAAAACAAATTGTATCAAGAATCAAAATCAGAACTATCTTATGGCCATTGATTTTGTTATACACTGTCCCTTCACTTTAAAATATCTGTAAGCTAAAAAATGAAAGCAATACTGGATATGGAACTTTAGACTTTACTTTTGACTGTTCAGACTTTACGAAAATAAAAGACGCTAAATAAAAATTGTGCTGTGTGAATTAGTTAGATGATGTGCGCAAACACTACCGAAAGTATAAAATACTAAACTATATTATTTTGGGTGTTTTTCGTGGTGTATTCATTATTTGATAAATATAGATAAAATAAAAAAGTGGACATAAATCGAATGAATTGTTAAGTTGTTTTCATGTTCAACAATGTAACAAACCATTTGGAATCGTTTTTGTTTGTGTGTGTGGTTTTTTTTTTTATTTACATTTTTTTTTATTTCAATGGTTTTAATATTTTGCAATTTTTTTGTTTTGAGTGATTTGTTTACCTATTTGCTACCTTTGTAATTAGTGTGGTCTAGCAATATAACGATCTTGTCTGCCTTAATAATCATTTGCATGGGATGATTAAGTATTATAAAAGCGCAATACTGGATATTGCACTTTGTGCTGTGTGAAAATGAATCTAAGGTGCGCATCAGAATGTGACGTCTGTTAATCAGTCGGCAGATTAAAACATTTTAATGATAAAATATAAATATGAATTAAGTTATAGAATTAGGAATATTGGAATAATGAAACGGACTTTAAAATCAACACAAAATGTGCACTCACTACTCGAAATTAGATGATGCGCTCATCGGACACAAACTTTTATATCTGATATTTTGTGGAAACACGATTTGGAATAATTTTATTTGTGTGTGGGGGGGTGTGTGTGCTTTTTTGTTTGTTTTTTTTTTCAGTTACATTTAAAAAAATTTTTAATGGTTTTTTATATTTTGCGTTTTTTTTGCGTGAAGTTTGGTATCTTCTTTTGCCACTTTTGTAACTACATTGTGGTTTAGATTTTTTGCTTTAAGTGGAGATACTTATTATTTACACATATCGCGGATTCGAACTCGAACCTACTAAGCATTAATTTCAATGGCCACAGCGTTTTACTCACTGAGCCAAACCGTGATTTACAAAATACATTCTGTTTCGTAGTTAATTAAAACTTTTACGACACAATCATTCGATACGGCACTACTGCTATTTTTTGCCCTTTTTTATTGCTTATCCTTAAATTTCAGGAAAGTGACATAGCCTATTTTGTGCAGCCCATCAATAAACATCAGTGTGCCAAATATGGGCACCAGCCTTTTTGTATGTATCGTTGCACCTATAAAAACGATTTTATTATTTTCATAAAACTAAGGTATAGTCCATTTAGAGGTTGTTTTACTTTACAATCAGATACTTAACATGTCCATAACCAAATCGATGGCAAGGGAAAGAAAACAGTTGCAATAACTCCACCGGTACCAAGTCCTAAGTCACTGAGATTTTTTAAATATCAACTATAGTTTTTGGTTTCCTAATTCAATTTATTGATGTCCATGTTATGCTACCCTTTTGAACCCAACAGGAAGCTTGTATCTGATTGGCTATCACATACAAACAAAAGTTCACCTGCACTTGAGCAGTTTCCGATAGCTATTCACATGCTTTGAGAGCCGATCGAAAGCGGCCTGTAGTGGGTTCGCTCTCAATAGATTCCACAATTAAGCAGCTGTTCACATGATCGAGATCAACCCAAGACATGAGAATATGGTACAATTAAACCAGGGGCTGTTGAATAGATCTCCCTGATAACAATCACATTTTGTTTTCACTAAAGACGTCGCTATTCGCTGATGTTCTCGCACGTTGTTAATGCACAAAGCGCCATGAGCGCCACATGGGTGGAGGATACCGGCGCTATATAAATTTTCATTTATTATTATTATTATTATTATTATTATAAAATAGTTAACTGTACCAGGACTGATATGATGTCTTAAGTGATCTACTTGATACTTTTGTTGTGCTAATTAATACGCTGAAGTATTATACTTAGCCTACACAAGCTACATTGAAAATAATAGTAAAATGCATTGCTAATTAACAAGCTTAGGTTTTTTTTTCTTTAATTATTAGTTTCAAATAATTAAACTCTTATAGTATTCATTTATTTTTTCAATTGCAGATGACTGAATTTAAACCTGACCAATTATTTTCTAATGTTTAATAGTGGTTCAATATTAAATGTGATGTTACCCTTTGTTGTCTTTCTTGTTCAGTTTTACCAAGGCTCTCATAATGTGTACCAATCAGCAGTATCTTGTTATTTTGTCCTTTTCTTACGTTTACGAAAACTGAACGAATCCAAAACAGAATGAACTCAAGATTTGTCATTCGATGTTCATACATTTTTCCCTAAATCACAAAGAAAATGAACAAAATTTACAATTTAAATTCTTAAACAGGTAGTTTGAAAGCATTGTGGCAAATTATCTTATTATTGTGGTAATTATAGCAGCACCAATTTATATAGAAAAACAACACTATCATGGAAGTGGAAATAACAACAATATGGCATCTGCTATTTGCACAGTTTGTGTTAAGATTAAGAATAACATGAAGGAAACATTTTATTTATGTACAATTACATAAACATTTGAAATTTGTAAAAATCTACTTACAGTTGTTGGATCACGAACTTTAGCTGGGGCATTAAGACCTTCATTCAGGTTGAATACCACACATACAACAGCATAAGATACCATGAATATCTAGTAAACATAATCATAATAGTCAATATTACAAACTGTTTATACACATGTGTCAGATACTGGCACAACTGATTATTTGATACTTTTGTTTTCCTCACAAAGTGCATGTTCACCTTGGAAACATTTACAATCTTAATAATTGGTTTAATAAATAATGAATGTTTAATATTACATTCTTTCTTTGCTATCTCTCTCTGCTAATAATACATTATATTACATCAATTAATACTATTTTACTTAAAGTCTCCCAAAACTGGACACCCTTCGGCTGGCATAATATGTCTGGGTTTACAGAAATTCTGATATTCCAAATGTATTTTTAAAGGTAAAAAAGAATTTGGAACTTTTGACCTCAATTCTGGTTTTGGTTTAAGGTAATCAGAGACTAGAGACTAAGTTGACTGTATTCAAATTAAATGAAGAATAAAATAATTTATAATATTGTAATAATAATAATAATTGTATTTTATATCTGATACTGACATATTGTACTATATTAGATCCACATTTTTGTAATACCTTGGAGGAAGATTATAGATTCTTAACTTCAAATCAAGTGAGCAAACATTTTGATTTCAGTGCTGATATTGTAACAAGGCCAAAAGACAAAGTATACACTGAAACTAACACAACCTCAGAAGAAGGCATGTATATTGAATATTGACGGCAAAACTAATCTCTATTAATAAAAATTAAATACACCAATAAAATTTACCCGTTGTATCACATGGTAAATTGGTTGACCACCAAAGTCCCAGATATTCATAACAAACTTGTTGCTATCCACTTTAGAGTCACCACCTTCTCTTGCAGAGCGAAGTTTGCTTACAAATTTGTTCCTGAACCCTTTAGGAATTTCTGGTTTTTCTTCATACACTGGTTCTGTTGTGATAAAATATATAACACATACAACAACTTGCATTAGGTCTCATATGTGATTAACAACTATAACTTTTTTATTTAAAGAAAAAGTATTTTCAATGCAATATTTAAGTATTCTAAACCTTATCCTTTCCAATCAATAGTTTAGTGATGAGTTTATTTAACCACATTGTACTGCAAGTTGAATAGATAACACAGCAGTGTCATACAATATACAAATATTAGTATTAACTGTCAAAGTAACTTGCAAGATAATATATGTTCATTAGCAGACACTGATGATTATGATTAAATTTCCGCTCCTTTAATCATTTCAATATTTAGCACTTTAGTCTTTATTTCTGATATCATTAATATGTATGAACAGCAAAATCAAACACATTTCAAAATAAATATTTACCCTCTTTTTGTGGGCTTGGCATTGGATTTGTTCTTTTTGATGTTTCACCAGATTTGGCTTCCTGTTTTGATGTTGATGCTTCTGTGGGGTTTTTCTCTTTCTCAGGTCTACTTTCTTAAAAATGTGGTAATATAATTAAAGATGCTACCTTGTTATAAATAGCATAATGTATTAACATTTATCATTATGCTTTATAATCAAATTAACTTGGCAAGAACAAAGGTTAGTGTAATGAATCATTTGTTGCCGATTCCAACCTGATCCAATTTGCCATCATTATTATAATATGTGTATCTTTTGCATTCTCTATTTGAATTCAAATGTCACAGAAGTAATCACAGCAAAATGTTGTATAAACCTCTCTTTTATCCACTTCTATATTAAATTTATTTAAAAAAATCTCTTTTGTACCAATTTTATATTGACTGGTATTTTGTGCCTTTTATATTTATACTTTTAAATTTATTTTACAGCAGATTACTGAATTGAATTTCATTAAAATCTTTTACCAGATTTTGTTTCCTGCTTTGATGGTCCTGCTCTTGGTGTGTATCCTTTTGTATGGCGTGGACTTTTCAACATTTGTTTAACTGTGACATCAGTGACGGCATCCTGATACATGTCTAAAGCTTTTAAATTAAAAAATGTTAATAAAATCATGTATATATTATTTTATTTCTTACACTGTTACATTGGTTTTTAAAAGCATAGAAAGTTTGAAACCATTTTTATGATGTTGTTGCAATAATTTAAAAACTAGTTTATCCTCAAATTGAATTTAAATAACGTGTATGTTTATATGGTAGTGGTTTTCTCCATGCATTTATGAAATATCAAAGTCATTTGTGTGCAAGAACTAGTCGCAAATTTTCACCCAAATATTAAACCTAGAGTGTCTATTAAATTGATTTACAATGACATGATATAAGAACAACAATTATTTGGTAAAAAAAATAAAAAACAAGTTGTGACATGACAGTGCATGAGTCAGGGGTGAATTTTAAATTTGGAGTGGAGTTGTGGCTTGGTAGTTATGGTGCCTGGCTACCAATTGAAGGGTCCTGGGTTCAAGCCTGTCACATGCCAGGATTTTTTCTAATGACAAATTACAACTCCACTCCCAAAGACTTGTAATAAGACTTTGTTTATGTAGAGCATCTTGTGTATGTTTGTCTTGTGAACATGATTGCTACCTTTAAGAAAAATAGTGAAATAATTCGCTATGGTTATCTTTGGCAATTTGCCTAAATAATTATAAAAAATAAATTAAAAAATATAAATAAATCATCTATTTTGGTTGCAGCATATATCTGAATAAAGTGAATACTTACAAATATCCTGCGTTGTTTCTTTCAACATTTCTTTGTTACTGGCATTTGGTGTACACACCGTTGTTTTCACCATTGCATCTGTTATTATATGCAATGGATTAAACCTATGACAAAATGACATTATATAATTCAGAAAAGAATGTTTGCATTAATAATAAAACAGAAAATAATTTGATGGTATACTGCAATGACATTGTTTTTACGTTGCATTAAAATCTTATTTTAAACCCTCAACATACCAAGAACACTAAAGGGCCAAATATTTTAAAAACAATTTTAATAGTAAATTTTAATCAACTATATTCTTACTCTTTTACATTGTGATATTTAGATTATTTATATTTAGATTATGAGGATCCCAATAAAAACAAGATATTTAAGCTATTTTGGCTAGCTATGTGTATGGGTGACCGGAATACAAGCTTTACTTTGATGGTCACTCTCATCAATATTTGCTATGTATTTTGATATTATTTTATGGTGAAATAAATTAAAACTATTTAGGAAAAATGTTTCAAATGTCTTATTCTTGTAATTATACAGTAACAACTGTATGTAACAGTTTAAGTGGTTAAATGTAATAGTTGTAATTGATATAAAGTATGCTTACTGTTTTCTTAAAAGAGAATTGATAGTAGAAGTTTTTCCAACATTCTCAAGTCCTACAAAAATAGTTCTTCCTTGATTAAACTCTGTTTGTCCTTCTTCAAGTGCATTTTGAAATGCTTTCACCGCATCAGGTCCTCGTGCCAATATCTCCTCTGGAACATGCACATCTTAAAAACAAAATATAAGGTACAATAATTATTGTATAACTTCCTGATTGTTTGTATACTACTGGATAGCAATTAATACTCTTTATAAAATTGAACAGTTTAATATGCACTAAGAATGTCTTATGAATACCTCAATCATTACTTGAAATAAATTATGGTCATAATAGCAGAGTACAAAGATTAAGGTATACTCTATATAGAATAAAATACTTCAGCAATTCGTCACAAAAAACAGATGACTGATTTTCATCAAATGCAACAATTGGTTTGATAAATATGTGGTACTAATAAGGTATATGCCAACACTTAAGCTTATAAGCCGATGCTCACAAATGCTACCAAAATTTAGATGTAGACATTTCTGCATATTCAAAAGTTTTTTCATTTATTATTATAAACCCACAGAATATTGTTACAAAGCCTTTAAGAACCTTATAAATGAGAGAGTTCAGTTATTCTGAAGGCTATCTTACGGTTTTATTTACTTACTTTCAATTTTATCAGCCACATCTTTTTCCTCAGCTTTCCTGAGAGCTGCAACAAGTTCTGAACGCATGGACTTCTTAGTAACCTTACCTGCCCATGCGTTCAACATGTTATAAGTCCTTTGAGCAGTGTTTTTATGTGGTAGTTTCAATGAATTTATATCTTCTTGTGTCATTCCAAGATTAACTGCTATTAGTTCCCATTTATTGTAGGCATTATTGGCAATGTAAAATAATTCTTTGGTTGTAATATCTAAATAAAATAAGATATATATATTATACTGTTTATAAAATATTCTAATAAATCCTAAAATATTAGTATTTTGTTAGTTTGATTGGCACCTACCCTTCTCAATTTCTAGATCTAAATTACCCAAATGTAATTTTGTGAAATGTTATAAAACTTTGTCTATAGTTGTTTTATAATTTGTAATCAAAATAATAGTTCAATCACACTAAACTCCTTTTTATTTCTTAAATGTAAAAGAACATTTAAATCATTTTTCCAGTTTATGTTTTATATATTGTGAGAATATCAAACTTCTCCATAGCAAATAGAACATAAAAGATATCTAATGTTATAGACCCAGATTAATTTTTTAATTCCTTTTTTTATTGGAAACAATAGCCCTATTGAGAGGCATAGAAATTGAAGAATATTCATACCTGACGATGTCATTTCGATGTAAGGTAAAGGTCCACCTAAACAAGTAAAATGAATGTGTATATCAAGCTTTTTAGTACAGAATTACATATTGGAAATAATGTAGGATATAAAGGGCAAACATATTTTTAAATTACCTTTGGGACCAACATATATAGATATTTATAACAGAATTAGTAACACACAAAATGGAAGAAAAGATAAAATGCACAACTGAAACCGTTACACATTGGCATGCCATGAAGTACCGTACGCCTTGTGTTAGATAACAAACCTAACGCTGCGAGTCTGAACATACCCTGTGCCAACAGTATTTGAGATGAGCTGCTATTTGAATCAATCAACTTTTTTTATTATAAATCAATTTTTTTATTTGTTTGATTATAGGACTGACAACATATACTACAGGATAAAAATTGATCATTAACTCTATTTTTAGAAGTTCATTCTTTTATTTGAGGCACAAAGTGTTTTTTAACTTACCATTCAAAATTGCAAGTATTTCTTTTTTCTTCTGTTCACCATCGTATTTATCGCACACATTTTCATTATAGATATCAAATGTGGACTTTCCATTCTGACAACCAAAGTGTTTGTGATTTAAAATAACAATATTAGCAATTCTAGTTATAAGCATAAGTTATGATAAATCCTTCAGCTACTATACTCTTTTTAAAAAAATTTAAAAATTCAGCCTATTTTCATAATTTGCAAGAATTAAAATACTAAACCAAAAGTAAGCCAAACTAAATAATACTAATAGATAAATATAATAAATAAATCAAATTATGACAGACTAAATAAATATATTTCATAATAGTTATGCAAATTCTAGATATTTCAAATAATTTCAATAACTTTACTATTGGACATATCTTGGAAAAAATATGCCACTGGACTAAATCTACTTCCACTCAGTGCGATTTTATGCATTAATATCACTAAACCCATTTTCCACGATATTTTTGCCAGGGTGCCGGACACGTTAATCCAAAGCACGATGTGAAATCAGCTGAAATAAAATATTTATGGGGTATTTTTTTCCCAAAATAATTTCATAAACCATATAATAACCACACATGCCATTAGATTTAAACTAATTAAATACATGCTCTGAAAGAATTTGACCCAAAAAATCATTTTTGGTCTAAATCATCTTACTAAAATAGTTCAAAAGTAACCTGCATCTGAAATAAATGTTAATGATGAGCAACTGAGAAGATAAATTTAATATCAAATGATATGTCAACAACTATAATCTAAAGAAATATAGAACAAATACTTATGTAGTTTCAATATTTATATTATATGTATTTAATTATATAACATATACTTCAGTATACAGTTAAATATGAAACTAAAAGTAAAAATAATGGAAGCATGCTGTTTAAACAATTCAATTTAGATTTACAATTTAACAATACAATGTGAATACTGTAATGGAAAAATAAAAAAGAAATGTTAATAACTATAAATATATACTATATTCATTTTAATATTTCTGTATAATCATTCCATCAAACAAATATACTGTACATGTGAGGAGGTGGATGGGCAATAGACTGCTCGAGGGTCAGACAAGAAGAAAATAGCCTGTAATATTTTCAATGATAATTCTCCTGAGGAAGATCAAAGCATATTGATCATACTTTTTTTCAGAACTTATAAACATGGTGTACCGCAAACTTGATATCAACAGATAATAATAAACCTTTTTGTTTCTATTTGTTATATTTTATATAACTTTAAAAAAAAAAGAATAGAACTAAACTTTATTATTAAAATAATTGCATTGCAGTACTTAATAACAAACTAACCTTATTTTTCTTGCTAATGTCCATACGTCCTTCCTGTATGAAGAACACAAAGGCATTTTTGTGCTCTTCATAAGTAAGCTTTGCTCGAGCAATTATATGCAGAGCATTGTCTCCATTCTTGAAAAAAGTGAAAAAAAAAAACAAAGTGCACAAGCTGTACTAATACTGTGAATATTATATTTTGATTGTACATACAACCCTTTAGTAAAAACTCTCCAATTTCATTTACGAAACATGGATGATTTATAAATGATGTGATCAAAACCTACTGAATGTTTACCATTACTTATCTATCATTTGATTGATTATATTGATTGATTATATTTACTGAATACAAAAAGAGCATATTTATTTAGCGAGATATCTGGAGAGAAAAAAACCTTTTTATTTAAAGGACATATTTCTTTAGTGAAATTTCAATATACTTTGCAAATTGCAGACAATAAAAATGGTATA
Organism: Antedon bifida; assembly: GCF_963402885.1. Taxonomy (NCBI): domain Eukaryota; kingdom Metazoa; phylum Echinodermata; class Crinoidea; order Comatulida; family Antedonidae; genus Antedon; species Antedon bifida. The sequence continues at coordinate 14,547,113 of NC_136227.1, forward strand.
TTTAGATCAGTTCTAATACTTTATGATTGATTCACCTTAGAATTTTATTCATTAATGCTAATATAAAAGCTTCTTGTCAGCTTTTAAAACTATTTTACATCAAATCTCTTTGAATCAAAAGATAAAATATTTGGTTTTACCTCAATATCTCTATGGTTTTATATACTTTTTGCTTTAAGATTCTATAAATAGGTTGGTGAATTTACAGTGGAATCAATAATACCTACAATAATATCATGGCACCAGCCAGGTACAGATATAGGAAGTTTGCATAGAGTGTGGTACACAAATAGAATGCACTAATTTGAGGATAATAAATATAGGCCTAAAGAACATTTAACATTCAGGATTAAATGGTGGTAGTTGATCAACTTGGATTATAATATGGTAAAAAAAAATCCAGATTATTTTGTCCTAGTCATGGAGCGAAAGGGTGAGGGGGTAGGTGCATCAAATAGTATAATCCTCACAGTATTGTGTAATACCTGCATACACTGTGATATTTACAATACGATACAATAATACATACATAATTATATAAAATTAATAGATATACTATGTATACAACTTACTTTGTTTTGCTGGTTCACATTAGAACCAGCATCAACTAATATCATACAGCATGCAGTTTGACCATTGGCTGCAGCTCTCAAGAGTGGTGAATATCCATCCTAAAAAAATAGATTATAATATGTCATACAACAAACCTCTTTAGCAATGCACAGTAGAAGCATGACCATTAATAATTGTGGTGTAATTAAAAATAGTTTTTAATATATATATAGTGTTGATTATTTAATTCAATCATGATCATAATAAAAGGTTTACACAGTGAAGATATACTATTGAATATTTTGAATGTTAAATGTTCTTTAGGCCTATATTTATTATTTTTTCAAAAATAAACATCGATATTTTAATGTTTATTGTGCAAACATGATGTTTTTCACCGCTATTATATTGTAACTATCTATATATTTCGGTATTAATATGTTATAAGTAGTAGTATAAATAATCAAAACACATATGACCATTGTAAAACTTTTGATGAAGTTTTATAAATTGCATTTACACACAACACAAATAGGTTAAGGTTTCCAAGTTTATTCAGAGTATACATATTTAACAATACATAATATTTATTTCTACTGATACTGTACAAGCAATGCTAAATACTACTAAAGCTTAATAATAAACTACATTTTGGCCTCTTGGGGGCTACCACTCATATGACATCGCTGTATTAAAGGTCCAGTGTGTTGTCACAGGAGCCAGTAAATCAAATGGTTGTTATTAAGTATATCAGTAAGGATGTAAGTGACATCGTTAGGTAAATTGTGGAATTATACCAGCCAAATGAGCGAATAAAATGAGTAGAAGCCCCCAAAGACAGTATTTTATTTATTGTTGCTATTATGGATGAGACCGGAGACATGGAGGGTATTCGTGGAACATGCGCTCCCCTAGGGAGGCCAAGATAATTGGATGAAGATCCAATGGAAAGGAAAGCGCTCCCCTAGCCGAACATGTGTATTTGGATGAAGATCCCTTTTTTTCTTTTTTTTTGATACATGAAGCAGTGGCAGGGAGGCCTGGAGAATTGGATGAAGATCCAATGGGAAGATAAGCGCTCCCCTAGTTGAACATGTGTATTTGGATGAAGATCCATTTTTTTTTTTTTTTCAACATGAAGCAACAGCAGGGAGGCCATGATAATTGGATGAAGATGAAGCATGACCATTAATAATTGTGTATAATTAAATATATTTTTAAATATATATATTGTTAGATTATTTAATTCAATCATGATCATAATAAAAAGTTTACACAGTGAAGATATAATATTGAATATTTTTAATGTTAAATGTTCTTTAGGCCTATATTTATTATTTTTTCAAAAATAAACATATTTGAATGTTTATTGTGCAAACATGATGTTTTTCACCGCTATTATATTGTAACTATCTATATATTTTGGTATTAATATGTTATAAGTAATATAAATAATCAAAACACATATGACCATTGTAAAACTTTTGATGAAGTTTTATAAATTGCACTAAATGAATCAACTAAGTATTAAATAGGCTGTGTACATCATAAGTTAACAGTTTTTAGTCTAATTGAGCTTTATACTGTAGCTCCATGATTTGGTAGACTGCAATTGTATTTTAAGAACAGCACAAAAATATAAATACAATTGAAAGTTTTTAATGTAAATGATTTTAATTAATTTACATTGTCAGATCTCACTCTGAATACATTTAACCATTTCACATTAACATCAGTGTGGTAAAAGACCTACTTGACAAACAATAAATTATATGGACACATTTATTATTAAAAACTCATTATAATCCAGCATTTGATATTATTGAGGAAGGTTTTCATTTAATTTTCTCCCTGTTACCTTATTCAAGCTGTGACAATTGTATTTATCATGGCTCTGCACAACCATGAACAAACATCAGAATGGTTATCAATATTATAATTATTAATAAAGGACAAAATAAAATCTGATCCCATCATAATGCACTTTTATATGATGATCTAGCAAACTCAAGTAGAATAATATAGGTGGTTTCTTGGGTCTTGTGCCTTGTGTTGGAAGGCATTGGATAATAAGACACAAAAAGGTGTACAACTGGTGTCTTTAGCTGTGATTGACAAGCTGCACTATCATAGACGGGTAGATGTTATTGTGTATTAAATAGTTTAAAAAAGAGATGATAGCATTCGGTTTATTCTATTAAAAAAAGTTGTAGGTTATATAGGTTATACGATAATGTTACTATTGTAGTTTTAATGGAATGAAACTATGTTATGGAATGAATCTACAAAGGCATAGTATTATTCGCTGTTTAAACACTGTATTCATGTTGGATAAGGTATTCAGATTAAAGCCCCCTTCCCTACGTTTTTTAGATCTAATTTAAGATCACAAACTATATTTAATGTAAAAATAATACTATATGGTCCTATTGCGATAACTTTTTTCGTCTTTAAACGGTTAAAAATGTGAAAAATAAGTCGAATCTAATAATTATAGCGGCCCGCTATAAATCCCAAAATGCATTGCGCGCGGATTGATATTTTTGTTTTTCACCTGTAATTCGCCCACTTTTCGATCAACTTTTCAGCGAAAATACCGGGTTTTCCCCAATTTGTATCAACGGAGTCTGGCAAAAATAGAAAGACAATTAATGCAGCAACTATACAACGTCAGGCTAGGTATATAGCTAGCGTACGATGTTCGTACGTTACTAAGACCGTCCACGAGAGGTCGATCTCCGCGAGCTACTTAGGTAGTGCATTGTTTCTCACTTTTTATCATAATTTACCATAAAACGTACATTTAAGACAAGGAATGACATGGTTTTATGTTTTTAAAGTGATATTATTGTATTATTTTCCAAAAAACGTCCAAAATTGCAGGGAAGGCATGTAGGCATGTTAAGGTGCATATTTTAGGCAAATGCTTCAAATTGTGATAACATTTTGAAACTTTGCACAGTTATTCATTAGGGTGTCAAAAACATGAAATGGAAGGGTTGCACAAAATTTGGTGAGGGGAAAGCCGCCATTTTGGATTTCAAAATGGCGGACCCCAAATGTTCACTTTTCAGGTATATCTCTTCTGAAGAGGCACCTAGAGTTCTGATTTTAGGTGCAAATTATATGGTAGTGGGGTCAACAAACATATTGGTATAACTAACATTTTGATTGCATGGCGGTCATGTTAGATTTCAAAATGGCGGACCCCAAATGTTCACTTTTCATGTATATCTCTTCTAAAGAGGCACCTAGAGTTCTGATTTTAGGTGCAAATTATATGGTAGTGGGGTCACCAAACATATTGGTATAACTAACATTTTGATTGCATGGCGGCCATGTTGGATTTCAAAATGGCGGACCCCAAATTTTCACTTTTCAGGTATATCTCTGCTAAAAAGGTACACAGAGTTCTGATTTTAGGTGCAAATTATATGGTAATGGGTCACCAAACATATTGGTATTTAACTAACATTTTGATTGCATGGCGGCCATTTTGAATTTCAAAATGGCGAACTCAAAATGTTTCAGTACGGTACATAAACTAATTTTAGGTACAAAGTATAATATGGTATTGAGGTCAACAAACATATTGGTATAACGTCTTTGTTTGCATGGCGGCCATTTTGAATGTAGTTCAAACCTTACTGGCTTTACACTATTTGTTTTTGCTTATAATTATATGCATTTAACACGGACACTTATTGTAGTTGACATTTTCCCTGGCAACCACACAGCTCTGTACATCGTAAATCACTCTTTCTGCATTTACAGCGTCTAAGATCACAGTCGGTGTGTCCACAGTGAATTAAAACCTTTGTGACATCTGAAAGTTCCAGCAATGAACTCCAAACTGGACTAAATTTGTTGCTGTCCTTCCTCCATCCCCAGTTCGCTGGGTCTCCTGTTCAACCCTGAAGGCATCTAGACAGTTGTACCACTTCCTGGCTTGTAGAGCAGACCGTTTCACATGTTCTCTTAATGCCGCAGATGTTGGGGGGATATTTTCAATAGTTTACCTTCTTTCCATTAAATGTTCTGCAGTACATAGTTACAACAAACTTTTCTAGATAATCTGTGTCTGTTTCACTAACATATCATACAATGACATCCTCTAGAAAACTGAAGTCATACATGGCATCTTTTTCCAAGTCTCGTTAAATGTAGCTTTACCTTTTCCTTGAACAGATGAAGTTGTATCACAACCGCTAAAGGAATAAAAGAACAAGTAAGCGGCTGACACAAATCACGGAATGTTTGTAGGGTCTCTGGGAGACAGAGCTGTAACAAACCAGTCTGTAAATATACAACCGCTGATGCCATATAACATAGAAGAGGCAGATGAACGTATGTTTGTTCATGTTAAACATGCCGCTGAAATTGTTCCGCGCATTCTTGTCAAGACTGTAGACAGTGATGTTGTTGTTATTGCATTGTCAGATTTCCACAGAATACCTGGCATCCACGAGCTTTGGATCGAGTTTGAAGCACTTGAAGTACATCCCAATACACGAGATTGCTTCTTTTCTTGGACCACAAGCATCAGCCGCTTACTTGTTCTTTCTTTTTAGCAGAGATATACCTGAAAAGTGAAAATTTGAAGTCCGCCATTTTGAAATCCAACATGGCCGCCATGCAATCAAAATTTTATTTAAAGGGGGATTCTGGGTTTAAAATTGCTTTTAAATATCGTTTATTTATTAAATAAAAAATATTATAAAAATATAGACATGTCAGAATGAAGAAGTAATAACGAGAAATTAAAAAAATTAAATTTCATATACATTTTAGGGTAAATTCATGGAAAGTCTGTTTTTCAGCAGCTTAGGGAAGCTCATTAATATTCATGAGATATTCACAAAATCACGTCATCAGTGGATTCCAAACTCGCGACGTCATGTACGTTGTGTTTGTCAACTAATTTACATCTCTCTCCCCTGTCAAACGACGACCACCCGATCATTGTGAAATACATTTTTTGTAGATTTTCTAAGCTAGGCCTAAAGTGTAATAATAACAGTAATAGCATATATTTATTTGACATTTAATGAAATACAAAATTTAGTACAGATTATATATAATAATAATAATAACTGGTACTTGATATAGCGCATTATGCTGAATGCCTCAATGCGCTTTACAAAGACAGAAAATTGTGAAAAATTACAAATTAAAAAGGTGGGTTTTGAGGAGAGATTTGAAGACACTGGTGGAAGTAGCCTGACGGATTTCAATAGGCAACGCATTCCATAGAGAAACGGATGCCGAAGAAAATGAACGATTTCCATAAAACTTAGTGGAGGGATGAAAAAAATGGGCAAGAAGAGACTCAGATCTAGATCTCAGAGACCGCTTAGGAACATAAGGTTGAATAAGTTCAGAAATGAACTTAGATGAAGAATTATGAAGAGCTTTGAAAACAAAGAGCAGGATCTTGAAAGTAATTCTTTGTGTTACCGGAAGCCAGTGAAGCTGTCTCAGCACAGGTGTGATATGTTGCCTTATGGGGCTTTGAACGACCAATCGGGCAGCTGTGTTCTGGACTCGCTGAATTTTAGAGATATCCTTTGCTGGTAAGCCATAAAGTAATGAGTTACAACAGTCTAGCCTTGATGTAACAAAAGCGTGAACAAGAATCTCAGTTGATCTTGAATCCAGGTACTTCCGAATGCTTCCAATTTTACGAATAGCGTGAAGCCCAGCTTTGCAGATGTTCTGTACCTGATTGGACATACAAAGCGTTGAATCCATGACAACTCCAAGGTTTCTACAGGATGACGAAGGTTGAATGAAAGAATTACCAATCTTAACAGAGGCAGTCCAACACGCAGGCTTAAAACGAGAAGAAAAATGAATAAGTTCTGTTTTAGCATCATTCATAACCAGGTTGTTAGATTGACACCATGCTCTGACTTCGGCAATACAGGATTCAAGTTTACTGACAGCAGAATTACGCTGATTAGGGTTGAAAGTGACATAAAGCTGAGTGTCATCAGCGTACGCCATACACTTCACATTGTGAGATTCAATAAGGTCAAGTAGTGGGGCGGTAAATAAAATAAACAGAAGAGGACCAACCACAGACCCTTGTGGAACACCAACTGTAAGCAGAGTCGGGTTCGACAAAACATCCTTGATGACAATGGACTGGGACCTATCATTTAGATATGATGCAAACCAATTATGACCAATTCCAGAGATACCGTAACGTGATGATAGACGATGTAATAACTGCTTATGGTTGATGGTGTCAAAAGCAGCACTGAAGTCTAAAAGGACCATAAGAACCTCATTATGGTTGTCAAGTGCAATGCTAATATCATTATGCACAAGAAGAAGTGCAGATTCTACACTATGGTTTGGACGATAGGCGGATTGTCTAGTGGCAAATAACCCATTTCTATTCAGATATGATTGCAGCTGACTGGACACAACCCTCTCAATAATTTTTCCAAGAAATGGAAGATTGGAAATGGGTCTGTAACTTGCAAATTCCTCAACATCCAAAGATGGCTTCTTTAACAATGGTGTTATGCAGGCATGTTTGAGTGAAGATGGAAAGATACCTGAGCTCAGTGAGGTGTTGACAACTTTGGTAAAGAAGGGAAGAAATCACTACTAAAATATATAGATTGTATACAGTTATACTATTTTTATACCTCGAATAGTTCAGATCGTATTATCGGCTTCAAGTACTACTAGGCTAGGCCTAGCCTAAATCATTTTTTGTCATGGGTGAGAGCCATTCTGACTAGGGATTCCATGCCACGATGGCTACCCTACGTTTTAAAACATTGGGGCCCATCATGGGCCTAGCTAGCCTACTACTAAACGATTGGCCCATAAATAACAAAACTCAGTGGATCCAAACCCATCCTATCAACCAAACTCCTAAACAATCTAAACCTAAAACGTTCTACAAAATCGGCTGTAAATATTGAGGCAAAACAAGGTCCGATCGCCGTCCGCACGTATGGTGTCCCGATCGTCTAAGTAGGCCTAAAATAGGCCTAGTTTACTCTCCAAAAAAGCGGATACTGCATCAAGCAAGTAGACCAGGTAGTAGGAAGGAGACCTGGCCGATCCGGCCCAGTTAAAAATTGAGCTAGCTAGTGTAGTAGACCCTATGCGAATTGATACTACCAGGCCATTTACTATAGGCTACACTTGTTAAAATTAGCAATACTTTATGTTTACAAATATTCCAACTCTCTCTCATTCGAGCTATGCTATCTATACCATTCCGGTAGGTCGAGTCGACCTTCAATCAAATACTGTACATCGTTCATGTTGTGATTATAGACGGGGTATACTCGACCCGACCAGTTTGGTATTGTATACTGTATCTGCTTATCACGTGACGATGCCAAGCATGGGCAGAGAGAGCACGTGTATCGTCGTCTCGCTCTCCTCGCTCAGCAGGAATGTATACGTTACGCTTCATTGATTTTGAAGGCTTTCCCTAAGTCAGTGCGAAAATCGGCAAACGTAAAGTGCAAACATATCTAAGTTTTCACTGTTTTGATAAATGTTCATAGAAAATTGACTTCATAAATGGGAAGACCGACTAAAATTACATCAGATAAGTATAATTTTATAAAAGTAATTGATATGGTTAATGATAACGAGTCGTCGGAAGATTGACCATTTCACGAATTTCCTATTCTGTAACACAGTGTCATATCGCCGTAGCTGCACTTGTAATCTGGCCTCATTTCACAGCCTTCGTTCTGCTTCACTGGGCGCTTATATAAATTGAAACTTTTACCGTTCAAGAGACAAACAAATATATTTTACATTTTTTACTATTCATTTTAAACCCGGAACCCCCCTTTAAATACCAATATGTTTAGTGACCCCATTACCATATAATTTGCACCTAAATTCAGAACTCTATGTGCCTTTTCAGCAGATATACCTGAAAAGTGAAAATTTGAAGGCCGCCATTTTGAAATCCAACATGGCCACCATGCAATTAAAATGTTAGTTATACCAATATGTTTGGTGACCCCACTACCATATAATTTGCACCTAAAATCAGAACTCTAGGTGCCTCTTTAGAAGAGATATACATGAAAAGTGAACATTTTGGGGTCCGCCATTTTGAAATCCAACATGGCCGCCATGCAATCAAAATGTTAGTTATACCAATATGTTTGGTGACCCCACTACCATATAATTTGCACCTAAAATCAGAACTCTAGGTGCCTCTTTAGAAGAGATATACCTGAAAAGTGAACATTTGGGGTCCGCCATTTTGAAATCCAAAATGGCGGCTTTCCCCTGACCAAATTTTGTGCAACGCTTCCATTTCATATTTTTGACACCCTAATGAATAACTGTGCAAAGTTTCAGAATATTATCACAATTTGAAGGACTTGTTCACTTAAACAGGCCTACTATATGTATATTCAGATGGGTAGATGTTCTTCTGAATTCAGTTTTGTGAGCATAAAATAATATCATGACTTGTTTTTGTATGCAATGTGTGACAATGCTCTATTAACACACATACCCAATTAATGAAAAGGGCTTTGCAAACTACAGAAAATCACTATGCAACTTTGTCATTCTCTTATACATGTCGTAAGATGGTTTCCCGATTAATCGTACGATCAAAACAGTACTGGGTATTATCAACTAGCGTTCGTGTTCCCACCTAATCATCCATTCGTAGAAGTACTGATGAAGATTGTGGCGACAATAGAATGGACCCGAGACCTGGCTATCTTCGACTTTTAAATAAAAGAAAGTTTTGAAAATGTTGTTAGGCTAGAAATGTACGTTGTATGATGGGTATGTATATTGAAAAATGGTTGTAGTTTTCAAAATTAACTTGTACAAGTTTTGATGAGAGAAAACTGTTATTTGATCGTTAGTTGACGTGTACATAAAGCAAAAAAAGTTAAAAACTTAAAATTTTGGCGATCTTGTCAAAGGTCAAGCGCCTTCAGCCAGCCTGCACCAGGGTTCTAGCACTGTCCTTTTTTCTCTTTTGTGGCTTGAACCAGCACTTTTGTCCATTCATTCAATGACATGATTAATATAAGTTAATCAGTGATATGTAATACAGTAGTTGTCATAAATCTACAATCTTCATAATCTATTTGATCATTGTTATCCAATATAATCCTCCTTTTTTTGTCATTGTTGTATATCTTTCTCAATATAATATTCAAAATAAAGACCAAAAATCATTCATTCACAACAAGACACAATTCAATCCGCAATATTTGTTGTTGCGCTAAATATTGCATCTTTATAATCTGTTTAAATTGTTTTTCCATTGTAATTCTCCCTTTTTCTTTCCTTTTTCCTGTATTCTTTAACCTTTTTATCCATGTATAATAATGTGTATATAAAACATTAAAAACAGCTATAATTATAAAAATAAAAGCATTATATAATATAAACATTAAAAAGGCATTAGCATTATAGGAATGCTAAATTGTTTAAGTCATTGATAATCGACTTAAATAGTATTCAGATGTTTTTGCACACTGGCTGAATATTGAATTCAGATAGTATCGTAATATCATGTATAGTATAGAGTCGGGGCCTGTCATCACAATCACCATGGATATGTGACTTAGTAACACATATTATTTTCCTTTTAGTATATATTTTATTTTAACTTTGAAAGAATCAAACTATTACAGACTGACATGTCTCAAACTTTTGGGATTCATTTAAAAATAAAAGATAGAACCTTGATAATATAAGTTATAATATAATAATAATAATAAAATCATTTTTGTAATAGAGCTTGTTCACAAACATAATGTGTGCATAAAACACAAGAAAAATAAAATCTAAAAATGACCACAAAAGATTACAACAGGAAAAATTGATTAATAGATTAATACAATTTAAAGAAGTTAATAATAACACATACATGTAAATATTTTTTTTCATACTCTATAAAGAGTTGTAAAATAAGTTTGCAATATCGTTGATATGAATAAACTATTTGATTTGTTTTCTTAATAGTTAATAGTAATTTATAAATTCATTTCATTTCAAGTAACATTTATTACTTCTTCTTTCAAGCTTACAATGTGCTAAATCATATAACATTGGTTGCTGGTGGTATCTACAATAGCTGGGCTAGTTGGGGGAAGGGGGTCTCTAGTCTAACTATAGGGTGTCTGGCACAATTAGTCTGTTGTTATCCATTTAGTATTGTATGAACACAACTTGTTCATTTGGCATTAATTTTGAGTGGTACCTCACTCATCTATGTATCCCATGGTGGTAAAATTAAGTGGTATCTCTCTCATCTAACCTGGGTCGATTTTTTAGCACGTTTCGGGGTCCCCCGGTCTAGACGCAGCAGGGGATACCCGGCAGACTCCCATTTTCATTGACTTCATGTGACCCCAAAAACACTTAAATAGTCAGATATTGGTACCTAGCTCATCTAAACAAATGTCTCTGGGCTGCCTGTCTAAAAACGGAACTTTCCAATTTAATCAAATATGAAAACACATGTAACTTTATCAAAGCTGAACAAAAATGGGCTAACGTAAAAGAAAAACTGTTTTAGTACGTTTTGATAGTTATAAACATATTATATCTATCCTCCGTAATACGACGAGGATGAAAAAGATTTGCTATTCAATCGAAGTTGAAAAATACCATAAAAACCCCAGTGGTCTAAAGGTTAAGAAAAATCTGCATATCAAGCAAACTCAGAAACTGTTCCGGTTTCGAAGTTTTACATCCGGGTATGAAGCGTCTCACATACACACAGAGCCAAAATACTATTTTGGACTTGCACAGTGTATGGACTCTAACCTTACGGTTTTCATTAAATAGATCATTCCATGCTATCCATTCTAAATACCTTATTTTTCAAACTTTTGCATTCTTCTTACTCATCTCATTCATTTTTGTCTTGGTGAAAAGGGAGGGTATTTTATATTCCTCCCCTGAGTTTATAGCCTCTCTACCCGAACACGAACACAAGCTTTATAGAATAATGACAACTGTCAAAAGTACGTTTTTAATCAATTTTTATCGTCTTTTATTGGCATTTTGTTAATTATTTTATATATTTAAATTAATTTTTTTTTAATGTTAAATAACGAATGCAATGTTTTTATTACTTTTAACATTGTAACATTTAAACGAAAGGAAAAAATATGCTTAAAAAATATAATATTTATAACAGAGTATGATAATAAAAGTGGGACGAACTCACAAAAGAAAAAAAAGATTCAGATGAATCCCAAACCAGCCCTTTCGATACGCTCTTAATTTTTGGAAAGTGAAGGTACTACAGGTATCATCTTTCGTATACGCGAAATGGATTATCATTAAATGATTGGTTCTTACTCTAATTAAGATTATAATCCCGAATGATAGTTCAAAATATGCAATGTATTGTGATATCCATGCAAGTAATGCTGTGAAAAAAAACTAGGAGATCATTAAGCGTCCGATATAATGCACTATTAAGTATAAATAATCCATCATGATAATAGGTATATTAGAGGCTGTAATGTGTTTAAATATATAAAATCCCTTTTTTCCATTATAAAAAATAGATATAAATTTGTAAAAATATAATATTCTGCCTCTTTCGTAAAAAAACAAACTAACAAACCGCATAAACTCAAATTTGGCCGTTGCCATGGAAATACATGTGTGAAATAAAAAATACTTCATATTTGATTTCTCTCAACACATATATAACCATGTGCAAAATTTGAAAGAAATCCATTTTTTTGAGTCTGCCACTATTTTTGATATTTCTTTGATTCTTACAGACATGGCTCTTAATCAGTGTAGGTTTCATAGCTTTGTTATTGTGTTTTTCAACGGGCGCTAACGGTGTCTCGCAATTTCTAGTTACTGTATATTTTAAATGATTATTGTTGGCTGTTTTTCATCTCCTCTGCCCCATGGCTATACTAAATTACAATAATTACCATTTATTGTCTTTATGCTTCCTGTTTGTTTTTTTGTTTGTGTGTGTTTTTGTTCTTTTTTTTTTCATTATACACACAATTTTTTACATTTATTGTACCTGGCTTGCCTACCACAAATGTCAATTTGGAGTAATCCAATTGATGTATAACTTCTAGGGCTTTAGCCTCTTTTTTTTAGCATTTTTTAAAAATTTGACAAAGTTTTTTTTATATTTATTATTTATTTTAATTATTTATTTTTGGCAAATGTTAACGTTTTATTTTTTAAAGTTTAAAAAAATTAAGATAAAATGAGTTGAATATTTATTGAAACAAGTATTTATTATTCAATACATAATAAAAAATTAGTTTTGATAGCTGAATTTAATTAGCTTGGTGTTTATGAACATCTATTACTACATTAATACATAACTTGCTTGCTCATCTTGATTGTGATAAATACTTATGCTAGGGTTTTATTTCTAGATTTTTCATCCTCTTTTAATACTATACAATCAAGTATTTTAATGAAATCAGAAAAATAGCTTAAAGAATAATAGGAACTAAAGAGAACGCTAAAGATATTGTTAACAGTGCCATAAGTAAAAAGTAATTATGTCTGATGAGTATCACCCTTCCTCACCATTACCTTGTCTTTAGTTAAAGTCAGGGCGTTTAATGTACCCAAGATGGAAAACCAATAGGATGAGAAACTCGTTTCTCACTACTGCAATGAGTCAATTCAATGAAACTTACATACATTGATCATTTTAAGCTATACCCTTACACACACCAATCTTGCTTGTATTTTGTATTTTAAACGATTTATTTTATCTGTATTTTACCAAATTTTAACCTTTTTTAACTCATTTTTATATCTTTATGTGAATTTTTAACTTTGAACAAACAAAAATAATGTACATATTTTTCTGTATTTGACCATGAATAAATGAATATTAGAAGGCCGGTAATTTGTTTCAGTTTATAACTAAATAGGCCTTCTGTAATAATATTCAATTCAAATTGTTCTATCCTAATTATAGTTTTCAAAGTATTAAATACAAAATTACTAAAGAAATATAAAATGGAGACTGCTTTATTTTTTTTTATACATAAGCAATATTATAATAATAATTAATCTGATACTCTAGAATATAAGTTTAAAGTTGATTATTTTAATAAAATATAATATTTTTGGCATCATGTTGTACTACTCACACAGTGATAAAACTAACATGGCTGTTCAAGTGAGGCAAAGGCTTCTCTTTTCACCTCCATTTAAACAATTTAAGCATTTTACTAATGTAATATACAGTACATAAGTACTTTCCTATCTACCAGATTGTTGATTCAGACAGCTTTAACCAGTTAAAGTTTTTGAGAATTTCCTTGGATGATATATTTTTTACTGAAACCACTCTGAGTCTAACTAAATACCTGATCTTAATACAAATTTTAAAGATGCCAATTAATTGATAAAATTAGCACTGTCAGTGTCAAATGAAATGAAAATAGGCTGTTAGTTTACAGGGTAAACAAAATTTGGTTCAAAACTTTACTATACCAATTTTCAACACAAGTGCAACTGATTATCAGTGATTTAGACTCTCAATATAAAATCTGGTAGTGACAATGATACACCTTTAAAGCTGTTTTACAAGTAATCAAGTTTCCTTTTGCATTAGTGTTTAGTGGTTACAATAATATACAAACCACAAAATGATTTTCCAACTCTTTCTGTGTACCAATTTAATTGTACCCAATGTTCCAAAATAATTGATAAAAAATATTTGTAGTAATAATTAAATTCCATAAATATAAAATTTATAGAGGGCGACATTCAAGTTTATCTAAATTGTGTGCACAATAAAAACAAGTTTGCTATTCATTTTGTATAACAAACAAATGGAATATTTTAAAACACATTATTTTCTATTGTTCACTAATCGTTGTATACTTTATCGTTTTATAGCATTGCTATGTTTTAATATTGTTGGTGTTCCACTTTATGCTTTTTGACAATTAGGCTTAAATATTAGTTGTTACTGTGTGCAAAACAATATCAGTTTTTTGTGGCAACAGTGTACAGTTATATGCTCTAATTTAAAATATTCAGATTCAGATTCGATTTATTAAGTCATTCATACATAGTACAATGATAATTGTTTTCTTGTGATCAACTTGGAACTAACAACAACAACAACAAATGATCAGCAATAAAAAATACAACAGACCTAATGACCTATCTTTATAATCTTTAATGTGTATTATTATCAATACATAATGCTATACATTATGTTTTTTTCATGCTATGGTCATAAATTTCCATTTGAAATACTTTATAAAACATTTACAATAACAATAGTGCCTTGATCATTTTATTAAATTAATATTATTTTTTTAAACAGTATTTAATCAAAAGGTGTATTGTCCCAAAATCATGAAAAATGAAGATTAATTAAATCAGATTTTGAATATGTTATTTTGTAGGGTTTTAATAAAGTTACTATAATCACTTCCGTAGAAAAAAAAATAGTGTTTTCACTTATAAAATGACAAATAAATGGTTAATTCAACCAAAAACCCATTGGCTGAACATATTTTCATTAAAACATTTAATTTTAAATTTTTTCAGGTAAATACATTTTTTAGATCAAATTTTTTGTCAAAATGGATAACTATTATGTTACATTAAAATGGCACATTCAACAAAAATGTTGTTAAGAATAATTTTTTTTCAGGGGGACATTGCATTTTTAACAAAAACACTTAAAATTTCACAAACCTTCAATTGTTCTTACATATGATTTTGTATTTTAAAAGTGCAATTTTCACAAATTGTTTTTCAGACAAGTCACTTAAATGCCCTATGATCCCTGTGTATTATAATGATCAAAGATGCTAGTTGTACTGAATATTTTAGTATGATATGTCTTATTCATCATTTTTAGTAATGCATTTTGCCATACTCTCTTTTATTTTCAAAAAACACTACCAACTCCGTCCACCACCACCTCCTCATTAAGTGAAGAGCAATGACATTAAAGGATGTAACATAGACCCATATTAGACCCATTTTTAGTTTGTAATTATTTTTTCCATAATACATTACAAGGGCCTATACATTTTGTATTACACAGTGCCCTCACTCATCATTTATTTTACTTAAATTCTGTTTATATTGTTGGCACTTTCAGTACCAGTGTACTGTTTAATAAAAACCAAAAAATCTGTAAAAAATTTAATTTAATTTAATTTTTTAGACCTTTTTTACGAAACACCTTTTAATTGAAATAGCATTTAAAATAAAAGAAAAACAATTACCAGCATTAAACTAGATGATGATTTCATTTCATTATTCGGTCTATTTCAGTATATGCATAAAAAAAACCTGAAATTGGGGAGACCAGGGTCAACCTAAGTGAACTTAATCACTGAGCTATACGGTAATATTTGTTGTCTTAGTCTAATTTGGCATTTTTGGTCGCGTGCAAATGAGACTCTATAGCTCACTATGTCGGTCAGTAGATCGGTCGGTAAACACTAACTCAAATTTGCGCATTTGACTGCAGCCATGTATATCATCTATTTAAATAATAATAAATACAACATAGTATAAAACTGACTCCAAATAACGAGAGGCAAGCCATGATTCAACGTTTCGATCTTTATTTGATCATCATCAGGAATGATTACAAAATGTAAGCATTGTTATTATTATGGAATGCTTTATTAAATAGGTAACAGCAGTGAGCACCAGTCTGCACAGTCTGTAGTATAATTAAAATGATTCCATCTTCTATCATTGTTATATTTATTCATCTTCTTCATCATTATAAGACAATAACAAAGCAAACTCGTTTAAATATAAATCTACCCACTGTAATGTTGGTGTTAGTATAGTTATTTAATGTTTTTCATACTTTAGAACAATGACAGATTATCAATGCTTACTTTATAGCATTCATTCAAGTATAAGCAATAATGTCAACAGTATACTATTTGAAAATCACAATATAAAAAGATCAACTTTAATGATTTTGTAAAGCTTAATATTTGTTTATACATTCTTTTAAATTCAAACTTTATTTATCCACAAAATATCAAAGATTAAAAATAAACTTAAATAAAATAAAATTTAAAACATTGATCGTTCCTTAAGTTGGTTATTGACACTATTTTAACTAAAATAACTAACTAAAATTTAAAGTTTAGTTAGCGAAGTTCAAAAGGATGAATTAAAACACCTAATAAAAACCTTAAAAAGAGGCTTACGAGGATGCTTGTTTTTCTTGTCTTACCATTATTGAATAAATGTTATTGAATTGAATTTAAATTGAATTGAATTCACAGCCACCACATATTATAATATACATTAATGACAAAATATGATGTTTTAATTAAGTTTAACTAAAAATGAAAAACTACAATGTGTATTCCCTTTGCGTACTGATCAGCCATTTTTTATTGTTGCAAGGTTTCAAAATGACGCAATGAACTTTACTCCGTCCATTGGATTGAATGTTAAATCAACCAAATATAATTCCTGATAATGAACAGAACAGAGTATGCTCAGTATACTGTGCATAAGCATGCGCAGATTAATATTTTGTGTAGACTACCGTATCCTTTCATCTACCGTCCCCCTTTGTCTACCGTCCTGTCATAAAGTCACTAGTAGGTTTTATTGTAAATTAACAGCAACAGCTAATACTAAATAGTAGTACTAATCATTGTCTGTATTTTCATTCATTCAGAGACCTCTTAGAATCGGTCAGTCATACATTCTACTCATCCACCCTTTACCAAAAATTTAGGATTTTTAAAATGTCTTTCTTTCCATCATATATATTCATTTATGACTAACAATTTTATACTTATAGTATTCTACTGTAAAACAATAATACTCTCTTTGTCATTACATTCAGCCTCTTACATTAACATTCAAATTAATTCAGAATAAATACATTTGAATGATGAAGCCTAAAAAAAACCATAATAACTAAAATACAAATAAATTGGTATATTTCTATACTATTGTACATTTGATCAAAGAACTTATAACACAAGAATCTCCTGTTCGTCCGAAGCGCGTAACAATTTCGAAAGGCATTGTGGGATAGAAGCTAATGGGTGGCGCCATTGTGAGCCACCCATACTGTGTTTTAAATGCAAATTGAAGAACAGGAGATTCTTGTGTTATCAGTTCTTTGCTTTGAAGTAGATGATGATACATGAAACTGTTATAAAGCCTATCAAACATACAGTAGTAAGTCAACCAGAAATAAAACTTGGTTTACTAAAGCTTTGGTTGTCAACACAATGTAGGCGCTACGCAAGTGAGTTGAAATACTTGTAACCGCTTGTCGTAGACAGCTGTATTTGGTGTCAAATTATTGAAAATATATATGTTTGTTAAGTATCAGCTGCTGCTTTTACGGATTTTTTCGAGATCTTTTTCAACTTTCGTAAGTCCTTGATTGTGTGTCGATAATTTTGAAATTTTCTTTGCTGCATTTGGTTGCTATGTTTCATTAGTTGAAATGGAGAAAGACCACAAAGACAAAGACATTCAAAATGCACATGCTCAAATTTTGGCAGTAACACCTATTAAGAAATAATCTTTTGGTTCACATAAATTTACTTACTGTCAATCGATACTGGTACTGGTACTGGTTCAAATAACCGTCTCACAGAGACATCTGGTAGCCATTGACTTAAAGTTGGCATTTGGATGTGTTACTTTTAAATGTAGGCCTACAGTATGAGAGTGACTACTACCAAATTACACAGTCACAAAACAACTTATAAACAGTTCATATATACAGTTAAAACATTGCTGGGAATTATAAATTTCTGTTGAAGCAGGCTCTAATGAAGTTGCATCTAGTAAGTTGACTTTGTTGTACAACTCTATCAAGTATTGATGGTATCTTCCGACCTCTTCGTTTACTTTGGGTTGTGTGAAAAGTAAGAATTTTTGTAGGATCTTCATTTTCTTTTCTAATTACATGTCCGATCCAGTTGAATTGTTGCTTGTAGACATATTCTTCTAGCGGTTGACAGCCAGTAATTTTGTAGAGATCGTCATTATCAATAACGTAACGCCAGTCTATATAGTTTTCATCTGTTTCTTCATCTGAGGATATGTCTACATGGTTTGGTGGGCAGACTCTTTGAAAGCCATTCACTAGCATTCTTCTTAGGAAGGTTTTGTATGTTGTGCTAAGTTTGGACATTTCACTTCCTGTTGCCCTCCAAGCATGGCAACCATAGGTGAGTCTACTCCTAACTAGACCATTAAGAAACATCATTCTTGTTTGTAAGTGGATCGTTCTGTTGGTAAGCAATGCTCTATTCTCTGCAAATGCTCCTTTGGCTGAATTGATTCTGTATTTTACTTCTTGATCTCCAATATGAACATCATTGTAGGTAGCCCATACACCAAGGTATCTAAAGTGTGTTACGTTGTTAATGTGTACGCCGCCAATTTGTATGATGCATCTTGGGTATTCTTCAACTTCCTCTTTCCAGTTCCATATAATGGTTTCTGTTTTGGGGGCACTAATTCTTAGACCAAATTCCAGACAAACTTTATTCAAGATGTTCACAATGGTTTGCAGTTCTTCTTGTGACCAGGAGCTTACAGCAAAGTCATCAGCATAGCCACTTTCAAAGTCGTCATAGATGCCCCTTGATGGTGCTTTACGTCTTTGAGCACGATTTGTAGCTTCAATAGGAATTAGGTATTGTATCATTAGGCCATCCAAACTAGCATCTTTACAGCGTTGTTTGAACACTCTAATAACATAATCAAAATATTGGTTAAACATGCTGGTACTCTCAATACCACCCTGTCGCACCCCAGAAGATGTTTCGAACTTATCATCACTCGGATCGTCGTCAGCAAGGTATGCTTTCGTTGAGCTGTACAGTGATTGTATAATGTCAATCATAGTAGTAGACTGGTTTAAGTGAAACCTATTACGAACGCTTAGGAAAAGAAGATTACGATTCACATGGTCGAATGCTGCTGTTAAATCAATGAAGCATGTATAGAGTTTGCGATTTGAGCGATACGCAATTTCCTGGATCTGCTTGATTACATATATAGCATCATTGCACCCTCTGTTGGACCTGAATCCAAACTGTGTGCGTAGAAGTTGACTTTCATAAAAGATGGAAAAACGTGAAAGAATGATAACCATAAGTATCTTTGAAAATGTAGACCCAATCGATATTCCTCTATACATTGATGGATCAAGTGGACTGCCTTTTTTTTTCCAAATGGTTGTTAATTTGGACAGTCCCCAATCACTTGGTACTTCTTTCGTTCTCCAAATTTCCTCAAACAGTCTATGTACATGGTCGACGAATACTGGGTTCTCTGTGGCGACTTGCAACATTTCAGAAGCGACATCTAGGGTAGCTTTGCGACCTTTTAGATGTCCGATTGCATCAATAATTTCTTTCTTGGACGGAGGTTCATTGTCTATCTCAAATTCTGGTTGTCTCAGGTTGATAATATATTCTGGAGGTGTGCTAATTTCATCTGGGATTTTAAGGCTAGATTGGTCTGGATTAAAGTGATCTTTAAAGTGTTCACGTAATCCAGGACATTTTATAGGCTTTGGTGCTTTTCTTATAACATCACCGTGCTCCTTAGCTTTTCTCCATAAATCAAATATTTTTCTATTTTGGTGGGCTTCATTTAACTTGCTTGCTTCTTCATACAAATATTCATTCCGTAGTTCCTAGTATTATCAGCATTCATGATACTGTGACTATGAATGATGGGGTTGGGGTAAAGATATCAACATGACCAGAGGATTGGTACCTGCTGTCTCTTTTTTTATAAATTTGTTAAATTATTAAATCTGACTTGTGCATTTATGTAGAGGATAGCACCATTTTAGTATTTGAATTGTACAAATTTGTCGGTCTTATGTAGTAGGTTGCACTGCATTTCATAATGCATATTTTTTTGACTTTTTAGATGATATCAACTATAACATTTCTATTTAGTATTTGAATTGTAGGTTATTTGGTTGTTGATAAGGCAAAGTATTTCTTGTAGTAGTAGATTGCACTGTTTTTTGTTTCTTTCATATGAAATATTAAATCCATTTCTGTAGTAGTACATTGTTTACAATATACAAATGTCCACTCACTCACTCCTATATATAGGAGATATGGAAAACCAATTCACGGTTTGTTACTTGGAGTTGTGTTATGATGATTAAAATTAGCAGAGGTTTACTTTTTACATCTCATAGTAGTTGATGAATCAAGTCAATACAATGACATCGTCATGACAGAATCCAATATGGCCTGCAATTTGGCAGGAAAAAAACAATTGTTTTTCAAAATGCATTTTTTTGTCCATACAATATACAATACAATGTACACTAGGCCTACTATCTTAAAACAAAACAGTAATTTGCTTGCTTTAAATTGATCGGTTATAAATGCTACAAGAAATTATTGATAACAACAAGGCAGAAGATTGCACACACTTGTTTAATAATACCTACAAACCATCAAGAAAGGACATGGACACGATTAAGACCTCAATTGGTTTAAAGAAAAACAAAGATATTATTATAATTAGAACGAATAAAGGTGCCAAAGTTAACATTATGATTATCGAGCAATGTACAGAATTATTGATGACCCAACAAAATTTACAAAACTCCATCTTTTGGACTCTAGAATCAAAAGAGAGGGATCTTTACAACAATTCTTACGAAACTAGTACAAAACAGGCGAGTTAGATGAAGCGACCTAAAAAGATATCTACCCAAAATGTTCGCACCCGCAAGATTATTATGGTTTACCAAAACTCACATGGACTTTGACAGTGATGGATCACCAAAAACAAGACCAATCATCTCTTGAATAGGAACATATAACTATAATAACAAAGCATTTAAGCAAATTAATTCAACCACTCATTTCGTTTACAATGATAATGCATATTATCAACAAATCTATGGTGTAAGTATAGGTTCGCCACTAGCACTAATATTATCTAATTTATTCATTCCTTTTGATCGTCTATCTAAAGACAAGGATTCAAGAACATATGGGTAGGGATAAAAATTCACATAAATACAAACATATTATCAACAATAGGAATTACCAAATGACCTATTACAGACTATCTGTACACTGCTCTGGCCCTGGCAGACCCCTCTAAAGTTCGACTAGAGACCCCTCTTTTCTCAACTAGCCCAGCTTATATATTGTAGATACCACTAGCAACCAATGTTATATGATTTAGCACATTGTAAGCAATACCAAATTACCTATTACAAACTATCTGTACACTGCCTTGCCTTGGCCCTGGCAGACCCCTTTAAAGGTGACTAGAGACTCCATTTTCCCAACTGGCATAGCTTAGATATTGTAGATACCACCAGCAACCAATGTTATATGATTTAGCACATTGTATGAAATAACAAATTACCTTATTACAGACTATCTGTACACTGCCTTGGCCCTGGCAGACCCCTCTAAAGTTAGACTAGAGACCCCCCTTTCCCCAACTATCCCAGCTTAGATATTGTAGATACCGCCAGCAACCAATGTTATATGATTTAGCACATTGTAAACATGAATACCAAATGACCTACAGACTATCTGTACACTGCCTTGGCCCTGGCATACCCCTCTAAAGTTAGACTAGAGACCCCATTTACCCCAGGTATAGCCTACCTTAGATATTGTAGATACCACCAGCAGCAAAAAAACCACCCAAAACAACATGTTTAATTGAATAAAGTTTAACTTTAATCGAACTAACACAAAACAATTGAAAATATATCACATCTATGACGATAAAATGACCATTACCATTCTAAAGGGAAAAATAGTTTAAGAGTTTCATTTAAAACTTATATAAGCCAAATATATATAACAAGTACAGATTCGGGTAATTTTTTTATTTTTTTTGGTTTCTCCGACGTACTGTTTTCCACAAATATTACAGTATATGAGATAAATGACGTTTTTGGTTAACCAATTAATTATACATAGGACCTACGGATGAAATTTTGTTAGGGTAAGTTCTTATACCATGGTGAGGGTGATTTTTGACCAGACTTAATATCACAAATAAAAATTTGAAGTTGCATAAAAACACAAGAAACGTTTTATTACATATATGTAGTCATAAATATATATTTATTTAGTCATAATAAATATAATATAGAAAATAGAATATCGCAAATGAATAATCAACAATTGTAATTAATCATTCAATATATCTGAAGAAAGAACAATGATTAATTTTAAAATTATTTCTTGTTTAATGTAACTTAAAATATGAAATCAAAAGAGCAATGGATTAGAATGTTACAAACTGTGTAGATCTACTCTCCTTGAATTGTACAATAGAAATGAGTTCTGTATTTTAGCAGTAAGTAGCTGAATGAACTTAATGATCCACACGGTGAATACAGGCATACTGCAATTATACTGATTTTACATGTGTGACAATCATGATTACAATGTTGTTGTGATGACTAACCTATCTAGAAGAACCTTGTGAATTCATTTTGAGAAGAGTTTTAACAAACTATAGACAAGATAGATGGAGGTTAAGATACTTCAGTTCAGTAGAATAAATAATACACCTATAAGGTTGTATCAATGATTATAGGTCTATGCCCCTGGAAATTAAAAATCAAGAACATTTAACTGATACATTCAATCAACTGCAGGTGGTACCAACTTTACCACCATTCACCTGATACTAAGCACCAAAATGGCAAAATGTATATAAGCTAAAAAGGAAGAAGAGCAACATTTTAGGTTCAAGTAGTAATTAGTGGTTCAGTCTATAATACTACACTATATTATTTAGTAGCAACTTCAATAGCAATGCCTCTATTAAAACAAAAACCATCTCCGACGACCCAAATAGTTTGATGTAGCCTGCCATACAGTATTGCCTTAAATTTAGTAATCGCTTTTTTAAATTGCCAGTTTGACTGTCCGATGCACTCAGTCTGTAGGCTCAAACAAGTCACAGGTTGTCTAATTAATAAGTAGTTTATTGCACTTGTTTATCAAAAAAGAGAAACAGAAATATTGCTTATTAAATTAAATAAATTCAAAAATCAATATGAAACAACGTTAAATGATTAAGGCACAATTTATAAATTATTCAAAACGACAGAAACACATCCAAACGTGTTATATGGCAATCCGCTGAAACGCATTTGAGAAAGGCTGGTTGGAAGCTGGCCGTTTGAGACTGTATATTCCGTTTGGTAGTTGACTGTATGACTGCAGTACATACATTATGATCGCGATATAAATAAAATTAATTTTATTTATTTATTTAAAAATTGGTATCAAATATACAAATATTTTGTTCACGTAATCCTGGGGATTCTCCACCACAACAACATCCCGGATTACATGAACAATGCTTTGTATTTTGATATAAATTTTTACAGTTTGTGATTAATTAAATTTATATTATTCAAATCGCGAAATCAAATTCCATGTGTTCAATACTGGCCATTACTCAAGCTTCCAAGAGACGGTACTGTGTCGAGCGCATGTTTTCTCGCTCAACTTCAGCCATTTTTTTAAAATGGTGGGAAATTCCAAGAATTACGTGAACAAAATGTTTGTATATTTTGATATCAAATTTTAAATAAATTCAAACTGCGAACATAATGTGCATACTGTAAAAAAGAAAGCCAAATGAAGGTAAGTTATTATGATACAAGATGCATTTTTGGATTAAAAAACAGTTATAGGAAAAGCCAATTGTCTGCAGATAACAACAAGCAAAAGCAAAGCTGTGATATTATTGTGTTAGTTAGTGATTAGGGGGACCTATTTGGCTGTATAATTGTGCCATTTCTTATAAAGTATCATGCATCATGCTAATAAGTTACAATACAAATCCGAGTGAATATTCTACTTGTTATGTACATGGATGATGCTTTATTGTCTGAAAGAATTACTAAAAAGAAAGTCCAAATGTTTACCAATTCTATTTGCGAATAAGGACCATGGGTTACTCCTTAGGCCAGTTACTTCAAACACATGATTCATACGTCAATGTTTATTAAGCAAAGGGAAACTGTCTGAATACTTCCACTATCGTAATAAGGTTAACCGTATAGGCTAAATCTCTTTGCAATTTCTACCCCAGAAATGTTGATCAGCTTTTCCAAAGTGACAAGTGTTTCATGGTGACGTCGTACCAAACACCTATCAACCTTGATGGTGCTCACTCATCGTTTACAAATATCGGCAATAACTTCTGCAAAGGTGACAAGCAGGAATTGAATGTATGAGTGTATAAACCTGTGTCTGTGTTTGAAGATCTAAATCCTGTGTGTCACTATGGTCATGAAAGCCATGTTACAGATTCATTCATTATTTCACCTACTGTAAAGTAGAACCAAAATAAAACCGAAAGCAATCGATGCTCTTAAGTTTCATTATTGAACAAATGGTTTGAAGACACTGCTAATAATATGGAGAGCCGTGTCATGCTGCTTGATTATAAAAAGATTTTCAACCTAATTGATCACAACGTCTTAGTCGACATGTCATGGCAATCCCATGTGAATAATTGTAGTCAGCAAAATATGAAAATATTTTAAAAAAATACACAAATCGGACTATCGCAAAGGTTCAAAATTTGATGTTAACAAAGATGGCAGCCATTTTTTTTACTTTGGAGGGAAAATGTTATCCTCCTCTGAAGCCCCTAATTTGCATGTTCAGTATAAGTAGTAAAATGTTATAGATATTAGGGGAGAAGAGAAAATAAGATCATAGTAGATAGACGTATAGAGTATAGAGAAGAAAGGTCTAGACTGGTAGAAAGTTGTATTAATACTGAGTTACAAGAAATAAATTTTGTATGAGAAATCATTCAGTGTCAGTGTCAGTGTACGTCGCGTGGATTTAAATACGCCAGAGAACGTATACGCTCGGAACCGACTCTATATGTTCACTACAACCCCATTGACCACAATATTGGATCAAAGATGTTGGATAATGTTGAAACTACATATAACATTCCTAGTACAATTGGGTTATATTTGATACCCTGTATGTATAGATGCATGCAATGGGAAAAATGTATAATTATAAACAAACTCTCTATTAGGCCTATAATAAAGATGTTATGGTTATATGGTATTAAAGTCTCCTTGAACATGATGCATATTAGAGGAATGTGAACAATTCAGATAAAATTAAAAAGGAGTACTAGAAGAGCAAATGTTGAAATTAGTTGTATCAAGTTAGAAAATGAAATTGAAAAAGTTGCCAAACAATTATATATAGGGTACAAACCATCAGATAGAAGGCCTGACATTTAGAAAAATCAGCATCTTTTCATTTGCAATACAATTATTGTTTTAAGAAATCTTTAGTATTAATTCAAATATTTAAATGTTAACATAATGAAGAATCAAGTTCAATAACTTTGTCACCAGACTAAAAGCAGGTCACATATACTACCATACTTTTAATTTTCAGCCCTATGTGAGTATGATCATACTGATGCAGCCATACTACTGTACCCACTGCACCACAAAATATAAACAGTGTGTATATTTGAATGATTTCCAGCCCTATAAGTGATTATGACCATACTGCTGTAGTATAGGAACCCCTACCACTGTACCTACTACACCACATAAAATATAAACAGTGATTATGACCTACTGCTGTAGCTATAGGCCTACTCCTGTACGTACTACACCACACAAAATATAAACAGTGAGTATGATCATACTGCTGTAGCTATAGACCTACCCCTGTACCTACTACACCACATAAAATATAAACAGTGATTATGGCCTACTGCTGTAGCTATAGGCCTACCCCTGTACTCGTTACACCACACAAAATATAAACAGTGAGTATGATCATACTGCTGTTACACATACTCTAATAATCTTAAGATAATGAAGCCTAGTGTATAGCTACAAATGAATATCAATATATTATC
This sequence comes from Antedon bifida, assembly GCF_963402885.1. Classification (NCBI taxonomy): domain Eukaryota; kingdom Metazoa; phylum Echinodermata; class Crinoidea; order Comatulida; family Antedonidae; genus Antedon; species Antedon bifida. The sequence continues at coordinate 14,573,570 of NC_136227.1, forward strand.
TACAATTGTAACTCAAAGTATTGATATGGATTGGCATGGTAAGGTCCTGGTCAAATTAATTTACACAATTATTATTTAAAGAATATTTTAAGGCACTGTAATCAATAACTATTTAAAAGAGTACCCATGGGACTACAGAGGTGATTACTGAGTAATAATTGCATGTAATAAGTTTGTTTGTCCCAATATTTAGTCTGTCCATTTGTCTGTAGTCTATCCAATTTTTTTGTAAATTAAATCAAGCAAATTGACCAATCACAATGTGATGGATTATCTGAACTGTTGCTTGTTATTGCTAGAATACCACGATACAGATAGCAGCACAAGACAGAAAAACTAACAAAGTGATATATCACTCTGTGTGTGTCATCCATGTGAACCAACATATTTTATGTTTTTAAATTATCCGCTTTCTACGAAAGCCCATTAATGCCATTTTAAGTATATGTTTTTCGAACGTAATCCGTTCTAACGAATTAGTAATTCATTTGAACGGATTAATAATCTGTTCAAACGAATTAGTAATCCGTTCAAACGAATTGCAACATATACAACAAGTGCTATTTAAAGTATATGTTGTAATTCGTTTGAACGGATTACTAATCCGTTCAAAGGAATTACTAATTTGTTTAAACGGATTACTAATTCGTTTAAACAGATTATTAATCCGTTCAAACGAATTACTAATTCGTTCAAACGAATTAGTAATCCGTTTAAACGAATTAATAATTTGTTTAAACAAATTAAAACGGATTACTAATCTGTTTGAACGAATTAGTAATTCGTTTGAACGAATTAGTAATCCGTTTAAACAAATTATTAATTTCTTTAAACAAATTAGTAATTTGTTTAAACGGATTACTAATTCGTTCAATTATTAATTCGTTTAAACAAATTAGTAATCCGTTTGAACGAATTAGTAATTCGTTTGAACAAATTAGTAATCTGTTTAAACAAATTAGTAATCCGTTTAAACAAATTACTAATCCGTTTGGACGGATTCCTAATTCGTTTGAACAGATTATTAATCTGTTTAAACAAATTAGTAATTCGTTTGAACGGATTAGTAATCTGTTCAAACGAATTAGTAATCCGTTCAAACCATTTGCAACATATACAACAAGTGCCATTTAAAGTATATGTTGTAATTCGTTTGAACGGATTACTAATCCGTTCAAACGAATTACTAATTTGTTTAAACAGATTAATAATCTGTTAAAACGAATTTATGGATCCGTTCAAACGGATTAGTAATTTGTTTAAACGGATTAGTAATTCGTTCAAACAGATTAATAATCCGTTTTAATTATTAATTAATTATTATTAATTTTAATTATTAATTTGTTTAAACAAAACGAATTACAACATATACTTTAAATGGCACTTGTTGTATATGTTGCAATTCATTTGAACGGATTACTAATTTGTTTGAACAGATTATTAATCCGTTCAAACGAATTGCTTGTGAAACTGGGTGAGTGGGGAACACAGGCTTTAAGTCATAGTGGTTAGGTTCGCTGTTGTGTCCCATGCCAGCTCACTCAGTTGGTTCTATTGTTTTTTTTTTTGTATGTCGTGTTTTTCATGTATTTTATATTTGGCAATAAAAAGAATAAGAATAAGAATAAGAATTACTAATTCGTTAGAACGGATTACGTTCGAAAAACATATACTTAAAATGGCATTAATGGGCTTTCGTAACTTTCAAATAATCAATAATCAGTATTTTGTTTCACATGCTTAGAATTATTTACAGGGGCGATAGCAGGACTATCTTAAGGGGATTGCCCAAATGTCCAGGACCTTAGCCAGGATCTGAAAAGGGAGCGGGATTTAAAGCAAATTTTGTTAAATGACACCTCTAGATGGCCGGAAATGCTCTCGCACATGAAATTCATAATAAATGGCACCTCTAGTTTTTTTAACTTCTAATTTTATAGGCCGATTGTGTTTCGTTTAAATTATTATTCAGTAGAAACAATTTAACTACAACTAGAATAGAAGTAGGTAACTTCGAAACTGGCTTATACGTTTGTTGATATCAAAGGTTTCTTAATTAAATGATTGATTGCTGCTACTGTATGTCAATTCAGATGGAAAATCCACAGACATACAATACTGGCAATAAAACTATTCCATTGGATGACACACTTTTTCAACAGCCATGTTGGAAAAGGGTGGATTTAGGGGGTAATTTGCTAATAATGTAGTGAATATCCTCAAAAAACGAATTGCATGTTGGAAAAGGGTTAAGACTGAGGGCTGGATTTAGGTGTAAATTGCTAATAATGTAGCATATATTTAAAAAACTTTTAAGTGAAGAAGAATTTTCATTGATATTTCTGTTTATATAATAAGGTTTACAATATAAATTATTAATAGAGAGATCATATATATCTGCTCAGTCAGTCAGGGAAGAGGACAAAAGGCTTCCTACTTTCTAGGAGTTTTATGTGGAGGAGTTATCAGCTGGAGTCTTTGATTAATCACCTTTATTTTTAAACATAGTACTGTTCAGTGTCCTAGGGTATGTTCAGACTCACGGTGGCGTTATGTAAGCAGTGTACATATTTTTGTATATGAACTAAGCTGCAGGTTAGCGTTAGGAAGCTGTTACGCCTCGCCAGTGGCGTTAATAACCCTACCAAGAGAGGATTACCTTGTGTTGGATAACAAACCTGACGCTGTGAGTCTAACCTTAGGTATTACTATTAATACCAGCCTTTAGTCATCCCAATGAGCCATTAATGTAAGATAGGCCCTGTTTCTGCTACAATATGTACGGCATAAACATACCGTAATAATATATTAGAATTATGATTCGGTGACTCGTTTCTTTTGAAAACTACTTTGTGGGATTGTCTGGATTGAGGAATAGCTAGCTATGGTTCGATCCCTCAAAATCCCCTATGGGACCGGAAAACCCTGTGTCTACCCAACTTGCAGTCATTGTCCATGGTCAGTTTGCTGTTTTGTACTGCTTACTGTTCACTTGTTTTGACGATAACCAAACTCCACATCTCCTGTTATTACCCTGAAACCTCGGTTCTATGACATTTAAAAAGAGCAAATATCTTAACATTTTCAGTCCACTGTGACATTTTAGTAATTGTTCTAAGTAGGGTATGCTCAACAAACCTTGTGTTATGAGTGAACAATATAGATGGTATATTCATAAGGCAGCAGAAAGGTGCAAGAAATATATGATAAAATATCAGAGTTAACGATATCGATAATGATCAAGATAAATATGCGGTATATTTATACCATGGAGCTATAAAAACTAATTTTATAGCTCCATGTTTATACAGTATATTTTTTATGAGACCCATTTCTGCTTCCACAAAAAATACCATATCAATTATACCATATACAGTGTGTATATTCTTGGCAGCAGAAACAGGGCCATAGTATATAATATTTGAAAACTTCCATGTGATAGTTTAATGCAATGCTGATTTTGCCATAAGTCTGTAAATAAATTCTCTAGAATTAGTGGTTTTACATTTTGGTTTTTGAGCAACAAATATGAAAATTGGTGAGTACCGCCCATGTGCTATGATTTTAAAGTTATTTGTGATTTATTTATCCATTATTATTATTATTTTTCCATTCTTTATGAGGGACATATTGGGACCACAATTAATTGGATTGACCATTGTTTCTAGCAGTGTGATTGTATTAAAATTTCTTGATTTGATGTAATGCAGCTGACATTATTACCCCTGTCTAACTAAATAATTTGCTTGAATTCAAATTATATAGTAGTATAATAATTGCAATGATATTAATGTAGGATATAGTTGCAATGAATTACCTGAAAATACTGGTAAGTTAAAGATGTATTGTCCCTTTGATTAATTTTAAAAAAAAATTTTTTTTTATATTTAAAAAAAAAGTGGGTCATTTTGAAGTATCATAATAGTTATTAACTTTCACCAAAAATTAGTCGAAAAAAAAAAAATTTAACTGAAATACAGACGTTTTTTTGTTCAAAAAATAACTTTGACTTTCAGTCAAAGTTTTCGATCAAAACATATCTCATAATGCAACACGCTTGTTTGGCTACTCTGTATGCATAATCATAAAACTTCCTCGCGATCTGTATGAAAACACCTTCTCAACCGCAACGAGTTGTAAACAATCCTAATTAGCATCATGCATAATGCATACTCGTGGTTTAAAATCTTTGTTTACTTTCGCTCGTGACGATTTTCCAGACGAAATGTAATCAAATTAATTTACCTATTAATTACGTAAACTTGTTGTTTTTGGCTCTAATTTTCGACTTAAAGTGAATAACTTTGATATGGCCAATTTAAATTTAGAATATTTTTTTTTTCATTTTTTGTGTTTCAAGGGACAATACATCTTTAAAGAAAGCTATTGCATGTATTGTGCTCCTTCTCTTATAGAATTGTTTATTGGAAATTATTTTCAACTGAAGTATGATCATAACTGTAATGATGACCATATACACTTAAAAATACAATTTAAAATCAATTATGAATGATTTAGCCTAAGATTATATTGGTTTTTTTTAAAAGAGAATAGTAAATCTCAATTTAACTTAACAATTTGGCACATTATCTATATTATTAAATTACAGTATTTTAAATAAGTGTGAGGAGTATTATTGATTAATCAATAACTATATTATTCCATGTAATTTTGAAAAACTAATAGTATTTGAAATATTATAATTAATATATCAAGTGTAAACAAACTTAGTTATGATTTTACCGGCATTTGTAAATAAGAAAGTTTGTAAATAATAATTACAGTATGTAGGTGGAAAGGTTAACTATATTATAATTATTATTTTTGACAATTATGTTTAGCTTTGATCATTTGACATTGCTGCAAAAGGGCATTTTTTAATTAAAAAAAGAAGAAAGAACACTGACAGATACATAAGCTGTAGTATATATAAATCATAGAGTAATAACATATGAAAGATAAAATAAATAAAAACAAAATGTAATAATTAGTTTCACATTTCCTTTATAATCAAATTTTGGAGATGGATGGCTTTTTAATCTATTAGCTACATTGTGTACTTTAATGGTAATAAAAAAAATAAAAATGAAGTATTTATTACGCACTCTAAGGTATGTAAACACAACTGAACTGTAAGACCATCTTTCACATATTTCTCAAATAAAAAATTCAAAATTCAAATCCTGGACATGAAACGTAACAAAACAAATTTGGCCTATTCAGTTTTCTTTAAAACCTTAACCATGGTGATATAAACAAGGGTTTGCAATGACATTACATTTGTTTTACTGTCAAATAAGAAAGATGAAGAAAACTAAGTTTTAGATTTAGCAGACAAGTTTTATTTAGCACTCAAATTTAAAATGGATCATGACAAATTGTTATAGTAGGACATGTTTTATAGTCTAGAAAATTTGAGGAACATTATTTTTTTTTAAAACTTGCTGATAGTAATACACCGTTATCCTCTCGCGACAAACAAATCATCATGTCAACCTTGTCTTTAGTTTTAATAAAGTTACTAAGTATGAGACTGATTAGAGCCCTCAAATTTAATGATTTTCACATAATTAATAGCTAAAATTAGAATATATTATTTACTTATTTCCCAATATTGGATCATTTTATTGACAAAGTTGGGTAAATTTTGAAAAACCTGACTTTAAAATAATTAAAAGGCCTGCAGCCAGTTACCATTTGCGGCCATTGAAGAAATGCATAATTGTTTTCATTAATTCATTTTAAATACTGCATTAAATATTTCTTATTGTATTTTTTTTTTTTAAACAGTGATCATGACTGAATTTTCTGAAAAATTTACATACAATTATATTCAATCAACTTTCTTTCTTTTTAAATATCTAGCTGTTGTTGAAAATTGAAGAATATAATAACATTGCATAAAATAAGATAAGAAAATATTTTCAAATAATGGCATGCTTAGAATGTTTCACAATTACATATAAATGAAAGATAATATATAAATGAAGTCAAAGAATAAAACAAATAAAATATGTATGCCAGCACAACAGATGAGAAGTGAGAGAGGATTCTTGTAAAGTACTTTACCCTAGGATATTAAAAAGGTACAATAAAGAAGACTACCTTAGGTAGTTATTAATTATATTCAATATAATTATTATGCTTGCAAATTATTCTCTGCATTTCTTTAAATTTAAAACAATCTAGCTATCCATTTTTTCATTTGAAGCAGGTAAATATAATATGAATTAGTATACATGGATGCATTTAACACAGACCGGGTAGTGGGATATTATACTACAAGCGATGGGGTACAGTAGGATGATAGAGCAAAGACCAAAGCCTTCAAGGCACATTCCGTAGAACGATTATGCTCTTATGAGCAAATGTAATTTAAACAGGTTTTATCTACAGTAATTATATGCGGCAATTTGTTGAAATGTGCCACAATTATATTTGGTAAACCTGTTATTGTATTTGTTGTATATGTATTAATGTAAATCATTAAAATAATGAATAAGGTTTAAGATGAGTGAAGATTTTGTATCTATAATTACAACATTAAATCAGACAAAATCTTTACTACTCCAATTTGTAGATTTCATGAAAAAGTAATCTAGACTTTTTAAATTGGAAAAAAAGTTAAATATTTTGTTAAAATTTTACAATTACTTGAGACACTTAAATATAAGTTTGTATGACTTACCACGCTTGCAATATTTACGTCTGATCCTGCATTGATCAGGCACATACATGTGCTGCTGTGACCATGTTTGGCAGCATAAGACAAAGGTGTTCTTTTATACTGAAAATATTAAGCACATAGAGGTTATTATATTTCACATAATATAGATAATTATCATATCGGAAATCAAGTTTTTAATCTCAGAGTCATACTCTATTTTTAGTCAACTTTGTTATCTGTAATTGTAAAAAACAAACTCAAAGATAACATTTATTTCTCTTTTAAATTCCTAATAATAAAGTACAACAATTTGTACAGGTAATGTGATAATGAGGGCACTGCCTTTGATTATTGTGTTTGCATACCAGATGGTTATTTGCATACCAGATGGTTATGCCAAGTCAGACAATTCAGAATTCAAACAATTTAGATTAACAATGGATATAAACCAGCTCTTAGTCTGTCAGAAGAATTCTTAGTGTATCAATAGACCAGCACTAGTTTGCCTTGTGTTACAGAAGTTGTGTTAACGTACTATAATAAATATTACTGAGACTAAGCAAGGGGAAATGAAGTAACATGGAAACCTGTCAAATCAACCTGCTTTACCACCACTTTGATTACTTGTAAGGAAAGGATTCATTGGAGATGATGACACAATTGTATTGTGCATGCTTAGAAGGAACCAGAGGCCTGAATAGTCTGAATAAATGATCTGTAGAAGCAGAGTCTAGGCCGTAATTGTTTTGTACTGTATGTATCCTATGAGGTGTGGGGTTAATCAAAGGGTTATAAACACAATCGTCCATCCACATGATAAAAAATATTGTAATTATTTATAATCTATGCATTTAATTTATTTTGTCTTTTATAAATAATAAAAATCACAAGGTACAGAGCACTTTAGGGGGTAGACGGGATCGTCAAAAAGTGAAACAAAACACTATCAAGTGACTATCTGACCCCCTAAAGTGTAAAAATTAAGTAAACTTAAATACAGAAAAACAGTTTAAAATAACATTTCACATTTCATTGAGTTCAGACAGGTATTTGAGGCAAGTTTTTCTTAAGTGAATATATAAATGAAGAAAGGGAAAAAACTAGACTATCTTTAACATTTGGAGGCAAGTTATGAACAGACGTGGAAATGAATTAAAAATATTATAATGAGCAGAATTCGTTCTTGAAATACTATGGACAAATACTACAGAATTAAGGTGTTGCAAATTTTGAGTAATGTCATTAATATTTCGTGGCCAATACATTTCTAACTGCCGAAAATGTTGGCCAAATTAGGGCGAGTAGACCTTGATATACATAGTGTAAGCCTCTATGATAGGGTCTACTGTACTTTACCAGAACAGAAGATCAATGTAAATATTGCAGTATAGTATAAAGTCATTTTGATAACAGCATAAAGAATTGTAGTACAAAACAGTCCCATATAAATGATAATATGTGACTATGAAAACAGTGAAGAAACAATTAATTTAAAGTCGGGTGTAAAGTACATTTACATTTGTTTTGATGATAATGTGTCATCATTGTGTAACTTTCATTTTCAAGTGCATGTGTATGTAAAATGAAATGTGTGAGCTCTCACTGTAAGTATGAGTTTAGGGCTTTTGTACATTCCTACTAATAAATGATATTCAAATTGTTGCAACTTCATTTTAATTATTGTTTTTTAAATATTTCTGATCTACTGATTTTTCAAGAAAATACAACAATCCTTAAACAAATTTCTGCCAAGAGCACCAACTTGGAATCATAGTTTTTGTTCACTATAATGTTTTTTTTAATTGTCGTACAAAAAGATCATGTGTTTATTTATTGCAATTCAAAAAATTTCTATGCATAGCTTTTATCTGAAATTGCTTTAAATAAAATTATAATAGTTCATCATAACAAAATACTATAATAATTATTACTTTAATGTAAGTGGAAATGGTGATGAATTGGTGGTTCTCAATTTTGTATGCATAAAATATGAACTGAAAAGATAAATGTACTATAGAAATGTGGGTATTGAAGGTAAACAAAATGCATAACCAAAAACAAAAATGTTTCCTCTGTCTGTTTGAGTGCTCTATTCATTAAATTATAAATCCCATCTTTTTATATTTTTGGTATTGGTATTCCTATTTTTCATGGCTGTATACATAAACATGTTATGCCAAACTCATTTTAAAATGAAGGCAAGTCCCTCTTTTCTCCATACTTGTTAATGACGATTTCTTTTGAATCTAATGTAACAGTAATGCAATTCATATTGTCAACTTGTCATGCTCATCAGATTCTTGAAAATATGAAATAGATTGAAAATTCTCAAATTAAAAAATTTAAATTTTAAACTTTAATATGCTGTATCAGCAGTAATGCTATTATAGACAGAAACTAAGAAGGTTTATTATTTACTAATACTAGTGAATTTCAAAACTGAATGTGTCATATGAACAATAAACAGCAGCCTATCCCTCTTTTGGAATGATAGTGGCATTCAAGCTTCTCTCTTCATAATATTTAAGTGTCTTACTATTGTTATCAAAGTATTTTAGGGATAACAACTAATTAGCATCCTGTTTCCACTGTAAAGTATATGTACAAGTAAAGCATCAGTGATTTAAAGATCTGAGTGCAGAATAATTTGAATTCTAACAATCATCAATGTTTACATGCAGTCAGTAGACAGTTAAATATGCCATAAAGCAGACAATTTAAAATCAACAAATGTGATGTTGTTTTAGATCTCTATTTTAATTTTTCATTGATCTCTTTTAGATGAAATAAATTGACCATGTTTATGTTGGTATTAAAAAAATCAGAAAATATTCATGAAAAAACTGTAGTATGGCTACAAAGCAAGGAGTTTGCTAACATTGTGACGTGGTACAATCTAGTATCAATTAGAATATAACAGTTGAAAAATGACTTATACACTAAGTTGTTCAAACTTCACCCTATTTTGTTTAGCGTTATTATTACAAATTGGGCAAAGATTAATTAAAACCATAATTTTCAATAAATCTCTGAATACAATTTTACACTTGATCCTGTGATTCATTAAGAATATTAAATATTCTCTATTTTCATTTTATAGTATTTAATTAAAAGCGCAAGTCATATCGATGCTAGATTTGCTACAGTTTCTACATAGCCTATAAAGATGTTGATATATGATGGCACCAAATAATATGGAGGTTTTGCAACCTTACGAATACGATAACGAAAACAGATAGGTCATACATTTGTTAAACTTTTGAGCTGATATTCGTAAAGCGTATTTGTGTTGACGAATATCACCAGTCATAGTTTTTTATCTATTTTGCACACTTTGCATTGAATAAAAAATGATTCATGATTTAATAATATAATTATAGATAATTTATTGAAAGTAATTTAGTAAAAATGCCACATCAATTTTGATAAATAGCAGTTTTTAAAGTCCTCTCTCGCTACACTAGGCCTATAGGCAACCATTGCAACATGTACCTGTGCTTCATTCAAGTTTACAGCAGTCATATTTTGGACGGCACCCTCAATATTTCGTTGCCATGCAAAACAGATTTGTACTGGCTTACGAAAACGAATAAGTTTGTGTGACGTATTCGTGTCGTGAAACCTCCCTCATGTTTGCACAACTACGTCCACTTTTATGCTTCTTTGCCAGGAGCCTGTATTTGCATGCTATAAAATGTTATGGACAGAATTGTTCTAAAAGAGTTACTCAATGCAGGGTGGGGGTCTTTAATGTCTTGTAGAGATACATCATTTAGGTCCTTCACCATATTTCAGAAAAGTAGTAATTCAAAAAAATGTTGAATCCTGGAAGTGAACCCACAACTGAGACAGTTATGAAAAGGAGTTGCACAGTATTGCTATAGTTAAGTCACTGATGACAACATTTCTACATAGTATTTTTGATTAAAAAGTTTAAACTGTGAAATATGATTTTCACAATTTGACTACTTAATGATATAAAATCATAATTACAAAAAAAGTCTTCAGAACTATTAATATTCTTCTTTGCGATGCTGTAGGGGTAGTTTCATCTATGATATCCAAACAAAATACCAGTCTAGAAATGGGTTTTAATACCTTTCAAATAAAATTTGGCCGCACACACAATTTAAAGGCCAGGTGCGGGCAAAAAATTTCTATTGATCATACATTCCAATAATTATTGATCTATAGTTTTCCCTATGTTTCATAATTTTTGGAATTTCATTTGTGTTACACGAGCTTGTTGAAAATAAGCATTTTCTTATCAGTAGTTCAAAATACACAGTAAAATCTCTATTCTTTTAAACACAAATTTTGTACATAGAGAGGCATTTTAAAAAGCTATGAAAAATAAACGGTGTTGTAAAAAATGTTATCAGATGACTAAATATAGGTAATATAACTTGAATTTTACATTTCTGGTATTTTTATTCAACTTCAGATTTATATTTTCATGCTATAGCAAAAGTTATCCACCTTATATCCACCATCTTTTTTCACCACCTAGGGAGTCACCAGACATGTTATTACATGGTTAAACTACCTAACTACTGAAAAAGTCTTCCTGGTTTTTATGGCAGAATTTTGCCAAATTTTGTATTTGGGGCACCTAGGCTACTATAACTAGTTGAATTCAGGACGATTCGGTCCAGATGTGACAGGACAAACCAGCCCACCAATGTGCCTACTGTATATGCCTGGCTTCTAATGCTATTATTAGTGCCTGGTAGCGTTTTATGATATGAAATATGAAGTACATGATGGACTAACATTATGTTTAATATTATTCATTTTGATATTTAATTATTCATTTATGCAATTTAATTTCAAGGTGTGTAAAGGAGGTACAAAAGGAGAAAAAAGTTGCAATCATATTCACTTCTTTTTAATTACACCACACAGAAAACAGGCATTGTTTCTCTACATAAACAAGGGCGGATCCAGCCTTCTAGTAAAGGGGGGTGGGGGACACAAAGTCACCAATTACATGAGGCACAGGTGGGACCTGTGGTGAAGCAAATTTTGTTAAATGACACCCCTAGACGGTTGGAAATGGTATTCTCGCACGTAAAATTTATGATAAATGGCACCTATAGTTGGTCGGAAATGACACTCCCATAGTGTGTTAACAATTGGTAAAAAGATCGTAGTCTACTTTTTCCGCTGGTAAACACACGTTCAATGTGACCATCTGGGGGAATTCCCTGATAAAGGTACTTCCGGTATGGTAATAGTGAGCTTTCGAAGTGGCGACGCGAGATGCGGAAGTCAGTCAACCATGGATACCGTTGCATGCCTTTCGCGTCACAAATTATAAACTGTTTCAATTTTAGGAGAACGCGATCAGGTCATTTTCACATGATCGCTAATACCAAAGCACCTGCCATCGCCATCCTTATCACCATGATTCATGATGATGATCGCATTTCCCTACTAGGGTCTATAGGCCCAATTTAACACATTGTCATCACACAACAGGTCTTAAATATCTTTTTAAATAAAATACAATCAGTAGTACAAGTCGTGTCTTCCAGGCATACGCCAAATCAGCCGAATCCCGTCTCGTGATGAGCAGGCCAAACAAACTGGCTTTGCTCTCGCATACGCAGTAGGATTTCACAGTCTTTTGCATGTGTCGATAATCGCGACTTCAAATTTATCATGTTGCCCTAGTTATGTTAAATAATACATAGTGAAAGAGCGTGTTTTAGGGCTTTAGGCTTATAGGCCTATATATCTTATTATAAAAAAAGGTCAAAAGGAAAATTACTAAAAAATGACAATGCTGTGGTAATGAGTGGCTGAATCTCTATACTGCTTATTAATTTTATTATCTTAACAATAACATGTAATAACAATGCTGTAAATTTAATAAATAAAAATAGGCCTACATACTTCATCCAGCGGAGATACATATTCACATACTTAAAGCCCCCTTCCCTACGTTTTTTAGATCTAATTTAAGATCACAAACTCTATTTTTAATGTAAAAATAATACTATATGGTCCTATTGCGATAACTTTTTTCGTCTTTAAACGGTTAAAAATGTGAAAAATAAGTCGATTCTAATAATTATAGCGGCCCACTATAAATCCCAAAATGCATTGCGTGCGGATTGATATTTTTGTTTTTCACCTGTAAATCGCCCACTCTTCGATCGATCGTGAGGCCAAAACAAATGGAAGACTCCTAACTTTTCAGCGAAAATACTGGGTTTTCCCCAATTTGTATCATAGGAGTCTGGCAAAAATAGAAAGACAATTAATGCAGCAACTATACAACTTCAGGCTAGGTATATAGCTAGCATACGATGTTCGTACGTTACCGATGTTTACCTGCAGCTAGGCCTACAAAACTAAGCCTAGCTAGGCAAGGCCTAAGACCGTCCACGAGAGGTCGATCGCCGCGAGCTACTTAGGTAGTGCATTGTTTCTCACTTTTTATCATAATTTAGCATAAAACGTACATTTAAGACAAGGAATGACATGGTTTAATGTTTTTAAAGTAATATATATGTATTATTTTTACAAAACGTCACAAATTGTAGGGAAGGTGTCTTTAAGAATAATGACATCGTAATTAAGTTTAATGTCCTGATGAACAAACATCAATAACATTGCATTTAGTCGATCTTCCATTATGGTACCTCAAAGATAATTTTTTACAGTCTCCAGAGAATTATCTAGCTAGGCAGCAGAAGAACATGTGTCATACCCATAACAATAATTTTGTGTGACGACAGCAAAAGCAATGGCAACCTCTAATAAAGACTAAATTAGCACGGCGCTGAAACAATGTGTTTTAATTAATGAATTGAAAGTACTTTACTTTCGCCCTCTGGATCTGCCACTGTTAAGACCAACTATCAAACATTCCTTTCACCACAAATCAAGACATTAAAAACATTGAACAATATTAGAGTGCTAGAATATTCAACCAGGTTGTTGTTCTCCAGTTTGAACTGATATTAAAGAACAGGCTTTGAAAGCTCAGAAAACATGACAATGAATGCAGTTTTAATGTCCTACACCAAACATGAGGATGGAAAATATGTGACTGACATATAATTAAAAAATATTAAAAAAACATGAATAAATGTCCATTTATACACAAACAATAAAGATGATATCTATATTAAAATGTCTGGCTGTTTTAACTTTTACTTTATTGTTTTGATTTAGCTTTTTGCTTATTTTATTTTGTATCTCCATTGAGATCCAGCCACCTACAGCATTGTCATTATTTTTAGTAATTTGCCTTTTTTTATTTGCAACTGCATGTTTAAAACATTTATTTTACAACTCTGCAATTTGTATTTTAAATTATATTACTTGCTTTTAGAATTAATGAAAACAAAAAAGACACAAATATCAAAATAGGACTATTAACTGAACTCTTATAACATAAATGCTATAATGTATCTCTGGGTATTTGTTCTGTTAAAATGACACATTTTTAACAAAAATTAACTACTAATATAGCATTAACAATAATGTAATACCAATAACATAACATGGCATTCTTTTGTAAATTGTTGTTTCCCTCCGCCAGGAGAGACACATTCAACAATCAGTATTCAACGTTCAGTCAGGTAAGTACCACCATTGTGCTTATTTCAATTAACCCTACCCATCGTCCACCTCCTGTGTAATGTGCATCAATTCATTATAAGATTCATGCACTGTTTTATTAGATTAAGGAATTGTAATGTAGGCCTAGTAGAAACTGTTGTTACCAAGTTACACCGGCACTTTGTCATAATTTAATTTTGTGCATATTTCTAATATACAAACAATCCGCAATGCTTGTTTAATGTACAACACTTTATAATAATAATATTCATACTGTTTATTATATTAAAGAATTACACTGCAGTATTATTAACCTGCTTCCGTTGTTTAATGTTACAATGAGATAAAGATGTTACTGTTTCGTGTTTATCAACTTTTTAGTGGAGGTTTTCATATCTGTCAGTTGATATATAAATTAAAATTAAAAAATAAAAATAAAATAATATTAAGTAAGCTATTACCGGTAGGTAAAAAATATCAGTAGCCCCACCCTCACCCAAATCAAAGTATTCAACATTCCTTCATTCATTATGGAAGTTACTGGTACAAAGGTGTAACATTTTTTATAATAACATTCATGTACTGCATGCATTGCACCATAGTTCAATTTTGTACATATGTTAAAGAAATATAACCAACCTCATTTCACTTTAATAACATTCATGTACAATAAAAGTATAAATATATAAATCATGTCACTAAATGGTATATTTTTTCCTATCAATATACAGACCATGACAGAAATGACAAACAAAATGAAAATGAAGCTAGAAGGATTAATAAAGCAATAAAGGATTTCGGAAATGTGTAGAGATACAGCATGTACTAAACAAAATCTCACAGAACCAAGAAAAACATTTCTTGGCAGCTAGCAGTGATGATCTCTATAAAGTCACTGAACAACACTTGTTGTTTGAGATCCGAAATACAATAAATTAAAATTTTTTTTAAATGTTAACTGTTTAATACTGTCTAATGATTCCCCTTACCGTAACTGCTTGAAACATTGTAGGCCTATGTTTTTAAGTATTACGGTACTGAATTGTATTTATATGTAAGTGTATACTACTATTTATGAAAATGAAATAAAAACAATATGTTCTTTACAATAAACTACAAAAGTTTTGTGATTTCTTTTTTCCCAATCAATCTTAATACACAACAATTGCACAAAAAAAGTTAGCAACTTACAGCTGTCAGTACAGCATCTCTGTATCTAACATATTTGAAGAAAAAGTTAGGTGTTTCATTATATTTCCTTTTTTTATATTCTACTCAAATTATAATTAGATAGGAGAATTTGTTTTTTGCTTTGTTTTAATAGGCCGAAGTCCAAATGTTAAAAATGAGGACTGAAGGATGGACAGTCAAACTAGGTTCAATAGACCCTATAAAGAGTAAAGACCCTATACTGTATGTCCTACATTTGTACAAATATTAAATTAACAAATGAACGGACAGACACTAACCAGGCTAAATTCAACAAACTTGGCAATTCAACTTTATTAAGTGGGACAGACAAAAGTTCATGAGCGCGTACAAAAAAATAACTCAACATTTTCTACTGTTATTATGTTAGTGGTTAATGAAAGTATAAGAATATTCTAACTAACTCTTTAAGGTTAGCCAAGAAGAAATATTATTCAGATTTATTTTATAGAAACAAGCATAGTTCTTTTAAAACATGGTCCACAATTATGTTGTAATGACAATTTAAATGTTTTATTTAGCTCTATTCTATTCTACTCATTACTACTGTTAAAATTTAAAAAATGGCCTAGTTTGTTCGTATATGATTCGTATACGTCCCGTATAAGATATTCTTATCATGAATAAACAACGTATACGTTACGTATGCTAAACCTATACGACGCCAACTCTTTGTGGAGCAACAGAGTGGAAATAATCAATCAATCAATCAATCAATCAATCAATTCAACTTTATTTCAGACAAACTGTCCATATGAAACATATAAATACAATAAAAAATAATACAAAGCATTATGTGACAACCGTCATGGAATAATAATAATGTAAACAGTGAAATTGTATACGATCCGTATACGTCGTATACGTTTTCAGCGTATACGAATCGTATACGGCTTTTTTGCAAAGGGTATTGTACATTGTATTGTATATTGTATAGACAAAAAAATGCATTTTGAAAAACATTTCCTGCCAAATTGCGACCATATTGGATTCTGTCATGACGATGTCATTGTATTAACTTGATTCATCAACTACTATGAGATGTAAAAAGTAAACCTTTGCTAATTTTAATCATCATAACACAACTCCAAGTAACAAACCGTGAATTGGTTTTCCATATCTCCTATATATAGGAGTGAGTGAGTGGACATTTGTATATTGTAAACAATGTACTACTACAGTAATGGATTTAATATTTCATATGAAAGAAACAAAAAACATGCAGTGCAACCTACTACTACAAGAAATACTTTGCCTTATCAACGACCAAATAACCTACAATTCAAATACTAAATAGAAATGTTATAGTTGATATCATGTAAAAAGTCAAGAAAAATATGCATTATGCCTGCAGAAATGCAGTGCAACCTATGTTAAAGGTTTCCCAGTCGTTGGGCTTATAGTAATGTTGTTATATGCATTCAGCCATATGTATACTGTGAATAAAGTGTCTGTAGACAAGCAATTTTACGTCTCTTGTCTGTTATTTAACATTCTTGATACGGTGCTCTAC